>NC_054873.1:7566195-8868695 GCF_018320785.1 Cheilinus undulatus | reverse complement strand
TTTCACTCTTTAATTTTTCAACTTTCAAAGGTTAAGTTTACACTTTTATACTGTAGTAAATCTGCAGACCTCATACCAGTGAGCCAATCACATTAGAAATATGATATGATCTAGCGGGGCGGGTACAACAGTACCACGGACCGGATTTGACACCACTGAGTTAACCAGTCCTTTCTTCCTCCTTTTCAACCTGCACTTATTGTGATGATTTTAAAAATGGTAAAACCAAAATCTAGGTTTGGATAACTTAAACAGATGCAGATTGATTTAACTTGTAAGGATACACAATGGCATCATTTTGTCTTTACCAGCCTTCTGTCTGCAGAAACACAAACATATGAATTCTCTTTAATATTAAAATAATGTCAAAGTACTTATGATACCTATAAAGGGTACGCTTTATAGAATACTTGCTCCCCATGTCTTCTTACCACTTTTGGAGATTTTCATCCTGATGTTTAGTGATACCAGAATTCCTACATCACTTTTATACCATGGCCTAATCTGTCTATGCATGCACACAACTACACACATGTATACACAGACTGACATGGTCCCAGCTCAGTCCACCTCTGGTCAGCCACACCCTTGTTGGAGAGAACTGCCTCTTTGTCTGAGCGTGTGTGGATAAATGTGTGCATGCGTGTGCCGTCTGTGTACGGTGTTGGTGAAAGGCCACTCTGTGTGAAAATGGTGACTGTGCTGTTTTGGTAGCACTTTTCATACTCCATGTGAAGGTAATGGGGTTCATTTCCTGGAGTGTGTGGAGTGTGTGGAGCGCGTGCATGTAATCACCTCAGATTTAAGATGGAGTGAGCGGAGCTCCACTCCTTTAACAGATTAGGTTCAACATGTGTGCAAGTGTCAGATTACAATGTGTATATACCATATATCTTCACTTGTAAGATTACTTTTGGAATATTTTCAATGAACATTTATGTGAGGTTTTGTGTTTGAGGTCTTGGACTTTAAGATTAAAAGCTATATCTCGGTTTGTATTAAAGACAGCAGAAGGAAGGCAGTAGTTGTGAAGAATTCTTTAAGGATGAGGTGAAGATTGTGTTTTGTGATGTTATCACAACGACTGTCCATGTTCATAGAAAGATATTTTCAAAATGGCTCATCTCTCTCATTCTGTCTCTTGTACTTTATTATTCCATTGAGGACAATTCTGCACTCGGCACTAAGCAACATTTAGTAGCGTTACAGTGACAAAGATAAACTTACTTTCACCAGGCAGAAACCTCAGGTAAAAACAGATTCATGTTGAACAGTCATCTGTCAAAGCTGTCTTGGGATTGTAGAGGGAGAAAAGGGGGTTAAAGTGAGGGTAGATGAAGAGAGAAGAGGGAGGTGCAGGAAGAGAGTAGAAGGAGATGCAGAGAGAAAGAGAAAGGTGATGTACAGTATGGAGAGAGAAGAGGGAGATGCAGAATGAAGATAAAGGAAATGCAGAAAGTCAGAAAACAAGGGGAGCAGCAGCACTGAATAAGAGAAAATGATGTCTATCTTGCCATTAATCATTTTAAGATTATTTTCTTGGATGTCAGTGATGATGATAACAATATGTAAAGAATTTGCAGTAACAGTGTAAGCATCCTAATATAAGCATTAGCAACTAAGATGATAATGAAATGGAAAGGAAGGAAAACAGCTGTTATAGCAGCTGAAGATGAGCTGTTTTTAGATTTATCTGAACACATATAATAATGATAACAGACGTAAAGGTGATAGCTGAAGCAGTCATTGGCTGTCAGTGTCCATAACAATGGTAAGAGTGTTTGGTAATGCAGGAGCTGTGCACAAACACAATCCTATGAACTTGCACTGAGGCGTCAGAGAGCGCTGCTGCTGCGGCAGAGGAGTACAGACTGAGCAGTTTGGAGTTCAGTGACCTGCTCAAGGGCACATATTCACAAACCAGACCAATTTCTATACTATGTCCAACCTGGTTTTGACCCTGGACCCCTCTGGTTTTCAGAGTCCTTATAAACTGAGATCCTGCTGCCCAAAAACACTGAACTAAATCAGCCCTCCTCAACCTCGGGGTCCACACCTCCATGGGGGTCACAAGAAAAGAGTCGATTTTTACATAGCAATGCCAGTACTGGTGATGTAATTTGACCTATAGGCTTGTTTGATATGGCTTTTAGGATGCTGTTTAAGGTTTTTAGTCTGGTAGAGTGTGAAAAGAACCCTCATGGTATTGACGTGGGCTGCTCCTACATGGACCTTGAACCATAAAGCTGTTATTTCAGGGGATTGTGAGTCAAAAAGGTTAAGAACCCCTGCACTGAGCCATTGACAAGAGAAAAAAGACATCAGATTTAATGAATAATAGGAAAAAAAACATATTGCAATCATCAAAGGGAATTAATGTGCCATTATTTCTAGGAAAAATGCTCCATATATCCAAGGATTTGTTATTATAAATTCTGCTGACCTATGACCTCTGACTCACATTCTTTAATTGAAAACTGATATATATGACTAAAGTATTTATTATGCATGGATGATGAGGTATTTCTAATCTTTAAGAGTGCAAAAAAGGAATGTTTACTCTAACAGAGGCCAGACGGGGGCAGTAGAGGTCCATTTTCTCTCACGCCTTGGAGCAGAGCTTAGAGTTTAATTCTCTCTCTAACACACACAGATGCACACACACACACATCCGAGGATGTGCTAGTGCTCCATCAATGGTATGAGAGGAGGAGAATTATATAAATCACATCCACTGTGTCGCTACAACCCAGGAGGTCACAGCGGAGGAGGGGGTCATGACTAATTTGGCAGAGTTGGCACACACCTGAAACCGGGGCCCGGCTGGGGGGGTGATGATCGCTAATATTTCCTCTCTTCCTTCTTTTGTTCTCATCTTAGACAAACAAACAAATAAACAGCTGAGAGTGCTTCATAACGTGGACTGTGGTCAAGGATAAGGTCAAAATGAACACTCTAGGCTTGTGTCTTTGTGCGTGCGTGCGTGCGTGTTCACCAGATGTACGAGGATCTGCTGCTTCACACATTTGTGCACTTTCCCCTTAATGAGTCAGAGGTCAAAGGCTTCCTCATATTGTGTCACAGCTGCAGTATACGGCATGCCGTAGCACTTCACATGTGCATGTGTCAGCCGGAGAGAGAGGAAAGGCAGAGCAAAGGAGGATGATAGGGTGAAAACAACCAAAAAACAAAAGGCGAGTAAAAGTCAAGAGTAAAAGCAGCCCTGAGGTAGCCATTATTCCAAAGAATGATAAATATGTTTGGTGATTTCAGAGGACGGAGCCAGGTGATGATCGATCTGACCTCAGGCCAATAACCTGTCGAGATAAGATGAAAAGGATGGTTTGACAAGCATTTCAGACATGTCACTTTTCTGGTCAGAGAAAGAGAGGGAAACTACAAACACACACAGATGTCCATATAATGACCTCTGTGACCGAAGCTCATAAACCACACCTGTAGGTAGAACTCTGTCCAGACCAGGTGTTTGCATGCTAAGGATGAGATTTTAGCTCCATTTAAAAAAGCAGAGAGACTTTATTCATGTGTGTGGATGTGTGTCAAACATACATGTGCTTAGCTGTGGGTTTGAGACTCATTCTGCACACTGCCCTCTACTCACACTTCCTCTGGAAACTGTGATGGTGATCTCCTGTTGCTTCTGATAAACATGACATTTACAAAAAATTCAAGTTTTGCGAGTGCATCTTTAAAAATTATCTTAATATCACCCCAGTCAAAAGTTTGTACAAAAAAGACCCCTGTTATTAGGGTTTTATGAAAGATGAGATTAAATTGATGTTGATTTTTGACAAATATAGAAGACATTACTGCCATTGAGAATCACTACAGGGTGGGGAGCAGGCATCAAGCATGAAAAATGTAAAAATAAGGAAGGAAATACTTTAAATACTTTAATTATGATGACTGAATAATTAAAAAAGCCAACATAACTCAGGTATAGCGGTCTCTATCAGGGCTTGCAGATGTAGCCCACATCTGAATCTACAGCCAGTGGTCATATGACCCAGAGAAAGATAAAATGAGTGAAACAACATCATAAGAAGCATCTACTGTAGTTATTTTTATTGTAAAAGTTCTGCCTTTAAATTCTAAGTTGATTACAGTTGATATTATGAATTAAATAATTTTGTATCGTCAGTAAAACAAAACAAAACAAAAAAACCCCAGCTTTTTTTTAAAGGGAAATAAAAATGAAATAAAAGATGAGCCTTTTCCCTTTTTTGTTCTTCTTTTTTTCTGTTTTTGGTCACAAAAATCAAAACACAAAATTATTATTATTATTATTATTATTATTATTATTATTATTATTATTTTGTATTTTGCTTTTTTTTCTTATTATTTTTAATGAAATGCTTAGGAAAATGGGAAAAAAAATGACCCAATGGGAAAAGTTAACATTTCAAAATAAAAGCCTCCATGTCAAAATAAAAGCCTACATAACCATTGGTTATTTTTTACAGCCTAATTGTTGTAAATACAAATAATAGTAATGGTAAATGAACTGGTGAATTAATGGGCTTTATTATTATTATTATTAGAAGAAAAATAAATTTCTACCCATCTCATTTTTGTTTTTCTGTTTTTTTTGACTGAAAAGTTAAAAACAGGAAAATAGCTCTTTTCTTGCTTTTCAAACTGCAAAAAAAAAAAAAAAAAAAAAAAAAGAATAACAAGGGCTTCTTTGGATTTATGGGCGTTGTTTCATAAATTTCTACCCATTTTTGAACTTTTTTTTTTTTTTGTGATTGGAAAAAAAATGGGAAAATGGCCTTTTTTTTCAAAAGAAAAAAGAAAAACAGAATCACAAGAGTTTCTTTGGATTTCTGGAGGTTGTTTTATAAATTTCTACCCATTTTTTTTAACTTTGTTTTTTGTTTTTCATTTTTGTGACTTAAAAAAAAATTTAAAAAGCAGGAAAATGGCTATTTTTTTTTTTTTTTTTAACTTTTTTTCTTTTCTTTTCTTTTTTTTTCAAAAGACAAAACAACAGAATAGTTTGTTTGGATTTCTAGAGGTTGTTCCATAAATTTCTGGCCATTTTTTGAACTTTTTTTGTTTTTTTCATAGTTGTGACTGACAAGTAAAGAAACAGAAAAATAGCTTATTTTTGACTTTTTTCCTTAAAAAAAAAAAAGATATAAAACAATAAAACAGAATAACTTGAGTTTATTTGGATTTCTGGAGGTTGTTTCATAAATTTCTACTGAAAAGTAAAAAACCTGAAAATGACTAATGCCCCCCCCCCCCCCCAAAAAAAAAGAAAAAACAGAATAATGGATTTCTGGGGGCTGTTGCAACCAGAAATCAGAACTGCCTGAAAATACTGACCCTGTACACACAACGGCATTCCAAGAAAAAAAAAAAGGCACCTTTCTGAAAACTCCCTCCAGGTTGAAGAGTTTAGGAAACTCCACTCTCAGCGTTCATGAGGGAAACAGACGTTTGGAAGCACAACATCACACTTAGAGCCGGTTTCTCTTTTGTTTGTTGTCACTGGTGTGGAACAGCATCACCTTGGTTTCCACATCAGTGATGAACTTGTGCTGGTTTTAACATAACTAACTGGACTTCTCCCACTATGTTAATGAATGGAGAAGCCTGAACGGACTACTAAGGTCACCGCTGCTCCATGCAGACACAAATCCCTCACTGCAAAACGGGACCCAGGTCAGGTTGTTGGGAGAACTCTGAATATAGAACAGTCAGCAAGTCTCTGAGTGAGCTGGACTCATGGAATACCGCTGCTGATGACATGGCGTGCTCCTCACAGCATGTCAAAGTAAATTTTTTGCATTGTTGCAAAAGTGAAAAAGAGGAATTGTGAAAAAAAAGGAGTTTGTAAGAACGGCCTGTGAGCGGAAAAAAATGCTGTTGTCATGCATATCCAGCCGTGTGTCCAAAACTGGACAAAAATCTTAAAATTCATGACTTTGATGTGGGAATGAAGCAGATGAAGCTGTTTCATTCTCACATTATCAGTGTGCAAAACACTTGAGAGTCTGCAGCAAAGTCCAAACCTGTGAATGAGGATTGTTCTGACAAAAGGAAAATGTAAACACCTTACATAGGATTCTGTTTAAAAAAAAAAAACATACCACAGTGTTTGAGCAGATCCTCCCTCTATCTAACATGATGAAGTGTGGAAACAACAAACCATGTTTTTCTCAACCACAGCACGTCTGGAGAGCAGACGGATCCTGACAGCTTTACATCACTGCAGTGATTTATCGTCTACATACATCTCAGTCCTAATTTAGCTCTAATTATAGATTCACTAATGTATGAAACCCACATTTACTACTATCAGGAGGGCCACAGTGAATTACTGACCTCAGATGTAGTTGTTCATGTGTCTTGTATTAAATGTAATGCAACATGCGTTGCATTTTCTTTATTGCTGTAATGTTACCTCATATTTTCATTTAGGAAATGACACTGCAGGGAAATTCTGGTGTTTAAAACTTTGGTTTTGCTTTTTCTTGCCCTAGATTTTGAGGTTGATGACTAAGCGCAGCTAGAAGTTTAAGGAATCACCTCACTGCTGCTTATGCAACTATTCAGGCCGCAATGACTACAAGCAGAGTTTTTTAAGGCCTGTAAAGTCAACCTAAGTGATTCCCGTTTTATGTTCTTGTTTTTACTGCTGATAGGTTTAAGGTGTCTCGACACTGTGGGAAGGGTCCCCACTGAAAAAACTGTACTTTTTCCCAAGCAGAGTCCCAGAGTTGTTGGTGTATCCTATCAAAACTTGGTGTGTTTGTACTGGCATTGTTTGATGACAACGACAGGTAAGCTGAGATTAAACATAACTCCAATTAGACAAAAAAAAAAACTACCAGTCAGGGCAACAGCAGACAAGCAGCTACTTTGTTCTGTATCTTTAAATGACTGTTTGTGTCAGTGGATTCTGGTGGCTTAGTAGAAAGCTGTGATTAACAAAAGTCTATTTCTGTAGCAACAATATGAACACTTTCTGTACCCACTTGTCACTTACTCTTTACCACAGTGCATTCAGAACAAGTATTCACACCCCCTTTGTTTTTTCAGTTTTCTTATGTTGTAGCCTGATGCTGCAGTCGAGTTCTCTCATTGATCTACGCTCAGTTCCCCATCATGACAAAGTGAAAACAGAATTTTGGACATTTAAAAAAAACTGAAATATCACATTGACATGAGTGTTCAGACTCTTTGCAAAAACATTTGACATTTAGCTCAGGTTCTTCTCATTCTCTTAATCTTTGCTGGGAAGTTTCTGTACTTTGATTGGAGTCCACCTGTGTTAAATTAAATTGATTGGACATGATATGAAAAAGGCAAACACATCTCTGTAGAGGGCCTCACAGCCGACAATGAATATGAGAGCAAAAACCAAGCCATGAAGTCAAAGGGACTGCCTGCAGAGCTCAGAGACAGGATCGTCGACAGGCACAGATCTGCATAAAAAATCTGCTGCACTGAAGGTTCCTGAGAGCACAGTGGCCTCAAAATGTAAGTAGCTTTGCACAAATGTTGTTGAATCAGGCTTTTATTGTTGTGATAACGGGGAAGTCCTTACCACAAACAGCTTTTGTTTTTCAGCTGAAATCAACAGATGTGCTTTAGTAACTTTAATAACTTACAGACGGTTTACTTTCATTACTCTTTAAACCTCCGTCCTCATCTCTCCAATACTCTGCTGATGTTAACGTTAGTGCAGGGGCGTCAAACCCAAGTCATACCCGGCCCACAAAATCATATCATATTTTTATTACAACTGGCCCATCGGTATGAAGTCTGCAGATTTCCTCCAGTGTAATAATGTAAATTTAACCTTGTTGGTTTGAAATATCCTTAATTTATCAAAATTTGAAAAAAAATAAAAGGAAAAGAATTAGTTAAAAAGTCAAGAATGTGGGAAAATAAAACTAATTTGTGTTTTAATTTAATATATTTAACTTTGCATCTCACAATTACAACTAAAACTTGTGATTTTGGCTTTTTATTTTGTATTAGGACCTTTAAATTCATAATTTTGACCTTTTAGAATGACATTTTGTTATTTTAAGCCATATTTTCACCTTTAAAATTAATGATTTTGAATTTTATCTCACTTTTTGACCTTTCAACTCCTAACTTAGACTTTAACCTTTAAAACTTTGACCATTAAAAATTAAAATAAAAATTTAAAAATCATGATTTTGACTTATATCCCTTATTTTTACCTTTTTAACTCATTATTTCAAATTTTATCTCATATTTTTAGCTTTTAAACATATCATTTATGCTTTTATCTCTTATTTTATGCCTTTTAAACTGGTGATTTTGACATTTTATCTCATCAGTTTACCTTTAAAAGTCATAATTTTAATTTTGAATTTTATCTTATATTTTTACCTTTCAAACTCATGATTTTGAATTTTATCTCACATTTTTCCTTGTATACGCAGAATTTCTGATTGTATCTCAAACTTGGACATTTTAAACCCATGATTTCAAATTTCATCTTATGTTTTGACCTTTAAAATTCCTGGTTTTGAATTGTATCCCATATTTTGACCTATAAAACTTGTGATTTCAAATTTCTTTTTCATATATTTGCCTTTTAAAACCTTTATTTTGACTTTTAATATTGTGTTTTGACCTGTTTAACAAGTTTGACTTTCTATATCAGATTTTGAGCCTTTAAATTTAGAATTTTGACATTTTTAAATCTCAAAATCGTGTAGGCTATCATCAGTGCTAAGGTTTTTTCCAGATTTCATTACTGGTGAAAATGAGATTGACAGTTTATGGTTAAATGTCGACCCTGTTACGCTCTCTGGTTGGACCTAAATTCGGAATCCAGCCCCTGCTGTGATTGAGTTTGACACCCCTGCATTAGCGCTTTGCTAACCAAACGATGCGGCTGCAGAGGCTTTTAAGATTATTTTTAGGTCATTTTGCCTTTATTCAACAGGACAGCACCAAACATACGCCAAGAGTGAGAATAGATCCTGCAACCAGTGCGTTGAGGACTATAGCTTCTGCTAAAGGACACTTGCTTTACCCACTGAGCTACATCAACACTCAGGCTGCAGAGACTTTTTAAGTGAGCAAAAGCAACAGGTGAGTGCAGTACCATCATATAGATAAAAGTCAGACTTATGGCTACAGTTTAAGACCCAGGTAACTAGGTGCTTAGAGCTCTGTATGTTTCTGAATGAAGATTGGCACAATGAGGTGTCTTCAAGAGCTGGTCGTCCATGCAAACCGAGCAATCAAAGGAGAAGGGCCTTAGTAGGAGAGGTGATGGTCACTCTGACTGAGCTCCAGAGATCCTGTGAGGAGATGGGACAGAGCTCCAGAAGGACTGCAGGGCCTCCACTCCTCTGGCTTCATGGCAGAGTGGTTAGATACAGCAGTCACAGTATCCCGCTGTAAACTTGCAAAATAAAGAGGCTGCTTAGATATGCTTTCATTAATCTAAATGAAGGCTCTGGTATAAAGATTGGACATGATAAAAATTAAAGCCCCCCTCCCACCACTGACTATCTGCAGTATCGTTCATAAGCATAGCCTCTGTTATCTAAGCTATACTTCAAACTATACAAACAAAAAACTGTAGTAAGTTAGCAGAAGTGGGGTGATCTTATTATCACATGCTTTTACAGCCACATGATTTTCCAGCTGATCACTTCTGCTTAGACTCCTGCTCCAAATGTGTAACATGTCAGTCCCCATCACATGAGTATTTTAGCTTGTATAACTGGAGGAGGATTCATGTCAAATTCTGTCAGTGGTCTACAGAGATTTTGTGAGTTCTTCACAGTGAGAGGGTTTTTTTGCATATTTATCACACTTAAATGTTTTGGATCATCAAACCAATTAAGTCCATAATATTATTGCCTCCACCATTGGGTGAGTACATTAGGAAGTTAAAATGGTAATGATCTGTGGTTTGATGTCGACCACTCAGTGACCCTTTGCTCTCGCTGCAGGATGAGACATAATGTTGATATAGTGATGATTTGCAATTGGGAGTCCGTGCATTGTGTTGTATTTTGAAATAACCGGATTTTCTATGATTGTGACTTCCTTTTGTAGAGCTTTCTGATCGACAGGTCTTGATGTGATTTGGCAGCGGCTGATGCTGAAAACAGACCTGCAGCGTATCTCAAACGAAGCAGAGCCAAGTGGCAATCTAAGGCACACGCTGCTGCTGGACTGAAACGCCGGCTGTGGAAATGCTCAGACTAGAGAAGGAGCGATTTGCTCCGTAGTGCAATTTGCCAGCAGATTGCTGCGTAGTCGTATGTGGAAATTGGAGGTAAGGACCCCAGTGCCCACTTGGAAAAAGTACATATCAGTTTAAATCGTTTTCATTAACAAAATCCCAGAATAATAGGCTTCCATACACTTGTTCTAGATAAAAGATCTATGTATAAACTATCCATTATTATGACAGCAGATTAGTACCACTGAAAAAATAACAATAATGAAGATAATCAGTTCATTTTCAAGACAAAATGCAAAATTCTCAAGTTTAAAAAGTCGTTAATTTACAGGAAAAAAATGATATATTTTTACTTTAACAGTAAAACAGTAAATGTACATGAACAAAAACTTTTAATTTTTGAAATTATAAAGTTGAAAAGTAAAAAAAATCCAACCACTGTTTTCAGTTTGATTTCTTGAAAATCTTTGCCTTTAAAATGTTGTAATTCTGATTTTAAAAACCTGGAATTTCTTAGTTTCTAATGTCAAAATTCAAGGCTTTAGAAACGTGAAAATTTTGATTTTTTTTTTGTAAATTTACACATTTTTAAACTTTAAAACTCTGAGTTTGTTTACCTGTAAATATACAGCTTTAACATCCCCTAAATCCCCCCCCCCCCCTTGTTTTGCTAGGGTTGTCACAAGATTAAAATTTTTAATTGCAATTAATCTCATAATTTCTGTAGTTAAATCCCAATTAAATGCATCAATTTAAAAATTCCACTGTTTTGCATTTTAAACTGCTTTCGTGTCATTTTTTTTTCTACTATCATGAATTGGGGGTAATTGACTTCCTGTTTAGATACAGGTCTACTTTACCGGTAGACTGAAGATTAAATATGACCTAAACCTAAAAAAAACAAAAACAAAAAAAAAAAAAACATACTTGTTATGGGTTGAAAATGAAATAAGAGAAGATTCAAAATATTTTCATTTTAAAAGAATATATATAAATCTGATCAAGGTCAGAGCAGATAGGGCCCCCCTGAAATCTTTGGCGCCCCCCTAGAGGAGCCCCGACCTCAGGCTGAGAACCACTGGTATAAAGCAAGAAAAATACCATGATATGTTAACGAGACCACATTGCCCCGGCCTACCTGGAGTGGAGCTGTGTGCTAAAGTGCAGTCACCTTGTATATGGATGCCAAAACACTTTGCTAATCCCTGATTGTTTGACTCCAAAGATGAAAACACACTCCTAACTGTGCCTTACACCCTCACTGCCATGCACACAAACACAACCACTGTACACACACGTGTGAAACTACATCCTGTCCCGGAGCCTCCTGCCAAGCTCTCACTATTGGTGTTTACTCCTCAGTGCACCTGCGTTGGCATCACCGCTGATCCTTACCCTGGCCGGGCACCCAGAGACCCTGCTGACATCACGCCCTCCCACCACATCTACACGGACCCTGTGCCACCCTGCCATTGCTCTGTTTCTCTGAATTTCCCGCTCTATGAGGGCCTTTCATGTCTAGTGGGCCATGTCATGGGTTTAGCTATGAGTTCACTTCCCAGGCCGGGGTCCAGGGGTTGTTTGATTTGGCCCCTGAGCTCTAATCATTTCACTGAAGTGGAGGTGATGGAGACGTGTTTATACACTGCTCGTTTAGAGGAAGTGTGGACTCTAAATATGCTCTTATTTGTAGAGGGGGCTAATATGTATTTGATCCAAAGGGGTTTGCAAACTTTAAATGGAGGTGAGAGGTGTTTAGGTGAAATATGCAGGTAAATACTGGGTGTGTGTCTAATTAAAGTCTTAATGAATGATGCAATGTCCACGTGTAGCAAAGAAACAACACAGAGACTTGAAATTTCCCTCCAGTTTTCCCCGCCTTCCCGCCCCCTGTCCTATTTTGTTCAAACATTTACAAGAGGATTAGTCAGTGATAAGTGACATCACGCTCAGAAAGCGGACTTTGACCCCGTGAGTAGCGGCAGAAAGGTGACATCATCTCAAAGCGTGTCTGCAGGAGGGGGGAGGCTTCGGAGGGTGCAGCTATTGTTTAGAGTGAGCGTGTCAGCTGTTAAGGTGTGTGTGTGTGTGTGTGTGTGTGGGGGGGTGTGCTTATTTAATATGTGAGTGTTTGTGTGCGTGCATTCCTTCATACGAGAGCTTTGTGGTCATGGGTGAGCATCTGAGTGTGATTCACAGATGACTGATGCAGACTCTGACTCACCGTCTGTCTCACTGTGAGAGGTGACTCTCCAGGTCTGTCTCCTTTTTCCCGCCAAAAATCTCCCACTGTTTGTTCCTCCTCTACCCCCACCCACTACTCCCCCCTCCTCCTTATTCAATCAGTTGTGACCTTTGAGCTCCTGCCCCTGTTGACTCAAGAGGCCAGCAGAAGGCACGGAGAGCTCCTCGTGCCTCTGGCCAGAAATAGAGCTAGTAGAAACTCTGTGTGTAGGTGTGTGTGTGTGTGTGAGCAGAGGCTAGGACAGAAAATTAGTTAACCACAAAGAGGCTTTAGGGGATTTTCTCTTAAATTTAATATGCTCTTATCTGAATCATGAACCATGCATGCATTCTAATTTTCTTTTTTTTTTTTGCACATTTGTTACACTTAAATGCTTCAGATCTTTAAATACATTTGAATATTAGACAAAGATAACCTGAGTAAAAACATAAGACGATTTCTAAGTGATTCCATTTGACGTTGTTAAAATTAGATGTTCGTATATAAAAAATTGTGATTATCAGTGTATAGGGGCCAACCTAAAAGATTAAAACATGAGGAGAATCTGCTGCTTTCTGCTCAAAAAGGTCAAAATTTGGGTGGGGAAAAAAAATTTAGATTATAGTCTTGTATTAACAACAGTTCAGAGATTCAAAAGTCAGGAATTAAAAAAAAACAAACAAATTTTAGAGTTTTTAAGTCTTAAATTTAAACATATGGAACTCAAAAAATTCAAGAATTTGAAACCATGATTTTACAACAGTGTAAAGTAAAAAAAATTACAAGAAACCAAATGAAAACAGTGGTCACATTTTGACTTTTGGGCTTTATAATTTAAAACCTGTTGTAATAATGGACTTATTGGACACAGATCTTTAGTCAAGAACAAGTTCGTACAGGCCTGTTATGTTGGGATTTTGTCAGTGAAAACAATTATAAATGATGTGTACTTTTTCTGAGGGAGTCCAAGGGGGGCCTAGCTTTCTTAGATGCGAGTAGGGGGGGGCCTACGAAAAAAGTTTGGGAACCACCGGTCTAATATACGGTCTAATGGAGCTGCAAAAAAATCTAGAAAATTCGTGGACAGGTGGGTCTGCTGTGGGAGAATAAAGCAGAGAGCCCACCTCAGAGCAAGGTAATGCGTGCTGGTGAAGAATATGCTCTATGCATGTTTTAGTAGCCCCCAAAGTCACGTGAGAATTCTAACTCAGTGGATAACTTCATTCATGGTGCAAAATTGCCTCTCTTAGTAAACAAAAACAATCCACCTGAAACATCAACACAACTAAACACAACTAAATATGATTAGTGCTTGATAAGGAATGATTCCACTCAGAATAGATTTCGATTAGACTTTGGGAGTTAAAATCAACTTCACAAGGTTTAACCCTGACATACCAGCTTCTGCTGTGTACAACAGCTATTGTATGTTGTGATTTGGAGTCAGTCTCTCTCTTTGTGCTTCTGTGTAGGAAACAGATGTGGATAAAGTGCAAGAGAATAGAACTCAAGTAAAAGTGTAGTTACTCTGTTCAGTTAAAACTTACTTAAGTAAAAATACTGATTTCAAAATGTGCTCAGAAAGTACACACACACAACATTACAGTAATTTGAGTCAAGTTACTTTCCACCACTGCTTGTCTTTTAGCAGGGATTTGTTGGATATGTTCCTTTCCAAGATACAAACAAACTCCCAAAAATTTCAAAGGAGTTAGCTACCTAAAATTTCTTTGAAAATTCTTTAAACTATAATCCAATAAAAATATCCAAACATTGCTTGAAATAGTTCCTGAATGACACTTTATCATAAGCTGAAACATTCCAATAAAACATTTCCCCTCAAAAAAATTCCATGTAAATTTCTTGAGTTTTTCAAGATGATTCCCTTAATGAAAAAGAAACTCCCCTTGATTTTTTTTTTAGCAAATTCCCGAAAATTCCCAAATGCATTCCTCAAAATTTCTTAAAAATGGCAGAAACACCCAAACAAATTCCCTAGAATGTCAAAGAAATTACCTGAAACCTCTGTGAAATTCTTCAAAATATCTTAAGTGTCCAACAGGAAGTACCCCAAAGTCTCTTTCAAGAGTCACCGCTTCAGTGACACTTTATCAAAAGCCAAAACATTCCAATATAAACATTTCCCCCCAAAAATCCATGTAAATTCCTTAAGTTTTTCCAAGATAATTCTCAAATTTTGATTTTTTTTTTTTTTTTTTTTGCAAATTCTCAAACAATCCAAAATGCATTCCTCAAAATTCCTGAAAAATGACAAAAACATCCAAACAAAATTCTTTGGAAGGACTCGAAAATTTCCAATCAAATTCCCAAAAAATCACAAAGAAATTTCCCAGATTTACAAGAAAATGCAAAAAAGTTACAAGGGTCTGAATACTTTCTGAATGCACTGTAATACACAAGCATGCATCTTTTTAACTGAACTTCAAACACTTTTGAAATAAAAATTAGAATTCACAAAGAAATCATTCAATCATTTATTTCAGACCACAATAATTGTTCCCATAAAAAAAAAATAAATAAATTGGCCTTTTACTGCCTGTTTGAGAGTGATTTCCAGGTAAAGTGTGCTTTTGGGAAATGACGAATGTTCAAGGTGAGTAATCATTCATTTTATAATTATGTGATGACCTCAAACAAACATGACTCCTCCTCTTTTAGCCAATCAGTGAACAGATAGCAGGTGTGGTTTTTCTCAGGAAGTTATTTTGTGATTATGAAATGACATAAAGGACGAGGAGGGGAAAATATATGTTACATCACTGACAAGTCATCACAACTGAAGGTTCCCGTCTGACACTTTTCAGGTTCTTCTCTTTTGTAAGTGTATAATTTCACACAGTGTCAGGTTAAATAACAGAACAGTGTTGTGTTACCATGTCAGGAGTCCTTTCACCACTTTATAAGCTACACTTATGCAACACAAACAGACAAACAAAAGCTGAGATTTGGTTCCAGGGTTTGTTTACAGCTTCTGTTTCAGAGTCAGCTCTCAGATGTCTGTCAAAACATCATGTGATTTATGACTGATTCTGCTCTTAATTTTAAACTTTATTCTAATTTATTCTGCTCATTATTTGTCACTGAGATGTTAAGGTACATTATGTGCATGGATGGATGGATAAATAGAAAAATAGATGAAGATATCCTTTTTAGTTTCTATAGAGGAAGTTTAATATTGCTCTCTGTTACTGGCTGTCACAGCACCATTTTCATAAAATTTACCACGATAAATTTATTGCCCACAACTGTGCAGAAGATGCAAATGGAGAGATGAGGCCTGTTTTTACCTCCACCAAAGAGGTTATGTGATCGGGCGGGTTTGTTCACTTGTTCGTTTGTTTGTTAGCAACGTAACTCAAAAAGTCATGGATGGATTTTGATGAAATTTTCAGGAAATGTCAGAAATGGCATAAGGAAGAACTGATTAGATTTTGGGACTGATCCAGATCATATTCTGGATCCAGGAATTTTTTAAAGGATTTTGTATTATTGGGAGATAGGGCTAATGGCAGAGGTCTGCGCTGTTACCACTTTACACCAGGAGATGGCTGACATGAGTAACTTATTCAAAGTTTTGGGGTTTATAGACTTTGAAAGACACACGCCCGGTTGAGGAGATGAGTCGGAGTGTAACAGAGAGAAAGACAGCCAATTGTAGCGAGAATACTCACAATGCTGGGAGGAATAGAGGAATATTCACCCTCTGCCATGACTTCCACTCGTCCGGTGAGACCATAGGTGCTTCCACCATGACAGTCCACACGTAGCGAAGCCAGTGCTTTGCCTCACCGTGTCTCCACCCCACCAGGGAGGAAGTCATTGGCGAATTAGATTTTTGGAGTGATCCGGATCACCTTTTGGATCCAGGAATGTTTTTAAAGGGTTCTTCACTATTGGGAGATAAGGCTGAAGGCAGAGGTCTGCACTCTCTGAGTGCTTTTCTAGTTTGGTTAAGTATTCATGGCTACTGATCATGACCTCATGTTGTACAACAAAATTACAGTTGATGTTGTCGATGTTATTCTGCATCTTATTAATTTAGGATCATTATAGACAACACTAACCCTCCTTGCACAGATCAGCTGTTGAAGCAAAATCATTAAATGCTGATCCACACATTTCAAATCATGTATTGTCTTATGCATAACATGCATGGCTAAATAGTACTGATATAAGATCAGGCACATGTAAAGAGAGGCTGTAGAAGGCAGAGCAGAAGCACCGTGCATATGAAGCGAGCAGAGGTGCACACGTGCATTTGAATAGTAATAAGTAAAGTAGTATTGATAACTTAGATGTGTCAAAACTTTGTCAACAATGTTCTATGCACCCTCTATTTGATTTGAAGGGGCGGGAAAAGCCAGATTCAGATAGCCTTCTTTTCTCTACATTCATAGCCACACTCCCAGGCTTATATGGCCATCAGAGAAGTCTGAGTAAGGGGCTGCATACGTGCAAAGGAGTGCCTGTGACCTCTCAAACTACCAGGCCAATTTTGAGACTTGGTCTGACTGAGATGCTAGCAAAAACCTTGTTATTTTCAAGCTGCTAGTTTACCAGAAGCATCCACAGAGCGATATAAATTACCTCAGTAATGATCAACATGAGTCACTGTGAGGGACAAAAGCAGAGGAACTCCTTTCAGGCCTTGTAGAATTAATCACAAACACAAAGCTGAAACTGCAAACGTTAGGGATAGATGAAGTCATGCACACATATTTACAAACCGCAGCATTTCTGACTCACATAGTGTGACACTGACCACACATACAGAGAGCGGGGCCTCTCAGAGCAAACACACATAATTGTCCGAGCCTCTCGCTCCTCGACTCTTACTCCTCGCTTGTTTGAAAGTCACTGAATAATCTTGACCTCGTCAGTTCACGAAAGACGCACAAGAGCCCGTCTCATGATGTCATCAGGGTCAGAGGGCAGGATTGTGATGCCTACACAACCACACTGCCTGTAGTGTTCAAACAAACCTCGACTTTATTCGTTCTGACCTACTGGTCCAGTTACAGGACTGAAGAGAAACAAAGAAACTGAAGCCAGAAACACAGAATAGATGACTTTATACTCAGGAAAAGTCATTGTAAGGCCTGACCCACATATTGAATTGCATCCATAGATACTTTTGAAATCACAGCCAACTGTCATGACTTAATAGAAGTTTTCATGTGTGCATAAATGTATGTTTTTTTTAGACAGATGAGCAGTCTCATTTAACATATAATATTAACACCTCTGTGATGTGATTTAAGTACTTTCAAACGTAGGTTATTGTGGCTCACATCACGTTAACCAAATTAGCCTGACATCATTACAAGAGTTCTGTCATCATTTTTAAAGCATCTTTACAGACAGAAAGTAGTGCTGCTGGTGGGAATGGACACCAACTTTCAAAGCATTTATATAAACATGCGCTCATTATGCAGCACCGTCTTTATGAGGGCAATTAAAGCAATGCTGTGGCTATTTTGTATACCCCAGTTTTTCCGTCCATTCCTACTTCACTATTAATGTTGTGAGGGATGAACTGATAAGTCTGTGAGATCCTTCGGGGTAGTAAAGGAGGCAAAATGGGATTTGTGGTGCCAGCTGCACCATGCTGCACAGATATGACTGTTTTTGAAAATACAGGAGATGCTTACCTGACACGCCAGTTTGACTATTCCGTAAAAACACTGCATGGATATATCTCACATTCATTCGGGAAAGCTCACATACAGAGCATTTTGGAAAGGGAGGACTTTTCTCGGAAGGTTACTGAAGGAAAGTTGTGTCTGTCGCATTCCTGATGGGCCAATCAGAGTAACAAGACAAAGCGACGTTCTGAGTGTGCGCTACTCTTGAGCTAACAGGCTAACGCTGCTGTAGATTGTTAATGGCGCGGCTTCTCAGTAAATAAAAAGCAACTCTTCTGCCAAGACAAGCTTTAGGTGTAGCTCTATGCTCTTGTTTTAAAAAAAAATGTGGTTAGGATGATTCAACTGCCCTTTTTCTACA
This sequence comes from Cheilinus undulatus, assembly GCF_018320785.1. Taxonomy (NCBI): domain Eukaryota; kingdom Metazoa; phylum Chordata; class Actinopteri; order Labriformes; family Labridae; genus Cheilinus; species Cheilinus undulatus. The sequence goes on along the minus strand of NC_054873.1, from coordinate 8,850,228 downwards.
GCTACATTCAAGCCAACAGCTAGCACAGCAGCTGCCATCGGATACACAGACAAATCCCACCCGTAACGATCGCAAACCCGTGCTGAAGCAGAACGGGAGAGGAGCAAAAAGATGTTTTCTGTCATGAAAGGCTTTCAGTGTTCCCCTCTGCCCTTGTTTTAATGAAAACACGTTATCCAGTTGTGACAAAACCACCACTGTGGCTATGTCTAAGCTAATCACTCCTCTAGCAGCCATTGTACACAACCACTCACAACAACTAACCGTTTCCTGCTGTAACGATCCCAAACTCATGCTGAAGCAGGTCGGCATAAGAGCAAAAGAATCTTTAACATCCTGAAAAGCTTTTGGTGTTGTTTTTACTCTTTATTTCACACAGAAATGTGATCCAGTTTGAGTAAAACTGGCGCTACGCTAAAGCTACATCCAAGGTAACCACCGCACAGAAGCAGCCATTAAAACAGCTTTGAGTACAATTAAACCCTGCCCATAGCTACCGCTTCGTTCTTCTCAAATGATGCTGATTGGTCCAAACAGAATTCAGTTTGGCACAAATGTTTTGCCAGATTTGCCCAATGACAGACATGGAGTCTGGCAAATCCATCTGCTTTGGAAGGTTATTCTCTCCTTTAAATATGCTGCAAGTAATAGATAAGTGGAATTAAAAGGAAAAAAAACTGAAAGCTGGAGAAACATGTAATGAAATTTGTCAGTGATACAGGGAGACACATTAGTAGAAGTGATACAGGAGGAGGAGGGTGTGTCTCTCCTCACACAAAGTGTCTTTGTCCTCTGAGCCCTGCACACGTCAACAATGGCTCTGAGTGACAGGCGGCTACCAAAAAACCTCAGGGCCCGCAATGGTGCCTTTGTTTCCAGCGCTCACATTGTGGTGGACAAAGAGTGCACTGCAACTGGCAGAGTGGGGGGAGGCTACGCTGAGAGTAGGTTTACATGCTGACACTTCACACTGGGAGAAATCAGTCAATACAGAAGAGAAAAATCTCAAAATACTGGGTTGTTAGATGGAACACTGACAATGAGGATTATGATTTAGACACAATGAAAAAAAGACACTTGCAATGACTTTTTATTTGTTGTATTTTAGGCGAATGGGGCTTCAGATAAGCAGTGGTGGAATTTACCTGATTTCACATTTTATCCAACTCTGTAGCACCTTTACAAAAGTTTTACACTGGTGATAAAACAGACTGAATAAATGCTAGTGCTTGATACAACATGCAAAAACAAACTAGATAACCAGGAAGGAGATCACAGAAGATCACAGGAGTCTTAGAAATTAACCATTCTCTGCAGAACAGTACTTTCATTTTAGGTCTATCCATGCCAAACTGCCACCATAAATTAGGTAAAAAAAAAAAAAAAAAATCAAGATGATATTTTTGTCAGTAAGCTTTATTGAACAGGACAAGTTGTTTGTAATCACGTGATCTCGGATGCCTGATTGGGGTCAGGAAGAGGGGAGCAGCCATGAAGAATGATTGAGAACAGAGCAAAGTTAGTACCTTAAAGCTCTAAATGAACCTGTACACTACAATAATTAAATGAAAATTAATACATATATTGAGTATGATCCCTGCAGTTTGCAAAATAGTGAACTTTACTACAGTTTAACAGATTTACCTGGCATGGAGGTGATCAATGTCACAAACACTGCCCTGCAGACCTCCTAGTGTTCTGCTAGGGAGGGAAACATCTAATGTTAAATATGAAACTCTCCTGTTACTTTAAGCAGTTTTATTCAACTGATGCTGTTGATGTGATTCTGTGCTCTATGAATCCGGAATCAATGCACTAATAATGACCTTCCTCGTGCAGCCTAACCACTGAGCGTTGAGTGGCACATTGTAAATCATAAATTGTGTTATGCATGAATTTAATGGCTAAATAATACTGTTATAAGATCAGGCACTTACAAAGAGAAACTGTAGGAAACAAAGCAGTGGTGCATGCATGAACATTTGGACGGCAGAGTTTAAATAACTTGTGAAGTAAAATAAAGCTATTTTTACACATAAGCTGAAATCTACAGAAATAGAGGCACTATTTATAACTTACATGTGTCAGAACTTTGGTAAAAGGAACCCTGCATGATCAGATAACTTTATCTTGTTGGATATGTAATTCTATCTTATGTATGTATATTGAACTAGAAACACTCACTAGATATCTGCACTTTGAGTACTTCGAGCTTATAAACTCACCAGGAGGCCGCCGTGTTTTGATCCACACGGGTGCTGACATAAGTGCCGCAGAGTTCCTTGCCATTCCTATGCCGTCACGCCGTTTCAGACTGGCAGACAGTGTTAGGGCTGTATCTCAAAGATGCTGCACGTCTCACACACCAAGAATTTAAGATTTTAGGTCTCTTCTATTCTTTCCTCGCACCACGAGTGGTTATCGGTCAAACTAGATAGGAAAATGATAAATACCGAGCCATCTTTACCTTGTTGTAGCAAATATTTACATCCACATTTGTTTGAAATGTGTTTCTTGTTAAGCCAGAGGAAGGCCATGAGCTAAAATGTGTCTTTTTAATAAAGTTGTTCCCCAAACTTCTCTAGAGCTTTCTGTTTCCACACGGTTCAGAATGTTGCAGGTAAAAATAAACACAGTACAAAAACACTTCCGGTTTGTGCTTTTCAAAGGAAAAGTCCCTAGCATTTCTTTGGAGAAACTCCCTTTGTTTGTACATAATGCTTTTATTTTGAAAAGCTACCAGCACGCTTCCCCTATACACTGAATCCAGTCACTTGTAGGAGGTTTAATGAAGTAAAACAAACTCGTGGCTGGTATGAAAGCTGTTATGGCAGCAATAGCTGTAAGCAGCAAAACATACTGCCAGTCAGAAAAAAACGGTTACTGCATAGTAAGATGAGGAGCGCAATGGCTCAGTGACGTCACACTACTGGTGCAGATCACTCCATGTGAGTTTATAAGATCAAATTTACTCAGGATTAAAAACACAGATGTCTGGTGCAATTATTACAAATTACCAGAAGTCCCAAGGCAATACTAATCCTGTGTGAGTAGTGTGTAATTTTTTTGAGTAAAATGTAAATAAAAGCCATTAATCCTGCAGTTATGGTCTATGGCATCAGTATTGTTCTCTGTTTTATTACCAGTTAAATCACAGCAGGGTTAATTCAAAAGTGTCACTATCTTTGGATAACGTTTATTCACTGATATCTGTGTCACATGAAAACCTAGTCACCTAAAGCGGTGTTTATATAAACTCTGACATGAGGTAGAAAGTACTGCCTGTACTAAGGTTTCTGTCTGCATGAACTGTCCATGCGGGAAATTTATTGGAGACCTGACCAGACTTGATTCTCAAAGAGCAGCCTGTGCTCACGCATGATTAACTCACAGGTGTTTTCACTTTCAGCCTGCATGATTAATCCTGAGTGAGTGGGTGTGTTTTGATCGCACTGATATCTCTGTTCGCTTTCCTGTTAGTTTGGTCGCTCCTGTTTGGGTGGGGTGATTTACATCTTTATCCCTCTGATCAAACCCAGTGACTAAAAGCACCAGTATTTCTGTGTTTCACCTCTGCAACTAGTTAAAGAATATGGTGAGGAATGCATGGATTACTCAGCTGCTCTAAAGTTGTTACAAACTTTGACTTTGGAAAAAAAAACACAAGTGCACAGTGTACAAGCTTTTACTTCATGAAGATGCATGAGAGCAGACTCTTTAAACAGATTACAGTTTAGAATGGTGAAATTCATACCCCAGAGGACACAGAATAGCAGGGTTGTTTTTGCCTTGATAAGTGATTTGTAGTTGGCATTTTATCATTCATCTCTCTTTGACTGAAAATTGTTGATGTTGCATGTTTGAGAAATATCTGACTTACTGTAGGACAAATGTGTAAGCTCAAAGTCCCGTCACCTGGTCAGGTAACATGGGGAGAGATGCTCCTAAGAAGACAGGTGCTACCTGACAAACCTGATTAGCTAAAGTGAAGGCAGCGTGTCCAGATGATAAATACGTAGGTGTCATGTTACATCTCAGCAATAATCCCCATATACAGGATAGTTTAGAAAGTACAGCACTAAAATTAAAAAGATCAGTTTTAATTTGAAAAACTGGATATTTCAATAGGTTACTATTGGCTATTTGGGACTAATAGAGGCCCACTTATCCAGCCCTACCTGAACCTATTTGAAAAGTAATTGCCCCCCAGAACCTGTCTGACAAAGTGAAGTAGGCGAAAATATCTCATAGAGAATCATACTACATTTAAGAACAGATGAGAAACAAATAAAAGGGAAAGGGCTATGAAGCCATTTCTAAGACTTCCCTCTGTGTAAGTCATTAGCCACAAATTAAGAAAATCTGGGACAGTGGTGAACCTTCCCAGGAGTGGCCAGCCTACCAAAATGACTACAATAGTGCATCAACGACTCATCCAGGAGGTCAACAGTGATGGGAATTATGTCTCTTTTCAGTGATCCAGATCAATTCGCTTGGCTCAGCAACAAGAGACAGCTCTTTCAGCTCCCAAAAGGCTCTTCATTCAGGCACAAGTTTGGCTTCATTTGACCTGCCAAGTTTGGCAATGCCAAACTATACTAACTATGCAAGGCCAAAGCAAAGCAACCTAGAGTTTGCTGGTTACAAGTAGAAATGGGGCCCATCATAAAATCTGGAGCATCACACTGCAGACTATTTCAAACTAAAACACCACTGACCTTGTTGTTTTGATTAGGTATGATTAGGATTGTGTTCAACCATAGTCAACCGCATGATTGTGTGTGATGTCACTCTGTGTATGACCTGCTCAAAGTCACGGTTTAAAGATTTGACATCATTCAAGTCAGCCTCACGGAGGAGCATCTAGCCTTTGAGGGGACAAATTTGTAGACACCATCTGTTAAAGAGTGTGTGTTTTTTCGTGCATACGTGCTGAACACCTTCACACTCACACAGTGACACCATGTGCAGGAGTGAAACCACAGAAATGTGTTAGAACGTGGGGGAAAACCTGGTCACTTCAAGGCTCGTCTTTTGATAACAGTCACTAAAGCATGACACAGCTGGCCAACAAAATCCTCTCCCTCACTACCCCCGCCCCGCTCCTCAAGGCCCTGCCTGGGTAAAGTCCCCCCGTCAGATGTGGCCCAGCCGAGTGTGGTGGAGCTTGCCTGGTTTAACGCAGCAGGGACCGACGTCGGCTATTGTACGTGATCTTGCAGCACAGCAGGTAGCCGGCAGAAGCCGCATGGCAGGAGCCTTTGAAGGGGAGCCGACAGGGGCCAAGTTTGTGGGGAAAGTCGGGGTGTATGGAGGAGAAAAGGAGAAAGCAGGGGGAGCCCCCAAAGCAGCAGTTTAATAAAGATATTTAATACCTTAGAGAGGCCCCGCTTTGACTCTTTGAAGGAACATGGGGATGAAAAAAAGGGGGCCAGACAGCTGATTGTACACCGCGAACAGAGAGAAGAAGGGAGGAACAGAGGAGGGGGGAGAAGGAGGGGAAACAGGACAAGAGAGCAGAATAACTGTCACTTACAGGACAGCAGAGTTCATTTACATATACCAGGTTACATAAGAAACCGCTGTGCACTATTGTGTCCATGCAGTTACAATGTACATTCAGTTATAAACAGATGAATATTTCCATTCATATTCCACTACGAGAAAATATCAGAGCATGGCTTTTTCTCAGAGAGTATGTACCCAACGCTGTAAATACTCCTCTAGATTTGGTGTAAACTTATATCCAGAGACAATTTCTTATTAGCTTCAGTTCTAAATCAGGAATTGCACAAACCCTCAGATGGTGTAAAATAAATTGTTACACTCAGGTAGTTCATGACCAAAACTGGCAGCATGCATAAAAATTACAATAAAAATCTTAAAACCAGTATTTTTTCAATTTCTTTTGCATACTTTTTTAATCAAGATCAGCTAATAAATATTAAAGATTAACTTTGGGGAATTAAACCCTTGCAATCCTAGTTTAAGTGCAAAAACCCTGATATTTGTAAGGTAAAAAACACACTAAAATGTAATATTTTTACATACTACATGAAAATGGTTAAAATGAGCGACATATTTCATTTTTTTGCATAATTATTTTAAAATAAATTCTAACATTTAAATAAATTGTTACACTCAGAGTGTTCGCAACCAAGAATGGCAGCACACTTAAATAGCACCAAAAAAAAATCTATGCATTCAATTATTTTTTCTACGTTGTTGAATTAGTTTTCTATCAAGACCAGGCCTTATAATACATATTAAATATTGATTAATTTTCAAAAACGTAACTCTGTCATTGCGAGTTTATTTCAGCTTGCTTGATGTAAGAAAAAAAAAAATTCTTATACTGTATGCAAACGTCTTGAAGGGAATTATCACGGGCCGGTTAATTTGTTAATAATGAGCAATAACTTTGATTTTTATGCATTATTTTCTTTTTACTGACAGGGTGTTTGTTATAAAAAATGGACACCATTTAAAAGAGCTCAGTGACTTTAAGAATGGTACTGTGATGAACGTCACCTTAGCAATGAGAAAGTTACTGAAAATTAAACCCTGCTGGGTATTCAACAGTCAGCTCCAAGTGATATTATAAGAAAGCTGAAGAGTTTAGAAACAACGGCAACTCAGCCACAAAATGTTAGACCATGCAAAATCACAGAGCAGGGTCAACAACTGCTAAGATGCATGGTGTGTGTCTTCAATGCTCTGCTGACTCCATAGCTGAAGAGTGTAAAATTTCCATTGGGATTAATGTAAGCATAACTCTGTGCGGTGGGTTAAGCACACGACACTGGACTGTGGAGCAGTGAAAATGCGTTCTGTGAAGCGGTAAATCATGCTTCTCTGTTTGGCAGTTAGATTGGCAAGTCTGGGTTTGGCGGGTGCCAAGAGAATGTTACCTGCCTGACTGCACTGGGCCAGCGGTGATGTTTGGTGGAGGAGGGATAATAGTATGGGGATGTTTTTCAGGGTTTTGGACTAGGTCCCTTATCTCCAGTGATGGCCAATCTTAATGCTTCTGCATGCCAAGACATTTGGGCAATAATATGCTTCCAGCTTTGTGGCAACAGTTTGGGGAAGGCCCTTTCTATTCCAACATGACTGTGCCCCAGTTGACAAAGCAAAGACTATAAAGACATGCTTTGATGAGTTCTGTGTGGAAGAGCTTGATTGGCCCACCTTTGGGATGACCTGGAACGGAGAATGCAAGCCAGGTCTTCTTGTCCAACATCAGTACCTGACCCCATAAATGCTCTACAGAAGGAATGTGCACAAATTCTCACAAAAACACATCTTTTAAAAAGCCTTCCAAGAAGAGTGGAGGCTGCTATAGCTGCAAAAGGGGGACCAACTTCACATTATAGTACGTGTATTTGAATACAATGTCATTTCATCCCCGTTGGTGTAATGGTCAGGCAGCTGAATACTTTTGTCCATATAGTGTATGTAGGTTGTGGTAAAATTAAAGTGTCTGCATTTGGCAGTTTTAAAACATGGGTTACAAAATTACAAAGCTGTAGATTAACTGATAGAATGCATTTAAAAGTTTAGACTAATAACACTTGGACAACAGTCAGCAGGAGAGGTTAATATCCAAGCTAACCCTGTCTTGGTTCTCCTTCCAGGCAGGACTCTCATATAGAGGCCGTGGGCAGAGTTTTCGATCAATGACCAGACTTGATGCTCAGTCTCAAACAGGAGCAGGGCATTGTGCCCCCAGCGCCGGCCCTCCTCCATATTCATATATAACCAGGGCGGAATCTAATAAACGTGGGCTTAAGGGGAACGTATTGTTTCACATGGGAGAAGCAGCTAATTGTCCGGCGTCACAGGCAAACAATGCATCAGCTATGAGAGCGTGGAAACGGACTGTTGTGGTTCTGTCAGTGATGTGTTTACTGCTGAGAACGTGAAACACGCAGACGAGGGTGGATATATCCGTGTGAATATACGTGTAGGCTGAGCTGAGCCTGAAGGCAGACATTTCTACATCTTCAAATATTCCTGTTCTCACGGTTTCTGTGCACTCTGTTTCAATACATTTACAGTCTATTAATTCCATTATTTTATCCCATTTAAAAAACACAGCACATTTTCTCTACAGCCAAAAATATGAATCTCATAAACACATTTTCTCAACACAATGAAGGGCTGCTTTAACTGAGTGTGGAAACAGAGAAAGGCATGACCCTGGGATCGTACCTACAGTATCCCTCGAGGCTTTCACAGGCCTGTTTCTGCCTTCTGAGGAGAAAGGAAGGAAGGAAGTATCGTGTCTAATCTGAACCACAGAAGAAGTCAGTTTCCTTCCTCTCAGCTGGTAGGGTGAAGAGTTCTGTTTTCACACAAGCGCGGCCCTCAAGCACAAGTTCGACAGCTTCAGTTATACATGTCTTTAAGGTGGATATTGTGATGCCTTTCAAAGCACTGCTATTTTGCTATGATGTCCCTTTCTGCTGTTACACTATATTATTTCATCATTTAGGTATTTTATAAGAATAGTAGAAAACATTATAAGGCACTTCTCATCAAAGAGTACATGAGTTTAAAAAACACAGCTCTGGATGGACCTATATGCTTTAATTATCACCAGAAAATTTCTACATGCATTGTCTACAATCCCTACACTTAGAAATAAGTTTTCTTTTCCACAGTTAAATAGATTTACCTGGTGTGCAGACGATCAACATCACAAATTACTCTCAGCCCTGCAGACCTTCTAGCCTCTAGGGCCATCTAGTCAGATGAAGGGGGACAAGAGTCTAGAGGAGTCTTGTACTGAACTAAGAGGCTAGCTGAGACCTTTTACGCGTCTTTTTTAAAAAAATGTGTAAAAGGTCTCCCCTTAAATCATAAACATGTTTTCATTGAACCAGTGATGTATGATCAACCAAATAAACATGATAAGATGAGTGACGGTGTAAATATGTGCCATTCACGAACACGCCAGTTCTACGAAATGGCTCTTGAATGTGAGCCACTGTAGCTAGCTCCCGCTTGAGTACCAGTTTTCTTTCTTCCTTCTTTTGTTATTTAATCCAAAAAGCCAAACTGTTACCAAATGAAGTCAAACAACCAGCTCTAAAAAACTGAGCCAAATGCTCTGGATCTCTTAGAAAGGATGGATTTTCTGTTACAACCAAAGCGGGATCTGAATCCACTCATCCTGGCTTTAAACAACTTCTTTGTGAGTTTTTCAAACTTTATTTTTTGCCTGAGTATTTCACTACTTGCAGGGCATAAAAGTAGTTTAACCCTTTACTTACGGACCCAGCGCCGGCGCTGTTTTTTATATGTCCGGAGTATTATTACCGTAACTCTGTCAAAGTTTGTCAGATCAGAAAAATTCCAGTGGTGTTGGAAAGCTGAGAATTGTGGGCATGCGCACATACATGGTTCATTACAGTACTCACAACCATAAGACATGGGCATTCATAGCAAAACACCATAGCAAAACACCAAAAGTATCGCAAGACCGCTACATGGATTCTCAACACTGTAACTCCTCGAAAGTTTTCTCAGTCTAGAAAATTCCAATGCTGACAGAGAGCTGAGAATCTGTGCTTTCCGGCAATATATGATGTCTGGTATATATATTACGGTAATGTTGAAGAGCACCGCGAAAACGACAGCTTTGGCAGAAGACAAGTGAGAAAAGGAGAGCGAGCGAGAGTGGTGCTTTGTTTTCAAATAATAGTGTTAGTGGCATTTGTGCATGTCTGTCATGTGCAATAAGAATATGTTACTTGAGAATGTTGAGAATGCATTTTTCCACCTTTATTTGCACTAATTTTTACCTATGTATATAGTTATCTTTTGCACTGTGTTTTGCACAACCTGAGTCCTAGACTCAAAAATGACTGGTGATTGTTCTAAACATGTATAGATTCACATTTCAAATGTCAAATCAAAACCTTATGAGCAATAACAAAATTTCTTCTCATAGAAGCCATGAAAAACAAATCTGTTTTTGAGTTTTTCATCTTTTAAACTGCTGACAATTCCATTTAATGTGCAATAATCATTAACCAGATGTTGAAAGTTCAAGTACTCCTGGGAAAAGGGACCAAAGCTCTCAGACTTGGGCATTTTCTGACTATTTTACAGCCATAATAACAAAATATGTCCAAATTGCCATTTTTAGACTCAGTAGGTAAAGGGTTAAAGAATTAAGAATGAATTGATTTTGTACTTTGAATAGTTGGTATAGTCTTAAACAGCTGAAAACATGGCCTGTTGGTAGTGTTTCTCTATGAAAGAATTATTGCTGTCAAAATAATTCATCAATTTCAATAACTTAATCACAAAACTTATCATGTAAATTAAAGCAAATTAAACTCACGGAGTTTACACAGTGTTATACCAGCCTGACTTTTACTTGGTATCGGTTTGGAAAGGAAATCAGTGGTATCACACATTACTATAATTTATCACAAAGAATGTAAATAATTTGATTTTTTTAAACTGCCTGACAGCACTAGGAAAAAAAAAATCCCCTCTTACCCCCATCAGGAGTTCCCCGCTGCTGCATGATGTCATCTGCAAAGAACCTACATTAGTGTTCCTGTCTTGCCTGTTAATTCATATTACATTACGGGGTCATGGAAATGTGAGAGAGCAAGGCCCAGACATGCACAGACATAACGCTGCCTCCCTCTGCAATCTCGTCTCGCCTCTTTAAGCCTCTCCAACACAGAGGGGATCACTTCTCTTTACGCCTCTGTGAAATTCACTCTGAAGGGGAAATGTCTCAGGGGCATAAACATCACACCTTAAAACATCAGTCAGACACTACTTTCTTTAATTTCACCTATTCTCTAGTCAAGTAATATTACATTTGAAAACCCTTATCACACATAAGGGTTATATCCTGAACTTTATCAAGACAGCAATCCACAAGTAGAGGAGCTGTGATGTAAACAAGGGAAGGAATATTCAGATAAATTACCTTGCAACAAAAGCTTTTATCATAATGTGAAATATTATTGTGATATTATTAATGTGCAGTTTTAATTTTACTGTACTATTATTAAACTACTTAAATGCAGAAGCAGCACTGTTCTATAGTTTAACTTAAACACAAAGAGTGTGGATGTCCTTTATGTAGGTGTGATTAGGATGTTTTCCTGTTTTGCAGATTAATTTTGTGATATCAAAGGCACACAACTTCATCATCAGCAAAGTCATAACTGTAATCAAAGCAAAGATGTTTTTAAGTGTTTCATTTATGAAGATCGTATTAGCACCATCATATTTTAATCTTAACTTTGCAGCAGTGAATATATCGCGAAGGTGAGAAATACGATGCGGAGTCATAAAATGTTATACAACTGAGTTTTCAGCTCCTCCCTTACAAGTTTCAGCTGAAGCCAGCCTTCTGCGTGTCAGGAACAACTTATTTATCACCTTGAGGATCTAAATGGCCTGGTTAACCGAGGATCCCATTACTGCTGCAACACTCACTTTCCTCCCTTGTCCAGCCTTGATTTGTTGCCTGGTAATCCGTCTCCCTAAGGCGGACAGTCTCCATTATCATTGCGCCTGTGGTATTTGACAATATGTGCAAGAACTGGAGTTTAAAGTCTGAGTGTCGTCTGTATTAGAACACAGAGGACAGTGAGAAATCATTTAACATAGGCCGAATGCTGTTATTTTACCCTTCCTGTTCTTCATCCTGACATTGTCAGCCTGTTAAAAGTCACCTAGGATGTTTATTTCAAGCTGAAAAACCAGCACTTTTCTTTAAAACTCCAGCTTAAGGCACACCTTGTATGCACATTTTGTTAGGCTTCAACAATTTGGATGCATGTAGTTGCTTTTACATGGAATATCTGCAGACAAAAACATGAGCCAGTCCTGCAGTGTTGTTAGATGTGTAGATGAACACTGTGAGTAGCACAGGGCACAGGGCACCTTCTTATTGTTAAAGTCTTAGAAAGATGCCCAAAATTAGACATTATTCATTTACATTTTTGACCCATAGAGCAAGTAAACTAAGTTTTCTTTGTTTAAACTCCAAGGTTTGGAAAATAACTGGGATTTAGTTACTCAGGGTGCTTAACTGTAAGTTAAGTGTATGAGTGCACACTCACTAGGCCTGTGATCCCATCCTTTGTTCCTTCAGGCCCCCCTTATTCATGTCTAAGAAAAAATAAGCCCCCCGCCAGGACCCACTTAAAGTTACATATCCATTTTAATTGTGTTCATTGACAATATCCTATCATAACAGGCCTTCATTAACATATTCTTGAGAAAAGATCCATGGTGTATTAGTGCCACTATAGAAAAAAAGGATGTTAATTTATGAGAAAGAACTTGAAATTTTCAAGTTTATAAAGTTGTTAATTTACTAGTATAAGAAGAAAAGACTTTAAAAGTCGTGAGACTTTAAAGTCCAAAATTCCCAAATCCAACCACTGTTTTCATCTTTGTTTACTGTAAATGTCTGACTTTACACTGTTGTAAATTTACAATTTTAAAAACTTTTGAGTTTAAAATGTCAAAATGTACTTTTTAAAATTTTATAATTTCAAGATTTTCTCGTAAATTTCCCCAAATTTTAAACTCTGTAATTATGAGTTATTTTCTAGTAAATGTACAACTTTATAATCTCAAGAATTCTTATTTTGTTATTTCCAAAAAAAAACTTTTTGCTCAGAATTTAACAGATTCTCTCTGCATTTTTCTCTTTGCCCAAACACATTTTGTTTCTAATCATGGATTTAAAAAAAAAACGTGTACATCCAATTTTGACTATGTCAGAGCAGACAGAGTCCTGCACCCCACCTGAGATCTCTGTCACCCCAACAAGGGTTAACGGCACTCAGACTGGAAACCACTCCACTAGCCAATCCATACCATGCTCAAGCATGTTTGATCACAAGGCTAACTGGTGTGAGATCTCTGTACTGTGTGGTACTTTCTCCGCCCCAGCACAGGTGGAAGAGGTGTGCCTCGGTATAGAATGATTGCTCGTGCACATGCATGCACAAGCATGAGGGTACAATGTGCACATGACATATTAGATATGACTGTTCCTGTCATTTCAAACAGTGCCAGAGTATCAGAGAGTCGTATCGTTGGTTTACTTACTGATCCATCAACGTTGCCGTAGGCTGAGAGCTCATATACTGTACTGCTAGTAAGAAGGATTGCAAAGTCCACTTGGAAAGAACCTGCATTGTTCTAGAAAGACCTCTAAAGCTGCACAAAAACTGCTGTATGTGGACTTGGAATGCAATGGCAGTGATCAGTTTGAAACAATGTTGCCAAAATAGTGACGCAGGACCCAAAAGTGGCTTTTGTAATTAGGTTACAGGTCAGGTTTTTGACTTTAACGTTTGGTATCCTAACCCTTACCTTAACTCAGCTTACCAGAAGCTTAATCCAATTTATTTTTAAAGTGTTAGTGTGTATTTCCGTCCTCAAAGTAGGGGTCTGCAAGAGGGGAAGTCTAAGAGGTGCGGTCTGCAGCCAGACTCCCTTGATGCTTTAAATGCTAACAGTTGGATTGCTGTTGTGAAAATATGGCCAGTCTGTAACAAGGCTGGTTTTTTTTTTTTTTTATCCCAGTCAGTTTCTGCATATATTCCAGATTTTACAGCAAGTGTTTACACAGAGAATCTGATTACCTTGAACATAACAAAAAAACTTTTTGGAGTTTGGACAGGAATAGACAGCACTGATAGCGCTACAAAAATGTTTTAACTGTCTTTAAAAATGCAAAAATGTGCAGCTTCCAGTGTAAATGCATGGTCAGCGTGCTCACATTTGTGGCATTTATGACTCAAGTGAAAATATGTGGTTCTGCCACTGCAAATCGTTAAATACTCCAGCCTCAGGAGAGAAAAAAAAAGGATCAAATGGACACCAGCCTTATGGCATGCTCTGAAACATCAATTATGTAGCCATTTGTTCTTTTTGGGGTCTTATAAAATGTTAAAAAGTAAAAAGAAAACTAAGAGATATGACTTGTCAAACATGCAGTTTGAGATCAGAGACCTGGTTTGCTCTAAATGTGACACAAAAGGGGTAAATACTGGTTTAACTTAAGCTGAAGAGCTTTAATACAAGCAAGAGAGGCCTGCTTACAAAGTGTGCATTTGTATCAAAGCATTACACCAAACAGGCGGAGGCAGTTGCATAAAAAGTCCTGATTATCACTAAAATACCTCCCTCTGACTCCTTGAGATGCAGCACAGATATACAACCTGAATGGCCCTGTGTCCACTGTGATTTTGGCTGCTGAATTCTCTCATTGTGGGCCTAATGGAAGAAGAGATAAGATTTTTTGGTGCTGTTTAACACCGCAGTCCCCCTGGCTCCAGCACTTGTGGCCGGCCAATGGGCTGTCTGGCTGCAGGCGGGGAGGTGTAGGGTTACGAGACGAGGAGAACAATGGGCCAGCGCCTGAGTCAGCACTATCTCTCTGCTTCCCTCTCCCTACTACTCGCTCTTTTTTTCCCTCCAACTGATCGAGCCAACCAATGGCAGCTTTGTGTTGCGGAGGGAGAATACACACACATGAATATACAAGGACGCACACACACACACACACACACACGAAGAGAGAAAGAAGTCAGTGGGGGTTGGGAGGATTGAGAGTCAGAAAAAACACTATTGCATGAGCTATTGTCTGTGCAGATGTGAAACATTGCACTGTATGCTGGGAATACCTGCTGGCTTCAAAGTTCGCTTGGAACCAAAAAGGCTGGTCAGCGAAAAACATTCATTGGTAAAATTTTTGCACAAGAGCTTCATTAGCAGACAAAGGGTTAAACATTTATTGCATTCCTAAACAGCACATGCAGGACTTGAAAAGCCTTACAACGACTGGATTAAAAAGTCTTCATTGTCCCCGAGTGGCAAATTTGTCAACTTGGTACAACTATGACAGTGAGCATGCTTATTTGTGCTGAATAAATTGTCTTTAATTCTCTTTCTAAACCCGGTACAAAATCAGTTGTGTTACATGTGACCCAAAGGCTGTTAAAAGGGTAGGTCAAGCCTTAGGAAGCTTCTGCAGAAATACTTTAAACCTGCATTCTGTCCACTAGCTAGCAGGGGAGCGGCTCAAATGGTCACAAAAAGTGAGCTAATAGTGTGAAACCAGAGAGGAAATGCCTTTTCAAAGTCCATTTACTTCCTTGTTTGACCTTTCCTCATAGGAGTTTACAATCAAATTATTTAAGATTTATTTTGGGGCTTTTCTTGTATCTTTATTTGGAGCGGACTGTAGGTGAAGTAGAAAACTAGGGAAAGAAAAAGAGTGGAAGGACTTACTGCAAAGACACCAAAGGTTGCCTGTTTGGAAGACTCCCGCCTCCGTACATGGCCCTGACCCTCCAATACGAAAACCACCAGTGTACTTGGTTTTAAGTCTTTTTTCATTGATGATCATACTGACTAATATCCTGTTCAACAATAATTTGAACTCATATGATTCTAAAGGTAAGAAAACACTGAAAACAATACAATTCATACAATTTATATTAAAAGGATATTTTGGTATTTTTGAAGTTGGTTTACAAAAACCTCCATGTGAAAGTCTTTGCAGTTATGGTTGTCCTTCTGGAACTTTGCTCGTTGGAAACGACCCACACATGAGCTCCAGAGACTCTGTGGAGATGGGGCAATCTGCTTCAGTCTGGTACAGCATGCATTTTTTTTTTTTCCATATAGCAAAAGTTGGAAAGGGTCCCAAAATCTGACCCGTATGTTCCCACTTTTTTTTGGCACCATTACGTAGGGGTACCAATCTTACCTATACGTCCCAAAAAGGTGGAGCTACCCATACAGCTGTAGGGGTTGCACTGATGTCACACCAGCACACAACACGACTGCTCAGCTTGGGGTTGCAAAACAAAACACAGTAGTCTGCTCTGTGAGGAGCGGTGAAAACGGGAGAATAACAGACTATTATCTGCTTAAATCTGGGATATTTGGACTCAACAAGGATCCACTGATTCCTAGCCCATGGATATTGATATGTGGGCACAAACAAGTCTCCTGACATTTATCTGGACCTGATTTTAAGTACACGAAACAAGCTTGAAGGCACACATCAGCCTGGTCTATCCACCATGGATGTGAAACTAAATAAATGCTGAAGTTTGGTGAATAAAGAGCCTTAGATTAGTTGATGCTCTGTATTATAGTTATTCATCTATTTCTTACTTTGAACAACCTGTGAAAGATCGCTCTGTGGTTGTTGAGCGTGTTTTTTTCCAATTTTTCTCAACTTAAAAATAAATTGAAATCATTTTGGCAGTTTTACAGCGTGTGGCATGAATTTTTGCAGGAACTTTTCTTTCTAGTTAAATTTTTGAAATCCAATGTGTTTTACTCTTACATGTCATTTAGACTACTAATGCAATTTGTACCCTCTGGACACCTTTGAGGCAAAAATGTACACGAACAAAAAAACTGCCATTAAATCACCATACATCAATATTTTTTTTTTACTTTTTTTCATAAATCTGTTAAACAACTTCAGACCTGCTTAAAACTACCAAACATTCAATTATTTTCAAGATTTTAACCCTTTAAATGCCTGTTTAAATATTTGAAATATTTTATTTTTTACTACCAAAAGAACACAAAAAGTGAATGATTTACCATAAAATTAATAGTGGAAAGAAGGGGCTTTGGTGCTGATAAGAGTCTTGGATGGGTCAAAGATAAGCAATAAAATTGATGTGATTGCTTTTGTATTTTTTATTTAGTGCCAGTTTTAACATTAGGGCACCCTCTGGTCACCTTCGAGGCAAAAATGCACACGTTTGATTTTATGGTGGGCTCAAGGGTTAACACCAGTTGAACATTTTGTTTATTTTTAATGTGACAAATAGTACAGCTCTAAACTTTTATATTATGTTGTATAAAATGCTATAAACTAGATATATCCGTATATAATGTACTGTTACGCAGTAAAGATAGTAGATGATGTTGGAGACCTAGAATACACCAACTCCTTGTTCTTAAAATCACTTGTGTTAAAATGTAGATCTGATTAAACTCAACTCAGTATAAATCATACATTTAAGAGTGGGTGAATAACTACCATCAATCAACCAATCCTTCATATAAACTATTTAACCAAGAACAGGAACAAAAGGACTACAACAGTTGAAGCAACCGGTTCAAGAGTGACCTTTAGAACCAGAAAGGTTTAGAGAAAGGTCAGCTACATCTGAGGTATTAGCGTTGTTCTAGGATTACATGGACACAATGAGCTGTGAAGATGAACATGAACATAACCCAACACAACGTTGGTCACAAACAATAGTGCAAGCTTTCATCTTATGGCGGTTAAACTGGAACAATCTGCCTGTCAGACGCCTCAGACTCAGCACCTGGCAGGAATCAGGTTGTGTTGCTGAAGTAAAGACATCCACTGTTATAGTCGAGACTATAACACCAACAGATCACTGCTGATATTTCAGGGTTCAGCAGAGATTTTGAAACAGGATCCGTGTCTTCGTGTGGATTTGTTGGGTAAGGTTGCATGTTTAAAGGCATCTCGTGTGTATACCATCTGCTACTAAACCAAACCCTGATACATACTCAATGACCCCACAAGGAAAGACAAGCCGGCAAAGGCTAACAAAACAAATCTGAGCCGTCTCTCCACAAAAGTATGATGTTACACTAAATATAGCATGAATAATTAATAGATCTTAATCTCATGTCCTCTTCTTGTGTATTTTTCCATTGCTGTCTGAATAATGCATGAGAGAACAAAAAGTAACAGTAAACTATGAGTAATACAAGAGTAATGAATGTAAGCTCACTGTCCTAGTTCACTAGTCCTTTAATGCGATTAATGCAAATATCTAATCAGCCACATATGGGTGTAACCACTGCATTTAGACATAATCAAGATGATTGGCGGACGTTAAACCAGAGCATCAGAATCAGGAGGAAAAGAAATTTAAGAGACTTTAAATGTGGTGTAGACAGAATGGTTTGAAAATTTCACCAAGTGCTCTACAGGGAATTTCACACACAATCATCTTGTTAGAAAAAAGGAAGGCAAAGGTCAGAGGGCAATGACTAGACTGGTTTGAGCTGATAGAAAGGCAAAAACAACACAAATAACCACTGGTTGCAGAAAGGACTCTCTGAACACACAATACGCCAAACCTTGAATCTGAATGGCCACTGTAATACCTGATTTCAGTAATTTGGGTAATAATCCTTTTTAAATGCCCTTTGCATCTTATTGTTTACAGTGGTTGGTGATGGCATTGTATTCTCTTATGTGATAGTCCGTCTTTATTTTCTTGAATTGTTTTCTATCTTGTTTATATCACTGTAGGTTCCGGATGGGGGGCAAGTAGAGATTTCTGCATGGAGAAACCCTAATAAAAAGTCAATGTTTTGAGCTGTTTACAACCATGGCAAGCATTGAACGTGCAAACATTAAAACAATATTAATTGTCAAGCTTCTTTTGTTTCCCTGAAAGTAGTAAAATATTCAGGCAAAAAAAAGAGGAAAAACTCAAGCAGAAAAGGCAACGGACAAGAATTTAAAAAGCCTCCGTCTAAAGCAGTCCAGGTTAGTTCAGTACAGTTTTGTCATGGATTAGCTCATTACACTCTGAACTTCCTCTGCTGATGTCAGTCAAGCCTCACTCTGTGACGGGAAATCTGTCTCTTATAAGACATCCAGATTATTTGGCTCAGCTCAGTTGAGCTGGATATTTGGCTCCCAAATGGCTGTTCACTTTTTAACCGTTTGTTTTTTTAAATGTGGATTAAATAACAACTGGATGAAGGAAAGGAAACTGGCACTCAAACTGGAGCTAGCTACTGTTGTTTGCATGAAAGGGTCGGTTGTATAACAGTCTTTCGTGAATGGAACATCATCACTTAACTGCTCACCCCACAAGGTTTATTTAGTTTCTAGTAAATCACTGTTTCAATTAAAACCATATTTGTGGCAAAATGAGGACTTTGTAATATGTTGAAGGGCTTCAGCTAGCCTATTAGCTCAGTACAAGGCTCCTCAAGGCTTTTGTCTGTCTTCATCTGAGTAGACGATGTTAGGAGGTCTGGAAGGCTGAGTAATTTTTGAAATTGGGATCACACAATTGCAAACACTCTATTGTAGGGATTGCATTGTTGTCCAATTTTTATATTCTCAGTATATTGTCTTTGTAGAGCATAAGTCTGTGGAAACCACTATATTAATACATTTTACTTACTTGCAGCATTTCTTTTGTCCATGCCTTTCACTTCTGGTAATACCTGAAGACCACCGGCAGTTTTTTGGCTCTTTGGGCATCCACCGACGACCAGGGGCTCGTGGCAACCCTACTACTCGCCTGGACAGTACCCTAGGTCATGCTTCCTCGTAACATCCCCCCTGACTATGCCCTAAAAGTGTAGAGTTTATTTTTCCAACAGATA
Source organism: Cheilinus undulatus (assembly GCF_018320785.1). Lineage (NCBI taxonomy): Eukaryota > Metazoa > Chordata > Actinopteri > Labriformes > Labridae > Cheilinus > Cheilinus undulatus. The sequence continues at coordinate 8,830,803 of NC_054873.1, read as the reverse complement.
ATTGCAGTGGTAATATGTAAGGACATCCAGAGCATGAGAGGGGTTGTGGTTTTTGGCCCAAACATGCCAAAAACACATGCACAGAACAGATAAATCAATCACACAAAGCCTCAAAAACAGTAAAAATAAAAAAAAATCATATCAAACAGAAAGAGGCTTTTTCCTCCCAAAATGAAGGGAAAAGGCCTCTTATTTAAACCACAATTATTGCGTCTTCTTGCAGCTCGTGCTCTGACCGGCTTCCTGTAGTGTGACCCCCCCTTCTCCAGCGTCTCCTCCCTATCCCCTGCTGAGGGTGTAACAGATTTACAGTAATTCTTCCTTCCTATCAGAGGGGGACGGCTGTGTTCTGTGTGAGGGGACCTAACCTCTTAGCACTAATTATTAAACCTCTCTTCTTTGTGTAAAGATGACAGGCTGACAGTTTTAGCTTCCTCCTTATTCAACTAAACTGCCAAAGAGAAAGCTCCATAAATAAACTAACAAATCTCATTCTTTTTGTTTAATTCTCTATGGCTGTTTGAACACATAGTTGTAATTTAGTATGTCTTTAGTCGGCTAAAGTCAGTTAAATATTACAAATAATCACAATGAGACACCAAGAACCACTGAGTGTTTTTTTTGTTTTGATCACAAGCAGTTTTACCATTCGGCAAAGGTCAACCTCATGCTCCAAGGGGCCTCAGGATGTTGTCATCAGAGGTATTTAAATAATGAGTTATACAGTGCATTCAGAAAGGAGTCAGACCCCTACACTTTTTTCAACTTTATGTTGCTACCTGATGCTAATTGAAGGCCTCACAGCTGAGAGCAAAAACCAAGCCATGAGGTCAAAGAAGCTGCCTGCAGAGCTCACAGACAGGATTGTTGCAAGGCTCAGATCTGGGAAAGGCTACAAAAAACATGTCTGCTGCACCCAAGGCTCCCAGGAACACAGTGGCCTCCATAATTCTCAAATGGATGAAGTATGGCACAACCAGGACTCTTCCAAGAGCTGGTCACCTGGGCAAACTGAGCAATCAAGGGAAAAGGGCCTTGGTAAGAGAGGTGATCCAGAACCTGATCGAGAAGATTGTGTGTCAAGATGGGACAAGAAGGACAGCCATCACTGTGGCCCTCCACCGATCTGGGCTTTATGGCAGAGTGGCTTCTCCTCAGTGCAAGACATGAAAGCACCTGAAGGACTCTCAGCTGTGGCTAACAAGATTCTCTAGTCTCGTGAAACCAAGATTGAACTGTTCGGCCTGAATTCTAAACACTATGCATGGAGGAAACCAGACATCACTCATCAACTGCTCAATATCATCCCAACAGTAACATATGGCGGTGGCAGCATCATGCTGTGGGGGTGTTATTCAGCAGCAAGGATTGGGAGACTGAGGGAAAGCTGAATGGAGTAAAGTACAGAGATATTCTCAATGAACAACTGTACAAAATAAAATGATTGGGCACATGTGTGAAACCTTAAGCCCAAGTCTTTACAGTTTGAGTCCAGGTCGAGTCTTAAGTAGCATGTGAGTGATGTACGTCGTCTCAAAGTGGAGTGCTTATCTTTGTTTGAAGGACCAGTCATGTGACCAGTTCAGGTTGTGCAAAGGCATGGTCACATGAGCAGAAAAGCCAACAAGAATAGGAGAAGGTATGTCTTTATTCAGAGTTCAATCTCTGGATTATATAACTCTGTGTTTAAATATGAAAATGAGAATTAATCTTTACCTGAAAATTATTTTTTCTATCATGTTTGAACATGAAAAGAGATCAGTGACCTCTCTTAATCTACTCTCTGAGACAGAACTTGGGTATTCTAGCCATCCAGCTTAAATTAATGGAACACGCAAGGAAAACAACAGCTATTGTTGCTGGTGCACGCCACCTTATTTGTTAACAGGCCAAAGTCCACCAATACTGATGTTCAGCCGATGCCTGTCTGTCTGTCTGACTGCCTCCAGGACCTGTTAGTTGATGGTTAGCTAGCTGTGGAGCCAGATTCCAGCACTGCTCTCCACTCACTGCCTCCACTCCTAAATCAGCTCTTACACACACACACACACACACCAGCTCACAGTCATCCCACACACACAAACAATCATCACACACTTTACTCTGGCAGCCTGCGCTCCTAAATGAGCGCCATAAACCAGAGAGGGGGTCGTCTCCAGTCCTCTCTGAGGGCCGTTGTTGCCTCCTGATACAGATTGTTGCCTCACCCCGACTAAGAATGCGTTGTTCAAACGTTGTGCGTTTATGGCAGGTGATACCGAGGGGAAAGGTCAGAGGCCGGGTCAGAGGCAGAGATTGAGCTGATCAGTAGGAAGTAAAGAGCCAGCAGGCGGGTAAATACAGCGAGATGGATGTGGATGTGGCTTGTTTGTGCTTAAATAAACCTCCTTGTATTTATGGTTGGGTTTAGGTCACAGTACAGTGCCTATAAAAGTATTCACCCCCTTGGATGTTTTACTCTTTTATTGATTTTATAAGCCAGTTATGGTCAATATAATTTGGATTTTTTAAATTAAAAAATACAAAAAAATCTCTTTAATATTAAAGGGAGAACAGATTTCTACAATATAATGTCAATCAAATAAAAAAGTGACTGACCTAATTCAACAGAGGTCCAGCCAGTTGGTGCTAGCAGTCTCACAATTCGTGAAATGGGGATCACCTGAATGCAGTGTATGTCTGGAAGGTCCAGTCACTGGTTAATCAGTATTCCTGGCTACCATTACACCATGAAGACAAAATAACACTCCAGCAACCCAAAGAAAAGGTTATTTAAAAGTATAAGTCAGGGAAAGGACATACAAACAAAAGAAAGTTTGTTTAAAGAGTCCAAAATGGGGCTTTTTGGCCATCAGGTAAGACGCTATGTTTGGCAAACACCAAACACCACATCTCCACAAACACCCCATTCCTGCTGTGAAGCACAGTGGTGGCAACATCATGCTGTAGGCATGCTTCTCAGCAGCCGACCCCGGAAGGCTTGTGAAGGTAGAGGGTAAAATGAATGCAGCAAAATATAGGAAAATCCTGGTGGATGAGCTTATTCAGTCTGCAAGAGAGCTAAAGCTTGAGAGAAGATTTATTTCCCCACAAGACAATGACCTGAAGCAGACAGCAAAAGCTACATAAATGGTTTAAAAACAAAAAGGTAAATGTTCTGGAGTGGCCGAGTCAAAGCCCACATCTCAGTCCAATAGAGAATTTGTGGATGAACTTGGAAAGGCTGAGACCCCTGCAACGGGACTTGAGAGCTTGAGCAGTTTTGCAAAGAGGACTGGAGTAAAACTGCAGTGTCCAGATGTGCAAGCCTGATTGAATCCTATCCACACAGACTCAGTGCTGTGATTGCAGCCAAAGGTGCATCTACTAATTACTGACTTGAATGGGGTGAATATCTATGCAGTCACTTATTTTACCTTACATATTTAAATTTAATTGTCATTACATTGTAGAAATCTGTTTCACTTTGATATTAAAGAGATTTTTAGTCAAAAAAGCCAAAGTATTGACCATGATTGATTCATAAAATCAATTAAAGTGTAAAACATCCAGGGAGGTAAATGCTTTCTTTCAGCTTTCAAGATGAGCTGTAGTTTTTTAATCTGGCTTTTCCATCTGATGACATCAGGAAAAAGTCAATAAATTCAAAGCAAGCAATGGTGAGGGTAAGGCGCCAGCCACATACTGAACATATTTAGTTAAAATTGGAAATGTGAATATGTTTAATTACAGAAAGCACTGATAAAGACGTCCAAATTGCCATTGAATTATCTAATAGCATACTGTTGTTTTGTACGCCACTTCTGCAAACCATTCACTCTGAGCCTGGCTCAGGTTGGCTCGGCACAGAAAATGGGTTATTTATGTTTATTTTATAAAAGGCCTTTCCATTATGATTTAGGAAAAAAAAAAACGCTGATAAAGCCCCTAAATCACACACAATATTCCCTGAAGTAATTCCAGCTGAAGAGAGTCTTTGTGTGGTGCTTGCACCCATGTTTGTCATGTTTGCAGATGGTGTGTCGCGTCACCTGTGTGGTGTGGACTGAAGTTAGGTCGATGCTGAGTGAGATGTCGTTTGTAACACAAGGCTTCAGTTGAGTTTTTCACAGCTTCAGACATTTGCTTAGGGATGTGTAAACAGAGGAGGTGGTGTGTGTCAAGGATCTCCCAGCCCTCTCGTTTCCCTCCGAGCAAACCAGCTGTGCGGATCCAACGAGACCTTGTTTAATTATCATGTGCCTCTCATTGTTCTGTGAACAGAGAAGGACTGTCAAGAGTGTTTGACATAGAACAGGAGACCACGATGTCAGTGTGGCTTCAAAGTGTTATTTCCTTTACCTTAATTCATCTCAGTTTCAGTTTTTCTAAAGACCACACTGAGGTTTAAAAAAAGTACTGAAACTAACAGAGAAGGAAGTTAAACATTCTTTACCGACAACTCTGCCAGTTAGCATAAAAATTAATAGTCTTATAAATAAAACCCCATTGCCAAAAAAGTTGGGTTTGCTTATTTTGAGTTTAATGGCAGCAACACATCTCAAAAAAGTAGGGACAGAGCCAAGTTTACTATTGTGTAGCATCCCCTCTTCTTTTAACAACAATCTGTAAATGTCTAGGAAGTGAGGAGACTAGTTGCTGGAGTTTTGGGAGAGCAATGTTGTCTCATTCTTGTAGGATTCTAGCTGCTCAACAGTCCTTGGTCTTCTTTGCTGGATTTTTCATTTTATGATAAGCCAAATGCTTTCTGTTGGGGACTGCAGGAAGGCCAGTTCAGACTCTGAAGCCATGTTGTAAGCACCAATGCAACCTCATACCATCAGACATGCAGGCATTTGAACTGTGCACTGATAACAAGCTGGATGGTCCCTCTCCAATTTAGTCCAAAGGACACAGCATCCATGGTTTTCATAAAGAAATTTACATTTTAATTTGTCTGACCACAGAACAGTTTTCCACTTTGCTTGAGTCCATTTTAAATGAGCTTTGGCCCAGAGAAGATGGCGCCATTTCTGGATCTTGCTCAAATATAGGGTCCTCTTTGAATGATACAGCTTTAACTTGCATTTGTGGATGGCGAGGCAAACTGTGTTGACATACAATGATTTCTTGAAGTGTTCCTGAGCCGATGCAAAGATTAGAAGTACAGAATCATGCCTGTTTTTGATGCAGTGGCCCACGAGGGCCTGAAGATCACAACCATCCAATAATGACCTTCAGCCTTATCCCTACGCATGGAGATTTCTCCAGATTCTCTGAATCTGTTGATGATTTTGTGTACTGTAGATAGAGAGTTATCCAAAGTCTTTGCAATTTTACATTAAGGAACATTCTTCTAAAATGTTCCTCAATTCTAGGATAAAGTTTTTTGGAGGTTGGTGACATTGTTGCCAACTCAGCGACTTTGTCGCTTTATTAAGTGAGTTTTCAGGCCCCTTTAGCGAGTCTTTTCAAAAAAGTGACTGGGGACAAATCTAGCCACTTTATTCGGTGTTACTGGAGACATTTGGAGACTGACGTGAAGGCACATATCGTTGTTGCTCCTCTCAGTGAGCAGTGAGTGCTGCTGTGGACCCCTCCCTGTCCCAAAGCACAGGCGGCTCAGTCCTTGTGCAGCAGTCCCTCTCAGCTGCAGTCAGAGCAGAAGATGTTTACCCCTCCACGTCCAGACTGCAAATTAACTGCGCCATGAAGACACCTTGACAGTTTTTTCTATTATCTCTTTTTGGTTCATTTAGATTGATAATGTAGATATTATACAAAATCACATTATAAATTTTATGGTTAAAAATGTTAATGTTTCACTGTGATTCATTGTAGGCTCCCAAGTGGACCATAATTTTTAAAACTTAACCAAACTAAAGAACACTAAATTTATAAAAATATAGAAAAATAAATTAATTAATAAAAAAACTTCCTTACTGAGGAGCTGGTCACCCTCTGTCCATCTTTATTCCTGAGAGACTTCCTCTTCAGTCTTCTTTGCCCTGTCCCTGTTACTTTGCTGAGATGCATTGCTGGCATTGAATTCAAAATGAGCTGATATTTTTCATGAAATGGTAAAATGTCTCAATTTCAGCATCTGATATGCTCATTATATTCCATTGTGATTAAATTATGGGTTTTTAGAATTGGAAATCACAGCGTTCTGTTTTTAGTTATATTTTGCACAGTGCCCCAACTTTTTGGGAATTTGGGTTTGTATTATATTGAGTTAATTATGCGATATGTTGAATTTAAATGTGTTACAGGGTCTTTCGGCTGGCATGCTGGCCTGTGGCGTACGCAACTGTGCCGATTAAATACAGAAGCATAAAACAGGTTTAAAGTAGAATTCTTGCACTGAAATATCTCCAATACTTTAAACAGTGACCTTTCCTCCATATATGTATTTTTAAATGAGATTAGTTTCAAATGTTTTCAAAGACAGTAATTCTAATTGTGATCGGATGTGTCCTGTTGGTGGTCGACATAGGTTGCTCTCCAGCGAGAGCACAGAAGAAAAGACTGTCTGTTTTCTGTGGAAGCCCATTTCTGCAAGTTTAAAAGAAAAATGTGAGTTAGGCAATTCTACCCCCCCCCCCCCAAAAAAAAAAAAAAAAATCCAAAGTCATATGACAAGATGACTTTTTATCTCATAATTATGACTTTTTATTGAGGATTCTTTATTTCTTTTGTTTAAGAATTGGCTAACTTTCATATTTGTCTTTTTTAAGTGGCAGATGTGGACTTTCATGGTTTTCTGTATAATTCATCCAGAAATTTTCCCTCTGGGGATTAATTAAGTATTATAATATTTTAAAGTGCTGTTTTATTGAACAGCGCTGGTCTGTACTCATCATATTATGTCATTATTATCACTGAGATTCCCCTCATGGCAGTTTTACATATTATCACTAAAGCTCAGGAAGATTTCAGGGGCTGTCTGCCTTGCCTGAACTTTTAAAGACATTTTCAGGTGTGCATTGTGAAAACAGCAATATTTTAGTTGTGTTCCACGAAAAATATTGTGTTGTGTTTTAAAATTTTTAGGATTCTGGATGAATATTTGATTTAATAACATTTTTAGGCTCAGTTTAATGTTTCAAATCACACTCTGTCCTCTTAAGCGTGGTAACTATTTATAAAATAAGGCTTAGATTCTTCATTCTTCCGCTGATCTATGACTAAATCTTGTCTAAATGAAGATAAAATCAAGAATTGACAACATAGCAATCACAAATACAAAGAAAACCTGATTTGTTCCAGTGCTTTAAACTTCTGCGACTGTTTGTGTTCAGCCATGTTACATCCATGCCCTCATGTGTGTGTGCCACTGTGTGTTTCTGTTGTCTGCGTGCCAGTCCTGGAGCACTGAAGCATTACACTTGGGTACACGTTGACCAAGTGCCCAGCAGCCAATGCCCAGGAGAACAGACCGGGCAGTGTGCGAAAGCCCCACAGGAAATGTGAGTGTGTGTTCGGAGAGGAAGTCGGACAGAGAGTTTGCACAGGTGTGTGAGGAGTGTATGTGTGAGTGCGTTTGAGGTCTTGTAGGCGAGCGTACACTTTGAAACTCTCATGTAATGTTCCTTCTCCCTCCATCTTTGAACATATCCTGAGCAGAGGATCAGTGTGCTGAATGTAAAGTTACAAAGAAGGGACTCTTTGTGTGTTTCAGCAGCTGCAGGAGCCTCTGGGTGCTCTGGTTACTGCAGGACTGTCATGTTAGAGCAAAAGAGTCAAGGTGAGGGTGGGTAAAAAGAAATACTCTTTTTTAGTCACAGTTTAAAGGCCTGGGAGGGTTTTTAAGATGCATCATTATGTTGACATTATAATTTATACAATTTACACTTTTTGATCATGTCTACCCAGCATTATTGCACCTTTTGCACACCTTGCAACCATGCCATTAATGCACACAGATTTTTATATTTTAGTTAAACACGAAAACACGAAACCATTGCCCATTGGTTAATTGTGAGTCAGACAGCATGCATGTGAGGAAGATCAGCCTGGTAACTGGCTGAGTGTGAGTCAATCAGTGTAGTGCCAGGTGTGTGTCAATCACTGCACCACCAGGTGTGTGGTTGTTTGCCACTGACTGGGGCCAGATGTGGCAAACTTATTATGTACTTCTGGGCTGCGGCACTCTGTGCTGAGTCATTATCTCACCATCAGAGGTTTTGAGAGCATCTTCCTGTGTTTCTTCTTGCGAGTGTGAGAGTTAAAGGTCACATAAGCATTGTCCAGTATATTTCTTGATTACATTTTATGAGAATAACTAGTAACCTAGGATTAAATATTATTGGTGCTGGGAAGCATTAACCAGTGTTTTGTTTCTCCTTTTCACATCAGTCTGGTGATCTTTGTTTTTGTTTTTTTTAATCTGAAGATACATTTCTCAGTCTCCCTTGAAGTTTGTGTTCATTTCAGCTGCACAGTAGCAGTGGTTTAGTTTCCCCTTTTCTTAGTATTGTCAAGAACAGGAGTTTTTGGTTGTGAGCTAGTTTTCTTGAGCTTTTGTTTTCCCCCTTGTCCCATTTATCGCTTGTGATTTAGTGGTTATCCTTCTGGAATAGCTTTTAGAAACCTGTTGTCTGCAGTTGTGTCCCACTGCCCCTCCCACCTGACAATGTAGGATTTTCTTTGGATTTTAAGGATTCATTCCTTTTACACAACTTTCAAAAGAAATATACACTATATGGACAAAAGTCTTTGGACACAACTGTTTCTTATTGAATTCAGGTGTTTAAAATCAAGCACTCATCCATGCAGTCCCCATCTGCAAACATTTGTGTCACAAAATAGGTTGTTGTGACGGTTAGTGAAATTTCATTCCTGCTGGGTATTCCACAGTCAACTGTATGATATCATTAGAACATGGAAGCATTTAGGAACGACAGCTCAGCCACAAAGCAGAGGAACCATGAAAAACCAAAAAGTTGCCAACACTCTGCTGATTCCATATCTGAAGAGTCCTGAACTTCCACTGACATTAAGCACAAAAACTGTGCCACAGGATTAATTGAATGGGTTGCCATGGCTGGGCAGCTACATGCCTCAAATCAGCAAGTCCAATGTCAAGCAGCAGATGGAGTGGCGTAAAGCACACCAACGCTGGACTGTGGAGCAGTGGAAACATGTTCATTGGAGTGAGGAATCATGCTCCTCTGTTTGGCAGTCAGATTGGTGAGTCTGTGTTTAGAAGACTGGGAGAACTTTTCCTGCCTGAATGCAAACTGTGAAGTTTGGTGGAGGAGGGATAATGGTTTTGGGCTGTTTCACAGGGTTTGGGTTTTTGGCCCCTTATCTCCAGTGAAGAACAATCTTAATGCTTCAGCATACCAAGACATTTTGGAAAATGCTGTGCTTCCAACTTTGTGGCAACAGTTTAGGGAAAGGATTTTTCTATTCCTACATGACTGTACCCCAGTGCACAAAGCAAGGACTTTGAAGACTTGGTTTGATGAGCTTGGTGTGGAAGAACATGACTGACCCACAGAGCCCTGCCGAGCACCTTTGGGTAGGTTTGGATGGCTTGTTTCCTTTACAAATGAAATCATTTTAAAACTGAATTTTGTACTTACAAAATATTTACAACGGCATGGAGCATCATGAGATTTAAGTCATCATTATTGTGTTTTACATCCTGTGTTATTTCGCAGCCACAACTTTATCAGTTCAACTCTTGCTTTTTTCAGCTGTTCCTTCCCTTTATCTTTCATGCAATGCCAAATTTATCTGACTCGCTGAATTGTTGACCTTTACTTTCTGATTGAAGGTCTGCATGAGAAAAAGCAGAGCTTACAATGCCACGATTGACCGATAAGACCAGCTGTTGATCGCCTCGTGCATGTGCAGGGTAAGGGTTCACGTCTGACTCAAGTAGAACAACACTTGAACCCTCATGAGGGGGTTATTTGGATTGGAGAGTTGCACTTGGAGGGCATGCTGTCTAACCAGAGTGCAAGAACTGACCGAAGGGGTCTTCAGGCCAAGCAGAGGGCATGTGGGCCCCTCGAGTGTCCATCCTGTGGGCCATTATGGGGAAAATTAAGCAAGGAAGTGTCACACTGGGGCACAGGCATGACCCATATTAATTCTAATGAAGGTCAGGGGTGGGTACAATCACAGCATCCCAGTTTCATATCATTCTGTACATAAGCTTTACTCTAGCTATCCTTATTTTATTTTCCAGCCTTTTCGCCTTAATTCTAAGAGTGGTGCATCACCATGGTGACATAATACACTTTTCTCTCTCCCTCCTGGGGGGGATTGTTGTCTTAGCCGTGTAAATGGACAGGCTGGAGTGGATAGATAACACAAAACACAATGCAAGTCTGCGGGCCACACACACACACACACAGACACACATGCAGAGCTCAACATCTGGGTGGTCTCTGGAGAGCTACAAGGGTTAATGACGGCCCTGTTTGGAGGGATTGACTCTTAAGCCACAAACACACATCCATATAAACACACATTCTCACACACACCATGACTAACATCAACAGCGACATGAAGTCATGTGGTTGGTCAGTCAGCTCCTACACATGACTGTGATGAGACTCCATCTTTGGTTTGTTTGTGTGTTTGTTTATCTGAGACTGGATCAGTCTAATGTTCTGGTTTTCATTCACACATGTCGGGTTGAAATCTGAAGTCAGTATAACAAGCCTGTTTAATTTCACTCACAAATGAGTGAAATAAAGCCAATCCTGAACAACGCGACAAGATTTAAAGCAAAAAGAACGACATTGAAGTTTAAAACTACTCTAAATAAGTCCTTTCATGTTTTTCTGTAAAATTCAACATCATACTATGAAAGTGATGAAGACATCTGAGAGTCCAAACAGTGAATCTGTTTACAAGCTGCATGTAAGCTGGGAGTTAAGGGGTCTAACTTCATTATCTGATTATCTGTCCTAACCAGATTAGCTCAGCGTACATCCTCATTAAGTGGTCAAGATAAAAAAAAAAAAAAAATCTATCTCAATTTGTGAGTGACAGCCTGATGAAAAAAACAGGCTCTGATATTCCTAACAGATCTTTTTTTTTTTTTTTTTTAATCAAAACCAGCACCAATCTAACTGTCAGTATAAACATTTATGGCTTCATCAAAATCCTTTAATGAAAAAATATTTTTGAAGAAGTTCCATTATTAGCATTTTTGGTATAGTTTTTATTTAGATGAATAATGAGCCATTCTGATTGGCCCATTCATATATAGCATTCAGAACTGCTATATATGTATTTAGCCTGATGCCACAGTTGAACAGAATTTTAGAATTTTTCACAAATTTATTTAAAAAAAAAACCTGAAATACCACATTGACATAAGTATTCAGTCTCTTTAGAAAAACACTTGAAATTTAGTTCAGGTTCGTCCCATTCTCTGGATCTTTGTTGAAATGGCTCTACAGATTGAGTCCTTCTGTGGTGAATTAATCTGGTTGGTCATGATTTTGAAAGGCACACACCTGTCTATAGAAGGCCTCTTATCTGGCAATGCAGATCAACAAAAACCAAGCCATGAGGAAGTGCCTGCAGAGCTCAGAGACAGGATTGTTACAAGGTACAGATCTAGGAAAGGCTACATAAAAGCCCCGGCCTCGTCAAGCTAAGCTAAGCAATGGAGGGAGAACAGCCTTTGTAAGAGAGGTGACCAAGAACCTGATGGTCACTCTGACCGAGCTCCAGAGATCCTGTGTGGAGATGGGATCAAGTTCCAGAAGGACAACCATCACAGCAGACCTCCACTGATCTGGGCTTTATGGCAGAGTGGCCTCTCCTCAGTGAAAAACACATGAAAGTTCAACTGGAGTTTACAATGAAACTCCAAGCGAGATTACGCAGGTAAGAATGTTAACGGCTTCTTCACTTTCCAAAATACTGTGTGAACATGTAGCCCAAAAGCATTTCAAACCTACAATTGCAAGGAATTTTTAAGATCTTAACATCTACAGTCCATAATACCAAAAGATTCTGGGAAAATGGAGAAAACTCTGCACATGAGGTATCTATGTAGTTTTCAGGGATATCCCTGTTTATTCCAGCAAGGCACATTCTGCTGGAGGTACAACAGCATGGCTTCAAAGTAGAAGAGTGCAGGTACTAGACTGGCCTTCTCCCATTTAAATGAGTTAGAACACCCAAAATATACAACAATAGAAACTCTGCACTGTTGAGCAACTTAAGATGTAGCACAGGGGAGGACATGCCGCAGTAATTGGATTCAGATTGTGTGCATATTTCCTAAAAAACAATAAAGTTAATCAGTTTGAACAAAAAATCTCTTGTTTTTGTGCTGGATAAAGTCGATTAAACCCAACTCAGTCTTTCTGGAGCTGTTTGCACATTGAATAATCACAATAAATGCTTTCTTTGAGCAGATCTGCCTCATTATTCTGTAGCTGTTTCTAAAGCTGCTGGTGCTGTTGTTGAGGCAGCAGCAGGTTTGAGTTCTTCTCAGATCCCTGACACACTCATGTTTATGAGTTTCTGATGAGTGATGTATTCTAAGTGTCGATACACAAGGGGAAGTTTTGGCTAAATAACGTGATTGGTCACAGATGTGGTACCAGCTGTAAACCCCAGTGAGCTGTGCTTCAATGGTTGCCATGCCAGCTCTGCCCATCACCATTGAGTTGGGGGGGGGGTCTTTGTTTTCTCAGCTTTGTTACTCTTACATATGTACCTTAAAAATAAACTACGTTTGCACCAATGGCTGTTATTTAAAAGCCGCGATGACCTGAGCAGAAGAAGGCTTATTTTGCCATTATTGCTTCATTATTTTTATGACAAAAATCAGAAAATTCTTCAACTTTTGTTTATTTGTAAGAGTAAAGAAAGGACCCAAGGAGAAAAGGGGACGGTCAAAGATGACAACAGATGAATGGGTTTGTGTGTTGGCCTGTAAAAACAGCTGCTGGCTTTGTTTTGGGAACCAACATCGTACCCACACACCCACTCATACACCCGTACACTAACACAACATTTGGGCCAAGTCACCCAAAAGGAGAGAAAACGCGCCTGTCACGCACCTTCCCCTCCCACTCCTACAAAAAAAACAAAAGCCAATCACTTTGGGTTCGCATTCACGCCGAGGTACAACCACACACGCACCCACACAAATACACAAAATGCTCACGGACCCTCTCGTCTTTCCACTCAAACATGAAGACATTTTCTTTGTCTTGCGTGCAAACTCACACATGCATGCAAACTCAAGAACCCTCCCACCCCCCCATCGTCCTACAAACACAAACGAGAGCATCCACAAATAAACCCTCTTGTTCACTGACACATTTCAAAATAAAAGCCACAAACGCAGGAGGAAGCTCTAAATATGCAAAGCCACTCACCCGTATCAGATTTAACCCATCCAAATGAGCAAAATTCTGCATTAAAATGCTTTTTAATTGTTTTTTGTGTCTCTGCGTTGTGTTGCACATCTGCTTCTCTTTGCAAAGTTACAATTTTTCACGCATGCAACGTGCGTGCGCGTCTGTGCGTGTGTGAGGGATGCCAAGGGCAGGACCGGGGCTCGGTGCCAGCGTGGATAAAGAGCAGATGGCGACCCTGACAGGGCAGAAAACCTCCAGTTTTCCCACATTCTCCTGCCCTATTCAGCCTTCACTCCTATACTTCCCCTGGCAGCAGGACATGTGTGACAGGGTTAGCTTAGCATCAGACTGAATGCACAGCCGTTTATCAGAAAAAAAGGGAACAAAAAACGTCTGCTTTCTTGTGTATACTATTTCTTTTCATGGGGTAATCATTCAAGTTATGGGAACGGGCTGATTGTGCCAGAGCAGATACTGAAAACAAAACCTCTCAAGACCCTGCGCCATCATATCAGGGTTCAGGTTGTATAAGAGCGCACAAAAGACCAATTCTTTTATCACTCAGTTCATTTATTATCATTTTATTTAGCAAAATGTACAAATTTATTGTTCGAATACTGTGAACCAGGCCTGAATTCTTGAATTCTGTTAACTCATGAACTGGCTTCCTTTCTGATTTCCTTCCCAGGCACAGGATGTGATTTTTATAATATGATTAATTCAATTAAAGTAAATGAATAAACACTAATTTATTGTCTTAAAACTGTTTTTTTTTTTTTTTTTTTTTTTTAATCATTTTCATTGGATTCTACGGAAGCCTTAAGCAAACACACAAGTGCATCTAAAATACTAGAAAAACATACAGATTTATTTTTATTTTTCTACAATTTTTTTTAAAGATTTCTTTTGGGGCTTTTTAGTGCCTTTATTTGACAGAGGAGGACAGTGGATAGAGTCGGAAATGGGACGAGAGTGGGGAGAGACATGCGGCAAAGGGCCACAGGCCAGATTTGAACCCGGGCCGCCAGCGTACATGGGTCACACTTCAGACCGCTAGGCCATCTGCACTCCAGTATTTTTTTTTTCACCATTAACTTCAAAAAGTTAAACTTTTAAAAATTCTAGATTAATCTCATACTAAGTGAAACATTCAAAGACTTTCATTGCTTCAATGTTGATGATTACAACACACAAAATTTCACTCTCTCAGAGTACTAGAATATCCCAAAACACCAGTCAAAAAAAGGATTTATCATACAGAAATGTTAATCATCTGTAAAACAAGCAACTGGTTGGAGCTCTTTTTTGCACAAATTACTGCATCTATGCAACAGTCCGTGGCACTGCTGGGGTGTTCTGAAGCCCAGGTTGCTCTGATAGCAGCCTTCAGCTCATCTGGTGTCTCTCAGCTTCCTCTTGACATTTCTCCAGAGATTCTCTATGGTGTTCAGGTCAGACCAGTTGGCTGGCCAATCAAACACAGTAACACCATGATCAGCAGACCAGTTTCCGGTAGTCCTGGAGACCTGGCATCTTGGGTTCTGTGCCTCATTGATCTTCCTCCAGACTCTGGGACCATGATTTCAATGGTGCAGATCTTTTTCTCCTAGCCCGGGTGAAATGCGCATGACATATGTAGTTCAGTAGCGGCTCCACAGTAGGAACACAACACTTGTAGTCCACTTCTGGAACCGTCTGTGTGGTGGCTCCACTGACTCCAGCCTCAGTCCACTCTACGTGAAGCTCCCCTAACTTCTAGTTAACTGAAACTAAATTGGAAAAAATCAGACTTTAAGGTGCTGCTGCTAACTTACAAAATTGTAAATGCCATTGCACCATCATACCTGTCTGATTTGGTGAACCTGTCTGTACCTTCTCGAGTCCCAAAGGTCCACAAAAAGACGGTTGGAGAGCGGGCTTTTTCCACCTGTGCACCAACATTGTGCAGCATCTTACCTGTAGAAATCAGGCAGGCATCCTCCACTGATGTAGTTAAAGCAAAGCTGACCCACCTGTTTATTGTTGCATGACAAAAATAGCATACAAATGTTTACAAGATTTCAAAAGTGAATAAAACCTTTACAGTTCTAATTAGGGCTGAAGCTGATGAAATGATCTAAGCTTTAAAAGTGGAGTAAATATTCATTCATATGACTTTCATAGCACTTTTTCTGGAGGGTCCCAAGGATCCTAAGTATGTGTTGTTCTGAGGGTACCCCAGAGGGTTAAGACAGCAGGAGTGATTTTCAAAGCTTTGGATTTAAACCACTGTGATATGCTATTTAGGCATTTATATACACATAAAATGATCCTGGTTATGCTAATGGAGATTATATGCTAGGAAGACAAGCCTGTCAACATGAATTTGATTTACACCTGCAAATGAGAACACCGGCTCAGAGTGCACCGAGGTCCCCGGTATGCACAAAACTTTACAAGCCAGTCTAGAGAGAACAGACTTCTAGAGCACCCTACTCTACCCCAGAGAAGACGTCTCCTTCATGTACATCTTCTTAATCGCACCCCTGTGTGTGTGTGTGTGTGTGTGTGTGTGTGTTTTTTTTTTTTTACCATTCGCAGTGGAGAACACAAATTACTTCCACACAGCGCTACCAGAGTGTTTGGTGTTGTTATTGTCCACTCGTTGCTCTGCTATCAACAGCCTCCATCCTTGTGAAACTTCCTGCATCAACTGTCTGAGGTCAAGAGGTCACACAATGGTCAAGATACCCTGAGAGCGCCTCTGCAGGATGGAAAGGCAAACTGCTTTAGGCAAACTTGGAATGGCTCAGTACAGCTCGAATGAATGTTTGAATTTCAATTAAAAAGTGACAGCCCAAGCACTCAGTGGGCTCAGGAAACCTTTGTTAATAGGACTTTTCCACAATATTCTAATATTTTTGGATTTTTGGTTTTGTGACCTGTAATAATCAAGATTAAAACAAAAAAAATCTTGAAATACTTCACTTTCTATGAATCAAGAATTCATGGAAATTTAACATTATAAAGTAAACAAGGAAAAACAAACCATTTTTTTATGCGGCTGTATCCACATATTGTGTCTGACTGAGTTTTCCTTGGTAAACCACTAAATTGCAATAGTTTTCTCAAGATCTGGACTAATGCAGCTTGTTGTCTTTGGATAGAATTACGGTTTTCTTGTGATGATAAGGCAATATCAAGAGATCTCAAGACCAGCTGACATTAACTCATAATAGAAAGAACAACATTGTTATCCCAAATAACAAGATGATCAAGATCTCATGGAGCCAAGAATTTACTCCTTACCTCAGAGAAATGGAATAAAGTCCTCATAGCACTGGGTTACATGGGTTCACTCTGCTAAACCTGCAGGTTTAGCAGACTGCATAGAACACACTACCATGATTTGGTACCAGATTTAGGCAAGAGGATAGAGGCTTTGACTAAAAGGTAGACTAAAATGTGAGGACTTTCTATGGACTAAAAGACTGAGACTAAAATTAAAAATAGCTGTCAAAATTAACACTGGTGTTGACATTCAGGATGAGTGAAGTCTGAAGAAAGTCCGTCAGAGTTCTTGAGAAATTGTGTTTACAAGAATGACCCAGACAGACATACAGGTGTACATGTGGATTAAAGGACAGACATACTGAAAACATAACGCCTCTGGTCTGAGCTATCGCCAGTTTGAAGACATAAGTAGCTTCATCCAGACACTCAAGAGACATCCAAGGAAATTTAATTTAACATTTCCCTTCTTTGACTTGTTCCCACATGGCTACATTGCAACAACACCCATGGCAGGTGGAAGGGTGAATACGGGCAGGAATTTCCCTGGATGTATAAGCAGCTAATATGAAACTATGGGAACGACGTGTTTCATATTCTGAAGTAGTTAATCTCCCTGGTTCACAAACATCTCTTCACATCCTGTTTAACTGAGTCAGACGGCGAGGGGGACATGGGAGAGACGAGGGAGGAAATGAAGGATGCGCCCTCTGATGTGTCAGAGGATGAAAACAAAGAGCAAAACGAGTGAAGAAGAAAGAGCAGATCATAGAAGAAATTCCAAGGCGGAAGGGCGACTGCTTCTGATCCTCCTCTCAGACAGACGCGATGACAGTCATTAGCTTGTAAATTTGGGACTGCTTAGAGTTTCTGTTGGTCAGTGGTTTAACATAGTGGCCCTTTGAATTTTACTGTTGCTGAAATGTGCTATAGATGGTGCATTCATTAAGTATTCAGACCCCTATCACTTTTTTCATTTTGTTCTGTTGCAGCCTGATGCTACAGGTGAAAATTTTTTATTTTTATTCTCCTTAATCTACACTCAGTTCCTCATCATGACAAAGGGAAAACAGATTCAGACCCTTTACAAAAACACATAAAATTTAGCTCAGGGCCCTCCTGTTTCTCTTGATTTTTGCTGGGATGTTTCTACACATCGATTAGAGTCCACCTGTGGTAAATTAAATTAATTGGACATGATTTAGAAAGGCACTCGCCTCTCTATGGAAGGTCTCACAGCTGACAATGTATATCAGAGCAAAAACCAGACCATGGATTGGGAAGGTTCCCAAGAGCACAGGGGTCTCCATAATTCTCAAATGGAAGAGGTCTGGCACAACTAGGACTCTTCTAGAGCAAACTGAGCAACCTTGGGAGAGGGGCCTTAGTAGGAGAGGTGACTAAGAACCTGATGGCCACTTGGACTGAGCTCCAGAGATCCTGTGTGGAGATGGGACAAAGATCCAGAAGGACAATTACTGGCAGAGAGGCTGAGAGTCTAGCCACTCTGCCATAAAGCCCAGATTAGTGGAGGGCTTCAGTGATGATTGTCCTTCTGGATCTTTGTCCCATCTCCACACAGGATCTCTAGAGCTCAGTCAGAGTGACCATCAAGCTCTTGCTCACCTCTCTTACTAAGGCCCTTCTCCCCCCATTGTTGAGTTTGGCGGGGCAACCAGCTCATGAAAGAGTCCTGGTTGTGCCAAAATTCTTCCACTGGAGAACCTTCAGTACAGCAGAAATGTTTTTGTAGTCTTCCCCAGATCTGTGCCTTGTTACAATCCTGTCTCTGAGCTCTGCAGGCAGCTCCTCTGAGCTCATGGCTTGGTTTTTGCTCTGATATGGATTGTCAGCTGTCCAACCAATTTAATTCACCACAGGTGGGCTCCAGTCAAGAAACAGCTCAGCAATGATCAAGAGAAATCAGAGGACCTGAGATAAACCTCAAGTGTTTTTCAGAGGGTCTGAATCCTTATGTCATTGTGATATTTCAGTTTTTTTAATTTTTCATAAATTTGCAACAATTTCTAAAATTCTGTTTCCACTTTGACATGATGGGGTATTGAGTGTAGATCAATGAGAATAAAAATGATTTTTTTCGATTGTAGCATCAGGATGCAACATAAGAAAATTGAAAAAAGTAAAGGGTGTCTGAATACTTTCTGAATGTACTGTTTATGACCCTTTCCCATTTTTTTTACGATGGGAGATATGATTAACGTTGCCCAGTCTGATACTTCTTTCTGCTGTGTAATTTGGCTGCAAGGGTGAGAGTTTGATCACAACAACCATGCCATGTTCAAAGCCATTAAATCACCTTTCTTCCCCGTTCTGATGCTCACTTTGAACTACAGCAGATCATCTTGGCCATGTCTACATGCATAAATTTATTGGATGCTGCATTGTGATTGGCTGATTAGATATTTGTGTTGCAGAGCGATTCAACAGGTGTACCTAATGAAATGACCAGTGAGTGTAAATATGTGAAATCTTGTTTTTTCCCCCGTTTTTTCTCCTGTTAATCCTTACCAAATACCACACTGTGTTGCTAAGATGAACGCTACTGTTTTGTCGTTTTGCTCAATGATAATAAAGACTGGAAACTTAATAAATAAATAGATAGATGCCACTTCATACAGTCTTTCATCATAGCCATTTCTGAAGTTTAAACACCTGCTGTACGACCAAAATTATGGCAGCTTGAAATAAAAGATGTATCTTTAGAGCGAGAATAGAGGATGACTTCATCTTCTATGTATGTGTATCAAATACCAGTTGAGACAAAGAGAGACAGAGGGATTAAAATCAGTGAGACAGATGGTGGTGTACTCTATTACCCAAACACAGTGTCTCACAATAAAACCATAGGCTCCTGGCATCAGGAATACCTAAAGATTTTGATTTGATTCCCCTGCTCAGGTCGGCGTTCGGTTCCTTCCTCCACCCTTTGCTCTCCATCTGGCCTCCATTGTCTGGTAGCTCTGAGCGACAGGTGGTATTGTTCCCACAGAGACAGTTACCGTGGTGGCACACTCCTGAGGGTGTAGCCTGTCGACAAACACACAGCAGACACTTTACTAACCTGCTTCCTGTCAGACGGGTGGGGTGTCGCGCCAGGAAGTGCCCCGTCTCATCAGGTCATGCTGCTGCTCTGCAGACTGGAAGGTGTCTCGAGCGTGAAGTTTCCCATGTGAAGCAGACGTAGCTGGATGTAGAGATCATCTTCGCTGGTTTCCTGCAAAGATAATCAAAGTTTGAAATGTGCTTTGTGGTTTATTTTATTGCTCTGCAGTGGAAGCCATAAATGCATTTTCTCAAGGAGGAAAGACCAGAACTTTTTAGTCTCATATTTAGGATTTTGAAACAACAAAATCAACAAAATACCAAAAACCTGCAAGAAGGAGGATAATCTCAGAGTTTAAGATTAACAAATTAATGTAATATTTTAGACAAACCTTGTTGATTAGTAGTGTTGCATCAATTGTGTAAATCAGGGCTAATGCTAGTAACAATGTTCTAAATAACAGTTTGATACCAATTTTAATTTACTTTTGTGTCAACCCCATTAAGGACAGGGATCAAAATTATTTTTTACAGTATAATGCTATTCTTTATCACTTCAGAAGGGACCAACTCAACAATACAACTGTTTATTTAAACTTATGAGATACACTTTTTTTAAAAAAGAACTGTAGTATAGCCCCTTTCTCCTGAAATGATTCACAACTTACTTTCAGCCCTAACATAAAATGTACTCTTATAAATAATCATTAAAAGTCCTGTATCTAATTAAAAAATACAGCGATATAAATTATTTTTTCTACAAAGATGAGCCTGCCTTGTTGCAGCTCAGTCTGTTTCTCTTCTCATTCACGATGGGAGAAGCAGCCCCGTCTCCAGCATCGGTGGCAGGCATGCCAACCAGATTTGCATCCTCATCAAAACAGCCATCCTTGTAGCATGATCTAATAAGGTAGTGATACAGCAAAGTGAATCACATTCTGTTTGTTAGACTTTTTTGCTAAACAGCCTCTAATAAACCAGTATTTGTTGATTTTACATTATGAACAGTTCCTGCCTCCTTGTGTAAAAGGAAGTTTTGGGGCTCTTACTGAGGGGATCACGTCAGCAGCTGATTTAGACAGGAAACAGCATCAGTAACTGCCACAAAGTGCTTCAAGTTCAATCAGATGACAGTGCTGCCATGTAGTGTTGGAGGCAATGTACATGGTGTTGAGAAGCTTTTTCATTTTAATTTCAAAATGATAAACATTAGCAGTTAAACAACCAATCATTAACACGAGAAGACCTTTCATCATTATCATCAACTGAACTGTCTTCACCAAGAGCTAATAACCAAAGCACCAGATGCTGGGTCACTCATAAAGAGCTTGGTGCAAAACCAACAGAAGTAGAGCCAGACAGTGTAAGCCAGTTGTAGTTAGGAGACTCGCAGTGGAGAATAGTCTACCTTAGACTCATTCAACCACTGGGGACGACAGAGGAGAAGAGTTTAGCTAAGAATCATTCTACTATTTGGGACCACAGCAGAAAATAATCTAGCTAGGACTGATTCCTCTTCTGGGGACAACAGCAGAGATTAATCTAGCTAGGACTGACTCTTCTACTGGGGTCAACAGCGGAGAATGTTCTGGCTAAGATTCATTCTGCCACTGGGGACGACAGAGGAGAAGTGGGAGTGTAGACCTGGTCACAGTAATAAGTTACTGCAACAACTAGAGTTTTGAATTTAATGTGAGATGAAGTGATGAACAGTGGAGTGACCGGCTGTTTTAGGATGTTTGAAGACCAGACATGATGCTGCGTTCTGGATTATCCGCAGAGGTATAAACCTCTATGCAGGGAGGCCTGCCAGTAATGAGTTGCAGTAGTGAATGCATGATGTGACAAAAGCCTGTACCAGGAGCTGTGTTGCATGCTCTGTCCAGTAGGGTCTGATCCTCTTGATAGTATCGAGGGTAAACCTGCAAGACCGAGCAATCGAGGCCACATGAACCTTGAAGGTTAGCTGGTCATCAATCATAACACCCAGATTTTTGGCAGACTTTAGGGGGACATGAGTTTATTTGATCCAAGCTGGATATTGATCTGTGGTTGCATGGTGGGACTGGCTGGAATGATAATAAGCTCAGTCTTGAAAAGGTCAAGCAAAAGGTGACGTTCCCTCATCCATTTAGAAATATCAGTGAGATAGGATGAGATCTGAGCTGAGGCAGTTGTGTCATCTGGTGGAAAGGATTGGGAAAACTATGTGTCATCTGCGTAGCAGTGATAAGAAAAGTCATGTGAGCGGATGAATGCACCAATGTTGGTGATGTATATTGAAAAAAGGAGGAGGACAAACACTGACCCTTGAGGCACCCCTGTTGCTAAGCCATGTATTGATGCCCTTTTGCAATAACTTGCTTCCTAGGTAATTTTTGGATCATCATATTCAACTGAAGCACAGGACAATTTTCTACCTTTGCCTAATGGTAAAACCGGCTATGAGGAGAGAAAGACTGCAACTAAAAAACAGAAAGAGGAAAGAAATATTAAAGAAATGTGTGCATGGTGCTTACAGGATGATGAGGATATATCTGCTCTCTTCAGTTACACAAAAACTCACAGGATTTTTCTTGTCTTCCAGCAACTTTCAGCCCAAAATTAAAAGATGAACAACATTTAAGAAACTTTACTCCTCTAAAAGTGATGTGTGGGACCAGAGTAGAATTTTTAGGGTTATAAAGTGAATAATTACAAATCTATAGTGGTGAAGTCAGTTAACATGATTCATGATGGGCCTTGAGACAAACTGATAATGGTAGAAAAAAATCCAAAAGAGTTGTAGACATTGTTGAAGTGCGTGACTACTATTAAGGCGTGCATACGTTCATGATTGTGTGTTGGTGTTGTAGCAGCCAGACTGACTTTCTGCTGTCAGAGCTCATTAGGATAATGACTGTGGGACCTGGCAGGTGTCCAAACTCTGAAGAGCGATGGTTGGAGGAGGGAGAGGGAGACTGCGAGCAGAAAGAGTTATAATGGCCTAGAGGGGGTGGGAGGTGGGGGGGCTGTTTAATGGGATCACATTTCATCCACTTGCACTCACACACACACACCCCTCCTCCGTTTGCTCTGTTATAAACAGACAAAGACAGTGACAAACATTTATGCTCGGACTAACACAGATCAGCATAAATTGTGAGGAAGAAAAAGACAAACATGCCATAAAATTTCGGAGTCGTTTTCCTCCTCCTCATATCATCTCAGAAGCTACACATGGTTTGTGTTATTTACGTTACAGCTCCTCTCTGAGGTAGCGTACATGTGAAGGGTTGTTGAGAGATTGCTCTGAAGAACTGTTTTTGAACCCTGTCTGGAGTTCAGACTACAGACTAAAGTTTACCGGTTTGAGTTTTTCCTCAACACGAGACATCTTATTGTTTTCATATGAGCAAAAACATGCCGCCTTTTCTATACTACACACTATGGACTTTGTAAATGCAGCATGAAATTCATTGCATTCTCACAATTTCCATTATCTTAAAATAAACACAAAATATTTGTGCCCTGGCGAGAGAGCAAGAACTCTGTGAAGAAATCCCTAAACCCAGTTCTGTCATTGATATTGGTCCCTACAAGTCAACTGTGCAGATCGATGGGCAACACTTCACTGGGGTTCTCAGGTGGGTACTTCCCTTCTTCTGTGTTTTGTTTAGTAAGTCCCACAACACCTCAGAGAGGCTGAACAGTGAGCCCCCCCCCATGCTCACTCTCGCCACCCGAGACAGTCTGGCTGCTGACCACAGATCTCAGACTTGTGGATCACTAACTTTGAGATGCTGCCTTTGTCAGGATGAAAATACACTTTGAAATTACACTTAAACTTACAAAATAAATCTGTAGCTCACGGTAAGGGTTAGGGTAAGGGTAAAAGTAAGTGTAAGAAAACAAAAAAGTCAAAGTCAAAAGCCTGAGCTGCAAAACCTGATGATAAAATTTTAAATAAAGCTGAGTAAACCGTCTACTTACAGAAAAAAAACCTTGTCCTCCATGAAAACACTAATGCAGCAAACGTAGCTAAATCTTAAGTTGAGGAAGCTATGTTAGCTATATAGACTACGGAGATAATGTTGCTACATAGCTAAATCTTTATGAATACGAAGCTATGTAGCCAGTGTAGCTGAATCTAAAGCTAATGAAACTATGTTACCTATGTAGGCGACAAAGATAATATTGCTAGCATAGCTAAATCCAGAGCTAACAAAGTTATGTTGGCTTTGTAAAATACAGAGATAACATACTACATAGCTTGCATAGCTAGATCTAAAGCTATGTAAGCTATGTAGACTATGGAGATAATGTTACTGTGTAGCTAAATCTAAAGCTAATAAAGCTATGTCAGCTATGTAAGATACGGAGATTACGAGCTATATAGACAGTGTAGCTAAATCTAAAGCTAACAAAGCTATGTTGGCTCTGTAAGATACAGAAATAATGTAGCTTACATAGTTAACGTAGTTGAAATTTAAGCCTACAAATCTATATTAGCTATAGAAGCTATGGAGATAATGATGCTATAAAGCTTAATCTTAAGCTAGTGAAGCAATGTTAGCTATGTAGATATGATAATTATGTAATTCTGTAGCCAACATGGCTAAATCTAAAGCTAATGAAGCTTAGATACACAGATAACATAGCTAATGTAGTTCGGTCTTTAGCTGATGAATCTATTTTTGATCGTAAGCTGCTGAGATAATGTTGCTATGCAGCCAAATCCAAAGCTAAGGAAGTTATGTTAGCTATGTAAGATACAGAGATACCATTTCTATGTGGCTATATCTAAAGATGAAGCAATTTTAGCAAAAGAATTCATGGAGATAATGTTGCTATGTAGATAAATCTAAAGCTAATGAAGCAATGTTAGCTACGGAAATAATGTTGCTACGTAGCAAAATCTAAAACTAAGGAAGTTATGTCAGCTATTTAAGATACATAAATAACATTGCCATATAGCTTAATCTAAAGCTAATGGAGAAATATTAGCTATGTAATTTACTGAGATAATGTTGCTATGTAGATAAATCTAAAGCTAATGAAGCTATGTAAGCTTTGTGAAATAGGGGGAGATAACATAGCTACATAGCTTAATCTAAAGCTAACATAGCCATGTTACTTACATAAGATAGGGAGACAATGTAAATACAAAGCTAACATAGCTGAATCCAAAGCTTACAAATCTATGTTAGCTTTTTAAGATTACAGGAATAACTTTGCTATATAGCAAAGTCAAAGCTGTTTAAGCTATCTTAGCTATGACAGATAGGCAAATAACTTAGCTGCATAGCCAACATCACTTAATCCAAAGCTGACAAAGCTTTGTTAGCTACGTGAGCTTATGCTACGTTTGCTCTAGCTTTAGCTGGGTTAACTATATAGCCTTATTACCTATGCACAGCGATAGTGAAGTTAGGTTTGGCTGCATTTGCTAAAGCTCACTTTGCTGAGGCTAATGTAGCTCCTATGGCTTATGTATGCTAGCGTAGCTACATTAGCAGACTCTATTGAATATTAAAGGTACCTTTAAAAACACAAGATGGAATAAGCTACAGCGGTCTTTCCTGCCACTTCTTAATAACAAGAACATAAACCTAGAAATGTGCACTTCTTGTTGCTTTCAACTGAATGGGATAGACACACATTCGCAACGTGCTGTGCTCAGCTTGTTAACTGCTTCTGTTTCATGTTATTCAAAGGCTTTTCAAGGGGTGAGTACAGACACACAGTGGTCAAATACATTTAATTACCGACATACAAAATATTTGGGCAAAAGTTCAAATAAGATGGATACATGTCAAACTGTAGTTGTCTCTCAGATCTTTTAAAAGTGGCACCTGATGGGATGTGGCATGTTTTTCACAAAAATCTGGCACTGAGAAGGATCAAGGGCATTTGTCACTTAAACAAACATCACACACATCTGAGGGCAAAGAAACGTATCCAGTCAATGAAAGGTCAGAGTGAGGGATCAGCTCAGATCAATGAAAGATGGGATGGACCTGCAAAGAGGTACAGAGTCCACTCTATACCGGTGTTAAAAGACATCATGGTACACTTCAAGACTGGATCACATCTACATCCGTTTAGCAGGTAAAACATTAAAATCCTGCCTCAGAGTTGATGAACCTCATCAGTGTCAGTATCAGTATGAATGCTAGGGATTAAACCCCTGTCAAAAAAACACAGCAAACTTTAATATTTAAAATTACAAACACATTTCAGTAGATTGACCCAAAAAACTAACATAAAACCACTGAAGACCACTAATTGTTCAGAGGGAGTTGTCAGTTTCAGGACACCATGACACAGCACAGCCACACAACCCACTCAGTGCTCAGCTTTGGTCAGTCAGTCATCATGTTGGATGTTTGTTTGGTACTCAGCAGTGTCCTGACGTCTCTAAGTGAAACACAACCACAATTCATTGCTTTTTTACATGTCTATAGGTTGTTTGCAATCATGTGATCATGAATGAAGAGCCGTTTGGAAGCCAAAAAAACAGCTCTACTGAGCTGAGCCAAAAGATCCAGGTCTCTTAAAAAGACAGATTTCCTGTCACAACTAAAGCTGGAGGACCTTAGCTGAGGAAACAGGAAAGATCAGAGTGTAGTTTGCTAAACCACGGACAAACTGAACCAAATCGACCCATTTGTGGAAATGAACCACGAGTGAACCCATAAACATTAGAAATACAAATTAGAACTCGCATTGAAAAGTGTTTCACTGCTCCTAAAGTTGAACTTTTTTCTGTTGAAAGCACTGTGAGTGCAACGAAAACAGCTGATGCTGTGGGTATTTTTTTCCTCTCAGGGGGCTGAGCACCGAAACATTGGACTATATTGGCTTTGTGTTGAAAATGAGCGGTCCCTTTCTGTTTAGCCAGGATTTTCCATATGTTTTGCCACATTGATTTTACTCTCTACCTTTACAAGCCTTCCAGGGCCGGCTGCTGAAAAGCATCCCAACAGCATGATGCTGCCACCACCGTGCTTCACAGTGGGGATGGTGTGTTTGTGGTGATGTGCAGTGTTTGGTGTCTTGACTGATGTCCAAAAAGCACCATTTTGATCTTATCAGATGAAGAGCTTTCTTCCACTTGACTATGGAGTCTCCCACCTGCTTTTTGAGGAACTTTATCCGAGTGGCTTTGTCTTTGCCACTCTCCCATAAATCTGTGACTAGTGAAGAACCCAGCCAATAGCTGTTGTATGCAGTCTCTCCC
Source organism: Cheilinus undulatus (assembly GCF_018320785.1). NCBI lineage: Eukaryota > Metazoa > Chordata > Actinopteri > Labriformes > Labridae > Cheilinus > Cheilinus undulatus. The sequence continues at coordinate 8,803,920 of NC_054873.1, read as the reverse complement.
ATATCAGCTGCTGAAGCTTGTAACTCTTTCAGAGTAGTCATAGGTGTCTTGGTTGCCTCTCTCACTAGTCTCCTTCTTGCATGCTCACTCAGTTTGTGGACGGCCTGATCTAGGCAGGTTTGCACATTTGTAATATTCCTTCCATTCCTTGATGGGATGTTCAGTGCTGTGGATATTTTTTTGTATCCACTCCCTTACTTATACTGTTCTATAGCCTTTTCTCTGAGTTGGTTGGAGTGTTCTTTTGTCTTTATGGTGTAACGGTAGCCAGGAATACTGATTAACCAGTGATTGGACCTTCCAGACACAGGTGTCATTAGACCACAATCACTCGAGACTCAGCCTCGTCACTCAAGTGATCCCCGTTTCACTAATTGTGAGATGATTGGCACCAATTGGCTAGACCTCTGTTGAATTAGGTCAGCCACTTTATCTGGGCCTAAAATCGGGCCTTAAAGTCATCTAGCGCATAGCTAGCCCAATCAAACTCTAATCTGTTAGCATTACATGTTAATATAAGTGTACACTGTGTGATCTAGACTGTTCGTGTGAAAGAAAATGGCTCTTCCATATTTTTCTTCTCTATTTCTCTTCCTTCTGTTTGATTTCCTGATATTAAATCATTGTAAGGTTAAGAGCTGCCATAATCTTGTTTATGCATTTCGCAGTCCTGAGGGTCTTTCACATGCTTTAAATGTGCTGCAGGGTAATATGGGAACACGCAGAGTGACACTATGCAAACCACAGCTGCTGCTCCTGTGACACCACAGGCCTCCCTTCATGCAGGACAATGTATATGAAAGGTTGTGCACCTATTTGAGAACATTTTGACGGGTGTGTAAGGGGACGCAGCTCGCCTGCTGTTCTCCAATCGAGCACGAGGAAAGTGATCTGTGCCGGGAAACAAAAGGGGAGAGAGCAGAGGGGGTCAGTCCATTAGCAGGTTAATGCAGTTTGTGTGTGGGAGAGGGACGATGTATGTTTGGTGCACACGGGACGCAGATTGGGAGGATATGGGTGGGAGCCTTTTCTTCACTCCAAACCCAAGTAAAACCCTCTTTTCTAGCACACCCTGCACTGAGAGAATAGTGGCAAGGTTTCCCAGGAGAGCTGACCTCTCTCTGCCGGTGGGAACCTATTTGTCTCCTTCTCTCTCTCTCCACCCAGCTCTGAAAAGAGGATGCTTTAACCTATGCTACGCTAACTAGAGATCGTCTTGAGTTTCACCTTTTACCAGAGTCCCAGGAGGATGTGCTCGACTTTCTCAGGTTGAGGAAAACATGACAACCTTTTCTAAACAGAATGAGCTGGACAGAAAGGACTTTGACATGTGTTTGAAAAGGAGCAAAAGTATCATTTACTGATGTTAAGATTAGATTCAACACTGTGCACTTAGCTGAGCTGCAGAAATGCATACATATCCATTAAGGCAAATAACTAATAGATGTCATAAACTAGATGAGAAAAGTGGTTTTAACTGTAATAAAAGGGTTTATTATCCATAACTGACTGCAAAGATTGACTTCTTTAAACTGTTAGTCCTCCCTTTGAGCTCAGGTTTGTAATCATCCACAGTGTCTCCAGATTAGACGTTTTTTCTGTCTGATTGTGCAGGTAGGGTAATCATTTTTTTAAACCTCCAAATAGGGATACTTTAGATTTACCAAAGACCTGCATGCATGCACTCATGGAACAATCTGATATTCATCAGTGCATCTTTCAACACCATGGACTGTAAATTCTAGTGGAGGAAGGATAATAGTATGGGGCTGTTTTTCACGCCCTTTATCTCCAGTGAAGGCCAATCTTAGTGCTTCAGCATACAAAGACATTTTGGACAATGCTTTGCTTCCAATTTTGTGGTAACAGTTTGGAGAAGGCCCCTTTCTATTCCAACATGACAGTGCCCAAGTCAAGGTTCCCAGATCTGTGTGGCAAAATCAGCCCAATGGCTGATAAAAACTAGCCCAAAACAAAGCCCAGTCCTGAAATTCAAAATAAGCCAGTAACACCTCTGCCACACCACATATTGCTCATGTACGTGTTGCTTCAGTGTGTGACATGTTTGTCTGTGGGCCAGTGTGGCACAGTAGATCTTTGGTTGTGTGCCATGCTCCTAACCCTGCAAAGCAGATGGATTTGCCCGTTTTTGTGTTTCTCACTGGTGGATCCATCTTGCAAAGCTCCCATCTGAACAGATTGGGCCCAGTTAGATCAGGAGTGAGAGGCAGTACTTTCAAGCGCGGTGGAGTCGTGACATAAGCAAGCAGCGACAAGAGGCCGGTGCAATTATGGCTGAAAAGATTAGCGTGGATGCTGCTAAAGTGCCAGTTTTATCAGAACTTGAAAACATTTCTTCGTTAAAAGAAGAACAAAGAACAGCAGTGAGTTGTTTTCTTTTCAAAATTGACAAAAGTCATGTACTGACATGTCTACAGTCGCCATGATTTATGTTATGCAGCTCTCTATGGAGTTTACTGCTTGGTAGCGGCTCGGTAACGTCTACGTCACGTGTTTCGTTGCTCTGACTGGACCATAAAGATGTAACGGTTCTTTGTTTTTCTTTTAAAGAAGAAATTCAGTCAAGTTCGAATAAAACTGGCGCTTTAGCAGCATCCACGCTAATGTCTTCCGCTATAATTGCACTGGCCTCTTGTTGCTGCTTGCTTACGTCATGACTCCGCCACCTGAAAGTACTGCCCTTCATCACTGATTGGTCCTGTCACTTTCTAACCAGGCTCAAACGGTTCAGATGGGAGCTTTGCAAGATGGATTCACCAGTGAGAAACACGAAAACAGGCATATCCACCTGCTTTACAAGGTTACACCTCAGCAGGATAGAGATGAAATGTAAAACCTGGAGCCCAGTTAAAAAGAAGTAAACATCATCCATCATCATCCTCATCCAACATCAGTGCCTGATTTCTTAAATGCTCTGCAGAATGAACGGACACAAATTCCCACAGAAACACTCCAGAAGAGTGGAGGCTGTTTTAGCTGCTAAAGGGGGTTCAGCTCCATATTGAAGTACACGCATTTGAATACAATGTCATTACAGTCCCTGTTGGTGTAATGGTCAGGTGGCCAAATGCTTTTGTCCATTTAGTGTATTTGCACTGGGCTATTCCAGGCCTTCGGTTAAACGATGCAATTGCAAGAAGTACAAGAAGACCACAAATAAGGTTAGCTTCTATTTAAGGTCGGCATTTTTCTGCAGCTTGCTGTACAGCAGAACGCTGTTCTGTCGTATGATTTTACCTAACCGTGAGGAATAGGAGATGATTTTCTTTAATCCAAACATCTGTCTCCATCTCACATATGCCTCCATTTAATGGAAGGGCTGAGGGTATGACACAAAGTAACACTATTTTTAGTACAAAATTGCAGTAATTACAACCACCCTTCTTTTCTGAGCTGCAGTGGTGAGATTGTGACTCAGGATTCCCAGATGATTCGACCAACAACCCTAAAGCTGTAGTTAGGAGCTAGACGAGTGGGGTTCACTTTAAAGCTTGTAGAGAGATGGGATGATGACAAGTAGCCGGTGCTGGACTGGACATCTGGACAGCCACCCAACTGTGGGCCACATAGAATGGCTCGTCATTACACTAATATAAAAGATATGCAAAAAAATATGTAATGATGCCAATAACACTGTAGTGTCCATGGTGTTTGGGCTTGAATTTACTCTTGTAGTTGAAAAAAAAACATGTGGCCTGCACTCTTAGAGCACCACGAAGGAAATCCTCTGTTTACTTACTCCTCCATGAATAAAATACAGTGCTTAAAATAATTATTTTCTCATTAATATTTCAAATAGGAAATGATTAATGATGTATCCACAAAGGATGTGCATGTTTTGGTCTTAAAAATGAAAAATGAGTGGTTATTTAATGTTTGTTTAAAAAATACATACATGGAAATATTGAAATGCAAGGGTATTTCCCTTTTTGCGGTTGAAAACAGAAAGGGAGAGATTAAAATATTTTCATTTTCTCTCAGAAGAAAAAGAAAATGACAAGAAGACTGGGGGAAAACGGTGTTTTTTATAATAATATATGGTGTGGGTTAGAAAATCCAAGAACTTAATAAATTAAAGGTTACTATATCAATAATAAAGTTGAACCAGTTTCAACATTTAGTTTAATTTTGCAACATATGCATGCACATAGATACATGCAACTCTACCTCTTGTCAAAAAAAAAAAAAAAGCCAAAGAAAAGCCTGAAAAGACGAGGAAACTAAAGAGGAGAACAATTGTCCCCGTGTCCCCGGAGAGCTCCGGCAGTCATATCCCTGCCTCAGACAGGAAGTCACACATAGTGTTGGCCAAACGGAAAGGTACACAGGGTTCCCTGAAGGAAACCTGAGACCGCAGGACACCGGATCACCAAGGGGGCCCGGGCCTCCTCCTCTGTATCTGCAGGTACAATAGAAGCTGCTGCACGAAGTACTATTCACTGCAGGTAAGGGATATAGGGCCACCATGTATGGTGAATAAAGTAGGCAGGTAAGTATCCGCTGCTCTTTATTCAGGGGGGATTATGTAATGTGGCACAGGAAGAAAAGGAGGAGATGGCAAAAACAACAGTGTCACTTTCACCTGTAGGTGATGTCATTCAACAACCAAGGGTCTTAACTGTGCCTCAGGCTTTCATGGTCTCATATACTTAAATCTGACAAAGAGGATTATGATTTATAGTTATAACTACTGCTCAAAGCACTACAAGGGCTAAAAGCCAAGAGACACAGATTGGAAAAGCAGAGGTCAGGCCAGGTATGGAAGCATTTTGCCATGTCAACCATGGTCTCCTGATGGCCATCGCCTAGGCCTGCACCAGGCCCATGCCCCCATCTCTCCAGGAATCCTCCCAGCTGAACTCTCTACACAGTCCAGATCATCAGGTCCTGAGCACCCACGAGAGAAGGGAGAGGAGATCAGTGGGATCTGTAGGACCTGAAAAGTATAAAATAAGTATGATGTCCGAAACTGTCCCCAGATGGACCACGAGGATTTGTGAAGCTCAAGCATGAGCAAAAATTCCATGAAAAGTTTGGGATTTCTTTCATTCCAAAATCCACACAAAATCTCTAAAATTTCAAAGAAATAACATAAAAATTCTGTAAAAATTCTTAAACATATTTTAAAGTATATCATAACAAGTACTCTCAATTTATTCACATATTCCCCAAGTGTTTCAGGTTTCCATAAAGCCTATATATTCCAATAAAAAAAAGGAACGCAAATTAACAATAAATTTCAAGCAAAATCCCTCAAAAACTTATTATATTCTAAAAAGATATATATACATTCACCCAAAATCCATAAAAGTGACAGAACATTTCCCTAAACAACCACTCAATTTCCCTTAAATTTGCATTAAAATTCCTGCCTGTCAAATTCCCAAATATGTGCAATTAAATTACTCATATTTCCTAGGAAATTTCAAAGCAGATTTCCAAAAAAATTCAAACCAATTCCAAAAACTTAACAATAAATTTCCATAAAAAAGCTTGACAATTCTCCCAAACATCTAAATAAATTCCCCAGATTCCAATGGAATCTCAAAAATATTTTTAAAATATCCCAAACATTTCCATGAAAAAACATTGCAAGCAAATTTCTCAAAATATCCAAACATATTCACTAAAATTTCCATAAAAATTTGTTAAAATTTCATTGCAGTTTCTTCGAACATGTCAAACAAATAACTTCAACTTTAAAATATCTCTCATACAAGTAGGGCATGGTTTTACGGGCATGTTAGTATGCACAGACAATACCAAAACACAGCTTAAAATGCTGATGTTGCATGAGGTAGCAGAATGTCTTCTAATTGGGCTTTTCTACTATATAGCACTGACGTGTGGCTACACAGCATTAGGGTTGCAGCCCCTTCTTCACAATAAAAAGTTTCAAGGCATGAAACTTGATCTGACAAGGCCATTCTAGGTGGAGATTACATGTTCTCCTCTTGCATTGTGGGTTCTCTTTGGGTACTCTACTTTCTTTGCATAAAACATGCTAGGTTAGGTTAACTGGGGACACTAAATTGCCCGTATGTGTGAGTGCCTGGTTCTCTGTCTTTATTTCCATTTATTTAACCAGGAAAACTTCATTGAGATCATGAAAGAACTTTGATTTAGAAGAGTGTCCTAATGTTGAGCTACAGACATGAAACATAGCAGTTACTCTGTAGAACCGGCCTGTGGTGGACTAGAGACCAGCCCAGGGTGTAGCCCAGCTGAGCTACTTCACACAGCAGGGTGGTTATGAGGTGACACTGCCAGATGTGTATTCTGTTCCTTAACGCTCTGATCCCAAGCCATCAAACACCAATGTTTTGTCACACTTCTTTTTCATTTTCATTCAGATGGATAACATGAGGCTAACTAATGCTACATGATGTGCAAACACACATGGTGACAACGGTTTTCTTCCTCCTTCATGTGGTTCATTTCAAAGTCTTTCCAGAGTTTTATATAAAAAAAAAAAAGCACAGAAAAATCTAAATGTATTATGTATTTTTCCAACCCATGCAATTCTGCAAATTTCTACAACTGCAGAGCAGGCTGCCCTTGATATCTCCTGTACCTACCAGGTGACACATGCACCTCACAGCAGGAGATTTCCCCTGTTGAACAGGAGAAAAAAGGTCCTGATGAGTGTTTTTACAGCACATTTTCACATTAGTGTAATGAAGCCTTGCCGTCATAATGTCCTGCGGTATTCATACTGAAGCCACGACCACATTTTATTTGCTTCACATCTGCCAATTAACCATGTATTTTAGCTTTGGAGAAAGTAAGAGAGAACAGCACAACGGGAGCTAGACAAAGGTGGGGAAAAGTCTGGTTAAATCTCTACAGTTTGCATTCCCACATGCAGTCAACCCTGTTTTTTTTTACGGGAAGTTTTCATAAACTTTGTGCTTGTGTGAAAAAATCAATGTGTTGTCCAATGGACCGGGTAACAAGTAAGATTAATGTGTAGCTGCAGACTTAGCTTGTGCCACGGCCGTCAACAGGTCATTAAAATGCTAAACAGACACGTCGAGCTTCTCCTGACAGCCGCTCAACGTCTTTTGTTACCATCCAGGCAAACTTTAGCTACCGTTAGCATCGATTAGCATCTGAAAGTAATCGTCTGGATTACACGAGCAAAGTTTCAGTCAGTACATTTCTCCACCCTGGTTGTCTCCTCTCACTTTTGCGTCAAGCAAACAAGACAATCAACTTCACCTTTGTCTCTGTGGTGAAAGTAATCACGTCTGTCACATCTACGCATTCCTGCATAGATGAAGGAGTCAGATGCATGTTTGACTGAGGGCCGGCGATCTAATGGGGCTCTACGGCTAATAAGGTCTCCATTGTGATGCAGAAGTCGGCATCAGGCGCTGCTGTTGTTACTTAAGGTCACTAAGAGCCCAAAACTGTTGATAATAACTACAGACTCTACCATGCAATCTTACTATAATCTGTTAATGCTCTGGATAGGTTAGAAAAAACCTCCACAACAGGGCTCATCACTAACATTTGCACAAGGGCCAGATTTAGTCTGGAGAGAGACTCTGGGGACTGGACTTGTAAACAAACAAAAATTAAATCAATGTTTTGGTCTGATTAACATTTATTTGAATCGGTATTTTCTTTCAAAACACAGAAAAAGGTTTAGGCATTAACAGTGAGCTCTATCCTTACAGCAGGCCACAATGAGACAGGTCAGCCCATAGAAAAAGCTGGGCCCTGAAATTCCCAGAGAATGGGCCCTCCCCAATGATGATTTAGAACCAGAGTCAATTCATTTTTGACACTTTTTAACCCCTTTTCATGGTTTCACTAGCCTATATCTAAATCATTATTTGCCACTCTAAAACATTTTAGATCATTTTGCCACTTTTAAACCAATTTTGCCTGTTTTTTCCCGTTTTGCCACTCTTTAACCCCTTTTCACTACTTTGTCAGGCTATGTTTGCTATATTTTTGCCACTTTTAACCCATTTTTGATACTTTTTGCCCATTTGTGCCTCTTGAACCCAATTTTTGCCATTCTTTCACCACTTTAAATCACTTTTCCTCCCTTTGTGCCACTCTTTTATTTATTTATTGCCACTTTTTCTTCTATTTTTGCCACTCTTTGACCCCTTTTCATGACTTTTTTGCAGCATTTTTGCCACTTTTAACCCATTTTTTGACCCTTCTTTTGTCTTCACCAATTTCTGCCACATTTTCTGCTTTCCATTACTTTTCTTGCCAATTTTTGTCCCTTTGTTCCACACTTTTACCTATTACCTATTTTTGCTATATTTTTGCCACTTTTAACCCATTGTTGATACTTTTTGCCCATTTGTGCCTCTTAAATCCATTTTTTGCAATTGTTTCACCACTTCAAACCACTTTTCCTGCATATTTTCGCCCCCTTTGTCTCTCTAATCATTTTTCATCTTTAAATCATGACTCTTTAATCATTTTTGTCACTTTTTCTTTTTTTATGCCAATTTTAAAACCCCTTTTCATGACTTTTTTTTACGGCATTGTTGCCCTTTCTAACCCATTTGTTGCCCCTTCTTTTGTCTTTACCAATTTCTGCCACATTTTACATCTTTCAACCATTTTCCTGCCAATTTTTGTCCCTTTGTACCAGTCTTCAACCCGTTTTCACAACTTTCTCAGCCTATATTTTTGCTATATTTTTGCCACTTTTAACCCATTTTGATACCTTTTCTCCCTTTGTGCCTCTTGAACCCAATTTTTTGCCATTTTTCCCCTTTAAACCACATTTCCTGCATATTTTACCCCTTTTGTGCCACTCTTTTATTAATTTTGTACCACTTTTTCTTTTATTTTTGCCACTATTTAACCCCTTCTCATGACTTTTTTACAGCATTTTTGCCACTTTCAACCCATTGTTGACCCTGTCTTTTGTCTTTGCCACATTGTACCTCTTTCTGCCACTGTCCTGCCAATTTTTGTCTCTTTATGCGACCCCACAAGTCAATATGACACTTATCACCCTTTTTTGCCACTCTAACCTTTTTTCACCACTTTTTCTGGACATTTTTGCAACATCTCTGCAGTCCAAACCCATATTTTTTAAAATATTTACTAATGGTGGCTGACAATTGAATTTCTGTCAAAAAAGATCCAATTCATTCTAAAACTAATTATTGTTTTTAAGGTGGATTTACCAGCTGCAGACATTTTAAGCCAAAACATATAACCACAACATCTCACTTTCCTCATTTTCTGAATTTAATGATCTTCTGGGGGCCAGAGAGGCAGTTTTGGGGGGCCTGATATGGCCCTCGGGCCGCCAGTTGATGATCAGTGCTCTACAATGACAGATAACACATGTAGCACATATCTGTTACACGGTATAGCTCCTCCTCTTTATAAGCCATAAACATTCAGACAAAAGAAGCGTCAAAAAAAGACAAATCAAAAAGGATCATATTGAAGCTTTCATTCTTTTACAGAAAAGCCAAATATACAGTAATTCATAATATTATCTCAACAACAGTTTGGTCGACACGTTTGCATGACTGTGACTGTTTCTCCCTACATTTATAAGTATCTGTTTGAATAAATACTCCTTTAAATGCCAACCCAGCTTTAAATATAAGCTGTCAGTTGCAACACCTCACACGAGACCTCTATTAGAAGTAGAGGATGCACGCACACTCAGCGCAGCCTTGACAGGCCAGTATACGTACATCTATGAGGAAAGGGTGTGACTCTGGTCCTCTCACAGGAAAAACCTGCTGTTTCACATTTACTACTCTTTAACTTACATTAATGGCATTTCTTTGTCTGTCCTCATTGACTGTAGGCATGTCCAGGCATGTCTGCAGGGTTCACCCCACCTCAAAGAAGTGTTTATAGAAACACCGGCCTGCTTACTAAAACAGAGCTGGAGATTTAGTTAGCTTAAACACACTCAAGCCTTTACAAGCCTTCCAGGGCCGGCTGCTAAGAAGCATCCCCACAGCAAGATGCTGCCACCACTGTGCTTCACAGTGGGGATGGTGTGTTTGTGGTGTCTCGATGGCCCAAAAGCACAATTTTTGTTTTCATCTTTGCCTTGACCATGAAGCCTCCCACATGCATTTTGGCAAACTCTAGTCCAGATTTAATGAGTTTTTCCTCAACAGTAGCTTTCTCTTTGCCAGTCTCCCATAAAGCTTCAACTGGTGAGGAACCTGGGAAATAAAGAGGATGAATATTTATGCAGCCACATATTTAACATCACATATTTTCTTAAACTGACACTAATTTGGAAATGAACTATCACTGCATTGATGACGAGAGATACCTCTGTTGGGTACGATCAATGCTGCTTCATAAAACTCTCTGAAGACCAAAAACCCAGCTGCCAGCGTCTGCAGTTTTGGATGAGGTTCAGGCTGGGGGGACAACTTTAAAAATGGTCATTCTGTCTCTGAGTGAGCTGCTTCACCCATACAGCAAAAAGCAGACTACCATTAATATGGTGTGCTCTTTACACCATGTAACAGGGCATTCTTGCATTTTCATGTGATTGACTTGCAGCCAGTCTGTGATTTACCCATCCTCTCATACAATGACAGCTGGGATCAGCTCCAGCGCACCTGTCACCTCTAAGAGGAAAAACTGTGTAGACAATGTGTGGATAAATGGTTGGATGAATAACTGAACAGGTATCAGAGGAGTCTCTGTGAGATAATGAAACTTTAAAGAAACTTTACCTGTATGTCCTGTCAAGCAAAGAGACTAGATTCCAGTTTTCTGACTCAGTTATTACACATCATTTAAGTATAGAGATATGGAAAGAAAACAAAGAAAAGGGGAATTTCTTCAGTTTCATGATGCACTCACTTGTGTTGTTTCGTTCTGACTCATCTTAGATTGCTTGAAAAGTCACATTGTGTTGTGATTGTGTGTTATAGGTTCTTTTTCAAAGGTTATTTCCAACTGTTGGCTGAAAATATTTATGTGTTAGTTTCAACAAGAATGTCTGCTATTCAACCATATCCAGTGTTTTAGATGTATTTATTAATTTTGGGGGCTTTTATGCCTTTAGTCAGATAGGAACAACAGACTTTGTACATGGGGCTTGAGGACATAATCACGAGGCCACAGACGCCTTTCCAGCCATGTATTAACAGTACAGATGGAAATCTTCTATCTGGTCTTGGAACAAGAAAGCTACTGAGAGTACTTCAAAAAATGTTTGAGTGTATGTTAGATTGTATACCTTAGTACAGTGGCTCTCAATGTGGGGTTGCGACCCCCTTGGGGGTCGTGAGACACTGAAAAGGGGTCTCGAGATGCCTTAAAAAAATCTATGAGTATTTTTGAAATCACATGTTTGCCACTTTACACCAATTCTGCCTGATTTTAAACTTTTTTCATCATTCTTCCCCACCAATTTTGCTTAAACATTTTTGGCACGTTAAACCCATTTTTGTTAGTTTTGAACCTTTTCCACCACTTTTTTTGCTGCCTGTTTTTGTCACTTCTAAACCATTTCTTGCCATTTTCTGCCTATTTTGCCTCTGTAAACCCATTATTGCTTTAATAATCCACTTTTCACTACTTTTTACACCCATATTTGTCCAGTTTCACCACATTTAACTAGTTGTTATACACATTTTGCCAGTTTAACCCATTATGCTAATTTCTGCCTACTTTTCTGCCTCAGTTAACACATTTTTGCCGGTTTATTCATTTTTTTATCCCATTTTCCTAAAATTGTAACCAATTTCTGCCACTTTGAACCCATTTGATCACGTTTTGATACTTTCTTACCACTTTTTATGCTTGTTTTTGCCACTTAAGCCCATTTTTCATGTAAGTTGCCTCTTTTATCTGATTTTTCACTTCTATCTCATTCATGCTACATTCAAAATCCAAGTTCACCAACTTTTCCATAAATTTTTTGCTATTATCAACCAATTTTGGCCACTTTTTACCCATTTTAATTCTGTTTTAAAATAGGGATTTGCATTTTTAAGGAGGCTATTATACTATGGCACAAAAGAATAAAACGATATTTGTTTATTTGTTGAGTTGTTGTTATTCAGGTTAAGTAGCTTAACTTTAAAACTGACCATGATTTTTCTGACCTCCATGGGTTCCCAGTTTGGCTGGGCTCCAGAAAGCTTTCCCATTTGCCCCCTTATGAATGGCCTTGTCTGCACATGACTATTCTTGATTGTGCATAGCTGTGTTCAACCACCTTCAGGTACAGTGGTGGTCCCCGGTCTCCTTTATTTTGAGGGTCACCGGCTGAAAAGGTTGAGCCACACTACTGGCGACCCCATGTGAAGCCTGCTGTAGCTCCCTGCAGAGGCACTGCGTCTAACAGAGAGTATTTAAACCTATAAATGAACTACAAATCCCTTTAATTGGAGGAAAGCCTCAGTCAACAGCTTTTAAAGGTCAAACATGTTTTAACAGGAAGTCCAATTTAAGTGATGAGCACATCTGAGTGCAACTTCATATATTTGGATTCATTTATTCAGGTTTTTTGTGTTGTAGTGAAACCTCCTCAGCAAACAGTAAAGTGAAGATGTTCACAGTAAGTCCATATCAAAATGTACTGTTTATTTCCGATGAGGTTATAAATCTGCAGACCCCAAACTCCTCCATGCATGTTTACATTTTCAGGCTCCATGCACATTTAGCTATATGTGCACTCCTGCCCATTAAACACAGAATTAATAATTATTTAGACAACTTGAATATAAATCCAGCAGTCAGGTTGTAAAGCAGAATCCTCTTCAATCCCTCGCTCCACATTTATCCCACCATAAAGCTTCTGTATATCTGATTAAGGTTATCATAAATCACAAGTTTTGAGGCACCTGGCTTTTTATTGAGTTGTCATTCTTAGACATCCACTTCCATCTGAATAAACAGTATATCAGAAGTCTTATCTTTTTCTGTCTTTTCTCTTTCATCAGCCCTCTACTTCTCTCACTCTTCACTATTTCCCTCTTTGACTTATTCTTCCTCAGTCGCTCCCTGTGCATGTTGGATGGGATTCAATATCCTGGAGTCAACAGGAGACTGGGACCGTGTTTATTCTTGTTGGGCCGCAGGTGATGCAGCTGCTCTTAATATGAACTGAGCGCTTTTGAACCATGGAGGGTTCGAGGTTATGTTCCTAAACTTTTAAGCCATGTGCCACAGTGTACAAAACATAATGTCCAAAGTACCGCATTTAGCTGAGACGCTAGGCAGGAGGTGTCATGTTGTGTATCACTAATTATTATGACCTTGACAGCCATGTGAGTATTTAGAACTCATCACATTATTTTACTCTCATGTGTCTGTCTCGCATATAGCCGATCTGCAAATCTGAGCTCTCCTACCTATTTAACACAGAAGAGGATAAGGGCCACTGGAAAAAAAATTAGGATGATTTTTTTTCACTTGTGAGCCAAAAGTCAGAATTCTGAAAATTAATGTCAGAGATCTGAGATTAATATCAGAGTTCTGAGATTAAAATAAGAATTCTGAAATTAAAGTCAAAATTCTTTTTTTCTCACAAGTAAAAAAAAAATTGTCTCAGTTTTTTCAGTGGCTCTTATCCTCTTCTGTAATTTAAACTGAGCAACAGATTTTGTTTTTAAAAGTCTGTTAAAAACAAATTCATTAATTTAACTTCCTCTCATATATTCCTGAACATAATAAGTTTATCTTCAAGGCAAAATTGAAGTTTTTTGCTTTGCTTGGATAGGAAATTGTCCATTATCCATTACCTTTCCCCATATGCCACATAATTGTCTACTGAAAAGTGTTTTGTAAATGTTCTGTGTTTTCTCGTTCTGTTTATTTCATTTAACTTTTGAGCAGAGAGGGTTGGTTTTCAGTGAGAACGTTCAGGTGAAACTAGGTCTTTCACAGCCTCTGGCAAATGGTAGCTGCTGAATCAGGGGCTTCTCAGAGAAAGATCAGATATCTTTTATGATGTGACTGAGCTTAAGGGTTTGGTATTACTTATGAATGTCACTGCTTTATTTTTGTCTGAGTTAAAACAGACAAATGTGCAGCAAACATCATTGTTCTTATAAAAAAAACAGTCAAAGAAGCAGAATGGATCAGAAATATATAAAAAAATAAACAACTCAAGCATTTAATATTCAGACCTGAGGCACCTGTCAGCTGTTATAAATTTTAAAATTTGAGCTAAAAGAGATGCCACATCTGCCTTTATATGATGTTTTATAAGCCAAGAGTGCAGACATAATTGCTCTCATTATGGATTTTTAATTTAGGTCATAAAATGAAGTTGCTAATGTCAAAAACCGCCTGAAGCCGTGACTGGCAGGTCGTCTGCAGGTGGAAAGCTGTTTTTATCAAAATGCATAAATCAGGTCTCTCCTGATGTGTCTCACATGAGAGCTCAGGTGATTTAAGGACATACAAAGCCATCAGAGACATATTTCGACACACCCTCTTTGAGTACACTCTGGATGTGGAAAATCCCCCGTGCAGCCCCCACCTCTCCTCGTAACTCTAATTGAAGCCTCATGCCAGCAATTGCTGCATTTGCTTTTACAGCCCAAATTCAGCAAATGATTTTAATGAGAGGGTGAAAGAGGTTGAGTGATGCTAGCAGATTTAAACTACTGTTTCCACTTGATTTAAAACAAATGTTGTGACTTAGCTTTTTGCTGAGTAGGCAAAAATCTCTTTAATACAGTTAAATATGACAAAGAAAAATGATGCAAGCTTTCATTTCAAAGGATGAGTCAGGGAAGACAGTCTGTGACAGAAACAACACACTTGTCTTTCATAATTGAACATATTTAGCTAGTTTTTATTTCAGTTTGGTGTCAAATTTGAGATTTTTGATGTTTCAGGGAACAAGTAGTGAGATGCTCTTTGAAACTCCACGTCTGTTAAGTCAGTCTGACCTCAGAGCGGCTAAATTACAGTTTTTGGAGGCTGCTGGAACATGAGGCTCATTTGCCCTGGGGCAGTGTGTCTGGGGAGGGCTGCACTCCGGCTCCAGCGGTCTACGGTTAGACGGGGAGTCTTCAGACTGATGTGGTGGGCTCCATGTGATCAGTGCCACTTTAATTTTAGTCTAGTCATCATGTGGCGGTGAACATGCTGAATGATGCCAGACTGGCAGGAGGAGCATGGACGGAAAAGACCTGCTCAGAACCTGATCATTGGCCTCCAACATGTAAAACTACAGGTTGAAGAGTGGATCAGTCTGTAAAGCTATGTAAGAGCATTTCATACTTGATTAAACGAGCACCTATCTTTCTGTGATCAGTGAGATTTTTCTGACTTCAAAAACCACCTTAATTGGGTCTTTTACCATGAACGCCAAAGCTCATTTCAGAGTCTGGAAGCTTTTTCATATCAGGACTTTAATTCTGAGATAACCACCCACTCAAAGATGAAGATTTGGATAAAAACAATGTGTCTTAAATGTCAGCTTCACAGTTAGAACCACACAGATTAGAGCAGATTAAAGAATTAAAAAACGTCAATGAATTTGGCAGGGATTTATCCTCTGAGAAGTACTTTGACAGTTTGGGTATTTTGCTCATTTTCAGACTGATGTGGGCACAGAGACAGGAGTGAATCTTTTGAACAAATCTTTAAAGCTACACCATCCATCATGCTTGGAAGCAATGCATGAAACATACTGCACAAGGCCTGCCTCTTTCTCACTAGTTGATCACATCTCTCACTTCTTCTACACAACTGCTTTTATAGTGCCAATAAAAAGTATTCACCACTTGGATTTTTTACTCTTTAATTGACTTCATAAATCAATCATGCTCAATATAATTTAGTTTTTTGAACCCCAAAAATACACAAAACCTCTTTAAGGTCAAAGTGGAAACAGATTCCTACAAAATACTGTTAAATGATGAAAGATAAGTGACTGCATAAATATTCACTCCCTTAAAGTGACTGACCTGATTAAACAGAGGTTGCCTGCTTCCTGTCTCCATCCTTCATGAGGCTACATAATATCAGATTAAAGGCTAAAACATCTCAGCATTATCTGGAGAAAATACTGAAATGAAAAGGAGGAAAACATCATGAGGTGTCACAGAGAGGAGATGTTTTTGCTCACCTATCTGCCAAGCACATCTTCCTCAAAACTCTTCAACAATGGGCAACAACATATTGCTCAGTCAGATATGGTTTAAACTGAGGTTAAAAAAAAAATATCGGTCATAATTTTGCACCGTGAAAATGCATTACTGTTGTGAAAGCTTGCATTGACTAGTAGCAGCAACATGCAAATCATTTGCATGAAAAAAAAAACTTTTTAGGTGTGCAAGGCCCTGTAGTCTTGAGCATGGCCCATGGGAGATGTGAGCATAACTGTGCTAAAACACAAGGCTCTTCTGCAAGTAGAGCTGCAAAAGCAATCATAAACGTCTTCTGTCTCTTTGAAAATTATCATCCGCATCATGCATCCGTGCAGCACAGACACATTTCACTGAAGCAGGAGAAAAACAAAGGTTAACATTTGTCATCTGTGATGGTGTTAGGGTGTATTAGTGCCCAATCTGCAAGAAGGAAAATGCATGCTAATAGATGCTGAGAAGGCAAAATATGAACTGATAAAACAAGTGCAATCTCAATATGCAAAATAAACCAAAATGACCAGCTACTGGTAGTTGCAGCTTTTTCTATTGGGGTAAAATGCAGGATTATAGAGTTGAAGGTGGATGATCAGTTTGGGTTGTGTTACCCCCTTTAATGTCTCTGCTGTTCTGCATTTCCTGCAGACTGGAGTGTGAATCATTTGCATAAAATAAAAAGTTTTTTGGCGTTTAAGGGCCTTTAGTCTTGAGCATGATTCATACTTGAGCATGGTCCATGGGAGATGTGAGCATAACTGTGCTAAAACACAAGGCTCTTCTGCAAGTACAACTGCAAAGGCAATCATAAACATCTTCTGTCTCCTTAAAAATTATTGCATCCGTGCAGCACAGACACATTTCACTAAAGTAGGAGTAAAAATGTAGGTCAACATTTGTCCTCTGTGGTGTTGTTGGGGTGTGTCACTGCCCATGGCGTGGGTAACTTGCACATATGTGAAGGCAACATTAATACAGAGAGGTAAATACAGGGTTTGGAGCAACCTTTGCTTTCATCAACACAACATGCCTGCTTATTTCAGGGAACAATGCAAAGTCAAGTCCTGCAGTAATTCCAACAGCATGACACTGTTGTACCAAAGCAACCTGTATGCAAACAAACACTGCACTTCTTAGCAATTCAAGACATGCATCAAGGAAGAATATGAACTAATTCCGCTCCTAATACTTCAGCAATGAGTCTTTTTAGTCCTTGGATGCTTACAGTGTTGTCAGAAGAGAAACTGGAGTAATACATGCTCCTGTTCCGACTATTTTGGAACTCGTTACAAGCATCAAAATAGGAATAATTCCCAAAAAGAATAAATTGTATCAGTTTGAACCTCAAATATCTTGACTTTGTGCTTTATTCGGTTTAATATTGGTACACAATGTCCCAACTTTTTTGAAATTAACTCTGCATGCTTGCAAGAAACTGTTCCATCAAATTAAGAGAGCAAATGACTGTCATTCTAAAAATGTCACACTGCCCCTTTAAATTTCCTCTTCACCCACCTTCCTTCTGCTGTCAGGAGACCATTGGCTGATGAGTGTCAGAGATGGAGTGTGGGTGCCTTTGACCCACAGTGATAGTTACTTACATAATGACTGGGCCAGGCACTGTGAGTGGGAGGGCTGCTGCAGACCATGGAGCAGCACAGTCAGGGTCAGCCTATAATTAGCACCTTTACTCAGGTCAAAGTGGGGGAAGACGGAAGTGTGGCTGTAGTCTAATGAGCTTTACATCATGGAGGAGGAGATGGAGGGAGGTGGGCTGAATATATGGAAGCTTCAATTACAATCTGCGGTTGCATACATCACACAGACACGTACACAATTTCCAGCAGGTTCCTACAAACAAAGATTCAGTTGACTTTTCATGTAAAGGCATGAAACATTATTCAGTGAATGGATTTTCTCTCTCTTTTGCCTTTATATCAAATAATCCACTATGCTGGTGTAGCATACAATTCTTAATTATGACTAGAGGGCTGACCATCCCATGAGCTAGTGCCCTTAATTACCTCCAGGAACTAAATTAGTTTTTGGTGAATATAAGAACTGAGGAGGAAATTCCCCACTCCATCTAGGGATGCCGCCATTATCAGGGCAAAATATTCATTATAATGATATTATCTCAGCACAGAAACTAAAAAAAGAAGATGCTATCAGTGAAATTAATATACAACTCTGTCTCTTCTTTGGAAAAATACTCCACAGGGAGGTGGAGGGAGTCTGATGCCATTGTAGTGCAAAACTGTTCAAGAAAGAACAAGCAGGGAACTCTGGATAGGGAGTGATGCAGGCTGCAGATGTCTGTGAGCTGCCATCTCTGATCAGAAATGTGTCAGTAAGTCTTTCTCGTAACAACAGCAGCTGTCTGGACATGGGCTC
Source organism: Cheilinus undulatus (assembly GCF_018320785.1). Classification (NCBI taxonomy): domain Eukaryota; kingdom Metazoa; phylum Chordata; class Actinopteri; order Labriformes; family Labridae; genus Cheilinus; species Cheilinus undulatus. Next base: position 8,785,423 of record NC_054873.1, on the reverse strand, counting down.
ACAGTTTACACACCTACACCAGCAGGTAACCTGGATCTGTCCTGCCAACCAGTCTCCACTGGAGTTTCTGTCCTCGCCAGTGTTGGGAATAACACGTTACTAAGTAACACATTACAGTAACTCTGTTACTTCTTATCGTAACTACTGATATAACGTGTTTCTTTTTGAATTAATAATGCCGTTACAGTTACTTGTTACTTGTTACTTTAACAGCCGACAACTCGTTGATGGAGGTTAGCAAACATCCGGTTCGGCAGACGACATGACGGGACCATAAGTACATCGGCATCCTGTGACAGAGAATAGCCTCTGCAGAAACACACAAACAAACACAGGCTCTGAAACGCACACACACATCATGGCTGAGCACTGGAGCGTGAGCTCACTGTCTTGGAAATACAAGCATTACTTTTGACTCCGGGATAAAGGACGAAAAAGAACATAGAAGTATAGCTTTACAACTCCAAGAACAGCTATTTTAACTTCACAAAGTACCGAGTTAAAGAACACACTTCAGCTAAACTAGTTTCCAGAGAGCCGGGTACTACAAACACCACTAACCCGGTACAGCTGACGTTAGCATAGCAGACCAAGCAGGGATGAGCCACTCCATGCAAACAACCAAGGCTGGATTTAATTCACTGCCAGCTGCAGAGTGTTACTAAGGAAGTTCTAAACAGACTGATAGCAAGGTATGTTGTTGAAGACACACTTCTGATATAAGCTGTAGAGTCCGCTGCCTTCAGAGAAATAACGAGGGAAAAAAGATAATACGAGAGATAGGAATACCATGCAGAAAGATATTTAGAGAGCAGCTGGGATTTATAATCGTTCCTCTTCTTAAACAGTGCAAAAATGCTTTAACACTGCAAAAGTTGAGAAACACAAGTTCGTCAGTGGACTGTGGCTCATACAAGCATTCCCTCATATCCATAGGAAACAGCTCGTCATCGACACTCAAGTTGAAATCACTGATTTTAGTTTTGTTTTAGCTTAGCTTGCTGATGTCTCTGACGCAGCTGTCAGACCAAAACAGCTGATCAGAAACGCTGAGGCAGGAGATTTCAGAGACAAAATATTGCATTGCAAAATCTGGCACAGCAAGGGCACTTCTGTTTGCCCGACCACACTGAGCAATCACTTGGTAGGGGAGGAGACCAAGAACCTGACAGTCACTCTGACTGAGCTCCAGAGATCCTCTGTGGAGATGGGACAAAGTTCCAGAAGGACAACCATCACTGCAGCCCTCTACTGACCTGGGCTTTATGGCAGAGTGGCCTCTCCTCAGTGAAAAACACACGAAAGCCCACTTTGCACATGGAGCTTTTTGCAAACTCCAAGCGGGCTGATGAGCATTTATTTCATTTTTTTTTTCTAAAAGAGCAAAGGTTAAACATACACTTCGTGTTAATGCATGTGTGAAATGGCTTTACTTCTTATCCTGAGCCTTGGATAATTTCAGCAAAAGGCCTAGCATTCAGCCAAGCACACAATGTCAAATCTACTTTGTTTTGTTGGCAAATTTTTCATGGTTGAGGATTTAAAATACTAGGATTTTATTTATCCAACATTAATCTGCATGTTCCATTCTTTGCTTATGGCAGCAACTTTTACAAGCTTGTTTTGGTGCCATAAAGTTGGAAAAAATACCTTTCTCTCTCTTTTACCTCATATCTGTCCTTGGCTCTCACTTTCTCTGTATCTGTTACAAATAATCCTCTCTTACACTCTATCTGATCACCCCCCCATACACACACCCCTCCCTCCTCTCCCTGGTCAGCACAGGGATTGATTTTATCTGGGCTTTAGCAGCCAAAGTGCTGCAGAAGTTACAGCATGCACAAAGGGTTTGCTTGGCTCAATGCCCTGAAACCAGAACAGAGCTGTGAGTGAGATTACAACACCCAGGCCTGTGTGAGTGTTTAGGATAGTGTAGACTGTGTGTGTGTGTGTGGGGGTGTGTGTGTGTGTGTGTGATGGGGGCTGATTGCAGGAGCTGTCTTCTTAATGATTACTTAGAGCGATTGGATGTCGGCCAGGTGCCTTAAAGTTTAGGATTACTGGAGAGCACCGTGACACCCAGTGGGAGGATACAGATATCTGTAATGTGTGTATTTGTGTGCATTAGTGTCATTGCTTCTGGTAATATAAAGTGTTAAAAGTTTATGGGATGTGGTAGCAGTTAAATGAGATGGTGCTGCAGCTTTATAGGTTGCTTGTACAAGAAGTTTAATTTGAAGAAATGCGTTGCTAGGGAAGAAGCTTTAGTCTCATTATTGTCCTTGAGGGAAGAGATCCAAAATTCCATAACCTCCAATTTCCGCATATTCTGTCCGCATCGCAATCTATCTCAGTATGGAGCAAACTGGTTCCTTTCCAGCCATCTTTGTAATTCCACACCCTGCCCCCCAGCCTGTTTCCAGCGCATCCCAAAGCAGATTGATCTTGCAAAATGTGCAGATATATCAAATATATAAGCATTGCGTCTCATCTTCTGAGGTGGAAAACCATCGTATTTTACATGAAACTACACATCCTTGGTAGAAAACACAAACCTTTTACCTTCTTAATGTACTCACCTGTGGTGGAAGCAATAAAATCATGGAATCATGTCCAAATGAATGGCGATTTAACCCCAGGAAGGCAAAATAATCCATTGTACACATACTATTCCTAACTAAACTTGTAGTTCTCTTGTGATCTTGTGACATTGAGTCACAAACACTTCATACCCAGATGGTGGGACAGGTGGAGTATGTAGAAATTGGAAGTTAAATTTTTGTACATGAGTTTTGAAAGTTATCATAAGAAGTCTCGTTGTTTTCTTAAGAACAGAAACAGTCTAGTATAGCAGAGGTAGAAAGTCTCGTTACATTTTTTTATATACAACTGAAAATCTCCTGAGTCAGTGCTGACTCAGGGTTTCTCAGCGTACCAGCTACTGACTGACACAGAAGCTATCTCCTAAATCCTCCCACTCGCACACCTGCAGACTGACTCCCACAGAAACAGACACTCACACAGACTCCCCCACAAACAAACCCAGATCCTACTCCTTCATCAGTGGGCTGACCCTTACCCTCAGGCTTATGGGGATGCAGAGCAACAGAGGCATGTCTGGACGTCTGGATGCTGCGTGATTCACTCATTAGGATCCAGAGGGAGAAGAAACACAGAGCTGACTGTCCCCTGACTTCACCCACAATTTAATTTTAGAGGCTTTGTTTGGGACCAGATGTGTGATACAGCTGCAGATGAAAGAACTACAGAGGTAGTGAGCAGATTTCCAAAGCAAGGCTTTCGTTGCAGGCAAAAATGGTGATTTTTCTCTATAGATACTTAATTTAAAGGATGAATAAAAACATGTAGGAATAGATTTGCAGCTACTGAGAGTAGTCAGGGTCTGCAGTGAATGTTTTCAGTTTTCCTTATCCTTTCTTCACATGTGCATATGTGGAAGTAGAACACTTAAAATGTTTCTTTTAAAGAAAAAGTAAGAAATAATTATTAATTGTGAAACACAAGTAAAAAGTAGACATTTTGTGTGGCAGCTTAAGACCAGTGGTTCACAACCTTTCTGGCTTCTGACCCCTTGATATGATCAAAGTCTTCCTGTGACCCCTGATCACAGACGATGGCCTCAGTCAGTGTGGACACTGATTGTGAGTGTGAGCAGTGATTTTATCTCTGTAGGTCTGTGTTGTTCTGAAGGATTTGCTGAGGCCTAACCCTAAGACCTCGCTTCTTTTAAGTTTACAGACCTGATAATGTCACTGCATTCGGTATCGTACAGAAAAACAGGGACTGAATCACAGCTATAAGGACAAGGGAAACTGAAAATCCAGTGTACATTTCAGTACATCAGACTTCATTTCACGCTAAGCCTTGATTAAAGCTCTATCCCAATACACCAGTAGCCCTTAGCCCCAGTCCTACATGGGCATGTGACGGTTTCACACATAGGTCTTCCTGTGGAATTGTGACTGAGGTATAAGCATAACATGAGATTTTGATTCAGTTACATCCATACAGTTTGATATTTTTCATGTCTTAGTTAGCTTTTACGTTTGATAATCATGGACACAACACAAAATGTATGTCATAATTAAAGATATTACCTTTCAGTTTGACCCTGAGGTAAAACTCACAGTATAAACTATATGGACAAAAGTATTGGGCCAAATCTCTTGAATTCAGTTTTTCAATCAAACCCATTGCAACAGGTGTATAAAATCAAGCACCTAGCCATGCAGTCTACGTTTTCAAAAATTTGTGATACAAAATGTGTCGTTCTGAAGAGCTCAGTGGCTCAAAGTGTGGTTCTGTGATGGATGCCACCTTTGCAGTAAGACCGTTTGGGTAATTGAATCCATGCTGGATATTTTACAGTCAACTCTAAGTATTAGTATTAGAAAGTGGAAGCATTTAGGAACAACAGCCTCTCAGCCATGAAGCGGAAGTCCACACTCTGCTGATTCCAAGGCTAAAGAGTTCTGAACTTCCACTAGCATTAATGTAAGCGCAAAAACTGTACAGCAGGACTTTCTATGACTGAACAGCTGCATACAAGCCTCACATCACAAAGTCCAATGCCAAGTGTCAGATAGAGTGGTGTAAAGCACACCGACACTGGACTGTGGACCAGGACTTTTTGGACAATGCTATGCTTCCAATTTTGTGGCAACAGTTTGGGGAAGGCCCTTTCAATCCAACATGACAGCACCCCAGTGCACAAAGCAAGGACTACAAGACATGGTTTGATTGATGAGTTTGGTGTGGAAGATCTGGACTGGTCCGCACAGAGACCTGACCTCAAACCCATCGAGCACCTGTGGGATGAACTGGAATGGAGATTTCGACCCGGGCCTTCCCGTCCAGTATCAGTGCCTGACCACAAAAGTGCACTAATTCCCACAGAAACACTCCAAAACTTGCCTTCCAAGCAGAGTGGAGGCTGTTGTAGATGAAAAGAGGGGCCAACTCCATATTAAAGTACATGCATTTGAATACAATTTGCAGCCTAATATTTTTGTCCATGGAGTGTGCATTTTGGGAAGGTTATTTTCAAATGTATTAGTAGTAATATGAAATGTAGCAGGCTGCACAGTGGCCAGGGGTTAGCACTGTTGCCTCACAGGTCATCTTCCTGGTCAGGGCCCTTCTGTGAGGAGTTTGCATGTTCTCTGCGTGCACACGTGGGTTCTCTCTGGTTTCCTCCCACCACCAAAAAACATGCTCATTAGGTAAATTTCTGACTCTAAATTGGCCGTAGGTGTGAATGTGAGTATGCCTGGTTGTCTGTCTCTATGTGTCAGCCCTGCGACTGGCTGGCGACCAGTCCAGGGTGTACCCTGCCTCTCGCCCAATGACAGCTGGTATAGGCTTCAGCTCCCCCGCGACCCCTAACCGGATAAGCGGAATAGAAAATGGATGAATGGATGAAATGTGGCCTCATCTCTCTCTGAATCTTCATCATCTATTGTCCTGGTGATCACATTTCAATCAAGTAATGATCAAATTAAAATACTTGGCAGAACCTTAATGCTTTAATAATAACTATGCTAGAGCATTAGACCACTATAACTTTTTCAAACAGCCAATCTGAAAAGCCACTCGTTTCATAGTTTCGGTCCAATTTTAGACTGTATATCAGGCCTTCTAACCATAAAATTACTAATGATAATTTAATGATAATTATATGCAATCTGTACATTTATTATTATATGATAATTCTTGTTACACCACAGTTTTCCAGAGAGGAAGCTGTGGTTTTGTTGGCCTACAGAAGCCACAGGTTTACTGAAAGCTTCTCATTAGCCTGATCCTAATCACTTGGCTGTTTTTCCTCCAAGTATGGGTGGATGTATACGTGTTTATAGAAATCTACAGACTATGGACTTGATGTCTGCCCACCTGCGGTCGTCTAAGTGCTACTATTCAGGGGTCTCCTGTCTGCTTTGGGGGGTTATTACCGTGGAAGTGGGGTCGGGCTAGGGCTGGGGGCGTGATGCCAGATAATTGTGGTCCTTGTTGGGGTGGTCACATTTTACCGAGTGGGTTTTAAATTGCAGAGCCTGGCTATTTTAAAAAAACGAGACTGTGATTGTAATTATTTAATAGTCCACTAATTTAGCAGAGTTACAGTCCTCAGCGGTGTTGTAACCTCTGATCCACAGCTGCTCTGCAGCACAGTGTCTCATTTGTTTTCACTCTCGTCTGGGGTCATGACATTATTAATGATGCTTGCAGGCCTTTAAGAAGCATGGCCTGTGTTATGGATTTGCTGTGCTGAAAAGAAAAAGGGTTCCTCTGTGTATAGGACCGGTGCTGATGAAAAAAAATCACTCACTGCTTAATAGGGCTCGGTTTCAGTTAAGATTGTTATCAGACATAAATACAAAACAAGTAAAAGTCGCTTTTGTGTCCTTGAATGCCTCACATAAATAAATGGTTTTATTAACACATTTAAAGCTGAGTGCTGCTGTATTTTTGCTGCTGTCAGCAAAAGCTTATGACTTTGCTTTAAGTTATAGTTATGTGTTGAAGTGTTGATTACTTTTCCAGTTATAAGTAGCTCAGTGTAAGGGATTACAGTTTAAATAAAAAAGTCATTTTAGTAAGGGAATCCAAGATTTTATTTGTCACAGGCTCATGGGGGTTTATGCAGTCAGCTTCAGTAATGATTGATTCAGATTCTGGCTTCATTTTAAACATAAGAGCTCGTACTTGCAAGGAACATTTCTTACTGAAGTATAGAGCTGAAATGATACAAAATGGCAAAAGTGAATTAGTTGTGCATGCTCAGTAATAAATCCTTTCACCGTCATGCCCTGTTGAGACATTTGTTGTTTTGTAGGTTTAATAACTTGTGGCAAGTTTCTGGCCATGATATTTGGGCAAGATTTGTTTTTCATTGATTGTTTTAATCAAACTAACATATTTTGACTGTGTTTGTAAATTTTGCACTTGTTTACTAGTAACATATTTTGTTCAAATGACTTCCATTCTTACCTGATTTTAACCCCCAATCCCTTAAAAGTACAGGTAAGAATGTATTTGAATGTGATTTCCTGTTTCTATGATGCAAACTCCATGTATAACAGTCCAACTATGTCAAATTCAAAGAAAAAAATGCAATATATAACATGTTTATCTGCTGCTGAGAAGTATCCCCATGACATGATGCTGCCACCACCATGCTTCCCAGTGGGGATTGTGTGTTTGTGGTGAGGTGCAGTGTTTGGTGTCTTGTCTGAAGGCCATAAAGCACCATTTTGGTCTCCACAGACCAAAGAACTTTCTCCCACTTGACCATAGAGTCTCCCATACTGTTGTACTCAAGACCATACTATCCCAGACCAGAATGCACCATGACCAAGACAAAACCAAGACTTTTGGGGGTCAAGACAGAGTCAAGACCAAGACAAGCCAAGACCCAGACAAGACCAAGACCATAAAAATAAATTATAAAAAAAACATGACAAGGTTGAACAGTTAAAGAGCACCATCTTTTTAGTTTTTGTTTTCTTTTTAATAAATTTGACGGATAAAAACAAAGTGTCTACAACTCTTTCAAAGCACAACATGCAAAAATCTCAAGTCTTAAATTTGTTCACGTTCTTGTAAAAAATAAATCCTTTTATGGATTTAAAAGCCACTGACAAGTCCAGAATTATGTAAAATATCTGAAAATGAGGTGATTATCTAGATTTGTCAGGTGAATGAGGCCTAAAGTAAGTGTTCAGAGGTATTTCTGACTAGAAATAAAACGGACTGATGTCTGAATTGTTGAAGGTGTAGCTATTTGTTGTTTTAGCAAGTGCTTCTCCTTATTATCACATTAATGAAGTTGAAGAATAGCAGATCAGTGCTGGTTTCAACTGGCCTTGATGGAAATTCCTAGTCCAGCCAGTCCAGGACCTAGACAAGACCAAGTAAAAATGCTCTCAAGTACGAGACAAGACCAAGGCATTCAAAATGTGGTCTTGAGACAAAGACCGTTGGTGAGTACTACAACACTAGTCTCCTACATGTCTTTTGGTGAACTCTAGTCCAGATTTTATCCGAGTTTTCTTAGATAGTGGCTTTCTCTTTGCCACTCTCCCATAAAGCTTAGACTGGTGAAGAACCTGGCAACCTGCAAAGTCTCTCCCATCTCAGCTGCTAAAGCCTGTAACTCCTTCAGAGTAATCATAGGTGTCTTGCTGGCCTCTCTCACTAGTCTCCTTCTTGCACGGCTACTCAGTTTGGGATGAGGCCTGATCCAGACAGATTTACACATGAGCCATAATCTAAACTGAACTCTGGGGGATGTTCAGTGCCTTGAAATATTTTCTATCCATCCCCTGATTTATACTTTTAAACAACCTTTTTTTCTGTGTTGCTTGAGTGTTCCTTTGTCTTCATGATGTAATGGTAGCCATGAATACTGATTATCCAGTGACTGGCTCCTAAGGGTGAATATTACCCTTTTATTGCAGTATACATGACTTCACAAAATTTGTTCTTAAGAGTAACTGTGTTTTTCTAAGGTTAAATGCAGAATAAGTGACGTTGATTAATAGGATCTCCCTACTTCCATAGGGCCATATAACTACAGAGGGCTACTATTAGCTTTTCAGCGGCTAATGTATAACGACCTATTAATTACTCGGGCCAGGTTTTCAACACTGGATGTCAGTCTCACTGCCAGGTCCTCTGCTCACGCCAGATTTCTCAGCCTATCAAAATAAAGCTCCAAAGCTCCTGCCTGGATATTTAAAGGTCCTAAAAGCACCGTTGAGCTCAGCTAGAGGAAAAAATGGCCTGTTGACATGGTTATTCCCGGTCACCAGGTGTTTATCAAGAGTAAATAAGCGTTTGTGTTTGCTGTTTGATTCTTCGTCCGCCCGATGTCTGCTTTAGGGCTTGTGTATTTACATTGTGTGCATGTGCTCGTGTCTATTCAGCCTGCTCAGAGGGCAGCTCGTGCACTTTCTTTACTGGGATCTGAAAATAGCTCTGGCCCCAGTGTGATTGTGTGTTTATGTGTGACGGACACTTCTAAAAACGAGGGGGAGCGCTAGCCTGGCAGTTTGAGCTGTCTCGGAGCCAAACCTCCAGCTCAGTGTGTGGTTAGCCTGCACGACTATACTTAGCATGGCGTACCCTGTGTGCTGCTATTGGGGGGTCTGCCAGAGACAGACAAGGGGGTGCCTGTGTCCACACCTACCTATTAATTCTCTTGGGGTGGGGGCTGCGGCTAACGGTTGAAGCTAACCACAGCTAAATTGAGCTGTTTGTAAATCCAGGCCTAGAACGTATTAGTGGAAGATATGTGTGTTAAACTGTCGGCATAGCTCAAAACTCATTCAGGGGTTTGGTCTATATGTGAGACTGGACTGGAATGCTGTGTGTTTGTATATGGGTCCATATTTATGACCCATGAGGGGCTGAAGGGACGCTGAAAGAGATTTTAAAAGAAACAAACAGCAGCACAAGATGAATGAGGGATAAAAAATGTCTTCCTCGCTGAAAGCTCCACATTCTGTCATCAAATGTATATGTTTTTGGTACGGCATCAAAGGCATTTGCAAACCTCCATTTACTTTACTTTGAGGATTTCTGGCCTTTGATCAGCATACATGTTATTTGAAAGAAAGCAGACACTTTGGATTTAACATCGAAGACCAGAAGAGTTCAAAGGGGACCATAGACATGGAAAAATCTGTCGGAATTGCCCAAAGTCTCAAGAAACATGTCTTTGGAGAGTCAAGAAGATTCAGGTTTTCAGGTCTAACCTATAGCCTCTGAAAATTTGGCTTAAAATAGTACAAATGAAAAAGTTCAAAGTTTGATAAGGCATCCAAAAATATGACAGAAAATAAACTTTGTTTTTATATAATAATCTGGTGTAGAAAACAGCTCATTTTTAGGGTTCTGACTATCTGAGTCAGAAGTTTTTTGGGCTTTTTAATACAACAATGGGACACTTGACCTTTGAATTAGCATACCAGCATATCAGTCAGTGTAATTTATGGCCAACTGATTTTTATTTTGATATGAAAAACCAAAATGAAGAAAAACGTTCTTTACAAATTACTATTTAAAAGTTGAAAACATGTATAAGCAGCATGCTCGATGCTTTCAGGCAGTTTAGTGTAAAAAGGGTCTTTCAGCAGGAGTCAGGACACTCTTAATGGTGCCCCGGTAGAAGGAGCACATTATGGGGGGTGGGACTTGTGCTCTCCAAAGGTTGCAGAGGAAGTAGAGGCAAGTTTGGGCCTTCTTGGCCAGCGATGTGGTGTTGTTAGTCTAAGAGAGGTCCTCAGAGATGTGGACCCCCAGGAACTTGGTGTTGCTCACCCTCTCCACACCAGCCACATTGCTGGGGGTGCGATCTGAACTGGTTAACTGATCTTTATTTCAGAAGTCCAAGTGCATCGGTCTGTGGAGCCCTGGATCTGCAAAAACGTAATATGATTAAGTCTATGCACTGGTTTTAACCTCAGAGATTGGTTCACAGCCTGTTATCCTAGCTAGGTCCACCATGCACCAATCTTGCACAACCCGCCCTTTTACCTTTAAACAAGAATTACGTCAAATGTAGGTACATGCTAGGTGTCTGGATGTGTTGCATTGATCACTGCCAAAACGTCTTAGAGTTGCCCATTGCATAGTCTCAGGAATACTACCAGAAATCACTGCCTGTCAACACAGTTGGTTGTGCAATCCACAAATGCAAATTAAAGCTGTATCATGCAAAGAAGAAACCACCTGTGAACAAGATCCAGAGACATTAGCTGGGTTTCCATTATACTTGGAAAATATCGCGAAAAAGTTTTTACGCTTTCATGAGGAGGTTTTTACAGGCATTTCGATACAGAAATATATCACAAAAGTGTAATGGAAACAATTTTTCTGCATTTACAAGTCATGGGACGTGATGTACGTTGTCACATGACCAGTCACTACGAGACAACATGGCGCGGTACGTGTAGACAGAAGAAGAGACGAGACTTTTCTTAACATTATACTTCTACCCTTATGCGTGGCTTTTGCTATACATATGGACTTTACCTCTGAACTATCATCCGTTGCCTTCGTCTTTTGTTCAGAATCGTCAAGGCAACCACCGTAGATTTAACCAAAACCGTACCGACACGCAACAGGTTTTTAGCGTCAAGCTTCCCTGCAGCGGATTCACACGAGATGAGATTTTACGAGAATTGCAAGGCCAATGCCCAAAACTTCCTTTAATGGAAACGCATTCAAAGCGCAATTGTACTTAATTTAAATTTGAGAAAAATCGCTTTTATTTTAGCAAAAAACTGTAATGAAAACCCAGCTATTGTCTTCTCTGGGCCAAAGCTTGTTCAAAATGGACCAGAGCAAAATGGAAAACTGTTCTGTGGCCAGACGAATCAAAATTTAAAATTCCATGAAAACCATGGATGCAAGAGGAGAGTTACCATCCTGCTTTTTATCAGCGCACAGTTCAAAATCCTGCATCTCTGATGGTGTGAGGTTGCATTAGTGCCTGTGGCACATATTGAAAGGCACTACCAATGCTGAAAATTAAAAGAGGTTTTAGAGCAACACATGCTCGCATTCTGACAACGTTTCTTTTGGGAAATATGAATATTTCAGAAAGACAATGCTAAACCATACTGCACCCACCACAACAGCATGGCTTCACAGTCCGGATGCTCAGCTGGCCTGCCTGCAAAGCGAACCCAGGACTGTTGAGCAGCTTGAATCCAACATAAGACAAGAATGGGACAACATTCCTCTCCCAAACTCTGGAAACTAGTCTCCTCGCTTCCCAGATGTTTACAGACTGTTGTTAAAAGAACAGAGGATGCTACACAATGGTAAACATGGCACTATCCCTACTTTTTAAGATGTGGTGCTACCATCACATTTCAAAAAGAGCTAATATTATTTTTCATGAAATGGTTAAAATGTCTCAGTTTCAACATCTGATATGTTCTTTGTGTTCTAATGTGAATAAAATGTGGGTTTATGAGATTTGATCATTACATTCTGCTTTATTTGCATTTTACACGGCGTACCAACTTTTTTGGAATTGGTGTTGTATATAAAATAATCAAGTTCAGCAATTACAACTCAATCAAATGTGCTTGAATCACAGGAAAAAAATGGTTAAATTTGACAACTATGCTGACAAGCATCAAAAAAACTTGGGACAGTGTAGATTTTTTTGTGTTAAACACAAGCAGGGCACAGAAGTGTAGAGACTAGAGAGAAAAGCGATGAAAAGTGAGATTCAGGGGGTTAATCCTGGGTTTTATATTTGCAGTTACATCTGGGGTTACATTCAGGTCTAGTTTTATGAATTTGGAACTATAGACCCAGCCTCAGGGTCGGCATTAAGGTTCACGTAAGGTTCATTTATCAACAAGTGCTTGTGTCCTTGTGCGTGTTTCCCTGTGAGTTAGGAGTGTATAAGGACAATGCCTGTTGCCTGAGTGCCTGCTCTACAGTACAAAATGTTCTGGGTCAGGAGAGCTGGCACCACATCAAGTCCCTGGACTGGAGTAACCTCAGTCTCACTCCTCTGTAACTCTCCCTCTCCGGCTTATATTAACTCACCGGCAGAGCTTAACCCCCAGCGGAGTTGCACAAGAACACTCTGTAATGCATATTCAACCTTGACTAGTGGTTATAATGTAGATTTTTTTTCTGTCACGTTCTTCCTGATGACATAACCACACAGTTCAGGGACAGAACATCCACATAAATACCTTAATGTTCATGTGGTAGCAGAGATCAACACCTAATACCTTTCCTCTTTAATGCTCATTTGTTTGGTCTCAAGAGTACACAGGAGACATCTGACCTTTCACCGCTTTATTATTGGTGTCTTCCATTGCTGCTGAGCGAGGAAGTGAATGTTATTGCTTTGTCTCTCTTATTGTCCTGTAATTTTTCAGCCCAAACAATGGAGTCAGGATACTTTCCCCTTCCAGTAAAGCATCACAATGAAAATGTGAGAGCATTGTGTTTGCCTTTAGCCAATAATAATATTGGTCTTACTTAAAGGAGTACATTCCTTCCCCTTAAGTACCTCATTAGACTGTCGGTATTAATCATTAAGAAAATCTGAAGCATGCATTAGACGATGGTATTTATTTTGTTAAGCAATTATAAAATTTTATGATAGATGCTGATATGAGTGTGTCATGTTTTGCTTTATGTATTTTAACTTATATTTGAATCAAAGTGATGGGTAAAAGCAGCACAGATGGACCTCAAATATCTACCCGAGTCTGTGGACTGGGCTGGGAGACAACGGGCCCAATCCAGATTTGAACCTGACATTTTAGTAAGTTAAATTTTATATAGCTTAAGGTTTTAAAATCCCACTCTCCAATGCCATGAGCCAGTAGCCAATGGTTGTAGGTAAAACCCAATAACCTGACGTGCCAGATAGACTGTTCCATGTATCCATTGCATGGAATTATTTGATATTCGTCTGGGAAACCTCCCTTAGAAAGCAAGCCACTCTAGGAAATAAACAATGAAGAGTTTCTGTTAATTTCAAGAAAAAAAATAAAAATTCTCAAGTTAACAAAAAACTTTAAAGATAATAAAAATAGAAGGAATTCAGAACTGTAAAGCCGTCACTGAGCTCTGGGGTTTCCTGCTTTAAAAGCAGCCATGGGTTACTTCACAGGACGTGGGTGCACTACAAATCTAAAATTATACATGTTTCAGACCAGTCTGACATCTCGGGGAGATTTGTGACTGCTGTTACCGTGTGGGGTCGAAGTGAACAGGGGCAGCCTTGTGGAGCAGTGGAGGGATATTTAATAATCACCCATTTTACACCGGTGGGGTTTTGAGCCATCATTTTATAACGTTTTGATTGGCGGCCTGAGTTGTGGAATTCCTGAATGTTCCTCTTGTTTCAGGCATGAAGAGAGGCAGAGAGGGCAGGGTCGGGCTGCTGTGATGGATGTCAAGGGTCCTGTGGTCCGAGTTATACCTCTTCCCCTTCCTTTTTTTCCTTTAAACTTCAGTTGTAAAAATGGGTTTGGTGCATTCTTTGGGCTGAAGAAAGTTCGCTCACAGGAAGCCGGAGAGAATTCTGACTCTGTGCGGTTCCTTCTTATTGTCTCCACCAGCAGGAAAGCACTGATTTTCACCGCGGAACTGTTTTCACTTCATCTGCTGCTTTCCTCTCATACCCACAGGGTGAGCTGTGGTTGTGTGCAAGTAGATGGTTAGATAATGGGCCGTGTTTTTGCATGAGAGTGTGCATAAGTAAGTCATGGCTAAGTGTGGTGTTATTGAGTTTTCCACCATTTTTGCCACTTTTCACCCATTTAAGCTACTTTTTGTCATTAAATACCACTTGTATCATCTTTTTTTGCCCATTTTTGCCACTTCTTTATGTCACTTTATCCCATTTTTGCCCCTTTTCACATGTTTTTGCCACTTTTCACCCATTTAAGCTATCTTTTGCCATTTAATATCACTTTTCCTATTTTTTTTCCCCATTTTGACACTTTCTTTTAAAACTTTTTACCCATTCTTTGCCACTTTTATCCCATTTTTACCCCTTTTCACAATTTTTCACCCCTTAGATTGTTGCTCTTGCAAAGGTATTTTTCAACAATTTGGTTCTTTGGTTGAGCAGGGTTGAGTAACACTGCTTTAAAGGCTTGTTTATTGGAGTCAGTTAAGAACAGCTGGTTCATAAAGCACCCAGAGGCTACAGTCTGGACTGGGTGCAGGTTGAGTCCTCATCCTGGTGCTGTTTGGAACATGTCTTCCCCCTCCCTTTCTCCCAGTATGTCCTTTCTCTTCAGCTTTCCAGTAAAGGCAAAAGCCTAAAAAATAATCTTTAAAAAGTTGAAAAAGGTACATCTTAGTTTGTTATTTTTTTTTACTAACCTTGCAAAGCAGATGGACTGGGCCTGTTTCCTTGTTTTTCACTGGCAAATCCATCTTGCAAAGCTCCCATCCGAACCGTTTGGGCCCGGTTAGAAAGTGACAGGACCAATCAGCTACGAGGGGCAGTACTTTCAGGTGCAGCAGAGTCGTGACGTTTGCAAGCAGCAGCAAGAGCTGGTGCAGTTATGGAGGAAGAGATTAGCGTGGATGCTGCTAAAGCGCCAGTTTTATCAGAACTTGACAACATTTCTTTATTAAAGGAAGACCAAAGAACAGCAGTGAGTTGTTTTCTTTTCAAAAACGACAAAAGTCGAGTACTTACATGTCTACAGTCACCATGTTTCATGTTATTCCTCAGTAGCTGCGCACGCGAAACTCGACAGCTGCTACGTCACGTATTTTGTTGCTCCGGCCCATAGAGATGTGACAGACAGAACGTTCATCCAATCACCCTCCCAGTTTTTTTCAAAGCCTCTGCCTTTTCTCAAACATTTCCTATTGAAGCTTTCCCAGGTGAATGTGTGAAACACATCCATCTGGCGTGTCAGGTTAATTTTTTTACAAGTGCAAAAAAAATAAATAAATAAATAAAAAATTAAACAGAAAATATGCATGGGGGGGCATTTTAATGACCCCCCTGACATCAAGTGCGTGTCAGTATTGTTGTACATTAGTGCAGTGGTTCTCAACAGGTGGGTCAGGACCCAAAAGTGGGAGCAGTTTTCAGCAGGTCATGATTAGGTGTGTGAAAAAAATGGTGGCAAAAGTCCTGAAGTCCTTATTAGACATAACCTTGCAAAGCAGATGGATTCGCCCATTTTGGTGATTCTTACTGGCAAATCCATCTTCCAAAGCTCACATCTGAACGGTTTGGCCAGGTTAGAAAGTGACAGGACCAATCGGTGATGAGGGGCAGTACTTTTAGACGTGGCGGAGAGGTGACGTAAACAAGCAGCAGCAAGAAGCCAGTGCAATTATGGCAGAGGAGATTAGTTTTATCACAGCTTGATGACATTTCTTCATTGAAAGAAGAACAAAGAACAGCAGTGAGTTGTTTCTTTTCAAAAACGACAAAAGTCATGCACTGACATGTCTACAGTTGCCATGGTTCGCGTTATGCAGCTCTCTATGGAGTTTACTCTAGTGGCGCACCTCAGTAGGTGCCCTTTTTTTCAAAACCTCTGCCCTTTCACAAACACCGTCTATGGATGGTTTACCAGATGGACGTGTGAAACACATCCATCTGGCGTGCCAGGTTATATTTGACATGCATCGATACCTTTCATTTTACCCTGTTTTACTGTGGATTTGGGTCAATTTAAATGTTTGATCAATATTTCAACTCATTTATCTCCTCTTCTTGCAATAAACGGCTTCTTTTCCCATGATGATGAGGTAATTTCACAAGTTCTCTGGAAAACTGGCAAAAACTGACAATAATAATGAGGAACGAGGGTTTAACATTAGTCAGTTTTGTCATTTTCTTTTTTACATCAGGTGTTTTGGTTCAGTCATGCTCCACACTGTAACATATTCAATCAACTAAACAACCGTTGTTGAAATTGTTTTGGAAACTTGGGTTGTGATCTGTCGTAAGACAGACTGGAGGGTCCTGAGGCCGGATCCGTTGAGAACCACTATTTGTCAACTGGTCATATTGCTGGCCTAGGTGTGCAGCATGTTCAGCTTGAAAACTAGGACTTTCCACCAAGGGATGACAAAAGTGAGTCATCTTCTGATGACTTCTGTGGCGTTTCATGTTGTAATCAGCCAGTGTTTAAGAGTCTTATAATGATACTGTATGTATTTTGTTTTATTGCATGAATAGGGGGGTTATTATGCTGTGGTCAGGTTTACTGAGACCACTACATGAACAAAACTGAAACCCTTTCAAGCCCAAAAAGATCTCTGGTCAGGTCAGAATCATGTAATATTCTTTCTTTTAAAAGTAAGAAAATTAAAGGATCATTCTGTCTCTGTGGCAGCCATGAAAACTTCACTTCTTGTGCATCTTTTGTAGGAATGGGAGAAAAACTAAAAATTCAACAAACTAGTTTAGAATTACTAAGTAAAAATAATCACAGTATATTTTCCCAATTGTTTGGAGTGTTTAATCCTGAAATATCCCAGTCTTCAGGCCCTATCTTGTCTCCATCCTGACAGCATCCACCATCAGAGGGACCACAGATTTTTCCACAGATGGAAAAACACTAACTGTTTATCACTCCGCCTTCATTCTGTGACCGCTGCAGCCAGGTGGAATTCTAGCCTCCGTAGACCGTCCTGTGCAGACGCAGCGCTGCTCGGCCTGCTGTGTAGCACCAGGCTGATGGGGAATTTCATTATTTTCAAAGAGGCTCCTTCTTGGGTGGTCTTTGCCATGTGTCAGCCCCCAGCATGTGTAAATATGTGTGTATCCATGTGTGTAAGTGTTAGGGAGTTTGTGTCTTGTTGCTTGCACGCTTTCTGAATAAATTTTGCCCGTGTGGCTTTGCAAGTGTGCATTTTTACCCTGAAACTGCACAAGTCACGGATTTCCTCCCCACGTAATTAGCCATGGCTGCATTTTACGAGGGTGATAATCTAAGCTTGGCAGCAGCCGAGTGGTTAGGACACAGCTAAATACGGCTGCTGTCCACAACTTTTTCAGAAGAAATGGTCGACTAAAATCTGGTTTCATGGCTACAAATAATAGTGTAAACATAAACAACAGTGAAAATGGTGACCCTTGACTTCCTGTCTATAAATCTTTAATGGGTCCATGTCAGCGAAAGCTCCAGGTGCTATCAGTGTGGTGACTTTATCTGTTTGGGTATTCCTTAAAAAAAGCTTTGCAGCTTGATTATACATACATCAGAGGAATTACCATTAAAAACATGCATTCATTAGTTCTCCCAGACACATGGATAAGGACGTCATTAATGCACAACTATCTCCACATTGTAAGACAAGCTACCAAGCTCTATGAGTGAGGACAGTGAAAGAAAGTCAGCCTTCCTGTCAGACACTCCTGGAGCCTTGCCATCTTCCTCTTTTCTTGCTCCTTGCCCAGCTCAGTGAAAATGAATACAGAGAGAAATATACAGTGCAGGAAGTCGTCAGACCCCCTTCACATTTTTTATTTTATGTTGCAGCCTGATGCTACAGTCAATAATTGTATTTTTTTCCTCATTAATCTACACTCAGTACCCCATCATGGCAAAGTGAGAACATAGAAATTAGACTTTTTGCAACTTTATGAAAAAAAAAAAAGAAAAAAATGAAATATTAGTACTTAGTTGAAGCACCTTTGGCATCAATTACAGCCTTGAGTCTTTTTGAGTATATTGCAACAGGCTTTGCACACCTGAAATTGGGGGATTTTCTGCCATGTGGACAGCCATTTTCAGGTACCTCCAGAGATGTTTACAAGGGGTTGCAGTCAGGGCTTTGGCTGGGCCACTCTAGGACATTCACAGAGTTGTCCCAAAGTCACCCCTGTGTTGTCTTGGCTGTGTGCTAAGGGTCATTGTCATGTTAGAAGGTGAACCTCCTGTCCAGTCTGAGGATTTAATTGAGGACATTTCCCTACTTTGCTCCGTTCAGCAACCCTAACCAGTCTCCCAGTCCCTGCTGCTGACAAACACCCCCACAGCATGATGCTGCCACCACCATGCTTTGCTGGTGGGATGGTATTGGGCAGATGATGAGCAGTGCCTGGTTTCCTCCAGACATAACATTTGGAACTAAGATTTCATAAGGCCAACGACGCTTGTTTCTCACGCTCTGAGAGTCCTTCGGGTGCTCTTTTGCAAACTCCAACCAGGCTTTCGTGTGTTTTTCACTGAGAAGAGGCTTCCGTCTGGCCACTCTACCATAAAACCCAGATAAGTGGAGGGCTTCAGTGATGGTTGTCCTTCTGGAACTTTGTCCCATCTCCACACAGGATCTCTGGAGCTCAGTCAGAGTGACCATCAGGTTCTTGCTCACCTCTCTTACAAAGACTTTTCTCCCCTGATTGCTCAGTTTGGCCAGGCGACCAGCTCTTGGAAGAGTCCTGGTTGTGCCAAACTTCTTCCATTTGAGAATTATGGATGCCACTGTGTGCTTGGGAACCTTCAAAGAAGATGAATCTTGTTTGGCAGTCTGACCTCATGGCTTGGTATTTGCTCTGATATGCATTGTCAGCTGTAAGGCCTTCTATAGAGAGATGTCTGCCTTTCCAAATCCTGTCTCATTAATTCAGTTGGCCACAGGTGGACTCCAATCTAAAAAAAATCACAGCAACATTCCTGAGAAATGGGAGGAACTTGAGCTAAATTTTAAGTGTTGTTGCAAAGGGTCTGAGTTAAACTGTCAAATGTAACAGCACATAAAACCATTATGCTTGATAACAGCATCAAGGCATGACACTAGAGGGTTTACTATTTCGTTAAGTCTGAACACCAATCTTTATTTCCTCTGTCTTCATTATAAATGCGCCAAGAGAGCTGGGTATGGTGTGTTGAGTCATCCTTGCCGACAATTTGCCTCAGTAGCCAAATATTTTCCAAAAGCTCAACCATTATAAGGCGTTAGAGTTAAAGTGTTGAAACTGAAGCTAGTTTTATGTGAATGACATCATCTCAGTGTAAAGGACTGAGGGGAGAAAGAGAACTAGCACAGATGTGCAGCTGAGTGAGCTGAGTGGGCACCTCTCATTGGACTCTTGAGTCTAGATGCTTTAATATATCAATCCTCCCATCTATTATCAGCTATTAAGATGAGATAAATGGTACCAGATGCATGTTTTCTGCCACACATGTGCACAATGGCGGGCGACACAAATCAAGCTAGACGACCCTGCATCTCCTTGAGGTTTTTGTCCTGATTTTGCTGAATGCGTGACCAATGTGCATGCAGCAAAGAGGACCATGAAATACTCAAATATTTGTGGTGGTTTGAGGTGGGGAGAGAGAGAAATTTGACTCTTCTTCTCCAAAATGATTTTTCCATTGTTTTGGCCAACTCCACAGAGCAGGGAAAGGAACCAAGAGCTGAGCCAGAGGAGCCAACTGTTCATCCCAATGAGGCTGTAAATGTTTTTAAAAGCACACCCCATCTGTTTGTGCTATCATACTATTATCTAAATACCAGTGTAGCACAATAATCACACAGAGCAACCGCAACCGATTTTCTTGTCATGTCTTGACGTGTTGCCAACTTACCAAAAATTCAGTTTATAGTTCAGAGAGGACCATAATGAGAGTGGGAGAGCTGACTGAATATGTTAGAAGTCAATTACACATATTATGTTTTATAAGACATGTACAGCCAACCTCATCCCCGAGGAATCAAACATTAGCATCTACATCTGCCATCTAGCATCCTTGTTAGCCTTCTGGTCTGTTTATATGACAATTTTTATGCAACTTGTTTCCAGAACAAGGGCAAAAGTGGCTTTCCAGGTATTCTATTGTTTATTTGCTGTTTTATTTACTACAGTGAAGAGAGCTTAATGTGCACCTCATTCATTGTACTGCATTGTGTTGAGTTGTACTGTGCCATAACATATTTTAGTAAATTGTTTTGTATCCAGTGCTTTAAGTGTAGAAAGTGCTAGTACTCCTTTTAATCACCTGGTGTCAGTGTGTCACACAATCATGGAACCAATATGTTCTATAGCAATAGGATAGATTAGGATAGGATAGGATAGGATAGGATAGGATAGGATAGGATAGGATAGGAGGCAAGGATAGGCTAGGCTAGGATAGGATAGGATAGGATAGGAGGCAAGGATAGGCTAGGCTAGGCTAGGCTAGGATAGGATAGGATAGGATAGGATAGGATAGGAGGCAAGGATAGGATAGGATAGGATAGGATATGATAGGATAGGATAGGATACGATACGATATGATGGGATGGGATGGGATAGGATAGGAAAGCAATATAATATGATGCAAAGTAACAACATAGGATATGTTGTAAGATATGATGCATTTCAGTAATCTATTGACCATACTCCAATGCTGCAAGTAATGAATGTATTTACTGTAACGCCAATACTGCAAAAGGGCTCTCTGGTAAAATGTCTCACATTATGTACACATTGCAGTGATCAAGTATCTCATATTATCGTATCTATATCATGTAAATCTACCCCACATCCTTGCATGTTGTATACTCTGATCACATCTAGTCAGCATTCTTGCACCCTTTGCACATCTTGCAACCCTACTATCAGTACACACTGATTTTTATATCAGATAAGATATTCCTTTATTGGTCCCACAAGAGGAAATTCCAAAATATACCTTGAATAATACCTACAAGAGCTTGTACATATTAAAATCTGACTTTTTTATACTTCAGTCAGGAACTCTCTCGTCACACATTTAAACATTTCACTGCAAAATGGATATACAGTTTGACTTGGCGGAGAAGGCTCTGCTTAAAAGACGCTCCCTGTGTAAGACAAGAAGCATGCTTTGAATTTCCAGAGAGTGCAAACCCCAATATGGATGGATGCATTTATGACAACTGAATATAATAAAATTAGTTCTGAAGCAATAAATCCCTAGCTTTATGCTATAAAGGAGGAGGCTAGGGTGTAGATGGTAAGCATGGTGCATCAGCATTAATGCAAATAGGGACTGGTGAGGAGTATGTCATATCTGAATACACTGCTGTGTTAAGAGGAAGAGTTGTGATTGGCTGTGGGAGCTAGGAGGCGATAGGGAGATGCTAGGCTTCAGTTTTTCAGTCTTATGTGTTTAGAGAAGTCTGATGCTCCACTAAGACCTGTTGCTAGAGGGTGGTGGATTTGGGTCAAAGTGCATGTTCCCTGCTCTTGTGTTTTTGACATGCTAGCTAAGCCTCAAATGTACAGGCCTTCAGTGTACTTAAACAAGGTATACAGACAGGAAAACAGCTAGTGGACCACAAGGAGTCTGGTGGGTTTTAAGATTGAAAGAGGCAAAAAGAAGAGCAAGAAAAAAGAGACAGGAGAAAGAAAACTTGTGAACCTTTCTGATTTTGAAACAAGCTATGTTTTTGTTTTTGATTAACTGTACTAACCTGTGATGTTGGAGAAAAAGAGGCATGAAGATGTGTTTTTAGAAAACAATTAAGGGTGTTTTTTTAATATTACTCCAGTTATTTCAAGTTTAAGAGCGGGCATGTGTGTGTCAGAGAGGTAGTGTGTCCATGTTTGTGTGAACATGCCTTTTTCTCCTCCCCACTGGCAGCAACAATAAGCCTGCGGTGAACTCCTGAGGTGCAGCCAAAGCCAGGAACAATGCAAGGGGCGTCGCGTGCCTCAGCAGGAGGTGGTTCATGCCCAGGTCCTCACCGAGGGAGGGAGGGGACGTTAAGAGTCAGCACCAGGACCAGGTGAAATGCCTGGCGTGCCAAAGTCCCATCTGGCTTCCTGCAATGGAAACCCAGAGAAGGAGAAAGTGGAGGATTAAGTTCACCTTCCTGTTGGGAGGAATGTCACGGCTACAGGAAGGAGGCGAGTGGTGCTGTTTGGAACAGAGTCGCTGGCGATCAGTGACCCAAGAATTGTCTTCAGCTTTAACTGGAGGGGGGCTACGGGGTCAGACTTAAAATATAAACTCTCAGAACAATGGTGAATGTGTCCTAAAACAGATAAAGTATCTGATTGATGCCTTTATTTTGAATGTTAAGCTTTTACACACCATTTGTCCTTTAATTAAGAATTTTACATACTGATAAGTAACACTATAAAAGAGCAGTTTTCTATTAAAATTTCTCCTGATTAAATACTTGCAGAAAATCTAAACCCAAGCTCAGCTCTGGCCTAACTTGCTGCAAAATGAGGCAATCTGACCTGAAGTATTTGTGGATATCGTGCACAGTCCAAAACAATAGACAATCAATCAGTTTCTTCTGCAGGGTCCGAGTTACACCCTTGTTTTACTTGCAGTAGTTTTTCTTCTGGCATGTGCTTCCTTAGACCAGTTTTGAATGTTTTCTCTCCATTCCAACAGAAAAAATGAGTTTACTGCACTGAGTTCATTCACCCTTCAGTTTTAGCTGGTGGACACATCAACAAATCCCGACAGAAGCTAGTCACACTGGAACAAAGGTATGAAAAAATCAAGAACCTTGCCATGCAGTGTCCATTTCCAAACAATTGTGAAATAAAATGGGTCATTCTGAAGAGCATGGTGCTGTGATGGACGCCACCATTGCAATAAGACGGTTCATAAAATTTCTTCCCTGCAGGATATTCTACATCAGCTGTAAGTGAAGCACAAAACCATATAAAATCACAGAGGGAGGTTTCAACGACTGCTAAGGTGCATGGTGTGTAAAAGTTGCCAATGCTCTGCCGATTCCATAGCTGAAGAGTTCTGAACTTCCGCTGGTAAGCACATAACTGTGCAGCAGGAGCTTCATGAATGGGTTTCCATGGCTGAGCAACTGCATGCAAGCCTCACATCACCAAGTCCAATTCCAAGTGTTGGATGGAGTGGTGTAAAGCACACCGACACTGGACAGTGGAGCAGTGGAAATGTGTTCTGTGGAGGGACAAATCACGCTTCTCTGTTTCGCAGTCAGATGGTCAAGTTTGGGTTGGGCAGATGTCAGGAGAACGCTAGCAGCCTGACTGCACTGTGATGTTTGGTGGAGAAGGGACAGTGGTATGGGGCTGTTCAGCAGAGGAGCTGGCCACAACCTTGACCATGGGGTGGGAAGTGATATACATTATCCAAGCTGGAACCAGAATGATGTACTGAATGATGTATATTTTCCGCTCGCTGTCAGGAGTAATGGTAAGAGGCTATTTTTCTCAACAGCAGAACTTTAACATTTTTAATTTAACACACCACAAACTGAGGAAAACCCAAAGAGGGTTAGGCACCTGAAGGTTAGGGTAAGGGGGATGAAATTAGAAATAAAGCACCTTAAACCAAGGAAAACCCCAATTCATTACTTCCCGTCCCACAGTCTTTTATGCACAAATGTAAAGCATGCCATCCCTAACAGTAACAGTCAAAGGTACGCTCATTGACTTCAGTGCATTTATAATTGGAACCCTGGTATTTTTGAAGCATGAACTAGTGAGTCTTTATGCTGCAAAAATCCAAACAGTTGTCGGATCCTATATGTCAATCATTAATACACCAGTCTTTTTTTTTCAGAGAGGTGGATCCTGCTGCTACATGTAACATCTGTTTTCATTTCTCATGCTGCCGTGTAGAGCGTTACCTAACACACCTTAGTCACACTAATACTCCTCTGTCTCCTTGCATTACTTTATAATGGGGGTGGAGACTTGTCTCACCATAAACTTTAATGTAAACATTCAAACAATCACATGTTGTCACCACACACATGCACTCAGAGCACACACAAACATTAAACCTCACCCTCCCCCCGACCGCGTCTTTGCTGATTTGACACAAACAAGTCAGAGGGAGGCTGAGTGAAAAACAAGCCCGGACACATCGCTCTGCTCACTTGAACTCTTTCTGGCTCTGTTTCATGTCCCATATCTCTCAATCATTCACACCAAGGGACGATGTAGACGGATTGATGAGAGGAGACTTTACGTAACCCTGTTCACAGTTTCCATCAGCCATGAAGTGCAAATCCTGCAGTTTTTATGTGCGTCCTTCTTTATTTGGCAATCACTCCAGCTGTTTTCTTCTGCTCCGTCCTGCCCTCACTTACCCTCTCTGCTACGTTCTCTGCCTCCGTGTTCTTCCCTAAGGTGTGAATCTGATTAAAACCATATGTTCTGCTCTGGCCTTGAGACGCAGCCAGCATTTTATTTTATATAATTTTTAATTCACAGTCCCTGCAGAGAGGGATAGAGA
The DNA here is from genome assembly GCF_018320785.1 of Cheilinus undulatus. Lineage (NCBI taxonomy): Eukaryota > Metazoa > Chordata > Actinopteri > Labriformes > Labridae > Cheilinus > Cheilinus undulatus. Next base: position 8,760,716 of record NC_054873.1, on the reverse strand, counting down.
GGGAACACCTGGAATCACTCTGAGTGTTTTAACATAGACAGGTTGTGCTTTCAGTGCCAGTACTGTGCGTGCATACCTGAATGTCTTCTATCTGTGCATTTAAACAGCAGCATCTCTCTTTTCCCCTCTGCACTGTCCTGTAGATTTACCGTCATAAAGAGTACTTCATCTTTTCCTGTGCAGTGTTGTCAAAAATAACAATCATTCACGATTGTTCAATTTAAAACTAAATGTTTTGTTTTTAGCAGCACTGGCATCATGAACTTTACCATCTAGAGTTACTAATTCTGCCACCAAATGTGGCTTTACTGAAAGAGCTTTAAATGAAAACTAGGGGTGTAAATCAGCAGTTTCATCACGATACGATAAGATACGATACGATACAGATATCAATATCAATATCGATATCGATTTTCAGAACAACAATTGGATATAAGCCGATATCACAAAGTCTGCCACGATTCGATTTCGATTAGACTGGATTTAGAAGCCTCAATCGATATCAGATGATATTGTAAACCCATTTACCACAATCTTTTACTTTTTACATAAAAGAAAAAAACAAAATGTTGAAACTTTTTGAGAATTCTATTGCCAAAAGGCATTTAAATGAAAAACATTCTTCAACAAAGTGAACAAGGGGATGCGTGAGGGGACTTTCAAAATAAAAGCGTAAGGTCAAAATGGCGATGGATATCGATGTTTATACTTTGAATCGATTTGACTGAATCATTGCTCAAACAATCGATATATCGATCCAGATCAATGAATTGTTACACCCCTAATGAAAACGTAGCACAACAAGGATACACTTTTCTTATATCTTGCCGCTTTCTTTTGACCCTCTACCTTCACAAGCCTTCCAGGGCCGGCTGCCAAGAAACATCCCAACAGCATGATGCTGCCACCACTATGCTTCACAGTGGGGATGGTGTGTTTGTGGTGATGTGCAGTGTTTCACGTCTTATCTGATGGCCAAAAAGCTCAATTTTGGTGTGATCAGACCAAAGAACTTTCTTCCACTTGACCATGGAGTCCCACACGTGCCTTTTGGTGAACTCTAGTCCAGATTTTATCTGTGTTTTCTCCAACAATGGCTTTCTCTTTGTCACTGAAGAACCTGGCCAACAGTTGTTGTATGCAGAGTCTCTCCCATCCCAGCTGCTGATGCTTTTAACTCCTTCAGAGTAGTCATAGGTGTCTTGGTAGACCCTCTCACTAGTCTCCTTCTTGCACGGTCACTCAGTTTGTGAGGACGTCCTGATCTAGGCAGATTGTGTTTAAGCCCCCCCCCATGAGCGCCAACTTGCACTCATATCAGCCATGCCTATTATAATGAATAACTCTATGTCCTTATTTTAACTAGTATGGAAAGGGATAAACAATTCTGACCAACATTTTTGAACTAGGGCAAGGGTTAGTGCTGTTGACTCACAGCAAGAAGTTTCCTGGTTCACTTCCTGGTCAGAGGCTTTCTGTGTTGAGTTTGCATGTTCTCTCTGTGCATGCATGAGTGGCCTCCTGGTACTCCAGCCTCCTCCCACCACCAAAAACATGCTTTTTAGGTGAATTGAGGATAAAATTGGCTGTGAGTATGCCTGGTTGTCTCTGTATGTCTGCCCTGCCCTGGCAACCAGTCCATTGGCCTCTCGCCCAATGTCAGCTGGGACAGAATCCAGCCCCCTCGACCCCAAATGGGATAAGCAGTATAGAGTATGGATAGATGGATTTTTAACACTTTTAAAACCTCATAAAACTTTGAAAGAGCAAACTGCTTTATGAAGGTTCTAATGTCTTCCTTAATTATTGATCTTTTGGCTTATCTATTTTTATGATCGTGTTCTTTTACATTGTTTTTATGCTTTATTGCAGAGTTCTTGTGGTCGTAAATTGGATTTCACCACACTTTGGAAAGCATTCATTGCTTAAAAGTGCTTTACTTATGAATTTATATCACATAAAAACTTATAAAGTCAAAATACCAGGCTGCCCAGAGGGACAGACAAAGCAAACCTCCTTTCTTGTTTCATTACAAATAACTGAATGTTTGGTTACATGTAAATATTCAGGAATCATCATTTAAGGTCAAACTTTAGGGATTTTACTGGTCACAAAGTCAAATCAAACACACACAGGTATTGAGGATATTGCATCAAAGGGAGTTAGATTTGAATCACAAAGGAAAGGCTCTTATTGACTTGCAAAGACTAGAATCAATGTAGTAATTTGCATCACCAAAATTAATCTGCATGTTATTTGCACCCGTCCTTTGAATCCAGTGACTTTATCCAACGACCTCATTTTCATATCCGAGGTCACCAAAGCTGTGCTCACATGCTAAGAGGTGTTCAGGGACATGTTTAACCCTTCTGTCTCTGCGTCATGGCGTCCCCTCCTTTGTGTTAGATTTCATTTAATCACTGTTATTGATTGCTCTTAATCACTGCTGTTGGTTTCATCTGGTTTGGTGACCACCTCTGCAGTAACGATGATACGCCCAGTACCATCTGTTCAGAGCGTAAGGCAGATCTCGTTATCAGCCATGTGGCACCTATTCCCTGCAGACGTGCCCATACAACAACCTGCTCATCCAGTATGGAGATGCACTGGCCCACCAGCTCATTACTGTTTCCTGTTTGGGTGTTTTCACTGGGGACTGGGGGTTGGGTTGGTACTAATGCCTTGATTTACCCTTCATATTGTGTGCTTTTTAGCCAATTCCCTTTGTTTTTTAGGAAAACATTTTTGAATGTGCATTTTAAGTTTGCAATTTCACAGCATATGAAAATGTTTCTTTATCCGAGCTTTCTCTAGCTGTGTCTCTTAATCATTTTATTGTATTTTTATGGCAAACCATCAGTGTAAAGAAGTTTCCAACATCTAAACTCAACAGTAATCCTTAAACAACCGTCCTCAAACAGGACACAACGATCAAACAAAACCAAACAGTGGTGGGGAGGAATTGTCATGGTGGGTGGACGCTGCTCTGATAATGGGTGCTCTGTACCAGACCTGATGGCCCACAGCTTTACAGCCCTTTACTGTCTGGTAACCCAGAACAAACAGACTGTTTACACGACCTTTATTACCTGTCATTAACGCGCTGTCAGCATGTGTGTGGAGACGACTGAAGGTTTATCTCAAAGACATGTGCCTGAAAATTCAGGATTGGATCCAACAAAGCAAGATTAATGTGTCTCCTCTCCAGCTTTACAGCTGCTTCAAGTGGTTTCCCCAAATCCAACTGAAAATGCAACTTATAATGGCTTCCCCGGTCTCAAAGTGGTAGCACATGCATGGTAGAGTCTTAACTTACATTTGTAAATGTAGCACATCCAAATTTTTGAATGCTTTGCAGTCTTCATATTCAGAATGTGGACACATAGCTGAGGGAATGAGAGAGAAGGGTACATCTGTGGGCAATCCAGGTAGAGAGAGGCAAACAAACAAAGCAGAAGAACAAACACTGATGCAGAATGTGTTATTTTGAGATCGTTTCACAGGGGTGTAACAGCATTTGTCCTGAACCATCACTGTCAGTCCTACAGGGAGGCCTTTTAGAGTATCATGGGGAGGGGGGTATCCAGACAAAGTGAAGTAGGCTACAAGATCTCATAAAGAAACACATCATGCAATGATCCAAAGAAATTCAAGAACAAATGAGAAACAAAGTGATTGAACTCTATCAGTCTGAAAAGGTTACAAAGACATTTCTAAGGCTCTGGGACTCCAGCAAAGCACAGTGAGAGCCATTATCCACAAATGGAGAAAACTGGGAGGACAGGTGAACCTTCCAAGGAGTGGTCAGCCAACCAAAATGACTCCAAGAGAGCAACAACAACTCATCCATAAGGTCACAAAAGAAACCAGAACAACATCCCAAGAACTGCAGGCCTCACAGGCCTCAGTTAAGGTCAGAGTTCATGGCTCAACCATAAGAAAGACACTGGGCAAACGTGGCATCATGGGAGAGTTCCGAGGCCAAAACCACTGCTGAAAAAAAAAGAACACAAAGGCTCGTCTCACATTTGTCAAAAAAACAACACAGCATTTGATAAAAAGAACATCAAGCCAACAGTCAAACATGGTGGTGTCAGTGTGATGGTCTGGGGCTGCTTTGCTGCTTCAGGACCTGGACCACTTGCTGTGATTGATGGATTAATGAATTCTGCTGTCTACCAGAAAATCCTGAAGACTAACATCCAGCTATCAGTTCATGCCCTCAAGGTGGAGCATTCTTTGGTTATGCTGCAAGACAACGACCCGAAACATACCAACAAGTCCACCTCTGAATGGCTCAAAATAAACAACATTAAGGTTTTGGAGTGGCCAAGTCAAAGTCCCGACTTAAATCCAATTGAGATGCTGTGGTGTGACCTTAAACGGGCAGTTCATGCTGGAAAACCCTCCAATATGGCTGAGTTAAAACAATTCTGTGAAGAACAGTGGGCCAATTCCTCCACAGTGATGTGAAAACTCATCTCCAGTTATCACAAACACTTGATTTCAAATGTTGCTGCAAAGGGTGGAACAACCAGTTTTTAGGTTCAGGGGTCAATTACTTTTTCACAGAGGGGCCAGATTGGTTTGGAATTTTTTGCCCTTAATAAATAAAATCATCATTTAGAAACTGCATTTTGTATTTACTTGGGTTGTCTTTGTGATATATTAAAATTGGTTTGATGATCCGAAACATAAATATGCAAAAAAATCAGGAATCAGAAAGGGGTCAAACACTTTTTCACGGCTCTGTATTCACATGACGAATAAAAAGAGGAAAAAGAATATTTCAGTACAAAATAATAAAGTTAAAAACAATGTGTTATAATGCAAAAGCCTGTTTACTTCAGACCTAGAGTTCACCATCTTTGGCATGGCATAGAAAAAAATGACATTCAGCTTTGCCCTGCTTATGGTGTAAAAAAGACAATCCTACAGGAGAAACATCTAGAAAGGTCATGTAAAAAGACTAAACGTGTGTGTTTATCTTCTGCCTGTTGACAGTTTGTTGCTGTTTCTGCTCGGCCGCAGCCTCAGCTTTACAAAGAGCCACAGCTGCAGGCTGTAGTGTGGTGAACAGACCACTGCAGACACGGTGGAGCATGTCAGCCAAGCAAACAGCTACAGTGGACACTCCAGGCAGTGTGTATGTGTCTGTTCTGTTACATTGTGTGTTTAGTTATGGACAGCTGCCAGTGCAAGGAGAGAGCAGCCAGGAGGGCTGGTTGTATATCACTGTTTGCTCTGGACCAGCGCCAGAAGAGTCCTCTGTTTTTCTCAGACGCCAATAAAAAAATGAAGGAGAAAGGAAGAGTGAGACAAGAAGAAAATAGGGAGAAAAGAATGATGGACAAGTAATGTCAGAGATGTTTGAAAAAGAGAGAAATGTGAAGAAAAGGACAAAGAGAAGACTTGTGGGAGAAATGGGTTGATTTTCATCATTTTTGTGCATCCATGCACGGTTGGAGCAAAAAGAGGGAGTCAGAAGAAGTGGAGGAAGTTGGACATGAGGAGTTGACATGAAAAAGGAGGAAAAAACAGGAAGAGGAAAGGACAAAGGGAACAATTAGGGGAAGGAGAACAGAGGAAAGAAGAGGACCAGTCTGAAGGTGTCCTCGAAAGTTCCTGTTAGAAAACATTGATTCAGCCATGATAAGTTTAAAAAGGTGAACTCTGACAGATTATCTGTGACCTTGAGTTTTCTTCTAAGGTTTGATGTTAGTTTGTTTTGTAATTTATCAGTGGCTTATCTCCCCCAGAGGTTTGGGCAAGTGACCAGTTTCTTCACTGCACCATCTTTCAACTACAAGACTCTAACCACAGCCACTGCTTTAGCGCTGACAGGGCCCACTCCTCTATCCTACAAAAGTCGTCTGAAGTGTCAGCAGCTTTAGACTCAAAATTATTCCCCAGAAGAGTGTCTCCTCTGCTATTGTTTTTAAAAAGCAGCATCATAAGTCCCATCCTTATAAATTGGATTGGTCTTTGAGGTATAAGTTAAAGTGACAAGCAAGGAAGTATTCAAACAGTTGAAGTATGAGGCTGCTCGGAAGACGGTGCGACTGAACCGCTGCACCAGAGCACCGGCTATTCTCTAGTAACTTAGTGATGATGTCACACAACACTTCGTAAATCATTAACATCATACAGTGCTTCAATATCAGGTTTACTGGTGTGAATTTAATCATTAAAGTCCCCAAAAGTCACACGAGTTCTGGGCTCACTGAAAAAGGTTGCTGCATGGGATACAAACAATAGGAAGGCACTCAATGGCTAGCTTCAAGAGGCAACGTTTTATCGTTAGAAAGTTATTCAACCTTTGATAAACTGTGTCCCTTTTTGTCATGTACAACAGCGCTGGTCTGGAGGGCGTTTTAACGATCACATTCAGAGAAAAACAGTCCTGCAGACAACATTCTTTGCTGCAGCAGTGGGTCCTTCGGTTCTTCTTCGGCGCTCTAAAAACGGTAGCCCATGCATGCAGTGCTTTCCAGCAGCGAAGAAGAATTGATTTCTGGTTTATAGGGCTAACATTTAGCACGGCTTAACGAATCAAAATACATATAAAGCTAAACCAAACGGTACCAATACCTGCATTTTAAGCAGTATCAGATGTATGTTCAATACTGATATCAGAATTGGAACATGTTGGAAGAACTTGGCTAGCCTGCACAGAGCCTTTACCTCAACCCCATCAAGTACTTTTTGAAGGAACTGGAACAGAGACTGTGAGCCAGGCCTTCTCACCCAACATCAGTTGGGTCAGAAACACTCCAAAATGTGGTGGAAAGCCTTCCAAGAAGAGTGGAGGCTGTAATAGCTGCAGAAGAGGGCCAACTCCATATTGGAGTACATGCATGTCTTTACGCTCCCTGTAGGTGTAATGGCTAGGCAGCCAAATACTTTTGTCCATCTCCCATGCCATGAATGTGTTAAACAGTCTGTCTGTTTACTTCAGATCCCTCCTCTTGTACAATCTGGTATCAAAGTTGGCCTTAAACACTCACAGTGCGTCAGAGAGAAGAACTTTAGCGTCATGTTCGCTCATCAAGCTGTACAGCGGTTACAATCATAAAGATTTACAGCGACAGAACCCATACATTACCTCCTCTCTTACTCACACATGCAACAGCAGACCCATCATTGCTATTGGTGACTTTGATCCCTGCGACCACAAATCCAGCCGGAGCGGTGTTTATAGTGCGCAGTTGTCGCCTCTGTGCAGCTTTCGAGCTGAAGAGTTGTCACAGGGCAACGCAACTTCCAACTTTATAAAGAGCAGCAGAGAGTAATTAGTCGTGTTTTTACACTCTGGTCCTGGTACCCAGAAGCCTCTGGCCTTTTCTGTCTCTCTGCTGAACATGAGTGGAAAAAAAGGAGGGGTGGGAGGCGGTGAACCAGCCGTACTAGCTAATTGGGAGCCACATCTGACACAGGCCTCTACACTGATGTCAGATCCAGGGCCAGATGTGACGCTATGGGCAGATGAAAGAGTCTGAAAGTCGTATTTTTTTCCATACGCAGAAGCGAGCAGAGGCTTGATACAACAACAGAAGATAAGAAGAATAATGGTTTAATAACATGGACTCTGTGTGTTGAAAGTGATTCAAAATCAAAGTAAAAGCAGACAGGAGGGAAGGAGATAAAAGAGGCCGGCTCCCTGGATCAGCCAGCTCTCTTAAAATGTTTGTTGTTGTTCTTTTTTGAAGTTTGTTGACGATAAGAGCCCCCTCTGATCATAAGCTCTTATTATTATACCACTCAGAAGGCCGCTCATTACGGCCATCTGATAAAAGAAGAGCAAAACAAAAAGCCTGATTTGTGTTTTCATAACAAAAGATAAACACACAACATCTCAGTCCCAGTGGCTTTGTTTGCTTACTTTGCCGGCCTCCCCTCCCGTTTGTGTTGCAAGTGTCTCTTGAGGCCAGCAGTGTCTCCGCTCACGCCTCTAAAATCTTAAAGCTCTCCTTCTTTGTTTTAATCAAAGGGGTGAAAATCCTCTTGGACGAAGCAGAAGAAGCAGGGATTGGATTTGTTATTGAGACGGTCAACAAGCCACTCGGCGGCCATAGAGCCAAACACTCCACAGGGAAACATGTAATCCACCGCAAGCTAAGTGGAGGAAATAATCATGGTTTGTTCTGCAGGTTAGGGCCTGCAGCTGCAGGGTGGATCTCATCTCAACTGCCAATATTCAAACTTTATCCACTTTTGCATTTTGATGACAGGTGTTTAGACACATTGTAGCACAATGATGTCACTATAAATAGTGACAGGTCGAGGTTTTGAGCAATGCTTCAATCCAGATGTCTTTTTCAGAGGCATCCCTGCTTATTACAGCTAGACAATGCCAAGTTACGTTCTGCATGAGTTACAACAGCATGGCTTCACAATAAAAGAGTGCAGTTACTAGACTGGGTTAAATAGAGCTTCACTCAAAGGGTTATGCGTCTTCCTGTTTTAGTCTGTGAACATCTGTCTTGCTGTCTTGTCTCCCGTTGCTCCTGCACACCTGTATGCAATCAGCTCATCCCTTCTCTGCTCCCAGCCTCTCATCGGCTGTATATCTACCCTCACTCTTCCTCCATTCATCCTCGGATCCCTCATTGTTGTTACAGTTCAAGGCCAACTCTACCATATTTCTAGATTGCCTTTGTAACCTTGCGTCACACGCGCTGGCCTGCCTCTCTTTTATTCCAGGATCAATGACAGCAGGTCTACCTCGTGGCTGCCCACCTGCCTGCCACACACTTCCAAACTAACACCTGACGGACACACTACCTCATTCATCTAAAGGTGCAACACTGCGTTACCTTTCCGCAGTCCCTATCCCCTACTATTAACATCTCACATTTAGCAGAACGCTTTGATCTCTGCCCATGTTCTTCATTTAAATCCTACCGATTAAGTTATTACCCTTTAGACACTCTTTGGGCCATTTCGGCACATTTCAAAATTTTATTCCAATGTCATTTTGAGTTTTTAGGCCTTTGGCATGATATTTGTCTGTTTTATGTGTTTTTATGGCATTAAAAAAAACAATCCAATTTTACTCAATACCTATGATGCTTTGGGTAAAAAAAATAGTAACACATTTACCCTTAAAGCCAAAATGGGCACCTTTCACTTCCATTATAATTTGATTTCTTTTTTATCCTGGAGCCATCAGAACATAATAAAACATTCACTCCAATATTTTAGTTGTTTTTCTTTTTAGTATTTTTGTTGAATTTGTCATTTTTACTATTTCCCATTACTTGACGCTATTTTCCCTCACATTTTTTCACATTTGACATTGTGCAAAAAATAATAACACATAAAAAGCAATGTTGAAAAACACTATTGACATATACCAGGTATTGATGACCAGGAAGAAAAAAAAAACTACTTTGCATGTATTTTATTGGAAATAACTCATTAGGACACAAAAACACTCACCAAAACACAGAGGGGCACGGTGATATCACCCGACACTTAAAGGGTTAAATTTCTTAAAAGTTACAATTATTAAATTTTCATGAGTAGAGGGGGAGTTTTTGAAAAATTAACAAAAGAAACTTAAAAATGTATAACAATTTTATGGTCTTTTGTTAGAAGTAAGCCCTTCTGGTCCTTAAGGGCTCTTAAGGGTGTAAAATTTTCAGAGCAAAAATGCTCTGTTCTTGATTCATGCAAGGTGGATCACCTCGTGTTTTTAGGTAAAAACATGTAGAGACAAGATAGTAGCCAAGATTTTTAAATGTTTTGTCTATTATAAACATGATGTCATCACCGCCGTAAGCAGCGCAATTTAATTTATTTTTGTTTGACTTTTAATTTCTAACCCGTTTTTTTCATTTAAAAGTTGGCCATCAGTATCAAAAATACCTGGTAAAGGCCTCTAAATGGTGCAGGTGACTGTGTTTGCACTATAAAAGTTTATAAGTGAACATTAACTACTTTCACTTTTAGCTCATTATTTCTATATTACAATCTGTAATGTAATATTTAAGGGTCCTCTATTGGACAAATGTGTAACTACACAGTGATTAAGGCAACTAAACATTTTACGTTAATAAAAAATGTGCATACATATTTGGATATTTTTCAAAATCTGTAAAAAATGATAAATGAAATTCAAATAGGACTGTATTTAAATATTGACAGCCCTACTCTCCTCCATTCTCATTCATTCCTAATAGCTGTTCTTCACTTCCTGCTCCCCATCAGGCATTGCACATCATTGCAAACAACCTTTACTAATTAAACAGAAACTCAAAGACAACAGACTTATTTAAAGTTTTAGTTATATTTTAAACATCAATGTAGCAGATAACCAATATATTCACATTAAACATATCATGGAGTAATGACTCCCTAAAAGAGAGTGAAGTCAGACTCACTCTGGGTTTGTTGTGCTCAGCTTTGTGTTTACACTGATGAGTCAGTGCTTCCTTCAGTTTGTTTATGTTTCTTTCAGAGGTTCAAACAAGTTGCATTCATTTTTTTCACGCAAGCCTGTCCCTATCCCATCACCAACCCTCCTGCTAAATGAAGAAAGAGGGATGGCACCATCAACCCAGGAACAGTAGAGTTTGTTTTACAAGACTATTATGCTAAGTTGGAGAAAAATACCAGCACTAACATCAACCAGAGGCCAAAGCATGGCTAAATTGCGATGATCTAATGAAGCCAAGGTGGTACCAAAGAAAGAGCCGTTTGGAAAAGAAAGCTTTGAGCATGTACACAAAGTTTTGCACGAAGTGTACGAAAGTAAGAGTGGCAGTTTGACAAACAAACAGAAGAAACATGAATGGGAGGCAGCTGGTTTGAGCACGACTGCATGAAATTTGTACAAGCAACTGAAGATCTGAGAGTCAGAATGCATTTTAGGCCAAACAGAGCACAGCTAAGCATGAGGAGACAGTTTTGAGCACTAATGCAGGTTTAAACGTAATGTCTGGTGTAAAATCAAAGCCCAAAAGGCTCTCAAAACATTAAAAGGCACTCTTATGATTTTGCAGTGATAATGACTACATATTCCATATCTAGGGGGAAATCAGGAGTAGTAAAATAATTGCATTGACACCGCACACTTGAGGATTATCCAGACAATTAATCATTTGCAGCATGCCTGAAATTTGGGCATAGGGGTTGGGGGTCTAGTCGGGCTTTAAATCGTCAAATTAAGCCTATTTTCAAACCTAAAACATCCTATAGCAACATACCAATACAGTGTTTAAGTGTGTCGCCTTGAGCTTGACTAGAACTGCAAAGATTTTAAATGTAATTAATCTGAATTTAATCAAAGATGGTGCAAAAATAAACGTCTGCGTTAATAGAGAAGAAATTACTTCAATCATCCTCCTGTCCCGACCCTCTACTTCTCTCATCGGTCACATGGGGGCATACTTGAACCGATGGATCGCTCCAGCCTGTTGATGCCACACAGACTCACACATACACAAACACACAAGGCCTCAGTCAGAGCACTCCGACATTCACTCTCACACAGGGAGACACCCCCTCTCTTTTGAAAATACACAATCACCATTCACTCTGCAAAATCCACACACACCACGTCCTGTCTGCTCGGGTACACTTCATCAGCACGCACACGCTCAGACACACAAACACACACTTCACTGAGGGCCCCTCGCCTTATTGCCTCTCCATTTGGCTGGTGCCATTTGTTCCAGCCGTTTTGTCGGAGGCTGACGGAAAGCTGCTCAGAGCTGGTGGTGCTGTGAGGCCGCATGATAGAGGAGTTTGTCCTGACTTGTTCAAGACTTATGTCATGACCTTACTGAGCATTTATCTGTCACACAAGTGAGGCTCTTCAAAGACAGGCAAGACTGATACATTCAAAGTCAGATTCACAGTCAGAGTGCTTTACAATTCATGATTCAGAGGTTTTACATTTGGTCTGTCACAGTTTGAAAGAGTGGCTAAAAATGCTTTAAAGTTCAAAATGAAAAGGAGAATCAAGTTTCAAAGGCCTCTAGTCCAGTTGTGTTACTGCAATGACAGTGCATCTATCCATATAGTTCTGCTGTGAATACACTACATGGACAAAAGTATTTGGCCACCCCTGTTACTAACTGAATTCAGGTTTTTCAATCAGGCCTGTTGCCACAGGTGTATAAAAACAAGCAACTCGCCATGCAGTGATTTACAATCATTTGTGATACAAAATGGGTCGTTCTGAAGAGCTCAGCAACCTCAGCTGTGGTACTGTGGATGCCATCTTTGCAAGACAGTTTGTTAAATGTCATCTCTGCTACATATTCCACAGTTAACTGTGTGTGATATTATTGGAAAGTGGAAGAATTTAGGAACAACAGCAACTCAGCCACAAAGGCAAAGAACACAGAAAATTACGGGGGGGGGTCAACAACTGCTAAGGCATATGGTGCGAAAAAGTCACCAATCCTCTGATGATTCCATAGCTGAAGAAGGCCGGCCACACACTGGACAACTTTTTTTTAACCTGGAAAGATTTTTAAACTGTGGGAGATCACAGACTTCAAGACAATTTCTAAAGATTTTTCATCTTTAATCCTCTGAACGCACGGACTCGACGACTCGGCCAGACTGTCAGATCACTGGAGACCACACACCTGCCAACCTTCCAACCTGCCAATGACCTCGGTGATCACGTGACTTCAGGAAAAAAGCAAACACGGATGTCTGTCGATACCGTCTTGTTGTCTCTCCACAACAGGCTGTCCTGTCCTAAAATTTACAATTCAGGGTCTGGTAGGCTACGACGCGATTTGGAGCAGTAAATTTACCGTGTTGACACCGCACACATGCAGACTACTCAGACAAATAATCATTTGCGGCGAGGCTCCAGTCGGTATACGCCCCCAAAATCGTCAGGGGAGTCAAATCTTTGCTAAAATTGGGCTTAAAATCCTGTAGTGTGTGGCTGGCCGAAGCGTTAATGTAAGCACTAAAACTGTGCGGCGGGAGCTTCATGGAATGGGTTTCCATGGCGGAGCAGCTGCACGCAAGCCTCACATCACCAAGTCCAATGCCAGGTGTTGCATGGAGTGTTGTAAAGCACAGCAACATTGGACTGTGGAGCAGTGAAATCATGTTCTGTAGACTGACGAATCACACTTCTCTGTTACTCTTGTTCTGGCAGATGCAAGGAGAACTTTACCTGCCTCACTGTAATGTGCCATCTGTGAAGTTTGGTGGAGGAGGGACAATTGTATGCGGCTGTTTTTCAGGCCTTTTTTCTCCAGCAAAGGCCAATCTTTATGCTTTAGCATTTTGGACAATCCAATGCTTCCAACTTTGTGGCAACAGTTTGAGGAAGGCCTTTTACTTTTCCAGCATGACTGTGAGCCAGTGCACAAAACAAGGACTATAAAGACATGGTTTGATGAGTTTGGTGTGGAAGAACTTGACTGGCCTACTAGGAGCCCTGACCCCAACCCTATCACACACCTTAGGGGACCTTTGTGAGCCAGGCCTTCTTGTCAGACACAGTGCCTGACCTCATAAATGCTCTACAGAATGAATGCGCACAAATTCCCACAGAAACACTAAAATGTTGTGGAGCGGAGGCTGTGATAACTATATTTTATAGCCAGTGTTGGGTAGCTCTAATTTTGAAACTAACTCGTTACATTACTGCGTTACATACTGAGAGAAGTAATTTGTTACATTACTGCGTTACCTAATTCTAAAACTAACACGTTAGAGTACTTTTGTGTTACTAAATATTAAAACCCTTTAGCCACTCGTTCCACTCGTGGTTGTAAAAACGACAGATAACGACCGCACGTCTACATTTAAATGTTCAGACAGTAATGTCAATATACAGCGTAATTTACAGCCCATTATCTGTATCTCTGCAGCCTGAGAACACCACTAACAGACAGGAAAACCTTTAGAGCTCTTTAACTTGCTCACAATCTGACAACAAGGTAAGCAGAGGCAGACAGAATCACTAAAACACTGTGCGTAATAACTGCGCGTAACTTGAACAGCTGATTCAATGAAAGCAAACGGAGCTTTTAAACTTATATTTCACCAGGATGCTGTTCTTTTCCCTTTCATCCAAAATCCATCATAATGGGGATAATTCCACAGTAGCCTGCTGTCCTCTCTTTCATCTCACTTGTTCAACAAGCTAACAACGCGTGCGTAATGGCACAGAATGTTTACCTTCCGCTGGTATGTGCCAACGTGACTACAGGAAGAGAGAAGGACAAACAGAGCAGATGCTTCAAGGAACTTTTTTTCTCTCTCTTTTTGAAGCCATGGAAGAGAGAGGAAATTTGGGATTTTTCTTTTAGTAACAGTTTACTTTTATGAAAATGTAACTAATAACGGGATTACGTGATTTGTAAAACTAACGCGTTGCATTATTCTTTTCCAAAAAATTAATCTGAGTACCCTAACAGATTATTTTGTGATGCGTCACCCCCAACGCTGTTTATAGCACATGTTTTCTAATAATGCTAGAGTCGATTAACAAAAGCTGGAAGGGATCCTGGGCTGCACAGCGGTGCGGATGTCAGCATTTTTGCCTCACAGCAAGAGGGTTCCTGGTTCGGTTCCCAGTCAAGGCCTTTCTGTGCAGAGTTTGCATGTTCGTGCACATGTGGGATCTCTCCAGGTACTCCGACTTCCACCCACCACCAAAGACATGCTCATTAAGTTAACTAGTGGCTCTAAATTGGCCGTAGGTGTGAGTGTGAGAGTGCCTTGTTGTCTGTCTCTAATGTCAGCCCTGTGACTGATTTGCGACCAGTCCAGGGTGTACCCCGCTTCTCGCCCAATGACATCTGGGATAGGCAACTCCCAACAGTATAAGCAGTACTGAAAATGGATGGATGGAAAGGGTCCCAAACAACCAACCCGTACGTCGTACTTTTTTGCCCACCTATCCGTCCCCAAACGCACAACAGACACACTGCAGTTTGCTGATTGGTTGAAAGAATTGTCACTATTGGCACAACAGAAATAATAACCACAAACTCGTCGCGCTTAAATATCTTGTTAATTTCAAAAGAAGAATATTACTAGGATGATCATTTTTATCAACAATATCAGCGTGTAATACCACCCCATGGAGGTGCAGGATGAATCTGACAGCGCTGTTTCAGCTGGTGGCATAGCCTTGCCATCCGGCTTACGTCACCCACCAAATGGGGGTACAGGTGTCTGGAAATGCGAACTATTCTGAGGTTCACTCAATCAAACCAAACCATCTGGTGGGAACACTGCTTATGTTACAAATGTAGCACCAAGATTCACATGGCAGTCAGATTAAGCCTTTCAGTGTAATATCCCTCATTCTAACTGGAAACTACAAGGCCATCAGTGCTGTGCCTGGCTTTATCTGCTTAGATAATCAAGTTTTTGTCCAGGTTCACTGCAGATTTGTCCTGAGGGATGAACTTCAGATCTATGCTTGGCATATTATGAAATGTGGTTACTTCAATACACCCTGCAGAGCAGAAAAAAAATCCCTTTTTTGTTTTTGGGCCTTTTCATGCCTTTATTAGATAGAGGAGGACAGTGGATAGACTCGGAAACAGGGATGAGAGTGGGGGAGAGACATGCAGCGAGGGGCCTCAGGCTGGATTTGAGCCCGGGCTGCCCGCGTACATGGTGTGTGCCTAGGCCACTTGACTACCGGCGCACCCCCCCCCCCAAAAAATCCCTTTTTAAGTGCCACCTACTACTTTCATCATATGATCACTAGAGCTCCTAAAGGAGCATGACCAACTTTTTTATCCAGTGAATTACTTGTTATCAAATTTGTCCTGAAAGCAAATATTTGAGCTTTTCTGAACACAGCAGCTTCTGTTTGGCTCTTCTATTTTTGACATGGCCCTCCTGCATACACAGATGTTTTAGAGCTATTATTAGTGCTCTCTTCTGCCTTTCCTTCTCCAATTTTCACTCACAAGAACACTCGTAGCTTTATCATTCTTTATTGCTCATTGTGAAAGCTGCGTTAATTGTTTTCTGTGTGCACATGCAGTGACATGACCAGGAAAACCATCTGAGCATGCTTACACAATCTGGGCCGACCACACACCAGCAGGCACATGTGGCACACACACACACCTGAGCCACACTTGGCTCAGTGGGTGGTGGAGAGCTCACCAGATTTCTCCTCTTTAAACAGAACAGCAGCAGCATCCAATGAGGAGGAGGAGGAGGGTGTTCTGTTTAATCCAGCGTTTAAAAAGTGAGAGCAGAGAGTTTGGCGATCGTAATGAAGGGGAACCACCTTCCTTTTAAGTTTCTTTTTTTCAAATGTCTCTTTTTATTTGGTTTCTTAGATCTCGGTTTCTTACATGTCTTTCCAGGAGTCAGAGTGGAAACTTGTAGCAACAAATGATCATCACAAAGAGAAGAGAAGTTGTAAAATAACAGATGAGACAGGCTGATTGAAAAGGGTCCAGACACTGTAAGACTGGTGCAGAGATGAGTGGAGATGATTTGAGATTAAAGAAACAATCCTGTTCTGATTTTAGCCCTGCTGTGAAAGTTCAAAATCCAAAATCCAGGCTAAATCAAAAACTAGGAAAAAGCTGGAAAGCAAAAAAAACACAAGAATAACAAAGACTATCAGGCTACTGAGGAGGGCAAACAAAGGGGTTTATGTCGTGGCTGCTAGAAGACAAACAGAGGCAGGTGTGTAACAAGGTCACTGAGTAATCAAGGCACTGAGACTGCAGGTCCCTTTAGTTGTTTTAGGTTAGGAAGGTTCCTAGCTGAGGGAAATGACCCAGAAGTGTCGGCCATGATGGAGGCTGTTTGAAGCACCTATGACGTTATCAAAGAACTTTCCCCAAGTTGCTCACTCCTGTTTTAGACCAATCAGAAGACACTTTGTTGTTTTTCTATCAGGACGTATGATCACTGTGACACTCCACTCTGCTCTTACTGTTGCTGGGCGATTGTGCATTTGGAGGGAGAGAGAGAGGGAGGTAGAGTGAGGCGGGATCCAGGGCCGCAGAGGTTGGACACGTGCAGGAGTTGACAATCTGTTATGTTGGTGTGAAAATGTTCAAGACTCATGACAACGCCCCATTCGACACGTTGAACCAGC
Organism: Cheilinus undulatus; assembly: GCF_018320785.1. NCBI lineage: Eukaryota > Metazoa > Chordata > Actinopteri > Labriformes > Labridae > Cheilinus > Cheilinus undulatus. The sequence continues at coordinate 8,743,648 of NC_054873.1, read as the reverse complement.
CCTGCATGTGTGGACGAGATTATTTTCTGAGCTTATATGACAGGATATGTTTGATTTAAAAAAAAAAAACAAAAGCTAAAACTACCAGCAGGCGGTTGTCTGCCTCCTCAACATTGCTAACTTTTTTAGTGTTTTGTTTTATGTCTGTGTTTCTGTCTGCGTTTGTCTTAAACAATAAAAACAGACTTAAATGATTATTCACTCACTTTCATAAAGAAGGTAGAGCTCCATAGAGGCTACCATATCCTCCCAAAGACCCTGCATGTGCTTATGAGAACATTACACTTTGGCTTTCCTTCACCAATGTTTTTTTGAATTTTTGAGATAAATGTCCAGAATGTGCTTTATGTTTAACAACTTGCTTGAAATTTTAGGAGAGGTTGCTATGACATTTTTTGAAATTTTCATGTAAATTGTTGGGTATTTTGATCATTTGGGCAATTTGGTTGGAAATATTCAAGTATTTTTGTGGAAATTTGGGGAAAATATTTGTATATTTTGGAAAATTTCACAGGAAATTTCAAGTTTTCTAGTTTTTTTTTAATTTTCATTGGAACTTGCAGAATGTGATTGGCTTTCAGGGAAAATTTGAAATTTTCAGGCATTTTAATGGAAGTTTTTGTAAAATGTAATTATAGTTCGGGGGGATTTTATTTGATTTTTTTGGATGAAATTTGCTTTAATTTTTCTTCTTTGGAATTTTCATTGGGATTTGGAACATTTGTTTAAATGTTTTGAGGAATTTGTTTAAAAATTTTCAGGCCTTTTCAAAGAAATTATGGGATTTTTTTTTTTTTTTAATTTTGGGGGAATTGTTGAGGAATTTGGATCGAGGGTGTGCTTTGATTTTTTTTTTCATTGAAGTTCCGGGGAATTTTCATTGAAATTTGAGAAATTTGTTTGGCTGTGGGATATTTGTTTGAATGTTGTGGGACTTTGTTTGGAAGTTTTCAGGCAATTTCATGGAGATTTGGGAAATGTCTTTGTATTTGTATTCTTTTATGAAACTTGGATGGGATGTCCTTTGAAATTTTCGTGGAAATTTCAGGGAATTTACTTGGATGTTTGTCCCTTTCATAGAGGTATTGGGAATGTATTGTACATGAAATTTGCTCTAAAGTCTTCAGGAATTTATTTCAATTTTGGGGGAATTTGTCATAAAAGTTTAGGCTTTATGTTGAAATTTCACAGAAACTTTTGTTGAACATTAGAGAAATTTGGGGGTTCTTTGGGGGGATACTTTAAAGTATGTTTAAAAGTTCTCCTCAGAATTTTTTGGCAATTTTCTTGGAATTTTATGTAATTTTTGTAGAATTCAACAACTGGCTGACACACGGCTTCACTTCTGCTCTAAAACAAATCCAGTGCTGTATTTTTTGCAGAAAGCAGACAGGAGATCTGTGGACATCATTTTTGGTTCAAACTACTTCCTGTTCAAAGATAAGGCTGGGCTTTCAAACTTCCGAGGTCCTACTGATCCCAAATAAGAGGAGAAACTAAAAATGCATTCTAAGCTTAAGCTTAGGTCTCAGGTCTCTTACAATAAGTAAGGTTGCAAAGACCTTTGACCTCAAAATCTTGTCAGTTCATCCTAAAGTCTGAGTGTGCTTTGTGCCACATTTGTAGAAAAATTCCTGAACACTTTCTTGAATCATTGTGATTTAAAAATCTGAGGTTTGGGTGCCCTCAACTACTTTCCCCCAACATCCAGTCAGTTCATCTCTGAGCCAGAGGGCATTTGTGCAAAGTTTGACTACAAGTGTTCTTGAGATATCCCTTTAAGAGGCAAGGGATGATAATGAGGCTGAATTACCTTGACCTTTGACCTCTGAATGCTAATCAGTTCATCCTTAAGTCAGAGGGGACATTTGTGTAAAGTTTCAACATCCTTCAAAACATGTTTGAGAAAAAGTGGACTCAATGACCTCAGCTTTTGACCTTTGACCCTAAAATCTAATGAGTGTATATTTAAAGCAGACTTGACATTTTTGCAAAGTATCACTAAGTATCAGACACATCACTCATTTGTAACTTGTGTTGAATCAAATCAAACCGGTACTTCACAAAATTATTATAAATGTCTGGGTCGCAATGAGGGAGAAAAGCTGTTAAAGAGGCATAAGTGGTTTTACTGCACACAGCATGCAAGGATACTTAGCCACAAGCTAAACAGAAGCATGCAACTCAATGCATAGAGCAGTCAGCTTGATATCAGAAAGCCCAAAGGTATAAATGACCCCAGTATGCATGCAACTTTTTGCAACACGCATCAATGTGGAAAGCATGTGTGAATGCAACCTTTTTGAAAAGTGTGTAAAACATCAGAATGAGAAGACTCCTGCATCTGAGCTTATATATTCTAAACCCAATGACCCCAGTCTTGAGCTGCCCCTGCTGAAGCCTGTCTGTGCCACCGGTCATGAGTTTAAGGTGGGGTGTTGTTGCATATTTCAATGTAAAGGAATCCCTGTGTGTGAGGGTCTGTATTTATATACATTCTGGGAATCCTCTCAGAGATCTCCTACCTTAAAATTAACAGACATAGCGGGTATACTCTGCTCCTCTTTGACATTATCGATTGTTATCTACAGCAGTGGTTCTAAAACTGGTAGTCTGGAGGACCCTCAGTGGATCCTATGATTAGTGAGTGGTCACAAGAGGGTGAAATTGATTAGATAAAAATGCACAGTGGTCTCCATAATTCTCAAATGAAAAAAAGTTTGGCACAGCCAGGACTCTTCCAAGAGCTGGTCACCCAGCCAAACTGAACAATCAGGGGAGAGGCCTTAGTAAGAAAGGTGACCAAGAACCTGATGGTCACTCTGACTGAGCTCCAGAGATCCTGTGTGGAGACGGGACAGTCTCAGAAGGGCAACCATCACTGCAGCCCTCTGGGCTTCATGGCAGAGTGGGTAGATGGAAGATTCTCCTCTGTGTAAAGCAGTGAAACCAAGATTGAACTGCTTGGCCTCAATTCTAAATGTTGTGTCTTGAGGAAACAAGGCACCTGCCCATTACCGTCACAACAGTGAAGCATGGTGGCGGCAGCATCATGCTGTGGGGGTGTTTTCAGCAGCAGGGACTGGGAGACTGGTTGGGGTTAAGAGGAAAAAACACAGCCAATACAACACAGGAGCCACTCAGGGACACATCTATGAATGTTCAAGAGTGACAACTGTAGCATCAGACTGACACATAAAATTTAAACAAAGAGATGGGGGTCTAAATACTTTCTGGATGCATTGGAGGTAGTCCCAAATGAAACTGGCAGTGAAATGCATGACATTTTTACTTGTTTTTTATGATTACACCAGGTGTTAAACAGCTGGTTTACAGAAAGAAAAAGTCTCGTTAATTTTTACCAGCATCATAAAACTAAATGACAATAACATTCTGGTGGATTTATCAAACAATGCTCATTTTCCCAATAAATTTCTCACATGTCCTCAGTGACTCTCCAGGGACAGGTCAGAGATCACACGGTCTATTTTGGGGGGTTGAAGTTGAAAAAAAAGGGGAGGGGGTTGAATTTTGGGGATGGACAGGAAAAGGAGGGGTGGCCACAGTGCCTGGAGCAGATGGCGTGCCTCTCCCTCTCTCTCTTTTTTGGTGACGTCCGCTGGGAATTGGAGAGGCCTTCAGGCATTCCTTTAGAGGCCTGAGACAGATAAGTGAGTTATGCAGTTCACCACCATCTGGGCTCAGACAGCGGCTGGCCTGCAGCTGACAAGTGCGTGCGTGTATGTGTATACGATAGTAATAGCAGTAGGGGAGGGGTTGGGGGGGGGGGGTTTCCATAGCAATAGGTCCTATTCCTGTCGAGAGGTGATTGCACACACTCGCCTGTGTCCTCCTCCTCTGCACTGTGTTGTCATTGTAAACTCAGTTGCTGACTTTGACAATGTATCTTGTTTCTTTCTCCTTCTTTTTTTGTGCCTTTTTCGTCCCTGCAGTCATTGTCAACAAATTTGGATCCTTTCTGGTGCAGCTGACAGTGTCTTCATGGAACATAGCATCTGTTGTGACATGTAGGGAGGGAGCGAGGGAGGATGGCAGGGGACCATGTTAGGTTTGCCAATTTCCTTATTCCCATCATTCTTGGCTTTGTGTGCTTTGTAAGGTGCAGTGCAGCCCTGCCAATTCTATCTGCGCTTGACCTGCTGCATCGCTGCCTGTCGTTTTATGTATTTAGGTCTTTTGTTTTATTCAGGGGTAACACTGTGCAAATGCATCTGTTTGTAGAGTGCAGCTTTTTTATCCTTCTATTTGTTTCTGGGGCACCACAACACTGACAAACTTTATCACTGAATCTTATTCTTGCAGTTATTGTAAAACAGATTTGCACCTGTAAGGCAGCTATAACCAAAGATGGTTGACATGTTGTATTAGTCTGACTGATACTGGACAAAATGCATGTAAACACAAAAAAACTGATTAATTCTAACTTACACCTAGATAGTGCAGCTGGAGATCAGTTTACTCATGCATGTACAGTTCCTATGAAAGATATCCATTCCTTTGGATGTTTTACCCTTTTACTGATTTTATAAATCAATCCTGGTCAATATAATTTGGCCTTTTCACCAAAAAGTTCCCAAAAAAGTCTTTAATGTCAAAGTGAAAACAGATTTCTACAAAGTAATGTCAATCAAACAAAAAAATTTAATGTAAAATAAGTGACAGCAAAAACATTCACCCCCTTCAGGTCAGTATGTTTACAATACCTGCTCTGTTAGATCGGGTGTGAACAGTCCTTTTTTAGATCCAGACACAAATTCTCTATTGGACTGAGGTTTGGGCTTTGACTCAGCCACTCCAGAAAATTCACCTTGATGACTTTAAACCAGTAGTTCTCAAGTGGTGGGTCAGGACCATAGAGTCGATCACAGGGCTGTTTTAAGTGGGTCACCAAATGGTTCCTGGAAATAACAAAAGTCAAAATATCTACAAGTCTTATGCTGGCATGTGCCTGTATATTTTATTTTATTCTGTTTTGCTGGATAAGAAGTTACTTTTTGTTGATTTCTTAAGATCTGGACTTGAGTATCCTGTTATCTTGAATGGAAATATCTTCAAGAGTTGAAGTTGTTTTGTCGATGATACAGTGTTAATTTCGTTGACTAAAACTATGACTAACAATGTTCGCTGAAAGCCTTTTTCTATGACAAAACTAGACTAAGACAAAAAAAAATAGATCTGTGATTATTATTTCCCACTCCTATTTTCTATTTTTTTTTTTATTTATTTTTTGTGATGATTCTGTGAATCCTACTACCATTTTTTTTTCTTTTAGGAAAATTATGAAAAAGTGGTATACTTCAATACTGCAGATTTCTTTTTTAGCGTGGATGTGTTACACTACTCCTGAAAATTCAACGTTATGTGATGTTCCATGGCTGAGTCTTGATCTTGGTGCTGTCCTGTCATAAAGCCACTGTTAAGTTTTGCACTTGTCAAGTTTTGTATTCGTCAAGTTTTGTATATTAGTCATTTTTTGCATTTGTTCTGTGTTGTTTGGTTGTCTTCTGCTGTTATTGTGTCTGAAAGTTAATAAAATTTACAAAAAAATACACAAATCTGTGATGACTTAAACTGACAAAAACTAAGTTTTGTTTTTGTCAAGATGGCTAAAACTAGACTAAAATGTAGTTTTCGTCGGACATTAAAAATCTGTGATATTTCTCCACTGCCGGTAAATCTGTCACAAAACAGTGCATCTGTAACTCTTTTGTCCCTCAGCTGTAGAAAGCAGGGACCCCAAGTTTAGCAGGGTGCATACACTACCATGCTTTGGTACCAGATTCAGGCAAGAAAATAACTGCTTGGACTAAAAGTAAAGACCTAAATGTGAGAATGTTTTATGGACTAAAATTAGACTATAACTAAAAAGGATAGAAATTACTAAAATGGAACTAAAACTTAAATGCATTTCATTTAAAGACTAAAACTAAGACTAAAATTAAAAATAACTCCCACAACACTGCTATATTAATGTATTATTTTTCGAAGATTTAAAAAAAGTACCAACATTTGCATTATAAGAGCACGTAAGACTACAATGAAATGTTTGAATGCATGTCAACCTGAAGTTTTGGCCTGTCTCTTTGCTTAGTCATGTGTTTTTTTTTTCCATCTAAAGCCCATTCTGCAATTTCCATCCATCCTTTTTTTATACCGCTTATCCTGTTTGGGGTCGCAGGGAGCTGGAGCCTATCCCAGCCGTCATTGGGCAAGAAGCTGGGCACTGGTCGCCAGACAGTCGCAGGGCTGACATATGGAGACAGGCAACCAGGCACACTCACACTCACACCTACACCTACCACACCCACCGCCAACCCACGCGTGCACGGGGAGAACATGCAAACTCTGCACAGAAAGGCCCTGACCAGGAAGCGAATCTGCACCACCATACAGCCATACTGAAATATTTTTCATTATATCAATTAAAAAGACACACAAAATTGGGTTGCAGTTCACATAACGGAAGTGGTGGAGGGAACCACTGCTTTAAACCATTTCCATGTAGCTTTTACTGTATGCTTCAGGTCGTTGTCTTACTGGAAAATAAACCCTCTCCTAAGTCATAGCTGTCTTGCAGGCTGAATAAGACTGTACTCGAGGATGTTCCTATATTTTGCTGCATTTATTTTCCCCTCTACCTTTACAAGCCTTCCAGGGCCAGCTGCTGAGAAGCATCCCCACAGCATGATGTTGCCACCACAGTGCTTCAGAGTGGGGATGGTGTGTTTGTGGTAATGCCAAACATAGCGCCTTGTGTGATGGCCAAAAAGCACCACTTTGGTCTCAACAGACCAAAGAGCTTTCTTGAACTTGACCATGGAGTCTCCCACATGCCTTTTGGTGAACTCTAGTCCAGATTTAATGAGATTTCTTCAACAGTAGCTTTCTCTTTGCTACTCTCTCATAAAGCTTGGAGTGGTGAAGAATTCGTCCAACAGTTGTTGTATGCAGAGTCTCTCCCATCTCTGCTGATGCTTGTAACTCCTTCAGAGTAGTCATAGGTGTCTTGGTGGCCTCTCTCATTAGCCTCCTTCTTACACAGTTATTCCGTTTGTAAGGATGGCCTGACATAAGCTTTTCAGTCACATTTTGGAGTGTTCTTTTATCTTCATGGTGTAATTGTAGCAAGGAATACTGGACTTTTTGATACAGATGATCAGATATCTGTTTTTAAAGACATATAAATCATGATGTGATTACAGCCAATAGGAGCTGGTTTGTCATTAGTGCAGATAACGGTCCGCCTTGTTGTTGCTGTCCACATGGACAGTTTCTCCTTTCGTTACAGCCAACACTAAAAATAAAAATCAGAAGACTTCCCACGCTAAAAGTTATACCCAAGTTACAATTAGTCATGGTAAGTAAGAATTCATTATCAGTCTCTTACAGGAGCACTGTAGGAGCTTGTTATTAAAGACAAGACACTTTATGCATAGTCACATCCTCTTTGATGGATTTGAATTGAATAATTTCGTCTATCTTGGTCTTTGTCAGGCAGTTGGATGCTCTGATGTGATACTGTGCCATCTCTGTGAAGATAAGCTGCAGCTCAGCCTCTCTGTACATTGATTTCCATGTACACAATGTAGCTGAATGCCCACTGTGTCAGTATAAAACCCCAAAACACACACTGAGACTGTTTCCCTTTTTTTTTCTTTCTTAAGTCTTCTTCAAAGCAGCCTACCGCCACATCACCTGCTTCTTTCTCTCTCACTCCGCAGACCATTCATCTCTCCATCTATCCATCCAGGACGTGTGCGTGTCCACACAAATGCGTGTGTGTCCAAGCCGGCCTTTCCCGCTGTGTAATTGCAGTCTGCGTTTCAGCCCATTGCTGTCGCCCTGCGTGGAGACTAAAAGATGTTGCTAATCCGCCAACAGAATACAGCAGGTCAAGCAGCCAGCGGCGGCTGAATTCAACTCCGGGATCACTGCCACAAATTGGGACACGCTGACAAGGCCCTGCAGCATTCTGGGTATTGTTGTGAGCTGCCAACAGGCCTCTAAAGCTGCTGGCCCTGAGTGAAGGAGCGTCCAAGGAGAGGTGAAGATTAATAGTGGCTTGGTGACCTGGGAGGACGACTATAAATCTATATCACCACCAGACACTCGGCTAGAGTGCACGTCTGTCATTTTGCGATAAAGCAACGTATCATCAGCATAGAGGGAGTGTTTGCATATTAAACTTTTTAGAAACATTTGATTAGAAGTGCAGTCTTTTGCACTCTCGGCTGCGCCTCGCCAATTTGCAAGAAGTTGTTTCTTCCAGTAATAAAATAAGATGAGCATTATGGGCATCATGCTACCAGCAGGGCCCAAACTCCTCTGCTGCCTGATGAATGACGGCCCTTTGTTGCATGTCCCATAAAGGCTGCCGTGGCCATCCTTTTTCTCGGGACCTGGCGAGCAAATGTGAGGCGTGAATAGCATTAGTCCGAGTCAGTGCACCCATAGCGGTGTAGCCAGCCCTGAAAACACAGCCTGCTAGCCCTCCTCCCAAAGTTTTATGAGCCAAGATGATTGAAGGAGAGGGCTCCTCCAATAGGACGGGAGCGAGAGGAGAGGAGAGGAGCGCGAGGAGGAGGAGGAGGAGCAGCAGCGTCAGAGATGGATGGATGGATGGACAGATAAAACAGAGACAGCAGCCGCTCAACAGAGGACTCACATCCACATTTAAGGAGGGACGTGAAGGGGAACAGGTTTGGTGCGGAGCGGCTGAAAAGCTCCCACACAAAGGCAGAGAGGGGAAGAATGGAGGTGGAGGACTCGGGCTGTCAGGACTGGCGCTGGGATGGAGTTAGATCTCATTTCTCAAGTGTCATCGCACTATCTGTGTCTCCTCCTCTCTCCTCTCTGTCCAATTACTGCCACAATGCAGACAGCCCCTTCCTGCAGAGCTGCATATGGCTCCGTGGTTGTAAAGCCGTCCCTCCACAGTGAAGCTATGCAGTTATTGATGGGTACAGTATGTGTGACACCCAAAGGGGCTGCGGTAGGTTGTTTTTTGACTGAGCGAGAGCTGCAAATCTGACAGTTTACCACAACAGGATTTTCTCTGAATATCCATGTGCCACCTGGGTGTCATGGACGATAACTAACAGTTTAGGTATGTCTTTTCTACCATGAAAGCAAACCAATTAAAATGCATGACTTTAGATCCTCAGTGAAACCACTCAGATACCTGCAGGATAAATTATCTAGCAAACAACAGAAAACTTGACCTTCATACAGCTTTTCAAAAATGCACCAGAGGTGATATGAATGTGATTTTTCCAAGAATATTTTCAGCAATTTAAAAAGAGATAAAGAATGAAAAGCATCCCAACTTCTATTGATCCTCCAACAAGAATATTTACTGGATTACGGCAACATTGACTTTAATTTTGCAGTTTATTTCATTGTAAAATCATGTATATCATATTTGAAACAGTAGGTGTGAATCAATTGCAACAATTTTATATGAGCAATCAGATGATTGCATTGGTTATTTACTCAGAATTTTTGTCCCTTATTTGTTTTCACCAGAAACAGATTAGAAATTGCATGTGCAATAATTTTGCATTTTGGGTATATTTTTATGGAAATGTACAGAATGTCAACATTAATAAAAAGGCCATTTGGAAAAGGATAGACCAGCCTTTTGTGAGCTTTTTTTCTGTCAAGCACCCTTTAAAAATCAGAAAGATCTCAACTCACACCAGTCAAAACATGAAAACAAATATTCTACATCAGGGCCACAGTGGGACTCAATCTCAGCCCTGAGACTCAGACCAGCCCACTCTAGTGCACCTGGCTTTTTAATTGTGGATTTACTAGATTTATTATAATATGATATATAATCTGATTAAGAATTTATAAAGGTCCATTTTAGCAGTTTGGTCACATGCAAACATTCACACACTGGGACAACGGCTCACTATGTAACTGCGTTGTGTGTTATTGACAGAAGCAGTTGCACTGGGCATGCTAATGCTGCTAAAACAAAATCTAAAAACTCTCTAATGAAACTGTTTATCTCATAATTATGACTACCCATGAGCAAGGCTGGCCATAAGGGGGGTAAAGGGGAGACCTTTCTGGGACCCAGGCAAAAATGGGGGGCCGATGGAGGTCAGCAAAATCATGGTCCATGGTGAATTTAATCTGTGATACTCATATTTCATATTTACCCTAAAAATAACTACTTTTTAAGAAAAAAGGCAGAAAATAAATGTATGTATTTATGCTGTAGTTAAATGTTGCCTTTTTCAAAAGTGAACCATTTTTCTTGAAAGAGAATGACATTTTTATTGGTAAGGTAAACAATGTGGACGAGCACATTGAACTAAACCGTTTGGAAAGTGAGTCAGACTTCAAAGCTAAGCCATCATGTGCACAAACATGAAGATGCCAGAAAATACAGCAGAAAAAATGGAGACATCAATGGGAAATAGCTACATTACTGTAAAAGAGGCTAAAACAAGGGGGGAAAGTGGCAAATATGTGTTAAAACTGGCACACAAAAAAAGAGTGGCATATATTGCCTAAAAAGCCAAAATTGGTAAAAATTGGCAAAAAAGAAGTGGCAAACATTGGTAAGAAGTGGAAAAAATGATTGAGAAGCAGCAAATTGGGTTGAATGTGGCAAAAATGAGGCACAAAACTGTGCAAAGTGGAAAAAATAATTGGGTTAAAATTGGCAAAATAAAAGGGGGAAAATTGCCTAAATGCAGCCAAAATTGGTAAAAACTGGCAAAAGATATGGCAAACAAAGGCATAAAGAGGCAAACATTTGTGAAAAGCAGCAAAGTGGATTAAAAGTGGCGAAAAGTAAGCATATAAATATGCAAAAAGTGGCAAAAATGAGTGTAAATTGGCAAAGGAGAGGTTAAAAAAAGTGGCAATAAAGTGCAAAAACTCAATAAATGGGTATTTGTCTCACATGTGCCAACTTTGGTTTGTTTAATTTTTCTAAGTGGGTCCTGGGGGTCTTGGTTGTCCTTAGATATTAGAGGGGGCCTGATGACAAAGGTTGGGAACCCTGGTCTAGACCGTACTCTTTAATGTATTATTATGAAGACCTAATGGTAATCACCATGACCTCAGCAGCAGCAACTTTGCCTCAACAGACAATGAAGTAGTCTGAACTTAGCAGTGGTACAGTGGCGAGGAAAACCTCCCACTTTAATGGGACAGGACCTCGAGCAGATCCAGACTCATGTTGAACAGCCATCTGCCGGTTTGCAGATCCTTTCAACCTTTATTCAGCTGAATACAACAGAGGGACAAGATATTTAATGTTCCAGTGATGGCCTTTATTGTGAGGGGGTGTGTTAGGGGCCATTACAGGGGTGACTTGCACATCTGTGAGGCCACCATGAATACTGACAGGTACAGTCATTCAGACCCCTTCACTTTGTAAATTCTGTTACGTTGCAAGGGGCTGGCTTACAGGGTCTGAGTGTTTTTTTTTTCTTTTTTAGGCTTGTGAATGCATAAAGAAATCATCTATAGTATACAAACACATGGAAATTTAACTCTTGCTGGCAAGCTGAATAAAATCAATATTTTTATACTCCAAAGAGTGTAAACTACAGTAAAGAAAATAATCATAACATTGTTTTAGTTATAAACATTTCCTGTATTTTTGATATTTCATCTAAATCTGAAGGCCTACATCTTGCTTTGTATGGTCAGTTTGTAGGCAGAAGAAGAGAGAATTATTGATCTTCAGTACAGTGTGTTAGGGTTTTAGAATGATGGGCACTCTTTGAGAACAGTAATATCTAAAATAAATGATGCTGCCTGGAAAAGACGTTTTTGTTTTTATTGTTTCTAAATGGAGCTGCATCATTTTTGCCAAAATGCTGTATAGATTTGTTGATGTTTCAAATCTAAATTTGTATTAAAAAATGCTTGAAAATAGTGCATATAACTGCCTGATGAGCAAAGACTACCCATGGACCCGCCTAAGTTTGGGCGAAGCTCCAGATATCAAACCTTTTCAGCTCCGCCCCTGCTACAGTCGTTGAAATCCTTTTTTCTATTAGTCTATTTGTTTTTTGTCATGAATCCTCACTCAGCACCCCAAAAGGATAAATCGAAAACAGAATTTTTTAAAAATTGGAGAAAAAAAGGGAACTGCAGCCCTCCACTGACCTGGGAGTTTACAAAAGACTCCACGTTTTTTTTTTTTTTTTTTTTGGCTTGGTTTTTGCTCTGATATCATTGTCAGCTGTGAGGCCTTCTATAGAGAGGTGTATGCCTTTCCAAATCATGTCCACTCGGTTTAATTTACCACAGGTGGAGGCTAATCAAGGTGTAGAAACATCTCAGCAAAGATCCAGAGAAATGTGAGGAACCTGAGCTAAAATTCAAGTGTTGTTGCAAAGGGTCTAAATACTTATGTCAGTGTGATATTTCAGTTTTAGATTTTCATAAAGTTGCAGGAATTTCTAAAATTCTGTTTTCACTTAATCATGATGGGGGACTGAGAGTAGATCAATAAGAAATTTTTTTTTTTTTTTCAAGGGGGTCTGAATACTTTTTGATTGCACTGCACATCTGTTCGAGTGTAAACATCCTTAAAGTTTATGCATTGATGATGCGTTGATCTGCAGGAAAATATTGGACATGTGAGTGAGAATTTTTTATAAGAGAACCAAGTAATAAAAAGATCATTTCTGCATATGTAGGTACAAAGAAATCTGCCTGAATGCAGCCAAAATTGGTAAAAACTGGCAAAAAATCTGTCAAACATGGGAGAAAAGCAGCAAAATGGGTTAAGAGTGGCAAAAAGGAGGCACAAAATGGGCAAAAGTGGCAAAAATGGGTTTAAACTGGCAAAAAGGGTGGTAAAAATTGCCTAAATGCAGCCTAAATTTGTAAAAAGTGGCAAAAGATGTGGCAAACGTGGGTGGAAATTAGCAAAATGGGTAAAAAGTGGCAAAAATGAGTGTGAACTGGCAAAGCAGAGGTAAAATAAGTAGATTAATGAGAATAAAAATGATTTTTTCATGGGGTTCTAAACACTTCTTGGGTGCACTGTGCATCTGTCCAAGTGTAAATATCCTTTTTTCTATAGTTGCATTGATCTGCAGCAAAATACTGGACATGTGAGTAAGAATTATTTATAAGAGAACATAATAATTAAAAGATCATTTCTGTAAATGTAAGTATAAAGAAATCTGCCTGAATGCAGCCAAAACTAGTAAAAACTGGTAAACATGGGAGAAAAGCAGCAAAATTGGTTAAGAGTGGCAAAAAGGAGGCACAAAACGTGCAAAACTGGCAAAAATGGATTGAAACTGGCAAAAAGGGTGGCAAAAATTGCCTAAATGCAGCCAAAATTGTTAAAAATGGGCAAAAAAATGCAGCAAACATAGGTGAAATCAGCAAAATTGGTAAAAAGTGGCAAAAATGAGTGTGTATTTGCAGAGGAGAGGTAAAATAAGTAGATTAATGAATATCAAAATGATTTTTTTTACATTGGGATCTGAATTATTTATAAGAGAACCAAGTAATAAAAAGATCATTTTTGCTTATGTAAGTATAAAGAAATCTGCCAAAATGCAGCCAAAATTGGTTAAAAAAAATGGCAAAAAGATGTGGCAAACATGGGTGGAAATCAGCAAAATGGGTAAAAGTGGCAAAAATGAGTGTGAACTGGCAAAAGAGAGGTTTAAAAAAAGTAGATTAAAGAGAATAAAAATGTTTTTTTTTCATTGGGTTCTGAATACTTTTGAGTACACTGTGCATCTGTCCAAGTGTAAATATCCTTTTTGCAATAGTTGCATTGATCTGCAGCAAAATACTGTAACATCTGTGTCTTAAACATAAGACACAGATGTTGCAATAAAAAGAATAGTAATATAGTAAAAATCCATCTCCCCATAGATACTTAAACAGTGGACATGTTTCTTTCACTCCTTATAAAAAAGTGTGCCTAACACACATCATTATTGGCATCCTTATTTATTTTCATTGTTCCTTTAATCATATGCTCCTTAAAGTGTCTATATGATAATGTTGCATTGATTTTGCATTTATCAGTATTTCTTTAAACCTGATGATGTCATGACCTGCTTTATTTGTTGCCTTTGTTTGTAGCTTTGATTTTAAAATGTGTTTTAATTATAGAGTAAAATAAATTAAAGTCACAGCATCGGGCCGTCTCAGAGCTGCTGTGATATAAATTGCCCTGACATCTGTGTAGTGGAGGCATTCAATAATCACATAGCCTCACTGGGCTCACTGGTGTGTGTCTTCTGTGGGAATGCAGCTCTCTTAAATCACACACACCATATGTTGACGGTCATCTATTGACGGGGCCACGGAGAGAGGCGTTTGCTGCTGGATCAATCAAACCGGAGCGAGCGTCTCTTTCACAGGGAGAGCTTCCTCACACATTGAACGATCTGCTTCCTCAGCTCATGTTTGTTTTGCGTTAATTTAGGAAGAAAAATATCTTTGTATTTCTAAAGTTTGTTGGCATGTTATCAAATCAGGTCTGTATGGCACTGAGTACAAGCACCAATGAGTCAAAAAAGATGCTGTTTAACCTTTCACCACAAGTGCAAAAACAGTTTAATGATTACTGTCTGTATAATAAAGTAGTAAATATATTTAACAAATTGGGATATAAATAAACTTAAAGTGACTACTTTAATATCTTATGCAGTCACAAGCTTCTTTTCCATCTCTAATCTGATGCAGACAAACAAAGGCAGGTTTAGTCATTTGGAGGCCCCTGGCCAAAGCAATTATGAGGCCCTTCCCCGTGTAGCCAAAAGCAATCATGGCAAGTAAACAAAATATTTTGAAGCATGTCTTTTCAAAGCCAGAAAACCACAGGGCAAAGCCAAATATAAAATAAAAACGTCCTTCATCAGCTCTGAGAAGAGCACCATAAACTCATCACAGGGGTATTTTTACATCTCTAGGCCTGTTGGAACTTATGAAATAAAGAATATGTGCACTAGTGGTGCAATATTTGTCTTTTTCTGACACAAATCATACACTTTTATTTATTGCATGTTGTTTAGGGTTTTACCTGTTTGATAGGAAAACATTTGGGGTTTTTGTTTTTAAGGACTTGGACCTCACTGTTGGGCCTGAGGGTCCTCCCAAGAGACTTCATTAGTTAGTCTAAATCAACTTTCATGCATTTTTATTCACTTTCAACAGCTCATTTACATTCTGAATACACATCTTTAGCACCGACAATAACTTTAGACATATCCCTCATATATCTGGAGGCTCCTTGGAGCATAAGGCTCCAGGCAACATGCCTGCTTTTGCATAATGGTGAAACTGCCCATGCATGACCCCTGGCTATCTGTGTTATTTCATTATATCAGTGCTGAGGTACTTTCCCTCCAGTGAGTGTGTGGAAAATTTCACTAAATTGTGAGAGAGTCTGTGATATTTGAAAACAGTTAGGAAATGTTGATATTCTTCCCGTAGTGGAGTAAAGAAGCTGGAGCTGTTAGGAGCCAAGTTTGACCTTTTCACCTCTGCAGGCGGGAAAAGTGGTGCCTCTTTAGACTGACATGTTAAAATATATGCTCTCAGCCACCTCAGGTCAAACGGCCAAGTGTCTTCTAGAACATTTTGCCTCCAATTGTTTTAAATGTGAACACATTTCAGGCCATGGTAGGTTGTAAGCAGAATGACAATCTTGTTTATTTTTTGTTACATATGTTTTTGAGCTCTCTCCCCTTAGAAAAAAGTTTTATTGTATCTAATAGCCAAAAATGCAAAATTAAAGGTCATTTTTAAAATTCTTCCTAGCTACCATTACACCCTGAATACAAAAGAACACTACAAGCAACTCAGAGACCATGTTATTGGAAAGTGTAAGTCTGGGGATGGATATATGGAAGGAATATGGCACATGGGTAAATATGCCTAGATCGGGCTGTCCTCACAAACTGAGTGATCGTGCAAGAAGGAGAGTAGTGAGAGAGGCCACCAAGACACCTATGACTACTCTGAAGGAGTTACAAGCTTCAGCAGCTGAGATGAGAGAGACTCTGCAGACAACAACTGTTGGCCGAGTTCTTCACCAGTCAGAGCTTTATGGGAGAGTGGCAAAGAATAAACCACTGCTGAAGAAAACTCAGATTAAAACTAGATGAATTTGCTAAAAGGAATGTAGGAGACTCCATGGCCAAGTGGAAGAAAGCTTTTTGGCTATGTTTGGTGTGCACCATTCACTACATATCATTACAAAAACACACCATCTCCACTGTGATGCATGGTGGTGGCAGCATCATGCTGTGGGGATGCTTCTCAGCAGCAGCCGGCCCTGGGAGGCTTGTAAAGGTAAGGGTAAAACAAAGGCAGCAAAATATATTATAATCTGTTGTTTAATCTGTTGTCACTTTGGCATTAAAGAGTTTCTTTGGTCAAAAAATCCAAATTGCATTGAGCATGATTGATTTAAAGCAGTGATACAAAACGTGTGGCTCTTGAGCCACATGTGGCTCTTTTTGTGATGATGTGTGGTTCTTTTATGTCTTAATTTTAAATATTATTCCCCAGAAAACCTTAAAAAGGGAAATTTGAGCTCAGAAATGATCCATTGCAAGTCACATTAATCAGTTAGTTTCGCACACTTGTAGAGTTTGCATTATTTGTCAGTCCTAATTTTTTTGTCAATATACTTCCATTGCCCTTACTTCAATTTTCTGCCCATTTTTAATCATTTTTACTGCTTTAAGCCTAATTTTGCCTTTTAATGCCACTATCTTTTCACATTTTTGACCATTTTCCCACCTTTTTGCCTTTTTTATTCACCTTGCACTAATTTTTGCCATGTCTGTGCCTTTTTTGGACCATTTTTGCCACCTGTAATTCATTTATTTTTTTGTCACTTTTCATCCATTTTTGCCACTTTCTGCCCTTATTCTGCCATTTTGTCTGCCTATTTTTGTAACTTCTCATCTAGTTTTTGCCATTTTATGCCTACTTTGCCCCTTTGACCCAGTTTTGCCATTTGTTTGCTGCTTTTAGCTCATTTTAGTCACTTTCACTCATTTTCCTGCCATCTTTTTGCTGCTTTTTGACTGTTTTTGCCACCTATAACTCATTTTGTCAATTCTTACTCATTTTTTCACTTTCTACCTTTTTGGCCACTTTCCTACACCATTTTTGACACTTTTCAACCATTCTTTGACACTTTTTGCTGTTTTTTCACCATTTTGCCACCTTTAACTTACCTTTATTGCCACTTTAACACATTTTGCCACTTTTCACCACTTAAATTGTAGCTCTTGCGAAGGTAGTTTTCAACAATTTGGCTCTTTGGTTGAGCAGCAGAGTTGAGTAACACTGATTTATAAAATCAATAAAAAGGTAAAACATCCAAGAGGGTGAATACTTTTTAAAGGAACTGTAAATAAATTCAGGGTAATATTGCCTAGGCTTAATTAGTGGGGATGCTGAGCATCCACACTATTGATATTCATGTCGGCCATTTTGTTTATTGTTCTTCTTCCTCGCCAGCTATCTCCTCCATACTTTGTCGTATCGACACTGTTTAAACTTTTAAAAATTCAGTTTCTCCATCATTTGACTGCTATGACCTTTCTCATTTCTAACTTTTATCATTTTTTAAAATATGGCTATTTTCATGCTATTTTTCAGCTATTTCTATGCCTTTTCAGCCATTGAATGCAATTTTCAGCTACTTTGAGGCCCAAATCAGCTATTTTATGCTATTTTCAGCTATTTTAAGGCTATTTTCAGCTGTTTATAGTCTGCCTTCAGCTATTTTTATCCTTTTTTGAGCTATTGAATGCCATTTTCAGCTACTTTTATGTCAATTTATGTTATTTTTATGCTATTTTTGTGCTTTTGGCTATTTTCAGCAGTTCTTCCACAATTAAGCTCTCAGCATCTACACGCAATTTCAGCTGAAATTGCAATTTTGATCTCGTTGTTGTTCAAACGTCTTCCTATAACAGGAAACTTTCAGAATAATTTCATTTGTGATATTGATATAACTTAACACTTCTGTTTGTCCTCAGAAAATCAAAGTTTCAGTCCAGACATCTCTTTTCTTCTCTTTTGTCTGAGTGTTTTCAGGACCAGGTCAGAGCAGACATTAGCTGCTCACTCCATCATGTCGTGAAACTCTGTAAAGGATCTGCTTTTCCGCGTTCAGCTTTAAATCCAATCCCCTTGATGCGTGGGGAGAGCAAAGTGAATTAGAAGATTGAGGTGGGAGGCTGATTAACCCCCCCTTCTCCTCCTCCCTCCTCCCTCCTCCTCTCCTTCCAGCCAGGACCAAAGTCGAGATGCAAAGAAAAGGAGGAGACAGAAAGAAGATATTTGAAAAGCTGCCACGAGTTCCCTGTCACACCGCCTCCTGCGTGGATTGAGCCGAGCTCTTTGTTATCCACGGGCATGAATACTGAGTGGATGTAAAGAGAAAAAAAGCGAGGAGAGGAGAAAAAAAGAAAACATAGGGGCTTGTCTGCATCCAGAAAACCAGGACGAAAATAATTTGACCTGCAGAAATCTCTTTAGGATTGGATAAAGAGACGCACTGCCAGTTCTGATTGGTTGGTTGTGGGCCTCCTTCAGGGTGTTTTGGTGTCAGCCTAGGTGTGTTTTTAAGAAAATAAAAAAGCTGTTAAGGCGTTTAAAGTTGAGTGTTCCATAAGAAATTTAAGCTCTAATTCGTGCGTTTTTGTTTTAAATGTCATGTTGGAGTTTCCTAAGTTGTATTTGTAATAGTTGTTTTGTGCAGCTTGGGCTTTTATTTTGAAAAGGTTTGGGTTAGTTTCATCACTTTTCGCTATCTTGGTGCTGTTAAAATCTCACAGTGCCACCTAAACTGGCATCTAAATGCGATTTAAACGTGCAGGATCCGTGCGTAAAAGACTAGTTTGACGCTTTTGACGCACGAAACAGACGCACAAACAACAGCTTCCCTCCTCCGGATACAATCACCTTTATGCGAACACGTGGGGTCTAACCACTCAGTCGAAGCACTTCACTCGTGGAGTGGAGGGGGAGGTGTGGAGGGTGCACAGGTGTCCCACAACCCACACATGGACCCCCATCCCCTGCGCACGTACACACAAACGTCTAAAGACCCTAAAGGCGCATGGGAAAAAAAAAGGAGAAACAAAATTTGTATTCGCCTTTTAAGCGTGAATATGGAGACGTGCTTTGCGCAGGAGACGCGCTAAAGCGACATAAAGGAGGCATTATTTGGAGACGTTTGCCCCTAAAGTTCAGCAGGCCCGTGCTGCGTCAGGAGGTTCATCTCAGCCTGCAGTCAAATTTATGAGCAGAAGCGTCATTCATTAAGACTTTGAGTCTTTTGAGTTTGTGATGAACCTCAGATTAAAGTCTGGAGTGAGGAGTTTGCTCTTGTTTTATCTCAGAATCGCTGACTGCATGGCTACAATGATCTTAGTCCTCATGATTGCATCTTATGTAAAGAGAAACAAATATTTGATTCGACAAATAAAGCCAGATTTTTTACTTTATCAATAACTATGGGGGTACTTTTTGGTTTGCAGGCCTTCAGCACACCCAGACCTGGATTTAGGCCCTCGAATGGTTACGCTATATGCTTTTTTTAAAAAGACTTTTTGGGGGTAGGAGGGGTAAAGGGGGTCAGGGAGCTTTAACTCGGTGACAAAGCCTCATTTGCAGGTCAATGCGATGGCACACTCGCCTCTCCTCTCCATCCAGCTCGCCTTTGTTCCCCGTCGCCTGCGCTGATGCCAGATGGTCATGGAAAATGCTAATTCCTCCTGGCTGATTTCCCTCCTTTCTATGTTTAATTGCAGCCTTTGCAGACTGCCCCGTTAATTGTGTGTTTTTGGAGAGCAAAATTAGATTTTGTTTTCTGTCTGAAATTATATTTTTGTTGCAACATTTGCATGAGGCCTTGCAGAGAACGTTTTAAGTGTTAGTGGCTGCGCAACGATTTTCACGTTTGGACGCACTGAGGAGGGACATTTTAGAGGAACTTGTGATGCATTTTACTGGGAAGTGGAGAGATTGTATCAGCTGTCAATGTGATTAAAGGACTGATGATGGAGTAGTTTGTGCGTCTGCAGGGGCGCACAGAGGCCTGATTGTATCCTCATTTATAAGACATATGCACATTCATTTAACTTCTCACGTTTACGCACATTTTCTTTTAACTTCAGTGCCAACAGGCTCAGAATTAGTTTATCTTTATTTCGTGATTTTTTTCTTATTTAAACGCTCATTTTCAAAGCTTTTACGCGTGCCTTATAGATGATCCAAAGCAAAAGGAACAGTTTTTATATCTCATTCGTGTGAAAACAAACTTGAATCTCTTTTTAGGAGGCTGATCACATGCAAAATAAAGGCCACACGCATCTAGTCTATTTTAATAGAACTTATTGTGGTTTAACAATGAAGAAAGGCTAGACTTCAAGTTTAATTTAATGATCTGGTTAAGGTAAAAATATCTGGTGATATTATTGCTCGTGGATGACACAAACATGTCTGTGTTAAAGGTCAAAGAGGCTGCAGGCCTGTGAGGCTCTTCAGCAGCTGCTTGTGTAATTATATTCTCCTGCAGAGGCTCTGTTAATGAGCCCTGTATGGTAGCTGTCATCTCCTTCCTTTATTGTCCATCATACACACAACAGGGCTGAATTGAGCCATAATTGTCACACACACAAAAATTTGTGAGGCCTATTTGAATAAAAGAGAAGAAGTAAAATGAAGGCCTGCGTTTGGAAAGATGTGCGTAAAAGTCTCTACGTGGGCTCTAAAACAGTCTGAGTGAAATGATTTACTGATAACAGTGTGTGCAGAATATTATCATAAACTTTGAGCTCAGAAATTATCCATTGCAAGTCACATTAATCAGTTTCGCACACTTATAGAGTTTGCTTCATTTGTCAGTCCTAATTTTTTTGTCTTTATATTTCCATTGCTCTCACTTGCATTTTTTGCCACCTTTAATCCATTTTTACTGCTTTAAACCCACTTTTGCCTTTAAATGCCACTTTTTCCCCCATTTTTGACCATTTTCACATCTTTTTGCTGCTTTTTGCCTGCTTTATTCACATTTTTGCCATGTCTATGCCTTTTTCTGACCATTTTTGCCACCTATAACTCATTTTTTTTGTCACTTTTCAGCCATTTTTGCTACTTTCTGCCCTTATTTTGCCATTTTTTCTGCCCATTTTTAATACTTTACACCCAGTTTTTGCCATCTTATGCCTATTTTGCCCCTTTTTGCCATTTGTTTGCTGCTTCATGACCATTTTGCCACCTGTAACTTATTTTTTTGTCACTATTCACCCTTTTTTCTGCTACTTTCTGCCCTTATTCTGCCACTTTTTCTGCCTATTTGTGTAACTTCCACCCAGTTTTTGCCATCTTATGCCTGCTTTGTCCCTTTTGGCCCATTTTTGCCATTTGTTTGCTGCTTTTTTGGACCATTTTTGCCATCTTTTTGCTGCTTTTAGCTCATTTTAGTCACTTTTCACTCATTATCCTGCCATGTTTTTGCTGCTTTTTGACTGTTTTTGCCACCTGTAACTCATTATTTTGTCAGTTCTTACTCATTTTTTCTCTTTCTACCTTTTGCCACTTTCTTTCCCCATTTCTGCTGTTTTTTCACCATTTTGCCACCTTTAACTTATTTTTATTGCCACTTTAACACATTTTGCCACTTTTCACCACCTAAATTGTAGCTCTTGCGAAGGTAGTTTCAACAATTTGGCTCTTTGGTTGAGCAGCAGAGTTGAGTAACACTGATTTAAAGAATTAATAAATGGTAAAACATTTTTCCAAGCCTATCAGGCCTTAACCTGTGACCTTTGCTGTAAAAGCTCAAATTCAAAGCCTCTTTGAGCAAACGAATGTGATTTTAAGTTCTATTTATGGGGACAAATTTTATATAGTTACACAGCTGTAGAGACAAATAAAAGCAGATGACCCCTTTAACTCAGAGGGGGGACTTGAGCCCCTGAATGTGTCCAGTCTCCAGCACAGAGGGGACTTCATTAAAGTAACACATGAACAGCTGTTGTCTTTAACATGTAAACTATTGAGATTTTAAAAGTGCGTTGAATGGCCCTGCAGCTCCCCGTGGGCATATGGGCGTTAATTAGCTGGATATAGCCATAGATTAATTATAATATTTTTTTTTCGCCAATCCGTATCAATGGAGCAGCCAGACAAAGTGTCTTTTGTTCTCTGATGCAGGACATTCTGTGGCTGACTGAATGGGTCTTGGCTATGTCTACATGGATTTGCCATATGGCAACAAAAAGGAAAGAATGGAGCCGGAGAGCGCTTTGTGTTGGGAATCAGAACAAGGCCGTCAGAGCTTATGGCTGCATGGAGCTGACAAAGTCACTGCTGCCATCAAAAGTCTCCATTTTCATCCAAACAGCCATGTCACACAGTCGACTAACTAATAGGAGAAACTTATGAGGATTAAAAATGTGGATCTATTTTTTCGTGCGTAATGCCAAGCAGAGAAGGCCCCATGCGCATTCACACACTTTTTTTTTCTGCTCCTGCTGCATTTGGCTTCTTTCAATTAAGGCTAAACTTGCAAGTATGACCTGTTGAATGGTTTGTTTCAATAGACGAGCACAATTACAAAGACTAGTAGTTTTCTTTTTGCAGCTCTGGCAGGTGGCCTCCACGCCCGGTGTATCCACGCCGGGGTAAACAGTGTGTGTGAGTGGGTCTTTTAGAGGGCTTGTTGAGTGCGGGGTTTGCATGTGGGGGTGTCTACGTGGCGGACAAAGCAGGGGGATCCAAAGGCAGCTGCTGCTTCTTTTGGAAGGGGGCGAAAGGGGCCTTTAAATCCCAGCCTATATCCCGCAGCTGCCATGCTGCCCAAGGCTGCACGTCTCAATGCGTTTATCCCCCCGCAAGGTATAGATACGAGCCAGGAGAGGCGGACTGATACGGGGGGCAGAGCTGCGCACAAGTACCTGCGTCCTCAAGGGGGAGGGGCTAAGACTGCACTGAGAGGTGTTTATTGTCTCAACAGTGCAGAAAACCTTGTTTTCGTGAGGGGTTGGACTTCAAATCTGTGCAAGGACGCACAACTTTACGCCTAAAATAGGAGAGTGAAACCGGAATAAACAAAGACAAGTCAAACCAAGTCTCCTTTCTCAGTTTCAAGACCGATTTAACACACTTGTAAAAACAACACCAAGAACCCATGCGTAAAGTTGAAGTGAAATATTTATTCTCATCTTTAGTGAGACATAATTAGGGCACTTGTATGAAAAACACACACACAAAAACGGCTCAGAAAACACAAAGAAACCTATTTTTCAAGTGTGGACAACTATGAAGAAGCTACATGATTGCAGAAACATCACAAAATATTTTAAAAAAATGAGAACAATAAAATAAAATAAAATAGAAATATGCCCTTTGGCTACAACAACAGGGCATTTAACAAATATAAAGAAACATAAATAAATTATAAGTTAAAATAGTCTTAAAATATACATTTACAGGAAAACCAGAACAGAAATAAACATTTAGAAGCTACTGTTTCTATAAAACTGTACACTTTTGGCCAGTGTAGACAATTCTTTAAAAGTCATTTAGGATTGCACAGATGTTAAAACATTTAACACTGTCGAGTGGCTGTATGCAAAAGCAACAATGCTACATTTGTACTGGATAGAAGTCATTCGGCGAAGGCTTTTTTTTTTCTCTCTTTTTCGCCCGTTCCCCCCCAAACCGTTCTGTCCTGAGAGTCTGCTCCCGAGTCCAGGCTGCGCTCCGCCGGGGCGCACAGAGCCGGAGCGGCCGGTCGGTCCATGGGGCTTCCGATTCCTCCTCCCCATCTCCGGCGTGTAAGTAGCGAGAAGAAACATCCTCTCTCCCTCTCTTGATGCTCAAAATTGCGCAGGCAAGTAGTGCAACAAAAAAAAAACACCTGAAAAAGGAAGGAGAAGTAACACACGGTGAGTTTTTCCGACAAACAGTCGTTCTGAAGAAAGACTCGAGTCAGCAGAAGGCGTCACCCTTTCCACCCCGAGCCTTTTCCCGCCACATCGTGACGCACACTCCCCTCCCCCAACCAGCAGTGTTACTACAGCCTCTACTATCACTACTACTGCGATTTCACCACCACAAACCCTCCCCATCCCCCCTCCTTGATAAGACTGGCTGACTCGCGCAACCTTTACGCAGAAAAACAAAACAAAAATACACCTCCATACCCTTTCCTTCAATCTTAACTGGACTTGATTACAATTTATGTTAGAGAATCAGACAGTTTAATGTCTAATGAAGCAGGATATCACCATTTAAGTACATCTTTAAGATACAAACAGTGACAAAAATACGGTAAATCTTCATACCTTCAACGAATCCTTTTTCGTGGAGTTTGTTCCACTGGGATTGGAGACTTGGAGAGGTGGCAGGCGCCCATGTCAATCGATTTTCTTTCAGCAGTCTTCTTTCGTTTCACGAAAAAATCTGTCACAAGGCAAAAGATATGTAAATGAATACACAGAAGTTCGTGTTTTGGTTTTACGCACAGCACTCCCTTGATAACAGTGCAGGGAAAACTACCATAAGAGAAGTGCGCATCCATCGTAGACAGGGTGATTTAAATGACCGATATTTACCTGTGATGTGTGTGTTGTTGTCAGCAGATGCCGTCCTCTTGCGCCTCACACACGGGACCAGTCTGCGGTGAGTCTTCCCTGAGTTCAGTTTATCCGTGCGGTTCTCCTGGTTGATCTCCGTCGGACAGGGAGGGCTGCTGCTCTCGGGCAGGGCCAGGCGCTCCATTACATCCATACGCGGGGGCTCCGTGGGAGCACAGTCCGATGGGGTGGGTGCCTGCTTGACGGGCGTCGCCGGTACCCTGGTCCTCTCTTGCTGTACAGAGTCCTGGTAAAACACCGGGGTCTTATCCACGGACACTTCTTCCCATGCGTAATCCCCATCCAGCGGGGTGTTGGTTTCGAAATTAAAGTTCCACCTCTGCTGGTCCCGCTCGGAAATCTCCCGGAGTTTGGCTTTCATCTCCCGGCTCAGCTCGTCGTGATCCACCGGTCCGAAGAGGTTGCGGCAGACGCTGGTGCGCCGGTGGAGAGGGAAGGTCCTCCGGGCCACCAGCCTCTCCAGCGCACTGCTCGATAACTGCACGTTCGACATCTCCAAAATGTTTCCAAAGAGCTTCGCTTCGATTGATCCCTGATCAGTGAGTATCAGGTGTTGTTTTCGTCGTGCCAAATATTCGTGCGTGATTCCTTCTCCTCGCCTGTACGTGTCTCTCCACCACACACTTCGGTTTAAATGTACCTTCGTCGTGAGATGTGGGGTATATAACCTCCTTACAACTCGCCTGTCAGACCAGGAACCTATCAGCTATCCTCTCATTGGCTGTCCCAGTTTGTCGTCCAGCCCACTCCAGAAGAAGAAGCACGCACAACCCCCACCCCGATTACCCGTCGGCCCCTGATGCCCATTTGGCTGTGCGCCGAGCAAAGCGCAGCGATTTGAGCCTTTTCTCCGAGAACGCAGAGCGGAGTTTCCCGATGTCAGCGTCAAACAGTTGGAGCCGCACTTTCAGCTTACACAAGCAGCTGGTGGTTACGCTTCCATTATCGGACGCAGACTTGTGTTCCCACTCACTGCTGTGTTGCGCGTCCGATTATGGAATAATGACTGATCGCTTACAGAATTCAACGAAATACACAAATTGCACGTCTTCATTCCTATCAGTTGTAAATTCTTGAATTCATTGATGGTGCAGCCACTCTGAAGAAATCATGCTGCCCGATTATCGACCCCTTTACATTAACAGTGGGGTGTGTGCACCCTCCCCCCTTTCTCTCTCACCACAACACCTTATCTCCTCTCCTCCTTTGGTGTCTAATTCAGCACTCTACAGATATTGCACTGTGCTTTGGTTTTACGCACGCACGCAAATGCTGCATCAGGAGAGGACTAAAGCCATTTTTTTTCCTTCAAGAGCAGCTGGACAGTCTGCTTCTCCAAAAAAACAAAGTAAATAACTATTTAAGTATAATTAATTAAAACAATCTTACTTTCTTTTCACAGATACATGATTGTCTTTAAAAGTAATGACAGGTATTGATGAGGATTTTTAGCACCTACAGCCCCAACAAATCAGATGAGTGCAGTAATAAAAGCATGTCAGGATCAGTTCACTGTGCAAAGAGGTCACAGTCGATTAACAAAGGTGTTCAGTTTCAGTCAGGTTTAAATCACTGCAGCTCTGACACAATCAGGCCACCACCATGTAAAGAAGAGAGATTTCTATTATTTCTTGCAGGTCTGACTTTATTTTAAAAATAATGCAGGTTTCCTTTCTATAATATCGACATCATTAATAACTGGAAGTGCAAAGCAAGACAGCTCCTGTCTGACTCCTCAGACGCACACTCAGCAGACAGACAACGCCTTTACAGACAATATCAGGCACACAGCGACGCTTAGTGGCGAAAATTGGTACACCATATTATTTACCTTGTATATTGCAAACGTAGTCCTCTACAGCAGGGGTTCTCAGCGTTGGGGTCGTGACCCCATTGGGGGTCACGAGACACTGAGAGGGGGTCTCCAGTTGCCTTAGAAAACTAAGAACGTTTTTGAATTACACTGTTGCCACTTAACACCAATTTTGCCAAATTTTAGCACTTTTTTTCCACTAATTTAACACATTTTTGCAATTAAAAACCAATTTTTTGTCCATTTTAAACCCTTTTCACCACTTGTTTTCTGCATGTTTTTGCCACTTCTAAACCAAATCTTGCAACTCTCTGTCCATTGTTGACTCTGTTGACACATTATTGCCACTATTAACAGCTTTTACCACTTTTTAAGCCACATTTCACAGTTTTATATGCCCATTTTTGCCAGTGTCTGCCTATTTCTACCTCAGCTAACAAGTTTATATCATTTTTCATCCCATGTCACTGAATTTACACCTATTTTTGCCACTTTAACGCCATTTCAGCCACTTTCAAATCCCCTTTTACTACTTAATATGCCCGTTTCTTGCCACTTTAACCCATTTTTGGTTATTTTTTGCCACTTTCATCTAATTTTTTGGCATTTCTAACCCATTTCTGCTACTTTCAAAACCTAATTTCACCACCTTTCCCAACATTTTTTGCAATTATTAACCCATTTCTAACTATTTTTAACATATTCTAATTCCATTTTTGACAAGAGGATTTACATTTTTATAAGGGATACTTAATACACAAATGAATTAAAACTTGTTATTTTGATAAGAGCGGTTATTATTCAGTTTAAATATAAAATACCTCAGCATAGCTTTACAATGGACCATGATTTTGCTTGCCCCCAGTTTGGCTAGGCCCCACAAAGCTCTCCTATTTATCCCCCCTTATGTGCGGCCTTGTTTCCACATGACTATTCTTGAATGTTCATGGCTGTATTCAACCACCCTCAGGTACAGAGGGGGTCCCTGGTCTCTGGCACCTTTATTTTGGGGGTCTCAGGCTGAAAAGGTTGAGAACCCCTGCTTCCAACAGGGGTTCTCAACCTTTTCGGCCTATGAAAAGGTACTACTTTTTCTCCCCTGATTGCTCAGCTTTGCAGAACGATCACCTCTTGGCTGAGTCAACAGTCCTGGTTATGCCAAATTTTTTCCATTTGAGAATGAAGTACTCTTTTGATATAAATGTCTCCTGGACAACAGAGGGAGGTTAAAAGTCCTATAACTTACTTTAATGATAAGATAACAGTCTTTAGAAGATAAAATTAACATATCTTGAGGAATGACTGACTTTAACAAACATTTCAATATTATTTTGTTTCACCTTGTAATTTTCACCTACACAGGTGTTTAAGTCTGTAAATCTGGCAATGGTATTGATTAATAAAACCTGTGCTTTAATGTAATGACTAACCATCTTTATCTTCCAGGCTCCTAAAATAAACTTCGTATACTTGTTATTTTAAATTAAGCAAGGATTAATCCCACACATGCATGAGGATCATTGTCAGCATAGCTGCTCTATCCTGAACAATGCTGGCAGAAATCTTTGTGTTGGTGTTTGGCTCCCTCTAGTGGTAGAAAGTACGTTCTACTGAAACATGGCCTTTTAAATGAGCCAGAGAGCAAGTTGTACTGAATGAATTTAAACTTACAGCCATATTGATATTTTGTTTCATGTGTAAATGCTCTGCAAATTAAGTTGGTTAAAAACCTCAATGATCAACAGAACTGTTGTTGAACAATTTGACTAGAAGTCTGGATGTCATGCTTCATATAAAGAGTTATCCCTGAACTGACAGTCATCCCTACTGTCAGAGCTTATTCAGATCCAAACTGCTCAAAGATTTTCTTCAGTTCTCTGTTTCTCAGGCAGATTTTCAATCTGATTTCATCAGTTTAATTAGCAGTTACTAAAGTCATGACAATTCAAAGTGAAAGTCTGTCTTCATTCCTTGTAGAATAATCTCACAGCTTTTCTCAGAGCAGCAGGTACAGTCAGCTTAGCGTGAAGTACTCAGACCAGTTTCTTCAGGCTGATTCTGTAAAATCTAGACAAACACTGGCTCAGCTCGCTCTCTGACAGACAGAGAGCGTGAATTTCACAGTAAAGTCTGATAAACTCTGAATGAGCTGCTGTCAATGATGCAATAATTTACAAATCCATAATAAAATAAACACATTTGTACTAGTCTAGGGCTGGTAATTAGTTTGAGTTTTTAAAATATATCAATATATTACCAAAAAAGCTATAGTTCATGTTGATTGAAAGAAAAATATGTAATAACGATAAGAACTGCGAAGAGCAATATACTTTATTGATAATAAGATAATAAATCTGAAAAGTTTAGTTCAAGTGGGGAATCACTTTATCTTTTTTATTTTTTAAAGCCTAATTTGGTAGTAATTATACTTTTAGTAAAAATCAAAACAGATTGATACATGACTGAAATGTAGTTAATGATCAAAAATTGCTCCAACCTAGTCCTCAGTGAAAAACATCTGGATACTGCTTGACTACCTCTAGTCACACCAGAGAGCTCAGGTCATGTAAAACTGTATGATGTGTGAGATGTAAACTACAAGCATGGTAAATCATGTCATGTTAATTCACATATCTGAACTAACTTTAAAGTTCCTTGCCAGTTCCACCCAGTTTTACTCTAAAAAACTGAGAAGTGTCAACACCATGCCGCTTGTCTGTGTTGTGAAATACAAAACTAACCTTGCAAAGCAGATGGATTTCTCAGACTTCATGTCTGATATCGGGCAAATCCGTCTTGCAAAGCTCAGATCTACAACATTTGTGCCAGACCCAAAAAATGATTCGAACCAGTCAGTGCCATTTGAGGAGAACTTGGGGGTCGATACTGGCCCGGTTTAGTTGGACAGGAAGCCGATTACAAAGGTTGTGTAGCATTAGCTCAGATGTAGCTATGGAATAACGACAGTTTGATCAGAACTGGACCATATTTCTTCATTAAATAAAGAGCAAGAGAAAGCTTCTCATGACAGAAAAGATGTTTTTGCTCTTCTCCAGACGTATGTCGGCATGTAATGGTTACGAATGGGGTTAAGTTGTACTGTTAGCTAGTGAATACAACAGCTGTTAATGCCGTAGCTATTACCTCAGATGTAGCTGTAATAAACCGGCACATACTGAGTTTGGCAAAATTAAAACTGCATGTTAAAATAGTAAGGAAAATTAACAATTTAGAACTAGCTCTGTTAGCCTGCACAGTGCAAACCTGCAGCAGCAGGAAAAAGGTAGTGATGCTATACACTCCCTGTGTCAGTACCACCCAGGCCTCAGTGTTGATTGGCTGTCCATCTATTCAGATAGTGTTATGGGCCAGACGTTAGGTGAGGCTATAGAGAGTGAAAACAAAACCAGAGGGGAAGATATTTTGTGGTGAAGCTGAAGTGGCACACCTTTGAATCAACCGATTTTGGCTGATCAGGAAAACAAAACGCCAGTATTGATACTTGGCTAAGTGCTAAATGAAAAAAGTCTATCTGGCATGTCAGGATAATACAAGTGAAAATAAAATGATCCGTGCTTTAAGACCACAACAACAGAAGCAGAAGAAGTCCTAGGCCTCCTTAAAGCTTCAGTTAAAGCCCATGCCTTGAATGACTTCATTCTGTGAAGTGACCTGAGACGGGCTTCAACATGAAACAGGCCTTTGATTATTTTCACCTCTCTCTTTTGAACAGAAAAGAAGGGAAACACTTTAAAACTACAGATTTATGCCACAAAGATTTCTAAAAAAAGAAACTACCAAGTGGATCTTAGTAAAACAGCCTGTCTCTGCTGACCTGCTGCACTGTGTGGGAGAGAGATGTCTGTTAATATGATCAGCACTGAGTGCTGTGCTGGTCTATAGAGCTGTGTCTCACATGTGTTTTACACAGATCCTATTATAATTTCAAATCAGATTGTTTTCATGATAAAACATTTATTTCCACAGTAAAAGTCTGTGCCTAGCTTCTCTTTTTCTCTCTATCTTTAATCTACAACTATTTCAACATTTGAAGCATGGAGGCCTCTAATTCAGACCTTATTATGACCTTTACTATAATTTAAATAACAGCAGCATGGTATTAAAAAGGATCAAAGTATTGAATATATTTGGATCTTAGTACATTGAATATCATTTTACTACATTGTTTTTTGTTTGTTTTCTTACATAAAAGTAAGGCCAACTTCAGTCGAAGTGTCAGTGCTCATTTTATTGTTGCTGCCACAAATGGATGTTGTTGTTTCCCAACGTAAAGGCCATATTGAGTACTTCGCTCCACCCCACCCCCACCTCACCTGATCCTTTTGATGTCCCTGAGGTGCTGCAGGCATCACCGCGGGGCCCTTTGGAGGAAGGATAAACAGTCATTTGATCCCACAGCCATATGTGACACCTATAAAGCTGTTTTCTCTGCATGCTGCCTTCACGCTTGAAGTCGGAGATCATTTGACACACCCGGCTGGAGTGATTTCCTGAATGAGTTTGTTACAGTTTCCTCCCTAATGACCCCCTCTGCCAGAGAGGCGTACCTGTAAGCTACAAAGACAAATCTCACAACAAAGCAGTCAGTTTTACTCGGTCAGATAAGACTTCAGATGGGGAGAAGCCAAATCAATGGATATGCCCTCAGTTTATTATCAGACACATCAGAACAGGATATCTGACGGTGACTTTTGGAAAAGTTTTAATGGGCATTCATATCTAATGATTTATGTCTCTGCTAAGCAGCTGTTTTAATGCAGGTCATTTAATCATAGTTGCTGTGCTGACAGCAGCTTCTGATCCACACTTCAACTATCAAATACATTTATCTAACTAAAGGCCTGCAGCTATTTCAGACTGTCTGCTTTGATTTACAAGAAACCCTGCTGTCTGACGCATTATTCCACAGAGGGTGTAGAAGACTTTCTGCAGCTTCTTAGTTCATTTTTTTGTTTGCTTCTTTGTATTATTTTGACTTTGTTAATGATAACAACAATACATTTTGGAAGGTAAGGTTTTTCTTCAGTAGAGTTTTCAAATTTTAATACCAGAACCCATAACAGGTAAATAATGAGCTCTGTACACTTTTTGTATACACTCTTTCTATACTGACAAAAAATGCCGCTTAGAAACACATTAAAGCCACAGTTTTTCCTCCCACAGCCACTGTAGTAAAAAACATTTAATAAATATCATGCATTTTACCACATTAGGCTTTCACTCTGGAGTCCTTGCTTCAAATTTGCATTTTTCCCCAGTACCATATGTAAGCCATTTTACCAAATTTGGCATGGATTTTTTTCCTGGTTTCCTACAGCGGCACTATTCTAAAAATGTATTAAAATCTTAAAATAAATAAAAATAATGCATTAAAATCAAAGTTGCATTAAAAAAGATGTGATAATCCCCTTCAAGAAAATCTAACTTGCATTAAGAATATAAAAATGAATATAGATTTTTCATGTTTTTCATATTACAAACATCACAGTTTTTAAACTTAAGCTGGAATTGAAAAGGTTAAACTTCCCTTAAAATAACCAATATTTAATATTTATGATCAGGTCTGATCTTGAGTTTTTAAAAATCATGAAAAAAGTGAAAAATACAAAGAAATAGTGGAGTATTTTTATTTCTGTTTTTGGATAGTGTCATTTTTTTGTCACAAACACCCTCAGCGTAACAGTTTATTAAAATTTTGAACACAAATGAACAATAACAAATCCTCCAAATAGTTCTCTTTTATTAGCATATAGAAAGGCTGTGATAATCCCCTTGAAGGAAATCCACTTGTTGCATCAAAGAAATGCCATTTTCTGTGTTTTTACTTAAAACATCAGAGGCGTTTATGCACTCAAACAGGCACTGAGAGTTAGACTCCCCAAAATATAACTGATATTTGAACTTTTATCAGGTCTGACCTTGATGTAGAATCATCTCAATTATTTTGTTTTAATATGAAGTATTTTTTATTGCTGTTGATGTATGGCTTCCTTTTTTAGCCTCTTACATCCTTAGTGGAACAATTTTTTTTTAAATAAGAAAAAAGTATTAAAAAATCAAAGTTGTTGCTTATTATTAACATATTCAAGGCTGTGATAATCACTTTAAAGGAAATCCAGTTTGCATGTAGTGAAAAAAAATCTTTTTTTGTGTGTGTGTTTGTTTTTTTTTTTTTTTTTTTTTTTTTTTTTGCATGACAAAAATCTGAGTTTCTGCATTTAAACTGGCATTTAAAGTGTTAAATCCTCCACAAAAAAATAGTTAACATTTTATGTTTATGATCAGGTCTGATCTTGATTTTTAAAATGATACAAAAGATGTCAGAAAAATAATATATATCATACTTTCTGTTATTTATGTATGCTGACATTTTTGGTCACTTACACCCTGAGTGTAACAATTTCTTTTACACATAGGATTTATGCTTTTATTATTTCAGAGTTGATGGCAGTTGTTTTCACTATCTATGAAAGTTATTTTTCTCAATAAAAATAGAAATAATGGCCCTTTTTTGGCCAGTAAAGACACATAAGAATGGGAGAAACTGTTTTTTGCACCAAACTCATTATAATAATCTTTACTCTGCTCATCCCTATTTTTACACTTCTTTTTTAAAGATATATGTTTGGGCATTCATTGTAGACAGGACAATGGATAGACTCAGGAAAGAGAGAAAGAGAGGGGGATGATATGCAGGCAAGGATTCAAAACCTGGGCTGCCTATGTCAAGGACAACAGCCTCTGTAAATGGGGGGGGGGGGCACCTCAGGTACCGATGCCCCTTAGACCAAGTATATGTTTGGGTACTCCCTGATACTGTATATAATATGAACTTAAACTGAATAATAACTTCTGTTATGTCATCTTCAGATGTTCCTCATCCCTCCTCTAGAAAGATTAGCAGACTTTTATCATCCTCATTCATGTTAAAATATCACCAAACTGCAGACATGGCTCCAGCTTTGCTTTCTTATCAACTAATGAGAGGCTTTTTGCTGACGTCCTGTGTGCCAAATTTCCCAAATTCATTTTAGCTGATACATTTATCGATGATTATTATGAATAAATATTGTTCAGACCTAAAGTGTCAAGCCCTCCCCTTCAAAATCCCAATCAAGTTCCCCAACATTTACTTATAAGTCTCTCAAATTTCCATGAAAATACTTCATTTTTTAAATATCTTTCATCCAAATAAATTCCAATGAAAATGCCAATGTTGCAAGAAAGCCAGAGTAACAGATACTGTATTGTTCTAAAACAAGACCTACTGTGTAGAAGAATGGAAGCATCAAACACTGTGGCCCTTGTTTCAGTTCTCGGTGTATTTTGTAGTTTCTGAAGGTTTTTTTTTTTATAACATGTGAGGCTTTGTAGCCTCAAATTTTCCTCCTTACTGTGGATTTACCTTTTAAGCCCCCAAACAAAGAACGACTGCCACATCTCAAAGAGTGACTTTGGTATGGAGACAATAAAGTCTTCAAAGACGCTGCATCACAGAGGGGTTTGTTTTGATTGTTAAATGTTTTATATTCCATGGAGTGAAACATTATACCGCTGAGTTTTAACAAATACTCACAGCCTCAGGTGACTCCTGCCATTCATTTACTCTCTAAATAACAAAACCTCTGTCCTCTGTCTGCACTTTATGGCCTACAGAGGGTCTCAGGACCCAGAGCCTCAAGCAGCCTGCAGACAACATTGCCTTTAGCTATGAAGCCAACACACACACTCTCTCTCTCTGAAACAACACAAAAACCCTCAAAGGGTCAGGTGACCATGAGGGAACTTCTGAAGAAGATAAAAGATCAAGTCTAAAAAAGACTTTGGAGGTCAATTCAGGAGAGAGATGTGCATTTTTTTTATTTTCAAAGCTACAACCAGATAATATTGTATCAGGTATCCTCCCATCAAAAATAGCAAAAGGATGAAGATAAGTACTTGGAAACAATAATATGAATAGGTGCATCGAAGCCGATTACACGGCACTGGAGGGATGTTAAACCACCATTGATTACTACATGGAAATTAGCAATTCATGATATAAAAGAAACAGAAAGAATCCCCTATACAGGCTGAGAAACCAAGAAGAGGGATTCCTACAGAGCTGGAAAAAATGGGTAAAAGACACAGATGGAAACTAGTTAGAATAGAAAATGATGTAATTGAATGAAAAAAAATCTAGAGAGTATGTTTGATGTTTTGAGTGGTAATAATACTAGGAATATGTTCAATGTGTATCTTGCTATCAGGGGTGTCATTCAAGCCAAAATTCTTGCTAGAACCCCCCTATTTCGACCTTTAGCCTTGTAAATGCATTTTAAAACATCCAAAATATTAAGTATAGTAAAATTACTCATTTCAAAATGTACTCGAAAAGTACTAAAGAAAACCCACTTAATTTCAGTAATTTTAATTAATGCAATCTGTTACGCTCAAGTGAATTATTCTATGTACATGTTTTGCTGTTTATTCTTCTGCAGTGGACAAAACTATCCACTGGGGGGCGCTGTCGCTCACTGAGCTACACGACAACTTTGTAAGCTAATGGCACAAGTGGGCATGTTTTTTAGGGAGCGTCTTTTGTTGGCGGCGTGGTTTGTACGGTGGCCGCGGCTGCAGTTGGGTATTATTGGGTACTATATATATATATATATATATATTTAAAAAAGGTAGATTCTCTTTATCAGTTGTGTTTGTCTGGACACTGAAATAACATCCTGTAACACTTATTTTCTGAATCCTTTTGTAGGATGTTTATAATGTCAAAAAACACAGATCAAGATATGATTATTCTTTGTATTTTGCTGCTTCTTTGAAAGGTTGGCCACATTGCTCAACACTGCCCCCGCGATAGGAGGCGGTATTGCAACGTTTGGTTCGTATCAGTCGTCTGAAACACAGCGTAGTGATTACACGTATTTTGAAACGTAGCTTTTTCAACGATCTATGTTAGCTTATTTGAAAGATATTTTGATGACAATGACAAACTGAAAACACAAGTTTATACTGAAACAGCATACCTTTAACAAATTCTTACGGTTAATGACCTCTGGAGAAATTTTGAAATAATTTGCTTCCCTTATTTCTTCTGTAAAGGACTGGAACACAAAGAGGGTGAAAATAATTTGTTAATTTTTTCTGAAACCTAAAGATGGACTTGTTCGTCGGGTAAAAGTTCAAGTCGGGGAGTGAAAGTCGACAAATAAAGCAGTCTTGCAAAACCCTTAGTAAAAGAAAAAAAATTAACGCCCAATTAAAAAACTAGTGGTTTTTCTTGAAAGTGTTTAATTTATTGTTGAGAATCAGAAATGTTCTACTTACCAAGGTGGCCTTGAGACCTTTGTTTTTGTTTTTTGTTTTTTGTTTTTGTATAGATGAACTGTTTATCATGTTCAGGAAATCATGTATGATTATTTATTTTGCTAGGGTTGTTAATCATGACATGATTTGGTGGGAGTGTTAGTGGCCATTAGTGCTGTTTGTTTTGGTTATTTGCTATTTACATTCCGGGCGGAAGTCGACGCCCAGGAACTTGTATAAATAGTTTCAATTAGCGTGTCCACACATTGGCCTCATCATATTTTTCATTTCTTTCATCATGAAAAGGGTTTTGATTTTAGAAATGTGTTTGTTCAAGCTTCGAGTGAAGTTTGTGGACCTTGGTAAGCGGAGCGACAGAGCCACCCGAGACGTAAGCGACATACAGGCTGCTTTAGGGCCCTGTCGCAACCAGGAGGCCCCCAAGAGCGAGGAAGTGAATGTTTACTAGCAGTTCAGAAGCAAACTATCGCGAGATCACCCAGGCTGTGAAGAGGGATGAGGTGCTGAGACTAGAAGTCAGGAAGAAACAGAGCCCCACCTCAACCGTTTAAGTCGAAGTTTTACATCGGGGAATTCGTATAACGCTGTTTTAGGCTGTTTCTTAACTCTGTTCATTAAAACGAATATTTACGTAATGTTCTTGAATGCACCACACAACAGTCAAACAGTGTCTCTGCACCGGAGAAGTGTTACAGACATGCTAAACACCAACTAGAATCCCATTTAAGTAGTGGGTTTCTTAAGTTTCTGTTAACAAATGACTCCACACACAGTTTAGTCTCTTCTTAGCGGGAAGCTGAGCTGTGTAGGGTCTAACTGTTTCAGTACGGGCCGGGGGGATAAAAGTTAGCAGACTCGTCGTCATTTCCTCCTGCACACAGACAGCATCTGCAGACCACAGGGATAGATAAATACGATCACAGGTAAGACACGGTTTAATGAATTTATCCAGATTAACATAATTACAGAGTAATGACGTGACTTTATAGATCTGTAGCCTGTTATTTTTGTGTTTAAAGAAGAAAACCAAGGTTGTGTCAAGTCAGTAGTCATGTGTAATATCTGACTATAGAAGGAGATTTCAAGTTCATTAAAAGGCATATTATATTATAAGCTGACTGTTATTGTAGTAGGGTTTATGGTTGAGGTTAAAAGCATGTAAAATAAGTGAACTACTAGTCTTCTGTATTGTTTTGTGGCTCTAAATCCTTCTAAAATGTGATGTTTCAGAAAGTGGAGGATGTGTTGTTAAAGACTGGAGGGTGTAGGACATCAGCAGGTTTATTTCTGACAGAGGTGGACAAAGTACTAGACTATTGTACTGAAATAAAAGTAAAGTTGCTCTGGATAAAATATACTTAAGTAGAGGGAAAAAGTAGTAATCTATAAATATACTGAAGTAAAAGTCAAAAGTAAGTCATTTAAAATTTACTCAAAGTACTGAGAAGCTATTTTATAAACCCGAGGAGGTTATACAGTAAAATATGATCTTTTTTAATGTGAAACAACTACATAAGAATATGAATCTATAACCAGGTTGTTGTTACAAGGTGACACTTAACCTAAAGTCAAATTCAGCAGCTGTTTTAGGTTGAAATGTGGAATTATTCTCTCTCTGTTGACCATCATGTGCTGTGAAAGTCAAACTTCTGACCATTTTCTTGTTGGCTGAATGCTAGAATCTCCTTATTTTGGCTTTTATTGTTATTTTTTAACTCATTACTCAGTGCGTTTTAAAATGTAGTGAAGCACAATACTTCCCTCAAAGTGTACTTTAGTAAAAGTAGTGATTTTGAAAAGCACTCAAAAAAATACAAGTACACAAAAAAGCTACTCAAATACAATAACTTGAGTTATAGTAAGTAGTAACTTTCCAGCCCTGATTTCTGTGTTTTGTGCATAAATGTAAGTTATTACCATTAACACATTAAAAAGATTGATTTTATTTGTATAGTGTGGATGCATACTGATGAGGAGGGTCTCCAAAAGAATGACTGACAGATAAGAAAAAAAGGAAGAAGTCCATCTCCTTCACAAGTGTCCACTCCTACAGACTTCAGGACCTTAAGGGGCTCCAACACAGCCTTCTCCTAACAGACAGCCCAGAAAAAATAAGGGAGACAGGAAACTTTCTTCATCTGTGCGCAGAAAGGTAAAACCCAAAACATCCCAGCAGAGACAGAGGAGTGAAGGACTTTCAGATCTCCCAGAGACAACCACAGTCCTCTCCAGATCCACAACAGTCCAGCTCACAGCTCAGTTTACTGCATGCATGCCAGTGGGCCCAGAGTGTGAATCTAATAGTCACTACTATTATGTACAGGGACCAGTGGATTAGTGTTAATTTCGTTGACTAAAACTATTACTAAAAATGTTCGTTGACAGCCTTTTCTTCCATGACAAAAACTCGACTAAAACTAACAAAAATAGATCTGTGATGACTAAAACTGACTAAAAGTAAGTGTAGTTTTCGTCAAGATGACTAAAACTAGACTAAAATGTAATTTAGTTTTTGATGGACATTCAGAATCTGTGATATTTCTCCACTGTGGGTAAATCTGTCAAAATACAATGCATCTGTATTTCTTTTTCCCTTAGCAGTAGAAAGCAGGGACCCCAGGTCAGGCAGAGTGCAGAGAACACACTAGCATGATTTGGTACCAGATTCAGGCAAGAAAATAAATGCTTAGACAAAGAAAAGACTAGAATGTGAGATCTTTTTATGGAATAAAACTAGACTAAAATGTTTTTAAGTTTTAGTCAGCTAAAACCAGACTAAAACTAAAAAGGTTACAAATGACTAAAATGTGACTAAAACTAAAATGCATTTTATCTGAAAACTTCGACTAAGACTAAAATTAAAAATAGCTGCCAAAATTAACACTTCATTGGACTAAAAAGAGGGTTCATATATGAACTGGTCAAATCGAGTCTGCTTTAAATCATTTAAAGAATCAACTGAGACAAATCACTTCAGGTTTAACTAAAGTATATAACATGACGTTATATGTTGAATCCTTCTCAATATCTATAATGTGGTTTGAAATAAAATGAAGAAAATCTCAAGTTCTGTTACCCCCGGCCCCTTTTTTTCCTCCACCAGGGTTAAGATTAGTTGTATAGGAGCAGATTATCTAGCATTGACTGCATCAGTAACACTGATCAGCGGTTGGGGGGCCCCCAGTCAAATTTTGCTTGGGCCGGCCCTGCGGAGCAAGGTACGTTTGTTTGAACATGTTAATTTCACCTTGTTTTTAATGACTGTATTTTGTACAAGTGTGTGTGCGATAGTTTTTATTGGTAATGTCATGTATGAGAACATTTGAGATGGGTTTTTAAAGTGAAAGGATCAATCGTTAATCTGAAATGTTTTGTTAATGAATTTGTATAATGCACTGTGTATTCATATGCCTATTTGAGAGGCTGATTGTGATTTCGTTTTCTATTTTCACAGTACTGAATGATAAATAAAAGAACTGCACCTGTTGAACTCTACGTGGCTTATTGATGCCAAGGAGGCAGCTACAACAGGGTTTACAGAACATGGTAGATTAATGGTAGAAGACTAGGTGAAAGGATGGACTTTCTGGGCTAAAATCAGGATTTAATGAGCACAATGTAGACTGTTAGTTAACAAAATGATTGTTAAAGGTGACTATGTTGGACTTTTTGTATTTTGCCAAACTTCACAAGAGGGTGGACATGTTAAGCTTAACAAATCCAACTCAATTCACGATATGAGAATTAGAAAATAAACTTAGCACACAATGTGAGGACATTAGTGTTTGGTAAATTATTATTTCTTTGTTACAACAGTATTTATTGGCAATTAATGTTATGTTGGAAAGAATGTTTATTTCTCCTTTAAATGGTGCCACATTTATAAAGAACATGTGTTTGTGAGATGAGCAGCAGAGCTGAGTATGTGGATTGTGCCAATAAAAATGTACCACATCTTCTTTGCCAGTGCCAAGCAGCTTATTCTGCCATTGACTCTTGTTTGATGTTGTTTGGTGGATTGGATGATTGAAGTCTGAAGGGAAAAAAAAATATGGTGGCATTTTAACAGTTTATCCATTTAACAATAAGTGCCCCAGTAGCATGTTAAAGAACCATACACAGCTGCAACAGCCTATAGCATAAGGTTTGTCAGTTTACACAGGGGAAATTGGTAGCAATTTTACTAGCGATACAGTGGATAGAAGAAATAAAACCATTAAGATCAGTCATTTACTCAGATTCCAGTTCATCACTATCAGTTTACAACACAACCTTTCAGACAGCAGACCGGATATTTTAATATAAAACAAACACTACAGAATTCACATGATGGGAATAACAGTCATGTTTTTATGGATTCCTGTACACATTGGCATCAGAGGCAATGAGCAGGCAGACAAAGAAGCAAAGAAAGCCAAAAAACAGTCAAATTGACATGGCAGTAAATTTCAGTAGAACGGAAGAGAAAAGTATTATAAAGATGACATTGAAAGAAGGGTGGCAAAAGCAATGGGAGGAAGAAAGGAGAGGATGTTGGTTTTATTGAATCCAAAGAAAGGTTAGAGAAATGAGAAAAGCAAGGGGAAATTGGAGATGTAAAACAGTTAAATCCAGATTAAGATTTGAACATTGTGGATTAGATTTTATTTAAAATTGCAAAGCACGCAAATGGTAGATGTGTTTATATTACTGTGGACAAAATGAAACAGTAGAACATGCTTAGTTTCTCAGGAGAGAAAATGTATGTTTGGAAATTACAGATATTCTACAAAGGATTCAAGAGGTAAGAGTTGCAGGATGTTACTTCAGTATCTCAGACAAAGTTGATATAGAGAATACAAACCTTTTTTGTGTTCGTTTTAGATTCTGGTTCACACTCCATACCAGTGGGCGGCGAAATACGCTACAGAAGAAACTGACGCAAGGACGGTCCTCACCCGACGTGAACAACAACGGCCAAGGCATGTGTGGAGGTCCAAGAGGATTGTCTGTGATTCTCAAGTCGTAAAAGCGGTCGAGGCATACCAACCGAGGTTAAACTTTGATTCATCCTCCTCAGCTTCAGTAGAAGAAGTGAACTACTGGCAGTGTAATGAAATGGATGAGGGAGAGGGGAGGTGGGAGAGAATTATAGGGAAACCTGACAGGAAGAGACCTAGTGGGGAAGAGCAGGGGGGAAACGCTAAGGCAATGAGAATAGACAGCAGTCAGTCAGGAGAGTCCAAAGTTATCTTCAAATTGATAGGAGAGCAGGTAGGATTTAGATCTATTAATCCCATGCGGCTCGCCGGGGATTTGAAGGGAGAGGTGGGTGAAGTGCTTGATGCAAGAATTTTGGCAGATGGGAAATTGATTGTTTTGTGTAAATCTGCAGCCCAGTTGGCCAAAGCTGTCTCTCTGCAGATGATAGGGAGGAAGTGTGTGGTAGGATTTGTCCCAGGAGACAGAGCTGCAGGGTTGAAGGGTGTTATCTATGGGGTTTCAGCTGAAGCTGGAGGAGCTGAGGAAGGAATTTAAAAGGGCAAAAGTGGCTGATGCATCTAGGATACGGGTGTTTCGTGATGGAGGGAAACGAGACAGAACAACTGTGGTCTTAACTTTTATGGAAGAGGCTGTGCCAGAGCGAGTTTTCTTGGGATGTCTGTCCTTTGAAGTGCATCCGTATCGCAGGCCACCTTTAAGGTGTTATAAATGCCAGCGCTATGGCCACATTGCAGCTACTTGTCATGGAACCAGGAGGTGTGGTAAGTGTGGTGGAGAACATGAAATCTCTGACTGTGAGAACAGGGAAGTCAAGTGTGGTAGCTGTGGAGGAGGACACATCGCTGGCAGTTCAGAGTGTGAGATGTATAAGCAGGCTAAGAGTGTGCAGCAGTACAGGGAAGTGAATAGAGGGGTGTCTTATGCTGAAGCTCTAAAGAAGGTCAGAGAAGGAGGAGGAACAGGGGAGGAAAGGACAGGAAGGAGGGTTACCCCACAAGTAGCTCATGCAACAGAGGAGACCGTGGTGGTGAATAAAGTGGATTTCCTTGCTTTCATTGTTGAAGTGCTATGTGGAGTCAAGCAAACCAAAAATAATTCTGACATGGTAAGAAGTGTGGTGCAGGCTGCTGAAAGGTTTCTTGGTATCGGTGGAGTGGACCCATCTGCTCTCTATAGCCAAGTGTTCTCAGGAGAGAGAGGGCAAAACTGAGAGAATGCAAGGGATAATTGCAGATGATATTTAGGCTATTTATGTTTTTTATTCTCCAGTTGAATGCGTGGAGTTTAGTTGCAAATGGGCAAGAATTAAAAAGGTTTATTGGTGCTTTTAAAGAGAAGCCAGGGGTAATTTGTGTGCAGGAAACATGGCTGAAACCTGTGTTAGATTTTGTGATCTCAGGGTATGTGTGTATGAGAAAGGATAGGGAACACCTGGGGGGAGGATGTGCCACCTTCATTTAAGAAGGAATTCAGCATAGGAGAGTGAAGGTGGATTCAGATCTTGAGGTGGTAGCAGTGGAGGTGTGGAGTTCTGCTGGTAGGTTCACTGTGGTTAATTATTACAACCCCTGTCTTCAGCTGGAGGTGGAAAAATTGGATGGGGTGATGGGGCAGTTGCGCCCCCCCAGTGGTGTGGACAGGAGACTTTAATGCACATAATCCACCGTGGGGTAGCAAAAATAAAGACAAGAATGGGGCAGTAGTAGAGAATTTCTTAGACTCCCACTCACTCGTGATGATGAATGATGGTAGAGCAACTAGGTTTCAGGTAGGTAATGGTAATCTGTCATGCCTGGACCTTACCTTTGCATCAGCGGAGTTAGCCAGGTGTGGAGAATGGGACCTTATGGACAGGTATACTATGGGGAGCGATCACTTCCCAATTCTTGGCAGGTTTGGAAGATATCTGGAGGTGGAGGAGAGCAGCGCAGTAGCAGGGTTTAACTATCTAAAAGCTGATTGGGACAAGTTTAGAAAGAAACTCCGTGAAGGTTTGGGAGGGGTGATGAGTGAGGGGAGTGTAGAGGCATGGTGGAGGTCCTTTTGCAGTGTAGTAGCAGAGGCAGTTAGAGAGGCTGCTTCAGCCAAGAAAGGGAGAAGAGAGAGGAAAATAGTCCCGTGGTGGAACAAGGCTTGCAATGAGGCAGTGAGGGCCCGCAACAGAGCGTATAGGCAGCTTAGGAGAAGCCCAGTTGAGAGCCATGTTATAGAATATAAAAGGCAGCGAGCAAAGGCTAGGAAGGTTATTAAAGAGGCTAAGAGGGAAAGATGGCGCAAGTTTTGTGACACAATCGGAAGAGAAACAACTGTAGGACAGATATGGGGCATGATTCATAAAATGGCCGGGGTAAACAGAGGTAAGTCTATGCCAGTATTAATAGAGGGGGGTGAGAGGCAGATTTGTTAGCTAAAACTTATCAGAGAGTGCACAGTGCTAGCAATGTGGACAGTGAAGGAAAGTTGAGGAGAGAGCAGCTGATTGCGCAGGAAGGGCACAAGCTCAACAAAGACACAGATAATAGCGATGGAGTAAATGTGTTTTCTCTATGCACGAGCTAAAACGTGCTATAGGGCGAGGCCGTAATACCACCCCAGGGAGAGATGGTTTAGGGTATGAGGTGTTCAAGCAAATGAATGAAGAGGCTCTAGAGGAGATGTTAGCTCTTATAAACACAGTATGGGAAGAAGGTGTGCCAGCAGAATGGATGCATGCAGTAGTAATCCCAATTCTGAAGCCAGGAAAGGAGGCCAGTAGCCCTGGATCGTACAGGCCCATTGCCCTTACAGCAGTTATTTGTAAGATAATGGAGAGAATGGTGACTGATCGTTTGGTGCACTTTCTAGAGCAGAGAGGGTATTTTGCCCCATACCAAAGCGGATTTAGGCAAGGACGGGGGACAATGGATGCTGTTCTTTTGTTAGAGATATCAAAAAAGCGTTGGTCAACAAGGAGGTAGTGATAGCTGCGTTCTTGGATATTGAGAGAGCATATGATATGCTGTGGAAAGAAGGACTTGGTATTAAATTGTATAATGCAGGGATTAGAGGCAGAATGTTGAACTGGATTAGGGAGTTTTTGGCAGGTCGCACTATTCAGGTGAAAGTGGGAGGAAGCTATTCTAACATTGTAGCTGTAGATAATGGTACCCTGCAGGGCAGTGTTATCAGCCCAGTTCTTTTTAATATAATGATTAATGATATGTTTGATGATTTGGGTGAAGACTTTGGTAGATCCCTATTTGCGGATGACGGAGCAATCTGGAGGAGAGGGTGAAATGTAGAGTATCTGATGAAAGAGATGCAGAGAGCCCTTAATAAGGTGCAGGAGTGGGCTGATAAGTGGGGGTTCAGGCTTTCTGTCGCCAAATCAAATTATGTGATTTTTGGCAGGAAAAGGACAGTAGGCAGTGAGGGCCTCAAGTTATACGGGTCACTACTGGACAAAGTAAAGGTTTTTAAATTTTTGGGGCTATGGATGGATGAGAAATTAACATATAAAGTGCATGTGGACAAGATGGTGACTAGGTGTGAGAAGGTAATCAATATCTTGAGATGTCTGACTGGTTGTCCTTGGGGGGCAGATAGGTCTGCAATGTTGATGATTTACAAGGCGCTGGTTAGATCCATCTTTGACTATGGTTGTCTGGC
Source organism: Cheilinus undulatus (assembly GCF_018320785.1). Taxonomy (NCBI): domain Eukaryota; kingdom Metazoa; phylum Chordata; class Actinopteri; order Labriformes; family Labridae; genus Cheilinus; species Cheilinus undulatus. The sequence continues at coordinate 8,699,197 of NC_054873.1, read as the reverse complement.
ATATGGTTCAGCAGCCAAGACTAATCTTGCAAAACTGGATGTAGTGCAGGCCAGAGCCCTGAGGCTGTGCACTGGGGCTTTCCGGACAACGCCAATCTCTGCGCTGTTGGTGGAGGTAGGGGAGACCCCACTGAGGCTGCGGCGTGAGAAAGTGGCACTCAATTATTGGGTTAAATTGAAAGGATTCTCATCATCTCTTCCTTCAAATGTCGTGATGACTTAATGCTGGGAATTTGAGAATGGGCAGAGTAGACTTAATAGGGTCAGTTTTGTAGAATCTGTTAGAAAATACATAGAGGAGCTGGGCCTTGAGGAGGTTAGTGTAGCACCCACTGTGTGCTGCCCACCTGTCCCACGGTGGTTATGGGCTGAGGCAGATGTGGATATGTTAGTTAAACAGCTAATACAAGAGGGAGTGATAGGAAATGTGACAGAAAGGGTTGTGAGATACCTTGAGAATAGATGGGGGGACGTGTATTAAGATCTACACAAATGGGTCAAGAGACCCAGAGAGTGGGAAAGCAGGATTTGGAATATATATTCCACATGTCCACATCTGCCAAAGCAAGAGACTGTCTGATGGAGTTTCTATTTTTACAGCAGAGCTGATAGCACTACTGTGGGCCCTGTGGTGGGTTGAGGATGGGGGGCTGGATCAGGTGGTTTTATGTACAGACTCTCTGTCAGCTCTAATGGCATTGAGGGAAGCCGAGGGAGGTAATGCTAGAGTGGATATAGTTGGGGAGGTATTGATGCCGGTGTCTAAGCTGGAGAGGAGGGTGTGTACTATTGGGTTTATGTGGGTGCTTGACATTTAGGGATAGAGGGGAATGAGGTGACAGATAGGGCAGCAAAGTGCAGTCTGGGCAGGAATGAGGTGGATGTCAGAGTCCCTTTAGGAGAAATGGAAAGTTGCAGCATCATTAATAAAAGAATCCACCACCAGTGGCAGCAGGAGTGGGAAGGAGACAGCAGTGGGAGGAAACTGTTCCGAATCCAGCCATCAGTACGACCCATAAAGAGAGTGTGTATGATGAGGGCAGAGGACGTCAAGCTGACAAGGCTTAGACTGGGGCATTGTGGTTTAGCGAGTGGGTTGCTGTCAGTGGGGTAGCTTCTTTTTTCTAGTTATATATATTTATTTTTTTCTTTTTAATTTAGATTATTATTTTCAGTAGTGATTGGTTGAACACGGGTAGTTACTCTGGTCCACACTCCAACACAGTAGGTGGCGGTAATGCACCTTTAACGCTGGTTGCCACCTGCCAAAAAAAAAACAAGAAGATAAAGAAGCAGCAGAAGCAGCTTTGCTAGCTCGTTAGCATTTTTCTCGATGTTGCTGTCTGTATGGCGGGGCAGACTCGTTCATACTCTTCGGTCTTTTAAAATGAGTATTCCAGTTGTGGACTTTGGTCCCTACAACATCGACCAGAAGAAAGTTTCAGACGAGCATCTGGAGAACCTTAGCAAGGAGCTGAAAACAGCGTTTACTGAAGTTGGTTTCGTTTTTCTGAAGAATACCGGAATAAGTCAGGATGAGGTGAGTTCCCATGTGAAATTATTAATTAGGTTTCTTATGAAACCTTTAAATGACACATTTTATTTGGTCTGAATAGATTACTCGGATTATGGACGTTTCCAGGGAGTTCTTTCTGAAACCGAATGAATTAAAGTCTCCATTCAGTAGGAATAATTTTGAGAGGACAAACCACGGCTGGGTGTCTCTGGAGACTGAGAGGTAGGAATCAATGTTAGCTACAATAACAACAATTGTTCTTTATCTACGTGTTTTAATGGTTTTAATTCACGTCATATTGCCTCACAGGTTGAATCCACAAAGACCCGGGGACCTCAAGGAGGCATTCAACGTGACTTCCCTTCAACCAGACATAGTAATGAGAGTCAAAGTTTGACTTGAGTTCATTTACATAACACAAAAGAGACTGTAGACCTAATCCCTCTGTGTCATCAGTGCTGTGGTCATAGTACAGAAAAGGTTAGGCTGGTGAGGGTTGAAACACTTAGTGCTTTTATTTACCCAGAGACTATTTACTGTAACAAAATGTAACAACACTTAGCTGAGTTAGCTGTTTATTTCTAAAGATAATGATGAGATGTGTCTAAATATTTACTTTGAAAAGAAGTATTTAGATGTTACAAGTGATGCAATGCCTGAGGAAAAGCTGCAATGTATCTAATTACATTACCTTATCCCTTTCACTACTACTTTTGTCCCGCTTGATGTCAGAAAATATTTAGTTTAGTATAAAATGTATCTAAAATTAGTATTATTTTATCAGATATTTAAAAATAGTGAAATGATAGAATTACTTTTTTGTTTGACTAGAACACAAGTCAAACTAAAGTTCCCATATAAATGCTCCAGATGTTCTAATTCTCACTAAGTGATAAACATGAACTTTCTTCAGCTTTTTATTATTCTACTCTGTAAATGACATTAGTTTTGTTGGCCATGACAAATAGTCCTGTGCTGTTCGGACACACTGTCATAGACCATGATAACTATGTCATTAACGTAAACAAAGCTAGCATTCAGCCTCACTAACTATTTGATGAACTCATAATAAGGTTTTGGAGAGTATGACAAAAATGCAGCTCATTGAAACTAACATCTGTGCCCGAACAAACTATTCTCAGCTAATGGAGCAATAGTTCTTCAATCTGTCTTCTGTCTTAGAAGGTTGAACTGAGCGTGTGCAACAAAGGCTGGTTATGACGACACGAATTCAGCTAGATTTTGGCTGAATTCTGACTGCAATGTTGCAGCTCATTGTCAAGCCAGATTATGAGTGTCAGGAGCCACAAATTCTCTTGTAGTGTGGCATAACTGATGGCGTGTCCAAGACACCCCACAACAAGAATAGTGTGTCAGAATTGTTCTTGCAGCGTTGTCTAGTTTGACATCCTGACTAGACGTCAACAGCATCAATCCTGACACCTATAGGAGAGCATTTGCTTGTATCATCAATTACTAGAGGGACATTTAATAAGCCCTGCCATTTTTCCCTCCAGGGATTTATGTGTGCATACAGTGATTTTCTTGACACTCTATCATACTTATATCTTAAGTTCTATTTGAAGGAGAACTGGTCTCCTCTTGATACATCGGGACGAGTTGATAACTCTAAAAAATTCTACTGTTTTTCTTTGTGTCTGAGCAAAAGACTGCTGGAATCACATAGAGCTCCTTGTAGTAATGATTCATCCTCTTTGACCAGCCCCCCCCCCCCATGACCCGTGAACTTGCACACAGTTGCAAAGATAGTGTTGACATCAGCATATGATGAGCGGTCAGGATCACACTTTAGGTGTGACCAGGGTGTTGGCCAAGATGTGTCAAGACTTTGCTTGTATAGTCTGACTTGGTGCTGTTGTGAACAGCCAATAAAAAACGTGTGAGCTGGTTGTGAGAGTGCTATCTCTCTGGCATGTTTCTGGCATAGACTGAATCCCAGACTCTATCAGTGTTTACTGTTTTTCTGTTGTTAAATCATTAACTGTGTAAGGACTTCTCAGTAGAAAACTGTGCACTTTTTATAAGTTGGTATATTTGCAGTCTTTCCCATCGGACTGACTAGAACTGCTTGATTATGGCTCAAAATATCATCACAATAACTGTGATTGACACTTAGATCAGTTATTTAACACAACTGCAAACTGAGTGAATACATTTCCCATGATTCAGTAGATCATAGCACTATCTTTTTCAGGAAAAAAATGCCCTTCCTCCCATCATTCACTTGCAAGTTTTACTCAAATTAGGGCTATGACTATGAAGTGTAAAAGGGTCAAAGACATGACCGCTCACTTGCTACCATTTAAGCGTACGGTTTTCATATTTCAAGCTCCGTGTGGCACCGTTCATTACGATGGATCATTTTCACCCAGAATGGGTGAGTCTGGATGGGTTGAACTTAACAATAGCACATGTAAAACTCCCTTTAGCTGACCAAAGTGCTTTTCATGATAAAACAGATAAAGAAAACATAGTATTGGCATATGAGACTATGAACACAATAATGTTGTTAAAAAAAAAAAAACGCATGAAAAAAACATTATGTTGTGATCATGCATGGAGCTCATTGCTGAGTTTTTATACAGTCTTTAGCCCATATGCACTCTTGCTCTGCACATCTTCCAACATTATGGTCCCTTTCAGTAACTAGGGACTCAGGTGTGATTGATATCAGACTATAGACTATGTAATAAGATGGACAATATGCCTCAGTCACCTCCCATGGTACCAAGATAAAGCCAAAATACTCCCATGATGGGCACTGACACATTGTGTATTTGGAGTCAGAGTTGAGATTGTTGAGAGGCATCGCTGCATTGATGTCATACTGGTGCTGATAGTGAAAACACACATTTAACTTTTAACTTAAAGTGCTTTGTCTTTTTAAAAACGGACTTGAGCGCAAACCGGTGTGGAAAATATCTAGCCATCACGCCCCATCTGTTAGCATGGAGGAAGCAGGGTTTATGACCTACTGGAGCCAGCCTACAAGAGGAGCCGTAAATCTTTTGCCCTCGCTTAAGACCAGATATTGCTGGTTTGTTGTTGTCACAGAATTTGATTGTTGGAATACAACTTGTTGCAGCCATCCCAGTCTCCTTTACTTCCACTAACTCTCCTTTTTGTGCCCTGACTTCTAAATCAGTCTAGAAATGTCACTTACACAATACAGGAAAAAGAAAATAGCAAAACCGAAAACACCACAGCACTGACTCATGTGATTTAGTGTCACCATTTCATAGTTTCTGCTCAGTCCATGTCTATGATGTTATTTAATCAGAATTCTTACATAAACAAACGCTTGTATTTTTATGCTGGAAACTAAACAATCCTTTTTCCCGGTTATGTCTTGCTGTAGAAATGGCCATCAGAGGAGTTTAAGGACATCCACACCGACTTTTTCCAGCGTTGTAAAGAGCTGAGTCTTCGGGTTCTCAGGGTGATGGCCCACAGTCTTGATCTGGAACCAGAAGTGTTTCTCAAGACTCATGGCAATATAGGAAGTAGGTAAAAATAGGGAAGCAAGGAACGATTATTTTGATTGTCCAATTTTGATTAGTGTTTCTCCTAAGTGAAAGATAGTGTTCTCAAATGTCCAAAAAATAACCAAGAAGTATTTTAAGTCACTCTAACTTAATTGTCACACGGGGAAATGTGCCTTGCAGCGTTATAAAAACAAGAAACCTTAAAAAAATATGGGCACATACAGTTGACTCAGACAATTAAAAAATTACAATTTTACAGATTATGTCAAATAACAACAGAATGCAGAGAGTATGAAAGACTGATTAAAACCTTCATTTGAGCCAAAATACTGTAGATGTATTTATAGAAATAAATTCTAGTGCATAAGATGCCCTTTGTGAAAGATTTACTTGCATATGAAGGCCAGATGTGAACCCACCCCATTCACATATATGGGGTGTGACCAAACCACCAAGCCATCAGCTACCCAGATGTATATTTAATACCAGTTTGTGTAAATTGGCTGCATCCAAGTGTGTATACTCATTGGACCCATGTACCAATATTAAGTGCTGAGATATGCAGTGATGGTCAGGCAACACTTTGAAACAGCTTTGGTTCCTTGTTAGGTCAACTATTAGGGTTATGAGTCAGCCTCACTGGAATCTGAATGCTTGACTACCGTGTTGTAATTAGTAGGTGTGGAAACTTCATATGGCGAAAACCCGATCGCACAACATTTCGAACTAAGAATCTTCCCAGACAGCTACTGCCCTATCCAGCTAAATGTGCATATAAATTGTGTTTAAATGACTAGACTACAGTGGAGAAAATGCCCAAGAAACAGTCTTATTCATCACAAGGTTATTGTGTCAATGAGTATATGATTTGTGTGGTGAGTGGAGTGTGGCTGAAGTCGGCAGCTAGCTCTTCCAACCTTGTCTCCTCTTTGCAGATAATATCGTACTTAATGTGCTTACTCATCACTTCAGCTGAGTAGTTCTACATGAGCATAACCCTTAACAGCCTACATACAATGTAGTTAAAAAACACAGCCTACACTCAGCCAAATGCCAGGGGAAATCTTTGACAGGATTCAGCAACTATTAACTGAAACTACTGTGGCAGGAAGCCACCAGGATTTCAGACTTGTGTTTAATATATATATATAATGGTGATGATAATAATTAGTTTAACTGTCTCATCAATCTTCCACCAGTTAATTTAATATCCTAATTTAACCATTTTTACGGAGCATCCATCTCTGTTTTCTACACTGCTTATTCCTTTTGGGGTTGTAGGGGGCTGGGGCCTATCCAGGCGAGAATCATGGTACACCCTGGACTGTTTGCCAGTCAATCCCTGCACTGAAACTGCATGTTGTTGACTTAAATGAACATAAAAATAATCACCACCACAGGGACTGGTGCAAATGCTTTCACATTAACAAAGGATTGGATTTATTGACTTTAGTGAGTCATTTTGTACATGCACTCCTGCCTTTTTACAATTGAAAAATAATGTTATACCCTGTATTTTACAAAATAAGCATTTTTAAAGAGATACTGCAACATTTTGGCAAATTCGCCCATTGCCATAATTCCTATGGTCCCTTAGTAATAGGTTCGTTACCTTCAGTTGACGGTGCAAGCTATTTTTAGATCGCCGCTGCCGAGTTCAGACCTGCTGTGCCAACTCAATTTAAGCAGATGGTATTCCGGCTTTCCCTCATCAAACACATCAAATACACAATCCAACAACTCCAAAACGCTCTCGTGGACATGTTGTGACCTGCACATTCACCACGCTATGAAATAATAACGTACACTTATGTAACATTACAACACATGAAGCAAATACTCGGAACTATTTCTTGAGTAAACCACTGGGCAGAGTGACACAGTGCAGCAGCCATGTCTGGAGTGTAGTTCCGGCTTTGCATTTAGCTTTAAAACATCTCCGTCTCGTAATATTCCATGATTATTTCATAGCATGGTGAATGTACAGGTCACAACTTGTCCACGAGAGCGTTTTGGATTTGGTGGATTGTGTATTTGATGTGTTTGATGAGGGAAAGCTGGAATACCATCTGCTTAAATTGAGTTGGCACAGCAGGTCCGAACTCGGCAGCGGCGATCTAAAAACAGCTTGCACCGACAACTGAAGGTAACGAACCTATTACTAAGACTATAGGAATTATGGAAATGGGCGAATTTGCCAAAAAGTTGAAGTATCCCTTTAAGCTGGTTCCCACCTTCAAGTCAGCAGTTCCCTTTTTCCTTCATGCCACTCTTACTTGTATCTTACAAAAGCTGCCCCACCCCCTCGGGACTTAAGTAAAACATAACTCATACATTGCTTTCAAAATTGCTAGAAATTTTAGATATATTTAAGTAATATTGATAAAATTCAGCATCATAAAATACACATTTGCCTGTTTGATTCACAAATCAAGAAAATAGTAAATTTTCCTCATAATGTCAGTATGGATTTATTCTTTTTTATATAATATTCTTGAATTACAAATGAGCACTTACCAATGCAAGTAAAACCCCTTTACTGATAGAATTATTGATTTAAACTCTGACACAAACACACAAATAAATGAAAAAGGGAAGAAAAATGATCTCTCAACAAATGTTTTTCAACACTACTTTATTAGAAAGCAGCTCATAGAAGTCATATATGTGATGTCAAATATAAATTTTAGGCGAAATCAGCTGATTTGTTGCAACAATTCTTTGTGTTTCTGTGTTTTGGTAGTTAGCCTTCTTAGCATGTGGGTCAAAATCAGTAGACATAACAGCAGACAGGCCTTAACAGAGACTTTGTTTCTCCTCCAGCGAGTGCAAATGGCACCACCCTGCGCGCTCTGTACTACCCACCAGTGAACGGTGAGGAGGCCAAGGAGGGTCAGCTTCGATCTGGAGAGCATTAACACTTGATATGTTGTCTCTGCTATTCTTAAATGAATACAGGGTTTCAATGTTTTGTAAATCATTGAATTCTGCTTTTGTCTAAATTCCCCACAACTCTTTAAGAAATATGATATTTGGGTTATTATGTGATTAAAGAATTTTGACTAATTCTTAAATAACATACAGTCCATGAATCAACTGTCACGATTGTGATTAAAAGCTAACACCCTATACTTGAGGAATATTTAGTACAGTAGATGAGGCAGGGTAACAAGCAATGTTGTTTCTCCTTCAGAGAGTGTGAACGCCACAACCCTGCGATCTCTGTACTACCCACCAGTGAACACTGAGGAGGCCAAGGAGGGTCAACTTCGATGTGGAGAGCATTCAGATTACGGTAGCATCACCCTGCTGTTTCAGAGCTCTGAAGGACTGCAGGTAACGCTACCAAAACCTCTGTAAATAAAAATACCCACAGTCTAAATTTCCACTTTAAGAAAATACTGAATCCCTGAAACCACCTTCCTTCAAACTAAGCACGCTACTTAAACCATTTTTTCAACTTAGTCCATGCAGCGACGTTTTATTTCTGTTAAGTTTTATCACTTTTTAACCTCTAGGTAAAAAATGTTTCTGGTGAATTTGTCAACGCTCCCTGCATCCCTGGAGCAGTCCTCGTCAACATCGCTGACCTGATGCAGCGCTGGACCAGCGATCGGTTTGTCTCTGTGGTAAGTCGAGTTCCTTTGTACATAATCAAAAACCTCTATCATATAAAAAAAAAGTATTTGTTTTCATAAGGTTGAACAAATACAGTTCTGAAAGGTCCAGTGGAGCTGCTTCTATGATCTCATTTAACACTTTGAATCATTGTAGGTTTAAAACAAGCAGACAACAGTATTCAGACCCTTTGCAAAAACACTTGAAATTTAGAGGTTCCTCCCTTTTGATCGATGAGAGGTTTGTACACCTTGATTGGAGTCCACCTGTGGTAAATTAAATTGATTGGGCATGATTTAGAAAAGCAAACACCTCTCTATAGAAGACCTCACAGCTGACAATGTATATCAGAGCGAAAACCAAGCCATGAGGTCAAAGGAACTGCCTGCAGAGCTCAGAGAGGATTGTTGCAAGGCCCAGATCTGGGGAAGGCTAGAAAAAGCGCTGCTGCACTAAAGGGTTTCAAGAGCATAGTGGCCTCCAGAATTCCTTAGGAAATTCTCCCAGAATTTAAGGCCCGCTTGAAGTTTACAAAAAACTGCTTTTGCACTGAGGAGAGCCTTCCGTCTAGTCATTCTGGCATAAAGCCCAGATCAGCGAGGGGCTGCAGTGATGGTTGTCCATCTGGAACAATGTCCCATCTCCACACTGGATCTCTGGTGCTCAGTTAGAGTGACTACCAGGTTCTTGGCCATCTCTCTTACTAAGCCCCCCCACTTTCCAAATCATGTCCAATCAATTTAATATACCACAGGTGAACTCCTATCAAGGTATAGAAACATCTCAGCAAAGATCAGGAGAAATGAAAGGAACCTTAATCTCAAATTCTGTTTTCACTTTGTAATGGTGGGGTGCTGAGTGTAGATTAATACACGAAAAAAAAATGTTTATTTTTTTTGTTTGTTTGTTTTTTTACTGAATCATCGACCTGCAACGTAGAAAATCGAATTGAAGGGGGCCTGAATACTTTCTGGCAGCACTGTATGGGTGACGCTTGGCTTATTTGGCTGCCCATGTTGACTGTCTTCTCTCTCAGCTCCATAGAGTGTTGCTGCCCCCTCCTGGAGACCACCGCACACGTCAGTCTATGGCTTTTTTTGTCCATCCAGACGACGACGCTCTCATCACCTGCTGCGACGGTTCTGACAAATACCCCCCTGTCACAGCAGGCGATTACCTGATTGAACGCTTCAGTAACACGTACGGAAAAAAGTAAATTCAACACAGAAGGTTGTAAGGTGGTGTCAGATTTGCACGACTATGCGAGAAATCAAAGTTTCCACTAGTCTGACCAGTCTCTGGAAGCTAAATATGTCACAGATCATATGTGCTGTTCAGAGAGATTTAAATCATTGGTCAGGTCTCCACCCACCCCTCATGGGGTGCACCGGTGGGGTCCAAACGTGCACAGTTGGCGCTCTCTTACCTCTACTGCAAATGATTTCCTTTTTGCTATCAAAAATTGAAGCCTGGAATATTGAAAACATGTTCTCTGAATTTATCAGGAGAGATAAAAAGTTGTGTGTAAAGATTAGGATTATTCAAATGGCAAGCGCTGCTGCCAGCTTTAATCTGTCTGGTATATTTTTTCTTAACTGGCCTTTCCATGCTCGGGTAATTTCGAATTGGGTTCATTCATATCTTGGCTCAGCCTTTTGTATTGACTCCAGGGCCTTCTCACCTTTCTGTTTATGGAGCTTACTTAACTTGAAAAAGCAGAGCATCACTAAGAAGCTCAGAATTTATATGATTGTTTGCAATTCTATCAGGATCTGGGGTGTTAACACGCAATTCTCTGGGAGCAAGGATTTGGGCTCGATGCCTGTCTACCCAGGTGGTAGCAGTTTAGTCTTTAATTTATGGAAATCAAATTGCTTTAATGTTATTAGATTTTTAATCAAAGCTGGTAGACTCATGTCTTTTTGCCTCAAGTATGTCTCAGCTGACCTACCTATGGAACATTAATTTCTACAATGATAGTATGATTTTATGAGGCTGTATGATTACCTTTTATAAAGAGGCTGCATGCATGTTTCTAGTCATCACAGTTGTAATGTGGTAGCACAATTTCAAAGCACATACAAACTTAAAAATGCTTTTTACTCTAGTTTTATTTCAACTAAGATGTCTGCTGACAGCAGTATTTTTTCACAGGAAAATGTAACCACTAAAGCCTCTTGATTTTTATGTTTTAGCTAGTCTAGCGCCACACCGTCCTGCTCACATGCACAGCCAGGGCTTGACATTTACACCTGCCAACTAGCCAAATGTGGCAGATAACAGAGAGACCCCAACTATCCACTATGACTGGTGGAATTTATCAGCATCTTGGCCTATGCTTCACTCTGACAATGCTTGTTTATCAGCACCAGTCTTTATGATTTAGAAGTTTGTTAAAATGAGGCCGATCTGCACATACAAGTGTCGTATTTCCCCCAAATAACTAAATAATGGCTCATCTCTCTGTTCATTTGTGTCTTTAAGCAGCTCAAGCAGCTTCAATGCTGCACAACAATGACACACAAAAACACCTACACACCTAAATGCATCCAGCATAGTGGCAGTGTAGACTTAAAGCGTCTATCTGTTGAGGGCAAAAGTTTCAGAATACTGGAGGATAAATATAGACCTGAACTTTCTCCTCCTCCTTTAAAACTCCTCTCTGTCCGTGGAGGATCAGAACATCAGCACTGTCTGTTTGTCTGTCTCTGTTGCTCACATGTGAGTTATTTAAAAATATGGGTTGATTATTATGCCTTAATATCATATTTTTATCGAGGGACAAATACATGTTAAAACTTCTGCAAATGCACACATAAAATGTTTTTTTGAACATCTGACACGTCTATATTTGCAGGGAATGTTATTGATAATTACTGATATAATTTATACTGTTATTTATAATAATTTGGCATATAACACATATTTACCTACAAAAAAACTGTGGATAGTAGAAACACTGAGTGGCTACTAACTACCACTAGCCATGGTGGCTGGTGAGCAACAAAAGTTAATGTCAAGCCCTGCGCAGCTGATGGAGGAGGCCTGGTTGATGTGGGCTGAATATTAAATTACGTGTTTTTTTGTTTGTTTGTTTTTGGCCTTCACAGTAAAGACATAATTTGGTATTACAAAATAAAAGCAATAATGCATTTAAATGCATATTCAGGGGTTACAACCCCCTTCTTCCCTAAAACAAACCTGTGATGGCATTAAAGTCATATTTGAGGCTAAGCTTACAGAACTGTGTTTTTATAAGTCTCTTTGTTCACTTCTTTAGAACTGAAACGATAGTTTTAAGTTTCATTCCTCTTTTTTTGAGGTGTATCAAGCTGCCACTGAAAACAACACATTTCCTCATGTGGACGTTCTCGATAAAAGCACTCAGGGAAAACCTACTATGGACTTTTATTGTGAAGGATTTGTCAACGGTTCCATGTTTATCATTGATTTAGCTTAGCTATAGCAGCAGTATCATTGAGTTTATGCTACTACAGAGTCTACGGCTGCTTCTTTGACTTTATATATCCTCAGCGTGCTTCTTTTAATAATTGTGGACTTAAAACTAGCAGTTAAAACATACCTTTTAAAAGTTCTTTCAGCATTTTTAATACGAGCTCCTGCAGTGCTGTGCTAAAGACAACCTGTCTTGAATCCAGATTGTGCTAAAGCCCCAGACAGGCCTACGGAGACAGTCTGCAAAGTGAGCACTCTTGCTGTATGTTGCTTTTATTATAGACGTTAAACTTTGAGAGGATAGGGCAAGTCTTTTCTTTATTTCTGTGTTTCGTATTAATGACAGACATAAACGGGTGATGTGCAGCTTGTTATCTGGCTGCTCTTAGTGTCAGAGCAATGAATAGCCTCAGCCTGAGCAGTTGTCGGTCACAAATCGATTTGTTACACTAACGGTGGCATTGTTTACAACCCATGTGCACCACAGGATGAGTGTTTACACTACTGGTGACAGCATTGCTAAAATCCATATGGCAGAAATTGTGATTCTTGCCATAATCGAGCAGCCTTTTCCATTCAGAACAAAGCAGTCATTAGACAAACAGGACAGCATTCATTGTTTTCTGGCAGTGTTGTTCAGTTTTGTAACCAAAGTGGTATCTGGTATTGTCAAAACTAAGTAAAATACGATCCTGAGCTCCTTTTACTTTACGTGCCTTCTAAAGACTCGCCAGTTCTTTCTCCTAAATTTAATCTGCTGGACAAAGTTCTGCTCTTAGCTAGTAGTCGTTAACATTCAGGAAAGGGAGACTCCCAGTCTTAAAATGACAAAGCTGCAAGAACCTACAAAAAGGTGATGCTGAAGTTGAAGTTGGCAAAAAGACACGAGGCTATCATCTTTGAATAATTCTCAAATAACCTTTGGATTTCCATAAATTAAAGACTACACTACCATTGATCCATATATCTAGTTCGGGGCTGCAAGGAGCTGGATCTAAACCCAGCTAGGGTCAGGTTAAATGTTGGACTGGTCACTAGTAAGTCATGGCTGAGGGATGGAGAAAAAACAATTTTCCCACTCGCCCCTAGGGACAATTCAGAGACACTTAAAAAGAATGTATTTGGTCTGATGGAGGAGGTTAGAGTACATGGAGAGAGCCCACACATGTACAGGGAGAAAATCCAACCACCATGCAAATAAAACCCTAAATAATAAGGATTCAAACCAGAAACCTTAAAACTGTGAAGCAACAGTTCTGCAACAACAGCAGCCCAGCAATTAAATGAATTCTTTTAAAAGGGATTATTCCCTCATCAGAGGCACTAACAGATGTTATATTTGTTGTAAGTATTTTCTCACTTAACCCAGAAACCCTTAGGTTACTTATAACCAGACAACAATTAAATTCAAATTGTAATGGCCTTGGGCAGATCAGCCAACTCTGAAACTAGCATGTTTAGGAAATGGATTTGTCTTGTTTTCTGTTTGTCTGCTCTTTGATGTGATTGATTTTTGTCAGGGATGCCCCAATCACGTTTTTAAAAACTGATACTGATCATCTATGGATGAGTTCTGCTGATGTGATCAAATATTGATGTAGTAGCTGGTCTGTCTACTTAGCCCTGCAGTGTGCAGAGACCTCCAACAGGTGGCAGTGTAACCACAAAAGTCATCCTCATTCAGTCAATAGGATGATTTTACTTCCTTAGTACAACAGAGCTGTAGAAAATGATGAAATTGTGTAATATCCAACAAATACAATTTTATATTACTACGAAAACAAAAAAATATTCCTTAAAACAACTGTATTTCATGATGTTTCTCGACAAAACTTCCGTTTCCTTCTCCAGAACTCACATTCGAACCCGCCAGGATTTGGTGTAAATACAAAGTATTTTTAATAAAATGGGACTCACAACAGAATTGCGGGGGTATTGGCACATCTGCTTTGATGGATAAGTATGACTGACCAGCAGCAGCAGTCTTTGCTGTCAGTAAAAGACGCTTACACTGATTGATAATACCAATGTGCTTTACACTTATTGGCAGGCTATTCAGTTATAGAAGTATATGCATGCTCGCAGCCTTCTCCTCTCTCAGCTGCAGAGGTCATACCAACCACAGGAGATCGGTGTTAGTGATTGGGGCATCTCCTTTTGATTTGTTTTTTAAAGGTTGTGTTAAGAACTGAGTCCACAGCGAGCGCTTTCAGTACTTTTAGTGTTCCTAGTGAGTTTTCTTACTCATTTTCTGTACAAAACCACTATAGTTGTACACTGAGTGGTTGATCATTTTGACCTATTTGTTCAATTTGTAGAAAGTTTTCAGAAATTTTTCATGTGCATGGGTGCCCTTTTGTCTTACTTCATCAGGGCATTTTTAATGTAGATTTTGCTATTTGTAGTTTGGCAGTATGTTTATCATTTTCCTCTTGGTTTATACTTGGAAAAAAAAGTAGCTCTCCCTGTCAAAACATTTGTTTACAGAATTAACACAACAGCTCAGAGCTGAGCTAAGAAGTACAACACTGTTTAACAAAAGCTTTATGCTCCAGTAAGGGCCATATTTCATTTTAGAATTCGATGGAGGGCAGTTAAAAATAGGCCATAGTTTGGACATCCCCGATGTATGTGCTGTTGTAATTGTTTCATAGTGTTGAAAAAAATGGGGCCTTTTTACGCACAATTATTGAGGAATAGGACATTGTCGATGAAGGACTCTGCTTACACGTCTGGACAATACTTTGTATACCTAAATCAAATCTGTTTAAAGTTGTCAGTGTTAACTTTAATTTTTGCTTTTTTTCTAATTGTTTTACTTTAATGATTTTTAAGATTATTTCACTGTTATGAGATCAGTTAAATAAACACAAGACAAACCTGCAATCCCATTCATTTATTGTCCACATTCAAACCTTTAACAACACAATCAGGAAATCAGCTGCTACACGGATGTGACGTCGTTTTGAAAGGTAGGTATAAAAAATTGAAACTGTTCTTTTTCTTAAAGATCGTTATTCTTACAGAGAATTAAGTCCATGTATCATCTCATATAGTTGTTTTTAAGTTTACAGTGAGCACACTTTTAACCCCATTTCTTTATTGGAAATTAAGTCTGCTTAATTTATGATAATAAATTAAAAGAACAACAAAACTTGACTCACACATACAACCACTTCAGTATGCACACAACTATTAGGCTAAAACAAGCACAGTTATATAAAATTTAAGATTTAAATTCATGATAAAATGTTGCTTCATCTGTAAAATAAATACTCTTCAGTTGCTTGATCTTGAGATGACAACTCAAGATCAATATAAAGATGGTTTTATGATTAAAAATAGGATGAAAATGGAGAATTTTAACAGTTGAAACCTGGAGTCGTGTTAAAACTGACCACTGAATGAAATAAAGAGATAAATATTCTTATCCACATCTTACATTCATCTTACATGTCCCGTTCACCTTAGACCATCCAGCAGCCAATCACAGGGCAGACATACAGAGACAAGTCATTCACACTCACATCTACGGGCAATTTAGAGTCACCAATTAAATCTATTGAGCATGTCTTTGGTTTGTGTAAGGAAACTGAAGTACCTGGAGAACATGCAAACTCAAACGGAAAGACCCTGTCCAACAGGAACTCAAACCAGGAGCCTTCCTGCTGTCAGGACACAGTGCTAACCACTACCACCCTACAGCCCACTTTGTCCCATGTTAAGCCCAGGTCATACCAAAGATTTGTGATGCAATGCGACCGTTTCAGAGCATTGCAGGGGGACAGTAGAGGCAGTGTGACCTGAGCCGTCACAGTTTGAATCAGATCGTCTAATGATGTTGTGATTGGTATCAAATCACCACTAGCTGGTTTTCGGCAGCTGTAAACAGATAAATGTGAAATGGTAGATGGAAAGACTGCACAATAAATCACATAAAAACTTCAGCCATCTAAATCTTCCTGTCCCCTCCACCAGCTGTAAGTAGGACGTGCGGCCCTGAGGACTTTCTAAACCTCTGTTTTTAAAATTGTTATACAAATAAGTTATTATTTTTACTCACTTAAACTTGAGTAGTTTGAGGCTGTAGTATCTAAATTGGCCATGGAAAAATATTGCTTCAACAGATATTTCTGTTAAAATAATAATACTAGGCACAGAGGTTGTTGCTTTTCATCGATAATGATGCCCTTATCGAGAATCCTTATCAATCTGAGTCCCTATCAATATGGTTCCTTTACTTTGTGTGCTGAAAAGACAAAATGACAATACCTTTTTAGCAGAAGTGGATAAGCTGAGTAGAGCTTGAGTTGTATACTGCCTGAAAAAACAAATCTCATCTTCATGAATGTAATTATTTAAATTTCTGTTCAAAAACTGAATTTTCATTTCATAGATGTAAGATTTAAACATCTTAACATTTATTTAAATTCACCTAATAGTCATTTTTACTCAGCTGAACTTGAGCACATAATAATAATAATATATATAGCTCAATAAGTCTGCTAATGAACTTTATTTTGATGATTTCACTATGGATTTTAACAGTGGGTAGATATTTTTAACAGGACTTGCTACAAAGCTTCAGTACCACATTATGTTTAATTTGATACAGTGCTGATGTGCTTTGAGGTTTTGTTCCCCCTGCAAGAACTGATTTACAGTGCTTAACACATTTGTTAAACCACCCTAACCCTTACCAAAGCAAGGTTTATGCCACAGTTGCCCTAAATTAACAGCAATGGTAACTACCAAAATCATTTTTTATGTTTCTGCAATGGTTAATAAACCAATATGTAGAAACTCTTTCACCCAAATGATATTTTTAATGCTAAAATAGAATTATTATTGTTATCCATGAATTTTCAAATTTACTGATTTACAAAAAAACTGAAAAAAAACAGTAAAGCACATTATTATTTCTTGATTAATATGTCAAATTATAGTTATTTACTTGCAGTCCTGAACAGAAAAATGAGTTTTAGTGGTTGAATGTTATGCTTGATTCATTTCTGACTTCTCAGAGAAGCCCAGTGAGCCGGCTCAAATTTGGGTGAATTCAGTTTGAAATCCCTCATTCCTGTTCAAAATGGTAAAACGTGGAGAGCTCACTGAAAATGAAAGAGTCTGCATTAAAGCATTTCATGATGCTGGATGGTCTTTGAGACCAATATAACAGGTGGTCTAATAAATTTGTTAAGCACTGTATATTTTTGCACCAGTGACATGATAAAATGACCTTGCGTCACAAACTCTGAGAGACCTAATAGCAGTAACATTAAGCTAAAACACTTGATTTTTCAGTTTTTGAAAATACAGAACCATGTTTTGCATATTTGGTATTCGATCTCCATCCCTAAGACTGCACTAGCAATGACTGCATGTACAGAACTGTCTGTCTTGTAGAGACAGCTTTATTACAAGGTAGCTTAAGAAATATGTCACTTAAAGTTGAGTGACTTTGAGTCATTTCTATTGAACCGATGCATCATCTGTCCCAGCTGCAGGGGTGTGACCTGGTAGGTTTTCAGAAGGTTGCAGAGCGGACGGTTGCAAGAAGTTGCGAGTTATAACTCATCTTGTCACAAATCTTTGGTCTGAACTGGGCTTTATGCTTGAAATAAATAAATGTGAAAACAAACATGGTTCAACTCAAGTTTTTAAATTACATTATAGACCCCCAAAGTTTGCTGTGTTACGTTTCACATATTAATACATTTAAAGAGATAAGTCTGAAATGTACATTGGATCATTGCACTCATTAAGCAGCAGCACTACATAAACACTACAGGTATGTTCTCCATTTCAACTGAATTCCAGCTTTCTTTAAAAGTCAAAATAAATAAGTTAAAAGTGTTTCCTCTAAGAGGCAGTGGCAGTGAACTGCAGTGTGTCTACCAAAAAAAATAATCAATTTCCAGGCCAAAAGCCTTTGACATTTCACTACAGAGTACGGCTTATTCATAGCAAAATCCCTGGTGGGATAAAAGATCAAACTGACTAAAAACAAAAGGGCTGATTGTCCACAAGAAAAACTGGACTTGCTCCACATTTCAGGTCTGATTTCTGCAGCCAAATTAAATGTAATGGCTAGCATTGAATCTGACGCCTGAAATCACTTCTTATGATATTAATGGATATTTATGTTTAGTGGTGTTATAAAAATGAGTAAAAATTAGTTTGAAATCACTACAAGGCAAACCCACATACATTCACACAGCACACAGTATGAATGAACCCTGCTAAGAGTGGCCTGGCACCGGGACATCCTGCACAGGTTTGCTGTTTCCTGGAACAACAGGGGAACGTTCACCTTCAGCAGCAGGAGCTCCACCCTCTGCAACAGACAGTCACATCAGGTTATGTAATATCAGACTGTCATCATCCCCAACTCACTGTGTGACAGCTATCTTTTCAATCATATCAGCTAAAAGCACAATTTATACCTGTACAGTTTGTATTTTTATTTCCACTTTACCATTTCTAATGGTAAGGTTATTTAATTGAAGCACAGATGTATTAAGATACTATAGCTTTAAATGTATATACAGTGCCTGTAAAAAGTATTCACCCCATTAGATGTTTTTGAAGTGACTGTGGCTCAGTTGGTAAAATCAGTTGTCTAGCCACCAAAAGGTTGTGGGTTCAAACCCCAGCTCCTGCAGTCACAACACAGAACACTGAATCCCAGTTTGCTCAGACTGCTTTGTCAGTGGTGTGTAAGCGGTGGATGCATTTGAGTGGTCAGAAGACTAGAAAAGCACTATGCAAGTTCAAGTCCATTTACCCTTTAATTGATTTCATAAATCAATCATGGTCAATATATTTTTAAACAAAGAAATTAGAAATAAAAAGTGAAAAGAGACTTCTACAAAGTAATATCACTTAAATAAAAATATGTAATGTAAAAATGGCCAAAAAGCACCATTGTGGTCTCATCAGACCAAAGACCTTTCTTCCACTTGACCATGGAGTCTCCCACATGCCTTTTGGCAAACTCTAGTCCAGATTTAATCTGAGTTTTCTTTTGCCTGGTAAAGAACCCAGGCAACAGTTATTGTATGCCCAGTCTCCCATCCCAGCTGCTGAAGCTTGTAGCTCCTTCAGAGTAGTCATAGGTGTGTTGGTGGCCTCTTTCACTAGTCTCCTTCTTGCACAGTCACTCTTTTTGTGAAGACGGCCTGATCTAGGCAGATTTACACATGTGCCATATTCCTACCATTTCTTCATGATGGACTGACTGAATGACTGAACTCTGAGAGATGTTCAGCGCCTTGGAGATTTTTTTTTGTCTTCATCCCCAGACTTATACTTATCATAACCTTTTCTCAGAGTTGCTTGGAATGTTCTTTTGTCTTTCTGGTGTAATGGTAGCCAGGAATACTAATTGACCATAGACTGGACCTTCCAGACACAGGTGTCTTTATACTACAATCACTTCAGACACATCCACTGCATTCAGGTGACCCCCATTTCATTAATTAAGACACAACTGGCACCAATTTGCTAGATCTCTGTTGAATTACTTTATATAGGCACTGTATGTAGAGACGTATTATTAGTGCTACTTTAAACGAGATGGGGTAATGTTCTGATTATCTGATTGTTGTCACTTTTGTGATTAAGTTGTTAGCACAATGCCACAGGCCAAGTGTCCAAGATAATTACAGCAGTGACATTATCACATTCAGTAATTAATATTGTTTTTATACACCGGTTATACTGTACAAGGAGCAAATAGTAGAACAAAGAAAAATAACCCTAACCATAACAGGAAGTAACCAGTCTGTTGTACCATGGAAACAAACAGAGTACCACGAGTTCAGTAGAATGTTGGCGTTACTTGCCAACAGTCAAGTTTCAGTTAAGTTGTGGAACTAGTTTCGTTGGTGGAGCCAAAAGTAATGTTGATGTTAAGTAAAACGATAGGAGGGAGTGGTGTTGTGCTAAATATTAGAACTGCTGCTATCTTGGCTGTAGGTCAAATGCCAAAGATAATCACAACAACGCTGATGGCAGTTCAATATCACAGGTGTGCCTGCTTCATTCTGTACATCTAATCTCTTTATGTTTCCAGAATTATGAATGGAATACTTACGTTTGCCTTCTGATTTTTGGGCTTTTATCCGTTCCATCTCTTCTACTGCCTGAGGAAATAAGGAGAGGAAAATGTTACATACAGTAAAACAAAATAGGAAAACCTCTGCCTAGTTTTTAATACAATAATTTTGCAGGAATAAATCTATGCACAACTGTCTGTTGAGTGTCAATGTCACACATTTTTATCTCCTCACCCAGTGTTTCCCAACCTTTTTTTCCCTCTAGGCCCCCTGTAGCTTGTACCTAAGAAAAGCTGAGTTGCTCCATGACCCACACAGAAAAAATGTGATGGGTTTCTGTCAAAGATTGGCATCAAATTTAATATTTTTCATTGATGAAGGTCTTAGAAAAAAGTTGGCATTTGCTCTTATATGATAAAAAAAAGCAAGGAGATTTAACTTGGATGTCACTTTCATATCTTTCACTTTGTTTGATGTACAGAACTGTTGTCATGGTTTAACTGGAGTTGAATTAACTGGTGACACTCCACTCCACCCTTAATTACCCATTATAAGAATTTATTATTTCCTTTGGAGACATTAATGTTACTAGGATGAATTAAAGAGATGAATATTAGAAAACAAAATACAATGACTTTGCAGATGCCTGATCAAAACAAAAAAATGCAGGTGACTTGTTGTGTTGTGGCTCAGGAAACACTTTCCTACCACGGTTATTGTCTCTGAAAACTTTGCACCCACACTGAAATCATCTGTTTCTGAAGTAAAAATATGGAGGTGAATACTTTGACTCCTATAGTTGCAGGAGGGTTTGAATATTTTGGATTCAAACTGGGCTGCGGTATATTTAAGTTTGGAAAAAGCTGCTTTAGGGATTGATCTGCATCCACTGTCCAATTTATGCCCTATTTCATATTACAGATCGAAAAAATAAGTGGCTTCACAGGAAATTGTTTGCAAAGTTTTGACACATACTATGGGTTATAAATAGTGCTTTGCTTTTATATAATTTCAGCATATTTTTAAAAAATGGCTTTATTTTACATTACATGCAAAACACAATTTACGATTTGAAATGTGTCACTCATCATTAGGCTGCAACAGCTGATCTGAAAAGAAGATTGTTGTGGATTCGTAATGATCCAAAAGAATAGAGCGCAAAATAATATTCAAAGCATAAACTGCATATAAACTGTTAAAAGTAACAGGACAGGTTCATATTTAACATGAGGTTAACAGTCTGCATAGGACGCATGAAGAAAACATCACCTGCAGAACGTGATGTGCATGACATTGCATTTTTTTTAGTATGATTTTTGTACATTAAAATAAATGGTGCATTTTCTGCAGCACCCTTGTGTTTTCTGTCAGAAATGCCTGTAAATATTTGTACATTACAGACTTCGCTTATCCCATGCAAATGCACCACAACAAACACTGACGCCAGGGGGTAATTCACAAATTACCAGCAGTCAGACTTATCCCGTACAAATAGGGCATTAGACACCTGCAGACTGTCTTTTTTTAAATATACCTGCTGTAGACCCTCCTTCTGAGCATTAAGTTCCTCCTGTTTCCTCTCCAGCTCCTCCCTCTGTCTCAGCAGCTCGGCTGTCTTCTTGTTGATGGCATCCTTCTCGTTGGCCAAATGCTTCTCAAACTCTTTCAGCTCCTCCTCAGTGTACAAAGGGTTCTGATCTAACGTCTGTAGAGCCAGCCAAGAAAAAAATTTAACCAATAACAAGATGAACTGAATGAATGAATGATTAAATGTAACTACTATTCTCATTCTGTCATGTGGTTGATTTACAAATTTTTTAACATCAATCGTCAGTATGGCTTTCACTTTGTTTGCATTTTTAGGCCTTTAATTGCACCGTTTCATCAACCAAGAAGAGTCTCAAAATGTGTTAAATATTGGCAAAACACACTATAAAGAGGAGGGAAAATCACATTTTGACTCAGCTTTGAAAACACCATCTTCTTACGGTGACTCTTCATCAAATAAAGCTCTTACCTCCCATTCTTCTTTTTCTTGGAAGTCCTCCTTTTTTGTAGCCTCTATGAACTCATCCAATGACACCAGTCTGTCTTTATTGCTGTCCACCTGAGCATCAACACATCCAGGTGCTTTAATGAACGTCAGGGCCAATACATTGCTGCAATTTCTCTTTTCTGCTAAAGAACTCTTTAAAATATCATCTCTGATAATGTCTATCTAACTTCATGTGTGTACTGTTATTGCTCACCTCGTTCATCACATGCTCTCTCATTCGCAGCCTCTCTTCTTCCATCTCAACCATGTCGTCTTCTTCGTTTTCAGGGTTGTACACCTTCTCCAGCTTGATAACATAAAGATAACGGTTTTATTTTTTTAAGTAGTTACCAGTTATGTGATATATTATCCTAAAACATACAGAACAAAGGCTGTCATATATGAATGCATCATCAGATACCTCTTTAGTAAAGAGAGCTTCAAGCTCTCTCTCATCCAAGAAGCCGTCTCCATTACTGTCTGCAACACAAATCAAACGAGGAGGGGCTTTTTTTACTCCAGACTGAAGGATATGGCAGTGGCTCTTAAAAGATGTTTAACTCTTGTTATCTACCGTGCATTTTGAAGAAGGTCTTAGGATCAAAGTCTTCTGGGTCCATACCATCGGTCTCCTGCCACACCTCCTTCAGCTGGGACTCACTGCCCTGCAAGCAAACATACAAACTAAATGGAAGATATCAGGTCTTTCTTCATTGTATTCTACTTTTCATTGTAAAAAACAAAACAAAAGTCATTCCAAAATGATCGTTCCCAACTGCCATAATAAGTAAAAATTCCTCTAACATTACTGCAGCACGAGTCTTACAGGGTGGTGAACTTTAGGATGATCGGCGTGTTTCTTCCTCAACTCCTCGTAGTGCTGCTCCTCCTTCTTTCGTTCCTCCTCGTTCATGTTCTTCAGACGTTCCCTCCTCTCGTGCTCCTTCATCATCTCGTACCTCTTGAACTCGTCATGTCGGTCCTTGTCGTAGCTCTCTAGGTCTTTGGTCGCCTGCATATGAAATAAAGAAAAAACAGATGAGAAAGCTGCTGCTTGTATGCTCACTTTAGTGAAATTGAAAATGAAAAATGTCTGAGGCAGGATTCATCAAACATGGTCCTTAGTGTTCAAGTCAAATAGTTCAACTTTAATATTTCACTTCAAGCTGATACACTAAATATCAGTGGTGTAGAGTAACATGTTAGGTCTACTCAAGTTGCTCTGATTTAGTAACTTTTATTTTTACTTGTGTTAATTTGACCTTTGCTTAAGTATATTTTGGGAAAAGTATTGCGCTTTACATTAAAGAAATATCTGAGAGAAAAAACAAAACCTAAGTGACAAAAAACATGAAACTGACCTGCTATCAGCCATAACTTCATGTCTATTTCCTCCTTACTACAACACAAGGAAGCAAATAAAAGGTCTGGAGAGGATTTTAAAGTGTTGAGTTGACATGAAGTCCAAGGAAGCATCAATGCAAATGAAAGTGACCATAATTTGGCTTAAAAACTATAATATAAATCTATTAGATGAACAGCAAAAATGTTGTGAGTGACCAAATCAACAATCAGTCTATTTTAAAAAGACAGAACTAACAATATCAAAAACTCTGGACAACCAGATTAGAGAGCTTAAGTTGCAGAATCCTTGCATGGTGAAGAAAAACCCCTCACCACATCTAGACAAGTCAAGAAGACTCTGTAGATTGTCAGCATATCACAGACAAAGTCAACAATCGAGCACGTTATGGTATGTTAACCATGGTATGGTAATGGCATAATCATGAATGGCTGCTGATACAGCGGGCGCACTCTGCTGTTTATTATGACGTGACTGTTGGCAGAAGTACCAAGTTAAATTCTGAAGAGCTATGAAGGGCTATGCTCTCTGCTCACTTTCAGCCTGCTTTACAATGCAGATGGAAAATGATCCTCAACATGTTGCCAAAGCAACCCATGACATTTAAAGGCAAAGAAATTGAAGATTGCTCAGCGATGGAGTAAGACACCTGAACTCGACCCAACAGAGCAGGCTCCCAGTTACTGAAGACAAAACTAAAGGCAGATAGGCCCACAGACAATTACATTTTTAATTAAATTATTATCATTATTTAAATATATTTCCAAAATGTATATTTCATGTTATAATTCTAATTATGTTAGTTTGATCAAATACTTTTGATCTCATGATAATGGAGGTACTCTGAACAAAATGGCTGTTATTCCTAAGTTATTCCTAGAAAAACCACTTAAATTCTATAAGTCTACACTGGTACTAACACACTCAGTAAATGTGAAAGTTCTTCCCTCCCTTGTTGCATTTAGGACGTTGATTTCCAGCCACTGTCAACTTGCAGCTGTTTCACTTGATTTTCATTACTCTATGTTTGTGACTGATTATGTGTTTGTTCTTTATAACTGTTTCATTGTACTGTTATATTTTACTGTTTTAACATGCTTGTAATCTTGAAGCCATGGAAAATGAGGGAACCTCAATGTTCTTGCGAGAATTAATAAAGGTTCGAAAAACATCTTTATTTGAGGCTGTCAAAAGATTACAAATTTTAATTGTGAATAATCTCAGGTTTTCTGTAGTTAATCATGATTAATCACACCCTTTGTACGGTGGTCTAAAATTCCACTATTTTGCATTTAAAACTGTAATTTTGAGTTTTTCTACAGTCTTAGATAGCAGGTAACTGACTTACACTTGGATACAGAGCTGTTTTTAGACATACATTTCACACTTTAACTTGAACTTAACCAAGGAAAAAGGAACTTTTGTTGATTGAAAAAGAAGTAAGTGAACTGTAAAAAAGATAAGAAGAACTGTTTGATATCACGAGGTGCAGATGACTTCTGACTTGTCCACTAAGCTGTCTGTGAGTGAATACAAGATTAACAAGCAGTGGTGGACTTATTTTACATTATTGTGGCTGCAGGGAGGTGCTATAGTGGCTTGACCAAGGTTTGTTGAAAGGGGAATTATAGCATGCGAATAATTGTGATTAAAAAAAAAAATAGTAATTGCAGATTGTAGTTAAATTTGACTAATGCAACTAATCTAAACAGCCCTATCTTTACTGTCATATGTCTAACTGTGGTGTTAAATAGAAATAAAATCATAAAAATTGGGTCGCTGTTAAAATACTCACTAACTAATCAATTTTTTAAAAATAACTATTGCACATTTAACTACTAAATTATCTCTTTCTAATTTATGGAGATGGATGGGTTTAATAAGTCAGTGTGAACAGCTGGAGTACCTGGAGAGAAACCACACACGTACAAGGAGCACATGCAAACTCCACACAGAAAGGCCCTGACCCGGACCGATCTTCTTGCTGTGAGGCAACAGCGCTAAACCCTGCGCCGCCTTGCGGCCCATTCCACTGCATTAAATGTTCTTGGTTTTTTTCTCTTCACTTTTATCTCCATAAACGCACCTATACAAACCCTGCATCTTCTAATACACTAATTGTAGCAGAATCCCTGTATCTTGATTCTTCTATTATCTTGGGCCTTCATGGGTGTCATGTATTGTTGAATGACTTGCCCTGCACCTCCCACCCTACAACACAAACACCAACATAAAGACTAGTGAGGATTTGCATGCATTTGACTATTGTAAACCAAACAGCCATGTGAACCAAGAGCTTACTTCCCCTTTGCATTTCCTTAGTTCACAGGAAGCCTTGTTGTTCCCTCAAACTTATCTCTGATGCACCAGACCTCCTTGGCCGAAAGCCACCAAGGCCTCCAAGCTGCTACAACATTATCAAAGAAATTCTGCACAGGTTAATAAAGCTAAGTGGTGGGCAAGGAGAGTTGAGTGAAAATAGAATAACCCTGAGAAAGCTCACTATTTAACACCTGTAAGTCTGCACAGCCTAATCCTCCTAAATTACAGCAATAATGTGAAGCAGCATGTTTACTGTGATTATAAGAATGACCGTGCTGTAGTTTTATACAAGCAGCAGCCCTGCAGTAACCTCAAATGTCAACAGAATATAAGTCAATAAGGAAAACACAGATACATATCACACAGATAACCCCATCGTACTGACACAGCTGACTGTATTTGTGTTGTGTGTATATGTGAGAGTTGAACAGCTGAACAAATTTTCTGCTGCTTGCGCTTCTTGAAAAGTCAATATGTCCTGAAGCTTCAACAGTTCTGAAACAAGCCGTCTGTTTATACTGACAGTGCTTACCATTTGTCCCTCTCGAAGCCAGAAAAAGTCTGCTCTCACACACTCTGATACTATGTTGTGTGATTCCTAAAATTACCCTGGACTTGTAACGTCACCTTCTTAACTTTTATGTGAGTTTCTTGATACAAAATGTCAGCTCTGCAGCAAGAATATTTAGTGTGTAGGTGTTGCTTTTACCGATTTAATGAGGCGATCCAAGTCCTCCACCTCAAACGTGTTTGGGTTCATGTGGTTGAGGTGCTCAAACTGCTTCAGCAGGGCCTGGTGGTCCACTTTCCATCCTACAAGAATAGGGATAACGAGAAATTAAACAATAATTCTAAAATGTTCAGCTAGAATCCAGTGGCCTGTTCCACTAGCTATGTTAAAATTCTGTCTTAAACCGAACGTTAAACTTGTTAGTTTGTAACAAATGTTTTGTTATATTGTTTGATTGCACCATAAAGATGCAAGGTTAACCTTGACTAGTAAAGCATAACATCCAAACTAATCAACATATTTTATTTTATCTCTGATAAGGTTATTTGATGACTACTTACTGTTTTCCACTGCTTTGCTTCTACAGTGCTTGTCATAGTGTTGAGCTATAATAACTGTCAAGCTAGTAATTAATTTTCTCTAGTATTTGATCCTCGGGACCCACCACCTCTTCCTCAACGAGAAATCGTGACCCAGTTTTTTACCCTTTTCTTTAACATTTTTTTTAACCAGTCAGATGTATTTAATAAAAAATGTTGTAGTTTGGAGGGCTGCATCGCAGGAGTTCCTGGTTCAGATCCCGGTCTGTGCAGAGTTTACATGAGTTCTCTCCAGGTACTCCAGCATCCTCCAACAGACCAAAGACTTTGTCGTTAGGTCAATTCGTGACTCTGAAGTGGCTGTAGATGCAAGTGTGAGCGTGCCAGTCCTGCGATTTATAATGCAACTTATAATCTGTACCCATATCAGCCCTAAAATATAATCGTCAGCTGCTAGTTTTAACTTCATTTGACTGAACATTTTCTTTAAAGCAGTGTTTCTGGTGTGTTTCACTGGTGGGTGGAGCAAGGGGAAGAGTGTCCCCTTGGTGACCTGATATTCATTGAAAAAAAAAAACATCTATAGTACAGTCTTGGGTTCCAAACAGGTAGATAAAACATGATAAAGTCCCCTGCAGGGTTTCCTTCCAGTGCACAAATTCCCTTTAAGTTGCCCTTACAGAGTACAAAATGTGGAAAAGTGCCTTCTGGGGTTAACCTGACACACCAGGGCAGGACATTTCAAAAAGATCCTTGGAAGCTGATTGGACACATGTTCAGCTCATCACATTCATTGTGGGCCAATCAGAGCTAAAGGATAAAATGAGGTAGTAGACACCTGCAGCTCCAGTAGTTACCTTGGCAGAGCAGGCTGCTGCTGCTGCTGTAGTTTATGAATGATTGAGCTTGTTAGTGGATAAAACTCATGCTGAGGCAGATCAGCAGAAGAGTGAAAACATCTTCTCCAACAAGAGAATCTTTCAATGAGCTTTGCTCTTTATTTATTTAAGAAATGTGGTCCAGTTCTGATAAAACTGCCACCACATCCAAGCTAAACGCTACACTGGCAGCAGCGATTGTAGAGTATAACTAAACCCCAGCCATAACTATCACAAACTCATGCTGACACAGGTCAGGAGAAGAGCAAAATATCTTTTCGCCATGAAAAGCTTTCGGTTTTACTATAGCTACACCAGCTGAACAGCTATCAGTCAAATACTGCATCTGCAGCAGCCATTGCTACCCTCTACCCTTCTACTGATTGGTACAGTGTGTTTTCAGACCTGACAATCGATTCAGATTAGAAGTTTGCAAAATGGATTTGGTTATTCTAGGGGTGCCCTTTGAGTAGCCAACAAGTGATAAAGGGCCCTGTAGGGTGCCTTTCCAGTGGTTAAGACCTGGTAAGTACATCCACAGAGATGTGGTAGGTACGCATACCTGCATTTACACTGATATTTAATGTTATATAAGACATCCGTTCATTCAGCAGCCCAAGCTGGTCAGTTTGAGTCAGTATTCACCTTTGTTGCTGTTGTATTAAATCATTTTCCCGCATCTAACAGTCATTTCCTATATTTGGTGATGACCCAACTGCTGTCCTGTGTTACGAAATTTCTTCTGCAATTCCAAGAAGAAGCAAAAGTTGTAAGAGACACGTCACCACAGTCTGCAGGGTACGTACCATTCCCCCCCTGGATATCATGCTTGGCTTTGATGAGCATCCGCAGCCTGTTCATCTCCTCCCTCTTCAGCTCGTCCAGCTTGGTCCGAAAATTGTGATGGACAAAGTTCAACTCTTTGGAGAGTTTCCCACTCTGCAAGCAGAAAATAAACACAACAGGGGTCAAAACAAAATGTCAGAGCAAACATTGAGATTACAAATTAATGGCATGCTTAGTGAGTACCTTGATGTCCTCCATGTTGGCATTTTTGAGTTTCTCTTTAAAGTGGGGGTCTTTCTCTAGGAACTCGATGACTTCTCTGAGGTAGCGGTCGTAGTGTAGCCCAGTGTCCTAAACAACACAACTGCTTATCATTGTGTGTTAAAGCATGACAAACTAGTACAAATCACTGGTACATTTCTATTGTCTCTCAAGATAATAGCGCTAAACTTTTTTTCAGTCTTGCTGATAAATACTGGCACTTAATTTTCCCTGATATTACTCTGCACGCTTAAATGCACAGATATTAATTTCCCTCACAATCTTCAACCCAAAAGCAACTGTAGTTGCCACAGACTTTAAGACACCAACTGTTTAAACACAACAATCTCTGTTACTGTAAACATCAAGGGTTTCAAAAAGGACTAAAGCTTAAGGTCTTTACTTATACTTTTAAGAAAAAGTTGCAACAAGTGAAGAAAGAGAGAGAGAGAGAGAACTGCATCAATTGCAGTGAAAAGGTTTTGGAACTGAAATGCTGTCAATATATTTTTGCAATCTTGTTCATTTAAAAAAATCTTGGTCACCAAATACAAATTGCCTTAGACTTTTATTTTTGTTGCTGTGTCATCCAAACATACATATGCATTTTTACTAGTATCATATGGCAATGTAAAATTCTGGTATTTTTTAAAAACACTGTTGTTTCATAACCTAAAAGACTACGCTCTAAATTTAAAATCCCTGCGCAGTCACACTCACAGTGCTCTCAGGTGGGTCCAGGTCCTCCTTTTGAGCCTTTTCACTTGTCTTGTCCACGTTAATAGGCACCGACTGGATACACAGCCACAAACTCAGCAGAACTAGCCCACAGTGGGCCAAAGCTTTACCTCTCACCATCTAGCTGGAAAGGCAAAAGGAGAAAAATGTTATCTAATTGTTAAATTTGTTGCATGAATATTGCTCAAGTCTTGTGCAGTTTTTCCCAGCATCTCAAGATCTTTTGATTGGCAGAGAAGATTTGGTTAATTTTTCATGGGCACAATGCACATACTCAGCTCGGCTGCTCATCCCACAAATTCATGTTTCTTACAAGTGACATTTAAATGAGATACAAACAGGCATTCCAAGGGTATAAGACTAATTGCCAAGAAGCATTGTTACAACAAAGAAATAATAATGGTTTAGTTTGTGTAGGTGCCATGGGCCCTGCTACAGGGGTCATTAGGTGTATGTTTCTTACCAAGTTTAACTGATTTGGATAGGGCAATGGGACAACTTCAAGCTGGTGTTCTGCAAAACCAAGTTGCAGCACTATTTGGAGTGAGCCCTACTATCATCTCCAAACTAAAAGCTACGCTCCATATAATGTGGAATGCCGCAAAGTGTGCATCCCAAGAAGACGACACCCCAAAACAACTGTCTCCTCGCCCTGTCAGCGCTTAGGAACTGAAGGCTGTCTTCTACAGATTTGCAGTTAAGGCAAATGAATCTCTCCCTAGACAATCCACAACAGACTGAATACATCCAACCTCTGGCCTCATAGGGCTGGAAGGAGGCCTGCCATGACTGCCCTTCACCGTCAGGCCTGTTTGCTCTGATGTCGGCAGCACATGCACCAGAACCTGGATGTTTGGAGGATCTTTTAGCTCAGCAGTGAGTCCAGATTCTTTTACTTGCTGGTTGAAGAACGGGATGCCATCCCACAGCAGTGAGTGACCAGGCTGGTGACCAGCATGAGGAGGAGGTACCAGGCTGTTGTGGCTGTATATGGTTATTCTACAGGGGCTTCTGCTTGCTAAATGAATAAAATATTAAATTACCAATATGTCTTGTTTCCTCAGACCTTAATCATCCAGTCCACCAAACAACACCAAACAAGAGTCAATGGCAGAATAAGCTGTATGGCACAGATTTAGCACATTTTTCAAGGGCACAACCTACAGCTCTGCTGCTCATCCCACAATTGAATGTTCCTTACAAATCTGGCACCATTTAAAAGGAAAATAAACAGGCTTTCAAATGGCACAAGATTTATTGCCAAGAAGTATTGTTACATCAAGGAAATAATCGACCAAACACAAATGTTCTTAGTTTTTGTACTGTGTATCAAGGACGTTAGGGGGCTCCAGGATAAATGTTAAATATATAGACACATAACAGCCACAATAAAACAAACTAAAACATAGCTATTTAAATAATCAACAATGCAAATACATTAAAGGTTGAAGACAGAAATATGCACATTTAAGGAGGAATAACGACATTTAATTCGTACTTAAAATATTTCAGTCTAATGTCTGACCGTTATGGTGTGAAGAGGTGCTTTTTTTTTCTTTTTTTACTTAAAACGACGGTAAAATTATTTTAAGCATGCTAAACGGCAACAAACATAACTTCATGTACCTATAATGAGAGAAGTTGTTATGCAAGTCTTAATCTCAAAAGCAACTCTTGCTCACATACTGTGCACTTATCAAAACACGTGTTGATAGCTGAAATAAGAACTTTAATATGAGTGAATTTTCCTTAGTATAGCGACACCACAAAGAAAAGAGTTATGAACGTTTAAGTTCTCGGTAAAATCATGCTAACGGTTTTATTTGCGGTTACGTTACCAAACAGATGGTTCACTGAGGATGGTTTAGTGAGGATGCTAGCTAATTCATTACCCCGACGAGGTAAAACTCTCTTAAACAAGCTACTACACGTATAAAAATAGCACTTACCTGTGCGGTGTAGCTTTTGTTGTGCTCTTTCTGTCACCCTTTAACCGCTGTTGTCAACCACCGTTTCGCTTCGCTCAAACTGCACGAGCCCTGGCGGCGCTTGTTTATAGCTGTCATCTACCTACACTACAAGCCTCATATGGCTACAACCTACAGAAAAAAAAAAGATTGTGTTCACCATGGCAACGCCCCGCCTCCGCCGCTCTGATTGGGTGGATAAAAGTAAACTTTCCTGGCAAAACAGTCGCGTTGAGAGCTGATTGGACGCTCGACCTGTCAATCAAAGTGAATCAAACTGTCAACCGGTGGCTTAAGGTGCGTTGAGCCAAACTGTACGTGGCGTTCAGACAATCCCCCACGAGGGCGGCGTAACAGCTTGATGCAAGAAAATAAATAACGTTGAAAAATGTATAATGTAATAAAGCTAGCTTGAAATTGGTTTTGAACATGTCAGCGTTTACCTGAGTGGATAAATAAGATGGGAACAAATAGCATTTCAAATAGCACTGATCAAATTCACATGATTTTTTAAGGAAACAGTATTAATCTGTAACACCTGTTGTTCATATTAAAAACCTGCTTTGTTCTGTTTAGATATGACTTTAGCATGCTTGTGCAAAACATGCTGTGCATTCAGAAAGTATTTAGATTTCCTTCACCGTTTTCAATTGTGTTATATTGCAGCCTGATGCTAAAGCTGTTTAAATTCATTTTTCACAAATTAATCTACTCTCAGTAATCCATTATGACAAATTGAAAAGAGAATTTTAGAAATGTTTGCAAATGTATGAAAATTTTGAAATATCATATTGACACGAGATTTCAGACTCTTTGCAACACTTGAAATTTTAGCTCAGGTTCCTCCCATTTCTCTCGGTCGTCACTGAGATATTTCTACACCTTGATTGGAGTCCACCTGTTGTAAATTAAATTGATTGGAGCATTGGACATAATTTGGGAAAGCACACACCTCTCTACAGAAGGCCTCATAGCTGACAGTGCATGTCAGCTCAAAACCCAAGCCATAAGGCCAAAGGAACTGCCTCTAGAGCTCAGAGACAGAATTGTTGCAAGGTACAGATCTGAGGAAGGCTACAAAAAAATCCTAAGGCACAGGGGCCTTCATAACTCTCCAACAGAAGAAGTTTGACACAACTCTTCCAAGAACTGGTCACCCAGCCAAACTACAGGAAGAAGAGCATTTGTAAGAGAGGTGACCAAGAACCTGATGGTCACTCTGACTGAGCTCCAGAGATCCTGTGTGGAGATGGAACAAAGTTCCATCCAGAGGGACAACCATCACTGCGGCCCTCTACCAATCAAAGCTTTATGGCAGAGTGGCAAGAGGGAAGATACTCCTGAGTGCAAAATATATAAAAGCCCACTCTTAGTTTTGCGATAAAGCACCAAGCATGGTGGTGGCGGCAGCATTATGCTGTGGGGGTGTTTTTTCAGCAGCAGGGACTGGGAGACTATCAGGGTTGAGGCAAAGCTGAATTGCACAAAGGACAGCCATATGCTTAATAAAAACCTGGTGTGCAGTACTCAGGACCTCAGACTGGGCTGAAAGATCACCTTCCAATATGACAATGACCCTAAGCACACAGCCAAGACTTCACAGGAGTGGCTCAGGGACAACTGTGTGACCCAGCCAGAGCCCTGACTTGAACTTGAACCCTATCCAATATCTCTGGAGAGTCAAGAACATGGCAGTCCACCAACCGTCCCCATCCAACCTGACTGAGCTTGGGATGATCCCAATCCAGGTGTGCAGGAGCTTGTTGTGTCATATTCAAAAAGACTGGAGGCGGTAATTGCTGCCAAAGGTACTTCAACTAAGTACTAAGTTAAAGGTCTGAATACTAATGTCAATGTGATATTTCAGTTTTTTATTTTTAACGAATTTGCAAAAAAGTCAAAAACTATGTTTTCACTTTGTCATGATGGGATACTGAGTGTAGATAAATGAGAGAAAAAAATGAATGTAGATGGTTGTAGCATAAGACTGCAAGATAACAAAATTAAAGAACCTAGGGGGATCTGAATACTTTCTAAATGCACTATATCTTCAGATTTTTTAAAGTGTGATCTCCAATGAGTAATTTTATAGAGACTGTAGAATAAGGACTTTCTCAGTTGAAATAATTTTCTGAGGAAGGGGGCTAAAATAATACAGACACATCTCAAAAAATTACAATTTCATTGAATTTTTTGTTTTGTTTTGTTTTTGTTTTTGTTTTTTTTTTTTTTGTTTGTCTGTTTGTTTTAATGTTTTGGATTGTCAAACAAAGAAGATTCGAAACCTTAGGGAGGGCTTCACAAGGAGGGAACTGAGACTAGATTCAGTGTATCAAGAGCCACCACACACAGATGGGCCCAGGCAATGGACTACATTTCTGGTGTTCTTAATGTTGAGCCACTCTTGAACCAGAGACATCATGAGCGTCTCACCTGGGCTAAGGAGAAAAAGATCCTGACTGTTGCTGAGTGGTCCAAAATCCATTTTCAGATGAAAGTACATGTTGATTTTCGTTTGTAAATCAGGAGGAAGATCAGAGAGGCAGAGAATCAAGGGCGCTTGAAATCCAGTGTTTTCAGTTTTCTCAGTCAGTGATGGTTTGGGGTGCCGTTTCATCTGCTGCTGTTGGTCCACTGTGTTTTGTCAAGTGCAGTTTAATGCTGCCCGCTGTCAACCAGGAGATTTTAGAGCACTTCATACTTCCATCTATTGAGAAATTTGTGAAGCTTCTGACTTGATTTTCCTGCAGGACTTAGCCCCTGTCCACAGTGAAGCCAAGACTACCAAAAACGGGTTTACTGACCATGGTGTCACTGTGCTTGATTGACCAGCCAACTTGCCTGACCTGAACCCCACAGACAATCTCTGGGGTAATGTCATGAGAGAGATGAGAGACACCAGACACAACAATACAGACGAGATGAAGGCTACTATCAAAGCAACCAGGGCTTCATAACACCCCAGCAGGACCACAGACTGATTGACTCATGCCATGTCACAGATGCAGAAATTTGTGCATAAGCAGTTCCAACCAGTTACTGGGTACATAAATGAGAATTTTTTTTCCCAGAAGGTCATTATTTCTGTATTAGAAATCTTTTTGACTAATGTTTTGTGATATTCTAATATTTTAAGATAAGGTTTTATTTGATTTGTGTAAACTTTAAGTCGTGAAAATCAACATTAAAACTAAAATAAAGGTCCTGAAATATTTCACCTTGTTAATGATGAATCTTGAATATATGAAAGTTTAACTTCTACCACTACCATTATGACGTATACAGAAAATTGTTTAGAATATTTGTACAAATGATTTTCCTTGCTTTGTGAGGTATGATATGATAGACAAAAACGAAAAAGTCAGAGAAAGTTATTTCAAACAAGCGAGCTTGTTTTTACGCTACCACCATCTGACCACACGGGGGCGCTGCTGTTCCATGGTACGTCAGGTTCAGCGGCCCATCCGAGCAGAGAAGCAATCCAAGCAAAAGTCCAGCCAGCTTCCTCAACAGGAACTGACGTCCCCTCAGTGCAAGTGGACGGAAAAAAATGCAGCTGCAGGAAAAATGGCTCCAAACACCGCACCGCTAAAAGGTGAGAAACAAACCTTTTGTACAGTAAATGTTTTTGAGTTAAAGTTTTGATGTTTATCTGCCTTAACTCGTCTGCTTTGGCTACGTAATGACCAACGGTTTTCCTTGAGACCAAACCTGCATTTCTTCCTTGTTGTGGGCAGTTGGTTGGCAGGACCAAAGCCTTGGTACTTTTCAAGTTGATAATTCTGTGTTATTAAAAGTACAAAGCGCACATTTAAGTTGAGCTAACGAAGCTATACTCAGGCGTAATATGTTCCTGTGATTTGAGTATTTGCCGTCTTTGCGTGCCGTGTTGTTAGGTTTAGCGGCTAACAAACTTAGCATCCAACAAAGTCTAAAGTTAAAGTTCCAACAGCTCTGAAGTATCAAGAAGTGACATCTGATATCTTTAGCCGGGTGACTTAGCTGGATTACTCTCATTATGCCCGATAAAACACGCCGTTATCTACAAAAATAAAGCAGTTAGCTCTTATTTATGTGTGTACTACGTGATAAAAACACAACTTATTGACATTTCACGACGCATCATTTGGTGTCAGGTGAGCATCAGCAGACAGGTTAGAAAGCCGAGATGCACTCAGATTGTTATGTAAGTCAGCTCTTTTGCGTTTTTAAATCGGCTCATGGGTTGAAAGGGATTTTTTTTCTGTACGGTACATAGCTACAGGTTGTGTAACTGAGACAGACATATCATCTTTCTGTGGGTTAAATGTTTTTTAAACGTCACTTGCAGTCATCTCTGATGATGAGGTACTCCACTGATAACAATTAACGCTCCGTACGAATTTTTATCTATATGGACAAAACTTCTTGTCAGAAATGATGAACTAATTGGCTGTGCAAAAACAACTTTGGAAAATATTCTGAGTCATAACATGATGTTAAAAGATAATTAATGAGATGCGAAATTAATGTGCTATCGTCTTAGGTCAACAAACATATTCAGTGTTGTTTTTTATGTATTTTAAACATTCTATATTGTCTTCATTGTACTTTATTGTGCACTAAAGCTGGGAGTTACCTTGGAGTTAAATATATTTTTAAAATGAATGGTTATACATGATGTACACACTAGGCTATATCAATGAAAGCATTGACCATTACACTAACAGTGACTGTTGTTGTATGTATTCAAATTCATGTACTTTAATGTGTAGTTGGCCTGCCTTTTCCTTTATTGTCCTTATTGATCCATGAAAAGTTCATTTTTCCATGTTTAAATTCCAGGATAGTCTTCAATCTGCCCAAAGTTCTTCATCTTCTTTCAACATAGATCAGGTCAGTTTAGGTTCTTTCCATATGATGTCACCCCATGGGTGCAGAAAAACACCCACTGGGGGGCAAGAAGCCCCCATAGAGAAACGCTACCAAAAAGGTCATGTTTTGAGCTGTTTTCGACTATGCGGAGCATTTGAAGTGGGAAAACAAAAACATTCTTATTTCTTAAGCTACTTTCGTGTCCTGAAAAAAAGAGAAACCCTCAGAGATACAGCAGCAGCAGACAGGAATTACAAAGGGCTGAACGATTTGTGAAAAATAATCTCATTGGGATTTTTTTTCCCAATATTGCGATTGCAGTTTAATATGCAATTATTTTTAGGTTCCTCATCTGATATATTTTTCAGTAAATACAAGTAATTAATCATTCTATATTATAACCGCCACAATATTAGATAGAATATACTAAGGAAAAATGATTTAAAACAAATATCTAATTGCAATTATTCTGGTTCATATTGCAAATTTGATCTCAGTTGCCATAAAGGGGATTATCTTTTTTTTGAGTCAATTCGTTTGAAATAAGAAAAACATACAGTTATAAAGCTGGAAGCTTTTTTAAACTTGAATGTTTGCATAATGTGAATAAAATCTCTGCTGCAAAAAAAATGAATAAACTGATTTTTTAAACACATTCTAGTTAAAGAAATTTGTGATTTGTAAATTGCAGCAGACCATACTGTGATCTAATCTAACTGGCATTAATTGCCCAGCCCTAGTATGAAGTCTGGATGAGCAGTGTCACACAATGCTCAGGTTTTTCCACAAAGCAGTTCAGTTTGATTCAGTACAGTTTTGCCATGGTTTAACACTCTAAACTTACCTGTATGTTCTCAGCTGATGTTTATCCACTCACATTCATTGTGATGGGAAATCAGTATCTTTTAAGAGATGCACATCATTTGGCTTAGCTCAGTAGAGCTAAGCTTTAGTAGAGCTTTGCTCCTAACCAGCTCTTCATTTGTTAGCAGTTTGGCTTTTTAAATGTGAATTAAATAACAACAAAAATGGAGGAAAGGAGGCTGGCACTCAAACGGGTGCTAGCTACCGTGGCTCACATAAAAGAGTAGTTCTGTAGCTCAGACTCATTTTTGAACAGCCCATCATTATTCAGTCACTCACTCCCAAGTTTATTCAGTTGATAGTACATCCCTGTTTCAATTAAAGGTATGTTTATGACAAAATTAGGATTTTTTTTATGTTAAAGGGGCTTGGCTAGCTTCTTAGCTCAGTGCAAGGCTCTTATGTCCCTTCATCTGGCTTGATGACACAACTAGACTAGAGGGTCTGCAGGACTCAGCCATTTGTAACATTGATCGCCTCCACATCAGGTAAATCAGTTAAACTGTTACCGTGGAAATAGGTTATTTTCTTTTTGTAAAGTGTAGGGATCGTACTCAGTGCAGACATTTTCTGATGATAATTGCAGGTCCATTTAGAGCTGTTTAGTTCAAACTGTCCATCATTCTGTTCATTCCAAACAGCTGTCCTCCACTTCCTGACCCCAAATAGATCTTTATGATCACATGATTGCAACAGCCTTTTCCTCCATCTTTTCATCCTGATTCCTATTACTTTACTGTGTGTTGTAATTGTAGGATGTGGACAATATTTAAGATTTTAGTCTCATAGTGCCCTGAGTGGTGGGTTTTTGTTTCTTATTATGTAACTTGTACCCTGAACAGGAGGGACTTACTGTGTTTTTCCTCATAACAACCAAGAACATGTCTTATGAATCTATAAACTTGACCTGGTTACTCATTTTCTTTTCAAAGATGCAGCGCTGTACTTTGCTCAGCTGCAGAGTTTACTGTCAGCACCTGGACTTTTTCACAGCCGTTAGAAACAAGACACATACTCAATACTAATATGAAAGTAAAGGATAGGTTTACAGTGTGTAAAGACTGTGTTTAAACAAGACTCTGGTACTCTAATTAACATGATAACAACTTGTTTTACCACACTATAATCTTGCTGAATAATAAGGGATCCTTTACTCATTTCCTGTCAGGACAAGGGTTGTCAAGACTCTTAGTATCATACAAAAAAATTAATGCTATATTGGTACTTGTTTGGAGACTAGGGCTGCAACGATTAATAGCCATAATCGTTTATGTCAACTATAAAAATTAGTCGACACAGAAATTCAAGCGTTGACGCATCATATTATTTTTTTTGATATTGGTCAAATCAAATACTGGCCGGTAAAAACTCATCTGTTCTTGCAGTTCACTACTCAAAGAAGAGAGCCAGCCTCACAACAGAACATGCTGACATGCTCACATTCCTGCACTGCAATTTAAAGACATTATACTCTATTGTTCAGTCACTTAGGCTGGAAGTCTGATTTGTTTACATTAAGCTTTATTTGTACTTTGGGACTTTGGATGGGCTATTTGCTTTATTTATTTTTATGGACATACCAGTCACTTTAAAGAAAGCAATCCTTTAGTTATTTGTAACCTGCAAGGCAGGTGAACTGCTACTATTTAAGTTGCTACTATTTACGTAAACTGGGGATCCAAAATAGTATGCCAAACAACCACGATTAATAGATTAATTGGAAAATGTATTAATAGATTAGTTGACATAAAAAATAATCATTAGTTGCAGCCCTATTGGGGACCACAGCAACAAAAATACCGTTATGTTTTATCACTGAAATAATAGATCGTGCTGTTTTAAAACCACCTGGTTTTGAAAAGCATTATTTGAAGAGTATGTGATACTGTCAACATTAATTAGATCATGTTTGAAGACTTAAAGGGAATGGATTAGGATATTTCATTTTAATTTAAGGTCTAAATTTAGGTCTTCTTCTGCTCCCTTGCAGTGTGGAGTCCCACAAGGGTCAATCCTGGGTCCAATCCAATTTTCACTCTATATGTTTCCTCTGGGTGACATGCTCCAGTCTACCTGTAGCACCTCCTACCACTGCTATGCTGATGATACACAGCTTTATTTTTCATTTAGCCACCTTAGCAATTTCTCTGTCCTCAATGACTGCCTTTCCTCTCTTTCTCATTGGATGTATTAAAATGTTCTCATTCTCACTCACAAAAGTGACATCCTAGTGATCATCAGGTCAGCCCATGCATTGGTTCCCCTCGCCGTCAATATCCAGTCCTCCACTAAGAAACTTGGTGTTTTATGTGAAAATGTATGTAAAAATTAACTCTCATCACAAAGTTAGTTCAATCCTGCATCTTTCAGCTTGGAAACGATGCAAAAATTAGACCCATACTGAGAGCAAGTCCTCTATTTCACATCTTCAGCCTGGTGAAAATGTTGCAGCTAGGTTATTAGACAGTGAAAACAGCAGAACCAGGCTCAAATCCTTATTGTAGCACTGTTTGGTGCATATCTTTCCCCACTCTCTCTCCCCAGATTTCCTGTCTCTCTTCAGCTCTCCTGTCAAATAAAGGCCCAAAAGATAATCTTCAAAGATGTAGAAGTTAAAAACATGGCAGTGGATTTGGCAAACCACTAAGGAATAGAGGATAAATGTAGGTAAAACAAAAAAAGAAAATAATATGGGACTTTTCCAGATTTGACTTCTGCATCCTACATTTCTCAACTGTATTAAGTTATTGTTCGTGTTGTATTCTTTTTAAAATGTGTTAAAGTTGTGTTCGGCTGTTGATTCTTTTTAAGGATCTTAGTCTGCCATCCTTTGCCATGATGGAGTTTAACAGGGTTGCAGTATTTGTCTTGGCTGCAGTCAACGTTTCCCCCATAAGTGGAGTTTTCCTCCATTCTTTGCATGTCTCCAGTTTCCATATATGGACTTTCGGCATATGGCTATCTTGATTCAGGATCTTTACTGTTTAGCCATCTTTTTGGTATCATTTTTCATTGTTCAGAAAGCGCACACCCATACTCCATCCTTGATTTGGACCTTTATTGGAGTGATACAAAGCCCTTTAGTTAAACTAACATTATTATGAACTTTAATCTTGTTACATGGCTACTCAGATTGGCCTGGTGTTTACTTAAAGAATCAGGAAGTAGCTGCTGTTAAGTGTCTGCATCAGGTCAGAGGTTAAGACCTTCTAACTCCTAAACAGTGACTGCAACTACAAAGCTTCCATCTCTCAGTACATGAGCTCTCACTGTGTGCAAAATCAATGACATATGGATGAACTCTTTTGGCCAAACCATTGTTGCAAACCGTGCCAACAGGCTCCACAAGACTGTGACCTTTATTTTTATGTGTTTTGTACCCTCCAACTGAGAAGAAGTTGGCACTCAGATTTCCTTGTTGAAAACGTGATGAATGCAGCCACATTGTCGCGGCCTGCTGGTGTGAGCACAGCTGATAAGACAGTCTTGGGCCATGGTGCTAACATAATGCTAACAGAGTGGGAGAAGGCCAGGCGAAGAAAGAGAGAGAGAGAGAGAGAGACCCGTCGGGCTGCTTAGCATGCCAAATTCCTCAGCTGCACAATAGTGCTAGGCCAGCCTGAGCCCCAGCACAGCCAGCCTTCTGCACCACAATGGGAGGGGAAGCTCAGGAGAGGCCGTGACGCCTGGGGAGGGAAGGAACTCACTCAACCCCGGGACTGTGATCGTTGGATGAATGGTTGCTTTGAGAAGGCACTGTGTCATTTTGGGACCACAAAACACTCTCTGAAGCAGTGTTTTTAACATGGTATACACATGCAATCCAGTCTCAGAGATATTATGTTTGCACAGACTAAACTACTGTCCTAAATACGCTTCAATAACAAGGGAGTCATTGCCTTGATTTGACCTTAGAGTGTAGAAAGTCATGATTTATGTATTAGTAACAAAAACTGTTTTAAGTTGCTTTACTGCACGGTAGCATACAGATTAGTAAGTCTGCATGCCAACATGTGTTGTGAGTCATATGTTACCTTCCTGTTACAAACCACTCTGAAAAATTGCTTAAGTTTTTTGGTATGTGTTCAGCCTGGCTCTTTCTTTAAACAACTACAGTGTCAAAGTGATCAACATAGAGTTCACTACTAGAGGAGTGCTTTCAGTTAGTAGGCTCTGCTGATCAATTTAAACAGCCTGCACATGCCAGTTATATGGAGCACGCTCTGGTTATATAACCTAATCATTTCCCCTAGCCTCCTAAACAATCACAAGTAATTACTGGCTGTCAATACAAATGGCAGCTGGTTAATCAGCAGTCAAAGCAGAAACAAGGCTCCACGAAGCCTTACTAAATATTAACAAACAAAGCCTCTGACTTTTGGTAGCTTTTACTCAGGAGTTGTCCCTTTTTATGATTGATCATGTTGACATGGTGGCTATTTTTTGACACCATGCCTGTGGATGGCACATTTATCTTTCAAAAGAATAATGTTTTGCGAAGCTGATTCACTGTCTGCACGGTCTGCATCCTACTAATACATCCTGGTTAAGAATGTGAGGCTCGGTGCATTCCCGGGATATACGTCAGTTTTGGTTTTTTGTTGTTTTTTTTTTTTAATGATAAAATAATCTGCAGGATCACCGTTTCAGTGAAGCCACTTTGCAGAGTTGTACATATCTTTCTTCAGGTCCGTGTCAACCTTACTTCATAAATCGTAAAGGCCGTTAACTTTTTTAATTTTTCAAATTAATGCTTCTCAACGTGTGGGCTGGGGCTCTTCCTGGGCCCCAGAGATAGGGTTGGGTATTGTATTGGTTTTTATCTGAAACTGGTGTTAAATTGATACTTTTTGCATGGTGCTGGTGCCTAAACGGTGCCTGAATCGATACTTTTGAATGCATAAATGCGTGTCGAGAATAGCAGGAGAAATACAGCTGTCTGGGTATCATAAATGATTTGCAGAAATATTTTTTTCAGACCAAAATCAGGGTAACTTAACACATAAATCACACAAATTTCATAATGCATTTCTTGCCTTTCATTGGGTGACAGCGGGGCCTAATGGGGTGGCAGGGTATCAAAATGAAGTTTCGATATCTGCGTTATTATTCTGTCTGGTAGGTATTAGATGTGTTGGTACCAGTACCATAACGATACTGGTTTTCGATACTCATCCCTTCCCAGAGGTTCTGCAGGTGGGCTGGGAGATCTAATTTACAATATTTATAAATAGGGCTGAACAATTTTGGGAAATAATCTAATTGTCATTTTTTCCCCCTCCAATATTGCAATTGCGATTTGATATGCAATTATTCCCTAACTTTCTTTTATACCTGAACAAGGGCTGGACAATTCTTTAAAAGTGTTTAATTCTGATGATTATGACTCGTATTGCAAATTGGATATAAATTGTTGCATTGAAGGGTCTTTGTCATTCTTATATTGAATGAGAAAAAATACAAAAATGTTGAAGGTAGGATTTTTTTAGACTATTCTAAAAAAAAATGGCATCTAAATGATTGCATGATATGTCATGCATGATATCTGCTGCAAAACAAACAAACAAAAAAAAAATATTTTGACACAAGTTTTAGGTCAAAGAAAATTGCATCAGGCCATATTTTGATTTAATCTAATTTTCAATCAATTGCCCAGCCCTAATTATAAACCATAGAAATATTTTTTTTTATAAAAATCACACTTTTAATTATCATAAAATACTTGCTTACATGTTGTTATTCTAAGTTTAGAAATAACAAATCAGCCAGAATTTTTATCTCATGTCTTCTTTTTATGTATATATTTTTTATGCATACAACTGGTGTTATGATTTAACTGGTGTTGGATTAACTGGTGACACTCTGTGAACTATTG
The DNA here is from genome assembly GCF_018320785.1 of Cheilinus undulatus. NCBI lineage: Eukaryota > Metazoa > Chordata > Actinopteri > Labriformes > Labridae > Cheilinus > Cheilinus undulatus. The sequence goes on along the minus strand of NC_054873.1, from coordinate 8,656,048 downwards.
TACTATGCTGCTCAATTCTTGGTATAAAAAATTAGTACGTCTCTTTGGACACATTAAAGTTAATACTGAAGAGCTTGCTGGGCCACATTGTATGTTTAAAGAGCTTATCAAGCATCATCAAGTGGACAGAAAAGCAACTGATGCTATTTATCCAGTATCATAGACTTCAGTTCATATTAGCAATTAATTTGAAAAAAAAAATACTTGGTGGATATGAAATATCACAGCGCAAAATACTGCTATACTATGCTATATTGATTTTTTTTCCCTCACCCCTAGCAAATTGCAAGAAATAAATACTGCAATAAATACAATAAAATAAAATACAATAAAATAAAAAGGCATGGGAGGCATTGCCCCAAAACGCTCAGCACTAAAGTGCTATGTGTAGTCAGTATAGGAGGACAACTGTCTGTTGAGGGACAGAGTATTAATATGGAGCAAAGAGGGGGTAGAGTTCAGGAGCTAGACTGCTGTGTGCCATGGCTCATTAACTGTTCTTTTTGACCCCACAAACACTTTAAGATCAATACTGATAAGCCTGAAAACCAAGAATTCACATTGAAATTCTTTGTTTATGAAAAAAATTAAGATAAATAAAAGTAAATATTTGAGTCCCATGTTATGGGACATTTACAGGGGAATTTTTGGTTGTCCCTAGAACATTTTCAGGTCCCAAATTGGCTGCAGCATGTTGACATTTGGTAAAAGCTGATATAAATAATCAGGCCTGCAGTGTCCTGAGACAACACACTGACCCAAACCACTCTTGGTGCAGAGACAGGTCTCATTTAAGCATATTTTTTGAGGGTTGCACAATATGGGATTTCTGCCGATATCAGATGTGCCAATATTTTCAAACTCCTTTTAGCTAATACGATAAATATAAACACATTTTTTATTTTAAGGAACACTAAGTGTGTCCTGTGCAGTTGAGGTTGAGTCAAGCAGAGTAGTAGTCTGGTAGTTGTTTTAGATTTGGAGCTTCATCCAGATGTTCAGGGCTCCTTGAGACAACCTGGAAACAGAAAGGTCAGCACTCAAAATGTCCTTTTGAGACATTTATTTAGGCTAACAGGCCACAAAGGACACTTTGAGTGTTGACCTTCCTGTTTCCAGTTTACCTTTGTGGTCGTGCACCTACCTTTTAGTTTAGTGTTGGGAGGATGCTCCTTTTTTTGCTTTTTTTCTTCTTGAGACAACCACCTATACCTGATGGTACCGTTGTATATATTGTCAATATTTGTTTATATGATGTATGATTTTACACTGCAGATATGACTGGCTGGAATTTTCATATCTCTTAATACTGATGTTGTGCCACTAATATTGTGCATCTCTAATATGCTTTTTAACACAATATGAGTTCCCTTGTTACAGAGATACACCAAATGAGGCACTGATAGCCTTGGGGTTGTGTCTGCATGCCCCAAATACAAAGACTGTTGTCCTCGAAGCGGGCAGCCTGGGTTCAAATATGGCCTGGGGCTCCTTTCCCACTGGCACATTCAGCAAAGCTTTCTATCGACAGCAATCCATGCAGCACAAAGCAATACGAGATACTTTATTTGACAAATCTAATTAAGATCCTTTCCAACTTGATAAATATCTTTGTAATATTTCTGCTCTTATTTATGGTGTAAAGACTACTGCTTAAAGTGTTTAAAGTGTTTGACCTCATATTTGTGTTATCTAAATAATGTCTTCCCTTTTCCAGGTGTTTAAAGAACTGCTGGGTACCTCTTGGGCAACACCGACTTAAAGGCTGTCACACTCATGGCACCCTCCAGTTGACAGAATGGCCCAGATATCAAGCGGTAATGGGTTCAAGATGGATGTCCCCCAACCAAAGGGGGTTGTGGGTAAAGAGGAAGCCCTCCGCATGGAGGAGGAGGCTTTAGCGAGGTTGCAAAGGGAGAAGAGACACACCCTGTCATCCTCTGCACCGTCGTCTTCCTCTGCAGCGTTCTCATCCTTCTCGAAACCAAAACCATCAAAGTCTACCACTACTGCTCCTCAACCATCACCCTCCACTCACAGACCAGAAAAGGACCTCATCGTCTTCCCAGAGACCAAGAAGCAGGCAGAGCAGGACAAGTTCAGGGACATTGATGTGGACAAACTGACCAATGAGGAGCTTGAAAAGCTCCTTCTGGATGAAAACTTTGGGGCAAAAAGCAAAGTGTCCAAGCCCTCATCCCTGCTAGGGTTTGACCTCAGTGCCTCGTACCCCGGGGGCCATGCCTGTAGCTCTTCTCCTTTCCAAGGCGGCCAGTGGACCCCCATTCTGTCCACCCCATCCACCTCTAATGTGTCCACTCCCACCCATCAGCCTATCCCAGTGTTCCCCTCTGCTCCATTCCCCAAACCAGGCACATTTCAGAACGGTTTCACTCCAACCATGTCGCCTTTCATGACCATGTCGGCACAGCAGCCATCCTTCCTTTCATCCATGGCGTTCACTCCCATCCAGCCCGCTGCTACCATGGTCTTCCAGCAGCCCACCGTGGACCCGGAGATGGCCAAACTCTTCGACAAGATTGCCAGCACCTCAGAATACTTGAAGAACGGCAAATCAGCCAGCACTGACCCAGATTCCGCTCAGGCCGGCACAGCTTCCCTGGCACCCAACCCGCCACCCCAGCAGCCAGCAGTGATGGAATCTTCTGGCATTAGCCGCTTCGACTGGCTGGATCTGGACCCTCTTACAAAGCGTAAAGCTGAGAGCGAGGAGGCATCCCTGGCAGGAGGAGGCCCTACACCAACGGTATCAGAACCTTCTGCTGGGGATCCTTGGGATGCAGTGCTTGAGACTGAAGGGAATAGCAGCAGCCCTCCTCTGGAGGGGAAAGCACCGCTGTCAGTTCGTTCACAGCAGAGGAGAGCTTCAACAGGAGCAGCTGTCACCAGAAGTCACTCACTCAACATCCCAGGGACCTCCTCTCAGCACAAACCAAACAATCAGGTGAGAGCACTGTCTAATGAACAAGAAAATACGTTTACCTCGGACATTTCATGCAAAATCTGTTGTGCATTTTTCACACTCCTTTGCATCGTGTCATATTTGGTAAATTATGACCATGAAGGGCAGAGGACACTTACTTCTTCAGCTAGTGTTTTTTGCGTGCACTGGAGTCACAACACATACTGCTCTGCCATAACCTCCTTTCTCTTTGTTCTCTCCTTTCCAACATGGCTCAGTTAATATCAAAGGTAATATGGCATCCCCCTGTGCATCAGCTCAGGATCAATCAATATTTGTACAGATGAAAGGAAATGATCACCTGCCAAATGCAGTGTAAACATTGACTGAACAGGGTAAAAATCCAGGTTACCTGCTGACATCACTGGAAGTTTTCTTTTGTTAATGGTACAAAATAGATTCTTTTTTCATTGAGATGTCTAAATTTATTTGAACTATGACTTAACATGTGAATTCTTTTAGTGCATTTTTTGTTATAGCACCTGGATATATACCCAGCTCTTTTAATAGCCAGAGGAATTTGTAATTTTTTAGTTGTAACCATAAACATGTCTTAAAAAAAAAAGATGGATGAAATCATTTCCTAAATTCCCAATCTAAGACAATAGTCTGCTTTGAATAATTATTTGTTGGCATTAAGCCTCTCAAAACATGATTTCCATTTCTCATTTATCTGCTGCAACGTCCTAAAGCTGTTGGCAGTTTGGCAAATTGAATCACAGGCAATGCAGTCAGCCAGCCTGGTTTGAGCTGCAACAGCTCAGTTCATGCAGCTGCAGCTGCCCCTTGCAGTGCCCAAAAGGGGCATCAGAGATCTTCTGTCTGACCTGGGAGTACTAAGGAGCTCTAATAGATTTTAGAGATTTGACAAAATGACTGAGTTGAAACACCTGCTACAGCAGTTGACATAGAAAAATCTAAATTTTGGACCCTGATTATATACTGTGGAGAACACAACCTGATCAAACAACCTGAGCAGAGCTCTAATCAGGAAGATTAGCTGAGTTTTAATAGCCTAAAAGTAAGGCTCTTAAATATTGCTGTTCAGTTTAGGAGATGTTATCAGCAAAAAGTAGTTTTCCATGAGTTGTAAGTTGTAGTGATCAAGATTAAAATTTAAAAAATCATTATGAGATAAATCTAGAGTATATTAATATTTAACATTCATAAGTAAATTGTGGGAAAAATTAACTTTCACATGATATTCTTATTTTTTGAGATGCACCTACGGTCCCAAACGTTGGTATTATGGATTCTATCTCAATGTTATGACACACTAAGCCAGTGATAGGCTCAAGAGCCAGTGAGGCACGCGTGGCTCTTGAGCCACATGTGCCTCTTTTATAATGATTTGTGGCTCTTTTATGTCTTAATCCAACATATTAAAACCCCAGAAACCTTAAAAAAAGAAACTTTGACCTTCGACATTATCCATCACAGGTCACATTAATCACTTTCTTTCCCACAATTATACAGTCAGCGTTAATTGTCAAACTTGTCAACCTTTATTTTTTGTTCATTGCCCCGTTTGCAGTTTTTTGCCCCTTTATTTCCTTTTTTGCCACTTTTAATCTGTTTTTTCTGCTTTTAGCCTATTTTTGCCACTTGTTTTTGTCTCTTTCTGCCAATTTTTGCCCCTTTTCACCAGTTTTTGCCTATTTTATTCTGCTTTTTGCAGTTTCCCCACTTTTTTACCACTTTTTGCCAATATTTGTACATTTTTGCCACTCTTTGCATGCTTTTACCCAAATTTTGCCACCTATAACTTAGTTTTTGGTCACTTCTCACCCATTTATGCCACTTTTTCTCCCCATTTTTGTCACTTTTCACCCACTTTTTGACATTTTTTTGCCAGCTTTAACTTATTTTCATTGCCACTTTAACCCATTTTTTCACCACTTTATACCACTTAGGTTGTGGCTTTTGCAGTGGTATTCAACAATTTGGCTCTTTGGTTGAGTAAAACTGCTATAGTTATAGTCTGTATCTCTCTGATATAGTTTATATCAGAAATCTATTCTCTTACAGCAGTCTGTCTTCATAGAGCACAGCTCTTAAAACACAAGCATGTCAGTGTCTCAGAATAGATGATGGTGAATCCTCTTCTTCAACCAAAGCACACATCAAAGTCTTCCTAACAACTGCATGTCTACTCCTCATGTATTCCTAGCACAAGCCCAACATCCTATTTCCTTCTGCTCCCTTTAATTAAGTTCTTCATGTGGTTAGTGCCACTCTGTTTCACCCCACAATTTCCCCTGAACTGTATTTTGTGATTAATTTCAACATACAGGACATGAGTGATCTAATTCCTAGTGATGAATATTTAAAGCGTTCATTTGGGACAGCGCTACAGGCAAGTGGCATGGGATTTCATCGCCTCTAAATCTTTTTATTCCCCCTTGAAACTAATCAACCATCTGGCAGTTGGCAGAGATGTGACAAGCGTTTGAGTCTTTATCAGCACACCCATGTCAGCAAAACATGAACTTGTTGCCCTCCATGACTTCCTCTTTATTCAGCATTTGGGCGTTAGATTAATCAGAAGTTGTTGGGAAATGAATGAGTAAGGATATTTCATATTTTTAACGTCTGGACTGTCTGTTCTTTCTGATATAGTGCTGATTTTGGTGGGTTTCATGACACTCACTTCCTACTCATTGTGTTCTGTTCTCTGTATCATGACCGGACAATTAGTCTCTGTGGGATGTTGGTCACGGCAGGGTGATAATTAACCTTACAAGGAAGGCCCTTATTTCAAGAATTCCCCTTGGTTTTGGAAAACCAGGAAACATGACATCATTTTCGAACATAGTGTTTGTGAAGATTATAGTGCAGAACGGTCAGAAATGTAGAAACAGGTTATCAACATGAGCAGCCATCAGCATTTTCAGTCGGTTGTTCTGAAGGTCTTAAATGCAACATGTATTGTACTGGCCAGGAAGCAGATGGGCACAGTTTCCCCCTGGAATTTAGCAAGTTTTTGGTTAAAAAAAAAAAAAAAGTGGCCTCAAAACAATGTATGCACTATTGAAAACTTCCGAAAACACAGAGGCTTTCTGGGTAATAAATAAAATGCTTCAAAAGTTTTTAATAGTACCTACATTGTTTTGTGGCCCATTTTTACCAACAATTCGCTAAATTCCGCGAAGAAACTGTATCCATCTGTTACACCGTATAGCCTAGCTTCATGACCATTACACCCTGCAAGTCCTTCTTAAAGGAGCAATGCTCACTAAAATCACTAGAGGCTAATGCCACTTCTTCAAGGTACCTCACACGGCCAACCATGGTATTTGCCTGTTGGTACTAGTGCCTAATCTAGATATTTGAGTCAGTATTGAACTGATATCTGACCAGCAGTGAATCTGTACTCTACCTTTTTGATGAATGTAGTGGTCATGTTTTGACTTTTTTGTATTTACATGTAGCAAACACAGGTATAAACTACAATCCTGAGGAATGTAATCAATTACACATTGCATAGTCCTCTCATACCCTGCAGAGTTTTTGACAGACGTATACTTACCTGCTCATTAAAGGCAGCTTGTCCAGTCTGTACACCCAGCTGTGTGCTGCAGGGATGAGGAATGTGTGCTGCTTTGAAGGGTTGAAAAGGTGTTTGTTTACACTTGTCTTTTTGTTATGTCTGCGCTCAGCCCTGAGTTAGTTGGTCGCTCTGCAGTGTTGTGAAATTTGAGACCTTTTTGCTCCACATCCTCCACCTACACTCTTAGTATATGAATACATTATTCCTGCATATATCCTTGTGTGTGTGAGTGTGGGATCATTTGTGTGTTTAACCCCCCCCCCCCCTTCATGCACTTGGCAATCTGTGCTCATGTTGATGTAAACAGGAACAAGCCTGTACAGCTCTCTGTAACCCACAGTAGCATCAAAACAACCTAAGAGACCATCCTCTCTGTACCAGCTCTGCTTTATGCTCAGGGTAGACAGATGCTATAGATTACAAGAAGTTAAGATACCTGTGATTCTAGGAAATAGAACTAGTAAAGGAGCTGCTCCATATCAAAATACCATCAAAGGATTATGGGTTGAAAATTTCTAACTTGAATTGAAGCTTGGTTTAAGCACAGGATCAGGAGTGAAACTTGACTTCTAACCACTGAAAATGCAAAACCAGGAACTAAAATTTCATAAAGAGTCCTTCAGAAAGGTGCTTTCTCTAAATATGGACCACACAGATCAGCTCACAGTGCTGATACAGCTCTGTGGAGGTTAATGCGCTATCCAGGTTTGGCCTCGCTGCCCAAGAAGGGATTAAAATATTCAAGTCTACCACAAATAGTTTTTCTCTTCCTTCCATTTGAGGACCATACCAATATTTTGCATGGGTTTTGCCCACATGTTATGCAATAATATTGCTGAAAAAACATTTTCAAGGCAGACTGCTTTGCAGCAGCAGCTGGTAAACAAGTTTCAAAGACTTCCTTAAGCTACCAAAAGCAATCTTTAAAGGAGTTTCTTTTTTGTTTTGCTGCTGTCAAAAAAAATGTCAGTAGCTTTACTCTTTGAAACGTGATGTTTTAAAACATCTGCTTAGACATTATTGACTAGAAGCTCAAGAAATAACAGACAGAGAGGAGCAAAGTACCAACTATCAGCACTTTTCATGGACATGTGATAATGTGAATTAGACAGGTTGACAGGAAATCCCCCCATAAAGAGTGCTGTTTATAACTCAGTTTTCATGCTATTATTACCCTTAATCATCATACTATTGTACTGGTTGTAAAGTTCTTTATTGGTCTGACTTCCTCTCAATAGTTTGAGCAATGAGCGTGAACACCCACTAGCATTTTAAAAATAACTCTGCAGCACATGTAGGCTGATTAGATAGAGACTTGGGTCAGACTTTCAGAGCAGATACAGGTATTAGACACTTAACCCTTTACAGTAAATGTGCATTTAAAGTTTATAAGAGCTTGTAGAAGAGTTTAAAGAAATGGTTCTAATCATACTTTGGTAACATTTTCTTGTTGTACCCACATCAATAGTCTTCTTTCAGTTAGATCTCTCCATCTCTAATGGCAAAACTGGTGAGAAAACAACAGCTATGGGTTGCATAAGCTTTGTGCAAGTTCAGAGGTAGCATAAGAGCATTAGTACAAGGTTTCACAGCTGTAGTGTTACTGAAGAGGAAGATTTACTGAACCCTTCATACAGCATCCATGTTTCAATATGTACATGTGAATTGCACACATACACTGCACTCAGAAAGTAATCAGACTGCCTTAGAAGACCATGTGTATTGAAAACAATGAAATTATTTCCAAAGCAATCAATCCATAGTAGCATGAATCTGAATGCAACAAGATTTAAGCTATAAAGGAGGCAGCTGGGGTGGGGGAGGTGAGACTGGCTACCAGCTGATCACAGCTGGGGTATGACTTTCAAGAAGTATCGCTAGGCTTCATCATATTTAGATATAATGAGCTATTTTAGCTTGTATTGCAAATGTGATGTCATTTGCTTTGTTTAAGGACATTATCATTTTTATGTCACTCATTTTGACTAAGAAAAACATACATTAAAGACATAAAGGAGGATTTTTGTAAACCATTATAAAAAAAATTACACTTGAATGTTTGCATAATATGTGTAAAATCTCTGCCGCTGCAAAAAAAAGAAAAAGACTCACTAAACTGGTATTTTGACACATTTCAAGTAAAAGAAGTATTGCAACTTCTGCGATTTGAAAATTGCAGCAGGCCACATTGTGATTTAATCTAATTTGCAATTAATTACCCAGCCAATATACTGTAGAATTTAAAATGAGGAACAGGTTAGCATCAAACTTTTTAACATGGATGTTCTTCCTGATCCATAAATGAGAAATTTGGATGTTTTTCAATTTACTGCGACTAACTTGATTTGTGATTGTCCTTGAAATAGACTCTTAAAAACAGAGGGGGTTTGACATGAAATCGTAAGATTATCTTGGCAGGTTTTTTAACACAATCCTGTGAGAAATTCACTGTTTTTGTGGGGTTCATATTTTATTTTTCTTCACAAAATGACATGGATTTAACCACTGACAGACAAAAAACAAAGTTGTAGTAGCACCAAATCTTTACCGGCAAAAGGCAGAATTCTTTAGTTATTACACCATGCATGACTGTAATATTTTCCCCATTGATTCTCTTTTAAAATGTGTCCTAAGAAGTTTTTGGATAACTGTGAGTCAGCCTGAGGTTGCCAGTGCTTGTTGTGGTTGACATGAGTACAGCGTAAGATGTGGCTGTGTGGGCAGAGGAGGATAAAATGGAACAAATGAGCTTGAACTTGGAGTCAGAGTCGGACTATCTGCTGTGGAGTCATACCACTTCAGTAATCCTTCTCTTTCTTCTTTTTTCTTTTGTAGTTTATATCTTAATATCTTCTTTCCCTCTTTTCTTTCTTTCTTTTTCAGTATTTAGTCTTGTCTACTTTCTTCACACAGTCTCACTTTCTTCACCTCAGTCACTTCACTGATTACTATCTCTCTGTCTGCCTCTACTTACTCACTGTTCCTGGTTTCTACTCACCTCTGTTCTGTCTTTAGATGTAGGTTAGTGATAATCATCAGTCAAACAAATGACTCCCACCGTCACACTTCACAGCACCAGTGCCTGTTCAGACCTGGATCCTGCTGTGTGCAAAGCTGCTCTGACAGTAAACGCACCATTAGGCACAATCATCATGTCTGCTTTTAGATGAGACATACTTATGTAGCTCGTTGACCCAATTTCTTCAAGAACAGTAGTTCCTTTTCTTTACATGCTACTGGTTAAGAACATGCATACTTATTTAATTTTATTCTGTTTAGCTGTAATAGCCGAGGCCTCTTTAGACAGCAGTCTACGACCACTGTAGCAGATCATTTAATACAGAGAAATTGCATGGATTTCAGTGATGCTTGCACACACTGTAGGGATCAAGAAAGCATCCATCCGTTCTTGAGTTTATTCAAAGCAGAAGTCCTAAGCAATGCAGAAAGATGGATGAAAATAAGATTTATGTTTGTGTTTTTTTGACCAAGTGTTTTATCCATTAGAGTTTACAGCACCAGTTATCCATAGAGATCATTATTTTGTTATTAGCTACATAAACCAGTTCACTAAATCAGCTGTTGTGTGTCAGTGTTAAAACACAATGAAGTTCTTTACTCACTCTTTAATTGCACGCTAAGTAAGCATGTCTGTACCTGCACTTTCTTTCACTGTTCCTTCAAAATGACCTGCAGGCTAATTTTTTTTTTATTCTATCATGCAGTGATTCAATATCCCGTATCTTTCCCTGTATGCCTGCATGCAGTCTACATTTTCCAGCCAAGTAATGCAAAGTCAGATCTCTCCTTCCCCCGCAGACTTTCAAAAGCTCTTTCACACCTCCGCACCATCCCACTGCAGACTCGGCCTCATTTTCTGTTATTATCGCCTAATTACATCTCCAGCTCGAGTGTTAGATAAGGCAGCAGTCTTAACACCCTCTAAATTCAGTTTCAGCTGAGAGATGGCGGGGTTAAAACGCGGTGTTATGCAGAGATATGTGTGTGTTTGTGAGTCACTGGGCAAACAGCTGTGTGTCTCATAACCTTTGACTTTGTTTACTAGCAGAAAACAGAAGACATATTGTGGCTTCAGAGTGAGGAAGCAGGTACTGGTACCAGACACTGATGCAAATAACAAAAACAGTGCTAATGTGTTCAGGGAAATGGGCTGAATTATGCAATGATTTGAGAGAATAACATCACAGTGAGTGTACAGATAGAAGCTCATTACTCAGAGTTTTTCCAGTCATAAAATAACAAGCAAGAGCTTGAAAACTTGGCAATGCACCGATCAAATCAATATTTATGACCACTTATGAAATGATAATGCATCCAGCTCCAAGAGTTTCCTGATAGCAGCAGAAACCATAAGACAACTAAGGGTTAAATTGGGGAATATCATTTGTCGATAAGATAAAATATTCCTTTATTAGTCCCACAAGGGGAAATTCCAAGAAGGAATTTCCAGTATGAGTAAGAGTAGTCTTTTTTAATATAATCAAAAAGAATGAAAAGCCTTTTTCATCATTCTACCAAGATACAACAAACTTAAAGTGTGCCACTCCTTAATGGTGCTGTAAAATTAAAGGACAAGCTTGTATTTAAATTAGGAACATAAGCAGGCACATACACTGTGGTATCATTACTTTACTATTGTAAACAATGTTGTCATTTTTGGATTGCTTTCTCTCTCCTGTCAGATGTTTTCTTCTGCTTTTGTTTATTAAGTGCAGCTGGTTGTAAACATTATCGTAATCTTTTTATCCAGTGGCTATAAAAAGTATTCTCCCCTTGGATGGTTTACCCTTTATTTCCTAAAGAAAACTGTCTATATATATATATAAATATGAAGTGTAAAAACATAAAGCATAAATATTCACCCCCTTCAGTATTTAGTAGAGTCACCTTTGGCTGCAATCACAGCACTGAGTCTATGCAAATCTGGACACTGCAGTTTTACTCCATTCTTCTTTGCAGAACTGCTCAAGCTCTGTCAGGTTGCATAAGGATCAGGCATGCCACAAACTCTGGGCTTTGACTCGGCCACTCCAGAACATTCACCTTTATGTCTTTAAACCATTTATGTGTAGCTTTCTCTATATGCTTTGGGTCATTGTCCTGCTGGACAACAGATCTTCTCCCAAGCCATAGTTCCAGACTGAATAAAATTGTTCCCAGGATTTTCATTTTACACTCTGCTTTACAAGCCTTCCAGGGCCATCTTCAAGAAACATCCCCACAGCATGATGCTGCCACCACGATGCTTCACAGTGGGGATGGTGAGTTTGAGATGATGTGCAGTGTTTGGTGTCTAACAAACATAGCGTCTTGTCTGACGGCCAAAGAGCTCCATTTTGGTCTCATCAGACCAAAGAACTTTCTTTCACTTGATCATGGAGTCTTCCACATGCTTTTAGGCAAACTCTGGTCAAGATTTAATCTTAAGTGTTCTTCAACAATAGCATTTTCTTTGCCACTGTCGCATAAAGCTTTGACTGGTAACGCACTGGGCCAACAGTTGTCAGAGAGACAGAGACAGTCCACTCCAGAATGTCTTAACGCCTGATAGATATCCATCAGTGGAATATGTATAATCATATTTCAGTAATGATCAAGGTTAAGGTTGCCCTCAATGTATGAGAGGATGAAGTCTGTGGGCTTCATTAGAAATCTGACTTCAACCTCTCACCATTTCTCCTAGGCCGAGACTAAGTAAACAGCTCAATGTAAGCCATCTGAGTCTCATGTGTCCTCTTCTCATCTCAGTTATAAATTATTTATGGAATATTTATTTATCAGACATTAAATACACTAGTTGGAGTGAAAAATCAGGCTGCCTTATGACCATAAAACGATATCATGTCAACATTTTTCTTCAAAGATGTCCTCTTCCTTTAAGCATACCCCCTTTGGTTAAACTTTTTTTCTTTTTTCTCTTCCTCATTTACTAAAGAGTGTTGAAAACAACACTCTGCAGTTTGAAGGTTCCTGGTGTGTTTTTTAGGTGCAATCAAAAAACTGCAGACTGGCTATTTACTATGGGAGTTATCAGAAAGGTTGTGGTAACACCAGAATTTTTAATTTTGGTATCAGTACCAGCTTTGATATCTTGACATTAACATATAAAAATACTTGCTGGGCAATTAAAATTGGATATTATTTTTTGCTCATTATCAAATCTTGCAGGCAAACTCCTGCAGATTGTCCTTTACATGTGCAAAAACATTGTCAGCGTTTCAGTACTAAAACATTGCCAGCATTATTTTATGCAGCTTTGTCAGTGTGCAGGAGTTTTGCAGCAAGTTTTGATGCAGTCATTTCTCTGCTACTCATCCGTCTTATGAAATAGATGTTGTTTTTTATGTTTTAGTACCTTTGGATATGATTTGCAGAGGTTGTATCTTTTTAAAGCATGTGGTGTCCAGAAAGTAAATCTAGGCTAATGTGTCAAAATTGTCCTCATACTTAATATGAGAAGCTGTTGGTTTCCAGTTGACACCAAACATGATCACTGTTATTAACCTTGTTTAATTAAAGTTTCTTAATTGCACTGATTTATCACCCAATTTTCGCCAAACTAATCAGTGTTTGCTTGAGAGCCCGTCTGCTCCTTTAACCACATGTATTCAAGCCCAGGATTTTATTTTCTGCACACAGGAAGTGTGAGTTACTAACTAACCAGTCACTTCCTGATTGAAAGGAGAAGTTGAGTTGTGTTTACTGAGTTTTTTGTTCCTCTGATGTAAACCTCCTAGATTCTCACAGACATCCAGTGTTATCGATTAGACATGAGTGTCGAGATGAAGCTATCCAAAAACATTTTAGCTGACCCTCCGTTAAAAATCAATCCTCATCTCTTTGCTAAGTGCCAGATCAGCATGAAAGCATCACTCAGTGTTTCCACACAAGGTTATGTTGTAAGATAAATCCTGCAACAACTGCTGAGTCAAGACCTGCATGTTTCAATTTTCCTTTTTTTGTTTGGTACAGGCACCTAATGCTTTGGGCTCCTGGCTACTCTTTTATTTTACCTCAGAGGCTGGAAATTTGTTGCCCAAATGTCTTTTAGCACAGCACAGGGTTCTTTTTGCACAGTCGAGGTTAGTTTTTATTATGCTGGCACACAGAGGAGAGGTGTCTGATGTCTAGATGTGTACGGTAACTCTACACTGATGTTGGGACTGGAATTACACACAGCCACAAGTCGTTGAAAGGCTGTGGCCTTTTAGTCCTGCTGTTGCACCCAGACATGCTGAATGCACCGTAGGAGATACTGTAGAGTAGAGCTCAAATGTTCAATGCCAAGGCCACATTAATGATCTCCTAGGCTGCTAAAACTGGTTAGATGTATTTTTTTACTGACCTGCATATTAGAAGTTGTCACTGACACACATGCAAATTAAACATACTGTTAATAGTGAAGAATTGCAAAGTAAATAAGATTTCCCTAAAAATACAGTAAAACCAAAATAAGTACTTCCTCTGAATTATTTTTTATGATCCAAAAAAAGTGGATGCAGTGATTCTGCACTCTGTCTGTAATGATTATTTTCTGCTTGACGGCTGACGGGTGTCAGAGTTTGTGCAGAGGTGTAAAGCTGTCTTCAGTACGTAGGTTGGGATCTAAAGAAAAACTGAGGGATCAAGTTGGATTGCTGTTTCTCTCTTCAGCTCTTAATCTGTCTGCTTTTTCTTGTGTGTGCAATATAATATTTTTTGAATCAGCTACTTACAGTCATAAAAATCTGATTTGTGCTTACATTGCAGAATATTTTAATATGAATAGAATATGTGGGCTTACGCAGGAAACGTATTATTCAGAAACTCTTCAGCGGAAAAAAACAATCATTGTTAAAAACACTCAACATTTTCAGTTATGTCTAAAGTAGGGCTGAACGATTTGGGAAAATAATCTAATTGAGTTTTTTCCCCCAGTGTTGCAATTTAATATGTGATTATTTTTAGGTTCCTTATATTATGTATTATTCAACAAACATAAGCATAAATCATTCTTTATGATAACAAACATAATATTAGAAAACATATCTGAGATTTTGATTATATAGAAAATTTGATATTGACTGCTATATTGAAGGAATAATTTTTTAATGTTATTCTCATTTTGATTAATAAAATCATATACACAAACAGGAAATGTAGAATTTTAGGATGTAACTGACACTATGAGCTAGTGCTGCTAATGCTAACAGTGCAGCTAACAGGCCATACACCTCCTGCAGCCTGTGTGTCTCAGACAGCACACAGAGGAAAATACTAACAGCAGGTCTGCTGTTGAAATACACTCAGGATGAAATAAAGTATGTTCGAAAATATCGATTCCTGGACATTTCTATCCATTCCAATCTTTGCAATTGATACATGCCATTCTGAAGTGAATTGATTTTTTGTGGCACCTCCAGTCCTAACAGTGTAGCTGTGGCATAGATTTGTCACAGAAGTTTAAACCAGGCTTAAGTGCTTTGGAGTGTAAACGCTCTAGCAAATCAGAGAATATCATCTTATTTCTCTTTATCACAGCTTTGTTTGTAGCTTAACAGCTCTCTCTCTTTACTTGGTTAACCAGCGCTGTGTTGTCTCTCTCTCTATGCACATGGCAGCTTTGGGCTGGAACTTTAACTTTATCTGTTTATCTTTTATAGCTATTGCCATTGTAAAATTACAAATGTTACAGAATTAAAGCAAATGGAATTGAAAAGTGTGGGAAATCATGACAACATTACTGCAAAGCTCCTACATCTGACATGTTTTTAGTTGTTATGCTTAAGACAACAATTTTTGCTGAAATTTCTGTCTTTACTTGAAAAGCAGCAAGCTGAAAAATCCTTTGAGTGATATTCGCAAAAAGACAGTGTCAAACATTTACACTGGACTATTTGAATTATCTCTTTACATTTCTATCATTATCCATTTAAAATCCAGCCCTGTTTTCTCTTGCTGACCCAAAATGTCAGCGTCTGTTAGCTCTCTAATCCTCCTTTATGTTTTTCCCTGTGTTCCTGGTATCAAAGTCACTCCAGTGACACATCACAGTGAGAGCAGAGAAAAGGATTAGTCAACCTGTGAATCATATGAAGCCGTTCCCATGACTTCAGACACCAGGAGCTCTGCTCCGGGTCCAACAAAAATCGATAAAGTGAAACAAAGCTGGGCCTGTCCCGCTGTACGGCCTGCTGAGTGTGGATGTTTATGTGTTGTACTGTGACGGCTACAACGACCTCTTTGGAGTATCTGTCCATGTTTGTTTTCACTGCAGCAAACCTGACTCAAACATAAACACTTGGAGCGTGCTCTTTTAGTCTCTTATCATTAGCCTTTCAATGGTTTGTCTGTTTTTTACTTCTTCTTCTCATCGTATTATACCTTCTATTAAATAATCTCTGACCTTCTTTTCTTCTTTTCTGTCTTTCTTTTTTCCCTTTACTGGGCTTCTTAATTTTCTGTTTAAATTTGGAGACAGAAATTCTGTACCCAGGAACCTTGTGTCCTCTGTGTTTTGCCGGGAGATGCAGGTGGTTTGGTGTCAGGCTTGGCCTCTTTTTCATGCTCCATGCTGACTTAGAGATTTCTATCTGCTGGTGTTAAGTCAGGTCAGATCTGCTTTGAACAAGAAGACTTTTCTCTCAAGGATGTACGGTTATGGTCTAAATGATATCTAAGGTAACTGCTGGGTTTCATTGCAGAGAATTTTTCTGGTATTTTTCCTGTAATGGATTGAGAGAAAACAGGGACAAGAGTTACTTCTAATAGTTACATTTATAACCAGTTCAAAAAGTGTATTATTTTGGTCCCATTTTTTCTTAAACTTGGAAACACAAGATGATTTTTAGCCTGATTTTTATGCGATATCCCTCTTGTCCCTGTGATCTGGGGGGCAGAAACCAACTATTTGTCCAATAAACCTCAGGTGTGTGATTATTTTACTGCTTCCCACTGAAAGAGTCAATTCCTGTCGATCAGAACATTAGCCGGCATTTACCTATGGTTTGTACCTAACACGGCATATGGCAGTGCAAACTCATGAAAGCTTGCTTGGCTTTCATTATGAGGTTTTGCAACCTGAGCTAAATTAATAGTGTCGTTGCAAAGAGTCTGAATACTTGTGTTGATATTTTACTTTTTTCTTTTTGATAAATTTGAAAAGAATATCCAGAATTCTGCTGTCCCCGTTCTTCTATATTTTGCTTCATTTAGCCATGCTAAATATTAATAAACTGGAAATCAATTTTTCTTCACCGCTGGAAAACACAATGCACAAGCTACCATTTTTAGAGCAGCGAAAAAGAACCAAAGGACCGACTGCAGCAGCAAACAATGGTGTCTCCATGACAGTTTTTCTCTGAATGTGATTGTTAAAATGTGTTCCAGACCACTTCTGTCATGCATGACAAGAAGCGACACAGTTTATCAAAAGTTAAATGAATTTTAAACTATAAATCGTTGACTCTTACTAGTTTTTCCAGCTAGCTGTTTTGCTTTCCCATTGACACTATTGACGTCTTTAAATCCCTCGCTGCAGCATTTGAAGTGAGCCTGGAACTTGTGGGACTTTAGGCACTTAAATGATTAAATCCAAACCAGTGAACCCCACACTTAACTTCTTTTTATCCATTTTAATAATATT
This sequence comes from Cheilinus undulatus, assembly GCF_018320785.1. NCBI lineage: Eukaryota > Metazoa > Chordata > Actinopteri > Labriformes > Labridae > Cheilinus > Cheilinus undulatus. The sequence continues at coordinate 8,638,870 of NC_054873.1, read as the reverse complement.
ACAATCATTTATTACTGCTAGCTTGAATGCTAACCGTCATATTGTTTATCCTCTGTTAGGGGCTGTCAGCCAATAGCTGCCTGAATAGAGCCTGTGGAGCAGCTCCCTGTGTTATTGTTATTTTAATATTTAGCAGTAAAACTCAATAATCAGCAGAATCAGCCCATGCCCAACACCTTGGTATTGATGTCGGGATGGAAAAAATGGTAGTTATTATTTATTTGATCACCTTCGCTGTTCAGTAACAGATAATTTCAAAGTAAAAGGCTGGACCTGTAAAAGTCTTAACCCTGTAGTTCAGCCTGATTGTATTTAATACTTTGAGAGACCTTTAAGTGATTGTGATTCCAAAAGAAGTGGATGTGAAAACTGAAATGTTAAAAACCACTCATGCTTTCACTTGTATCTGTAAAATTGTCTGCCATAATGGTAAGCTTTAGTAAGCTTTTCTTTTCTTCTTGGTTTAAAGGAAATATCCAAGTCAATCTGACCTGACACAAATGTTTGCAAAACAAACTCTCAGGGGTTTTTCTGGTTTTACCCTCTCGGGTCACTCCACATAATAGTCCACTTGAAATCCCCTTAGACTCATCAAAAACTCTGGATTCAAAATTTCCCTAAAGTGATCATCTATTTTGATGACATTCCTAACATTTCCCTTCATGCTCGCTCTTTTTTTCCCCCTCTTCCTCTGCTACTCTCCCTCTCTCTCTCTCTCTCGCTCTCTCTCTCTCACTGGCTTGTCGGGATGATGTCAGACTTCGATTTCCAACCCATGACAGAGCATTTTTGCAGACAGCACAGAGTTTAGCACAGGAAGGGGCGGGTCCCTTTCACTTCTCATTTCCTGTACCAGAGGAAGCGCATTCCTCAGCAGCTGGCAGTAAGACAGCAGTAAAAAAAGCAGAGTGTAACTGTGAGTTCCCGGCAAAGGGCCAGCCTCCTGGAAAGAGGGCCATCTAAGTAACTCTGTGAGAGAGAGTGAGACAGTTACAACTCTTTCAACTAAGTTCTTTCTATGTCTGTGTTCAAAGTCACTAAAATCACCTTCCTGCCCCATTCTGATGCCCGTCTTCACTATGTCTGCTTGCATAAATGCAGTGGCTGCTGCCATGTGATTCTCTATTAAATATCTGAATTCATGAGCTGTTAAACAGGTATACCTAATAAAGTGATCAGTGAGTGTATTTTCTTTTATTTCTAAAACTTTATTTGTTTAAGACATCCTCTTAAGTGTCTGCTTTAAAAGCACAAGTTTAATTAAATGTTAAGCGAATATTTTCCACAATTTATGAGACAGAGTTTTAAAGCGCTGGATAGGTCTTTTGACCTCACTGACACGGTCTTTTCTCTCTGCAGGATTCATAGCTCTGAGGTGCTTTTAATAAAACCGCTCCTTCAACAATCCTCAAACACAAATCACCATAAAGTCTTAGTCTAAGCCTCATTATCCTTTGTGAGTCCTGTTAAACTGATATACGGGGTTCATATGTGCTAGACACGTGATAAACGACAAAACTACAGGCAGTCACTCTGTCTGTGCACCTTATGACTCTTCTGTGTAGTCAGCTTCTGTTTTCAGTGGGTTAACATGTTATAAATATGTTTTATTGTAGTTCACTGACTCTCTTTCTCTCTCTTTTTTGCTCTTTTTTAAGGAAAAGACAAAAGCCAAAGGCTTGGTGAAGAATGCCGCTCTGGAAGAACAGGACGCTCAAAACCTGGAGGTTGTCGCCTTCTGTGAAGACGTTGCAGCGTAAGATTCCCTTCTTTCCTTCTACACTCACTGCCCCTTAAGCTAATGACATTTTTTTTTCTTTTTTTAAGATTTGTTTTGGGGCTTTTTGCATTTATTTCTTATTTATTTAGAGAGAAAGGACAGTGGCTAGAGAAAGGGTGAGAGAGTGGGGAATGACATGCAGTGAAAAAGCCACAGGCCGGACAGACTTTAACCAGTACCATCCAAGTGCATGGTGCAAATGTCAACCACTAGACCATATGCACCCCAAACTAATGACTGTTTTTTTAACCCTTTTTGTTTATTCAAGTAATATTTTACATTTTCAGTAAGATATAAAGTGCTTGTCTCTGGTGTAATGGGGCTTACAGAACTACTGACCTGCTCCAGCTGTAAGAAAATGAAAGAAATAACATACTAGGAATGTCATGATACCAGAATGTCAAATTTGAATTTGATACCAATTTGATATTGATTCCAATTTTGAAAAAAATCAGAATTTGAGCTTGATATTTGTGCTGTATGTAGAGTTAGAACTTATAAAAGTGATTATAGTTTACTTTGACAGGGCTTAAATGTGTGGAGCCAATTTCTGGCTAATAGATACAGTCAGCCTTCCTTGGGGAAAAAGAATCCTTACACCTAGCCTACAATGCTGCAAATGCATGGATTTTACACTTCAATGCTAATGCTAAACAACCCATTCAGGAAGTATTCAGAAACCCATTGCTTTCTTCACTTTTGTTTTGTTGCAGCTTGATGCTACAGTAATAAAATATATATATATTGTCATTCATTTACAGTCAGTACCCCATAATGACAAAGTGAAAACAGAATTTTAGAAATAATTGCAAATTTATGAAAAATAAATGGAAGAAGTTTGGCACAACCAGGACACTTCCAAGGCCCTTCTGCCCAGCCAAACTGTGCAAATCAGGGCAGAAGGGCCTTAGTAAGAATCATGACCATGAATCAGATGGTCACTCAGACTGAACTCCAGAGACTCTGTGTGGAGACGAGACAAAGTTCCAGAAGGACAACCATGCTGTGCAAAAGACACGAAAGCCCGTTTGGAGTTCTGTGCAACCTCCTATTCTAATGCTGCCTTAAAGAAGCATTAGAATAATAGATTTAAGTATTCTAGGGCTCACACCCTCCAGTCGCTTGGTCAATTAAGTGGTCAGTGTGCTCTAGGGTGTGATGAGATCTCATGGCATGAGGACTTGTGAGACTAAAACATCACAAAATTTCTTGTTGAGGTGAAATGTCTCTAGAGATTAACAGGATGCGTTGCTCAACTGGATACTGTCCATGCATTTGCTCCTGACATCCTCAAAACAGGAACTGGGCACAGCTGATCTTCTGTCATCTGTTTAAACCAAAGCATTTAGGCTGTAAGTCCCTTTTTCATCTCAATAGATGCACATATTAACATGAATGTCTGTTACAACAGATACAGACTAGAGGAGAGAGACAGTGATATCTCCTGGTCCCTGAAGGTTTTCTTTACATCCTGATCTGCAGACTTATTTAATGCTTTCTGCTTATGCTTTCTGAGCAAAATAAAATTAGATATTAAACTGCACAGGCAGGAACAAGTGGGTTTTGTCAGGAGTTGTCATTAAAACTTTAGAGAAAAACATTAATTTGACGTTATTTTGTATGAAATGTTTGCATGAATGTATGTATGAATAAAATGTCACAACAGTCCATTTTGTAGCTGCTGTGATATTTATTTCAAACCAATGTGGAGTCTCAGTATGTCTAGAAATAGCCTTATTTTCTTGTTTGTATGTAATTGTAAATGCATGCATACACATTTCCATGCATACATCCACATAATTACATGTTTAGCTGTCTCTTTTCTGAGCCTGCAGTCTCTATTTTTCCTGTTTGGGTGGAGCGATGATGAAGCTGTACTCAGGGAATCCACTTTCATGAAATCAGAGACAACGCCTGCTAAATGTCCAGAAACTTAAGTGCCCATTTGCTGATAAACACTTTTGAAAAATTATGTAAACCTCTTACAATGCAGTCAATAAATAGACGTGCACTGTATGTCTTTTTATCATGTTGTTTTACCCAGCCAAACGTATCACATGTATTTGTGCAGACAGATATCGAATATGTTAAATTTACATGATTTTTCTACCCTTATCACTTACATATACAGTCTATATTCATGTGCATTTCCTACTCCCTTTAATCCCTCCCTCCATTTTTCCTGTTATACTCCCCATGATCTCATCTAAGCGATCTCTTCCACATGCCAGGTTGGCGCTGGCTGACTCTGATGTGTTTTCATTGGCAAAGCAAACCAAAATACAGGAAAAAACGTTGACTCTGCTGCTCTGTTGTGTGTGTTTTCCTTCTAACAGACTGCGCTCCAAGTTCCCTCATGGCGACATGTCCACCAACCCTGGCTACGTCCTCAGCCCAGTCATCACCCAGAGAAATGCTGGAGGGGACAACAGCTGCTCTGTTAAGGTTTCTATAGAAATCTCTGAGTCTCAGCAGCCAGTTACCTTCACCTGTGATGGTAGGTATCCAGTCACAAAGCATCTCTTTCACATCTGTGCTTTACCCAGGTTGTAACAGGATAAAAGCATGCTTAACCAACTCTTACAACACCAAAGAGAGTTACACACAACAATAATCAGGGTAAATTTTGGCCTGATTCTCCCCTTTTGCAACACTAAGCAAAGCCACAGTTTAAACAGATCTGCTCAGAAGAATGTCGGTCAGCACTGATTTCAAATCAGAAATACTAAATGCTCATTTTTAATTTAATTTAAAAGTGAAATCTGATTTCTGCAAAGTAATCTCAATTGAACAAAAATGTGTAAAGAAAAAAGTGACTGTATAATTATTCACCCCTTTCCACACAGCAATGAGTCTGTGTAGAAAGGTCTCAATCTGGTTTGCACATCTGGACATTGTTCTTTGCAAACTGCTCAAGCTCTGTGTCTTGGTGGCCACTCCCACTAGTCTCCTTCTTACACGGCCACTCAGTTTATGAGGACAGCCTGATCTAGGCAGATTTACACATATGCCATATTACCTCCTGGGGGATGTCTTTTTTTATCCATCCCTTGACTTATACTTTTCAATAACCTTTTCTCTGAGCTGCTTGGAGTGTTCTTTTGCCCTCGTGGTGTAATGGTAGCCAGGAATGCTTATTAACCAGCAACTGGACATTCCAGACACAGATGTCATTACACATTCACTGTACTCAGGTGATCCCCATTTCACTAATTGTGAGACTACTAGCACCAATCGTCCATACCTCTGTTGAGGTCTGTCACTTTAATGGGGGTGAATATTTATGCAGTCACTAATTTTGCCTTACTAATTTTCTACTAATTGACATTCATTTGTAGAAATCTGTTTATATTTTGGCATTAAAGATGGATTTTGGGGGGTTTTGGGGGCCAAAAAAGCCAAATTATATTTACTATGAATTATTTAGAAAATCAGTTAACAGTTAAAACATCCAGGGTGACTTTCAACATCTGCTAAGTTTTTGTCAAACTTTTAGCGTGGGTCAGGCTCAAGATAAACAGCACAAGTTATTTGAATGGTTATGGAGCTATCTGTATGCTACTTATTTATATATATTATGTTTATACTTATGTATATACTTATTTATATATTTATATGTGCTTCTTGTTCATGTCTAAGCTATTTATTGTTATCGTTTAGAGTATCTTTAGTAGTGATTTTAGACCTTAACAGGTCTGTCACACTGCTGGGGGTTATTAGAATACTGTTTTGTCTATGTATGCGGATAGAAATAAAAGACAAAATGAATCTTAAATCTTGAATCACAAAGCCATCAGAAAATAAAAAAACGAGTGTAATGATGTTTTAAGGTTTTAGAAGTTCAGAATGTAACACAATCAAAGCGAAGTCAACCTAAAAGAAACCTGGTCGGCTCTTTTCCTTTAAGAGTGAGCAGCTCAGATGGCAGATATGAGAGTTTTGAAGGAGGAAACAACATTCACAGCTGCCAAACTCTTTACCCCCTCCCTGACTCATTTTTTTTTTCTGTCGTGGGAAGTACACTTTGTTCCTTTTTCCGCACAAATAAAGGTTTGTCCCCTCACCACAGTGTAGCCATGTTGGGCAAAAGGGACTGGAGCCTTACATGTTTTTAAAGGTTTCCTTCCCTGGCTGTATGGGGAGCTGTTATTGGCTAACCTTTTCTTGTACACATCCAAAAGTGCAGCTAGCGTGATTGACATGTCTTTTGGGATCTCAAGCCAAGCACACTAGAGGCTGTGTGCCAATCTGTTCGACATTTTATCCCAACAGAGTTCACTGCTGTCTCTAAGGGTTGGCATTATACCAGTGTGTATGTGTGTTTGTGTTATTCAAGTCCATGTTAGCCTGTCTGCTGGACTCTCTACTGTATCATTTACTGTCTGTGTGTATATTTATCTGACACTTGTTTCCCTTATGATGGCCACTGCAGGCATTTATGCAAGCAAGTCCTCAGCTCTCACAACAGTGTTTATGTAACTGCCCCACTGCCCCAGACACAGCAGAAACAACCTATAGGAAGTTTATTTACAGCTTTCCTCATTCTACATCCTAAATATCCTCTCCCATGCTGAATTCTGGTTCAGTTCTCTTCCTGCTTCTACTGAGTTTACCTCGTTATCCGACTGCCTGTGTCACTTCCTAGATGTGTTTCCTTCTTTCCTAGTATGCTGTCTTGTTGGTTGTTTCCTGGTTCATTTCCTATGTTGTCAGCAGCAGCGTGTTGACCCACATTATTGCTGTTTGGATTCCTTCGCTGGAATCTGCTCTCCAGAACAATAGGGCTCAGTTCTGCTCAAAGCTCAGATGGAAGGATAAAAGAAAGAGAGAGAGAGGACTTTTCCTCCTTGTTCTCATGCTTTAGTTTTCTTTCACCCTCTCATTTCTCCTGCCTTCTTCCTGTTGTTTTATGCTATCATTTGTCACTCTACTCATTAGGGTTGGAGAAACAAAAATCGCGATATTTTGTCTGGTGATATATCGTATCGTCTCATCCACAAAATATCAATTTTTTCAAATTAATTGTTAACATGAACTGAAGTCTATTACCGCTTTCCCATGAAAATAAGTGTGTAAAAGCGGGTTTTTTTAAACACAGATAAACCCACTAACAATAGGCAAGTGACTCCTTTCCCATTGCTCTGATTGCCAGCAGAGGAACTGCGTGGCTGTTTTTTTTTTCCTCTGTTGCGTCAAGTTGATGTCATCACATTGATGACGTCATCATCAGTGTGCTGAAACACAGCTAACACTCACTCAACATTTTAGCTGTGTTGTATATAGTTGTGTCTTGCACAGTCCCTGTGACCTGGCGCCGAATCTCCTCCTCTCCACGGATCAATAGAAGCTCTCTGATCTCGCTGTCTTGCCAGTGCTGTGCCATCTTGCAAATATAAATCTCACACGCTGAGTCCAAAAAACAACAATGCTCATCCCTCAGCTGCCGGCGTCCTTTTTTTGCCCCAAGTTACGGGCGCGATATCATGACGTAGGCACGTTATGCCAAAGTCATCCCGCGCTCACCTTGGTGTGACGTTCCCACTGGAGCCGATCGGAGGCAAGCCGATAAAAAGCTGTGTCCATTGCAGGGTCAGTCAAGGTGGGTCTGAATGCTGATTAGAGCCTTTCCCACTGCCGACAGGAGCCGATTGTTAGTGTGTTTAAACGGGTTTTTCGGCCAGTGGGAAAGGGGTATAAGATAATGGAAAAATAGAATAAATCACTCCCTGGAAGGTCAAAGCTTGCTGCTTGACTGAATTTAGGTTGTAATATAAAATAATTTATTGCCGGAATTTGTTGAAAAATACACAATATGAGTTACCTAATAATAATAGCATATCAAATCGCAATACTGGGGAAAAAAATCACAATTTGATTATTTTTGCAAATCGTTCAGCCCTAATATTGCACACATTTAAGTGTTTTCAACATAAAGAAATTAAACATCTTGATCGTCCTTCTAGACATAACAGTACAACCACATATCACCCTAGATTTTGGAGTTATGATTGATTAATACTTTTAATAACTTGAAACAGTTTCTGAAACTTTGGATCTACCACCTAAATCTGATTCACTTAATTTGACACTCAGCTCTGCTGCTCACTTGTTACCTTTGATTGAGAGCCTTTTCAGTAAAAACTGAACTCATTAGAGTATATTTTGTCCAAAAGGTTGGTGTACCTGCAGGGATTACTTCCTGCCAGCAGCAGTGAGCAGGTGTGCATGTTGAACTTGTGAAGCAGGAATGGGCTGGATATTTGAAGCAGTGGAAACCTAAAGAGAAGAGTTCAGCATGGAGGAATAGAGATGCTGTTTTAATGATCTCTTGGCAGCGCATCTTTCCACATCACCAATATGTAATTATTCAATACTTGTTTGGCTATTGGCATTTTTCCCACCTAAAATTTTCCATTGGTATCTTAATCTGCTGCACAACAACTCATGATATTAGCCAAAAGATGGTGGTAAATAAGAGCCAACACAGTGATTCACAAAGCGGGGCCCCTGGCGCGGCAAGGCTAAATGAAGTCCATGCAGAACACTACCAAAGCCTGGAACATTTTGTAAGAGGACTTTTCAAGTAAACGTAGGGAAAGCAATGAATCAACACAAGACATCTCAATACCTAAAACAAAGACAAGAAAATATCATACTTCAGTTCTGGCTTTTGGCTCCACCTGTGTAACACTGGGTAATGAAGATCCTGGATCTAAATCCTTCCTTTTGCAACATCCTACTAGTTTGAGAGAGATTTTTCTGCTAAAAAAAAAAAAAAAAAAAAAAAAGGACATTGAAAATTAGGTAGCAGTACAGTCTTAACTTGGAAGTATTCAACTGCAGTTACTATCCTGACATCCGGTAGACATCTTTTGAAATAAATTCTAAAACTAGTGTGCGAAATTCATTTGCAAAGGGCATGACTGTATGTTTAGCATATATCGATGTATATATATGTGTGTGTACTGTAGCTGGGTTAGAATTAAACTTTTATTTTCCACCTGCTACTGTGACTGGTGAATTGAAATAAAACTTAAACCATGCGGTACTGCCATGCTTGTTCCCTCTTCCTCTTACTGAAGCACGCATTAAAGTGGACAAGTCCGGTCCAGTCCCCAGCAGAATGGATTTTATAGTAAGTTTGAAGCAAATGCTCAGATTTGTGTAAAGTTCAATAACCGTTATTTGCTTTAATTTCTTTTTCTTTTACCTTTCTTCCTCCTCTCTCTCACTGCCAAAGCCACATTTGCCAACAGAGCTGTGAGTCATGACGTTACACTCTTTTTGCACCAAATGACCGACTTGAACAAAACTACTCAGAAAGATGAACCGTGTAGATTAATCAGCATGCAAACTAATTGTCCAAGGAAATGTGCTTCACTTGTATTTTAACTTTAAACTTTGACACTTGGCCCATCCTTTGACAATCTCTTGGCTTCACTTCTAGACAGCTGGTTCACTGTCCATACAGTCTAATATGGACTTTATATGCAAACACTCTCACCTTTCTCTGTAGTTATCCTCTGTGTTCTTCTTATCTCATTTTCACTTTGTAAACTATAACCCTCTCTAAATAATGCCAGACTTTAATTGCAGCCATGATAAATGCATTTTGTAAGTCATTATAAGAAAAGGTTTATTGTGTTGTTCTGTGGTTGACTGCATTGTGTAATCACATCAAAAACCACACTGTGAAATTGGATGTTAACGAGATTGTACTGTTAAAAGAAATGCAATACAGCTGTATTGCCTAACAGTTTAAAAAGGCTGTGCTTAAATTTATCCTTCATTAGTCTCACTCTGTCATGGCCTTTTTGACTTTATCTTTTGCTCGAGAGCCAGCAGGGGGAAGAAAGAAAGTCGATTATCAAGGGCAGGGCTGTGAACTTGTTGGCTTCAGAAGATTCCTGACATACTGTGGCTGAGGAGGGGAGATGGAAGGGGAAATTAATGCACAGAAAGAAAGTGGGAACAGGAGGAAGAGAGATGGGGAGAGAAATACTGAGTGAGTGAAATGGGAGAAGGTGGGTGAGGCATGACTTCATAAACGCAGACAGACATGAAAAGAACTTAAGCTCTGGAGAAAGTCTGTTGAAGGTACAGAGAAAAGATGTAAAATATTAATAAAAGAAAAGGGTAGAGAAGAAAGAAATGCTGGGAGTTTGTCTCAGGTTTCTGTCTGTGGTTCAGAGTGTGTTAGAGAGATGAAACACCAGCTTGTTCATTTAAGAGACTAAAACTATACTGACTCCAGCATTTTCTCTCAAAATGTGCAGTGACACCACATTGAAACCACACTTGACACTAACAATAAAGCAGTATACCCCTGTATGCACTATACTATACATCTTTCTGTGATGTCTGAATCAAGGTTATAATAGCTAAGTGAGATGGAATGCAACCCCAAATCCAAAAAAGCTTGGACGTGTGTATCATGGAAACAAAAACAGAATGCAATTATTGTCATATGTGTGGGTTATGTGATTAAATCTTTTTGTTGTGGTCTTTTACTTCTGTGTTATCAATTGGCAGCTTCATCTGTGCAGATCTTGGAGTCTAAGGCAAGTTTCCCTAAGGGAAACTTATGATGCTCCAAATGATTCGTGTTGGTGAAAGGTTTGGACCCCAGGCTGGCCAGTTCAGCACCCAGACTCTTCTACTGTGAAGCCATGCTGTTGTGATGGATGCAGTATGTGGTTAAGCATTGTTTTGCTGAAATATGAGAGCAACATTGTCTGGATGGGAGCATATGTTGCTCTAAAGCCTCTGTTTACTTTTCAGCATTGATAGTGCCCTAATGCAACCCCATACCATCAGAGATGCAGGCTTTTGAACTGCTCTGATAACTAGGTGGATGGTCCCTCTCCTCGTTTGCCCTTGGAATATGGCATCTGTGGTTTCCAAAATAAATATGAAATTTAATTTCATCTGACCACAGAACAGTTTTCCATTTTGCCTCAGTTCATGTTAAATGAGCTTTGGCCCTGAGAAGACAGCTGTGTTTCTGGATCCTGTTCACGTATGGCTTCTACTTTGCCTGATAACAGCTTTAACTTGGATTTGTGGATGGCATTGCCATCTGTGTTGACAGACAGTGACTTCTGTAAGTGTTCCTGAGCTCATGCAGTGATTTCCAGTACAGAATCATGCCTGTTTTTGGTGCAGTGCCACCTGAGGGCCAGAAGATCTCAGGCATCCAGTATTGACTTTCAGCCTTGTCCCTTGCTCACAGAGATTACTCCAGACTCTCTGAATCTTTTTATGATTTTATGGACTGTAGATGGAGAGGTATTCAAGGGCAATTTAATGTTAAGGAACATTTTCTGAAGTTCTTCCACATTTTAGACACAATTTTTCGCACATTGATGAACCTTTGCCCATCTTTACTTTTGAGGGATTCCAGCGTTCTTTTAAATAATGTGCATGATCTCGGTCTGAAACATCAAACCCCTCTTTTTGATGATCTAGATGGATTATAATCTCTTTTTGTTGATAGTGATGTTGATAGCAGACACTCAGATTAGGTAGGATCATTCTGCATCACCTCCCATCTTTCCTACATTGGTTTTGCTTGTTCAGTGTTAGCCATAAGTGCTTTTACAGTTGGGATGTGATTTTCAGAGGCAGTATCCATAATATCAATAAAGGAAAGATGTATAAACATCTTTGAGAAGTTGTCCAGCTTTTGCTCAGTAAAAGTTTTGTCCCTTTCCTTAGCCCCCTCTGTCCAGGCTAGAAAAGGTAGAAAAAAATGATCCTACCTCTTTTATTTTGTCTTAACTTGTCCCAGCTCTTTGTGAGACCACATGCTGTTTTGTTTGTATTCGTGCAGCGTGCATGTAGGAGATTTCACTTTGTAGGGGAGAGTTCAGGACAGTAAATGCTGACATGGCTGAAGTGAAAGAGATAAAATCCCAGCCTCATAATAGTCTCTAAAGCTGGTTACAGTTAGTATGAATTTAACTTCTCTTTTCCAGAGGCCTGTGTGTCTTTTTCTGTCTGAATGTGTCTCACGGAAACAGAAATCTCTGTTTGCTCTGAGTCATGCTCTGAAGAAATTGCATCATTTTTCTTGTACATGTGCAATATGTTGTTTCTGTGAATTTAAAAAACACTGAGTGACTTACTTCCTTCTGTCCTCTCCAGCTTTCATGCTGTGGATCCTACATGCCACTGAATGGACCTGAAACTTGTATTATAAGTTACTTATTACAGTAGTTACAGTTGTAGATTAATTATTCCCTCAATAGTCTTAGATGTGTTTGCTTCTTTGCCCATTTTTGACTCTTCCTATGCTTTTAAAAAGAACATGTGGAATAAGGTTGTCAAATTCTCTGATACCTTTCCCTACTACATATTTGAAATGATAACATCTCTGTTATTTTATGATAGTTATTCTTAACAGGTAGGTCAGGACCCAGAAGGATTTGCAATTATTTTATTGTGTCAACCCTAGTGTGTGTAATGGTTAAAAACATCCAGTCGAGAAATGTTCTGCTGAAATTGGTCTCTTCAAAAAGGCCGGCTGGGAATCCCCTTCCCACCTCAGCTCTCTCACAAATAGAGGAGTGGTCTGCCTAAATTGCTTTGTATCAAAACACTGCAGCCCATGTCTAACCGCTGTGACCGCCCTGGCATGGCCACACAGCCATACAGGACCTAAAACTAAAGCTGAAACAGTGAGAAAAGACAAACCATTCCTCTGATGGGTGGAGGTCCATCCTTGCTGGAGCCAGGGGTGGTCTTTCTCCCTCTTAGTCTGTGTGAACCTTTATTAAGTAACCTGTTTTTGTGTGCTTAGTGTAAACCTCTGAATGAAGTGACTTTATCTGTCTCCATATCTGTCTGCTTGTGTTTGTGTATGCAAGCTTACGAGCATGTTAAACCCCCTGTAGAAGTAGCCAAACAGCAGAATAATCCACCAGGTGTCAGGTGACCTTCAACACCCCGTCATCCCTTGGTCGGACACATCTGATACCGGGGCGTACGTAAACACCCCAAAATCTCTTATCGTTCAACAGCACACACACCACTGAGAGTGTCCCTCAGATTTAGGAACAGGTTTGAGATGAAACATGAGCTGCTTGAACGCTGCCAGAAAGCTTTGCGGTTAGAGAGAAATCCAGGAAAGTGTGAGGTCTAGAGTTCAGTTCCACAGTTCACAGCAACACTTCTGACTCTGTTAAATGGGAATGTGGTACTTCAGCTTGGCCATGACCTTAATATAAAAGCATCAAAAGTACATGTATAGTATTAAATATTTGTCAGGGAAGGCTGATTTTGGCTTCCAACAGGGCACGTGTTTTATTCTCACTGCCAGGGGGGCCAAACTGTCACAAATTATTGGACATACCTAATTAGACAATTATAATTACCTATAACTTAACCAAAGGAATAAATAAACAGCTTTCATATACCAACCTTACATTTTTAACAGGGATGCTGCCGAGAGCTCTTTCTGATACCCAGAACTGGCACGAGTACTTAATAATACCATTAAAGTTTGTAAATAACATTAAAGGTATGCTTCATCATTTTCCTCACAGGTTTCCACTTTCTGACTGTAGAAAGTACAGTCGTCACGAGAATGCCACTCAACCTGTTGCATACATTTTTTTCAGTCATATAGGTTTTGTGCAAAGAACTCCGGATGAGGGACAGAAAGGGATTTCTGAAACAGAAATCTAAATGCATAACTCTTGTACTGTTTATGGCTCTACCTTCGGATTGGGGAAAACAATCTTAAGCTACTTTTGAATCTCTGAAGTAGTGACAGTTTTCGGCGAAACGTTTACAAAGGTCATGGAAAATCAGCAGACATGGATTAAAACCTCCATCTTCAGCCTGACAGAGCAGACTCGGACAACCCTCATGTGAATGGCCCTTTTCTATCAAGCAGTCTAGTTTGGCACAGGAAACCCTGACCTTGCTTCTGTTGCCTCCACAACTGATGTCCCTGGGAAATCTGTCTCTTTGTAGAGATCTGGATCAGTTGGCTCAGCTCAGTAGTAAAAGAAAGTCTTTCTGCTTCCAAATGGCTCTTCATTTGGTACTGGTTTGATATCATAAACGTCCATCCATCCATTTTAAATGCCGCTTATCCCATTGGGGGTCGCGGGGGTGCTGGAGCCTACCCCATCTGTCATTGGACGAGAGGCTGGGTACACCCTGGACTGGTTGCCAGTCAACAGCAGGGCTGTCACATCGAGACAGACAACCAGGCACGCTCACACTCACACCTACGGCCAATTTTGAGTGACCAATTAACCTGATGAGCATGTCTTTGGTGGTGGGAGGAAGCCGGAAAACCCAGAGAGAACCCATGCGTGCACAAGAACATGCAAACTCTGCACAGAAAGGCCCTGACCGGGAAAGAGAACCAGAAACCTTCTCAAACAGGAGCCAGCTCTTGTCGTTCTTACAAAAGAGTCAGCTCCATAGACTCTAGAAAGAATTGGATAAACCCTGTGTAACATCAGCCGTCTGCTTACAACAGGCGGACTCAATATGGCCTCCATATTGAAATCGCCATCTCAACCGAACTTTGGATCAAGCTAACAGCAGACAAGAGCCTACCCACTGAGCTTGACTTCCTGTCAGCTAAGCTAGCACTAAAGCCAGCCTTCTGGAGGTAACGTCTGCCTGTCAAGTCATCTGTCAATCAAATGAGACGCGCCAATCAGTGCAGTGAGATTTCCTAAATATAATCGAAACAATTGTGGTATAAGAAAATTCGACCCCTGTAAAGTGAGACGACATGAGGATATTTGCTGAAGAGGCACGTTTCGTTTCTTGAATCAGGCTGTAAACCAGTTTATTTATAGTGGAAAAAAAGCTTTTTAACATGTTGTGTACGGGACTTCCAGTGTTCCTGCAGCCAGCCTCAGGTGGACATTCCCCATATTGCAATGTTTTGCACTGCCGCATTAGCTTCATTTTTCAGGACCGGAGGCTGCTGCTTGGTCGTCTCATAGAACAGTACAGGGGCTGGAAAGTCTCACACTATTGCATATTCAAAGCACTTTGCATTAACAGAAAACACCAATGCAAACAGCTTTGACCAAAATCCAAGTAACTGAACACCAATGCAAACAAGAGAAAGACAAAAGCAAACCACTGCAACACAACCACTGATCATCACTGAAGTCACTGATCATGAAATGCAAAATTCTGTTTCTTTCCCCACAAGATTTATTTCTTTAAAAGTTCATCACTGTTTCCATTAAAGGCTATGATGAAATGAGGGAGAAAAGCTGTAAAAGAGATGCAGCTTACTTAGTAAAAGACTTCTAAAGACACTCGCTGTACTTCATCTGGCTAGAGGTGTTGTAGGAGGTCTGAAACACTATGATATTTGTGATGTTATTCCCCTCCATTCCAGGTAAATTGGTCAGCCTTTGGGGAAAATCACTTTTTTGTAAAATCTAGGGATCATACCTAATGTATGTAGAACTATTCTGAAGATAACTGTGCTACAGGTGCTTTTAGCTCCTAGTGGCTGGGGTGCCTTGATTCCTCAGTTGCTGTTTTTGAGCTTTTTAGAGCCATTTGTTGTTGTAACATCTTTTATTTTGTAGATTCCCATTACCTTTAGTTTTCCATTAACCCTTTAGCTGTAAGAAGTCTAGTGTTGTTCTCCATACATCATTCTAACTGTTCCCTCTCTATTTTTTCTCCACCTTTCCTTTCTCTACCCTGTCTGTTGTGGTTTCTTTCTTTCATCAATATCCCAATCACTATCCCTCTTTCCCTCTGTCTGCCCTATCCCTCCCTTCTTCATCTTCCTGTTATTCTCTAACCCTGATTCTCAGTGAGTTCTCCGGTGGAGCTGCTGATCAGTCAGACTCTCTGTTGGGTCCACGATGACCTGGACCAGGTGGACTTCTCCAGCTACCTGCTCAAAGTCTGCGGCAAGGAGGAAGTGCTTCAGAAGTGAGTAACAAACACAAAGTCCTTTGAGTGATTTAAGTATTAGAAGAAAACTTTATTTTTCTCAAAGTGACAGAGCAAATTCCAAGGTATCATTTGTTTTCGTACGCCCACTCACTCTCCCTCTTTCACTCTGCCCTTTCTTTATCATTTTTTATCTTGGCTTTCTCTCAAAGTCTTGTGCAAAAGGGTCTGATGGATGTTTTTATATCTCACCCTGTGCCCTCCTCTCCTCTCCCTCTAATCTGAGAGACATGGGAATAGTTCCTCCCTTGCCAGGATTTAAAGGACCAGTACAAGCAAATGTTCAAAGTTGCATAAGTAATTAACCAGGATTATTACTGCCAAACAGATGAATGTTGTGTACATGCTGTGAGATCATACGTGGAAGCAGTTAAAGATCTCTTTCCATCTTTTTTTTGCTACTGAGAGCTGTGTTTATAGAATAAACTGTGAGATGTGTAAATAAAGATTCTAAAAGCTGGTTTGATGCATTCAACAATAACATTGCTGCTCAACTTGAAGACAGCCCTCTTGAGTTGGAGCGTTAGCTGTTTCATCTGCCAGATGCCGGTTATATTTGCCTTCAGCAGATTTAGTAATGACTCCCACTCAGATCAGGGATTATTTGTTAAACTCTAGCAGTTAAATTCATTGTTTGCAGACTTTTGACATGTTTCAATTGAACTTTGTCACAACAGAAGCCTCCCTTTAAGTACAATCGGACACAAGAGTCTGATTCAGAATATCTTTGGACAAGGTTGGCTAAGGGGTTGTATTTTTGCCTCTTAAATAGTTTCCTCTCAGTGCAAACATCTTCATGTGAACATCTAAAGTGATGGCGATTTGGTGAAGCATCAACAGTATTGCATGGTGAAGATAAAGCTTTTAATTTGTCAGTCGATGTTTGTAACATTTCCTCACCGGTGGCCATGAGATTTCAGTTGTGACTAAAAGACCAAGATGCAAGTGGTAAAAATTAGCTTCCTCAGGAAGGTGCCAGGGCTCAGCTTCAGAGATGGGGGTAAGGAGCCCTGACGTCTGGAAGTAGTTTGAAGTAGAGCCTTTGCAGCAAAAGGAGCCAGTTGAGATGATTCCTGGTCACTTTCCTGAGGGGGCCTTCAGGCACATCCAATTGAAAGGAGACCCCAGTGTAGACCCTGAACTCACAAGAGGCGTTAGATATCCTGTCTGGCCTGGGAATGCCAGATACCCTTGAGAAAGCTGGAAAAACTTTGCTGAGGAGAGGGATGTTGGGCTCGACTTGCTTTGTCTGCTACCCTTGTGAATAGGCCTTGGCGATATGGCCTAAATTTTCTGTCTTGTTTTTTTATTTTTTTTGCCCTTTATGGTTACAGTATACTGAAGGTGTTACAAAAATTAAGAAGATAATAGATTTAAATGCATATTCACGTGTTAAAACCCTCATTGTTCCCCTAAAACAAGGCTGTGATGGCATACTTAATTCGTGTTGGAGCAGAAGATCAGAAGTCAGAAACATACCTAATCAGGTTGTTCTCCCAAAGCAGTTTGCAGCGAGCACATAGAAAACACCAGCAAGCTCTCATTTGTTGCTGTTATCATGTTTGCCATCAAACTGACCATTAGGTTGTTATGGTCTGCAATTTTCTAGTTTTAAACAAAAAAAGCAATGTCATCCTTTGTTGAAAAGGTAAAGCTGTTAATTTCTTTTTTGAACCTCAAATAAAAATACTCTTTTAAGAACAGTAACTGTGTTGTTGTTGACTCGATAAAATAGAAGTCCTAGACGCCTAATATTGGATATTATTTTCTTTTACTTTTTCTCACAATTGATTATTAAAATACCAGAGATTGTAGGATGTTAAAAACATATGGTATTGAAAAGTAGAAATGCACTGGTGCATCGTTTCAACAGCAGTATTGGCCTTGTAGACATATGTCAGCAAATCGGCAAATGCTGTGGCAGTCTGACTTAAGCTATGAGAAGTAAAGAAACCCCCTTAACTTTATGTGTTTCCTCCTTTTCTTTTTCTTCTTTATATCAAATATTCCTTAGTTCCTTCCTCATTAACAGTCATTTTTTAAACCTTACCTCTCTGTTTCCCTATGCCACAGTAAACACAGCCTCGGCAGCCATGAGTACGTCCAGAACTGCAGGAAGTGGGAGAATGAGATCACATTACAGCTCCTCTCTCACTCCACCATGAGAAGAGACTTGGCACGGACAGTAAGTCACTCAATCAGGCGAACATATGAGCTCACATAAACTCCCTATGAGATTTTTATGAACTGTGACATAAAACATTTCATACTGTGCCACTGAGAGGGATCTAAACTTGTATCCCTCTGGAAAATGATGATATGTAATCCTCATGTGGTGCAAAGATGCTATAAAGAATCAAGATCTCATTGTACTTTGGTAGCTGCTTGTAATCTTATATGCTTTGCTGATAAATGATTAAAAATGTTTACTGCTTCTGTTTAGGCAGATGATGACAGCTCTGCGATAGATGTAGAGAAGCACCTCGGCCAAGTGGAGAGGCCTTTCAGGGAGAATGTCACCAGGTATGAGCACCCCACTAAAAATAACCCATACAGTAGCTGTAGATCTGAACATTTTACATTCTAGTCCAGAAATCATTTAACAGAAAGTATAAACACGGGCCCTAAAGATAAGACATTACATCAGTCAGTAAAATTACTGGCATTCAACTGTAAGATGTATTTACCACTTATCAAATAGTCCTTATAACTGATCTGTGATGATGTACAAATGAGGCCATGAACTCCTATTTATTAAAATGACTAAAATTCCGACAGATCTCCCTTCTGAAAGGGTTCTTGTCTTTTAATACTGAAGTACACAAAGCCTTAAACCCATTACCATTATCTGAAATCTGTTCTTCGTACTCCTATATCTCCCTTGTGGAGCTGTTGGGAGTCCTTGGATCCTACTTTAAGAACTCAGTTTTATGTAAATATGTAGTTTCAGGTTACACAGGGAGAATCCATTTCTTCAGGGTGCAAATTGCCAGGGGGGAAAGGGATGGGATTTCCCTTTTCTACTTCTGATATCCCACCTTCTAATGACGAAGACTGAAGACATCCAACTCTTAAACAGTGGTGGTCTAATGATAGCATTCGCTGTGTGATTGAAACTATTTGACACCACCAAAACGTTTAAAAGTCCCATTCACATTTATTTAAGATGCATATTTTGCTCAGCTACAAACATGGAAAAGACACGCTCTCACTATCTCACACGTACACACTTACAAACATGGCAGTGGCCTAGTGTCTGTGCACCCTCAGAGACTTTAATCCTTGAGCCCCAGTTGAAGTCAAACCTACAGCTCCTTTCTCACAAGTCATTTCTGACTCTGTCTCACCCCTGGTTAAGACTTTATGCCCTGTCTTATCTTAATAAACGCTCAAAACTAATTCTCAGAAAGAAAAGATAAGTGTTTCAGTAAGGGCATATGTGAAAATGATACAGGCATTCAGACACAGATCCACATTTGCGTATAGTTCCTGTTTTGTATAATGTCAAACACTAAAATGAGCTGAGCTTTTTGATTTTTTTAGTCCCCTCAATATAACTTTTGTATGCTGTTCTGATATATTTGTATTGGTGATAAATTCAACAAAATGTATGTCCTCTTTTCCTTTCTGCTTTCTAATTTCTCTGTTTTGTTTCTTCTTTCAGACAAGGCCTGGCTGACTATTTAGAAGGTTATCACAATCAAGTCAACATCTGTCTACAGAATGAGGTACATGTGGACCCCACATAGGTCTTCAGATTAAAATTAAACAAGATTATTTTGAACAATTTGGCCTTCTTTCAATGAGGTTTTGTATAAAGTTAGGGTTAAGACAACATTATTAACTGATATTTGTATGTAGGGATGTGCTAACACCAAGCCGAATTGCTCGCTGTCACTGTACTCTGTATCATTTTACAGCATAATGTTATACACGTACCATCCAGTTTTTTTTGGCACCCTTCCTTAAGGGTGCCAAGGTTATCTGTCCCTAAAAGGTGGAGCCACACACACAGTAGACACACTGCAGTTTGTTGTCCCAGTTTGAATTTTCACTTCCTGTCAGACAGCAGTAATAAACACAAACAGGAAACCCGCCATGCTTAGATATCCTGTGGGTTTCAAAAATATATACATCATCAGGACGATATATATAATGTGCTATGTCAGCGCGTAATACCACCCATGGATGACCTCAGAGGTGCAGACGTCCCTAGCAACTGTTGTGATGAGAAGGTGCAGTGCGAATTGGACAGTGCTGTGAGGAACAAGACAGTGTTCCAGCCGGTGCCATGGCCTTGCCATCTAGCTTACAATGCCGCCCATCAGGTGAGGGTAGTGTTGTACTCAAGACCACCCCTCCAAGACCAAGACTTGTCTGAGACCAGACTGCACCGAGATCAAGACAAGAGCAAGACTTTTGGGGGTTGAGATTGAGTCGAGACCAAGACACGCTGAGACCGAGACAAGGTCATAAAAATCAATTTAAAAAAAAAAAAAAAAAAAAAAAAAAAAAATGGCAAGCTTGAACAGTTAAAGAGCATTCTCTCTTTAATTTTAGTTTTAGCTATTTGTTGTTTTAGCAAGTGCTTCTCCTTATTATCACATCAATTAAGTCTAAGAATAGTAGATCAGTGCTGGTCTTGACCGGTCTTGATGGAAAATCCTGAGTCTGGCCAGTCCGAGACCGAGACAAGACTGAGTAAAAATGCTTTCAAGTCTGAGACGAGTCCAAGACATTCAAAATGTGGTCTTGATCTTAGACCGGTCTCAAGACCAAGACCGTTCTCGAGTACTAAAACACTAGGTGAGGGTACATGTGTCTGTGGAAACGCAAACTATTTGGGGTTAAACGTACTTATCTGTACTCAGTCAAACCAGACTACCTTGTGGAAAGGCAGCCTCAGCCTCTTATTAATGCAGCAGATAGGCAAATTTGGAGCTATGTCTGCAGTTTTGTTATATTGTAATATTAATCAGGATAATAAAAGTAAAGCAGACTGAAAACTATGCACTAATAAACTGTCATAAGTCGGGGTGTGTGGCATCTGCTGAAAATTAAACTTTTTTAATGATTTTTAAAACTCTAAAGGTATTTTTATGTTTGCAGTCAGTATCAGTGAGTACTCAAATGTAAGCTCCCTTTTTCCATGAGGAAGACTAGACTAAGACTGGATAAAAAAAAAGGTCTTTGATAGGTGTTGGTGAATAAAAAAAAAAAAAAACCTGGAAAGTTAAGTTTTCATCAGGATGAAAAACAAGACTTAATTCTTAATGGTAGACTGTGTGACATTTAAAATGTCTGAAATTTCACCACCATTCATTTAAGATATGTCAGTGTTTTCATCATTGTATTCAAATTAAAGTATAGATAGTGCATTAATATGGGGTTTTTACATCCGTGTTTATTATACAATGTGACTGCTTGAATTAGTTCAAATAGAATAAATTTAACTCATAGTGAAGGCAAAGATATGAGGAGTTTTCATTGACTAAAACTGGGCAAAAATGTTTTAATTTTTCATCGACTACAAAATAAATTAAAACTATCAAGGTAAAAAATGACTCAAATCTAAAGACTAAACTTAATTTGAAATAACTTCTAAAATTGACACTGGATCGGTACATCCCTGTTGGTCAATCAGATGTTCACATGTCCACTTTATCTGTGCTCTGAGTCCAACCAGAGTCCTCAGCAGCATTTTTGTTGTCCAATGAAATACCTCACACACCAGTGTTGGTCAACCAGGACGTTCCTGGAAGGCAGACTTTCTAGAAACAGCACATCTGTTTCTCAGCCAGCGAAGCTTATAGTGGAGTAATTGAATGCAGATTAAAGTGAGAGCCAAGCTCCGCCTTCAACCCAAACAAAACCCCAGAATGAAACCAAAGATTTATTTGAGGAAACCTTGATGAAGTCGTAGCACTCGAGGAAATAAATGTCCTTGTAGCATGCAATAGCGTCTTGTTTAAGCAAACTCACACATGCAGTAGGCTGCTTCGGTTTAGAAATACTGTTTAGATGATAATTTGTTCGATGTGTTGTTGGTGCTGACCTCCTGATGTGCTGTTCCTGTGTTAAACAATGGGTTTTAGTGTTTATAGACAGGCTGGAAACAGAATTACACAGCAGGCTTCCATCAGTAAGTGACGATAGATGCTGTCGTAACAAACATGCTATATCAATCCACCCTCTATGTCTGCATCCAGAGTACTCAATATAAGACTGTGGACCGGCTGGTGCAGACTCTGAAAAACTTGTGCTGTGGTCTGGACGAGGTGGAGACACAAACGATCACAGAGGCCATAAAAAGGCTGAAACACTCTGTCAATTTACCCCGGACTCGCTCGCCAAAGGTCAGCCTTTTGTTATGCTCGCGATCATAACATTATGCTTGGATTTCACCCTAAAACCAGCATGTTTTTCCTGTTTTAGCTGGGCTCTCCATCATCTGGTCAGTCATCAAATGGTAAGTTACAGTCTCATTTGACTAGGACGTTCTTGAATAAAAATGAAGTGCACTGGCAGTATTCAAATCACCTCACACTGATCTTCACTGACAGGTCACACCAGTCCTGTAGAGGAGTGCATGGCCTCGCTGACACAGGCTGTTTACGACCTGGCAAAGCTCTACCTGCGCTCCTTCTGTCCTCCATCCCCTTCCTTCAGCTCACCTCCGTTACCCCAGCCTGCAGAGGGGGAAGGCGTAGAGGGACGGAGCAGCAAGGAAGCTTCTGGTACCACTGACCACCTTCAGTTCACTCTGTTCGCCCTGCATGGCATCCCAGCCAACTGGATCAGCAGGTAAACAGACGGACAAGGATCAGGCTCGGAGCTCGACGCTCCAGAGACATAGATTACTAATAAGGGATGCAGAACTCTTTAAGATATAAAAAATAATGCTCCTTTTATTGCATTGATAAATCTCAAAAGCTGAATCTGCTTTTGATTAAAATCATGAGCTTGATTGCCTTAAATCATTTATTATAAACAAATAATATCACCTGAAAGCATGAGTAGCGCCCAGTGCCACCCACATTCATGTACAGCTTCAAGGTAGAGTGAAAGATAAAGACAGTATCTGTTTTATTTTTTAAGCAAATCATGGCAGATAAGTCTTAATTTAGCAAGTAATCAGAATAAAATGATGCAGCTTTGTCTCTAGAAAAGTTTAGTAACTATTTATTGGTAAGCAGCTGTGACTGAGGGGATTCCTCCAGGCTGTTTGTCACAGCACATAGTCTTGTTTTCTCCTGCTAAACAAACAGCTCCTGTGTTGCGCACATGTCTTATTTTTCCATGCCAGTGTCCTGTTTCACCCTGACTTTATCTCCTACGTGCGTCTGGATGCGAGCTGAGCCAAATTTTCCGTTTTCAGCTCCGTCAGGCATCAGTGACCAGGATCAGTCCACTTTAGAAAGCGGCCTACGTTTGGGAGCCATAGAGATAGAGAAAAGTGGAATGGAGACTTTAAACTTTTACAGGTTTTCTGGTTGATAGTGGAAAAATAGTGTCAACAAAGATATTACCAGCCAATAGGGCCATATTAAAATATGTACATTTTCATTACATTAAATTTATATCGCTCAACTTGCTTCATTACACAAGTTTCAGCTCTGTTATTGAAATAGACTTTGTCTATTTGTGATCTACATATATTAATTTGACTTAGGATTTGTTTGTAATTGTTTTGTTCTTAACAAAAGCTTCAAAAAGAACTTTTTGTCAGATGTTTAGAGGAAATTAATTGTGGGAAAGGAACCGCAGGCTGGTCCTAAACCTGGGACACCCATGCACTCCCCAGTATTTAGCATTTCTATGGTCAGACAATTTTAATAAATAATCATTTTCCTTCATAAGTTGAAATCAATCCCAATTTAATTTAAAAGATGTTTTTTTGCCATGCAACATATTATTGTGAGTCTATCTCAGTAGTTGATTATTTTCTACTGGCTAAAGTTTGAGTTTGTTTTTTGCAGACACAGCCAGTTTGTGTCTGGGTAAAGGCCAACAATTGCAACGCTTTCTTAAAAGTTCACAGTTGTTAAAACTGTCTATTTATACTAAATCAATAAAACTGCAATCCTAACTTTCAGATGGATCCACTTTAAAAGCCATCTCATGCAGTCTCTTCGTCCACGGTAATTTTCTGCTCAGTCCGTGACGCCGTCATAAGACAGGAACTTCCTAATAACAGGCCTATTTACTCCAGCACTGTCTCTTCTGGCTGCTATTTTAAACCAGCACCAAACATTGCTGCAGTGACAGCCATTCCCAAACACATCCAAAAATATTTAGCTCCTCTACACTCGAGGCCCGAGACTCACAGCGAGTACAGTACTCCCCCGCACAGAGACGAAGCTCAGCATATCTGTTACTGTGTTGTGGCATTGCTGTAATACTCTCTTATTGAGGGCTGAGTGTTTGGCGTTGTTGTGGCTCATGTGTCATCCATCTGGAGCTCAGTAGTCGCTGAGGCACTGTCAGCATATTGAGACACCATGACTGGAGGGGGAGCTGCTGACACAGATGGCACTGAGCAGTGGATCAGGCCTGTAGTGGTTAAAAACTGTTATTAATATGCTTGTGTTCTCAACTCTTTACACATGTAGCTTTAACTGAAACAGGGCCATTCGTGGTTTCACTGTTGAATATCACATTTACAATTTGGAGTGAAGTAAAAAAGTAATAATCATTTTTAAAAGGTTTTTTGGCTTTTATTGTAGTGGATAAACAAAGTGGATAAAGTCAGATACAGGGATAAGAGAGTGGGGAATTGCATGTGTCAAAGATATGAGTCAAACCTTGGCCACCCGTTTAAAGGCTACAGCCTGTGCACGCAAAATACATGCATATCTGTTACCCTTTGAATAGATCTTATTGATTTAACTCCGTTTTTATATCCATCTGCTGTTCCTCTGCTTTATTCACAACCTGTGTCTGCTAACAACAGCGCACTCAGAATGTATTCAAACCCCTTTCACTTTCTTCAATTTTGTTCTGATGTAGCCTTATGCTGTTTGAATTAATCTTTTTCTATCATTAATCTTTGCTCAGTACCCCATAATGACATAATGTCTCCCAGTCCCTGCTGCAGAGAAACACCCCCCACAGCATGATGATGCCACCACCATGCTGCACTGTTGGCATGTATTGGGCAGGTAATGAGTAATGCCTGGCTTCCTCCATACATAATGGTCAGAATTGGGGCCAAACTGTTCAATCTGGGTTTCATCAAACCAGAGAATCTTGTTTCTCACAGTCTGAGAGTCCTTCTGGTGCTTTTTTTAGAACTCAAAGCAGGCTTTCATGTGTTTTGCTCTGAGGAGAGGATTCCATAGCCATGCTGCCTTAAAGTCCAGATCTGTCGAGAGCTGCAGTGATGGTTGTCCTTCTGGGACTTGTCCCATCTCCACACAGGATCTCTGGAATTCAGTCAGAATGACCATCAGGGTCTCCTCTCTTACTAAGGTCTTTTTCACCAGATTGCTCTGTTTCACTGGGCATCCAGGTCTTGGAAGAGAACTCTTGGGAATCTTCAGTGCAGCAGAACTTCTTTTGTAGCCTTCCCCAGATCTGTTCCTTGCAACAATCGTGTCTCTGAGCTCTGCAGGCAGTTCCTTTGACTTCATGGCTTGGTTTTTGATATCATTGTCAGCTGAGAGGCCTTCTATAGAGAGATGAGTGCCTTTCCAAATCATGCCCAATCAATTTAATTTACTATAGGTGGACTCCAGTCAAGGTGTAGAAACATCTCAGCAATGATCCAGAGAAATGGAAGGAACCTGAGCTAAATCTCAAGTGCTTTTGTGAAGGGTCTGAATACTTATGTAAATGTGTTTAGAAAGAAAACTGAAAAAAGTGAAGGGGGTCTGAATACTTTCTGAAAGTACTACATGTCTCCTTAATCACATAAATACAAAAAGCTGTTTTCAGCCAGTAGTGACACTTAATTTGATGTTTTATTGCAGTTATGAGAAGTACTTCCTGATGTGTTCCCTCACCCATAATGGCAAGAACCTTTTCAAACCGGTCCAGTCGAAGAGAGTGGGCACATACAAGAGCTTCTTCTACCACATCAAATGGGACGAGCTGTGAGTCATCTCTGTTTATTCACTATTTAAGGTTTTCAAAACAACATCTGTAGCAGGTATTTGATAGCACAAGTTTTAAAAATGATTCAGTCACAGTATTTGAAAATCAGTGGAAGGCCTGATTCAAATTGGTGGAGTACTGTATACATTGTGCTTACAGCAGATCCTCACTTTCTTACCTAGCAGAATAGCAACATTAACCATGGAGAGATATGATTGGTTTAGCCAAGAGATGTGCCACTAAGATGCCAAGGGACTGCAGATGTAAATTAGCTTTAAGCTCACTCTGGTACAATGCATCAAATGACATCATTTATGTTAATTATTGTACACGGTCTCTTTACAAATATACAAATATATAAGATAAAGACTAATCATGGACTGATGATTACAGTATGTCATGTTGTTAATGTTTAAAATGTACCACAGTATAATATCCTAAAACTTCAAGACCTTTCTGCAGGCATTTTTGTAAACTTCCCTTGTACTACTTAATATAATAAATGCAGCCTTTTATGCAGTTTTGTAATTGCACAGCCTGACATTGCAATTGCAGTTAGATTAATGGTGCAGCACTATTTCTTCTTTTGAAAAATTCAGAGTAAGGGACTATCACCTCCATATCCTCTGCTGGCTTAGCAACTGCCAAATGGCTTGGTCAAAACATGAGTGGAAGACATTTTTTATTTGTAAGAAATGGAGGAAAAATGGAGGGAAAAGAAATGAAAGCCTGTAAAGAAGTCTTGGATTTGACTGGAGAAGAATGGAGAGGAGACAATCCAACACCTTTCATTCTTACGTTTTTTTTTTTTTTTTTTTTTTCAGAACATAATTCTCAGCCCTAGTCACTGTATGAAAAAAGCACCAAAGCTTTAAGAAAACTTCAGGTCTTCAGTCATATAATGTGAAAGGGGATCCTAGTGTTGTACTTAAGACCACACTATCTGAGACCAAGATTTGCCCAAGACCAAAGTGCACTGAGACCAAGACAAGACCAAGACTTTCGGGGTCGAGTCCTAGTCAAGACCCAGACAGAGACAAGGCCAAGACCATAACAATAAATAAAAGAAAACATGACAAGATTTAACAGTTAAAGAGCTTTCTCTCTTTAATTTTATTTTTCGTTTTAATAAATTTGACAGATAAAAACAAAGTGTCCACAACTTTCAAAGCAAAACATGCAAAAATCTCAAATCTTAACAAATTTGTTTAACTAACTTCTGAAAATGAGATTTTATCTAGATTTGTCAGTTGGATGAGGTGTTCAGAGGTAATTCTGACTAGAAATGAGACGGACTGTTGTCCGAGTTGTTGTTGTTTTAGCAAGTGCCTCTCCTTATCACATTAATGAAGTTGAAGAATAGCAGATCAGTGCTGGTCTTGACCAGTCTTGATGAAAAATCCTGAGTCTGGCCAGTCTGAGACCAAGACAAGACCAAGACATTCAAAATGTCTCAAGACCAAGACCCTTCTCGAGTACTACAACAGTAGGGAATACTGTCATGTTACCAAGTTTTGCCAATGTATTACTTACGTTTAGACAGTGTGAAGAAGGTCCCTGCATTTTTCTGGCCCTAAAACTTTTATTTTTTTCTGCCAAAGTTTAAAAATACCATACCATGACTGTTCCAATTTTTTACTGCTCATACTTCATCTCTGTAACACTTCTCCTGTCTCCTGCAGGATAAACTTCCCCATAGCTGTAGCTGTTCTCCCTCTGGAGTCCATACTGAGCCTGACTCTGTTCGGAGTGCTGAACCAGAATGCCAGTGGCTCCCCAGACTCCAACAAACAGAGGAAAGCTCCAGAGCTGTTGGGAAGAGTCTCTATGCCGCTCTTTGACTTTAGGAGGTGAGGATAAAAGAAGAGCTGGTGATAGCGGGGTGGCACTACATGTCGTTTGATTGGAATTCAAGTTTGTGTTTCTTGAGAATCTAACGTTCTACACTCAAATAGTTTTACACATCAGTCATTAAGATGTGTAAGCAGAACAAAGTCCTTCAAAGATCCTGAAAGTTTATAGAATTTAAAGGCTAAAGTTTATAAGAAGGCTGGCTATGATTAGTTTGGAGTGTTTGATTGCTGTTCTGATTGTTTCTTTTTGTGCAGGGTGTTGGCCAAAGGCAGCAGGCTGTTGTGTTTGTGGACGTCGGCCCAGGGAGCTGCTGCTGCTGCCACCACTGGCTCTACAGGCGTCCGCAAGAGAGTACCCACAGAGAGAATAGTGCTGCAGGTGAGCTTTGCTTCCAGCATTAGTATCTGTAGGTCGTTAGAGTTGTGAGTAGTGTATCGCATAAAAAGAGTCAAATTTACTCAGCTTAGTAGTATTGTTGGACATCAGGGTTGCATGGGGCTCTCATCAAAAAGTAAATCCTGATTTATGGTTCTGTGTCTCAGCTGTGCAGTACCATGCATATGCTTTAGATCTACATAGCCCTGAACCCCACGCAGGGTTCTGCACTTTCTCAAAAAATGTTACTGTGTTGACAATGCCACGATCAACAAGCCCTGTGATTGGTCAGCTGGGTAGCACTAGTGACTGCCCATCTTTGAGTAATATGCACAGACATCTTATTTGTACTCTGGTGTGAGAAAAGTGGCTGCAGCCAGCAATACAAGAAGTCAGATCTACTAGACAGACACTAGAAATATCAGACAGTAAAAAAGTTCCTTGTTCTCTGCTTCAGCTGATTTAGCAGCCATACTGTCCAGCCTCCTCTGATGTCTCCTCTCTTTTCTTCTTTACTATAACTACAATATAATCAAATGATGATCAGTATTTATCAGCTCCATCTCACACATAGAAACGTTTAGTTTTAGTTAACATGGTTTCCTGAACACAACAAAGCAGAAAATGTGGCAACAGGACTGAAAACTGGTATAAAACTTACAAGTAGTGTATGAGTGGAGTGCATAATGTAGATTCGATGCAGAAGTATAAACCAGGCTTAATCAGGGATGCGCAGTTCCTTTATTTGATTTGCTTTATTATGATGTTTGTGGCTGTTACAGGCCTACCACTGAACTACTTTGATTTCGATCATCTCACGACTAATGCATATTGACTTACACCAAAATTGAAATACAAATGCTCCTATTGCTGCAAAGTCATCTACTGTGGAAGTTGCAGTTCTGGAACACTTAATATTACATATAATATTGAGATTTCGAAATATAATTTACCCCCAAACTGTTATATTTTAACCACATTGCAGTGGTTTGTTTTCTGTCATGTATTTTCAAATACGAGAGAACAGTGGGAGGATACTTGTAAAGAAAAAGAGGAATGTTCTGACATTTATGTTTCCCTCAGGTGGACTTCCCAAACTCACCTGTTGATGTTTTATACGTGGGACCAAAAGAAGCTCCGAGCCCAGAGCCCCCAGTGGAAGAGCTGGACCCCGATCTGCGGCGAAAACTGGAGAAAATCTGCAGCCGAGCTTCTAATTTTGGGTAGGAAGGTCACTCTGCATGTTTGCCATGCTGCAAATGGTGGCGATGCAAGATGGGAGTAGATGTCATACGCTTTTCTAACTGCTAATATGTTTGTCAAGAGTTTATGTCCTGTAAGTTCTTCAATTTTAAGGGAAGCATGGTGCGGATCTTTGTGCTAAAGTGCAGTCATTTGGTACCCGAATGCCCAAAATGAGTCATTAATCCGTAAAAATGCATCATCTAAAAAACCCTAAATTGTTGTTTTCCATGACTGTTGGTTGCACTTCTTGTAGACTTACAGTAGTCTCTATAGTTGTTTCCAGACATGCATAAATCACCTGAGGAGTTACCAAAATTTTAAGAATGAACCACTTTTGCAAACTAAAACAGTCAAAATTTTGATTTGATTTGATTTATTTGATTCATACGCCAAAAAAAATTCCAAGAATCCCACAAAACAACAGCAGGACATCCCAGATATGCTTCCAAAAGCTTTTGGGAGGGTGCCCGGACATGAAATAAGTAGCAAGTACACCCCATTTTCACTGGAAATTTTAAGGCCAGCCCCTTAGCAGACTTTGCATGAAGTTAGGGTGAGCTGATAGGTGAAAGCAACAGGAAATGTTCCATGTGTATGTTGTAAAGCTGCCTTATATTCTTTTCTACTCTTGCAACTGACTCTTTAATAGTGTGGATGCCCCCATTTAAACATAAAACTGATACAAAGAAAAAAACAACTTTATAGTTTCAAACTGTTTCTTCATCCACCACTTTCATGTGATCCTTTTCACGTCATGTTCCGCCTCCGGAGATCCCCTCCATCCTGTCAAGCAGGGAAAGTACCACTGTAATGTGCATGTTTGAACAGCCAATACAAGAAGAATTCAGGGGCAATCTGCCCTGAATTTTTCTACAAATATTCTGTTAAGCATGTTTGAAAACGGTTCATGAGAAGAGTTAAACAAACACGCAGAGAAACAGTATTTATTGAAGTGTTTTCCTCCTCAGCAGACAGATTTTTGGTGCTTTCTCAGACCACCCAAAATCAGTTGGACTTATTTGATTTAAGAAGCGATTTTATAAGATGCTTCTGACTTTGCCAGCTACAGTTTCCCCATAAACGCCCGTATGTCGTCTCCTCCTGCATTTCTGTTCTCTTCCAGCTGCTGCAGGCCCAGCTAAATGCTCTCTGACGGCCAAATCTTCTCCACGCTGCCAACATCCATGAGACTCAGCCGGCACTTTAGCATAAAACACACTCTTACTCTGGTCTCCTACTGCCTGCTCTCTGTGCTGTCCATTCATTCCTCCAGTTTTGTGAGCTCTGTTATTTATTATTATAAATCAGCCATGGTCAGTATAATTTGGCATTTTGACAAAAAAAAACTCTTTAATGTCTAAACGAAAATTGATGTAATGTCAATCTGTAATGTAAAATAAGTGACTGCATAAATAATAACCCCCTTTAGAGTGACTGACCTAATTCAACAGAGGTCCAGCCAATTTGTGCTAGTAGTCTCTCAATTAGTGAAATGGGATCACCTGAGTGCAGTGAATGGGTCTCAAGAGACACCTGTGTCTGGAAGGTCCAATCACTGGTAAATTCCTGGCTACCATTACACCATGAAGACAAAGAACACTCCAAGGTACTCAGAGAAAAGGTTATTGAAAAGTATGGATCAGGGGATACATACAGGGCACTGAACAACCCCCAGAGTTAAATCCTTCATCAAGAAATGGAAGGAATATGACATGTAAATCTGCCTAGATCAGGCCGTCCTCACAAACTGAGAGCATGCAAGAAGGAGATTTGTGAGAGAGGTCACCAAGACACCTATGACTACTCTGAAGGAGTTACAAGCTTCAGCAGCTGAGATAGGAGAGACAGTATATCTTCAACAGTCAAAGCTTTATGGTAGAGTGGCAAAGAGAAACTCAATTAAATATCCACTAGAGCTCACCAAAAGCCATGTATGAGACTCCAAGGTCAAGTGAAAGAAGTTCTTTGGCCTGATGAGACCAAAATAATGCTTTTTGGTCATCAGACAAGACACTATGTTTGGCAAACACCAAACAATGCACATCACCACAAACACATCACTCCTATTGTGAAGCATGTTGGTGGCAGCATCATGCTTTTGGGATGCTTCTCGGCAGTCAATCCTGGAAGGCTTGTGAAGGTAGAGGGTAAAGTGAATGGGGCAAAATAAAGGGAAAATCCTGGAGGAGAATTTAATTCAGTCTTTAAGTGAACTATGGCTTGGGAGAAGATTTATTTCCCTGCAGGACAATCCAATAGAGAATTTGTGAAGGAGGGGAATATTTGCAGAAATCTGTGTTTATTTTGACTTTGAAGTTTTTGGGGTTTTTTGTTTGTTTGTTTTTTTTTTTTTTGTCAAAAAAGTCAAACTATATTGGCCATAGTCGATTTATAAAACCATTAAAAGGGTAAAATATTCAATGGGATAAATACTTTTTTAAGCACTGTTTGCTTTCTCTGTTGTCTTTTTAAAACATTGTTGCTGGTTTTGCCAAGTAAGTGCTCTTTGGGAGGCCTTAAAAGGTGTTATTTTAGTTAAATATCTTGATCTGTTTCTTTAGGATGTTTTTAAAATATTAAAAGCAAAAAGAAAACCGTAACATGCTGTTAGATAAATCCATTGGAAATATGCCACTCTGGAGTATTGGAAAAGTGAACTGAAAATGCGGTTTTATTTTTATGTTTGTTTTTATAATGCAAATTTAACAGCCCATCCATCTTTGATGACTTGTCACCAGGTTGAAGCGGGCCGATCACCAGCTCCTCTGGGACCACAGGCTCCACTGTCGGAGGGACCACCCCAGCAGCCTCCCCAAGGTGTTGGCCAGTGTGCCCAGCTGGGACTGGGCCAGCATCGCTCACATCCACTCCCTTCTGCACCACTGGCCCCCTCTGCCCCCTGTCACTGCGCTGGAGATGCTCGACTCAAAGTATGCACCGTACTCTTCACTCGAAAAAAAAGACTTTGACAAGTTCCAGGGAGGTTTAAAGTCTAACAATGCTAAAGTTACAGTCATCTTTTATGAATAGTTGACTCCAAGCACATTTTATAAGATAATGCATCTTGGGTGGAAAGAAGTGTCTTCATTATGCACTTTCTAAATCTTTGTCGTAGAGTTTGTGTATACATTTTTTACATTTGGTGTAAATTTACTGTTTAATTGTGTGTTTCCATGCAGGTTTGCAGACACAGCAGTGAGGAGCGTGGCCGTCAGTTGGATTGAGAAGAGCAGTGATGATGAGCTTGCTGACTACCTGCCTCAGTTAGTTCAGGTACAGCTGAAAATGACTAATTAAAGCATGCATTTATTATATTGAGCCTTCCACTGCAATATCTATTTCTCATTTGCAAGTTTCTCCTTGACCATGCAATAAATGACTTCATGTACACAACTGGCTTCACTTGACTGCATGTTTAGTTGTGTAAATCTGGAAATCTGAATGCATTTCTTGATTTCATTGCACACTGTAAAGACATAAAGGCTTCTTACTCTTTTGTTCTGCATATTCTCAGTTGTATTATTCACCCAGTCCTTCTTTCACTTATTACTCAACTTGTCTTTCTCATGTACTTTCTTCCTTTTATTTAGTTCCTTGTTTTCACTTATTCAAATTTTTCCTCTTCTTCCAGGCATTAAAGTTTGACTGTCACCTAAAGAGCGCCCTCGTCATGTTTCTGCTGTCCAGAGCACAAGGCAACATCAACATAGCCCACTACCTCTACTGGTGAGTCTGCAGCTGCTCTGACACAGTGACAAGTTATCATACTTAATTAGAAAAATATCAGAAAATGCATAGTGTATGCACCCTTTTTTCCCTTTTAACCCCCAAAAGCAGACTTGTGTCTGCTGCTTTTATTCTAGATTTGTTGGGGTTTTTTTTGTAGATTACTAGAAAATGATCTTGTCAGAAAATAATCTGTTAAAAAAAGTAAGTCAATGAGAAAAAATGGATAAAATAACATGTATGCATGTCCAATTGGGGTATTAAAATTGGTATCTGAGCAGATTGTATTGCAATTAGCACCAAGTGCAAAAAATGCATTTAGTTGTCATCCTGTTAAACAGATAGCTTTTAATTTATGAAAATGGAGTTGCAAAACAAAGACTGAGACATCGTTTTCAGAGAGCGGACGATCCGCCAGTTCAGTGGTAATGACAGAGTAAAAATAGGAGCTTACCTATAGAATTTAAATCCCTGAGCCATGCCTAAGCCAAGCAGAAATGGCTAAAGAGAGAGGCACCGTTATGTTTACAGTGATGCACCTTTAAATTTGGTCTTGATGTATGCATTTGCTGCAGGCTGCTGAAAGACGCTGTTCAGGATCCGGCCTGGGGACAGCGCTATGAGCGGGTGCTGGGTGCCCTGCTGTGTCTGTGTGGCGCCAAGCTCAGGGCGGAGCTTGAGAAACAGACTAACCTGGTGACCCTGCTGGGGGCCGTGGCCGAGAGAGTCCGACAAGCTGGAGGATCTACACGGCAGGTTAGTGTGTAATCGTGATTTAACTGTAATTTTGTATTATTTGTGTGTGTTTCAGCACTTTAATGTGTGATTTGTGTGTGTGTGTGTGTGTGTGTGTGTGTGTGACCAGGTGGCGCTGCAGGAGGGGCTTGAAAATGTTCAAAACTTTTTCCAGAGGAACAGCTGCAGACTGCCACTCAGCCCCAGCCTCGTGGCAAAGGAGCTAAACATCAAGGTAAAACAAAAATTCAAAAAACATACACAGCCAATGAACACAAGAGTTTACAGCCCCAGCCCATGGTTACAACCTGCTTCACTGCTGTAATCTGTTCATTATAATATTTTCAGATACTTACCCGATCCTGTGAACAGCAGTGACTATGGTGTTAAAATTTTCCAAACTTTAATATTTCAGTGATTTATAGTATTGAAAGCTATCACAACTTTAAAAAATAATCAGATCTTTGGTTATATTGTCAAAAAAAAACTTCCACAAGTTAAGAAATAGAGCACCGTCTAAATTACAGATGTTCTCGTCAACGTTTTCATACCAAAACACAACAAAAACATAACATGTATTTTTGTGCAGAGGATGAAGTCATCTGTTTGTGTCTGTAGGCGTGCTCCTTCTTCAACTCCAACGCCGTTCCCCTCAAGCTGGCGCTGATCAACGCCGACCCGCTGGGAGAAGAGATCAATGTTATGTTCAAGGTAGGACGCCCACTCATGCACAGAAATGTACAGTAAGCATACAGCAGGGTTTCTAAATATACCTTCACCAGAGCCTGTCATAGCCACTGCTTACATCCCCCTCATCAGAACACTGCTCCCCCTGGTGGCTGAATTTAAAATCTGGCTACTTATAACAGAATGCAGATTGTTGTTGTAATATCTCCTCCTGTTTGGATGTTTGTGATTCAGGTTGGAGAGGACCTGAGGCAGGACATGTTGGCGCTGCAGATGATCCGCATTATGGACCGCATCTGGCTGCAGGAGGGGCTGGACCTCCGCATCGTCAACTTCAAATGCATCTCCACCGGGAAGGACAAAGGTGACAGTCAAACAACAAAGCCCATGTGTTCACTTTTCAAGCTTCTGGTGTCAGATAAAATCCAGATGAGAGTAAAGTCGATCTGATTTCACAGTTAAAATTACTTTTTCAAAATATGCTTTCTGTTTGCTGTTTTGATTTAAAGTCAATCTGCCTCCAGTACAGGATGTTTTGGTGGTGCTTCACTTTAAGCAGTCAAAAAATAATGCTGGAAAGAGTGACTCTTCTCTGTATCTGAGTCAGTTAGTTGCTACTGAAAGATATACCTCCAACAACAATCCATAACCTCATTTGCCCAGAAATTGATTGTATAATTCATGAAGATTAAGGTTGGTTTAAGTTTTATAACCTTCTCGGGCCCTGACTCATACCACTATTACTATGTCA
Source organism: Cheilinus undulatus (assembly GCF_018320785.1). Lineage (NCBI taxonomy): Eukaryota > Metazoa > Chordata > Actinopteri > Labriformes > Labridae > Cheilinus > Cheilinus undulatus. Next base: position 8,603,669 of record NC_054873.1, on the reverse strand, counting down.
GCATCTTTGAAATCACAGATCTATCCTGCCACTTCATGAACCTGAAGGGGATAGTTGGAGACTCATGGTGCAAATGGGTCAACTCTTACTGTTGTCATAATTGACCAAATCCACAAATTTTTACTCATTTTTAGCATCTTTTACAGCCCATTTACACAGGGCATTAGTTCAGTCCAATCCAAATTTATTTATAAAGCACATTTAAAAACAACAAAATGCTGCACAAAGTGCTGGACGGTAAAAATTAAAAACAACCAAAAAAAAAACCACATTAAAACATAAGACCAGGAGGATAAAAGGAGTAATGAAGGATCACCAGTCATAAATGCATTAGTTAATTTTTGATATATCGTTTAATATCTTACCCTTCACCCCCAAAGAATTATCCCTGAAGTTGATAGGCACTGTTTTAATGAGGAAAATTATCTTCTAGTTTGAGATTTAAAACACCTCTACTGTGCAGAGAACCTATGAGATCTTTAAGGAATTTTTTATATGTAGAACATGCATGTATATTCAGTTGCTGTTGCAGGAAGATATGCAGAAAACAATCTGAAATCAAAGCTGATTTTTTAATCTTTTAAAGTGGCTGATTTTGATTCATGAACTGTTGCCTAGTTAATTTCATCATCTGCACATCCTAGGGTTTTTACTCAGGCCTATATGCAGGCTACACAAAGGGTCTCATCACCAGAGTGCCTCACTTTGAGCAATTTTTTCTTCTCTCACTCTCTGCACATCAGTCCAGTGTTTGCATGATAAATATGATCCAGGTGATGCAAATACAATGTTGACCAAACATAAACTTTACCTGGCCGTCACATTAGGAAATCAGCAATGAAGATATCTATTTTTGGAGATTACTGCCATCTGTGATCAATTAGATGCACACATCTCTCTCTCTGTCCTGATATTTGCTGCACAGAAACTCTCATCACATCTGTCACGCGTTATCCTGCAACCTCTCTTGTCAAACATTAACTTCTACCATTGTTTAGTTTGTGAATTTAAGATAAAACTTCATAAAGTCCCCACGCTGGTTCTAATCAGGAATTAGTTGACCTTGTCAAACTTCCTTGCACAGATCAGCTGTTTTAAAATCACATCATGGGTGAAAATGAATAAAGGCAATGTACATTTTAAGTTGATTTAATCAATGAAAGGCTATTGATGGTAACACTGAAGAAGAAAAAAACAGTGAGGAAGAGAAAGAAGCAAAACGGATGTGCTGCTGTGTGAGTGAAGAAGAGGGGTGCAGGGGTGTGTTTGAGGGGGATGATGGGGCAAAATCAGCTGATTTATGCTAGTTTAATTTTGAGGAGAAGACCCAAATAAAACAGCTAATAAAGTGGGATTAATGTTATGATGAACATAATAAACCCACAGTGATTAACTTGAAAAAAAGGCAGATGAAAATTAAAAACATTATTGTTATTATTGGAACAAGGAATGTGATCATTAAAATCAATGATCATTTTTGTTGTGGGGGGGGCCTAATATCAGAGTCTGCTTTGGGCCTTACGTTAGCCAGGGGCGACCCTGTTTTTACTAGTTACCTACATTTTATAATGAGCCATGGTTATATAGTGCCACTTTTCCATGGTGTTAAAGGGTTTTTCTGTATTTTTTAGGCATGGTGGAGCTGGTACCGTCCTCAGATACTCTGAGAAAGATTCAGGTGGAGTACGGCGTCACAGGATCCTTTAAAGACAAGCCTCTGGCAGAATGGCTCCGCAAGTACAACCCTGCTGAGGACGAGTACGAAAAGGTAAAACTCATAACGTTTGAGTACATGCTTTGTACAGTGTCTTGTTTTTCCATACTAAGTTTTAGAATTTAAGTGTGAATTGAATCTAAGGTTGAATGTTGAGCTATATTTTATTGTTTCATGATATAAACTGGTAGTGAAATAACTTGTTCTTCACCAACCATGACTTCTCTTTGACACAATGATTTGGTGTAGGAATCTAAAACACAGTCGTAAGTCCTTGAGGTTTATAGCAGTAGTAGAGCTTTGTGACCTTTGACACCAGTAAATGTGAAACTTTACTCCACACTTCCGACCTCTGACTTGAAAATCTACTGCACAAAGTTTAACCCTGAACTTCAGCAGGACGCAGAAATAAACTTCATCAGATACACGCTAACATGGAGAACCACTGTTTAAAGCTGCAGCTACACGGCTTTTATTGTACCACTTCTGCAAAATGTGTGAACCAATTTTTTCTTTAACATCTGGAAATGTTATTATGATAACGATGAAGCACCTATAAAATGTGATTTCTACAAAGTGATTTGGCAGACATAATAAAATACACAAAAAGCCCAAATACAGCGGGAGAAGTCCACAAAATTCACACAAAAAGCTGGATAAAATCCAAGTATATATGATAAAAGTGGAACTAAAGAAGACTGAAGACCAGAAACAGACAAACAATCTGAGGGAAGATCAGTTAAAAGCTGGAAATACTTATCTGTCTCTTAGTTAGCCTTTAAAAACATCACATATAGCGCCACTGATTGTTATTTTAGTGTAAACAGCCTTTTTCTCTCTCCTTCCTTTCTTTAGGCGTCGGAGAACTTCATCTACTCATGTGCAGGCTGCTGTGTGGCAACCTACGTCCTCGGCATCTGTGATCGTCACAACGACAACATTATGCTGCGATCCACAGGTCACATGTTCCATATCGACTTTGGCAAGTTCCTGGGACACGCTCAGATGTTCGGCAGCTTCAAGAGGTAAAACATACCATCTTAGTTTCTGACCTCCTAGTATCTCTTCCAACATTTTTAGTGGCTTTATAGTGAATTGTTAAAGATTGATGTGGAGAAAGAGGTTCAGTCACACTCTTAACCAGAGTTTTCTAAGGATTTTAACTCCAGACCTTTGATTCACAAAGTGTGTAGAAGCTGATTTAATTTCCTTTCCCCTTTCTCTCCCATCAGGGACCGAGCTCCATTTGTTCTGACCTCTGACATGGCCTACGTCATCAATGGAGGCGAGCGTCCCACCAGCCGTTTCCAGCTCTTTGTAGACTTGTGCTGCCAGGCCTACAACCTCATCCGCAAGCACTCCGGGCTTTTCCTCAACCTGCTGTCACTGGTGAGATGTGAAACCAGCACAATATATAAAAAAAACACACAAAAATGCAGGTAGCATTAATACTTAAATCCGCTGGAAGACATGGGCAGTAAATTGATTTTATTGATGAATCATGTCTGGTTGAGTACAGGACGGACTGGTTTCTGCACCATTTCAGATTAAAGTCATTTTCGAGAAAACACAAAAAATGTTGCAGTATAAAGTCCTTTCAACAGAACATAGGATCATACATATTCTATTGTTATGTAAATAACAAAAGTAAACTTTGTAATATTGATATATAACACAATGACAAGCAATATAATTCCCCATGCTTCTCCTAGTACTAAATAATCTTTCATTAAACTCCAGAGGGGAAGTTTGACCCATCTGGAATAATTTTCCTGTAAAAAGGTTAATTTCTAGTCTTTAAAGCTGCAGAAAATTGTGTCAAATGAGAATCCAAAATCAGCCAGAGTCCAAAGTGAAATCTTGATCTGTCGTATTTGCCGAGTAATTCTGAAACTTCTGAAATACTAAGTTTCTGATTATTATTTTCCTTTGTGATGCATTTTCTACCTTCATCTTCTTTTTGAGTCTCATCCTTTTTGTATTTTGCATTGTCTCCATATTACCATACTTCTTGTGTAGCTGAACTATTTTTGCGTCTGCACCTGCAGGAGCCAGAAAAACAAGAAATGCAAACAAAGCAGTGGAGAACCTATCATTAATCAGTGTTTTTCTAGAGTCCTAGAAATGTCTGCTCATGCTTTATGCTGTAGTGTAGAACTATGACTGCAACGTCTGCAGTTTTTCAGTGTTCTTAAAAGAAAATATGAATTCAAATCACTTTAGATCAGAGGGTTGCTCACAGAGCTTTAAATGGAGAATAATAGTCAACATATGACATGCATATATAAACGCATTTCATGATATAACATTTACTCAATAGTTTATACCAAGGTCTATTGGCAGTAACAACATGTACAGGCATGTTTTATCAGGGTTTTATCTGTGAAACAATTACAACGGATGTTGATTTTTACAGCAACTTTTTTCCATGTCAGTCATGAGAGGGTTGGCTCGGCTTTCCCTAAATACTAGGAGGAGGGACTACAAGAAAAAATGGATGGGAACCACTGATTTAAGGCAACAAGGATTAAGTGAATTGATTTTACAAGAAGGAAGCCTTTTGGCAACTAGTCTTGTGTCTGAGATGATGGTTGATCAATAAAGCAAAGTATTTGACACCTAAAACCAAAATAATTTGTTTTAAATAATAGGGATTTTAATGTATTTTGATTTCACTGTTTTGATCAGTTAAATAAGTTTTTTTTTTGCATGGTATATAAACATTTTTGAGATGATTTTTCTGCACAAAAATGTAAATAACAAAACAAGCTTTGCTGCTTTTGAAATTAAAAGAAATCAAAAATGTATTTGACTCTGTCTTCACTGGCTCTTGTTGTGTCTGTTTAAGATGACGTCCTCAGGCCTCCCAGAGCTGACCGGCCCTCAGGATCTGAAGTACGTGTTTGATGCTCTGCAGCCACACAACACAGACGCTGAGGCCACAATCTTCTTCACCAGGTAAATTTACCTGCTTCAAACATTCTAGTGGCAAGAAATGTAATTTGTCTCTTTGTCTGTTTGAATAAAGAAGAAATGTGTGAAATTTGTGCTGCATGTTGAACTCAATTCATATCTTCAACAACCATGAAATTGGTAAATTATACACAAAGGTTATTCCTTCCCCTCTTATGTGCTGATTGATACAAGATGTTACTTTCATGAGTGAATTCACACACAGCTCTTTGGTTGTTTTGTTTGTTGTGGGTGAAATACACTCCACATCCACCAGGTGGCAACGTTGGCCACTGAAGGAAAGTTAAGCTCTAGTGTTAAATAATATCGACTCCTGACATGGAAGATTAAATATTAGCGCTTGTTTTTGTCAAACCTGTCACATGTTTGTGTAACAACAAAGGTCAAAAACAGATGAATGTATTGATCATCCATCTTTATCCCTCTACCTTCCCTTCACCCTCTTCCTCCTATTCATCCTCTACAGGCTGATCGAGTCCAGTCTGGGCAGCGTGGCCACCAAGTTCAACTTCTTCATCCACAACCTCGCTCAGCTAAGATTCTCTGGTCTGCCGGCCAACGACGAGCCAATCCTGTCATTCTCCCCCAAAACGTACACTCTGAAACAGGAGGGACGCATCCTGCACGCCTCCATCTTCTCCTTCCAGAAGAGATACAACCCAGACAAGCACTATGTGAGTTTTATCACCTATAACTGATTGCTCCATCTCTTAAACACCTGATTGGCTGTCTCTGATTGTCTGTCTCCATGTCTTCTCTGTGCAGACGTACGTGGTGAGGCTGATGAGGGAAGGTCAGACCGAGCCTCAGTTTGTCTTCCGCACTTTTGACGAGTTTCAGGAGCTCCACAATAAACTCAGCATCCTCTTCCCCCTCTGGAAGCTGCCCAGGTAAGGCCTCAACCTCTAAACAGTTTTATTCCTGAGCTCCAAATCACTCTTGCATTAAAAAATGTATGGTTAAATATGAAACAAGCTTTTTTCTGATGTTATTTAAAGCTCCAGCTATGTAAAAAAAAATGATGCAATGATGTGTAATTTTTTTTTTACCTATAACAACTTTAATTTTTTATTTCTTCTTATTTTTTAATCAGGAGTTACTTGTGTCCTTATACCTTGATTAATTAGTTTGTTTTTGTTTTGTCTGACTTTTCGCAATGCAGTTTATCTGAATTACACAGTAACACATACAATTTTATCGTGCTTGATAGGCACCTCTCTTGTTCTCCTTTTTGTATTTTTTTTCCCCACACTTTTAGTATTAATCAGGCCCTGTCCATTGCATAGGTTCTCTTAAAGTGGACATGTTTTGATCTAAAGTGTTTTCCATCCAGGTATGAGTTTGTAGCCATTACTATTATGACTAATTCCAGTTAAAGCCTGGCACACACTGAAAAAAATACATTTCTTAAATCTTTACTGACTTTGGAAATACAAGTAACCCTAAATATTACAGCAGATTTTACAGTCTTGTTTCATACAGTGTTTGGTTTTTTATGAGATGACCAACTCAGCACACTTCACACTAACAGTCTCAATCATGACCAGCCAGAGACTCCACCTTTAAAAACTTAAAATCGTGGGTGCTGGTTTTGCTCAGTAAAGAAGATAGCGAAGATTTGGTTTGATTTTGATTTGATTTCCATTTGCTGAGCCAGAAAAGCCAGAAAATATATGTAAAAATATGAAAGAATTTTGCAGCATTTAATCTTGTTAAATGCTACTCTAGAGCAGTAGTTTTCAAACATTTTTTGACCAAGATACACCTAAGATTTAGTCAAAATCTCAAGGCATACCAGATTCATATCCATGCAAAATAGCTTCTTTAACACAGTACAGTATCTTTAGTTGTTGAACGGTTGTAGTGATAACTTGCGGTGGCACACATTCCCACAGCACACCTAGACTTGCCTCAAGGAACACGAGTTTGCTTCTGCACGCCATTTGAGAACCACCGTTCTAGACTAAACGAGCTAAATGTGGCTAGCTGCTAGCTATCTGCTATAGCCATTAGGGCAGCAATTTTGGTCCAGCTCCTGTCCTTGTCATTTTGACTGTATGCTTTACAGGACAAGATATTTAAGCACTCGTGTTGTTGTCCATATAACGGAAGGCTTCACGTTTACTACCGTTGCCATGGCTGTGTTTGTTGTACTTCCTCCTTCAGTCAGTTTGCTTTCCATTCCATGTCACAATCCACAGAGTTTTTACTTGGCTGTCCTTAAAGTCCCCGCATCCCTGGTAAATGTTAAGCATATTAAATAATTGCCATTTGAAATCAGAGTGGCTCTGATCGTATTCTGAGCAGATCAGGGTGGACAAAATCTCTTACCACACCTCACAGGAATCACAGGAATATCTGCTAAGATTATATTTAGAACCATCAACTGATGGGGCATTTTGCTGCCATTGGTCGGAACGGGTGAATCATGCCCCAAATCAGCATGATTATCTAGTGGTGTGTACGCTGCTTAAAGCCATCTTTGTGAGCTGTTCAAAATGTGTCAAAATAGGAACTAAAATAGTTAAAATTGACAGGATTCCCCTTTACTTTCTCTGTCACTGATGAGAATATGTATGAAAACATTTGACCTAGCCGAAGATGATTCAAGGTACTTGGTAAAATTTTGAGGGGAGACTCCAAGCTTACTCTGCTGGGTTAACATCTCGAAAACTGCCACCTTTTAAATTTCTCTCTGTAACCTTTTCTTGTTGCTATGCAGTCTCAGAACAATAAAAATGAAGAGTTGCATCAGTTTCAGAAGAAATAGGTCATTGTTTACCTGTCTTTCTCTCCAGTTTCCCCAACAAGATGGTGCTCGGTCGCACACACATTAAAGAAGTGGCAGCAAAGAGGAAGTTTGAGCTCAACAACTACGTGCACAACCTGATGAGGAGCTCTGCAGAGGTCAACCAGGTACACTGGCACATGAAAATGCACAATAATCTGTATTAGAGGAACAGTTTAAACATTTTGTACTAGTGGTTGATTAAATTTCTTGTTTTCTGATTGTAGTGTGACCTGATCTACACCTTCTTCCATCCGATCGCACGAGATGACAAGACAGAAGGTTTAGACGCCACAGCCAGAGCACCAGGTACACACCTGAACATTTCAGTCCTGTTCTGAACAGTCAGTATGATAGAGATGTATTATAACTCAAACTTTTGGCCTTCATGCCGACACTCAATTCATCCTTTTGCTTATTTTTTGGCTTTAAACATTTTGTTAAACACTCTTTTGTCACTTTACTTTTGAAATGTTTGTGCCCTTGAGCCATTAGCTTCATAGATGTGACGTCTGATTGTTGCAGAGCCTCCTCTCAGTCCAACCTCTGGTCGAGTTGAAGGAGAAGTGAAGCTTTCGATCTCATACAGAAACAGTAATCTGTTCATCATGGTCATGCACATCAAAGATCTGGTAAAAAGCAATGATCCTGACACATTTAATATTGTGTTTCTTGAAAGTTTTTTATGGTGTTTTATTTTAATGTTGTTACTTTGTTCAGCTATCTGATAATATTTAATCTGCCCATCCTTAGGTTTCTGAAGACGGCACAGATCCAAACCCATATGTGAAAACCTACCTGCTTCCAGATCCACACAAGACCTCCAAACGCAAGACGAAGATCTCGAGGAAAACCAGAAACCCAACTTTCAATGAGATGGTAAGACAACATGATTACTTGCATTTACAGATGTAATATATACACACAAGTGCATTTCAGAAAATTGGAATATCATGAAAAAGTCACGTTTGCTGATTTAATTCAAACGTGAAACTTCCATATTACCTAGATTCATTTCATACAAAGTGAAATATGTCAAGACCTTTTTTGTTTTAATCTTGATGATTACAGCTTATAGCTCATTAAAATCTAAAATCCATTATCTCAAAATATTAGACTATTGTGGAAAAGTTCAATGTGCAAAGGTGAAGCTGAGAGCTGCTATCAGAGCAACCTGGGCTTCATAACACCCCAGCAGTGCCACAGACCGATTGGCTCCATGCCACTTCACATGGATGCAGTTATTTATGCAAAAGGAGCTCCAACCAATTACTGAGCACATAAAGCCGGGCATACACTGTGCGATTTTCGTCCGATTCAACAACGAATTTTGAGTCGTACGACTCACTTTGAAGTCGGGCTGACTTTAAGTCGGATCAGGTGTCGTTTTTCGTGCTGTGTACAGGGGCATACGACAGCTGACCATGGCCAGACGAGCTGCTTCCGACTGGTCAGATGGATTTCTGGCATGTTGGATATTTTGGTCGTACAACTCCTGACACTTCACAGTCAGAGCAGAATAAACAACTTTTGGGTATTGTTTTTCTTTGTATTGGACTCTATAGTGTGAGCACATAAATCGTGCACTATGGTCGTAGTAGTAGTTGACATTCTGTCACGACTGTTGTATGCCCGGCTTAAACAAGCATAATTTTCCAGAAGGTCATCATTTCTGTATTACAAATGCTTTTTTTGGACTTGTGTTTTGTGATGTTCTAATATTTTTAGATTGATTTTTGTGAGCTGTTATGCATAATCATCAAGATTCAAACAAAAAAGTCTTGAAATATTTCACTTAGTATTATATCACTGGAAAGAAATAAACTTTCCCCTGATATGCTATTGTTTTAGATGTACCTGTATGGCTGATATGCCTCATTTACATGAAATTACACCTTGTTTTAATGTCACTTTTATGGTAAATTGTGCTTTGAGTCATTTTTGACCCTCAAAGACACCAGATGCTATACATGTTAAGAAAACTCCTATATTTTATTGTAAGTATCGATCATAAAAGTTGTTTGCTAAGGGTATGGTAGGGAGCCATCCATGTTATTTTAAGCAGTTAGATTAAAGAAATATAAATGTCTTTTATAAAAAAAAAAAAAACTGTTGAAATTGGATAGAAATTGACCCCAGGACAACATAAAGGGTTAATCTTCATAGAAGACCACGGTATCACTGTGATTCAAGAGACACGTGATGATTTCAAGTTTTTGGTTTAAAATAATAAACACTTAGGCTCCCCTTTTCCTCTCAAATTTCATTAGAAAAGTCTTTAGCAAGATAAAATAATCAGTAGTTGCTGTTTTTGCCCAGTAGACCAAACAGACAGGTGGGATTTCTGCATCCATGCTGCACCTATCTTCTCTACTGTATGGTCATTTATTATTAAACTTTATCATTCAGAAATAATACACCGGTTACGCTGGTCTAAAGAAAAGCTTCATAAAATATTTTCAGAGGTAGATCCATCATGTGATCGCTGTGGGTTGGCACCAGCTTCACTGGGCCATATGTTCTGGACCTGCCCAAGGATAACAAATTATTGGAACAACACTTTTCAGACACTATCCAAAACACTAAATAGACCTGTTGACTTGGATCCTTTAACAGCAATCTTAGGAATTGTTGACCCTAGTGTAATAAAAAATAGTGCAGAACACAATATGGTTTCATTTGTATGTTTGATTGCAAGAAGATTGATTCTTCTTAACTGGAAGCAGAAGACTGCACCAACATATTTAAATCTTATGAGAGATGTAATGGCACACTTTGAGCTAGAGAAAATAAAATTCTCCTTGAAAAAACAGGAGAGGAAATTTTACAAGATCTGGCAACCTTTTATCCAACATTTCAATCAAATGAACACAATGTAGTTGGGTTATTTGAATGTGGTATGGAACAAGGAGGATCAGAAAATTAAGAAAATTAGGAAAAAGAGGAAATCCTAACATGAATGTCTTGTGCATCCCCCCCCCTTCTTCCTCTTGTTTAAATAATTCAACTATGTATTTATATGTATATATATAATTTCTTTATATTTTACTGTAATTTTTCTTGAAAATTGTATATGTCTATATTTCTTTACCCTCTGTGTTTTCTTTAAGATGTGCTATTTATTTACTTTGTATTTTACAGGAAATCAGGTGACTGTGTGTGTAAATGTGTGTATAAGCTCAATCGACCATTGCTATATATTGTTGTTTATGTTCAAAAAGACAATAAAAACAGATAAAAAAAAAAAAACTTTATCATTCAGACTGAATTTGACAAGAAAAATAATAATGGCTTTGACTTAATAAACAACTGAAATAACCGTAAACCAGAAAGTCTAGGTTGAAGGTTCACTTTATTATCTCTGTGAAGGGCAATTTGTTTTGCAGCCATTAGTCAAACATACATCCTGACCAATCATAAATACAGCTCAATGAGACGGTTGGCAATACAATAAATACATCAATAAAAGTACATAGCAAAAAATAACACAGTCAGGGCCACAGCTAATCATTTAAAAGGCCAACTGAAGCAGGGACAAACTACTTTTTTAGCCTTTTAGTCCTACGTCCAGGCAGGCTGCATCTGCAGCTGGACGGTAAAGTAAGAAAACAAAGGATGGCTATGATCAGGCAGGAGAGTATGAGCCTTTTTGAGGGTCCAGCTTTGTACATATTAGTTAGGTCATTACTGGTCGAACTCTTACATGAAGTCTGTTGTGATTTCTGACACTTTCCGTCCTCTTACTCCACAGTTGGTGTACAGCGGCTACAGCAAGGAAACCCTGGGCCTGCGTGAGCTCCAACTGAGCGTGCTCAGTGCCGAGTCGCTGCGTGAGAACTACTTCCTGGGCGGCATCACGCTCAGACTTAAAGACTTTGACCTCAGCAAGGAGACGGTCAAGTGGTACAAACTGACGGCCGTCCCCTACTTCTAAACCTCCCCTGCCTGCCTCTCCTGAAGTCGAGGACAACTCCACCTTTTCAGAATAAAGCTGCATTCATGTGTTATGGGAAAGGCAGCACGAGTGGCCTTACTTGAAAATCCTGCTCACCTCAGCTCTCACATTTCTTAAAGAATAGGCTCATGAGCTTCCAGAGTTTGTATTTTGGACCAATGGACTGTCTTTTTAAATCACTGAATTTGAAGAAGTAGGGAAATTTACATTTCAAAATTCATAAACCAAATGGACTTTTTCTTTGGCATAAATCAGAGTTCTTAAGGCATCATGGCAGGATGCACTTCAGCTCCAAACACAGTTGGATAAAAACCATCATGATACTTCATTAATTCCCATACAGCATTAATGCAGACTTAAAGCTCCTCTAGACGTTTCCTGAAAGGACGACAGAGCAGGCAGATTCACAGACCCTGAGAGGGAAGCCTGCTCTTATCTCTGCTATGTCCTCCTCTCCCTCTTTAACTAATCATGATTGTTTCTGTGACAAACAATCGCCTCTTCTTTTGTGTCTTCTTTCCTAAACTTTAACAAAGAGCTGTAATGTTTTGTACATTTTGATATTAGAGGACCAAAACGGCTTACTTGGAGAAGAGTATATATAGATTGACAGGTTTATTTTTTAAGGAATAGAAAGGGGGATCTTTTTACATTTTCCTTTGTTTATTTTCTATATAGGCAAATAGGAGGCATCAGGGTTTCCAGACACTTCTGGGTAGAGTAGCCCAGCACACCAGGATCCAGAAATCAACAGTGACCTTATGATTCCCCGAGAATGTGCCAAAAGAAGGACAGCAAATCAAACCACTCTCCCGAGAAGGGAGTTGAACAGGGTGCCTTTGTTTGTGCTCACAATCTTTTAATGCTCAACTTGGCCTTATTGTGATATAAAGTATATTTTATTAACAATCTGATATGTCCTTATTAAACAAAAATCTATATTCTGTAAGCTATATCAGGCGTTCTTCCAGAGCAGGTTTATTTTATAACAGTGGACTGCCACTAAATGCACACTACCAGGTCTCTTTCTCATGATATTACTTGACTATTTTCACACAGCACACCTTAAAGGGGAAATTTCTATCTTCAGCTTTGGACTCACTCTTTCTCTGCGCTCTTGGTGAAGAGATTAGGGTTTAGCGCAGTTCAGACTTTTCACAATGCAGTATATGGACTCGGTTTAAGCATGGAGTCTGGATGTGAGGCCGTTTCAGCTCAGGCAGCAGCATCGCACAATCCCAGTGCCTAATGGTGGTTTAATAAATGGAAACATGGTGTAATTATGTATTTAACTGCCAGTGAAATCCAGATCCAGCCTGGTCTTATGATATGAATGTGAGAAAATGATCTGAAGGGACTGATTGGCACTGCGAAGGCAACTTTTCACAAAAAGGGAACTAGGTCCTGTGCAAGAGATTAGCTGCTTCTCCTTCCACTCGCTAACGATAAAATGTTAATGTTTAATAAAGAAAATTAAGATGAATCTATCTGCAGACTTTTAAAGAGATCTGAAAGACTTTTGTGATCAAAGAGCAACACTCACGTTATGAATATTAGTGATATGATCCACTCTTTTAGTGACTGTACAAAGAACACAAGCAGAGTTTGTATTAACATGGCCAGTTATTTATTCTTAATTGGTGACCTGTAACCCGAATGGATCAGTGTGTACTGTAATCCCTCTTTCCTAAAGCAAATTAAATGTTTTTGGAACAAACATGATGTGGCATTTTGTGTCTGTCAATAAAAATGTGTTTGATAAATTGCAATCATTACTGACACATAGCAGTTCCACTTTACATTGTGGTATTTTCATCCATGTCTGCAGGATAAAAGTGACTAGTTTGGCTTTTTCAGTGCTAAAATTGATTTTATTTTGTGAAGAACAGAAACATTGAGATCAGATGTGAAGTTTCAAATCTAATCATGTGACTTTGGATTAGAAGGTACAGTCTGTCACCTTTAACTGGAAGGTTGGGGTTTAATCCTCAGCTTCCTCAGACACATCTCCACGTGTCCTTAGGCAGGACACTTAACCCCAAGTTGAATCCACTGCTGCATCAGTAAGGTATGAATTTGGTCAATTAATACTAAGCCCACATTAATTAGAAGTGAGTGAATGGGTAAGTGTGGCCTGCAATGTACGAAGCACTTTGAATCATTAGACAAGTAGAAATGGCTATAAAAGCTTAAGTCTGTATGCCAGTTATTTGTCATTTAAGGCACATTCAACCAGCACTTTTATATTAAAACAGTAGGAAAGCAATAACAGATGCTTATTTTACTGGCAGCCAAAGACACCATCCTGCAGTATTTGATCACAATCTAACTTTGCCACATGTTCTGCATCCGTTGAGAAGTTTCAGAGGGAATTAAATAAAAATACACACCTATCTTTAAATTAGTTGGGGCTTTACCTATAAATGTAGTAACAGATTTCCTCTACACCAGTGGGTCTCAGTTAGTCTAACCTCAGGACCCACCACCTCCTGAATGGGCGACCATGACCCAAGTTACAGAACATTTTTAACAAATTAAATAAATACATTTGATGTAGAATACTGACTTTCTTTTATCTCATTTGGAGCAAAATGTGACTCAATGAGTAGACGGGACAAGCACATCACTATAGAAACTCTAAACTAACAGGCATACACTGTCTTTTATTCCTTGTCCCATGATGTGTACATTTTGGTTGTTTTCTAGAAATTTAGAGAAACTAAAACAGTAAAATAAGAAAAACTGTTTTGTTTTCCTCAGAAAAAACACCCAAACTATGTTAGTTGAAAAACTGAAATTAAATGTACGTCGTTATTACAGCTTGTAATAAAGCAGCGTCAAAGCAGTGTCAAAGTCACATGAAAAATTCCCTAAAAATCAAAACAAATTCTTGAAGTTTCCGTGAAATTTTTAAGGGATAAACCCACTCACACAATTGCCAGTCAAATAACAAATATATTTCCTAAATTTCCATGAAAGTAAAAAATTACAAAGGAAATCCCCCTCAAAACTTTAAATAATACTGTTTTAAAATTACATAAGCATTCAACAAACTTCCATGAAAATGACGGAAAATATCCATCAACATCTAAACAAGTTTCATCAAATTTCCATGAAAATTCTTGAAACGTCAAAGGATCAATCAAAAAAAAAGTGGGGTTTGCGTCTGACTGCTCGTCTGTACGTCATTGCGTCATATCCGACGCAGGCGCAAAATACCATTTTCTGTCGCGTGTGCGGCCTCTCTTCCTCTACCGCCATCATGGGTCGCATGCACGCTCCCGGGTGAGCTCTCTTTTTACAGTTTAGACTTAAAAATGTGTCTCTATGGATCGATTTTGATGGGTTGAAAAAGTTTGTGAACGTGTTATGGATAACAGAGGACAAAAACTGGCCGCTTAGTGTAAACCTGGAGGGAGAAAATAACTTGACAATACGCACCCTGAAACATCCGTTTCCAGCTAGCTAGCATTAGCCATTAGCAATGGCTGCTCACTACGATTTTTCTGTATGATTTGAGGCTTCTCGTTAGACAGTTATACCAAACGCATCCAAAATGTCCGACTTAACGTATTGTTTGTCAAATAATAATCCAAACGTACTTTAAGTCGCGTGTTATAATTAAAGTATCAAGCCTATCTAGCCCGCATTAGCCGGCCCATCTCCCCGCGTTGAATGCACTGAGCTACAGCAGACTGTAGTGTTTTTTCTCTTGCTTTTTCAACATCTGTAACTCCTAATGTCAATGATTTTACTAAACTATTTAGGTGTCTAACTTGTTACGTTTGTCATCCTCACAGAAAGGGCTTGTCCCAGTCAGCTTTGCCTTACAGGCGCAGTGTTCCCACTGTAAGTATAGAAGAGGAATATAAACTTTAATGTATACTAAGACATTAAAGATAAACGTTTACTGACATGATCAGTTTCTAATCACGTCAATCTTTTCAGTGGCTGAAGCTCACCTCTGACGATGTCAAAGAGCAGATCTTCAAGCTGGCCAAAAAGGGTCTGACCCCCTCTCAGATCGGTAAGTTATGAGATTAAACTGTACTCTAGGACTCGGAAAATACTGACTTTGCTAAACTGTGGTGAAAGTATAGACAACGTTCAACGTGGCTGCTTAAAATACATGGTTTGTGTAAATGAGTTTGTGAACTTCAGCTTTAGAAGCTAGATGTGGAGGACTCTGATCCATGCAGATGTGGTAAATCAGATCCAAACTTGTGAAGGATTGACCAGCTTATAGGTGATTGCAGAACACATTTTTGCAGTTGTTGTCAATAAACTTAACTTATGAAAATGTTCCATAAATCCAACTACAGAAGTGAGGTGGATTTCTGAACTTCTATTTAATTATAAGTTTAGGTGTGATTTTTTTTTTTGATTTGTTTATTTACCTATGCAACACCTTCACAAATTTAGCAAAGCAAATCCAAAGTACCCAAAAAGCACATTTGTCGTCCCAAAAAGAACCTGCAGTGCGTCCATTCCTTTGTCATAAAAGCCCTTAGACTGGTTACAGAATATCATAGTTTTGTTTAAAATTAGGTTTAGAACATACGGTTGTTTGCTGATATCATTCCTCCAATATCTAATGATGAATTTTAAGAGATACTGATACAGATAATTAAATGTAGTTCAGACCAAAAACTTCTGTCCTTAAAGCACACTTCAGAGTGTAAGAAATGAGAGATAAAGGGAAAAGACTTAAGCTGACAGAACTTATTTTATAGCAAAAATATCAGTTGTAAATATAATGCATAATGTTTTTTATCTGACAATGATATTGTGCATCCCTGTTTTAAATCAATAATTTATTAAGGCTGTCCATTTGTGAATGACAAAATACATATCCAATTGCACATTAAGTTGTCTTTCCAGAAAGCCAGAGCTAGTCAGGCCATGTAGGTCATTAACTACTGTCCAGTTGTCCTGTTATTAAATAGCAACTAATTTACTGGTAGTATTCTTCACCACATTCACAACCTAACCATGTGTTTCTTGAAGACTTTATATAGATATAGATTGATAGATGTTCTTTATTGATCCTGAACTGGGACATTTCATCCAAACTGTAAAGATTTTCACTAAGAAATTGATGAATGGAATTGAAACAAAGACATGCATGGTTAATTGCATGCAATTTAATGTATAAAGTGAGCAGCATGCAGGCTGCTGTTACAACGCATGCTGGCAAAATATATTCCTCTTTTCCAGCACATGTAACACTTGCTGTCTGGTCAGTTCTGTAGTATAGAAGTCGTGTGAACTTGTTTTAACAAACTTGAAGCCCCTTATGATGAAGGAGTTTTAACATGTTGATGCATACATATGATTATTGCTCAGTATAGTCTTCTGGGGGGAAAACCCCTAAAGCTTGACCCCAATTTAATTTAAAAAACTGTCCATTTGCACAGCATTAGATTTTTCCTGTTTCTAAAGGTTGTCTTGCCAGAGAAAAGGTTGAGAAATGTTGGTCCAGAGTGTCAAGCATGAAGCTTCTGTTTTTTGCCTTGTGTAGGTGTGATTCTGAGGGACTCCCACGGTGTGGCCCAAGTTCGTTTCGTCACTGGCAACAAGATCCTGAGGATCCTTAAGTCCAAGGGTCTGGCCCCTGATCTGCCTGAGGATCTGTACCACCTTATCAAGAAGGCTGTGGCGGTCAGGAAGCATCTGGAGAGAAACAGAAAGGTATAAATGTCATGAAACCATTTAAACTACTTATTCTAACTAAATAATAGTGGATATTTAGTGTGGCTGCAAAAAACAGTTTGCAAAGTTTTTTTCTTTAAAGACGCACCACAATATTTGTATATTGTAACTTTTTTCAAGATGACCCAAATGAGTCTTTAAAGATTTAAATTGCTTTTTGATTTTCAGGATTTCCCCCCTTGTTGTTGCTCTTAAGTTGTTACTTTGTTGTAGTTTTCTACCATTGCTTTTTGGGTATATTTATTCCCTTTCTATCCTTGTGTTGGATGTGCACAGCAAATTTTGTTGCACGCCTTGTGTAATGACAAATAAAGGGATTCTGATACCAACTTTTATTACTTTTTTGCCAATTTCAGGAATTTGGTTTAATTTGAGTAAAAAAATACATGGGAGTATATTTTTATGTATGGATAGATGATCAGTTTTCACTTTCTAACCCTTTGTTACATTATTTAAAGGACAAGGATGCCAAGTTCCGCCTGATTCTCATCGAGAGCAGGATCCACAGGCTGGCCCGTTACTACAAAACCAAGAGAGTACTGGCCCCCAACTGGAAGTAGTACGTATTGATTCTGCTTTCACTGCTGAATTATTGGTTTGTGATTTAGTTGTTGTTTAAAGAATAATACTTAGAATGAAAAATTAGGCCAAATGCAGCGGAAATTCAGGTATTTTCAGGTTCAACCTCCTTTTGTTGTAAAAGCAAAATGTTAATTGAACTTGATGGTGTCTCGAGTACAAAGAACATCACATGGACTGTTCAAAGATGCACAATTCATTGTCCTGCTCTTCAATTTATTGAGAGTAGTGATATTTCTGTTGTGCTAGAAAAAAGCTGGAGGTAAATTAGCAGAGCGGCTACTTGGTGCCAACTCTGCCAGTCCCCTTCGTACAATATGATTACACATTAGATGTATTTGCATGAGCCATGGGACTAACTTAACTGTTTTATTTAGTTTAATTTCATGTTAATGTTATGTGGCTCAAATATAGGGATTGTATTGGTTCAGAAATTTACCCAAACAATTGGGATGAACTTATTTACACTTGAGTAGTGCTGTCTCTTCCATCAGAGCTGTTACACAGTGGTGTTATTTTCAGAATGCGCCCTCTAATGGTACGTTTCTTTTTCTGTTTACAGCGAGTCCTCTACAGCTTCTGCTCTGGTGGCATAAACTCTACACTTTTTGGATTAATAAAACAGTTTGAAATTGGAAATCTGTTGTGTACTTTTTTAAACTCTTTTCTATTAGAGTTAGAATTTGGAATCTTTTCCATGATTTAAATGATGAAATTTATTAATAAGGCTAGTGTGTTTATGTAGGATTTAATTTGTTCTGGGGAAAAAAATAGCAGTTTCTGGATAAACAAGATTATCTAAGAAAGGAACTGCGATACATTTGGAGGTGCGAAATAACTTTCAGACTAGATATTTTCTTAGTTTTACTTGTGCTTTCAAGTCCTCCAATCTATTTGAATTATTTTATATATATTTGTTTTATTACTATTTTCATTCCAAGTATTTTCTCTTATTTTAAAAGAACTTTGCAAATTTTGATTATGAAAACAAAAGTGGAACAATATGGATATTACCAACATTACTTGTGATTTTTTGTAATCTATGGGTGAGCACGATATGTTTTCATGAAATACCAGCATAACAGTTTAGAAAAGAAAACACAAAGTGAAAATCCTTGGGGAATTTTGTTGTTCATAACCTCTGATGTGATTAGAGAAATCCTCTCTCTTTATTTATAGTACCAATTTCGGTTGCTTTGAACGTGAGACTTCACTGACCGTGCTTTCCTGGCATCTGACGAAATTACGAGCACTTTCCATGCGTCAGACGCTGCGTAGTCTGTAGGAGGGGACTGTACGTGTGCTACGTGATGTACGGAGAGTGACAGCTGCAGTGTCCAATCGCGGCGCCGCTTTACGTTACGCTTGTTTATTTTAACGGATGGTGTTGCAATATCGAGACATTTACCTTTACTACACCAACGACAACACATCAGAGAAACATGGAGAAGATAGATGGAAAATTTTGACGAAGGAGATCGCATAATGGCGCAAACTAGCCAGAAAATGAAGCGACAGTACATCGCCGCATATCGGTCACTGACAAATACGAGAAATCTGCTGGTTTTTGACGAGGAATACCAGAATACGTGAGGACTTTTGGACATAACCGTCGTTATCCGCGGGGAAGAAAGAAGTAAAAAATGGCTACGATTCGTGGTGCCGAGAAGGGTTCTGAACGGACGTCGATGGAGAGGTTCGGTAGCGGAGGGATGGCGCTTCTACCTTGGACTAAACAGATGCTCACCGTGCTGTGGGAACAGCTTCGGCTGCTGGTTCAGGTCATTTACTACACCTTCATGTCAGGTAAGACGAAGAAAATAAAAAGTATTAGCGTTAAACTTGTTTCAAAACTCTTATCTGTTTGTCTTTTTCGTCTAACGCTATCATTTCAAAGTGTAACCGATGTCATTCACTGAAAGAGCGCGTGACAATAACTACGACCGTTTATCTAGGGCTGGGCGATATGGACTTAAAATAATCCTTGGTTTTTTGTTTCGAATTGTATGTTTTTGCTGAATGGTAATGTATGAAATGTATCTTGTCTTGTTTAAATATGTTAGAAAAGTCAATTTAGAGTTAAAGCTTGATGGTCCAGAACCTCCTTTTTAATGTAAATACACCAAGTTAAACGGTGCCTTTAGTCCATTAAAAATGAATCAATATATATTAGGAACTCAACATAATTTCCACCTCTGTTTAACCTCCTGAGGTCCGATCTTTTATTTATTATGCTTATTTTTTTTAATATCGTCCAGTTATTTGAGATTAGTAGGACCTGGTTATTAGAACAAACATCAAATCCCAACAATAAGAGTTAGAAAAAGATGTCCTCATATGAGGACAGTGGGTCTACTTCACTGTATAACACAGTAAAGATACCACTGTTTGACAAAACAGGTGCTAAAACAGTGTTGGTAATATCTTTTGAAAAATATATATTCCTTCATTTTTTTATGGATAAATGCTATTTCTACAATTCTTTTCCATTAGAATCTTTCCCTATGTTTTCACAGTTTCGTCGATTTTTTTTTTTTTTTGTCTTCCAAATTTCCAAAGCAAAAAATGTTATGACTTTTTTAAGCTATTACCCACCCTTACCAACTGTATCCCTATTTTATTCTGCAGTCCTCCTTTATTACTGTTGGATCATTGTAAATAATTAAACAAAGGGCACAGTTTAGACCTGCTCTTTCTGTAAAGGAGATGGCATTTATCATGAATTGGCACTAACCTAAGATAAAGTTATTTTTTGTCTATGTTCCAGGCCTGACCATTTAAAAAATACATCTTTCATTGGCTGTGAAAAGTTGGAGCAATATTGATGTCCTGATATTGTATGATTTTATATAACAAAAAGTTGAACACATGATGAAAAACTCCAATATTCTGTTGCTGTATACAACCACACAAGAGCATTTTAACATTCATGATAGTGTTTGTTTTATTATGACAATCTAAAAAACAAAAATGCAACTTTAACACATTTTCTCTCCTGTTTTTTTCCAGTTTTCCAGATGTTCCGGTTAGAGGTCCACCTGAGAATCACAGACGAGACTGGTCAGCACATCCAGCACATGACTGCAGCCAGCCAGACTGACGCCTTTCTGTTCTCCTCGCTGTTTGACGGCGAAAACGGCGTGATGGTTGGAGGTTCAAACCCCCTTTCTAACTTCTGTGCTGACGTCGGCGACCCGTTCACTGGGAAATCCACCGCTGAGGCTCTGCTGTCCGGTCTGCGAGCCGACGACCTTTGCTGCGGATTAGTGGACGACTTTGTGTCCAGAACAACTGGCAAGGAAGACAGCATCTTTCTGGGACACCAATCCAGCTGGAAGATGGGTTTCCCTGGTGACTGGAACATCTTTTTGTCGAGCAGTGACAGTTCAAACGACGGCTGTCACAAGAACTGTGAGAAAATCTTCAAACAGGATTTTTCAAAGGAGAAGGTTTTCAAACAGGACACATCAGAGGAGGAGAGGAGCTCTCACTGGAGTAACGAGGAAGATCAGAACGTCGTAGAGTTTGACAGCGAGGAAAGTAAGGCGCTTTGGGAGTCTCTGTCAAGATCCAGTGATCCTTACAACCCTTTCTTTTTCTCTGCCTGCATTTCAACAAAGACAAACATGGGGAAAAACAAAAGCGAAGTGAAAGAAGGCAGCTCTACTGACGTCATGTCAGTGAGCAAAGCCACTGAGGAGATGCTGGGGCCTCGAGGTCTGAACATCTGGATCAGCCGCTCCGACAGCGAGAGCAGCTGGAGTAGCTGGACCAGTTCAGACAGCTCGAGCCCCGACATCGACAAGGAGGAGAGCGAGAGGCTGCTGGAGTTCTTCGGCAGTCCTGATGACCCCTACAATCCCATGTGTTTCACTGCCTGCACTGTCAGCAACACATTACCTAAAACCACCAACACCAGCACAGTCACTAAACCCTTACCATCTAAATCGGACACAGACACTGAGGAGAAGACGAGCAGCTTTCCTCCTTCATCTGAGGATGATGAAGAAGAGCAGCATCTGTGGAAATCTCTCAGCTTAAAGGATGACCCGTACCACCCTCTTAACTTTCAAGCCTGTCTCCAGAGCTCCCCTACAACACCAGCGCCCCAGTTTGGAAAAGTCCCAGCTCCCCTAGACTCTCAAACTCCTCCAACCAAGAGCAAAAAAAGTGAAAAAGAGGCCAAAACACTCCAAAAATTCAAAGCTAGAAAGCCCACTCTGCCACAGAGGGAGTTAAAACATCACTCTCATCCAGACAAAATTCTGGTGCCCTGGAAAAGACCCGGACAGGCACCTCCAGCATCACCACAGGAGAGGAAGGACAAGGCCAGCACCACCCAGAAAAAGGTCATTATCTAATAGGGTTGTCACGATACTTCATTTTTAAACTTTGTTACAATATGAGTAGAAATAAATTAGTATTACTAGATGCTATTGCATCAAAAACAGGAGTTCTAGACACTAACTGTTGGGCATTTTCGGTTTTTAAATACCAAATATACAGGCAAGTTCCTTTTACAGTAGTGACGTTATTGACAATGTATTGGCAACATTTCATTACTGTTCAATTGGGAATTCCATGCTCTTTCTCTTTTGCTCTCATGGCAGCTTTTAGTTGAAAATAAGACAAAAGATATGAAGTTTATGATGCTATTAATTGTTTAAATAACAAAAAACATCTTGTCTTACACTACCTTGAATCATTAAGTATGAGACATTTCAACAAACTTAAAACCTGAAATAAAAGTTAAACAGTCAGACAGGATTAGACAGGGCATTAAATTAGGAGACTGCTAGGTTTTAAATATAAATAGTCTTCTCTGAAAACCCTCTGAAGTATTGAAATAGGATTAAAAGCAGGCAGACATGAGGTTATATATATGCTTAACCTCTTAACTCCTATATAAGCTGATTTCATTTGACTAAACTCCACTACATACAAACATTAGATCCACATAGTTACAGAAAGGCATTACGTATCTTCGCTTTAATTAGACACATTTCTTCATAAGGGAGTGTCTTCTCCTGCTGTCTTAGATAAGGCACACTTCCTCCTCCAGCAGACATGTACATGTTAGGCTGAGCTGTTGTTCTCATTGGTGTTGTTGTTTAGCAACGCTGTCTGTTGTTATGACTAAGCCAGTCATGTGACTCCAGCGAGTCAGCAGAGAGTTGACTTCCTCATGGACAAAAAAAAATTGCAGCAGTGTTGCAAAGTCATTCTAAAACCTTGAGCATTAGAGCTCTGTTACATCAGATTAAAAAAAAAAAGAGAGCCTTAGGCAGAGAGAAAACAAGTCTAATTCTGATAACAAGGATATCTAAGAACTGTGCAAGTCACCAAAAACTTGGTAAAGTCAAATTGCTTACATTTTTATACCAGTGCCAATGTACAAATGTAGTTCAGACATAAAACTCCAGCCCTTAAACCACATTTTAAAGTTGAAGGAATGAGGATAAAGAAAATGACTACAGCTGACTTACGTCTGTTGGTCTTGCCTAAAACTCAACAATCTTGTCAGAGGCATACAGCAGATATTAACAGCCGATATAGGTCAATAAAACCTGGTTTAGGCCAAAATTTACAGCCAAGATAGGTCAGTATTTACAGATTTTTAAACCTGGTATAGGCCAATATTTACTGCCAGTATAGGTCAATGTTTACAGCTTTTAAAACCCGGTATAGGCTAAAATTTACAGCTAACAATGGTTAATATTTAAAGTTTTTTAAACCTGGTATAGGCCAATATTTACCCCCAATATAGGTCAATATTTACAGCTTATATAGGCAGATATTTACAGCAATTAACAGCCGATATTGGGCCAATAATTACAACCGAATTAGACTCATACTTAAAGCTGATATGGGCTTATATACATCTGATAGAGTCTTTTTGTTACAGCTGATTTAGGCAGACAATTACAGCCATTGCACAGAGATATTCAAAGATATTTACAGCAGGATATAGGCCAATATTTACAGCTATTCACAGTCATTATAGGATTATACTTATAGTTAACATATCAGTAGTGTAAATCTTGACAAAAATGTTCAAATCCTCCAATACCAAAAATGATTTTTTTTTAAAGCTATTATGATACCAATACTATGCCAATAATATCATGCAGCACTAATATTAATACATCTACACAATTTGATATGCTCATTTGGTATGAAAATGAGAGAGACAGTATGGTGTGTGGAAAAAAAGAAAAAGAAAAGCAAAGTTGCAAATAAATGTATACATGATAAAAAACATTTGACGGTCAGTACCTCTTACAACATATTGTATGTTAAATTATTGTCTGGGATCCTCTGTATTGTAGGTGCAATTTTCTCCTCTCGTCCACGTCCACGTCATGCACACCTGGCCGTTTGCCCAGCAGGCATCTCGCAAAGGATGCTGGGAAGAAATGGCACGAGACCGGGACCGCTTCCGGAGGCGTATCCAGGAAACAGAGACTGCTATCGGGCACTGCTTCACCCAGCCACACAGAGAGAAGATCCGGGTGTTCCTGGACGGTGCCTTGAAATAAAAAAACAAAAACAAACAAATCTCTGAACACTGAATGTTTGATTTCCTGTTCGGATGAGAACTTGTGATTGGTTGCAATGCAACAGTGATTTTTGATTTAGGCCAATTAGAAAAATGGATGTTAGGCCAACTTTGATGTTCGGTGTCCAGTTGAACAACCTTGTACCTCGGAGGTTTTTTACATTGTGTGCACTGACTGACACTTTCTTCTATTAACCTCAGCATTACTGTGTGGAATGTTGTTTTTGTATGCCTTATATACTGACCTAGTAATGTAACTTCTTTATGCCCTATGGAGCTTTTCCTTTATTTTTACCTCTTTGTATCGTGTTTTGATATGTGTGAACAATCCAGAGTGGTGATCTAGAAGTCAAATTATCCTTTACAAACAGAGTTTTATGGTACAAGGTTTGTTTTGCTTTAGCATGATGGATACGACTTAAAAGTCCTGGTGCAATTCTGGTCTTATTGTTCAAATCTTTTAGTTTTGATATTGTTGTTTTGTCTTGTATTTTTAATTTAATGGCACGTAGCAGCCTTTACGCACTGAAAATGGACATGGACTCGTTTATTGTGATGATGACTTGAAATATCAAACATTCTCAGCTTTTCATGGCAACAACATGTAGCCAAAAATAAAAAAAAATGTTGGATTGAAAAAAAACAAACCATTTGTAGCAGATTTTGTCAGAAGGTGCTTTGTTAAATCAATAAAATTTGTCACATATTTCATTGTTCTCTGTTTTGGAAGTTAAGAATTCCCCTAGCTCAAAGAGTGGAGATGGAACAGTTGTTATTTTCTACATGGTTAAAAGGAAACAGCACAGATTTTTTTTACTCTGCACAGAGTGCATGTAGCTTGTGTGTGCAAAACACGAGACACAGTCATTTGCATTTTTCTGCCTTTAAGTGAAACTGTAAAATGGAGAGAGTACAGACAGTTTCTGAAATAAGAGAACGGCATGCATACAAGATCAAATTTCATGATAGAGAAGGCACAAAAAGTGCACATGTTGGGACACGTTATAGGGTAATGTTCTTATGAAAGGTTTGAAAAGGAGACAGAAATAATCAAGATACAAGTAGTCAAGTAAGTTTCTATCATGTAGCACATTTCAGAGGACAGATGAAGACTGTCTCAACCAGGAGTTAAAGTCAGTTTTACATAAAGGCAACACAAGAGCATTTAGGGTAAGGGGAGGGTTTACTACTAAAAAAGGAATCATTTAGGATTGGACAAAAGTAAGGAAGTGCTGTAATACACAGAAAAAAACAGTAACATAACACTTTTAGCCTCTGGTCAACAAACCAGTTTAACATCTCACCCAGTTGGGACACACCTACAGTACACACCTATCATGAAACTACAGCACTCTGTACCGTGGACTTCCATGCTGGCACTGATTCATGAGTTTGAATCTTAAAGGTGAATACCTAAATCTTGATTATTTAGGCCTGAAAGTAACAGTTTGTGTTTGTTAAAACTGGACAGAGTTTGAGTGGATCAGCCACTGGTTTGGACGATGATATATCTTCAGATATACATACATAGGACATGCTTTGAGGAAACGTGAAATATGGAAAGGCATGACATAAAGAATGAACCTGCTGCTATTTGTCATAAATCAACCACAGTTTACAGTAAATCAGACAGCCTCCACCATCAAACACAGTGTTACTCAACCCTGCTAAACCAAAGCACCACAATCTTAATAGTTAAAAGTGGCAAAAAAAAATGGGTTAAAGTGGGAATAAAGATAATTTTAAGGTTGCAAAAATGTGTCAAAAAGCAGGATAAAACAACAAAAACTGGTGGAAAGTGACAAAAAAGGCTAAAGAAAGGAAGATAGTGGCAAAAATGGGTGAGAAGTGACAAAAAATAAGTTACAGAGGGCAGAAATTGACAAAAAAATGGGGCAAAAAAGAGCGAAAATGAATGAAATGGGCAAAAAGTCAGGAAAATAGGCAAAAAGCTGCCAGAGGTGTGAAAAAAAATGGCAAAAATAGGGGGTAAAGTTCCATTTAATGGCAAAAGTGGGCAAAAAGATCCAAAAAGAAGTGGCAAAAGTGGGCTTAAGGCAGTAAAAATGGAAGAAAGGGGACAAAAATTGCAAACAAGGGCAATGAAAATATATAGACAAAAAATAAATGTTGACAATTAAAGCCAACTGTATAAACTTGGGAAAGGAGGTCAAAGTTTCCCTTTTTAAGGTTTTCTGGGGAGAAAATATTTCAAATTATGATAGAAAAGAGCCACAAATCATCACAAAAGTGCCACATGTGGCTCTAGAACCACGTGTTGAGTATCACTGTTCTAACATTGCCTGGTATTGTCTAATAGGACCAGCTTGGTGAGTTTAAGGCCAACAAACAGTAATTAACTGTGCCCTGCCTTTTCTTACTGGGCATTCCAGCTGATCTTGGAAATTCAAGATTCCAACCAGATAAGCCGTCTTGAATGCCCCCTTAAGAAAAAATTCTGACTCATCCAATCAGAGGAACTTTTGGTCTGACATCTGACTGTGGAGGTAAATGAAAACACAGCATTAGTAAGGTTTGGTTTGTTGAATCCTTTTTCATTTATCCAGTGGTGGACTTAGAAATTTTGGGGCCCAAGGCAAACACATGCATAGGACCCACCATAAATACACACATATATTTATTTTTAAGTCTTATTTACCAACAGAAACCTCTCAATAAGATACCGTATGTATTTAATAATATATCTTAATGTTTATGACAAAATATTTGAGATATTTCAGTTCCTTTTGTTTGATTTGCTCATTGAAAACAGCTGAAAGTCCACAAATTTTCACAATAAATCTTATTTACAATGGGGCTGAACATATTAGACATATTTAACCAGTATGTAAATGGGCTTTCCAGTACCTATAGCATCTACTTTATTTGATTATTTTCAAGCTCATTCTGTTGGACCTTAAATAACACCTATTCAGTTTAAGTCTGCAGTGTGCTCAAAATCCTCTTTATTCAGAAGTTTTTGCTGCCCAGCTTTAATTTTTTTTCCAGACTCCTTAACCCCCCGTCTGATTTGCATGATATTTTCTCTTCCTCTCTCTCTCTCTCTCTCTCTCTCTCTCTCTCTGTTGTCAACACACGCACACACACACACACACACAGTCGCGCACTCACTCAGGAGCTTATAATTTCCCCGGGGGGTTTAGGGTCTCCGTGCTCTGACTGCTGTAAGGCTTTCGTAAGACAAGGGTTAAAAACACAGAGATGATGAAATGACTTTCCACAGGGATGAAATCAATTAGCAGGTCTCTATCCCTCACACAGAGTCACAAACACAACCCTCACACACCGGTACACACGTTTACAGGGATGGTGCAAAGGTGAGCAATCGCTGACACTGTTGCTGTGTGCTGTGTCAGCCCAGTGGGTGTCTGCTGCTGAATTTGTCTCACATGCTGCTGCTGCTGATGTAAATTAATCTCCTGCTGCTCATGCATGCAGGAATAAAGGGGCTTTTGGTGGAAGATTATGACTCAAAAGGTAACCAAAAGCACCAAAACATCCATCTAATTTCCTAGATGAAGAAATAGCAACAGTGGTAAGTATTTCTTACAAATGCAAATTCCAAAAAAGTTGGGACACTGTGTAAAATGTGAATAGAAACAGAATACAGTGATATGCAAATCCTTATCCAACCTATATTCAGCTGAATTCAACACAAAGATGTTAATGCTCAAACATCTACATTTGAATGTTTTCTATAAAAGACACATGTCTTGAATTTGATGCCTACAGCATGTTTCAAAACAGTTGGGACATACTTCACTTTTTCAAACAACACTCTAGGGACTGAAGACACTAATTGTCGGGGTACTGCAAATCAAATAAAACATGTTTTTATAACAGGCCATATTTTGTCAGCAGGAGACAGGTCTGGACTGCTCGTGGGTCGGCCTAGTACATGTGCTCTTTTACTGTGAAGCCATGCTGTTGTAACTCTTGCAGAATATGGCTTGGCAGAAATAAGCTGAGATACTGCCTTTTACATTTTGCCTTGAGAACAGCCTGCCCTTTCAGCAATGGCCCTCTGTGGCTTACCCTCATTATTTTAGGTGCCAATTATTGTCTTCTGGACAACTGTCAAGTCAGCAATCTTCCCCATGACTGTTGTTGTGTGTACTGAGCCAGAGTGGGAGAATAAAGGCTCAGGAAACCTTGGTTGATCAGAGCTCCTTTCTGCACTGAAATCACTGACAAGCAAATGGCCAGGTCATGCTCTATGTATGTGGGCAGGTTCATGTCTGGTCTGTTGCTCTTGTCCCACTCAGGTTGCACAGGGAATTAGGCATGAACAGCCCTTTCAACTCCAGCCACAAATCCTCTATAGGACTGAGGTCTGGGCTTTGACTTGGCCAATCCAGAACATTCACCTTGTTGTCTTTAAACCAATTCTGTGTATCTTGTGTATCTGTGTGTCTTGCTGGAAAATAAATCCTCTCCTAAGCCGTAGTTCTCTTGCAGATCGTCCTCCGGGATTTTCCTATATTTTGCATTCATGTCCATTTCATGCCTTCCAAGGCCGGCTGCTGAGAAGCATCCCCACAGCATGATGCTGCCACCACCGTGCTTTACAGTGGGGATGGTGTGTTTGTGGGGATGTGCAGTGTTTGGTGTCTGCAGACAAAGTACCATTTTGGTCTCATCAGGCCAAAGAACTTTCTTCCACTTAATCATTGAGTCTCCCACATGCATTTTGGCAAACATAAGCCAAATTTAATCAGAATTTTCTACAACAGTGTTTTTGCCATTCGCTCATAAAGCTTTGACTAGTGAAGAACCCCAGGTGAGAGTTCATGTCTGCAGAGTCTCTCTCATATTAGGTGATGAAGCTTGGAACTCCTTCAGAGTAGTTATAGGTGTCTTGGTGGACTCTCTAACTAGTCTCCTTCTTGCACGGTCACTCAGTTTGTGAGGACGGCCTGATCTAGGCAGATTTACACACATTCAACATTCCTGCATTTCTTGATGATGGGTTTAAAAGAACTCTGGGGGATGTTCAGTGCCTTTGATATTTTTCTGTATCAATCCCCTGTGCTTTTCAATAACCTTTTCTCTGAGTTGCTTGGAGTGTTCTTTTGTCTTCACGGTGTAATGGTAGCTAAGAATACTGATTAACCAGTGACTGGACCTTCCAGACACAGTTGTCTTTATACTACAATCACTTGAGACACATTTAAGTGTTTGTAATATAAAGTGACATAAAAGGAGGTGAAGACTTTTCATAGACACTGTAAATAATCTGATCATTTCGGCATCGTCCAAAGACATTAAAAGGCAGTGAAAAAAAATGCCACAAAACCACACCAGCCAGAAAAGGAAAAAATGCCACATTTACATGAGTAAATGTTAAACTGTACTATACTTATTATTAAAAGATCAATGGACACATTTATGCAGGGTTTTTGCCCAAAATTTGAACCAATTATCCAAGGACTTATAGGCTTAAAAGGTTGGGTGTTTAATATCTGTAAGGTATTCTAGTAATAAGAGATTTTTGGTTTCACTTATTGCTATTTTTCAGCACTTTAAGTAAAGAAAAGTGCCATCATTTGATCCCTTTCTCCCTTTAACCCTATGATTTATTCATAACCTGAAAAAGCACTTTCACTGCTAATGCTTTGAGAGCTTTTAGAGCATGTTTTATTTATCTAAACTAGATAAGGTTTTACATGACGCAACCTTAAAGAAGTCTTACTGTCTAGACGTATGTACATTTTTAGGTTTGGGATGATTCGTCGTTGCTGGGGTGATTCTACAGCTGACCTGAATGCACAAAGAGTGAGTGAAAAACAAATTCTGACATCGTTTTTTCTTTTTTAAATGTGGACAAAGAGATGGATAGGCTCTTTTGTCTGCATTTATGTCAAAGTGTCCGTCTATGAGAAGCGGCAAAACTGCATGCCAACTCTCTCCTCCCGTCTTTATTTGAAGCCCACTCCTCTCTTTGTATATTCGTCTCCATCTCTCTCCTCCTCATCCTCTCCCCAGCATCATTAGCTCTGTGGCCTAGGCGACCCCGTCTCCAGGCAACCAGCGGGAGTGGCGAGGGCGTTGAAAGGATTGCAGGTGATTGCAGCAGCGCCAGAATGAGCAGCAGAAGCAGCAGAGGGTTTTCTTTCTCTCACACAAACACACACAAGGGGCTACCCCTTCGCTTAACTGCAAGAGAAAGGTGTTTTTTACATCCTGTTTAACCACAATTTTAACTGAAAAATCCCCATTAAAAGGTCAAATCCCCTTTGTAAAATTAGAAGAAAGCCCCCTGAAATATCTGGTGTCAAAATAAAAACAACAGACACATGCAAAGTGAAATGACATCTCCTGGGTCACAATTAGCTGATGATGCAATCTTCCAGCAGCTATTGTGTCTGACGCCAACTCATGCAGACAAATTGCATGAAATGCAAAAGGAAACAAAGGCAATCTTCCTGTGCTTTGTCCAGCAGATAACGGCAGGAAAATTCAAACCTCCCATTTACATTTTATTTGTACAGCTTTGGGACATTGTGGCATTACAGAAGCATGTCAGAGAGAAAAGAAAGCAGCGGAAAAATAAGACATAGGGATGCACAGTGTTGGATTTTGTGTGTATCTAATATGTCAATATTTCCAACCTCATAGCAGAGACCGATACAGATGTATGCACGCCAAATTTGTTGCAGAGAACACTGAGTGTCTCCTGTGCAAAGATAGGCGGAGTCTAGTGGAGCTGCAAGAGGAGCAGGGGATGCTACCATCAAAAAAATATACTTCAGTCAAAACCACTTTGCCAGGAAACCCACATGATTTATGGCTATCAATATTTCACTATTAGCAGCTATTAATTAGCATTTATGCTGTCAGTAATGTTTGGTGGTGTGGCTGTTATGGGACCCCCCGCCCTTCTACGACATTACATGGAAAGCAGAAACAGCACACGTTCCTAATCTTCCTATGCCGATAAAGATAGCATAAGGCAGGGAGAGAAGCAGCAAAAAACACAGAGCAGAGCAGGCACCAATGACAACAGAAGGGCACTTATCCAGTCAGAAGCAATATGAAGGAGGAGCTGGGGTGGAGGAGGGTTGCAAGAGCAGCTTTAACAGAGAACAGCAGGCGTAGCCGTGCAAGAGCACTTCATATAAGGCAGCATGAGCGCAGTTAGCCAATAGGGTGATTAGAGCAAATCAGCTGGCCGTCAGCTGATGAGGGCTAATGCTATATGCTTGATTTTTATTCTCGATAATCCACATTCACATTGGCATAAGTGTTCAGACTCTTTGCAAAAACACTTAAAATTTAGCTCAGGTGTCTCCTATTTCCCTGGATCTTTGTTGAAATGTTCCTACGCCTTGATTGGAGTCCACCTGTGGTAAGTTAAATTGATTAGATGTGATTTGGAAAGACACATACCTCTTTGGCCTAAAAGCTGATAATGCATATCAGAGGAAAAACCAAATCATGAGGTCAAAGGAGCTGCCTGCAGAGATCAGAGACAAGATTGTTGCAAGGCACAGATCTGGGGAAGGCTACTTAAAAATTCCCAAGAGCACAGTGGCCTCCATAATTCTCAAAATCAAGGGTGTTTGGCATAACCAGGACTCTTCCATGAGCTGATTACCTGGCCAAACTGAGCAATCAGTGAAGAAAGGGCCTAAGTAAGAGAGGTGATGAAGAACCTGATGGTCACTCTGAGCTCCAGAGATCTGTGTGGAGATGGGACAACGTTACAGATGGACAACCATCACTGCAGCCCTCCCCTGATCTGGGCTTTTTGACAGAGTGGTTAGACAGAAGCCTATCCTCAGCGTAAAACACATGAAAGCCTTGCAAAAATTTTGATTAGTGTTTTATAAAACGCATCATCATGTGCTGTAGGGTCTACATGGAGGTTAAATATTTCCCTTGCATTCACCTGCTCCACAGAAAGTGATTAACTTAATGGACCTGAACGTCCCATATGGTGCCTTTGGGGACTCCTGGCACCTTCAGTAGAAGAAAGAATGATACATTTCTCTTAAATGGACCACATCACATTTCAGAGAATAATCACTGCAATTAGCTTTCTGAACCATACTGGGCCTGTATGTTTGCAACACAAAGCCTTCTCTCAGCACTCAGCTAGACAGTTTAAATATAATGTGACAAACACAGAGGCCTGTCTACTCTATCATCTACTCTTAATGATTGGTATGTCTGACCAGCACTCAGACAGTCTAAAAACAGAGAAATGACGGTTCGGTGTATTTCTGTCAGAGGAGGATTTGAATGTTTGGTGTGGTGTTTCATTTGAGCCATATGGTGACACACTTCTTCTTCAGCACATGACTCAACACACATGACATATTAAACAGGAAATGAAGCATGAGAAACCTTAACGTGGACAGTGAACACATGTCATTTAGCTTTACACAGGAACTGTAGTGAGCAGGCAAAGATTTACTGTGGGAGCCCATCGTGACCACTTATAAAAACTTTAGTCAAAATTATGAGATAAAAACAAAAGACATTTTAAGCCACATTTACGATGTAAAAGCCATACTAATGACATAAAAGTCATTATCATGAGATTTTAAAAATGTATAATTATGGTATAGAGCATGTAATAATTATGATAATAAAAGGTTGAAATTTTGACCTTATTAATCTCATAATCATGACTTTTGACTCATAATTAAGACTTTTCATCTCATATTTATTACTTTAAACTCATTAATATGATGCAGTTTCTCAAAATTATAACTTTTCATTTCATCATCATTATTTTTTATCTCGTAATTATGATTTTTCATCTAATAATGACTTTTTAACTCATAATTATTCAGTACTTTCCCATGACAATAACTTTTTATTTCATTAGTAGGGCTTTTGATCTTATAATTATGGGTTTTAATCTCATTATTAGGACTTTTCATCTAACAATTATGGCATTTTAATTCATAAATATGGTGTACTTTTCTCATAATTATAACTTTTTATTTCATAATTATGACTTTTATCTAATTATTATAAGTTTTATCTCATAATTATGACATTTTAACTCATAATAATGTTTGTCTTTCTCAAAATGTAACTTTTTTCTTAATCATGACATTTTTTATGAGTTTCAATCTCAGTGTTATGACTTTCATCTCATAATTATGATATTTTGACTCATAATTATGATTTACTTTCTCATGATTATAACTTCCATCCATCAGTTTCATATACTGCTTATCCCGTTCGTAGTCGCAGGGGGGCTGGAGCCTATCCCAGCTGTCATTGGGCGAGAGGCGGGGTACACCCTGGACTGGTCGGCAGTCAATCACAGGGCTGACATACAGACAAACAACCAGACACGCCCACACTCACACCTACGGCCAATTTAGAGTCACCAATTAACCTAACAAGCAAGTTTTCATATCATAATCATAACACACTCCCTCATAGTTATGATTTTTTATCTCATAATTATAACTTATTTTCTAATTATCATGACTTATCTCAAAATCACAAAGTCCTTTGAAGTAACATATATGACCTTTAAAAAAGATAAAATCTCACTATTATGCATTAGGCTATTACTATCTCATACCTGTCACTTCATCATTTCAATTAAAGATTTGTTTTAAGAACTGCGCGAGTTTAATGCTTGTTTAAGTTGCTGAAACGACCTTCCATACAACTTTCTGCATCAAGAAGAGTTTAAAAAAATAGATACAATGACATTATTATGGATTAAAACGCCCAAAGAATCGCAGAATTAGAGCAGATATGTTTCTAAGTAAAAGCAGAGGCTTTAAAAAGACTAAATTAATGAAATCAATGTTATTATGTCGCCTCAAACAAAGACATGCTTCTGTCTGCTCTGTAACAAGTCCGGCTGTTAAATTTTGCTCAAATTCTTCCTCTGAGCATGGAACGTTTGGCGTTTCCTTCCGCACCCTTATGACCATATATGGACATACAACACCACAGTGATCTCAGGCAACAGCTATGCTCCTCTGCTGCCCTCGTGTGGTCAAAGTGAAAACTAAAAAGGCGAATGACGAGTGCCATGCAGGTTATTATTCATTTGTTGTGCAAAATCTTCACTTTAATTGAAGTACGTACATTTTCTGAAGCTATGTTGTCTCTGACCCTATTTGTTTGAGGCAGCAGAGTGGAAGAGGAAACTTGATGAGGCATTAGCGACCACGTGTGTTTTTCACTCACATGTAGAGGAGTTGTTTTCCACCCTCTTTATTTCCCTCTGTGTGCCAACATCCCTGAACTGGAAATGGGAAATAACATGCTAAAATAAGCACCCCAAATATCACACAAACAGAGGAAATCATCTTAGTGCAATCATTACACTGTAATCCAATCTAAGCTGCTTTATGGGGATTCCCTGCTCTGATCCTGCAGACCGGCCCCAGATTAACCTGCAGTAGAAGACATGTCCTCGAGGAATGGAGATTATAATGGCAACAAGACTGACACATTTATTTCTTAACTGGCTAGGGTATGACAACAGAGGAGTGGAATAATACAGCCTTTGTAATGAAGAAAATCCTTTTGTTTTCTGCCAACAGACTACAGCTGTGTTTCCACTAAATACAAACACAATTTCACCCCTTATGGGAGATTTAAAGGGTCCTCCTAGCTGTGGTTGTCTGTGTTTTCTAAGGAGGTAAATGGATAAGGGCTGCTCCACCAATCATAAATATCCAGCTCTGAAAGCCACTGTACTTATGGAAGATTTAATCCCAAAGCAGAGATTTTTAATGTGTTAAAAGAAGATGCAAGGTCTCATTAAGAGCCTGATCACTGCAGTGGAAATGCACTAAGTTCTTCTAAAAGCCTCTCATCCTGTGGGAAATTCTCTGCAATGGAAATACAGCTCATGATTGTGACGTACTCATTTATCTAGTATGGTGAACAACCCTCTGAGTTGCAGTGTGAAATCATGGTAGCGTTAATCCACTTGTGTGATTTAGCAAAAAGCAACACAACATACTGACAGAAGAAATGAATGCTAGTAGTTAAGATTCACGCCACTGGCTTTATATGCCTCTCCAGAGGGGAGCTGTGTGCTTTTATTTGATAGGACAGATGAAGAGAGACAGGAACGATGAGGAGAGAGAGTAGGGGAGGACAGGATTGGGATGTACCCTTCCTGCAGCCTGATATCTGCTGCAGAATAAAAGCATTGTGTCTGGAGGTGCTGGTCTCTTTAAGTCTTTTCAAAAGTAGACTGTGGCATTGGAGAAAGATTGCATCAGGCTGAAGGTGTTCTGAATAATGACTTTCTGCTCTGTGACCCTGAATTTGGTTGATCTATGTTTGTTGTTGCTGCTGCCTGTCGAGGCAAGGGCCCTCTTTTAGAATGAAATTCTTAGTCTCAGTGGTTAAATGTACCAAAAGAGATAAATAAATTTTTAAAAAATGTGTAAATGTGGAAAAACACTGGAATTAGTGAAGTCACTTGATATTTTTTGTCTTATACTCTTGACATTCTTTTTACTTTAAATTTCATGTAAATAAATCAGTAATGCCCCATCATGTCTTTGTTTCTGAATCATCTGGAAGATGACATCTAAACTCCAGCAGAGGGAGACAGAGGAAAGCTAAAGTACATGGTAAAGGTTCTGCTTTTTAAAGACTATATGTTATCTGTATGATTTTATATATCATGTATAATTCTGAAGGAAGGAAAGGAATACTACTGAAGATTTAAATATTTGTATATGGACAAAAGTGTTCAGCCGCCTGACTATTACACCTACAGGGACTGTAATGTCTTTGTATTCAAACACTTGCACTTTAACGTGGAGTTGGTCCTCTTCGCATCTTTAGCAGCCTCCACTCTTCTTGGAAGGATTTCCACCTTGTAGTGTTTCTGTGGGAATTTATGCTCACTCATTCTATAGAGCATTTATGAGGTCAGGCACTGATGTTGGATGAGAAGACCTGGCTCACGATCTCTGCTCCAGTTCATCCTAAAGGTGCTCAGAGGGGTTGATGTCAGGGCTCTGTGTGGGCCAGTCAAGTCATGCTGGAGCATCAAGAATGGCCTTCGCTGGAGATAAGGGGTCTACCTCAAACCTTAAAGGGGACATATTTTACCCTTTTAAGACAAGTTTATATTGTTCTCAGAGGTCCCCAAAACATGCCTGTGAAGTTTATTGCTGAAGAAACACTCCAGTATTGGATTTTTGCAGGTCTGAAAACCACTCTATTTCAGCCCTCCTAGAACGAGCTGTTTCTGTGGCTTTAAATGGTAATTAGCTGTCTGACTCCGCCCCTGACTACCCCCCTCTCAGGAAATGGATGCAGCAACTGTGATATTACAGGCACTTTTTTTCAAAGTTTAGACTGGGATTCAAACATCAATCTCTCAGACTGTAGTCAGCAGGGTGACCCACTGAGCTATCCAGCATCTCAGCTGGTAGCTGAAAGGATCAGTAGAGGAGGGCAGAACTTTCCTCCAAGTAGGGTTGGGTGCTTAGGCCCCTGGTCACTAGGTGTAAAATCTGAGAATGGCTTGTTTCAGCACACATTTTCTGAAAAGTGGAAAAAGAGAGGGGGAGAGGAAATGGATTTTTCTGGTACTTGAGGGGATTGTGGACAGGCCAGGGACACATATTTGTGTTAGAAAAGCCTGAAAAAGTGATTTTTGCAGAGTATGTCCCCTTTAAAAAAACAGCCACATACCATTATCCCTCCTCCACCAAACTACACAGTTAGCACGATGCAGTCAGGCAAGTAATGTTCTCTCAGCATCCACCAAACCCAGACTCACCCATCTGACTGCAAAACAGAAAAGCGTGATGCCCCACTCTAGAACAAGTTTCTACTGCTCCACAGTCCAGTGTCAGCGAACTTTACACCACTCCATCCAACGCTTGGCATTGAACTTGGTGAAGCGAGGCTTGCATGCAGCTGCACTACCAAGGAAGCCCATTCCACGAGGCTCCAGCTGCACAGTTTTAGTGCTTATATAAATGCCAGTGGAAGTTCAAAACTCCACTTCAAAATGAGTGTCGGCAACATTTACATGGTC
The DNA here is from genome assembly GCF_018320785.1 of Cheilinus undulatus. NCBI lineage: Eukaryota > Metazoa > Chordata > Actinopteri > Labriformes > Labridae > Cheilinus > Cheilinus undulatus. The sequence continues at coordinate 8,566,368 of NC_054873.1, read as the reverse complement.
CTCTGCTTCGTGGCTTGGTTGCTGTTGTTCCTAAATGCTTCAACTTTCTAATAAAATGATTTAAAGTCAATGTGGATTATCCAGCAGGGATGAAATTTCACAAACTTCTTATTGCCAAGATGACATCACTTGAACTCTGAGCTCTTCAGAATGACCTATTTAAACCACAAATATTTGCAAATGGAGACTGCATGGCTTATACACCTGTGGCAACAGGTGTGATTGAAACACCTGAATTCAATGATTAACAGCTGTGGGGAAAAAGGAAACGCTCTCCGGGCCCATATAGATCTGACAAAGCATGGTCAATTCTACTTTTAAGGAGTGAACACCAAGTTCTGTTTTAAGCTAAATATTCACCATTTATTGGACACAATATGTGCAAATTGTTGCTTCAGTAAAAAAGTAGCATTTGAAAATGTAAACCCCCTCTATTTAGAATGGTATGACCCTTTTTTTATATAAACTTGATGTAGTGGGCTGGCCCATTCAATGTAATTTTTATTGCATTATATCAAACCATATTTTTCCATGTTGTGACCTTTTGGTCAGCACAAATATCTACCTCGAAAAGAGCAAATTTTGCCCAAAGTGTATACCAACACTGCTGATCTGATCCACTTGTTTAACATTAATTGACATCTTGCTATGGAAACATTCACTGGGCCTATCTGGGGCCTGGCTGTATCTTGGGATGGGCCTGAATGCAATTGTAGGACTCTTGTATGTTTTCTTTGTGCACATAAAAGACACTGATGTTAATCACTTAAGGACAATATGTCTTAACATGCAGGGTTCCCTTTAAGTCTTAGGTTTGGACTCATTTTTGACTGATGACTTTAAGATTTAAGAGCTCATACCAGGAGTAGTGAGACTCTTTCAAGCCTTGCAGCCCCTTACACAAGTCACCAGCTCTGCCATGCATTATTCACCCAGATTTACATACAGCACAATGAAACGACAGAGTGGTCTGATAGTATCAACTAAACAGCGCGTTAGCTTTCCGTGTCTCTATCTGACACTGAGATTTTTGCAGCTCTGCCAGCAGATGTTGAAGCTTTTTAGACAAAGGCAAACACTCTGCACTGAACACCTGAAAGCTTCAGTTAGGCATTAAAAAGAAGGGAGAGAGCATGCCAGATAAAAATATCATCTCTTTTACATCCTCTCTGTGTCTGTTTGCTGAGAGCTGAAGCTTTGTGGTGCTGTTAGACAAACACAGGTTGGATTAGACATTAATTCCTTCACCTTGATGAAATATGGCTCTCATTAAAGGATTAATCCTGCAAACTTTGCTTCCTTTTGAAAGACTTATGCAAGAACATGGATTAAAGTGATGTTATCTGCCTTAAAGTCTCAGCCATTTTCAACTGTAACATCCCTCAGAGCACAGAAGATGAAAACACATGTAGACAGTTGTGATAACCAGTCATTGTTTTATTTCCTGACTGTTTTTCAGATAAACTGATTAACAGAAGCTTAGTTAATGGTAAAATAAATATCAGATTGTTTTTATTTGTGCACCTTTAAACATGCAATAATACAATTTTCATTACTAACATCTGTTTTCACTTTCACAAACACACACATATCAAATCAGGTTTACACAGACTGCAAGGGATGTTTTCTGTTCTGAAGACCAGTATGTGGGATTCAGTGGCATCTAGTGGTCAGGCTGCAGATTGCAACCACAGCTGTCCCTCACCCTTATCTGCATTGGCCACAAAAGCCACAATATACATGCCCTTATCTGGAATATAACAACCCTAAAACCTATGGCAAGCGATCTAAATAGCAGTGATTGGCTTGATATGAAATGTTCTGAGGCTCTTTTTCTCAGTACCCCCATAATAACAAAGTTAAAGTCAGTGATTGTAGTATAAAGACACCTGTGTCTGGAAGGTCCAGTCACTGGTTAATCAATATTCCAGGCTACCATTACACCATGAAGACAAAAGAACACCCCAGGCGACTTAAAGAATATGTAATTGAAACATATAAGTCAGGGGGTGGATATACAAAAAACACAGAAAAAAGTTGAAGAAAACTCATTAAATCTGGACTAGAGTTCACCAAAAGGCTTGTGAGAGACTCCATGGTCAAGTGGAAGAAGATTCTTTAGTCTGATGAGAGCACAATGGAGCTTTCTGGCCATCAGACAAGACATCAAACACTGCACATCACCATAAAGACACCATCCCTACTGTGAAGCAGTGGTGGCAGCATCATGCTGAGGGGATGGTGACAATCTGCGCCCCGAGTTTGTCGTATTTAGAAACAAAATTTTTAAATGTAGGGAGCTGCTGATGATAGCAGATCGTCTCATTTCAGGTTAGCATAAGCAGTCTATACAGGTCAGTGTCCATTAAAGGATGCTCCCCCTGAATTGGGACACAGCTGTAGTGTTGGATTCTGTCGTTTTTTCTGCCATCTTGGATTTCTACAGCTTCTTTTTTACAACATGGCTTTCCTCCCGAGACCCCCCCCCCTCCCTCCATCCAACAAGGAAGCTCGCTGTGAAAGTCATGTGTGGATAAGGGACTCAAGAAGTTTTCAGTAGCAGACTTTCTGAGGTGAAATTTTCAGGCATTCAGGTCTGAAACAGTTTCAGAGTGAGGTTGCAATGAAGTGAGGTGATCAGGAGCTCAGCTAAAATTACTCCCTGTTGTGTACCTTTGTATTGTGGTGTTTTTGTTGAACCATGATTATGTATTTTGTCACCTAAAAAGGCAGAAAAAGGCAGAGAGCTTGTCTTTAAATCAGAAAACACACCTCAATAAACACACACACCATCTGTCTGTGAGTATTTTCAGTTAAAATTCATCCCTGCAGTGTTTACAGAGAGTGGCAGGGCTCCTGGATCCTGTTCCTCATCTTTGTTTTCCTCTGTTTGCTCTCTCTTTGTTTTCTTTTGTGTCTTTCAGCCGCTCCTCTCACTGCAGCTCCACCGTGGATGTCCCAGCGGTTGTTAACATGACTCTTCTTTGTAAAATGTATTGTTTTTCATTTAAATAATGCAGAACGAGGCTTCTTATTTCATGTGTTTTTTACATTTTCATCTGAGTGAGAACAATGTTTGCTTCAGGCTGAACCCGTGGGAATCAAAGCAGCTCTCTTTGGACTCGAGGAGGGAGTAATTACACCGACTGAACACGGGAAGACACGGACATACATGGCTGAAAAGATCCACAGTAAAATAAATACGTCAGTGATGGAAAAGGCAGTGAAACTCACTGAAGGATAAAGGAAAATCAACATTACAGAGAGATCTCTAATCCAGGAAATGAAGTCAGAGTTAGAGACTTTCTTATGTGAGTGTGTTTTGGCACATCAGAGGTTGTGTGACGTTACGTAAGAAAAGGAAGGAAGGACGGAGGTAGACAAAGAGAGAAGGAGACACCTCATTATGCAGACTTTTATGAGTTTGATTCCTAGGACAGGACCTTATGTAAATTTATAATGCTAGCAGCTGTGACGGCCTTGGCATTTAAAACAGACCAGCCCTGTATAAATACCAGCAGAAGAATCTAAAACTTTAGGATTAAAACTTGGGATTAAACCATTAAAATTATTAAAGATGATGTTTATTAGAATGATAACATTTTAAAGATGGAAAAACAAACTCAAACAACAGCTTGTACTGCAACAGTCGCCAAGTTATTCTGACTGCTATTTAAAGGGAAAATGCATAGAATTTTTGTACTGAAATATCTACATTAAAGGCCCGTGTCCACAGTCATTGTCCTCAGCTCTGGCAGCTCACCACCATAGTTTAAGAATGCTTCTCATTTTCAGTTATTGGTGACAAAACTCACTTCAAGATTCCTCGTTGTTGTCATTAATGCTGTTTTTAAATTTCACTTAATATTTTCAGTTTTTCATGGAGACACAATGAAACACAATCCTAGCATTAGCAGCAGCTCCAGACCTGCAAACTTTACCCCTAAAAGACAAGTCAGATCAGTTTCCCTTCTGCCACACCATATTAAAGGGACATTTTGGAGTTTTTACCTCCACAAAGGAGGTTATGTGATCAGGTGGGTTTGTTCGTTGGTTTGCTTATTAGTTTCTTTCTTTGTAATCTTGTGACCTGCCAAGGGACTAGAGATGAAAATTAGCATTTTTGCTAACTCTGGCGCATTTACCAATTGTATTCTTTACGTTTGTTCATTAATGTGCATTTGTCCCTTTTAAATAAATAAATAAATAAATAGTAATAATTGTTTGTTAGCAACATAACTCAAAAAGTCATTGGACGGATTTTCATGAAATTTTCAGGAAATGTCAGAAATGGCACAAGGAAGAACTGATTAGATTTTGGGACTGATCCGGATCACCGTCTGGATCCAGGAATTTTTTTAAAGGATTCTTTACTATTGGAAGATAGGGCTAATGGCGGAGGTCTGCGCTGTTACCACTTTACATCAGGAGATGGCAGACATGAGTAACTTCAATCCCAGCAGCATTTTTTGTTGTGTTTCTATTCAAAGTTTTGGAGTTTATGGAGTTTGAAAGACACACGCCCGGTTGAGGAGATGAGTCGGAGCATAACAGAGAGAAAGACAGTGAATTGTAGTGAGAATATACACAATGCTGGGACGAATAGAGGAATATTCACCCTCTGACATGACTTTCAGTCATCTGGTGGGACCATGGGTGAGACTGTCAGTGCATCTGTTGGCACCGGCAGGCAATGCTTCCACCATGACAGTCCACACGTAGTGAAGCCAATGCTTCACCTCACTGTATCTCCACCCCACTGGGGAGGGAGTAAGGTTTATGCTCTGAATGCTTTTCTAGTTGAAGATGAGTTGTACAGGGTGTGATAGTAGTAGCCCCATGGGATTTAAGTGAGCATTGCCCAGTTGAGCACAACACCCTTGAAGAAGCTAGGCTAAACAGTGTAGCAGAGGGGTACTCTTTCTCTGCGGGTTTGAGATGAAAAAGTGGCCAAGAAACAATGCTGGCTCAATTAGGCTTTGAAAATTATTTTTTACCCAGAAAGCCTCGGTGTTTGGCACTATTTTGCAATGCGAGCTTCGGCTACCAGCTCTTCCACCTCAGCGTATCTGAACAGCTTCTGCTGTAGGCAGAAACCTTGAGCAGATCCAGACTCATTGGTAGACAACCTTCTACTAAAATGATAGACAGAAGGCATAAGAGGCAAAGTCTGCCAACTATTTCCCTTAAACCAGGGGTGTCAAACTCAATCACAGCAGGGGCCGGATTCTGGATTCAGGTCTAACCTGAGGGCCTAACAGGGTCAACATTTAACCATAACTGTCAACCTCATTTCACCAGTAATAAAATATGAAAAAAAAAAAAAAACATCACTGACAATAATCATTTGGAAATACAAAAAAGTAAAAATAAATAGTATAAAGGCTCAAATCTGAGATAAAAATCCCAATTTTAAGTTCAAAAGATCAGAACACAATATTAGAAATAGAAAAATAATGTTTTAAAAGAGCAAATATATGAGGAGAAAGTTGAAATCCTGAGTTTGAAAAGGTCAAAATATGAGAACAAATTTAAAATCACGAGTTTAACAGTCAAAATATGATTTAAATTTCAAAATTGTCAGGCTGATAGTTCAAAATTTGGGATTAAAAAGCCAAAATTAGGAGTTGAAAATGTCTAAATATGAGCTTGAATTCATAATGATGACTTAAAAAATTAAAAATATGATTTAAATTCAAAATTGGGAGTGTAAAAGGTCAAAATATGATATTAAAAGTAAAAATTTTGAATTTAAAATGTCAAACTATGAGAAAAAATTGAAATAATATGTTTAAAAGTCAAAATATGGGATTAAAAGTAAGGAGTTGAAAAGGTCAAACTATGACTTAAAATTTAAAATTAGGAAACTAAAAGGTAAAAATGTGACATATAAAGTCCAAATTATGAGTTGAAAAGGTCAAAGCATGAAATGAAAAATCAAAATCACAAGTTTGAGTCGCCCCACATTCTTGATTTTTTATGAAATCTTTTTTACTCTTTACTTTTTCAGATTTTTATCTGAATAAGGAAATTTTGAATAATCAAGTTGAAGTTTACATTATTATACTGGAGGAAATCTGCAGACTTCATACTGGTGGGCCAGTTAGAATACAAATATGATATGATCTCGTGGGCCAGTCGTGTCATGGACCAAATTTGGCCCCTGGGCCTTGAGTTTGACACCTGTGCCTTAAACGTTAAGGTCACAGGATGACTTTAAGAATAGAATGATGTTTGCATTTTGGAGTGGGTGTTTTGGTCCCTAAATCAGCAGCATGTGTGTAAATTCAGCAGTAGGACAGCAGGTACCCAAACACACTCATCGCCTTACTTTTACCTTTGATCCGCTCCTGTGTTAGCAGATATTTGGCTGCAGAAACCGCCATTGTTCTGAGCCCTTTATCTTCTCCCTCAGTTGCACTCCAAGATGGAAGAAAAATCCTGCGGGATTTCAGCGGGGAGGCTTTGTGCGCCGACCTCTACCTGCCCTTAAGCTCCCTCTGCTTTGTCAGGAGTTTTCTTTTGTTTGTGTTGAGGTGCCTCCAAACTGAGCGCCGCCAACTGAGACCAAACAGAAGGGGGAGATAAAGATCAGATGCATGCACATAAACGTCGCCAGATGTGAAAAATACCCTCAAGATTTTGGGCTGATGGTCAAATCTAAGCTGGTGAAAAGATTGGCAGGAAACTTGTTGAGGAAATGTCTGGAAACAGGAGGTGGAGATGATTAATGACTGATCACACGGAATAAATCCTGCTTTAAAATCTGTCTCTTTCTATAAAATCATGATTCTGAAGGTGAGGTTTGATGTGGAATAAGTAATGGATGCCTTTCTCCTTTCTAAATGACTGTTTTTGTGAGGAAATTCCTGCAGACGGTGAGCTTAACAACAACTTCCCCGTGTGGATTTCAAAATAATAGGTGTGCTTGGAGAACGTGTCAGGATGTTGTCATAAGCACGCTGCCACACGTCTCTTGAATACGGAGCCACTTTGGAAAACACAATTCCAATGAGCTCAGAGTTCCTTCGGAGTGACTCAGAAAAAACAGAGTCTGACAGGTGACTGGAGCTTTTATTTACCTTCATGAGCCTCCGAGGAAAACCAACAATAACATGTTTGCTGTGTGAAAACATCAGAACCTGACCAACATACCGACAGGTTATCAGTCTCAGACTGCTGTCCATCAGGAGCAAAACCTCACACGACAGCCCCTCATTTAAAACCACAGTCACTTAGAATTACTAAAATGTATGTACACTGAAGCATACGGGATTATTGTCTGTTAACACTGCTCTCTGACTTTATTTTATACTGCAACCTTCATTAGCAATTTCCTCACATACCTAACCTGACATGCCAGATGGATGTGTTTCACACATCCATCTGGAAAAGCTTCAATAGGAAATGTTTGAGAAAAGGCAGAGGCTTTGAAAAAACTTGGTGTATGATTGGGTGAACGTTCTGTCTGTCACATCTCTACAGGCCAATCAGAGCAACAAAACACGTGACGTAGCTGCTATCGAGCTGCGCGTGCGCAGCTACTGAGGAAAAATGCGAAACATGGCGACTATAGACATGTAAGTACCCGACTTTTGTCGTTTTTGAAAAGAAAACATTTTACTGCTGTTCTTTGTTCTTCTTTTAACGAAGAAATGTCGTCAAGTTCTGATAAAACTGGCGCTTTAGCAGCATCCATGCTAATCCCTTCCTCCATAACTGCACCAGCTCTTGCTGCTTCTTGTTTATGTCACGACTCTGCTGTGCCTGAAAGTACTGCCCCTCGTCGCTGATCAGAGCATGTGAGCGGAGTGGAGCGATGAGATTTCCCGCTCCTCGCTCATGGAGCTGTTCCTTGTGCCCGCTCGTCCGCTCAGAGGGGATTCACGCTGCTCCGCTCATTATCGCTCCACCTTCCTCTCAAGTTTCTTCCAGCTCCACTCAAATCACTCACCGCTCACTCAACGAAAACACGGAAGCGCATTACCATTACCATCTCATATCTCAGATATGCCTGTTTACGTGTTTCTCATAGAACACGTACCATTCATCCAATCACACTCTGAGTTGTTTCCAAATACTCTGCCCTCTCCCAAACGCTTAGTATTGAAGGTTTTCCAGATAGATGTGTGAAACAAATCCATCTGGTGTGTCAGGTTACAACCAAATGAGGTGTGGCATGAAATATGTAGCATTATATTACTAAAACCTAAAGAAACTTGATATCTCTCTACCTTTTTTTCATTGTGGGGATATGTTCAGTTTCAAGGATGTTTTTATTATTCCATGGGGCAACTAGCAGTATCACACAAGCCATTTCACGACTGTACAAATGAATAGAAGAAAATGCAAAATACAGGTCAGGTCTGGTCAGGTATGGGAGCATGCTGGTTTGGCACTGCACCACATCAACCTTGGTCCTGTACTGCTCTGGCCTCCTGATGACCATCCTGCACCAGCATCATTCCCAATTTTTCAAGATTTCCTCTCAGCTGCACCCTCCATGATGCACACAGTTGCCCCCCGGCATCTGGACCAGCCAACCAGGCCCTTGGCACCCTGTATGTGCTGGATCAGGCGCCAGGTGCCCATAAAAGCACAGCTGCCATCCGCATGCTCAGATACAAGGAATGCCACACTGTGTTGCTCAGCAAACTCATTGCTGGGCTCGAGCTCAGCCTTGCAGTAAGAGGATCGATGGATTATGTTGCCAAGGTAGGTGAACTGCTGTACAACTCCCACGCTCTCACCATCCACAGACAAAGATTCAATGGCTGCATCCAAGGCATCCCCAAATGCCTGGATCTTTGTTTTGGCCCAGGAGACGTGCATTCGCTTCAGCCTCCTCACTCAGCAAGTTAAGAACCCCCACAAGGGCATCTACAGCCTCCACAAGGATCACAGTGTCATCAGATCTGGATGTCGCCACATGACGCTTCACAGTTCTCTGCCCCTGTTCCCAGCTCATGCAGGTCCTGAAGAGCGTAGTTGCGTAGACATACGTAGACTTACCCGAGAGTCAACTGGGAAGAAGTCAGAGGTGGAGCCACCACACTTCACAGCTCTCTCTGAACCAGAATATAAGGCAGACATCATCTGGATGAGCGAATGTGGGATCCAGAATCCTCTCCTTACCAAGTCCACACCTTCTGGAAGTGAAAATACATCATAAAGATAAAAATAAATATCACACTGAGCAAATTAAAAATGCTAATTGCAGCAAGGAGAGGACTGTGGCTGGGTGGGAGCAGAAACAACTCCTCACATGGTAGATGTTTGAAGTAACAGGCTGGACATCTGGAATTTAGGCAAATGTCAGAGGAGCCACCCAGCTATGGGCCATTATTATTCTACTGAAAAATAAATTAATATGACTTATTCATGTTCTCATTATTGTTTTTAATTTTAGATCAGCTTTTATGTTTTTAATGAAAACACTTTTTTCTGTGATACCCTCGAGCCAGAGGAGGTCAATGAGAAAAGAAGTAAAACCAGACGCTAACACAACAACAAAAGGCAAAAAGACAATGAATCATGGATTAAAGAACTGAAGGGAAGGGCAGAGACAAATGAAAAAAGCCATGTTGGCTAAGGGTTAGAAATCTACTAAAACAACGGATTAATTTTCCAAACATAGCTTTAATTTTGGTCGCCATGGTAGCTTGCAAGAGTGCTGCTTCAGCTTGCAGTGCTAACTAGGGCTGGGTATTTACCTCAGCCTCACAATACAACATGTATCACGATACAGAGGCTGCAGTACAATACATATCATTGAAACAGTCTGCTAAAGTGCAGTAAAATAGTACATAAAAATCATGTGTTATTGCATCTTAACCCTTACAGCTCTCAGCTATTTTTAACCATGGTACCTCAACTGGATTTATTGTCTTAAAAAGCTTGTGAAACATCAACCATGTGGTTCACAGTCAAGCACCAAACATTCTTTCTTTAGGACAACCTTGGCTTTAAGAAGACAGACAGATAGATAGTCGTTTATTGTCATTGCATTGTAAAAACACAAAGAAATTACATTTTTCGGTCTCCTCTGCAGCAGCAAACACAGTCGTCCAAGCCGTGGTTAGAAATCCGAAGCCTCACATCATCCATCCTGCTGGCGAGGGACCGGGCACCCGGGAGAAAGATGCTCAGTATAACAGGTTTCTGTGGGGCTGCTCTTAGCCCAGCCTGCAGCCCAGCTTGTTCGCCCCACTTCCGCCTTCTCACACAAAGCTGTCTCTGCCTCCTCCTCACCCAGGTGTAGGTGCCGTGCTGTTCCGGGTCCTCCCCCTTTCAGTCTCCACGCGCCCCGTTCTCCAGATAATCTCCATCGGGAAAGATGTAAACTCCATGGGCACGTTTCCTTTGCAGTAGTCTTTAATACACAGAATGTCAGTTCTGGCTAAAGTGTAGAGCTTTGTTTTGCTGCTAGTGATGGAGCACCGGGCCACTGTGTTCACACGCACCGCCCCATGCTACCTCAGTAGGTAGCATTCAGTCGTCTCCTGTTGATCAGGCAGTGTTCAGTGGCAGTTACTGGCAGTTGTTGTTGTTAGCTTTTAAGCTAGCCAGGAGTTGTAGTTAAGACTGAAGTCTTCTTTTTTGTCCTTTTTGTGTTTTCCTTGATGGAAATTTCCCGATCTTTCTCTAAAAGTGTAAGAATATGTATGTTGCAGTAATGCAACTTGAATTTTTGAAAAGTTATTGGGCTGTAAAGACAAAAGAAAAAACTAATCAAATTAAAACTCAGAGACACAGTAAACACTAATGACTAAAAGTTTTTTGCACAAAAGACTCTGTTTTGTGATTTGTTCTAAGCTAAGAACAACGTCTATGTACATTAGAGAGCACTCTAACACATTTAAGTGCTGATATGACAGGATAAAATGATTTATATTGCACTAACAGTTTCAACTTGAGTGCCAAGCCTCTCCTGTACACGACTTTACCTCAAGAGTGCAGTTTAATGTTTGGCTTGCTTGGCAACAGTCCAGTTTCAGTTAAGCTGGGGAACTAGTTTAGTTGGTGAAGCAAAGAAATAATAAGGTGTTTTTCCCCTTCTTTATCTTCTATATTCAGCGCAGTATCACTCTCACTAGTGTGACATTGCTTAATTATAATGCTAGCATGTTCCCTGGCTTACATATTGCAGGTCCCATGCTAATGTTGATTGCTAACTGAACGTTATCACGGTTGAGAGGAGCTCCTCAAGGTTCAACACTAGGTCTTGTTTTATTTACATAGTATGTTAAAGGGATATTTCAGTAGTTTTGAAGTTGGGCTGTATAAGGTACTTGGCAGTAGTAGTGGCACTAGCCTCCAGTGATTTAAGTGAGCACTGCCCCTTTAAAAAGACTCGCTGTCTGTTGCAGTAGAGAAGCCAAGCTATAAAGTGTAAAGGTGAATAGTGCAGAACACAGATGCCTTCTGAGTGAAGTATCTCACACGAAATAAGTTCAATAACACCAAAATATCCCTTTGACAAATAACATCTGTTATTAAGCCTGATTTATGCTTCTGCGTCGCGTCAACGGCGTACAACACCTTTGTTGGCCACCATTCTGCATCGAGGCAACGCATCGCTCTGCAATTCACCACCATGCAGCTAGGGGTGTGTGGCTGTGTGTCTGTGTGGTTTCAGAGGTCACATCTGAATCCTTGTTTATCTTCCGGTCATGGCGACCGAGGTGGAGCTGGTTTGTTTGGAGTTGGGGCTCATCGATATCAATGAACAAATTCTTTTGTTGCAAATGTTAAGGTGACAGGGAAGACGTTTGCAGAGGTGGTCTGTACGACCAGTAAACGAGTCGAGGCTGAGAACGGGTGAATTTACCACACTGGTTCGCCCACTAAGAGACCTGGGTGAAGAAATGACGTTTTGAGCGACCCAATCACAGCCCTTGCGATCCTCGTTGCCGCAAGTTAGGATTCTTTGGACGTGCGCATCAGGCTACGGCGTAGAGGTCCACGTCGACGCAGAGGGCTTCGCGTAGCTACGCCGTGGACGTGACGCAGAAGCATAAATCAGGCTTGAGAATTGTAGCCTTGCATACATTCGTATGCCGATGATGCAGTTTTATACTGCTTTTCCAATGCTACATGTTCAACAGTTAAGACCCTTTCAACATAATTGAAGAGGGGTCTGAATGATTCTTCAAGGGTTAAATAAAGGCTAGATAAATGAATATTTGTTGTCCAGTGTCTGAGCTTCACAGTTCTCTACCTTCAAGCATCATCGTCTATCAAGTTGTGGCTAAACGCTAATTATGTGAGGAATTAGCGACATTTATGTGTGTTTCAGCTTTTAAATAGTCCATAACTTCACCTTCATCATAACAGCATTCAAGGCTGCTTTGGAAGTGTGTTGAATCACAAATATATAAAGAGATATATCCATGTCTTCTCATATTAAAATTCAATTCATTTCAGTTGTGACATGTGGATGGTACATAATCTACTGATACATCCGAATAAAGTGCCCAGTCACATTTAGGCCGATTTGTCTGAGAATCAAAGAGTATTTAAGAGTAATTAAGATCAGAGCCTTCCTTAATAAGGCCCCTAATTGGTTAAATGAAGTCTTTAATCTCATTATCAGCCCCTCTCTGTTTAATCACACAGAGACTAAAGGTGGTACACATTTTAAAGAGCACACATCAGCACTTTTTTCCTCCTATGACTCTCTCCAATTAGACTTGAGAAAAAAAAGGCAGCAGCAGCTTCCTTCTGCTTTTTATCCTCACTGTGGACGCCTGCTGCTGTGATGCATTCAAGTTCTGAGGGAAAACGCACGAACAAAGAATGACTCACATTAATGACACCTGAAATGACACATGAGAGGTGGGAGAGCTCGCTGATATTGATGTGGCAGAGATGTGATGATAAGGTGAGATTATAGATGATGTGCTACTGTGTTAGACAAACACATCTCTCTCTGTCGCTCTCTTGCTTTTCTTTCCATTTCCCTCTATTTTTCATTGTCTCTGCTGTCTTACCTGTTATTTTATTCTTCTCTTGACATCTGATTTCTGTCGAGACTAAGATAAACACTCGTACTGCCCTGCCTTTTTATTTAATCACTTTTACTTTTTCAAACTTCAATAAAAGTCATCAACCTAAACTATATTAACTTGGTATTTTATATCTCCACCAGAGATGTTCAATGGGTTCAAGTCAGCGCTCCGGCTGGGACATTCACAGAGACGTCTCTCAGCCACTCCTCTGTTGCCTTGGCTGTGTGCGTAGGTCATTGTCCTGTTGGAAAATAACTTGGTGCTCAGTCTGAAGTCCTGAACAGAACAGGTTTTCATTGAGGATATCTCAGTTCTTTGCTCCAACCTTAACCAGTCCCCCGGCCCCTGCAGCTGAAAAACTCCCCCACAGCATGATGCTGCCACCACCATGCTTAACTGTTAGGATGATATTGGGCAGGTGAGTGGCTCCACGTTCCACACATCACATTAAGAATTGAGGCCAAACAGTTCAATCTTGGTTTTCATCAGACCAGAGAATCTTGTTTCTCACAGTCTGAGAGTCCTTCGGGTTCTTTTCTTTTGTTTTTTTGTTTTTTTTTTTGCAAACTCCAAGCATTCTTTTCCATCTGCCATTAAGCCCAGGTTAGTGGAGGGCTGCAGTGATGGTTGCCTTCTGGATCTTTGTCCCATCTCTTCACAGGATCTTTGGAGCTCAGTCAGAGTGACCATCAATTTCTTGGACTCCTCTCTTACTGAGGCCCTTCTCTCCTGATTGCTCAGTTTGGCCCGGTGACCAGCTCTTGGAAGAGTCCTGGTTGTGCCAAACTTCTTCCATTGGAGAATTATGGAGGCCACTGTGCTCTTGGGAACCTTCTTATAACCTTGAGGGTTGGATTGCACAACCTGTGTTTGTTTGGCTTTGTGCCATTTGTTGTTCCCAAAATCCAACTGAGTTGGGAAAGATTTTCTGCTCCTTTTGCTTGGAACACTCTGCAGACTGCATTTAAACTGCAGAACCTGGTGTCTCTGAATATTTTTAAATCTTCAGCGAAAACTCAAACTGTGTACTGCACTTACTGTTTATTATGAACTGTGTGAGTTTGAGTGGGTTTGATATTTGAAACTGCATTGCTGCCATTTTTGGCCAGGTCTCCCTTGGAAAAGAGATTTTTGATCTCAATGGGACTAACCAGGTTAAATAAAGGTTGAAAACAAACCAACAAAAACAATCCTTGGCATGAATTTATCCGTCAGCAAGTTCCACTGACCGATAAGCAGGACTGGGCCTGTCTACACAATTTGTCCTGTTGCTCTGATTGGTCAGTAGTGCATATGACAGACAGAATGTTTGTCTTCTTCATCTTCTGAGAATTTCAGTAAAGTCCTACCTTCCCATGCAATGGAAGTGTGACATAATCATAAGTTTCCTTACTTAACAGAGGTCGTTGGCTTACAAAGAGGAGATGGTGCTAATTATAGGCTCATCAGTGCAAAGTGCCACACTAAGTTTGTCTGCATTCATATTCAGAGCTCTAGATGCAGTACTAAGCTGTGTGATGTGACGTGATATCTGACACATGTTGTTAGGACTTGAAAACTGTCTGGTGCTTATGTAGCTTAATTGCATGTAATGTAACTTTCTGCACTATGTAAAGCTGCTTAACATGAGACAATGAAGACACGGATAATGATGCAGCATAACTTTTGCAGGGCCAGTCTCTCTTTGTCTTTTCTTAGCGTTAGCGGTCACCTTAACTTCTGTCTCTCAGCTTCATTGTATGAACAGCACTGAAACAGGCTCCGTTTTAGCCAAAGGCTGGTGTGTAAACTAGTAAGCTGTAGGCGATTCTGGTAAGAGAATCATATCTGTCTGCTCAAGTTACAGTGGACATGGGATGGGATTGTACTGCTAGATTCAGTGTCAAACTATGATTTCAAGGTGGTAAAGTCACATGTTGTTGCTTTGACCACATTAACAGGAAGGCTGTAAGGTCTTTTGAGTGTTCATAACTGACATAAATTCATAAAACCAGAGGATAATGCAATGTTTGACTGTTTTAACAGTAAAGCAGTTTGGAAGATACTTTCTGTCTCAAGCAAATAACTTCTTATTTCCTAAGAAGTATAATCCAAATATGAAAATGTTTAACATTCCTCCCTTTACACCCCATTTAACTGATCAAATATGTCAAACATTCCTGATTAAACATTTACCTTTGGGCGTTTCCATCACTGAAATCATTATAAAAACAAAGCATCCTGTTAATGAGCCTTTACATATGAGGACAGATCATGCAAAGGTCAATACTGATCTGCTATTACCTTATTAACACAGGTTGTGCTTGATTTTGACAGGCTTTAATAAAGTTTTAAAGCCTGTTTATTATAATAGACAGTACAAAATAAAGCAAAAAAGAGGAAATAGTGGCCTGAAACAAAGATCCTTTGGGCTGAATTGGGTGGTTGGAAGTAAATATTTGGCATGTTAAAACCCCAGACTACTGGTAAACACCTTGTGAAAAATGTGCCTATTCTTTGAGTTTATCTCACATAGCTCCGGCTGTAGCCAGGATTTTAGAAAAACTGAGGTCACAAGTCCAAATTCCTCTGGCTGAACCACCTCAGTAGGAAATGATTCACAAGCTCCAAAACAAATGTTGCACCCTTTTCAGAGAAGGAGGAAACCCTTACAGGTGTTCATTAATGCTTGTAAATATTATCTAAGGTTGATCCCAAATAGTCAAATATTCAAGGATTAGTTTGAAAAGCCTCACTCATCTGCCAATCTCACTGTTGAACACCTACTAATAAAACAAGGACCATTCCTTTCCAGCTCTATGGGGGTGTTAAATGTCTAATTTTACAGAGATTCGCCTGTTTTCTTCAAATAAATCATGACTCATCTTATCTTGGTATAAATATCAACTTATCAATACTTTAAATGCCATTCTGAAAATAACTCATATACTTCAATCACTCTCTTCAGTGTGTGCATAAATATGTTTAAGGTGGACTACCCTGTTTTGCAGGGCTGTTGGAGCAGCTTCTATTTAACTTTTTAGTTTCTAAATAGCTTACAATGTCAAGAAAAGATATCAAAACTGTGGAAGCATTTAGATAAGATGAGCTGGTGTGGTGACTTCAAGTGTGGTACTGTGATGGTTTCTACCTTTGTATCCCTGCTGGATACTCCACAACCGTAAGTGATATTATTAGAAAGTGGAAGCATTTAGGAACAACAGCAACCCAGCTAGGAAGCAAAAGACCTTGTTAAATCACAGAGTGGGGGGTCAACAATCACTAAAGTGCAATGCTAAAAGTCGCCAACGCTCTGCTGATCCCATAGCTGAAGAGTTCTGAACTTCCAATGGCATGAATGTAAGCGCAAGACTGTGCAGTAGGAGCAAACTGCCAAGTGCTGGATAGAGTGGTGTAAAGACCACCGACACTGGACTGTGGAGCAGTGGAAACCTGTTCTGTGGATTGATCAATCATGCTTCTCTGAATAAAAAAATTGCAAGACAATTTTCATTTCCTTTCTGCTGTCAAAAACTTGAGCGACAGAATAAAAGCACTTAAAATACTCTTGGACACATTTGCGACCCACTGAATACATTTATGTGCCCCTCTTTTGGGTCCTGACCCACCAGTTGAGAACTGCTGTTATAAATAGTATGGACCGAAATATTATTCTGTAGTAAAATAAAAAACATAAAATGCTGGGATAGATCATTTAACACTGACTTTTAGCTGACATGTGACTGCTATGATGCTACAGCAGATGGTGGATGTATCCGTGTTGACATTTGGCTACCATGCATTTTAGTTGATTATGTTCTCAGTGTATTTGGGAGCCATGAAAGTCACAGAAAGTAGCACAATAGAAGTCGTCTCCTTAATCCAAATGTCAGTGACTCTGCCAATAAGCTGAGTCACCTTAAGGTGCCTACAGAGAAACTTGTGAAGACAGAACTGAAAGAGCCATTCTCAAGGTGTACAAAAGCCTTGCTGCCTGGGTTACTGTCCCAAGAATCCCTCATAGTTTTGTGTTTTAAAATGTCAAAATAGCTTTATTTAATCCTGAAATGTCACTGACAGTTCTTATTTGTAATGACATTGAGAAAATTCTGATTTTAGTACATTAAAACAAATACATAAAACAGAAAGTGAATGGAGAAAGCAAAAAATAACTAAAAAATACCCAAGCTGTGTGTAAAAAGGGAAACAACGACAGAATGAGCAGATTAAAATGAGCACAGTTTAAATGGCTACGGTCAAGAACATGGTAGTTTCTTATTTATTGCCTTGAGGTGAGGCTTCTGTCTAACCACTCTGCCATAAAGCCCAGACCAGTGGAGGGCTGCTGTGATGGTTGTCCTTCTGGATCTTTGTCCCATCTCCTCACAGGATCTCTGGAGCTCAGTCACAGTGAGCGGATCATGTGTCCCCTCTCTCGCTAAGGCCCTTCTCCCCTGAGTCCTCAGTTTGATCAGGACACCAGCTCTTCAGAACCTTCAGTGCAGCAGAATTTTTTTGTAGCCTTTGTCAGATCCGTACCTTTCATTAATCCTGTCTCTGAGCTCTGGCAGTTCCCATGACCTCATGGCTTGGTTTTTGCTCTGATTTATCTGATTTTCTATAGAGAGACATCTGCCTTTTCCAATTATGTCCAACCAGTTTAATTTACCACAGGTAGCTCCAGTAAAGGTGCAGAAATGTCTCAGCAACAATCAAGAGAAATGGGAGGAACCGGAGCTAAAGTTCAAGTGTTGTTGCAGAGTGTCTGAATACTTTTGCAATGTGATACTTCATTTTTTTCTTTTTAATGTGTTTCAGTAATTTTCAATTTCTGCATTACTATCTGCATTTCCACGATGAAAGCTATATTTGTTAGTTTTGTAAAGTATCCGCGATTGTGTCTGCTAAATTAAGAATATCCCACAATTGGCAACAGTATGGCCCTCTGTCAGTGACAGTTGAATCAATATGGCTCCTTCAGTAACCAAAGTCGCCCATCCCTGAACTAAATAATGCTTACTGATGTCTGTCTGTTGTTTTTATAGACCAGTCTTTCAGGTTAGGACAAAGGCAGCCATGTTGAATGTAAAAATAAACAAAATGAGTGAAAAAAATCTAAAAATAATGTGTTTATTGAAACTATTACCGCTGGTTATTAAAAGAATGATTACAAATAAATACAGAATGAAATGAATGAAGGTTATTAAAGGTTTTTAAGAACTGAGAAACATATGAAGAACTTACATGGTGCTTTTTGAAATTAGCTATGCAAAAGGAGTTAATCCTTTGGGACCGTAGCTTTAAAAATATTACACATTAATACTGCATAATATTTGTTTTTTTTTATCAAACTGTTTTAACCCTTTAAATGTCAGTTTATGTCATGATGCCACCGTTTTCCATGAAAAAAATACACCACATGTGACGTAATGTTCTTTGTGTTGAATTCTTAGAGTCTGGGATGGGTCAATGATTAAGAGCAGCACTGATTTTTATGCATTATTATTTTTGGTGCAATGTCACAAACTCTGCTAAATGCAAAAATTCACTTTTCATACAGTAGCTTTAAAAAAAATGTACACTTTTTTTTCTACTTTCATTAAGCATTTTTTTTTTACCTATAACTGGCCTAATTATTGATATCAAATTTCCATTATTTTTATTTATTTTACCATTTAGATGCAAGTTTTTTTTGTCATGATGCCACAATGTTTTCCATAAAAAAAAAAACATTAAAAAAATTTATTTTCAATATGCTTCACATAAAGTCTTTTTCAAATGTTGAATTACAGCCTGGGATTTGTCAATGATTAAGAGCAACACTAAATTTAGATGCGTTATTTTTTTGTGCAATGTCACATACTCACTCTCATACTGTAGCTACAAAAATACTATACAAAAATATTTTATTCTACTTTCAGTGAGCTATTTGTGCACCTACACCTGACCTAATTATTGATATCAAACATTCATTAATGTTTAAAGATGCTGACCCT
The DNA here is from genome assembly GCF_018320785.1 of Cheilinus undulatus. Taxonomy (NCBI): domain Eukaryota; kingdom Metazoa; phylum Chordata; class Actinopteri; order Labriformes; family Labridae; genus Cheilinus; species Cheilinus undulatus. Next base: position 8,547,383 of record NC_054873.1, on the reverse strand, counting down.
TTAAATGCCAGTTTCTGAGTTGAATTATTACAGTTTGCAATATGTCAGTGATGAAAAGCAACATTGGTTTATGCATTATTATTTTAAGCATATTTTTTTCTCTAGATGCCAAATATGGTCAGATTGACGAGTAGTTAAAAATGATCAGTTCTCATGCAAAAAGCCCAGACTGACACCCAGATATAATAAAATGCATGTATTATGCAGTTTGAATGGGTTTAGTGGCGCATTTTTGTGTTTGACAGCTTGAAGTCCTGCTTGTAACCGGTGGAAATAACAAGATCGAATAGAAATACACTATCTTGCCAAAATCCATGCCATAGGTACACATGAACAGCCAAAATTATGTCAAAAATGAAAAATGAAAAGCGTAAAATACGCACGACCTCCCCTAAGGGTTAAAGGAATGTTGCAGGAGGAGGGTGATTGCAAGAGGCCAAAGTCAAATGAGGGCATGGGGAAGTCTTTGAACCCGTTTTGTAAAAAGACATAAGTTTAAAAACCAGCGTCCATTCACTGATCAGCTAGCTTGTTTGACTCTGTCTGACTCTGCCGTTGTCTGTTTACTTCATGTTTTTAGGAAGTGTATCACTTTAGTGAAACAGGAACGTGCTCTGCTTGAAGGTGTTGTTTTTTCCGGGCTTCTCCTGAGTCCCTGAAGGCAGCGCTGGCCCTAGCGGTGATCATTGAGCTCTCTGGAGACTCCATGGAGAGGGAATGACATGAAATAGGACTTCACAGAGGATCATGGCGGCGCCTCTCGGGCGGGACACCTTACCTGAACACTGGTCTTATGGCGTATGCGCGGACGGCAGGGTCTTCTTCATCAAGTGAGTGAAAAACGAGGGCTTTACCGAGCCGTGTCTCCCGGTTTAACGGGAGTTGTCTGCTGGTGTTTCCTCCCGGTAGTGTAACAGGTGTTTTTCTCTTCTCCCTCTCTCTCTCTCCTGTGTTTGTGTGTGGGGCAGCGATGAGACGAGGACTACTACCTGGCTACATCCCCGCTCTGGTGAACCGGTAAACTCCGGACACATGATCCGCTCAGGTAGCTCTGCAGGGCGGGTACACCTGGGTTTAATGTGCGCCTATGTTTACTTTACGGTCTTTATCTCCGCTGATAACTTAGAGCTGCAGCCCGAGAGGAGAGGGGAGAGGGAAACTTTCAGGTGTCACGAGCAAGATAGGGATGGGAAGTATTTCACATTTGACAGATTTATTGATAGGCTTTATTTTAATATTAGATTAAAGGTTTTATGGTAGCATATCAGCACATGTCTACAGTAAAAACCACTAACAGTAATATTATTGACCACAAGACAGTTTGTTTGAAATATTTTGACTGAATGGAGGGTTAGAATTCAATTATTTTGATTAACTGGTTTCCTTTTTATAATTTGTAAAATCAAACTATATTGATGGGTTAAATGTGTGATATAGAAATAGAAGTTCTATCCATTAGAGCAGTGATTATTTTTAGAAAGTGGGAAAGTGAGCCTCCACCAGTGATTTCAGTAATGACCTTACTGCCAGTACTACCTGATTTTTATGCTCCAAGGTCTAATTTAGCAGGAACTATAAGTTCGCGTCCATGTACTTGATGCAGGATTGCATAACTGCAGATCATCCTCCACCTTCAACCTTGCCTGGTTCTCATATTTGATCACTGTTGGTGCCTCTAACTCCTGCTCTTGCTCAGGATGTCTTAGTGTCTCCATCAGTGATTAAAATTCCCTTTACTTCTGTTTTGGCCATTAGGCCTAGGGCTTTTGTCTCAGTATGACCCCAGGGTTAATGCAGCCGCATGCTGTCCTTTGCTATTAAACACTGAGGCCACTGAGCATCATCAGGATCAATGCAGGAAAATCCTAACTCTAATATTCATCTCTAGTACTTTAACCTCCTGAGAACGGAGCCTTTGTTTGGAGCGCATTTTCAGTTCCTCCCACTTATTTGTTTTAAGGTCTGATGAGTTGAAAGATCAGCCTCAATGGGAATTTCTTGGAAATTTTCCCTTCCAATACCCAAACAAATTCAATAAAATAGAATAAATTTATTGAAAATTCTTAAAAATATATCCCATTAAAAATACCCCCAATTTTTTTTTAGTCTTCAAATCTTTCAGTGAAACTTCCTTAAAATTCAATAAAAAATTTCCCCAAAAATCCCACGCAATTCCTGAAAAATTTCAAGCAAATTACTCAAATATAAAAGTAAATTCTCCCTTAAAGTTTGCCAAAATTCCAAGAATGATGGAAACATCCAAAAAACCTGAAATTTTCTAAGAAAAATATACCAACCCCCAAATTCCCAACACAATTCCCCTAAAATTTAGTAATAAATTAAATTCCAATGAAAATGGAAAAAACAAAGAAAGACGTTTAAAGCAATGACACTCCAAAATATACAAACATATCCTCTTAATTTCCATAAAAATACCTGATAAATTCCAAGCAAATTCCCCAATATATCCAAACAGCAAATCATCACAGCATTTCAGACAAATACCTTAAACTCGAATGGGCAGAATCTCCTCAATTCTAATACCAGAAATGATTAGAAAAGACAAAATGTAATGCCATCATATGTGGACCCAGGGTGTTTGGAGGTTAACTATGAATTTGTCCAGTTTGTCCCCTGCACAGCGTGGTTGGTTACTGGTTCTGCACCCCCCTGAAGTCCTGTGGTGCCCTCCAGGGGAGGCCTGACTCACACTTTGAAAACCACTGCATTAGAGAGTACATAGAGCTGGAACTGATCTTTCTCACCTACCTGCCACTCTGAGTGGTGGATTCAAAAGTCTACCTGCCACTCACATTTTTAAACCAGTCGCTTTGTTTTAAGAATGAGGTGAGGTTTACTATGAAAATGAAGAATTACAGTATCATAGTCAAGTATTCAAAATCTTGTTTCTCAGTCAAGATCAGTAAATCAGCTGAGTATGTGCACCAATGATCCACTGTGGCTCAGTTTAAACCGTTTTTGTGACCAGTTTGTCCCATACCCGTCCATGCAAACGTTTGCTGCGTGACGTATAGGGGCACTGTAAATTTATGCAGCATGTTCCTGCATTATGACCAGGGCTTGACATTAACTTCACCAGCCACAGTGGCTTGTGGTTTTTCAAAGTTAGTAGCTGCTTAGCATTTTTACGAGCCACTATGTTGTTGTTGGGAAACTTTGTGTTATATGCCAAAGCCTTTATGTCATGTGTGAGATGAAACAAATCCTCTATTTTCCCTCATCAACCTATCAGCTGTTCTTTTAATAAAGCTCTTCTCCCTGAACATATGAAAGAGCACACAACAGAGGCATGAGTCATACTTCACTGTTAGAGACAGTCACTGAGACACTGGAGATTAAATAGTCTTGTTATTTTTCAGATATAGGTATACTGTGAGATTCAGATTTTTCTCTGGTCCAGCCTTCTGATATCAGTCTTTTTTTCTTTATTTGAAGTGCTAATGATATGAAAATCTCGCTGTTAATGAACTGCCTGTTTAAAAAAACTTCAGCAGGTTTCATAAACATCTCTAATTCTCACTCTGACAAATCACTGCCAAGTCATCTCTTTTATTCTCCTTTAAATTTCTGTCTTCTTTTATTGTAGAAGTGTCTATATATGTGTAAAATAAAGCTTTTAAACATGTGAATTTCACATTAGAAAAGTTTTTATCATCTGTGTAACCACTCTCTTTATTGTTACGTATTACTGAAAAAAATTAAATCACAGAAACAGGACATTTTCACTTTATTCAGCTGAATCCTTTTTAACTCCAAAGTTCTTATTTACAGACTTTATTCTCGGCAAATAGATGTGTCAAATGTTCTGATAACATTTTATAAATCATGCATATGTGGAGGTTTTATCTTTTATTTGTCTCACCATAAACATATAACATTAAGGGATTTAAGTCGTACAATAGCACACAGTGGAAGTATAGTAACTCAGTCTGACTGCGAGGTCACGTGCATACCCTCTAGATTTCTTTCATATTTCTTTTCTTACTTTGATATATTTTTGTCCTTTTATGCTTTTATAGTTGGATAAAGTCAGAAACTGGGGAGAGAGAGTGGAGATTAACCTGCACAGGCCTGATTTCAAACCAAGTCACTCATTTCAAGGACAGCAGTCTCACATGAGGCATGTGGATGTAACTTCTAGGCCACCTAAATTTTTCATTTTTGATTATCAAAAATGATACATACAATGTTTAATTGCAAGACAGTTTGGAAAAGTGTGTGGAATCAGCAAACAGCAGAGTTTGAAAAAAGTGTAGAACTATTGTACTCAAGTAAAAGTACAGTTACTCTGTTCAAACTTAAGTAAAAAATAGTCTGTAAATCTAATCAAGTAAAAGTTAAAAGTATTTCATTTAAAGATTACTTAAAGTACTGAGCAGCTACTGAGGAGATTTACAGTAAAATGGGATATTTCCTTATTGGCAATAAGAGAGAATACATCTCCAACAGGTTGTTCAGGTAAAGTCACTCCTCTATAAGAGTGTGAAATACACACACACAGCAAATTTGACAGTATTAATTAAACCCATATAGTTGATATAAACACTTTAAAGGCGTCTTTATTGGTCCACACTATTAATAGTTAAACTACACGTTCAAATTGTTAAATACAGTCTGACAGATATGCAGTAACTGTTGAGGATCTGTGGTTAGGTGGGTCTTCTCTCGCAAGAACAAAGCAGAAAGTCAACCTCAAAGCAAGACAATGCATATCCATGAATAATATTTTCTATGTGCCCTTTAGGAACACCCACGGTCACAGGCAGAAACTCTAACTCAGTGGATAACTTCACTCATGGTGCAACAACAAAAACAACAACAGTACATCAAAAATACGACCAAAAGAACCCCAGCAGGGATCAGCGGACGAAAGGAAGCATCCAGACACAACTGAAAAACATCTAAACACTCTGCCCAAGGGCATGATGGGAAACTCCGCCCACTTATTTCCTAACATTTGAATTTGCAGTGTAGCCAACAGAGATGGAGAAAGTACAAGATCGTTATACTCAAGTAAAAGTCAGTTAAAACTTACTTAAGCAGAAGTAAAATTACTGATGTCAAAATTTACTCAAAAAAGTACATGAAAAGAGTACTCAGTTACTGTACTGTAGTAAATATAATCGGTTACTTTCCACCCCTGGTAAAAAGTGAAGTGCACCTTACTTTTGACATCCACTGTTTCTAGCACTGCCAGTGTGTTTGTGCAATTTAGACGCTGCTCTTGGTATTTTAGTTAGAAATAAGATGTTACTCTTCAGAGGTCAAATATTATGCAAAATACACTTTTTCAGGCTTTTCTAGCAAAGAAATGTCACCCTGGCCTGTCCACAATCCCCCAAGAATCAGAAAAATCCATTCCTTCTCCCGCTCTCTTTCTCCATCTTTCAGAAAATATGTTCTGAAACAAGCCGTTCTTAGATTTTACACCTCATGATGTCATGTGGGGAGTAAGCCCCACCCCCAGGCTTGGTTGGCTCTCCCTGCTTGGAGGAAAGTTCCTTCCTCCCCTCCTGAGAGGAGGATCAAGAGAGCCACATTCATTTCCTGAGGGGGCGGAGTCAGACAGCTCATTAACATTTAAAGCTACAGACAAAGAAACGGCTCATTCTGAGCAGGGCTGAAACTTTTAGACATGCATAAACCCTACACTGGAGTATTTTTTTCAGAAACAAACTTCTCAGGCATGTTTTGGGACCTCTGAGACCAATATAAACTTGTCTTAAAGGGATGAAATATGTGACCTCTAAATTTCTGCCCTTTATAGTACCACTAACAATCTAAATAACATGGTTTTAAGAGAATATGGAATATTTTGAGAACTTCTGTGAATTAAAATGTTAACACTGTTATGATCCAGTTCAGACAGCATTAAGGAGTCATTAGAATTGGAAAATTGCCTATTATTTGGTGTCGAAAGCATACAAACAGGTTTCAGTATCATTGAATTTTATGCCTGACTTACATCAAAGTTGATCATTTAGTTGACAACTGTCTGCCATTTCTTTTCGTACAAATGCCTATATATGTTCTGTTTTGCCATTTAGCTAAAAATATCACTATCAATATTAACTATCATTAGTAATATTAATTTAGCTCAGTTTTTCCCAGCCCAATAAAAGCTTTGTGTGTTTTTTCCAGACCTACCTCAGGGATGGGAGGAAGGTTTCACAGATGAAGGGGCCAGCTTCTTCATAAAGTAAGTGCCTGATGCCTTCATTACTCTCTGCTGTTACCACACGGTCACCTGTGTATTACTCGGAGTGACTGAGCAGCTTAATATGGCTCCTGTCTCTAATTCCTTGTTACTAGCGGCTCTGATTACCGCTGGGACAGTGTGGATTTAAAAAAGGAGTGACTTGGACTGGCCTGCTGACCCAGTAATGACCCCGCTGCTTTCTGTTTGCTGCTGTGCATATTAATCGAGGAGAGCGACTCCTGACTGTTCAGCCTCTGGGCGTTTAGGCTGCAGTGTATATGTGTTGTTGTGGAGCTGCATTGATGCTGAATTGTTTGGCTTTATATTTGCAGTTGACATGCAAGGGTTCATTAGTGGAAACTTATTTTACTGTGCTGCTTTCTTTGCCTGAACTTGATTTTCTGCTTCCCCTTATGTCAGGACCGTTTCTGAGTGCTTGACTATGCTTACTGTTACATTGATAGGCGGCTAACATAACATATATATTTCCTCTGTGAGAAAAATCAGATTACTAATGTGGGCTAATGCTTTCTTCCACACAATAACAAACAGGTTCCACATCAGACAGCCTAGTGATGTTTCACCACAGCTTAAACCCGCTGTTGATTTCCCACATGAAAACCACCATAGTTTAGATGGGGCAGTACAGCTCTGTTTTTGAGTTTTAGAGAGATGTTGAGTTAGCCGTCTTGTACTCATGTCTTTCTTCTCTGAAGAAAACGACTTCAGCAGAAAAATGTTTATGTTGCATTCCCTTTACTGGTTATAGCGAGCTTTAGTGAATAGTCTTGTGTTTACTTAGACGTGGAGATCACTTGAAATGGATTGCTGTGTGCATGAATGGCACTCTGTAAATAATCTTGCTCTCCTTGCCTAATGAGCGAGGCTGCTTATTGTGATGAAATGGGGCAAAAATCCAGTCAATTTGCCGTTTTTGGATGAGCTTCTCCTCATCCTCCCTCTTCATGTTTGTTGATTGCCTCCTCCAAGGTGGCAGAACAAGCGCTGTGTAATTTTTCTGTCTTTAATGAATAATAAATGTGCTCTCATAGTCTTTATGTACTGCAGTTCCCTCACAGTTCAAGGTGAAACACCTCCGCAGACTGTGTGTTGTTTTTTCTGTATGGGGTTTATGAAAGGACTAATGTCTTGTGTTTTCAGAGTTGTTTTGTCACACTGCGACTTACTCTTCTTTGCCAAGTTTCCAACACAATTCAAAGGAGCTCTGGCTCTTTCGGCTCCATGTATTATATTAGTGAATGACTACTCACCTCTATTGTAGCAGCACCAGGAGTTACGTCAATGCTGTGTCATTCTTTCTTGCAGTCTGGTCTTTTGTCTGCATCAATTAGAAGAGTAAAACTCCAAACCGGCCTGACTGTGGGATCCAAGTAATGATGAGTAGGAGTGGGTGGTGTCTTTGGCATGCAGATAATTTGTTTAATGCCTGAGCAACAGGGTTCAGTGACTTTAATGTGACATGTTGACCTGGTTTTGGATTTCATATCCAGAACATGTGACTTCTCATGGCTGCAAAACCAGAATTTCATCATAAAACACGCCAGCTGAAGGCAAATGGATGTAGCCAGTGTTATGCCATAGTTGGTTTGATGACTGCTGTTTTGAAGCATCTTGTTTTGCATATCTGCCAGTGTTAAAGGAGCTCAGTGTAGTACTGAGCAAGGCTGCACATAAGGGGGGTAAAGAGGACAGCTTTCAGGGGCCCCGCCAAAATGGGGGCCCATGGAGGTGAGGAGAACCACAGTCTGTTGTGAAGTTAATCTGTGATAACCATATTGTTTTATTTAACCTAGATTATAACCAATCTTATCAAAGAAAGAAACTAATACTTTCATTCATCTATGCTGTGGCACAAAGTTTTTTTTGTTTTTTTGTTTTTTAAATGTAAACTCTTTTTCTTCTTGTTTGGTAATCTTTAAAGTGTAGACTGGGCACATTTGTAAGGTAATGTCAGACTTCATAGCTAAGCCATGATGTGCTCAAATGTAGGGATGAATGTCAGAGGGAACTGAAGTAACTTTGAGGAAAAGATAATTCGTAATTGCAAAATAGAGGGGCAAAATGGTGAAAAACGGTTAAAAAGTGTAAAAAATATAAAAGGCAAAAATGTTACTCTATCCGTAACAGATGTTGCAGATAGAGTGAAATAACGCAGGGAAAACTATTCTCCTGTCCAAATTTTTGCAACATTTTGCAGGCATCACATTCAGAATGTGTGTATATTCTTACCACTTTGTGTTGTATTTAAATGAATTTAGCTTGGGAAGGATTTGCAAATCCCAACTTGTGTCCCAACTCGTGTCCCAACTTTTTTGGAATTTGAATTTATGCAATACAGCAGGACATGGTAGGTTTTTGTTGGGAAACTGTTTGATCTGTATTTTTTCAAACTTGCCCTTCTATACACGCCTCATATTGTTGAAAAGTTTCTCAGTGCACAGAAACAAAGAAAAGCTCAAAGTCTGCTTCATCAGACTAAATTTGGACCCGGTCCTGCCGCTACACTCTGTTGGTATTCATGATTTTTTCATTGCGTGGGTTTGTTTGTAAAGCCCCTTGATGGATAATTGATTTCTCCAGTTGTTGAATATTTATATTCAGGCTGCACTTTTCTCTCTAAAGCATCTGTAAGATGGCAAAAATGAACATTTGGACGGTTAGACTTGATGTCTCCGTGGCTCATCAGATGATAATCAGGCGCTTTGAGTGTTGGGGTTTAGTGTTTTACGACTCTGCCGAGTTATCATGCTCTCAGAGATTAAAGTGTCATCGCAGATAACGCCGGTTAAAGGTCACTCATGTTTATGTTGATGCTAAGCTGCTTTGCATAAGAGCTGATGGAATTCAGCTTAATATCTTGTTGTGTTGGGCGTTAATTAAAATCCATCCTGATGCTGTTGTGCTGTTCTAATGCGTTACCCAGATTATGTGAGTCTGTGCGTCTTTTGGCAGCTGCTCTCTAAAAATAAGACACATGAAACTGGCAATTACTGCGTTTTTCAAATTTGGGCTTACTCTCTTTTTTGTCTTAAACTGGAACACATTCAGCAGTGAAATGGGCTGTCAGGCTGTTAGCAGGCTGTTGTTTGTGTGTCAGTTTTAGTGTCCAGAGCTGTGGAGCATCTGTGAGTTCTTCCTATAACAGTCAGCCTTGGTGCCTTAAAGGCAGAGAAGCCACAGGTGATCATACTGTGATACAGCCTTATGCTCTACCATATGTTCATGTAGAGTTATGCAGTTATATTCAGGAATGTAACTGGTCACTTTATTAGGTATAGACTTTTAGAATGCATGTCATCACTATGATGCCTCTCACTATAGTGGACAGCAGAAGGAGCAATGATACATGAGTGTTTACGGGAGGCTACAGTGGTTTTTGGTTGAAAATTACATTGGAGAAATTAGGGCTGAATGATTTGCCAAAATAATCTAATTGCGATTTTTTACCCAATATTGCAATTGCTATTTAATATGCAATTATCATTACATTACTCAACTTATGCATTTACAACAAATTCAAGCAATAAATCAATATTATAACCTACATTCAGTCAGGAACACTCATCATACATTTTACAGTTTAATTGCCTACAGTTTTACTTGGCAGAGCTGGCTCTGCTCTAAAGATGCTCCCTGGGTTTGATAAGCAGCATGCTTTGAATTTCCAGGAGCACATGGCTAGAAACCCCCATATAGATGGACACATAAATGACAGTGTGTATTGAAAAAAATGAAATTGTTTCAGAAGCAATAAATCCATTGTAGCATGAATCTGAATATGAGGATGCAACAAGCCTTAAGCTATAAAGGAGGCGGCTGGGGTGGAGGAGGTTAAGCTTGTAAGGCTGCTGCAAAATTGAATGTATTAAACTGCTATTTTGACATATTTCAAGTTAAAGAAATATTGCAACTTCTGTGATTTGTAAATTGCAGAAGGCTATATTGCGATTTAATCTAATTTGCGATTAATTTCCCAGCCCTTGGAGAAATCAAAGTGACAAAATAGAATCAGCCTACATAACTGAAGTGAAATGAAGAGATTTACTGCTCACAGAGAAAACCATGAAGACCAGACTGAAAGAGCAAAACACAAACACTATGAACAAGCATCTAGGGCTGACAGCTTCCACTGATTGGTCGAGTGTTTGGTCGAAAAGCTTGTGTCCAACCAAGATCACCCTGGTTGCAGAGTTGCTGTAAATATGTCAGCTGAATGTATCTAAAGTTATAACCCGAAAGACCAAGTTTAAGGACAAAACAGAAATTGAATCTCAGAAGTTTACACAAATCACACCCAGATCAACAATGAACAAGCCTTTTTACATCTTTATTTAGCTCCTACAAGCCTTGTCTATCAGGAGTGTAAGGGTGCTTTCACCTTAGGCCCAGTTGTTCCGAACCAGGGCGTGATTCCTCCCCCTCCCGCCCACCGGCTTGCTTTCAAACTAGCAACATTGATCCAATGGGCCGCACGGTGGTGCAGGGGTTAACGCTGTTGTCTCACAGCAAGAAGGTCCTTGGTTTGCTTCCCTGTCAGGGTTCTCTCCGGGTACTCCGGCTTCCTCTCACATAATTGGTGGCTCTAAATTGGCCATAGGTGTGAGTGTGAGCGTGTCTCTATATGTCAGCCCTGTGATTGACTGGTGACCAGTCCAGGGAGTACCCCCCCTCTCGCCCAATGACAGCTGGTAAAGGCTCCAGCCCCCCCATAAAGTTGATACAACTCTCTGTCCCACATCCGGACCGCGCCTGAGACCACCCGCCTAAGTGGGCTGTGGTTTGTTTGCATCCACACTGACCAAAATTAACCGGACTTTGGGCTCAAGTGCGCTGCAGGATCCAGAGGGCCCCTAGTGTAAAAGCTGCCTAAATCACAACTTTCTAGTAAACATGCAACAGAAACAATCACTATAATTTATCTCCATAAGACCAATTCAGTGTTCAAGTTTGTAAGATGCTCATTAATCCCGTTTAAGGAGCCCAAACGTCCGGCTGTCTTTATTTGGGCCTATTTTTCTTTTCTTTCCTACTGTTGCCTCTGTTTTATCTTTGCCTGGCCCTGATTGGTCGCTCTCACCATAGAAGACAAAATGGGAGCATTGTGATTGGCTGCAGGATATCAAGCCCTACTTGATAATATTCCTGCTGGTTGTTAAGTCTTTGCCTGGACTGAGCGATGTGCGGCTCTTTCCTGACTTCAGGTGTGAACAGAAACCTTTTCCACCCTAACAGGAACCAAAGTCTCTGTTCCTTTGCCTGAGTTGGATATCTGTCTCTCTCTCTAAACTTTTAATTGGCACATGAGCGGCATTTCTTGAACAGAAATAACAAGGTGAAGTAATAACAACCTTGACGTCCAATATCCTTTTCACATCGGAGGGGGACTATTTGTCTAGAGGCCATGTTTATATGAGAGCCCCCAGGGGCTCCTCGGCTGTCTGTTCTGGATCCTCTTCTATCCCCAAAATGTTTTTCATGTTTTTATTACAAGCAAAAGAACAGCACAGCTCCTCCTGTGTCTCTGCAGGATTTTTTATTGTCCTCAGACTCTCACTGAGTTCTTGGCATCGGCTCGTTCTCAGAAATGGAACCTCACATCATCTCTCGCTCTTAAACACAACACTATCTGCTGCTGCTTATGACGTTGTATTTCACGCTGGACTTTAATGTCTCTCAGATGTTTTCTTTATCACTTTTAATGGTGCTGAGAGAAACATCCTCTGTGGTTTAGAAGCAAAACAAACACAGCACAGCAGAGTTAGAGACTCTTCAGTATAACTTCATTTATTATGGAAGAATAATGGTATTTGTTAGCAGTGATGACGACCAGTTGAAGGAGAAAATCTCTATTTTACTCTCAGGGCTGCTGCCGATGATTGCTTTCATTTTCTCTTCATCTAAGGATTGAGTATTCCTCGTGGTTTGTATTATTGATGACTGACTGGCAGTCTGATGATTATTTCATCTTGTTTCGCCCTTTTCTTCTGGAAGTGGCTCATCGGAAACAGACTGGGAAAAACTATTTATCAAAGTGATTGTTTGCACTAAGTTGATTGAAAATAGAGTTAAAAAACATATCGATAACTTGATTATGTGGACTCATTGTTAGTGACACTGTACTAATCCTAAAAACACCACAGATCTGGACTGTGTGTTCCTGTCCAGATTATTTTTAAAACTAAGGAGGTAAATCTACATTTCTTGGCTCATATACCAAAGTCAGTCATTCACTTTATTTGAAGTCAGTTGAAAAAGTTGAACTATTTAAGATGTATGTGACTGAAATTGCACTAAATAGAATATCTTGAATACATCTAGATGATGCAGTTTGAGACTGATTTACTTCAGGAAGTGAGCAACAGCCATTAGAAATGAATGGGAATGGAGAAAAGTTAGTACTTCCCAGCTCTAGATGGACTTGTATTCTGCAATTATCACCAGAAAATTTCTACAAACATAGAGTACACTTTACAAAAAAGTGGGGTTTTTTTTGTTTTTTTTTTCAGTTAAAAAAAAATTACCTGCCGTGGAGTTGATCAGTATAACAAGTCACTCAGTCCTGCAGAGCTCCCAGTGTCTAGCGGCGTCAAACCAGGGTTGATGTACTATCAAACGTGTAAACCTTGTTGTCTGAGAGATTGAGTAAAGATTTGCCATTCACAAACGAGCCTGTTCTATGAACAGCTCTTTTTATGTGAGTCACGGTTGCCAGCCTTGAGTGCCAGTTTGCTTTCCTCCATCCTTTGTCATTATTTAATCCGCATTAAAAAAAACAAACTGTTAAAAAGTGAAGGGCTGCTTTGGAGCCAAACATCCAGCCCTGCCGAGTTGAGCCAAATGATCGGGATTTCTTAAAAGAAACGAATTTCCCATCACAGCGAAGGAGAACGAACGGATATCAGGTGAGGAAGTACAGGCAAGATCAGAGTATAATGTGCCAAAACATGACAATTCTGTCCTGAACTTAACCGCAGAGCTTTGTGGAAACAGACCATACATGAGTGTTGTGTGCCTCTGCTCGTCCAGGCTGTAGACAGAGGCTTTTTGAATTCCTGCCTGCTGCCATTTCTCTGTGACCTTTTTAAAAATTTAAAGATTTTTTTAATTACCTCTGCTAAGGAGGTTATGTGATTGGTTGGGTTTGTTAGTTAGTTAGTTAGTTTGTTAGCAACATAACTCAAAAAATTATGGACGGACTTTGATGACATTTTCAGGAAATGTCAGAAATGGCATAAGGAAGAACTGATTCGATTTTGGGAGTGATCCAGATCACCGTCCGGATCCGGGAATTTTTTAAAGGATTCTTTACTATTGGGAGATAGGGCTGATGGATGTAAATGTGATATTGAATGTGTTCCTATTCAAAGTTTTGGAGTTTATAGAGTTTGAAAGACACACGCCTGGTCAAGGAGATGAGTCGGAGCGTAACAGAGAGAAAGTTAGCGAATTGTAGCGAGAATACTCACAATGCTGGAGGAATAGAGGAATATTCACCCTCTGTCATGACTTTTAAGTCGTCCAGTGAGACCATGGGTGAGGGTGTCAGTGCGTCTGTTGGCACTGAGAGGCAATGCTTCTGCCATGACAGTCCATCTGTTGTGAAGCCAATGCTTTACCTCACTGTGTTTCCACCCCACCAGGGAGGGAGTAATCAGCGAATGGTGTGGTGGGGGGCAATGGGGACAGATCCAGGAATTTTTTTAAAGGATTCTTCACTATTGGGAGATAGGGCTAATGGCAGAGGTCTGTACTCTCTGAGTGCTTTTCTAGTTTTCATACTTTGAACAGTTGATGAACAACTCAAAACATGGCCTTTTTGGTAGCGTTTCTCTATGTAGAAATCACTTCTTGACCCCTAACGGGAATCCTCCACTGCTGCCTGATGTCATTTGCAAAGAAACTATTCACCTTAATCGGACTAAACTGCATAGCATAACATAAGCACAGTAGAAGTTGCATTGTTTATGCTTTTGGATATCACAACCTAGAGGGATAGCTTGCATTTTATTTGTATAGAAACAAAAAAATTATGCAAAATGTACTGAGCTGTAAATTTTTACCCATACAACTGGTTAGCTACCTGTTAACTTGTTAGCGTGGTCAGAAGGAACGACCACAGCAACCAGCTGAAAGAGGACTTATTGCTATCTGCCATGGTGGAAGCAGACATGCTACCATCAATAAAGTGTCTTATTTTGTATGTATATCGGAACAATGACAGCTGACTGATTAAATAACCTGATGGCTCACTGTGCATTTAAATATGCTAAGTTACTGTGATAAATACCCATTACATTACAAAAGCAGATGGCTATGCCAGTTTTCCTAAAACTAGATTTTGAAAACCATCAAACGTTTTCCACTTTTAGTAAGGTTGTTAAAGTTTCTGCACTTTCATGCTTTTTTTAAAAGGTCATTTTTAAATGATGATAGTTGATTAGTGATGTTCCTGGGCGGCTATTTGGCTAAATGCGCTTTTAAATTGTTTTTAACCGACTCGTCTAAAGATGAGAAAATGCTCAGAAAACATTCAAATTCATCACAGGGTCATTATGTCATTGGGTATATGATTTGAAGCTGTTATTCTGAGGAGAGTGTGGCTTAAGTTAGCAGCTAGCCCCCCCAGCCTTTGTTCCTCTTTGCAGGTTAATATCTTGCTTAATGTGGTCACTCACCACTTTGGTTGAGTAGTTAAACATGAATTTAACCCTTGATGGCCTGCATCCAACTTTATTTCCATTTAACTGCTAACTGCTAACCTCTCATGTTTACGTCCAGCTTAGAGCTGGGTAAAGCCCTAGCAGGAAGCTGGTAGTATAAACTGAAGCTAAAGCAGCTACTATTGGCGGGAAACTTAAACACAGTTGCCGAATAGTGCTAAACCTTACAGTTGACTACATCCATTTCATAAGACACATGCTTAGCAAATGAGTTTTTCACCCTAAGCATGAGGTCACAGCAACATGGAGATGATGTACTGGCATTAATCAGGAACATCCTGATTCCTTTTATGCACACACACTCATGACAGTGTATTTTTAAGTGTGAATGTGAGTCCCAGAGGTGTGGATGAGCTCATTGTAAACTCAGCAGCAAACAGACTGTTTGCCTGCCTCTGGCTGTTTTCCTGTTTTGTCTCTCCCGTCCCTCCTCAGCAGTCAAACTCCATCGTCCTCCGCCCGGGCTTGCTTTAACAGCCCCCTCTTATGTCCCCCTGTGGACAAGTGGGATGAAAAGTATGACTTTGTTTGACGACTTCCACCTCCGCCGGTTAAACCCCCCTCATTTACGTACATGCCTCTCTGTGGAGCATTTATCAGCTCAGGTGTATGTGTGATGTTTGACTAACAATGTTCTAACTTTCCAACTATGTAGCTTCTGTTTGCTCTCACTCAAACCTGGGACATGCAAACAGACATGATGGGTCATAGTAGAACTGGACCAAATGGAACAATAATCCTCTCTGGATATTTTTAGCTGAATAGCAATACAGGATAAGCGTCTATATACAAGGAATAAACGACAACTTATATATGATATGGTGATTCATACAAATTCATTTTAGCCAATACAGATATTTATACTGGGGATGCAGGATGTTAGTGGTACAATATCGGTTTCTGTAAATATGAACTCAAAAAGTATATTATTGATCTCAGCAGACCAATGTTTACAACTTGTATTGTGTCTATAAAACTCTGCCTTTATCAGCTGTAAATATCAACATACAAACAAATGAGTTAGTGGAGTTTTAGTCTGGACAAACAGAGCCAACAGATCAGGGGAAATCTTTTTCTTTATTTATCATCATTCATTACACTTAATAGTGTGTTTTAAGGACTTCAACTGAAGGTCTAAACTACATTTAAATAAAGGTATCAATATCAGTATTGGACAAAATTACGTCGTGAGTATTAGCTTTAGCATAGATAGCAAAAATCCAATATCGTGCATCCCTAACTGATAACAATATATAAATGAAGTTCAGATCTACTTCAGTCCTTAAAACCAACTATAAAATTAAGACACAAGAACAAAGAGAAAAACTTAAGGTGACGTAGGTCTATTTGTCCTTAAACCACACAAACTTATTCAAACATACTGCCGACATTTACAGGCATAATATCAGTTGTAAATATTAGCAGAAATTTTCATATTTACCTTTATCAACAACAAAATTTTAATGCTAAAATCTGACAGTACCTGTTTCAAAAGATTTTACTTTTGGGCTTTTCATGGCTTTATGTTTTGAGAAGGAATGTGGAAAGAGTTCAACACAGGTAAGAGAGAGTTATGAAAGACATGAGGCAAATTTTAGAAAATTATCAGAAATTGGAGACTAGGAATGCACCGATGCTGACGCCAGTTTTTGGTTTCTATGGCGATACCAGGCCTAAGTACTCATACTCATATACTATTGCATATACTGTCCTGGTCATCATTTAAGCATGATGTTAGCCTCTCAGAATGTGAGAATACATTGCACCAAAAACATAGGCAGTGTATCCATACATGGAAGTTGCCAACATTTTCTGCACACTCTAGAACGATATGTTTCACAGTGATTCAAAAATCTCTTATTTTGATTAGGGATGCACAATATTATCGGCATTATATCTGTTGAGAATGACAGTAGATACATTGGCAGTAAATGTCAGCAATATGTATGACTGCACCTCAGGTACGGGTTGTTTCCTAGAGCGTCTATGGGTCACACTATGAGTCGTGAACATCTTAAATGAAATGTAACACAACTACCAGATTGTCCACTTCCTCACTCATCTCTCAGCTCCACTTTACTCAGCCTTTCTTTGCACAGGAGACACCTGGTGTTCTTCAGTGTGTATATTAATATTGGGTGGTATTCACTTATATATAGGGGGTATACAGTATTATCGCCAGGTGTTTTGAAACTACATTATTTAAGTGCTTGCCGGGGTGCATGCGCAAACACAGTGAGCAGCACACGCCTCTACAGGTGCTTCATTCATACCTTTAACAAAATGCAACTAGTTTAAAAAAAACAATGTTATGAGGCGATGAGGTGAAGGATAGAAGGGATTTATAGCTGAAGCATAGTTTTTAAACTTAAGTAAAATGAGCAGCATGAGGACAGTGGATCAAATGAAGTTCCTCTCTTTTTCCTCTCCATCAATGACACATGCCACTCTCTTTTCCTCCCTCACTTCCTCCCTGAGATGATCCTAGAAATAATAATCAGTCATCAGATATGGGAAGTTAATAAAAAGATGCAGCACATGTGGATATTAAGAAACCTTATCACATCTCATCATTGATTACGCTTAGAAAGAAGAATTTAAGTGTTTCCAAACTCATGTTGCTTTGGATCACATTACAACCAGTGGCCGATGTTTATCAGTTTGACTTCAGAGAAGACCATACTGCTGTGCCAGAGCTGTGCCAGGCCATGGTGCACAGGTTATATATGTAGTCACATAGTCAGTGGTGCTGCTGCTAGAAAAGGACATGTAGTCTAGAGGAATTTATGATAAATATTCACTCATAACATATGAATGGTTATTAAAGTAATACTGTGGCTATTTTTTATTACCCTAGTGTGTAGTACTACCGTATTACTGCTCATTCCTAGTGTATAAAGATCAGCATTGTTACCAGTGTTGGCTACAATGAGGATGGAAATATCAGCACATGTGGCATAACAGATATCGCCAAAATATCCAGTATCATGCATCCTTGATTTTAATGATTTCTGATACCAACAAGTACAGAGAGTTTTCAGTCTTCAGTCATGTTTTGAACCAAAGAAAGATGACTTACTGAACTGTTCAGGTATGCAGATGATCACCAGTCTCATCCACTTTTAAAAAGTTGCCATCATATCTGTGTAATTTAGAGTGTGCAGCAGTACTTTGCCTTCAAGTTCTGATTATTAGAATGACCCAATATTGGATGCCTTATTCTCACCAGCACAAAAACTGCATGTGTGATTGCAAACACAGACTCACCTTTAAATTTCCCTGCTAGCCCCCTAGTATTTCCTCTATATCCAACGTTAATTGTCTGGAAAACTGCAGGAAAACTTCCTGTTATGAGGGACAAGTGTTAAAAAGCAAGTCAGGAAATTTAAGGTCGATTTTCCTGATGTTTTCCTGAAAGTTTCAGGTTTGCATGTGTGAGAAGGGCTCACTCTACCAAACCTGTATCAATATGATTAAATTTCTCTAAGAATGAAAATACTCTTGAATAAATAAAGTGACAGTTCCTCAGTTTGCCTCAACATGCATACCACATTACTGTAGGTAGGTTCACATCAACATCAGCTTAAACTCTGGATTGATTTAAACTTGCCTTACCCTATATTTTGCTAAAAAAAGACTGATATGTCTAACACGCTGGCCAGCCTCATGTAATATGTTGTGTCTCTCCCTCCTCCTCAGACGGGCCTCAAGGGTCTCCTCCCTCTGCTCTCTCTCTCTTGCAGACTCCCCCAGCAGGGGGCTCCTGATACAGAGAGCTGAGGATCCGATCCAAGGAAAGAGAAACTTTCTGCGTGACTGAGTTTACTGGAGGGGATTTAAGGGCAGCAGAAAGTAGAGGGAGAAAGAAGGACCAAAAAACGTGAGAAAGCCGTCCCGAGAGTGTGAGATGTCAGGGTTGTGTTGGTGGTAAAGACAGCTGGATCGGTGCTGTCCTCACTCATTATCCTCCAGGTTCACTAATCTGAAGGTGTGAGGGACACGGCCAGTGACCTGCTCAACCTCTGAATCAGTTTACAGCTCTTTTCTACTTACAGTTTTTGATTTCACTTTGCTGTACTACTGCAAAGACTTGTGTATTGACAGGGGAAAACCAGTCACTGAATTCCTACATAATGTTGCATACATTTACAATGGTAGTGAGACTAATGTCTATTTGAGATCAGATCACCCAGGACGTTTAATTGCCTCTTGATTGAATAGACTCAGTTAGCTGATTTCTAGGACAATAGATCCTGAAATCCATCGACGCATTAAAAACAAAACTCTTTATTGAATGTTGCTGTATAAAAGCTCACAGTAACACTGATGGTGAATGACTCAGGAGTTTACAGGGTTGATGCAAGGCAGAAAGCTGACTTTGCAGTGATTTGAACACTGCATGATTGTCAGAGTAAGGACAATGATGGTATCACCAAGCCGTGACAAAGAGGCTTATCTGAAAGCAGCTTACAATAATGTCAGGACTACGACCTCCAAGACTCAAACCTCTAAGGCTCTGTGTTTGTAGTGACTGTAGATCCCAACGGGACCACTGGAGTGTTTTCACCCTGTTTTTATTTATGCCTCAGTGCTGGTGATAGCAAGGGGTATTATGTTTAAGGGTTTTTGTCCGTCCATCTGTCCATATGTCTGTCCATTCCTGTGCTCCTTGTGAACGTGATGTCTCAAGAACACTTTGAGGAATTTTCTTCAGACGTAGCACAAATGTCAACTCTGATTCAAAAATGAATTTTTAGATTTTTGAAGATTAAAGGTCAAAAGTCAAATGACTCAAGGATAAACTGAGGTATAAGGGTAACATCTAATCTAATGAGCATGATATTTCAGGAAGGGGCGCTGATATTTAGCGTTTTGACAATTATCATTACCGGCATTTTATTCCTCCAATCACGGATATGATTAATCGACTAAAAAGTCTGTTACTTTGGCTCCTGCATGTGCTTCTTCCTTCTGGCTCAGCTCTCATTCAGCCAAACTCTCCCCCAAAGTCCCGCCCACTCTACCTGATTGGCTACATGAGTTCTAGCCAATCAACACTGCAGCCTTCTGTGTTGCCTCATTAAGGAAATACAGCGGTTATCTCTGAGGATAAAAACATTATTTTTCTCCACACTGAAGTTTCTAAAACACCAGAATCCTGGACACAGTCTTGACAGTTATAGTTTGTCCAGTTTCACAGTTAAACCACAGAAAATGCTCGAAAAGTGAACTTTGTTTTGCAGCTAACGTTAGCCTGCTGTGTACGTGGGTTTGAAATGATGTATTGATCCACAGATAATTTTATTTTTCTTTTAAGTTAAACTAGTGCCAGTGCAGCAGGGATTTATTTAATACTCCCTTACTGCAGATGTAACATTAGTCATCAGTTTGAGATTGAGTAACATTAGCGGACAGTAGTGTTAAATGCCAGATCTTATAATATGTTGGGTAAAAGTATCTTTTGCTGGTCCATCCTGAAGCAGATGACTAAACCTTGTTAGACTGTGGCATTGTTAACAGAAACTGTACTGAAATGTCCTGGCGTTGTAGAGATTAATTTCCACTTACAGTGACCGCGCCGTGATCCGCCAGCAAATCGTACTGCAGAGCACATCGCTCCCTCTCTAGTCCAGCAGAGCAGTTCCACAGCCGCGCGCTCCGGTCTGGCAGCGGCGCGTCCCTGGAGCGCCACTCCACTTGGCTTCATCCGAGATACACTGCAGGTCTATTTTCAGTGCTGGCTGCTGCCAAACCGCATCAATTCCTGTTGATCAGAAAGCGCCAAACAGGAAGTCACAAGCGTGGAATGTGCAGTTCTTTCAAAAATACAACACAATGCACATCATAATCATAAACCATCACTATATCAACATTACATCTCATCCTGCAGCGACAGCAAAGGGTCACAGGGAGGTCAGTGGGCCACAGAGCTACAACGGCGCCATTGACGAGGATAAGTTCAGTTTTAAGAACATCTAGCCAAAGAACTGGACATGCTTCCAGTGGGTGAGATCGCTCGCCTTCAGTCAGAGCAAACCCACGGTGCTTCAGTGTGCAGCACAGTTGTCGTATGTGGAAATTGCAGGTTAGACCTCTGTTAGCCCAAATGGTGGTGGACATTATTTGGGTGGACGTTAAAAACCGTGATAAATCCAGATGTGGTTGTCTCACATAGACTCCCTCATCCCTGCTCTGTCTGTACTCTGCCCAGGTGTTCTGTTGTAGTTGTCAGTCTCAGTTTGTGGTTGTAGTTTCAACCACTTGCACAATTTTTGGGACTATTTCCTCAGAAAGTTACAGCAAATATCCACCACTTTAAGGGCCTGAGCACTGACCTCCAACCTCGTACCCTGTTTAAACTGTATGTGTTATTTCTTCATTTGGCAAATAAATTGCATATTTAGAAGACTTAACATCCCAAAACTCACCAAACTTTCCAAAAATTGCCCCCAGTGGAAATTCCCATATGATGGTTGAACCATGCAAGTCCATCAGACAGGGCCCCATGGTGACCCCAGATCAGTCATGGGACTGGGTAAGAGGTACATGCATGAAAATCAGTACACATATGTATCACTAGATGAAAATAAAATCTCTCCAAAATGTACAGGAACTGCGCAACAAACAGCTAAGCGTCAAATTTGTTGTGTTTTTGCTGATGGACTGGTTTCACATTCTAACACATTAAAACATTCAGCCCCTCCACACCATTCAACCTAGGCGTATGATTTTGGGTCTCCATTTGAATCATCATGAGAACAACAAAATAATCTTGGTCTGATACCAAAATCCCAACAGGAAGTCCACCAGATTCATCTTAACTTCAAATTAAGGCCTTTTTGATAATGCCAAAGGACTTAAACCCAATGTGATTTTTGTATATATTACTCTGTGTTCCTCTACAGTTTCTGGCAAGACACCAGTATCACACTGAGCCCTTCCACATGCAAATATCTCATCATAGTGCCCCCTACTGGCAACAGGAAGTAACACAATTGTGACATTTGTTTAGTCCTCTTACTTTGCTGAACCTATTAAGCTCAGATTTTGGAATTAAGGCCTTAATATCTGTTCACAACGATGACATGTTTCATTAAAGTAAGCCTCACGGTAGCAAGCATTTCGATATCTCGCCAGTGAACAAGAAGTTGCCAGAACTGTCATATTTAACATTTGATTGGCTTCTTTATTAAATTTAAATGTAAATTTCATGGTGTTGCTCAACACTGACTTGTGATTACTGGTGGTATTGTGTGTTTGGACCATCACTGTAAGCTTTGAGAGAACGTGAAGATCCTTTATCCTTGTGCGTTTTGAACGTAGAGCTTTTGTAATCCAAAATGTCACAAAACATGCACCTACACTATTAAAGAAATAAGATTTCTACCAATCAATCTACCACAAAACCACCTCAGTCCCTCTTATAATGGTATAACTGGATTAGGCTTATTACTACCAGGTGATAGTTCTACTTTATTAATAACTTTGTTAAACCTGTAAAGGTTTTTGAGCTGCTTGGCTTTTCAGATGCAAAGTATGGCTGACAATGACACAGATCTAGTCCTTCAGAGCGCTCGGGATGAATGAATACTTGGTTAAAAGCTCTCCTGTGTCTGAGATAAAGCAGCAGATTCCAACTTTCTCTCAATGAACAGATAACCTTGAACAGCTCTGCTATAAACCTCACAGGCAACCAATAAGAGAATAAAAGGATGAGTCAGAGCAGAAAATATTTCTGCCTCCCCAGAAAGACGTGGGATATGAGCCTGCCGCCCGTTGTCAGTTCTCGAATCTTGATTTTGAAGGAAAGGTGTGCGGTGCCCAGGTGAGCTGGGCTCTGAATAGATCTAAATATAGACCTGTGTACTGAGAAGGCCACGCTGCATTAGACCACCTGAATGGATGCTTTCAGCTTGTTTGCTCACACAGAAAGGACGTCTTCATGCAATAGTTTTCCCAAGAAAAGCGGTTCCTCTCCCTCCCGGTGGACGGTCCCTGTGAAGCTGCTGATAAATCTGATGCATCATATTAAAGGGGCGAGGACACAGCGTTGGCTTGTGCTCGCCGTCTATCGCTCTTTGTCCCGCGGTGAAAAAGAGGCTTTGTTTTGTGGTGGCTAAACCAAAGAACCAGCAGCTCTCTGGCAGACAAATAAAGGCCGGAGGAGAGAGCTTTGTCAACAAACGCTTTTCTGTTGTTTTCATTGGTTGGAGGTGCTAACCGGTTTCTGTGTTTGCTTTCTAAAACAGCAGGAGAGTCAGAGCCGGCTTCCAGTGAGTGTCATCTCAAGGATGGCGTTTATATCCCGTGTTTTGTATCCTCCACTTAATGATACTCCCTCTGCGTCCAACACCTGCTCCTCTGCTTCATTACCATCACCCAGAAGCATATTCAGTGTTTATTTTAACATACCTTCACCACATGACTGTGATCGAGTAGACTTTAGATAACGAGGGTAAATCAGTAACTCCCACAGGTGTCCATGTAAATCATTTCCTGACTCTGTCCCGGCTTATTTCACACATTTTAAAGCTTTATTCCTGACTGTACGCTCTGCCAGCTCTTTGACTTTCCTTTTTAAAAAGGATTACTTTTGACTGGATGTAGTTTGAAGGTTTAAACATTTATCCTCATTTTACCTCAAGTCCTGGTGAAATAAGAAGAGAGGATAATTTAACTAAGGGGTTTTTAATCAGATAAATATAAACTTGTTGAATCTGAATGAGGCTTTCCTTATTTTGAAAGAAGTCTTTAAATAACAGAAGCTGATGTTTTCACTGACTCCAGCTTCAAAGTGCTTGGTCTGTCAGTACACTGTGATGCATTCATACATATGCAGGAGTGCATGTACAAAATGACTCACTGATTGTTTTCCTCAAGATATTGTTGTTTTATTTTAACTTTGTATTTTGTACTGCCTTAGGCTAAAGGAATGCTAGGTTATTTTTGGATAAAGTCCTGCTTTTATTTTGAAAGAAATCAGGAACCTCTTGTAGATTAAAAGCTACAACTATAGCTTAAACACGGAAAAAATAACTTGCTACAGATGGAAGAGAAAATGAAACCAGCTATAGGGAACAGTAAAAAAGGAAGACAAGGTTCATATGACTTCTGACCTGGCCGCTAAGCTATCTGTAAGTTTTTAAAGTGGAATGAGACATTAAAGGGGGCATATTTTACCCTTTTAAGACAAGTTTATATTGGTCTCAGAAGTCCCCAAAACATTCCTGTGAAGTCTGTTGGCGAAAAAACCCTTCAGTATTGTTTTTTTGTATTTCTAAAAACCCCTCTGCTTCAGTCCTTCTCAGAACGAGCTGTTTCCATGTCTGTAGCTTTAAATTACAGAGCTGTCTGGCTCCGCCCCTGACTCCGCCTTTCTCAGCAAATTAATGTGGTTTAATAGACGTGGCTCTCCTGATCCCCCAGCAGAGAAGAGGATCAGGAGAGAAGAGCGGAACTTTCTTTCAAGCTGGGAGGGCCAACCGAACCTAGGGGCGGGGCTAACTCCCCACATGACATCATGAGGGGAAAATCTGAGAGCAGCTTTTTTCAGCGCACATTTTCTAAAAGATGGAGAAAGAGAATGGATTTTTCTGGTAGTTGAGGGGGATTGTGGACAGGCCAGGGGCACATATTTATATTACAAAAGCCTGAAAAAGTGACTTTAGCATTATATGTGACCTTTAATATCAATTCGATTGATTTTGTTTTTTCCCAGTTGTTGGAATGATCTGGATACTATTTCTGCTACTTGATTTTGGCATTCAAGCCCAAAATAACTAACAGTAATCTAATTTTTCTCAAATTTCAACCTTACCTGGTTTTGTGTTAAGCAAATGACATCACAGATGCCTGCAAAGATATGATTCAGTGATTAGA
Source organism: Cheilinus undulatus (assembly GCF_018320785.1). Classification (NCBI taxonomy): domain Eukaryota; kingdom Metazoa; phylum Chordata; class Actinopteri; order Labriformes; family Labridae; genus Cheilinus; species Cheilinus undulatus. The sequence goes on along the minus strand of NC_054873.1, from coordinate 8,522,543 downwards.
ACCAGGATACTTGTTTTTGTCATGTATGCAGGGATATGAATAACCAGGTTTCTCTGTGCTCATGTAAGCACAGTGCCCCAAAAATGATAAAAACCAGAATATGACTCATAACTCAAGTCCATGTTAACACAGTCGCTGAAATCTCTGGAGGCTAATGCCACTACTATAGCAAAGTGCCTTATACAACTCAACTTCAAAAGTACTCAATCATTCCTTTAAGGCAGTGGTTATCAACCTTGTCAGCCCCAGACCCCCAAAATAATGGTGCCAGAGACCGGGGACCCCGCCTGTACCTGAGGGTGGTGGAACACAGAATAGTACCTTGCAGACAGGGCCGCCCATAAGGGGGGATAAAAGGGAGAGCTTTCTTGGTCCCAGCCAAACTGTGGGACCATGGAGGTCAGTAAAATCATGGTCAGTTGTAAAGTTAAGCTGGGATATCCATGTTTTATATTTAACCTGAACAATGAACATTCTTATCAAGTAACCCCTTTATTAAAAACTGAATAAAATGGGTTTAAAAAGTTAAAATGGGTGGAAAAGGCAGCAAGAATGGATTTTGAAAGAAGCAGAAGTGGGTCAGTAGTTGCAAAAATTAGAAAAAAAGTGGCAACAATGGGTTAAAGTGGTAAAAACAGGCATAAAAAGTAGTAAAAGGGGATTAAAAAGTGGCTCACATTGGTTTCAAGTGGCAAAAATGGGGGGAGAGTTTGGTGAAATGGCATGTAAAGTTGGTTTAACTGAGCAAAAATTGATTAACTGAGCAATTAAAATAGGCAGAAATTTGTTAAACTGGTTAAAATGGGCATAACAACTGGTAAAATGTGGTTAAAATGGGCAACAATTGGCATGAAAAGTGGTATAAAGAGGTCAATAGAGGCAATAATGGGTCAACAGAGGTGAAAATGGGCAGAGTGGTAAGAATATGTCTGGAAGCGGCAAAAGCAGGCAGATTAAAGTGGTGGAAAGGGTTTAAAATGACCAAAAATGGGTTAGAAGTTGTAATAATGGCGAAATTGGTAGGAAAAAGTAATGAAAATGGGTTAAAATTTGGCAAAATTGGTATAAAGTTGCAAATGTGTCATTTCAAAGCATCTGGTGACCCCTTCTCAGTGTCTCATGACCCCCAGCGGGATCCAGACCCCAACGTTAAGACCCACTGATTTGAGGAGCAGTGGAGGAGTTATTTAGCATCACTGTGAGAGCAAGAAGCTAAGGTGAGTAGCATCCTGGAAAAATCTTAACAACAAAAAATGTTTTTCAAGCAATGCTTTCTCATGTAGCCCAGTATTTTCCTTATTTATCTCCTGGATGGAAGATGAAGTAGTTATCATATTTAATAATGTTTCTGTGCTATTGCACATCCTTTGCTTTTCTCACATTGTCCCAGCATGAAGGTGAGGTCTCTTTTATTTTCATAGCTCATAATAATTTCACCGTGGGGCTGAATTATTCATAAAGGTCTCTTTATCTTTAAAACAAACAGATCTGGAGAATAAATGTGATAGAACTTCTAAATACAGCAGCATCATGATAAAATCAGTAGATTTTGGGTAAAATTCTGCCAGTTTGCTGATTTTAATCCTATAGATAAGACTAAGCTATGCTTTTAATAATATCCCTTATCAGGTAGATGTTGTCTAAAAAGATGGTTTTGCAACATGAACTATTACAGAAGAAGGCCAGCTTTTCAGAAAAAATGAGAGCCCTGTAGATTTTGGTGTGATGCATAGCTGAAAAAAAGAATAGTCAGCTTTGTTTGGAGCCTTTAAATCACAGCTATGAGTCACACACAGCCCTGAACTTCTACAGAAATCTATTGATGTTGTGGTTTGGCTTGATTTAATACTTTCACCGCTCTTTGTTCTGCATAAAGCCGAGGGATAAAAACACTGCAGGAATGCCGGCTGAATATTTCAAGTTTGTTTGCCTCTCAAGAGGAGAAAAGGTCGAAGCTTTTATTTCTTGTAGACGACTGTGGTAATAAGACAAGAACATTTTCATCAAGTTCAGGAAGCTTCCAGAGGGAGAGATAGTATCTGCTCAGGCGGGCGCTCTGCCTCCTCTTGGCTCACTTTCTCTTTTTCTCTCAGCTTTTTGGTTTCTGCTCTCTCCTCCTGCTGCTCCTTCACCTCCAGACCTCATTTATTTTCCTCCTTGTGTCTGAGAGGTCAAGGAGAGTGGAAAATTCTTCTCCCATCATTTCAGAAAAAGGTTTCATTTACACCTCTGGATCATGAGTTTCTGCGTTTCTGAAAATGTTGACCTTAATGCTGAAACAACTGGTGATGAGAACATAACCTTAATAGAGTTAGTTATTCATGGAGTAGAAATGCTGAATTTCATTTGGTTTCATCATCTCTGTTTTAGCATCTGTTGCTTTTCTTTATTTTGGACTAATGGTCAAACAATTTTGAACTTTGAGGATGCACAGAGTGAGGTGAAAATCCACCAAAAACATTACCCACACTCTGTCAAAAGTGGTTTTCTTTTCTGCTGCTAACTCTTCTTGCTCTACTGAAGCTCTACAGCAGTGATCATCAACTGGCAGTCATCACATATCTACCCACCAGAACATAATCATCAAATTCAAAATCTGTGCAGAGGAAAATTGTAGAGGAATAATTTTGTGGTATTTTTAGCATAGTTTTTGGAATTTATTTATTTTTATAAACTCCCTACAGCTATCAAAACAACTCCAAAAACAACTGATATTGAAAAAATGTAATCAGGAATGACTTCATGTTTCATCTGTTTCTCAGAAATCCACTTGTAAGCCATTATTTTCAAATACAATGCATGTTAAACATGTATTTATCCGTTCATTCTTAATAAAAACTGCTGCGTTATATGGAAACTTTCCTTTTCAGGTGTTTGGTAGCGCAATTTTCCTGTTTGGGTTTTTCACTTTTCGCTAAGCAACATAGACAACATGACCGCCACAGAATTATGTAGCTAAAACATCTCAGTCGCCCCCTTGTGGCTGGCTATGATACAGGGACTGATTTCACTGTTGGAGCCTAAAATTTGCATACATTTGAAAGAAAATGAAAATATACAAACAAAAATATCTTAATTAGACCATTTTAAAAATTTGAATAATGATAAAAGAAGAAGAAGAATTAGAGATGTCCCGAGATTATATTTTTCCTACACATTACCAGTTCCAGTATGTTGGGTATTGTCCAATACCAAGCACCTTTCCAATACCGGAGTATCTAGCAAATTACTTTAGACCTATATTGAACATGGCTCTACATATAAAATCATAATGTACACATCTCTGTGACTCTAAAGTTGTTTTTCCGCTGATTGTTGAGTTTTACTGCTAAATATTAAAATAAAAATACAGGGGGCTGCTTCACAGGCGCTCTATCTCTCCATTATGCTCTATTCAGGCAGCATGAGGTGATGACAAAAGGCCTGCCATTGGCTGACAAATCCTCACACAAAGTAAACAATATGATGGTTGGCATTCAAGCTAGCAGTAATAAATTATTGTAATTGGATTAATATGGATGAAAAGACGTGGAATACCAGGTTTACTGGTGATGATTAAATCGTTAAAGTTCCGAAAAGTCACACGAGTTTGAGGCTCGCTGAAAATGCTGCTGGATGGGATTCAGAGGCATCAATGGAACAAGAAAGAGGCAACGATTCATGGTTAGAAAGTTATTAAACTTCTGATAAACTGTGTCACTCCTTGTGCAACAGAGCCGATCTGGAAGGCTTTTTAATGATCACATTTGGAGAAAACCTCTCATGCAGCCACCGTTCTTTGCAGCTGCAGTGGGCCCTTCGGTTCTTCTTCACTGCTCTAACAGCGGTAGCTTATGCATGCAGTGTTTTCCGGTAGTGAAGAAGAATTAATTTCCGGTTATAGCGCGAACAGTTAGCATGGCTAAATAAAGCAAACTATAAAGTTAAACCAAACGTATTGAATCGGTGCATAAACTTGTGTTCTTGTTGATACCAATACCTGCATTTTAAGCAGTGATGGATGTATTTCCAATACTGGTGTCAGAATCTGAACAGCCTGAATGACAATGTACCATTTCAGCCCAAAAATAGTTTTTTAAATACATGATTGCATAAACAAAGGTTTTGTGTTTGTCATGATTCAGCTCAGCTCATTTTAGCAGTGATGAGGGAAGTTGTGATGAAGTTTCAGGTCTAAAAACAGACGTTCGTTCAGCGGTAAAAGCTGCAGGTGTTTGAGGAGTGACGTGAAACCGAGTCCAGCTAAAGCAGTGAGTCAGTGTTTGTGTGCGGTTAATGGTACTCTCACTGAAACCCCACAGAGACTCTGTCAGCATCAGCGCCGGCTAATGATTGATCAGCAGCTCAGTGAGTGAGTGTAGTCAAACACAGCCTGGTTTCCTTGTTTCATAGTAGCACTAGAAACTCAGATAAAAGAGAAAACACTCAGTATGAAGAGCTTCTTTTATTCTCTTTTAAAGAACTTCAGTGAACTCCAGAGCTTAGATCAAATACCACAAAGGTTTATTTTATACATGTCTTTATCACTGAAAGAAAGCTCTTTCTCTTTTTTATTAATGATTGTGTTTGTAGCCCTTCATGGCCTTGCTCTCAGCTACATCTCTGTCCTTTTAGTACATAAAGAGCAGACACGTACATCCGAGTCCCTCTGCTCTTTTTAAATACCAGACTGAAAATAAAAGAGTGTTTGCTGTGAGGGCTCCAAACTGTGCAACGATCTGTCCAAGGGCATCAGGTCAGATGAGTCAATAATCTCTGTTAAATGTGTTCTTAAAACATCAGTGAGCCTATCCTGACTTTATTTACTTAAAATGTGCAGCTTTTACTTCATGTAACTATTATTTCAGTCAGTCATTTCACATTTCAAGCATTTATTATGGTAGCAAAGCATTGCATAGTTTGGCATCAGGCTCCAGCTTCATCACCCCTCACTGATTTATCTTACATGCAGAGTTGAGGAGTGATGAGGTTACATCTGAAACCCCCAACAGGAGGATGCTGGGGTGGAGGTGGTTTGAAGCGAGAGTGCAGTGCTGATTCAGGGCAGAGCGGGCGATTTACGCAGCAGGAAGTTTGTGTATTCCTTTTTGTTTTCTGTTTCAGTCTGTCTTGTGGTGTTGGTGATCTAAGCAAATGCAAATTCTTTCTTTTCTTTTTTCTTTTTTTTTTTTAAGATTTATTTTTGGGCTTTTATGCCTCTATTAGCAGAGGACAATGGATAGAATTGGAAACAGGGATGAGAGAGCGAGGGAGAGACATGCAGGAAAGTGCCACAGGACGGATTTGAGCCTGGGCCAACCGCGTCCATGGGGCATGCCTTAAAGCCCGCCCCCCTCCACCTTTCAGATAATATGTGCTGAAACAAGCTGTTCTCAGATTTTCCCCTCATGATGTCATGTGGAGAGTTAGCACCGCCCCCAGGTTCAGTTGGCTGTCCCTGCTTGGAAGAAAGCTCCGCCCTCCTCTCCTGATCTTCTCAGCTGCCAGCTGGGATGCTGGATAGCTCCGTGGGTTACCCTCCTGACTATGGTGTGGGAGATTGATGGGTCAAATCCCAGTCAGTGCATAATCCAAGTACAGTTTGGGCCCTTGGGTAAAGTCCTGCAAACTTTGGTTTAAAGTCTGCTGAATAACATTGTAACATCAGGAGTGTCACGTCCATTTCCTGAGGAGGGCATGGTCAGGGGCGGGGTCAGACAGGTCATTAAAGTTTAAAGCCACAGACACAGAAACAGCTTGCTCTAAGCAGGGCTGAAACAGAGGGTTTTTAGACATGCAAAAATCCAATACTGGAGTATATTTTCAGCAACAGACCTCACAGGCATGTTTTGGGAACCTCTGAGACCAATATAAACTTGTCCTTAAAGGGTAAAATATGACCCCTTTAAATTACGAGGCCACTTTTGCCCCTAGTACTATGATTTCCATAGTGGGTATGATGTTAAAGAGAGCTATGGCAGGTGCAAATCTTGAGCTACATTTCTGCCTCTGATGCTGTTGTAGCCAAACTCTAAGAAGCTGCAGTTTTTGCACTTTAACATTGGCCAGAAGTAGCTTAGCATACAGCACTGATTATAAACTGGCAGGCCAGGGGCCATATCGGGCCCCCCAAAGCTCCTCATCTGGCCCCCAAAAGATGATTTCTAAACTTCCTGGTTTTTAGGATATCTTTTGCCTTTAAAAATTTATATTTTTTAAGATGTATTTTTGGGCTTTTTATGCCTTTTATTGATAGAGGTGGACAGTGGGAAGAATAGGAAACAGGTTGAGAGAGTCATAGAGACACATGCTGAAAATGATGCCACAGGCCAGATTCGAACCTGGGCTACCCACGTACATGGTGCGTGGCTTAAATCACTAGGCCATCTTCACCCCTTGTCTATAAAAATGTACATATAAATGAAACCCCAAAAAGATCAAGGTTGCAACAGTTTTATTGAGAATGATTACTATTATTCAGTTGTTTTCACTGTTTTTAGAAAACATCAAGAAAACGAACAGATTCCCCACATCAAAAGATATTGCAACCACCCCAAAGACTGGCCAGCAAAAGGATGAAAATAAATACATAAAAAAAAAGAAAATAATTACAATAAAACGGTATTATAAAACAGAGCAATGAATAAGGCACTAATTACATAAAACTTCCATAAGAGGCAGCAGAAGGCACTAAATTATTATTCTTTTAGTGTATACATTATCAGAGTAGTCCAGGCCTGCCATATTTTGTAGAATTCCTCGCTGACCCATGAGTTGTATATCTAATCTTTTCCAGCTTCAGATGAACCATGACATCACAGAACCATCGACTATCTTATTTGGACTTTCGATTAAATAAGATGAGGCGTCTTGCAAGTAGGGATGTGAACGCCAAAGCGTGGGATTGAGCTTGTGAAACACCCAGATCTGTCTGAGCCACACCAAATATTGCCAACTGTGGCTCCAGTCCGGTGGTCTTATTACACATGTGCTAAAAAGTCTCAAAGATCCAAGACCAAAATGGTCTTATCTCTGGGCATGCCCAGAAAGAGTGGAAAAGCGTAGCTGGGTGCTGATTACACCGCAGACAGGTTTGATTTGGAATGATTAGTGTTTGATCTGATTTGTTACAGAAGCCCACCTGTCAGATATTATTTGTACATATGATGCATGCTAAACACACACTTACAGTTCAGTCTTCTTTAAATCTGCAGTTGTCTGTGCCAACTCCTGGCTCTTGGAGAGTGCAGCCTTAGAAATGTGTTATCCTAATGTTTTAATCGCCTCCTTGTGGCTGGATGCAGTGTAGGTAAACAGGCTGATCCCACAGCTAATGCCTAAAAAGTCATCACATTTTGAAAGAAAATACAGATAATTGTACAAAAAATATTTCTTTTTTTTAATTCATTCAAAAGTGTGGCCCCCAAAACATCTCTAAGGACAAAATCTGGCCCTTGTACAAATGCAGTTGCTGACCTCAGGCACACAGGCTGCAGCTGTTTCCATGTAATGTTGTCTGCTTGAATTTCTAAGGCCACTTTCTGTCAGTCAAGGTGGAAATCTGCTCTTTCTAATGTGCTCCTCTTCCCTCACCCTTTCATTCAAAGATTACTCCTCGTAGTTATTTCTCTATGCTATGCTCCATACTGTCTTTGAAGATGCTCTGAAAATGGATGTGTTGAATATTTAACCTTGCCCCGAGGCTGCCGGATTCATCCTCTGACTCTCTCACAGACTTTAGCGCGGCTTATTATGGCGCTCTCGGGGAATATAAAGGATGAGATGCACAGAGCGACAGACTGCATGTGAAAATGATGTGCTGAAAAGTTTGCCCTTTCCTACAAGAACAAATTCATAAACTCAGGAAATGATTGGTATGAGACAGATTGGCTCTCACATCCAAAAAGCTAATCAGAAAATAATTAAGAGACTTCCTGCTTGGTTTGAAGACTCATGAAAGCATGATTGGAAAATTCAAAACAAAATCATTTACGAGCGAATGAACAGTTAAGAAAGAAAATACCACAAAGAAACGTCTACACAGTCAATCTCTTAAGCTTATGGTGGATAAAAAGTCTTTTAAAGTTGATGCTGAGCCGTGTTATTATCCTTAAATGACATTTTCTTTCCTCACCTTCCCTTCTGTCCCTCTTTTTCTTTGTAATGAATTGTTTATGAAAGCAGTTTGAAGCTGATGCTCCCGTCTCTCTAATTTGAAACAAAAATGAAAAAATGAAAAACACTTCAAATATTTATCAGTCATATTTTTGTGACAAATTGTTCTTGAGGTAAATGTCACTCCTTCACATGAATACTAAGGAGGTCTTCTCTTAAACACTTTGTTAAATGTCAGTCACATCATAAACGGCAGATTTGTGTGCACGACGGCGTCTCTATTGAACGACTGGAAACAGCTGCAGCCGGTTTTTGCACGTTAAAGAAGGCTGCACACACATACGAGGAATTTCACCCTCAATGAAACAATCTCCAGGAGTGCATGTGCATACAAGTTCCTCAGAAACAAAGGGGTGAAAATGTCAACTTCTGCTTCTGTTGTAGCTCCAGAGAGTAGTCTTTATCGAAAAAATCAGCGTATCATTGAAGAAGACCTGTCCCTGACTCCACGCTTGCCATATCACTGCCTCTTTTACTGCTGCATCCAAAAATCTCTCAGTGATAGATCTGAGAGTGGCAGCTACTTTTCCTCCAGGACCTGGAGTGGAGATTGTCACTGAGGTCAGTATCACTATGAAGTAGGTTTCATAGCACCCTCTGCTGATTTATTACTTTAGCCAAGCGTTGATGCAGCATGATTGGAAATTATTCAGTAGAATAGGATCGAATGATACAGTAAGATAGGAAAGAATACAGTCAGATCAGAAGGGATAGCACACAATGCAGTATGATTCACTGCTATAAGATCCAATATAACAGAGTCAAATGGAATAGATATGAATAGGAAACAGTTGGAAATAATAAGATACTGTAGAATTTGATATGTAAAGTGCAGTAACATACAATAAAATACCATACAGTACAATAAGGTACAATAATGTATCATTTTGTACCATTTTGGATCGTATCATATTGTATCATATTGTAAGTTATCGTATGACTGAACTGTACTGTACTGTACCATATTGTATCATAGCTTGTCTTTTCTTATCTTATATAACCATAAGGAAACAATAGGATACATTACAATATGATATGGTGCCAACTGATAGGATACAATATGGTAGGGTACAATATGAGCTTAGCTTAGCTTAGCTTAGTTTATCGTGAATTATCTTATCTTACTGTAATGATACATAATGGTCTGATGCAAAATAACATGATACAATACTACACATTATGATACTACATAATGACAGGATATAATACGATATGGTATGGTAGGAAATGATGCATTCAATCCAATATAGTATGATATGGTAAACTAATGTATCGTATTATACTGTATGGTATTGTATGCTGCTGTGTATGTATGTATGTTATGATACTGTATAACCATACTGTACAGTGCCGTAAAATATCTTCACTTTCTGTTCCGTACCTTAACATGCTGTACTAACGATTAGCTTACCTTAACATACAGCGCCTTACCTTACCTTACCTTAGCTTGCCTTTTTTTTTTTTTCTTTTTTTTTTTTTTTTTTAAGAATTATTTTTGGGCTTTTATACACAGGCTGGATTCAAATTTGTGCCAACTCTGCACATGGGGCGCACCTCAAACCACAAGGCCACCTGCACCCAGACCATCTTACCCTATCCTATCTGACTATACTGCACCTCATCTTATCTTAATGTACCTTACTTTATCTTATCTTACTGTACTGTACCTTACATTAGTTTACCTTAACGTGCCATACCTTATCTTATTTTATATCATCTTATCTTGTCTTATCTTAACTTAGCTTAGCTTATCGTAGCTTATCTTGTCCTATCTTATCTTACCATACCATACGTTACATTTGCTTACTTAATGTACCGTACCTAATATTAGCTTATCTTACCTTGATGTACCGTACTTTAGCTTATCTTATCGTATCCTATCTTATTTTACTTTACCATACCTTATCTTACGTTATCTTGTCCCTTACCTTACATTAGCTTACATTAACTCACCTTAACGCGGTCCGGTACAATACATAATGGTTTTATATACGACATGCTTTTATATTAAAAGATATGGTTAGTTATGAAACAATACAGTACAAAATAATATGATGTGTTACAGTACAGCATTTTACAATACAATACAATACGAAATGATACGATATAATTATAATAGGATATGATAGTAGATTACAAGTCAATCTTACAATGATACAATATGGTACAAAACCACTGGACACAACAGTATGGGATACAATACGATACAATATTATACGATTATCAAGCAATCTTTATTTTTGTAGCCACTTAATAACCAATGCCATCTCCAGGCACTTTATGAATGGGGCAGGTTTATAGTCATACTTTTGTTCTATAATGTACAAGGACCCAGATCTCAGTACTGAGCAACAACAGCAAAGTTTCAATGGCAAACAAAAAGTCCTTCAACACACAGAAACCTTGAGCAGAACCAGCCTCATGTTAAACAATCATCTGCTGAAGCTGTGTTGGCTTAAGTGGATAGAAAGAGATTTATTTATTGATTCATTGTCAACCAGACCATCTCTTTCAGTTTGGCCTAAGTGGTCTGTGCAGACTCAAGGTTGGGTCCTGAACTGAGACTGTGTGAGACTTGGTGGCTTGGATTTGCAGGGTTTTTTTTTTTTTTGATGATTTGCCTCCTGAGACTTAATATGATGGGAGAGTATATATGATACATTTCAATGTACAACACATGGCTCCTGATACTAATGAACTATTCTGTGTAATTCCTGAACTGTGAGAAAATCATATACATACATGTGGTTAAGTGAGGAATTGTAAATAGGGCCTAAATCACAGGATTGATATATTTAGTGACAGTTTTACCTCCTATCACTCTTTATTTCTGAACTAATTCTCATATTATCCTGCTGTCAACTTCCTGTTTGGTCAATTAACTTCAGTTCATGTCATCCAAAGTGCCATCATGACTAGTCATTAAGTTGGACAGGAAATCTGCGTCAAGGATTGTATTTCTAAAACTGAAATATTGATAATTGCCTTCAGCAATTATATAACTGTCTCAGGAGACAGGACAGTGATTAATTGCGCTATTTATATTTTGTACCACGTCTTAATTTAATCCATCTTTGTGTGGGAAAAAAGCCAGCCAAACAGGCTCGTCTCTGAGTTGATGTTACTTTGAAGGACATGACAGGGCGGGATAGCCTTGGTAAGAGCTATTTCCTCTTTGAGTTTTTCTTTTCTTTGGCAAACATACAGCCTTTGAAATGAATATTCAGACCCACTCTCTATATTCTCTGCAGTGTCTTTTCCTCCTCCAGCCATATGTTGGCTGTCTATTCAGCATTACTTCCTGTAGCCTTAGTCACCTCTCTAAGGAATTAGTCACCTTTTTGTCACCATTTTGCACTGCTCCTGTATATCCTCCCTCATCCCTGCTGTAATTTCCAGCTTTTTCTGCTTCTTTAAATAGTGTTAGTAAAACCCCGATGAATACATGTCAAACTCGGAGCCATGAGCATGAGACGAGCTCACAGTTCATGAAAGAAGCTCTGCGGTAAACAAATCATCTTGATTTCTGCAGCCGAAGACACGGCAGAGTTAAAAATCACATCAAGAAAAAGCAGCGTGTCAGTCATAGCGTCAGTTCTTGTGAGCAGAAAAAGAAACTACAAATAATTTACAAGGCACAGAATTTGAACATTTGATGGAAAAGACAGAATCACAAACATACAAGATGTTTACAGTCAACAGATTGTCTAATACAGTTTGGTGAGCTTTTAGATTCACCTTACAGCGATATTTTTATGCATAAAACGAACACATTTCTCCATAAATCTATCCATCTTCCTCCACTTATCTGACCCAAGCTTGGATAAGTGGTAGAAGTTGAAGGTGGAATAAGTCAACCCAGACATCTCTCTCTCCAGCAACGTCTTCCAGTTCCTTCTGAGGGATTCTGTGGAACGCCCAGGCCAGATGAGATCCATTTACTGGTTGATCAGTATTCCTGGCAACCATTACACCATAGAGTCAAAGGAACACTCCAATCAACTCAAGAAAAGGGTGGTTGAAAAGTGTAAGTCATTGGATACATACAAAGAAAATTTCCAAGGCACTGAACTTTTCATGAAGGTCAGGTAAATTGATCATCAAGAAATGTAAGGAATATGGCACATGTGTAAATCTGCCTAGATCAGGCCGTCTTCACAAAATGAACGACTGTGCAAGAAGGAGACTAGTGAGAGAGACCACCAAGACACCTATGGGGGAGTGGCAAAGAGAAAGCCATGCACTGTTGAAGAAAACTGATATTAAATCTCGACTAGAGTTTGTAAAAAGGCAAGTAGGAGACTCTATGGTCAAGAGGAAGAAAGTTTTTTAGTCTGATGAGACCAAAACGGTGATTTTTGTCCAATAGACCAGATGAAACACTGTACATCACCACAAACACACCATCCCCACTGTGAAGCACAGTGGTGGCAGCATCATGCTGTAGGGATGCTTCTTAGACAGCCAGCCCTGGAAGGCTTGTAAAGGTAGAGGGTTAAATGAATAAGGGCTGGGCAATTAATCGCAAATTAGATTAAATCACAATATGGCCCGCTGCAATTTACAAATCGCAGAGGTTGCAATATTTCTTAAACTTGAAATATGTCATAATAACAGTTCAATACATTCATTTTTGCAGCAGCAGCTTTACAAGCTTAACCTCCTCCACCCCAGCCGCCTCCTTTATAGCTTAAAGCTTGTTGCATCCTCATATTCAGATTAATGCTACTATGGATTTATTGCTTCTGAAAGAATTTCATTTTTTCAAGACACATTGTCAATTATGTGTTCATCCATATGGGGGTTTCTCGCCACGAGCTCCCTGGAAAGTCAAAGCATACTGCTTGACTAACCCAGGTAACCGACAGTAAGACATGATCACAGCTTTTCAGCTTCCCACACCGAGCATTATGATATCAGAGGAAAACAGTTGTGGTGATATGCTCACTGCCCAATCAAGACTATGAACTAGAAGACAGGAGGAAAAGGTCTAGAATTTAGGTGAAAGATTATTTGTAGTGCCATTTTTTTGAAACATTTGGCCACTGACAATGTCGTTGCATCCAACAAGATTTGTCATTGTAATGAAAATAACTTGAGATCTGAGAAAATGCATGAAATGTTGAGCCCACAAATGGAAACATGCACCAACAGCTGACTGAATATCTCCACATGACAAGCCCACATGTCTCCACAGAGTGGGATCAGCCGCTCTCGCTCTTTTCTTTACATGTCTGTTGTCTGTGGAAACTGCGGAGGGGGTCCATCTGTGTTCAGCACTGAGAGGACGAAGACGGACACAAAGGAGGGATTGAAGGACAAAGGAGCAAACGGCGAGTGAGAGAAACAACAAGATGTTTAGTACAATGTTGTGGCTCTCAAAGTCTGGCTGCTTGTAGGAGACAGTAACACTTCTGTCAGAGGAAGAGGAGGAGGGCCAGGCCACCAAAACATTAGCAATCATGTGAGGAGAGCAGGGGATGACAGAGACAGAGAGAGGACAGGGGTGAGAGTGGATGGGACAGCAGGGATATTGACCAACAAAGCAGCATGGCGAGATCAGATGACGCTAAAAGTGTTGAAGTTACAGAGAGATAAAGACTGATAATCCAGCACAGAGATATTTTATTTGGAAAGTATGGGTACCTGCTGCAGTCGCGACCCCGCTCGGGAGGCCGGTCATGAGCTGGTGACTATTAAACGCCACGCTGCCTGGCCTTGGATGACCAGAGTGGTGACTAACCTTCAGGATCATGAGTTCTCCACATGGGATCTGACGGGTGACACGAGGTAAGTTTGTCATGAAATCCTCCATCCTTAGGGTGCTGGCCCGTTTGGAAGCAATTAGAGTGAATGGACCATTAAGGATTCAAGGACAGCCAATCAAGCTGCAGCGTGGCAGCTTCCTGAACAGCTGTGTTTAAGAAGAATAGCAGGACTGAGGATAGTGGTACCCTAGTTGTTAATTAAGTAAGGATGCACTGATTAAGAAACATGAAATACCAATGTTAACAATTTGGCTGGTTACAGATCCATTTTTCACATCATCATAAGTCTTTTTTTTACTGAGCAACATGATTTGATGTGGTGGAATTTTTGTGGGTCAGTCTTCTTGAAATGTTGCTACGCTATCTTAGGAACTTCATGTGTTAATCAGGGTGAGACTACATGATCCTTTGTCTGCTCCGATGGTCACTGTGTCAGATCAGGCAACCACAAAGCCACAAATCTATGCTGTGACTTTGCTGACAGACGTGACAGACTACAGACTGGTACCCAACTGATCATTATGACTGACGTGGTGATGTTGGAAGGAAGAGAGGAAGGGTTAGATAATGCCCGGATGAAGACAACCATACTGTATTTTTAGTACTGCAGTGGCGTACTCAGGATTTTTGAGGGGCAGGGTAAAAATAACTGAAAGGGCCCCTGCTGTATTCAGCGGAGCACCAGAGATCTCAAAGAGGGGTTGCAAGGATTTGACTGCTCTGACGTTGTCAAAATACTTGGAATATATTATCTAAAATCATGGCAAAACTTTATTCAAATAGTTTATACAAGTGTCTTTTTTTATGAAGGAGTATTTTCTTAGAGTATTGTCCATGAAACATTTAAAATTGATGTTGATTTTTGACAGCTATCACTTTTTCATTCGTGGGGTTCTTTGGGTGGCTCAGCTTTGCTTAGGTACAAGTATGGGACACTCCAGGGAAAAAAGGGTTGGGAACCACTGCTCTCGAGGGCCTTTTGTATCATTTTGCTTGCTTGGATGGCACCAAAGAGGGCACTTTGATGAATTTTGTCCACTTACAAGGCACCAAAGAGGCATTTTGTCAAATTTTGCCCTCTTTAAAGGGGCACTTTTTAAAAAGTTTGGCCACTTGGGGGGCATCTTAGATGGCTCTGTCAAATGTTGCCCACTTAGATGGCACCCTTAAGAGCATGTTGTCCAATTTGTTCACTTTTGGGTCACCAAGTTTCACTTCGACAAGTTTTGACAGCATTAGGGACACCAAAGAGTACACTTTGTCAAATTTTTGCTAATTTCTAGGACACAAAAGAGTACATTTTACAAATTTTGCCCTCTTGGATGGCACCCTAGATGACACATTGTCATATTTGTCTACTCCAAGGGTACCAAAGAAAGCACTTTGTCAAGTTTTGCCCACATTTACGACACCAAAGAGTACACTAAGACAAAATTTACCCACTTGTAAGGCACCAAAGAGTACACTTATTCAGGCTTTGCCTAGTTTTAGGACACCAAACAGAGCACTTTGTCAAGTTTGCCCATGTTTAGGACACCAAAGAGAACACCTAGACAAAATTTACCCACTTGTAGTGCACCAAGAAGTACACTTTGTCAGGTTTTGCCAATTTATGGGACACCAAAAAGTACACACTATTAAATTGTATCCACTTCTTGGTCACCCTAGAGGACACTTTGTTAAATCTTGTCCACTCATAGGGCACCCAAGAGAGCCCTTTAACCAACTTTGCCAACTTTAAGGGCCAAAAAGAGAGCACTTTGTCAGGTTCAGGGCATTTTTAGGACACTGAGATTCACTTTGACAAGTTTTGCCAACTTTTAGGACACAAAAGAGTACAATTTGATAGATTTTACCCACTTGATGGGCACCAAAGAGTGTACTTTGTCAAACTGTGACAACTTTTAAGACACCGAATATTACATTTTGATCATTTTTCACACTTGTTGGGCACCAAAGAGTAAAATTTTACCCACTTTAAAGGAAACTTTTTAACCATTTTGTCCACTCGGAGGGCAGCCTAGAAGGCTTCTTATCTTTTTTTTTTTAGTATCATGTGGTGCATATTCCATAGGAGCATCCAAGAGAACACCAGTTCATCACTGCTTGCATTCAGATTGAAGAGCATTATGGCAGCATAGTAGTAGACATTAACTTTTGCTACAGCAGCTACTAGTGTTGAGAAGCTGTGTTACAATTTGGGTAGCGCATTTGAGCAGAACTGGGGACCTAAACTGATGAAAACATGAAGAATTTTGTTGAAAGACTAGTACATCTGGTGCTGACCACCAAAGGATCCAACTTTAGCTGTTTAGCTGCTAACCTTGTGCATCACTACAAACAACATGGGATGAAACAATCAACACTACAAAAGCCAGACTGGGGTAGAGTCATGCTTATAATGCTGCTGACATTAATGCATCAGAAAAATCTCTACTTATGAGAAAGAAAAATGATTTAATTCTTGGAAATCTGGTCCTTAATGCATACAGAAAGAAGCACTAGTTAACTAGCTCTACCTTCATTGTTAGAATTTCCAATCAGCCAACTATAAATTGACTCACTTTCTTAACCTCTGCAAACATTTACAAGTTTCTTCACTCCAGACATGTGCCTTTTCCAAACCATGTCATTAAGACTTAAAAAGCACTAATAACCTTGAATGTGCTGCAGCAAACACGACTTATTACTGGTTATTTTCTCAGACAGACATCTCGGCTCTTCTGGGTGTCTTGCTGCCATTTCATCCAGGGTGTACTCTTGAAAAGCACAAACTTTTTAAACTGCTTTTTGGCCTTATTATGTCACAGTCATCCACTCTTACGCCAACACTTTGAACCTCGTCTTTCATTGAATTATTCATCCTTGTGGGGCGCCTGCTGGCTAGCAGAGATTGCTCCATTCATGCCCTCCAGCAGCAGCGAGGTGAGTGAAGGCGTAGCTGTAACACACCTTCATATTGAGCTGCGAGTCTTTACGCTGGCTTAGGAGCGTGGCGTGAATTTCAGCTCATTAGCTTCTCTCATTTGAGGGAGAAACACAGCTTCCTTCGGCCCAGTGCATCGCCCTGCAGGCATTTGATGAAACAAGTTATTTGTGTCATAGTTTGTCAGCTTTACTGTCTGTAAAAGAACAAGAGACGATAAAGCAGATGCACACTTGAGTTGCACAAATGTACACACCAAACGCACACTTAGGCTGAGCGTCTGTGTGAGTCTGGGTGGGGTTAGACAGTAAATACACTCACACTGATCGGGAGCTGAATGCAAACATGAGATTATTTCAGCTTGACGAGAGCGGTTTGACAGCTTTATGGCACGCTCGGCCCTTTTCTCGGCCTCACTCAGCTGATCAGAACATAGCGATCTGAGCAGGCTGACGGAGCTGGAGGAATTATCCTTGAAATCTTTACATTACTACAAAAGCGGCCCGTGACGGCTGGCTGTAAACGTTAGCTGTAGCCAGGAGGCCAGTTATAGTATGATAAAGACTTTCAAGACTTCAAGGCTCGTCACATCCGATTACTTGACTAAATAGGGGCTACTTTTAAAGGGTAGATGTTGAGCCGCCCCTGAAAGAACATTACATATTCTGCACCCCCTCCTGACATTTAAAAAAAGTCTATTTTTAAACTACTGTCTCATCTTTAAACGTTTCTATTGGTCTGCATGTTTTTTAATCATCTTTATTTCTGTTGCAATTAGTTTGTTGCTTTTGGCTTTAAACTAATTGGCGATATTGCTGTATGATTGTGCTCTCTTCTTATTCAGTGGAAGAAGGGAGTCTGTGTTCATGCTGATGATGCACTAGAGCTGCACATTAAAAAGGAATAACTACACAAGGATAACATATTTAGGTATCCAGGTAGATAATAACATTAAAAATAATAAAAAATGAAAAATAATAACAAAAAATGAAAGTGACCTCGTCAGAGTGGTCAGAACTATGATTTTATTGTGAAAATTTAGCTTCATTAAAATGAAGATTTTTCCCAGAATAATGCACCTACAGTATCAGGCATTTTTAAAGTCCCTGTGTCGCGAAATCCTACATTTTTAACCAACTTAATATTTTACAATTAGGTTGCTGTTAACATGTGAAAACACCGAGATCTATGTGTGACTGAATTTTGGATTTAGACGGTTAGAAAGTTGCTCATCTCTTTCCTGGCTTGGAGCCTATGACATCACCGGTTGCTATGGGGAATTACCCCTCTAATGCTGCAACAATATAAAATCACTGAGCAGTTCAGCTGATGTCACTGGCTTCACTGAAAGTTAACAGCTAGTTAAATTCTGTTTTTTTTTTTTTTTTGTTCATTTTGAGAAAAATTTCTATCTATCAGCCATGGTGTCCTATGGGTCATTAGAGTATCATAACAGAGCGATTTGTGCCAGGAAACAGTAAAATTAAGCCCTAACTTCTTTCTCTCTGCTCTGATCAAAGTTCACCATAAGGTCAGGGGGGAGGCTAATCGCTGGAGTGCTTGTCTAGTTCTTAGTTGAACCAGATGCAGCAGGGGCAACCATCTTACCTGCTGAATGTGTGTTTTTAATCCACAATTCACTTGTCTTTAGTCCTGAATGATTAAAATAACTGGGTTGTGGCTTTGTCTCTCTCTAAGCGTCCCCACAGTTCAATCCCTCCTGTGTGTTCTTGTCCTAATGCCAAAGTTTAGTAAAGTATCTGAGGTAAAAGACAAACTCTATTCCAGCCAAGTCTGTCACAATAAAAGCCTCCAATTGAAGACTTTTATTTTGAAGAGCAACATTAGAAAATGTATTGTTTTCATCAGCAACTAAACAGTGACAACATCTCATAAACAGGAGACATAACTTCACATTACTCAGGAAATT
The DNA here is from genome assembly GCF_018320785.1 of Cheilinus undulatus. Lineage (NCBI taxonomy): Eukaryota > Metazoa > Chordata > Actinopteri > Labriformes > Labridae > Cheilinus > Cheilinus undulatus. Next base: position 8,503,765 of record NC_054873.1, on the reverse strand, counting down.
AGATATAAGGAATACCTGAAGGGTTAAATACAGGATGAGAAAATGAAATTGAGACTATTTAGCATGACATAAATGTGATTGTTTCACTGGAGGCTTTAGAAAAGTTGTAACATAGCAGCAGACAACACAGATGACTCCTACATTCAGGTTGTAGTATTTTTTAAAATTTGAGAGGATGGTATTTCTCGTGAGTGGGTGTGGCTTCCGCTCATTCAACGACACACCCACAGCATCCTAGAGCAGATTTTACTGCCTCATTTTTCACGATTTTGAAGCTTGATTTTATAAACTTGGAAATGTTTTCATGACTGAAATCTGGCCTGGTGGTTCATAACACAGTAGCCTGTCATACAACAAACCTAAAATGCATAACTTTAGATCACTTTACATGGACTTAAATAACTGTAAGCAACTTTATCCTGAATGGTTTAATACTTTTTGAACAGTGATGCTATGCTCTACAAATCATGCAACTATTCTAGTGTCAGTTTTCTCAGAGTAGTTTGTAGAAAAAAATCCAGATTTTCTTAGATTAAGAGCAAGAGCACCGACCTCAGAATGAGGACCCTGTTCAAACTGCAGGTGTTATTTTGATTTTGTCAAATAAATTGCTCTTTTGGGGCTTTAATGTGCCCCAAAACTCACCAGTTGAAATATGCATGTGGTTGTGGTTTTGTGAAAGTCTTCCGTACAGAAATCAGGGAACTTTGTTGTTGAAAAGGGGAATGGGTTAAGACTGTACTGTATGTATCATGATAAGTTGGAGCCATCTTCACCTTGAGCTTCATGGCAGACACCTGAAGAGTTTGAGCCAGAACTGACCCATGATTGAAACGGTTCATAATTCCCTCCAAAAACCCTGGCTGAACAAAAACAGCCCCAAAGTATGTCTGAAAAAATCCAAAGATGTTTCAGTGAAGTATTCCCAGTATGATTATTTTACAGCTCCTGGTTGTGTCAGCCTTCTTGGTCTTGAACTGTAGATACCGAACATGCTTAATATTTCAGATTCAAGATCAGGCTGCCTCCGATATAACCAGTGAGACTGAGCAGATCTGAGTCATTTCTACATTTGGTTAAGGTTTGAAGATTGTCTAGCATGTAACCAGCCTTAATGGCCATGTAAATCCCTGATTGTCTTGCAGATCTGTTTCTTCTTTCACTCCTAAATCCAAACAAAGCTGTCACCATTTTGGCTCAAACCGAGGCCGAGTACTCTCTGAATTCCATTTCTCCGTTTTCTATGCCTGAACGCCCAAACACAACCTTTATTTTGTAGCCAAAGAGGCTGTTTTCTCTACAATGTAAGAAAAAATAACATGGACCAGATGGAGTCTTAAAACCAGAACATCTGAATGTGCCCCCAGAAACAATTTGAATTTCAAAACACCTGTGTGCACCAGGCCAGAAAAGCACTGTTTTCCATTTAGAGAGCCGAACATGGTGAATATGCAGGCTACGCTGAGAGGATAAATATGGCAGCTTTCTTGATGACCCATCTTGAGTGGAAGGTTTATTTATTCTCAATCAAACACAGCGGCTGTGAAGCTTTTTCTGTACAGCACTGCTGCAGAGGCTTTCTTAGCTCAGATATGAAGGTTGATAAATGTGAATTCAATCCAAGAGAAAAGTGGAGTGGAAGGTGGCTTACTATTTTAAAGTAGACTTTCAGTGACCTGACCAGGGCTGCAGCAGCTTTATAAAAGTCCCAATGTAGCTGAGTTTCAACGCAAGTTCTGACTTATGATGGAGGTTATACTAAACTGTGATAACCATATTTTTGACCTGAATTTAAAAGAGTTTTATTTATTTATGCTTGGTACAATAAAGCAATCTTAAAAATTTAAACCCCTCAAAACAGAATTACCTTTTTATTGGTCATTTTAACGGTGTTGATGGGCTCACTGAACTAAATTATTATAACGTAATGGCAATTTCATAGCAAGGCCATAAAGTACAAACATCAGGATGCCAGAAAACAGAGAAAGGTAAAATGAGACAACTTTTATAGAAAAAAGAGGCGAAAAAATTGGTTAAATATGGCCAAAGGTGCACCATTTGAATTAAAGTTACAAAAATGGGGCAAGAATGGGCCAAATGGGTTAAAAGCAGCAAAATAGGGCAAAAGGGGGCAAAAATGAGTTAGAAGTGGCAAAAAGTAGTCGTAGCAAAAATGGGTTGAATTTTAAAAAATTGGTTAAAAATTGAAAAATAGGATAACAAATCCCAAGAAAAATAGGTCAAAAGTGGCAACAAGTTGTGGCACAAATTGCCTCAATTGGGAAAAATGGCAAAATTGGCAAAAATGGGTGAATTGTGGCCCAAAAAGAAACAAAAGTGGGGCAAGAAGAAGTGGAAAAATGTTGCCAAACAATGGCAAAAGTAGGATTAATGTGACAAATAAGGGCGGCATTTGATTACAAATTGCAAAATGGGTTAAAAGAGGCAAAAATAGGGGAAAAGTGAGATTAATGGATAAAGAATGGCAATAAGATGTAGCAAAAATGGCCACTGTTGGCAAAAAAGGGCAAAAGGGAGCAAACAAAGGTTTTTTTTGCCCTAACAAGCTACAAGAAAAACCCCGGCAAAAACAAGTAGAGAATTGGGAAACAGTTGCTAAATGGTGGTGGCAAAATGGGTTAAATGTAGAAATCGGGAAAGAATTTGTTTAAAATGGCAAAATGTGTTTCAAGTGTCAAAAAGATGTAGCAAAAATGTCCACAATTGGCAAAAGATGGCAAGAGGGGCAAAAATGAGATGTTTTTGGCCCAAAAAGTGGCAAAAAATATTGGAAAATTGGACAAAAGTTACAATACAATGACAGAAATTTTATTAAAATTGACAAAATAGGCCAACAAAACAGCCAAAATGGGTTAAAACTGGCAAAAATGGGTGGAAAGTTGCATAAATTGGTTAAGAGTGGCAAAAAAACTTTGTAAATATGGGTAAGAAGTGAAACAAATGTGGTGTAAATGGGCAATTAGTAGCATTAAATGGTCAAACTGGCATAAAATGTTTAGAGAACAAGACAATTTTGTGAAAAATAGCAAAAGAAGTAGCAAAAAAGCAAAACTGTTAGAATCTGTCAGACTTGTCACGTGTGAGGTTGCTTTAATTTTCAGAACCAGCTAGGATTTAAAAATCTTCTAGTGTGTGCCAGGCTAAAACACATAGCCGTAGCAGAAATTAGAGTTGCATGCTTTAAAGGTTACAGTTTGTTAGAAAAATGCCTCGTCAGTTTATCGGGGATGCAGTACAAACTGCCAAATTTTAAAAGGATGAGTCCTCACTGTAGGGCCACAGCCTTGTTTCATTTGATTCCTGCTGGTAGCCAATTACTGGATTTTCCTCTCTCTTCCCTGTATTTCCTGTCTCTCTGTAACATTCACTTATCATAAAAAAACAGCAAGAAAAGAATTTGAATAACAGAAAAAGAGTTTGAAATGGGGTGCACTCTCTCATAAGCTCTGTCGGTGAGGCTCAGGACCTGAGTGGAGCTGCAGTGGATTTTAGCTCTGCTTGTGTCTTTTCTACCTTAAGATAAAGACAACAGCAGTGATGCAACACACTGATACAACATTTAATAATGTTTACATAAAGCCAGCAGGGGACTGTGAGTGATGCAAAGACTGTAAAAAACAAGGATGTAGTCTCAGTCACATCATCCATTGTTTCAGATACAAAACATAGATTATAATTTAGTTCAAATTCATCCGGGAAAACTCCCACACCAATTGTTTGATATGGGCACAACTTATAAAAAAATTCTTTGAAGGTAATTGGATGAATATTCTGTCACATTCAATAGGGGCCAATCAAAGAGAGAATACAAAGTGAGGTAGGCATGCCCACCTCCATTAGTAACCTGAGCTCAACAGAGTTTGACAGTGGAGCTTGTTGGTGGATAAAACTCAATCTGAGACTGTTTGGGAGAAGTGCAGGAACATCTTTTCTGCCAAGAGCAGCCTTTAGTGTGGCTCTTTTCTCTCGTTTTAATAAAGAAACGTGGCCCTGTTCTGATAAATCTGCCGCTGTACTATGGCTACATCCGAGCTACTCACTACACTTGTGGCAGCTATTGCTATCAGTTACCAGTACAGCTAAACCCCTCCTGTAGCTACCGCCTCTTTCACCTTGCTTCATGAGAGCTTTGCAAAATGGACCCACCTGGTAACAGACATGGAATCTCACCGTTCCATCTTTTGCAAGGTCACTGAAAGTCAGTTTTAAAACCAAACCATGGAGTTTGGCTGTATTGAAAATGGTCATTCCATCGAACTTTTGATCAGTCTTGGAAAACAGAGGCAGGCCTTAAAACGCTTGGCAAACAGCTACAATGCATCCACCTGTGTGTCTACCTAAAACCTTATGAGACCGACGTAGTCGTATATGACAAGAAGAGACAGGTTATTAAAAGTTAAATAACTTTTGAACCAAAAATCGTGGCCCCTTTTTTCACTCTTGAAGCTAGCTGTTGTGCTGTTCCAGTGATGCTATCCATGCTATCATAGCCCTTAAAGAAGCTTTTCTAGTGAGCCTGGAAATTAGTCAACTTTCCAGGGTTTTTAAAGATTAAATCTACACAGGTGAATCTGAAATTAAATGTTTCTTCATCCATTTTCTGATCCATGTTTGATTGTCTCTGCTGCTAGCTTAGAATGCTAATTGCCATAATGCTCTTTGATAGGCTGACAACCAATGGCAGGCTGTTCTATCACCAGTCAGTTTTCCAAACTGTGCAGGTCATGACAGAGATGGTCTGAATAATTCATAATGGAGAGAAAGAGAGCCTGGGGAGTGGCCCTCTGTGTCACTGCAGACAGGAACTGCTTTGAGAACTGGCACAAAACAACCAACAGTGCAAGGACTTTTTTAGAAATACTTGAATATTTAGGGAACTTTTGGTTACAGAATGATTTTTTTCTCTTTTTGGTCTCCAAGAGATGGGAGTAGAAGTCTTTTTCTTTTGTTTTAATAGTCCCATAACTTCAAAATTCAAGGGACATTACTGCAGCACTAACTCTTAAGGCTGTTGTTGCCCTAAAAAAGGGTCAGCCATAATCTAGAGTATATAGAGAAGTGAACTTACAGAGACTCAGCACTTTTATCTGATGTCATGCACAGACATGAGTTGAGGCTTGTAAGAGAAGAAGGGAAGTTGTAGTGCAAGGATGTGGTTTTGAATGTGTGGTTCTTTTTAATTTTGGGATATCAAATTGTTATCTTAAAAAAGAAAAAAAGTACTGCTATAAATTTAAGGTCATATTGCCCCAGCTCTTCACAGAGCCAAAATAATCATACTTCTCTCTCCGTTCCCAAAGCGAAAGAGTTCAGTGATTGAAAAACTCGACAGCACTGGAGGACATGCTCATCCCTCAGTGGGACCTGGATCCAAAATGAACAAGGATAAAGAGGCAAACAGGTCAGCATACCAGAAAACTCCTTGATTCAATGATTTATTCAGCAATGGTGTTTCAGGCGAGTGCAGGGCGATATGGGCTAAAATGTTTTATTTTTATTTTTGCCCTTTATAGCAACAGTACAGTCAGGTGTAACAACTCTTCTCCCCCTAAAATATGCTTCAACTCAAATCTGAGCACAAGATCAAAGAAAAATGTTTCCAGTAGGTCTTTGTGAGAGCATCACTGTCCTCCACCATCAATTTTCAACATTGCATGAAGCCCACCATCAACTGTCAGCTTTAAAAAAGAAAAAAACATTAAAAACTCAAACCGTGGGAGTAGCTTGCACTTACTGGCTTAAATCATACATGAAGAGCACTTCCAAACTTTATAGTAAAACGTCAAGCCAGTTGGCAGATTGGACATCAATTAGCTCACTTAATTGGCTGAATATTATGAAACGATCCAGGTCAGCTCAGTAAAATAGGAAAATGTTAATATGTTTGTTTTTCCCTTTTTAACCTTGTAACTCAAGCTCTACTAGCTCAGACTGCTTCTATTGTCTTTCTACCAAACATTAGAAAAGTATCTACAGTATTTTTGATAAAGACTCAGATTGATAAGGAGCTTTGGGTTGAAATTGAGGTAACTTTGGTTCTTTTCAGTCCTTTCAAACACAAAAAAACAGGTACTTCAGAGTTTAAAGCCTGTGGCATCAAAATATCAAAAGTGTTGGAATAATCCTTGTTCACAGTAATGCACATTTGCTAAGGTTTTTATGTTTACTTTTAGGTGGGAGTTGAGTTGGCCCACTTTTTGCAGCTATAACAGCCTCCACTCTTCTTGGAAGGAGTGTTTTTGTGGGAATTTCTGCCTATTCATACTGTAGAGCATTTATGAGGTCAGGCACTGATGTTGGATGAGAAGACCTGGCTTGCAATCTCCATTCCAGTTCATCCTAAAGATGCTCGATGGGGTTGAGATCAGGACTCTGTGTGAGCCAGTCAGGTTCTTCCACATCAAACTCATCAACCCATGTCTTTATAGTCCTTGCCTTGTGCACTGGGGCACCGTCATGTTGGCCTTCCCTAGACTGTTTCCACAAAGTTGGAATGTTTGGAAGCATTGTCCAAAATGTCTTGGTATGCTGAAGCATTAAGATCATACTAATTATAAGGGGTCTAGCCCAAACTGTGAAAATCAGCCCCATACGGTTTCCCCTCCTCCACCAAACCTTACAGCTGGACCAGTGCAGTTGGCAGGTAATGTTCTCCTGGCATCTGCCAAACCCACACTCACCCATCTGACCGCCAAACAGGGAAGCGTGATTCGTCACTCCACAGAACACGTTTCCCACTCAGCCGAGCATCTTCTGCTTCGTGGCTGAGTTGCTGTTTTTCCTAAACGCTTCCACTTTCTAATGAATCACTCTCAGTTGACTGTGGAATAGCCAGCATGGATAAAATTCCACAAACCCTCTTGTTGCAAAGGTGTCATCCACCACAGTGCCACGCTTGAAGTCACTGAACTCTTCAGAATGACCTGCTTTGTATCACAAATGTTTAAAGATGGAGACTGCATGGCTAGGTGCTTGTTTTTCTACACCTGTGGCAACAGGTCTGATTGAAACACCAAAAATTAATAATTAACAGGTTTTTACAAATACTTTGCTCTTAAAAATACATTTCATGTCAGAAATAATACCAAACGTGGTTTTATATCTTTTCAGCCCACCATTATTTCAAGCCAACATACTCGTCCACACATACTCTGTGCCAAACTGGAGTCCATCCTGCTACTGTAGAGGCTATTATTAACTTAAGATACAATAGTGACACTCTTCATACATCCACATCTACTGCGACATCTGCTGTGCTGCAGAGATGTTTTTAAGCCATTGGAGGTAGGCTTGTGTTCATCTCAGAAAATGAGACAGACTCTGGACTCAAGTGTTCTAGGATTGAGTCCTTGGTCCCTGATGTGAAGCCACCTTAAGTACATGAACTGGAAATGCTTTTTTGTCTCCCCAAAAGGCTGCACTGATCAGCAAAGATTCTGGCAGAATAAAGTGACCCTCCTGGCTGAAAATAGAATGTAGATGCCTGCCGAACTAAATTAAAAAAACAAAAATAGTCAGAGCTTTGTATTTGTAGCCTCTGGTAAAAGTTGTGCAGCTCTGAGAAACTTGTAGCACAGAATAAAGGCACTAAGATCTAAGATTCCTCAATACTGAGCTACTGCTTTTATATTGTTCTGCATTAAAACACACAAATCTGAATTTTATTGAAGGTGTTAGTGCAAAAAATCCCCATGATTCTGTTGTTTAGCACACCTTGATTTCACACAAGGCTGTAACGCATAATATTCCATCAAAAATAGTTCTTTTGTGTCATATTTGTTTAAATCAGAAGCAGTGATTGTACTTTACGACAGCCCGTTGGCACTACAGAAGCAGCTGGATCCATGTTTGACACTGGAAACACTTTGTTCTCCGTGCGCTGCTCCCTGCTCCGATGGTGGGAGTTTCTCTCTGGAGGCTCCTCATCCTGTCAGCCTGAATGTCTGTCATGGGCGGAGGGGTTGTGTCTTTTGTATCAGGAGACGTAGTCAATTATTCAGGAGGTGGATTTACCTACTTACAGCTCTCTTGATGCCTCACCGCAGATGATTACCGTAAAAATCTGAGCGGTGAAGGCTTGCTGCTCTGTTCCTCACATTCCTCCACCCTTTCTGCCCTTTTCTAAAGCTCCCCCACTCCTCCTGAGGTAATGATATTGATTTACTCCTGACAGAAATGGGAAACGGTTGTCACTAAGTCTCCCTGAAGGGTTTAACCTGGAGGATGTCAGATTTGTTTATGCAGTCACTGAACAGAAAAGCTACTGTACTCTGCCTCATGTGTGGGTGTTGAATTCCTGCGTGACATCAAGACTCTGAAAACATTTATCTACAAAAACATGATACATATGAACCAATAAGCTGTGGTCATGGTGCAGGGAAGACTTAGGCTCAAATATCAACTGATTTTAAAACCGTGGGTGATCGTGGACATAGACAGTTCCAGCCCTCTGAATGCACACATTAGACGTCTCAGCCAGACTGTTTGTAGAAAATTTTCCAAGGACCCCAACGCTGATTAAACATCTGTTAACTGCCATTTTTATTATTCACAGTTTACATTCCCTTGTTGAACATATTACACACACACATAGGCAGACATGCACAAACAGGATCCTCATGGACGTGCACTTGCGGAGAGATGCCAGAGTGATGGCATTGCTGTCCTCATTGACGCGCTGCTGTGAACTGTTGGGGGTTCAGTGGCTTGCTTAAGGGCACTTCGACAGTACTTGGGAAGTAAACTGGCACCCCTCCAGCTACCAGGCCAAAGTCCGGATATGGTCCGACCAGGACTTGAACCGGCGACCCTCCTATTCCCAGTCCAAGTCCTTACAGACTAAGCTACTGATGTATTTTAAACTCTTCAACCTAAATACAAGCACTTATGTAATTGAGGGTGGCTTCATACTTTTTGCAATCCTTTGATAAGAAGCCCTCTGTGCTTTTTCTGAGGTTGTCAGGTTGGTTTTACATGAAGACACACCACATTTTGGTCGTCTGTCGCTGTTCTCGATAAAACCAAACTCCAGATAGCTGTCATCATATTTTCTCAGTTTAGCTGGTTTGGGCCTAGCAACACTTAATAAAGTGGATGCGCTTAAATATATATCCATTGTTGCTAGCTGGACCTGAGCAAAGTGACTGATATGTGACGATTGATAGATTTGCGTGGTATCTCACGATCATATCTGTGTTTTTATTGGACCAAAGCTGACTTATGTGTAGTGATGGGTCGTTGGTGAACGAGCCGGTTTGAAGAGCCGGCACTTTTATGTAAAATGAGAAGAGCCAGATCCTGTTTCAGAGTCGATGTATGTTATTATAACAATTTAAAAAAATATATTTTCATATATGTTGTTTTTGTGATATGTGATTGATTAGCAGGAATCATTTTTTCGACATAGACTTCCACAGGTACATCTCTCATTAGGGACACAAGCTTGATGGTACAACAATAATTATATCAGGTGTTTCATACAGCCCAGCTAGTAAGCAGATTTCATTTGACCCACAAGTGGTTTTGGGGGGGACAATAAAGTATATTTTAAAAAACAACAGCATGATATTTTCATCAATTCCAAAAACTGAGCACAGCTGGACTGAAATACCAGCACAGATATTAATTGTATGTCATGACATTGCTAAATCTAGCCGGTCAAATGAGCAAAACTGGCACCTGAAGGAAGAGCTATTGGGGAGCTGAAAGAATCGTCTCTTCTTGCTGAGCTGAACCAAATGATCCAGATCACTTAAAAGAACCTAAATTCCCATCGCTTCATATGTGGGGGTCAATGGTTAAGTATGTCGGTTTTATGGCACTGTGGTCCCTATACGTATTTATTTGATTTTGAATGACATGTCCTTACTTTAATATTTTATTTTAGATTTTTTTATGGACCTCCAAGCTGTGGCTTACAGATCCTCAGGGGTCTCCAAACCCCAGTTTGAGAACCACTATCATATTGTATCATAGTGTAGCTTATGCTATGGTATGGCATTGTATTGTGTTGTATTGTAATGTTTGGTTTTGTATCATATTATGTCCTATGGTATTGTATCATACCTGTTACAATGTATCATATTGTAATTTACCGTGACGTATTATATTGTATAGTATGTATCATACTGCATTGTGCTGTATCGTTTTGTATCATATTGTATTGAAACATTATTGTACAGAAGTGTATTGTATGGTATCATACTGTACTCTATTATATTCTCTTGTGTCATCCCAGTAGCATAGTTTATCATAGTATATCCTATCAAACCTTAGTTATCCTCTTCCTGTCCCATCATGTCCCATCCCATCATACTGTAACATATCCACTACTTCTGTACCCTGTTATTCTACACTTACCCCATTCTTATCCATCCCATTTCACTGTTAGTTTGGATTATATCATAGAAAATCATAGCATATTGTCTTCTATCCTTCTGATCTGTATGGCATCATATTGCATCATGAACATGAGAATGTGTCAGATTGTAGCCATTGGCTAATTTCCATCGTTAGTTCCTGGCAGGTTGATGGTATACATATAAAAGTGCACATTAAGCAATACAGAAGGTGGTTGTGTGACTATGCTTAAGACTGACCAGGGATAAAGTGACTATTATAGTTGGAGTGTTTAAGGTGTTAAAGTGCATAAGGCAGATGGTAAAGTGCTGAGGTGCTGATGCTATTGCTATTGTGTATTAAAGTGTATCATATCATATTGAATCATATCCTACCTACCTAGCCATATGGTAGTGTATGGTATTATATGGAACTATGTCATGTTATATTGTATTGTAACATATCCCATCTTATTGCATTGTATCATTTTGTATTTTATTGAATCCCATGGTATTGCATTTCATTGCCTCCCATTGTTTTGCATCATATCCCATTGAATCGTATCATGTTGTGTAATTCTTATATTGTAGTGTTTGACACCATTGCATCAAATCACAATGTGTTTTATATCCCATACCATCCTGTCTGATCCTATCCCAGTGTAGTATATGCCCATCTTGGGGTTTGAGCCAGATCTTAGAGGGTTAAGGTCCTCTAATAAAGCTAATCTGCTCTGATGCTGTCAGAATTTTGTCTGCTTTTTGTATTGCATCACCTCAACAACTGCATACTGAATGGTGATATATAAATGTGAGGTGGTAGCTCTTGTTGTGGGAATGCTCTTGGAGATAAACATGACAATGAATTGTGCTTTTCTCAGTAATCTGCAGAGGAGTGTTTGTTAAAAGAGAACTGTGAACTCTGTTTTTTTGCAGCATGCAGTCCGTTCAGTCCACGTGTATAATGTCAGATATTCAGTGTGCAGCCTGTGGGACTTTCTCAGTCCCATGTTTGTGTCAGGCTGTCTGCTCTGTAGCCAACCTGTTTGGTATTCAGGTAGTGAATCGGCTGTTTGGTCGCCGCCAAGCGCTGTGTGTTTGACTGAATCAGGTTAGCAGTAAAAAGCAGTCCATTAGTAAAAAGACTGCTTTTGTCCAATCCCCTGTGGTATTGTGATGATAAAGCTCACAGTGTGGCAGGAGCCAGTTAAATGGAAAATTCTGCTGATTTTTTGCCAAGTCGGCTTTGTGAATAGTGTTAACACCTCAGAATGAGAAGGATAATGAGCTGTTTAGAAGAGGACTTTTATGCTGATTATTTAGCTTGAGGCTATGCTGAGTGCATCAAAATAGTTGTTTACAGCACAAATAGAGCTTGTTGTAAAGCTTATTGTATTTTTGAGTATTTCCTGATTGTCAAGCCCCCATAATACAGTGCATAGTTTTTCTTATACTTTTTTTCACACTACAATTGAGTGAAATAAAAAAGATGATATACCAGGGTGTATTTTATGTAATTTATCCAGAAATTCACCTGTGATTTAAGAAGGTTTTCCTCTTTATTAAAAAAAAAAAAAAACACAGTGAAATCCTCTAAACTTGCAGGGCCAGAGCCAAGGACATGAAGATTAAGAATCCAGTAAAAAAATTACCCATGACCTATTGGAGATGTTTCAAAATTAGGGATACTGAGTGAACACAGACAGACTTATTAATGGAAGTATGTATGCCTCAACAGCACTAGGTGGCAATGTGTTTCAGCTAGTTACTGTGGAGCCCTTTCCTTTTGACCTTACTAAACAAATCAGCACCAAAATACAAGATAGCAGCAGTTACAGTGCCTATAAAAAGCATCTAAATCAGCATTCCTGGCTACCATTACACCATGAAGACAAAAGAACACTTCAAGCAACTTAGAGAAGAGGTTATTCAAAAGTACGAGTGAGGAGATGGATACAAAAACATTTCCTGGACTAGAGTTCACCAAAAGGTCAGTGGGAGACTCCATGGTCAAGTGGAAGAAAATTCTATGGTCTGATGAGACCAAAATGAGGCTTTTTGCCATCAGAAAAGACGCTATATTTGGTGGACACCAAAAACACTCTAGTGTTAATTTTGTCGACTAAAACTATGACTGAAAATGTTCGCTGACAGCCTTGTTTTTTTTCTATGATGAAACCCAGACTAAGACTAGCCAAAGATAGATCTGTGATGACTAAAACTGACAAAAAGTATGTTGAGTTTTGTCATGGTGACTAAAACTACACTAAAATCTAATTTAGTTATCATCGGACATCCAAAATCCATGATATTTCTCCACTTTGGGTAAATCTGTCAAAAAACAATGCATCTGTATCTCTTTTGCCCCTTAGCAGTAGAAAGCAGGGACCCCAGGTTTGGCAGGGGTGCAGGTACCAGATTTAGGCAAGAAAATAAATGCTTGGACTAAGTAAAGACTAAAATGTGAGGACTTTATATGGACTAACACTTAAAAGGGGTAGAAATGACTAAAATAGGATTAAAACTAAAAGACAAAATCAAAAGATTAAGACTAAAAATAAAAATACCAGTCAAAATAAACACTGAAACACACCACCCCCACTATGAAACATGGTGTTGGCAGCATCATGCTGTAGGGATGCTTTTCGGACGCCGGCCCTGGAAGGCTTGTAAAGGCAGAGGGTATCTGATTCAGTCTGCAACAGAATTACAGCTTGGGACAAGATTTATTTTCCAGTGAGACAATGAGCCGAAGCAGAAATGGTTAAAGACGACAAGGTGAATGTTCTGAGTTGGCCGAGTCAGAGCCCAGCACTCAGTTGACATTACTTTGCAGAAATACAGTATAAATGGGATGGATACTTTTTTATAGGCACTGTAAATGCTTCTATGTCAAGCATGGACAAATGTTGCAGCTTCGTACATTTTGCACGTACTGTACGCTTTACTTTTGGCTCAAATGCAGTACAAGCCTTCCTTCTATCTTAGGGTCCAAAAGCAGATGACATTAAATCTTCTGTTTGAATTCATGCTTGTTGAAACAGTCTTAAACTGCAGAGCATGTGCAGAACACCTCATCCAGTCCGGTCAAAATAATAAACTGTATATCTATACTTTATATCACTAAAGACCCCATCTTTCCCATTTACCACCATTCATTTTGATGGACTGTTTTCACCCAGCAAGGGCTCGGGCTGGCATCATTCGAGCTAGTACCCAGATGGATTCCTCTTAATAATGCTCGTACATCAGAGAGCTACAGCTTCAGTCGACACTGATGAAAGTACACATTCATATTTTAATCATGTCTTTAAAACTGTGAGGAGTTCACTGTGACTTATTAGCATTGCTTTGACAAACAGTATAAAACTCCAAGATATTAATTTCACTTTTAAATCGAACAGAGAAAAGGAACTAATTCTTAAATGAGGGTTGCTCACAGCAGAAAAGCTTGACTGATGCCTCAGCTCCACCATTCATTCAGCTTTTCATTCATAGATGGCACTGTTACACAATTCTAACTAAAAGATCTGCTTCACCCTGCTGATCAATGAGCCGAGTCTTTCATCATTAATACATCAAAGCTGGGGCTCAGGTAGAAAATAAGGAGATTTTTCTAATTACACACACGAGTTGTCCTATTTTGATGACATTGAATGTGTGTTTTTTTTCCTGTTTGTCAGGCTGCAGCTGTTTTTCTCCACGAAGCTGCTCTGGTTTTGAGTCTGAACATGATGTATCAGCCTAACCGGTTGTTACATGCAAATCATGATTACAAATGCAAATTGTAGACGCAGATGTATTTTGTGAGCAAATGTTAATTCTTCATCACACTAACTGGCCATTAAAAGCATTCATATGTAAACCTAAACAGATCCTTACTGAAACAGCGCTAGAGGACCGAGGAGAGTGGAGGTTTGGAGCTGAGGGTTGGACTTTATATCATAAGGATGCATTCACAGCCATCCATTAAACTTTAGAAAAATGTCCACTCTGACTTAAATATGAACCTTTATAATTGTGGTGGTAATAGGTTAAAGGTCAAGGTACCAGACTCTCATGTTTGTGTCTTGCTTGTGAACACAGTTTCTAAAGAATGCACAAAAATAGTCATGTTACACATCAAATGAAACAGAAGAAGCACAGCTACAAGACCAAATAAACAAGATTTTCCTACACCACACCAAACTCAAAAAGGAATCAAATCGATGACCACATATCAAAGTGGCTGTAGTGCTACGTAGCCAGACACTTCCGCCCTCTCTGGCAGTGGGTCTCAACCTTTTCAGCCCTGGACCCCAGAAATAGAGGTGCCAGAGACCGAGGACCCCCGCTGTACCTGAAGGTGGTTGAACACAGCCATAAACACTGAAGAATAGTCTTGTGGAGACAAGGCTGTCCATAAGGAGGGATAAAGGGGGAGGTTTCTGGGACCCAGCCAAACTGGGGGCCAGTGGAGGTCAGCAAAATCATGGGGGTTAAGCTGCAAAAAACAGATTTTATATTTGACCTAATAGGCACTCTTATCGAAGCAAAAAAATATCTTTCTTTTCATTTGTGCAGTAAATAACCTTCTTAAAATGAAATAACTTTTGTTAAAGCATATTTAAGATGGGTGAAAAATTGCTTAAATTAATGAATAATTATAAAAAATGGTGGAAAGGTGTTGAAATTGGATTATAAAGAACATGAATGAGTTAAAAATGGCAAAAATTAAATAAAACTGGCCAAAAATTAACCAAAAATGGATTAAATTGACAAGAATGGGCACAAAAAGTGGTAAAAGTAGATTAAAAAGTGGCTGAAATGGCTTTAAAGTGCAAAACATCGAGGGACGTTAGGTGGACTGGTATTAAAAATTTATATTAACTGGCAAAAATGGGATAACTGTGGTTAAAATGGGCAAAAGGGGTTGTAAAAAGTGGTTGATAGTGGCAATGAGGCAACAATAGGCAGAAAGTGGCAAGATTTGGTTTAGAAGTGACAAAAACAGGCAGAAAAAAGTGATGGAAAGGGTGTAAAATTGACAGAAACGGGTTGTAAGTGGCAAAAATGTGGTAAAAATTGGCAAATTTGGTGTTAAAAATTGATGAAAAAAGGTTAAAATTTAGTAAAATTGGTGTGAAGTGGCAACAGTGTAATTTAGAAAATTTCCTTTGTTCTTTTTTTTAAGGCATCTGGAGACCCCATCTCAGTGTCTCACGACCCCCAATGGGGTCCCGAACCCAAGGTTGAGAACCACTGCTCTACGGGATGGTGCCTGGTGCTACGGTCACAAACATGGTCTTATTTGAAAGCCCAGCCTCTACTGAAAATTCTAGTCACGTTTGTGCAGTTTCCATTTGTTTCATCTGTTTCTTTTAGTTTTCTTTGCTTTATTTTGTGTGTTTTTTTTTGTGCCCTTGAAAATAAATCTGTTCCTCATGGTGTCAAACTTTAGTTCCTTTGTAAGACTTTCTTTGAAAGGGAAATATATGGAGGTCTGGGTGATTTGAGGGGGGAAAAAATTCCATGATACAGTGACCACCTGTAATGGCATATGAGTAAAAAACAGTCTGATACCTGAGATTTTTCAAATGGAAGAGATAGTGTCAAATTGGGCCCAAATGGCACAGGAGTTTTTTTTTCTTCTTTTACTAAAATCTCTCTTACTTTGTCCTAATAACCCTCTAGTAGCATAAAAGTTGAAACAGGTAATGTCAAAATGTTGTGCTTTGGCCTACTGGAGATTTTTGGACTTCAACTGCATTATTTCTGTGGGATATATTTGCTAAAATTGCAAAAAAAAATTAGGTGAAAATGTAATTTTCATTTATAATGTGTGTGCCAACTTGATTCTCTCTGATCCAGTAAAATGTATAGACATATTTACACTTCTGAACAAATTACACAAGTGCCCTCTTCTTTATTGTACCTTGATCATTCAAATAGAACTTGTAGTTACAGAGTTATACTCATTTAAAGATGGGCTGGAAATTTTGAGCAGTGCCCTGATAAAAGAGGCTCGGGCTTAACAGGATGTTAACGGGATGTTCCTTTAGAGCTGTTTTTCCAACTTTGCACAGACATCCACACTGATTCAGTCGTGACGACTCAGAACACAAGGTCATTGGACCTTGTGTTCCTCCCTTATTTTTGAACATGATATTCCAAGTATGCTTTGAGGGACTTCAGAGAGATACTCACTCTGATTCAAAGATAAACTGGGTTGACTTTGAAGGCACAAGGTCTTTCTTCTTGACCTTACAACTGTACTCTCACTGATCAGCATTTGCTTACCTTATTGAGGCCTGACTGGTCATCCCCATGTGCTGATACATTGTGATGCAGGTGGTGGACTCTGAACGCAGCACATAGCAGAATTCCTTCCCCGTAGTTCTGCATGTAACTGATCCTCTGTTACCTCTGCCCCTGGTATTTAAACAGACAGCAGCACAGAAGCCTTTTAAATGCTTTTGGTCTTTGGGTTACCGTCTGAGACATTTCAAGTAATGAACCGAGACTTCTCCACTCAGCAGTTCTACTCATGCGTTTACCTGGGACTAAAAGTCAGCCTTCGCTGTATGAACATGTGGCATTTACAAACAATGAGGACAGAAGGATGAGCACGTGGAGAATTTAATGGTTCCCTTTAAGCTAAAGCCTTTAACTGAGCCTGAATGCCCTTAAACACACTCGAGCCTTTGTTCTGCCTGCTTTCTCTTACAGTAATGTCATTTTATATGCACCATTACAGCAGCCACCAAGCAAACCAGGCTCATTATAACATGCAGTAAACGGGAGATAAAAATGAGACCACTTAATTCTAACAGCCTTTTAATCCAAAGAAATTAAAGGCCAAGACACACGGGTTGGCCTCAGTTTTCCTTTGAGTTGTCTTTTACTTTTAGAATCATATTAATTTTTTTCTGAGTTACTTTGAGTGTTTTTCTCTGCTGCTTTGGGTTTTTTAACCATGTTTTTAATCAAACATACTAATATACAGTGCATACAGAAAGACCCCTGTCACTTTTATCAATTTTGTTACGTTGCAGCCTGATGAGACATTCATTTAAATTCATTTTTTCTCTCTAAGACTAAAATATCACATTGACAAAAGTATTCAGGCCCTTTGAAAAACACCTATCCTGCTGGATATTCCACAGTCAACTGTAAGCAACATTAGAAAGTGGAAGCGTTTAGGAACAACAGCAACTCGGCTATGAAGCAGAAGACCACGCAAAATCACAGAGCGTCAACGACTGCTAAGGTGCATGGTGCTAAAAGGTCACCAACACTCTACTGATTCCATAGTGTAAGAGTTCTGAACGTCCACTGGCATTAATGTAAGCACAAAAACTGTGAGGCGGGAGCTTCATGGAATGGGTTTCCATGGCTGAGCAGCTGCATGCAAGCCTCACATCACCAAATTCAATGGTAGGCGTTGGATGGAGTGTAAAGCACACTGATACTGGACTGTGGAGCAGTGGAGTGAGTCTGGGTTTGGATGATGGCGGAAGAACTCTACCGGCTTGCCTGCTTTGTGCCAGCTGTGAAGTTTGGTGGAGGAGGGATAACGGTATGGGGCTGTTACATGGTCTGGGCTAGACCCCTGGTGTAGTCTCATAGCTTCAGCATACCAAGACATTTTGGACATTGCTATGCTTCCAACTTTGTAGCAACAGTTTGGGGAAGGTCCATTCTATTCCAACATGACTGCACAGACTGTAAAGACATGGTTTGACCAGTTTGATGTGGAAGAACTTGACTGGCCCACAGAGACCTGACTTCAACCCCATCGAGCATCTTTGGGATGAACTAGGCCAGAGATTGTGAGCCAGGTCTTCTCGTCCAACATCAGTGCCTGACCTCATAAATGCTCTACAGAATGAATGGGCACAAATTCCCACAGAAAGATGAAAAGCCTTTCAAGAAGAGTGGAGGCTGTTAAAGCGGCAAAAGAGGGACCATCCCCATATTAAAGTGCATGCATTTGAATACAATTTCATCAGAGTCCGTGTTGTTGTGATGGTCAGGCTGATGAATGCTGCAGGATGTTGACCTAATGAGGGAGAAAGGATGGTGAAAAGAGGCTGTTTTTCACAATATTGTGAGTCATATCTCATCACTTTTCTTTGGTTTATCAATTGCACCTGTACACAGCCAACTTTGTAGATGAAAAATTAGTATTAATAGTGCAGCTTATACATCAGATTTTATCATGATCAAAAAGAATGAACTCTAACCCTCTTATTTCTGTAGGTTTTCATCAGTATCAGGATACTCAGGCTTGAATGATTATCACACTGTTTCTCACATTAAGAAGGATATTCAACACTGTAATAAAAATAATAGTGGTCCCTAAAGATGACACCTTGATTTGTATATTTGTCCGAACAGCAGGAACAGAAAAGTGTAACCTTGAATTTCCTCTTGTGTCACCGCCGTCTGTGATGGAGCGACAGTGAGCTCTTCTTCTGTGCAGGCACTCACTGTCGGGCCTTTCACTGTCACGGCCCTTTGAAGGCTGACTGAAAGGGGTCACTTTGGGCGGGAGGGGGCCGGGATGAGCCGCCTCATTCCTCAGTCACAGAGAGGAAGCGAGGAGCCGATCATTTCCATTTCAATCAGAATCAAAGTGACTCCAGATCACAAGCTAGAATAACTGATTTGTACTTAGAATGCCATAACATATAGAGCCAAAGGAGACTAAAACAGGACGTCCTTTAACATCCACATAGTCAGGGAGCATTTGTCAGAGCTAATGAATTTGATTTCTATTTGACTTCTTTCCATTGGCCTGCAGGGAGGGAGTCAGTGGTAAAATAAAAGAATATCTCCCTCCAGTTGAGAATAAGTCTTATTAAATTTATCAGCTGACATACTGTAAGAGCAACACAGACCAGTGCAACAGAATAAGATTTGACCCTGTTTAATTCAAGTATTATCCCCCAAATTACAGAGCAGAGATAAAAGTAATGGAGCAGAATTTCCCGGGCAGACTAGAATTAAAATGAAAGCCACAAGTGTTGGTCAAATATCTTTAAAGAGGTGCTAAAATCGACTAAATGGCTGAGGAGATTATCTTCCTTTTTTGAAAATCTGATCCAATTAGAGGTAATAGAGGTGCAAAATGAGGGTATGAAAAGGATTTAGAAGGCAGATGGTGAAGTTATGAGATTTTAGACAGAGACGGAGGATAGAAAATGAGTCTGCTGCTCCGTCCAAGTTTAAGATTGTGAGAGTTCAAACCAGAAATAACAGTGTGATAGGGATGTATGACTCTGGCAGTGGTTCTGCTGTCACCCAAGGCATCTGAAGTCTGAAAATCTCTACTTTCATTAACTTCACTGTCAAACTGCAGGGATGGAGGCATCAGATACAACAGTTTGCTGCCATTTGAACTAAAAAGGAGTGGTTTCATCTGGGAATGCATGCTTAGAACTCTGTATTTGGTTTTTTTGAAGATCAAATATTAAAATAAATGAATTTCTTTCTTGTTGAAAAAGGTAAGATAAGGTAAGAAGTACTGTAGTAAAAGAGGCATGACTGAAGTAAAGAGTGGCATTCATATGTGTTCATGCTTTCATACGCTGGCAGAGGTGTAAGGAGAAGGATTTTCCAGTACAGCAGATATGCCAGTAGGTAAATGGTGCTCCCAGTCCTAAGCTCTTTTTGCCCTCTAGGACTCTATGCAGGTCATATGACTGAAAGCTATGAATTCAGGATACGTATATGATGAGTGAAGTATGTGTTTCTTTAACATGGTCTTCCCTGGAGTGAGATCCAGTTTAGTCAGAGCTGATGTCCTGCTTCCTCTGTTATCATTTTTAGTCTATTTTTTAAATAATGGTAGAGTCGTCGACTCTGCCTGTGCTGTAAACAAGCTCTACTGTCTCTGCACGCCTCCCTCACTCATTCAATACAGTTGTAGCTTGCAGCTCTCAGATGCCCCCTCTTGCAGACAACTTCTGTGAGATGCCGTATCTGTAAGGATAAAAATACCCACTGAAACTGTCAAAAAGTGTTAGAGTAAGGGTTAAGATAATGGTTGGGATACCAAAAGTTAAAAGTCAAAACCCTGACCTGCAAAACCTGATCACAAAAAGTTTAATAAAGCAAACAACACGGTCTGCTTACAGGAAAAAAGCGTGTCCTCCATGAAAACTCTCTAACACAGCTAACGTAGCTAAGGCTAAAGCTAACAAAGCTACATTAGCTAAGTAAGATGTGTAACTAACGTAGCTGAAGACAATAAATCTTTTACACTTTCAAAAATTTCATGAACCCATACCTTATTTATGTAAAATAGCTATGTAGCTAACATAGTATAAGCCGGTGAAGCTACATTAGCTTATGCTACATTTTCCAAAGGTAGCTTAGCTATGTTAGCATGTACTCACATTGTGGAACCTAACATAGCTCGATGGCTTACAAAGTAACGTTAACTACTTTGCTAGTGTGGCTATGTTAGCTTCAGCTAAAGCTAACAAAGATCAAACGAGCCACCATTTGCAGAACTACAACTAAGATGGGACTGTTCATAATTTAAACTCAGATTAGACCTTTTTTCTGTTTTATTTATGAAATTTTAAGTGTTTATTATTTGCACTGTTGTTATTTCATTAATGTAGTTGCCAGACTTTGTTTATGATTAAGGTTGAATTTGGAAAAAAAAGCTCTAAATCGGGAAATATCTTGTATCAGCAAATTCAGAGTGGTCTGCAAGAGGGGACGTCTGAGATCTGCGGTCTGCAGCCAGACCCCTCTTCACACGTTTCCTTGCAACTGAGATTTCATTCTCCTCCTCTCTACTGTTGCTTTGGATATCTGCATCAAGGTTATAATAGTTTTATATTTTTCTTAAGTTCTTATTTCGTTTTCAGTTTAAATTTTCAATTCGCATCCGGCCATTTAATACTCCCCAGGCTTGGGTATACATGCCAGTCGGTATGCTGCTGTCAAAGACTTAAACTAAGGATATTTTGTTTAGTTAGTTTACTTGTGTTTAACTGTATTAACCTTGATCTGCAGTGTTGTTGTTTTGTACTTCAAAAGGAATCTGCATTATGTGCTGAGTGATCTTTTTTTCTCCTGTTTTCCCAAATTAAACTGAAATCTTAGTGGTAAAAACTTCTTCTACAATCGATAAACACAGGATGACCCTCAGAAATGGTCGGCTAAAGAGAGAAGCGGACACTTCAGGAATTAAAGCTCATTTATGCTCTATTATAGATCAGTGCATTTTAAATCATAAAATGTCACCACCCATGTACTCGTGCATCTATTACATCTGGGCGAATGTTAAAAAAATCAATCCACTAGAGGTCGCTGTATTACACTGACCTTCACACATTTTCTGTTGCTGCTCCGTTCGTGCATTGTCCTGTTCTAGTTGTCTTTCTGTGTGCCCAGGTTGTCTAACGTGAAGCATTGATTCTCCTTGGAAGAAAAGGTGATGTAACACAGTGGTACACATGCTCCCGTCCCAACTTTTTTGGAATGTGTTACATGCATTTAATTCAGAATGTCTTTATATTTCCAAAAATATGAATAATCAGTCTGAGCTTGAAATATCTTGCCTTTTTGCAGCTCAACGTAGATTGAAAGGATTTGAAAATCCCCACATTCTGTTTTTACTCACATTTTACACTGTATCCCAGCTTTTTTGGAATTGTGGTTTGTAGGTATTGTGACTAACTAAAGCTGTAAGAGTTGACAGAAGTAACCTCTTGCTTTCTGTCCCTCTGAGAGCAGATCGGGATCTAGTGTGTCGGGTTAGAGCGCGGCCCCCTTCAGTCTTCAGTGACGGTTCAATCAGGGAACCAGCGGTTCACAGAGCTCCTCCAGATTCACTTCATCCTTGCTCCTTCTGCTCCTCAGGTTCCTCAGTGTAATGGGAAGTCTTAAAAGTCTTTTGTTGCCTGTGTAAAGTGAAATCTTCTATTGTGGCTGTAAAAGCTGCTTGACTTTGAACCCGAGCCTCTTCATAGAGACACAATGAGCTTATGTGCTTTGAGCCACAGAAGAGCAGACTCATGCTGCGTCTTCCCCCTCTGTGTGAGACTTTGAATACACAAAGAGATGTGTTTCTTACACACTGAAGTGCTGTGATGTAGGACAGAATAAATAAGATGCACATTAACCTCCTATGTGTGCGAGCAGCTGATCTCATTATGATAGTCCATGCATATTACACCACTCCCTCTCAAATGGCCATATATATACATGCAAACATTCACAGTGTCAGAGACACAATTATCCTTTATATCCGTTCACATTTCCCACTCGTTGATATGTCTCTGCAGCCCGGAGTATCTCATTACTGCTGCAACAGGCCAATTCTCTCAACAGGATCATTACATTCCGTCTTTGTGGATTATGATTCACGCCCTGCATACCGATGTGACTTTTTTGGTGTGTTTCAGAGAGAAGAGCCTCCTGCAAGAGTCAGAAATAATAAAGTAACACCGAAACACAACAGAGACAATGACACTTTAGAAAGATGAACGCTAAAGGAGTGTCTTCTTTTAATCTGGAGATGGGCAAGGAAACTTTATGAAAGAAAATGGCAATGTGAAGAAAAATATTACAAAACTGGAAGATCTGGGATTTGAATCATAGCTTCCCAGTGCTCTAGACAGCTCCATGAAGATTTAGATTTTTTTTTAATGCATTAAAGATGTCATAGTTTTCAGTGTTTCTGCACTTTTCAAAATGAGCTGTTATAAAACGAGACAACCTCCATTATTTTAATGATAGATAATACTGAAATAGTACCAAAGCTTTGTAAAAAGCAGATTTCAGTCATATTTTTGACCAAAGCTGGCACAAGAGAAAAAGAGAGCTGCTGTTGCACAACAGAAATCAATACCAAGGTCTTCCAAGTCCTTTTAATGTCTCATAAAGATGCAAAAGCTACACTTACATCTCTTCAAACCACTGAAGTCAGAGGATACAGCACTGTCTAAATTGCACATATGCACTGCCAATTTTATTTTGCAGAAATACCAGGTTTTTTCTTGCTTTTTGTCAGTTAAAAAAGAAATAAACTAATAATAGGTACTTTTTTCACTGTTTCTGCCCTGACACAGAGCCTATAAAAAGTATTCACACTCTTGGATGTTTTACCCTTTTATTGATTTTATAAATCAAACATAATTTGGCTTTTTTTGATTTAAAAAAAAATCCCATAAAACCCTCTTTCATAACTAAGTGTAAACAGATTCCTACAGAGTAATGTCAATTAAATAAAAATATGTCATGTAAAATAAGTGACTGCATAAATATTCACCCCCTTAGTGCCAGCACCGAGTCTGTGTGGGTAGGTCTCAATCAGGCTTGTACATCTGGACTATGCAATTTGACTCCATTCTTCTTTGCTGCTCAAGCTCTGTCAGGATGCGCAATCAGGGTTTTTCAAGTACAGCCACACATTCTCTGTTGAATTGAGGTCTGGGCTTTGACTTGGCCATCTTTAAACCATATTTGTGTAGCTTTCGCTGTATGCTTTGTCTTTAAGTAAAATAAATCTTCCAACCCATAGTTCTCAAGCAAACATAAGGAGATTGTACTCCAGGATTTTCCCATATTTTGCCACATTCAATTTACTCTCTAGGTTTACAAGCCTTCCAGGACTAGCTGCAGAGAAGCATCCCCACAGATATGATGCTGCCGCCGTGCCTCACAGAGGGGATGGTGTGTTTCTGGGGATGTGCAGTGTTTGGTGTCTTGTCTGATGGTTAAAAAGCACCATTTTGATCTCATGAGACCAAAGAACTTTCTTCAGCTTGACCATGTAGTCTTCCACATGCCTTTTGGTGAACTCTAGTTTTCTTCAACCATGTTTTTCTCTTTGCCACTCTCCCATAAAGCTTTGACGGGTGAAGAACCGGGGCAACAGTTGTTGTAGACAGAGTCTCTCCCGTCTCATCTGCTGAAGCTTGTAACTCCTTCAGAGTAGTCACAGGTGTCTTGGTGGCCTCTCTCACTAGTCTCCTTCTTCCACGGTCACTAAGTTGGTAAGGATGGCCTGATCTAGGCAGATTCATACGTCTTGATGATGGATTTAAGTGGACTCTGGGGGATTTTGGAACTATTTTTTGTATCCATCCCCTGACTTAAACTTTTGTTAAGAATTTTCTCTAAATTGCCTGGGGTGTTCTTTTGTCTTCATGGTGTAATGGTAGCCAGGAATACTGATTAACCAGTGCTACAATCACTTTAGACAGATTCATGAATCGTAACTTAGTCTTGGCTGGCTAAATGATGTTGCACACACTGCAGTACTTCAAATATCACAGACAGATAAGTTTCCTCGTTTCCTTTTTAATATTTTCTCCCTGTTTGATTTGTTAAAGCAAAAATGTGCTTCAGGGCGCGGGAGTCTCTTCTTTACTTCTGTTGTTCAGCACTAAAGCAAGCCTTGCTAATCTTAAAAAGGCAGGCGATCAAATCCACTAAATCCAGATCTTCAGAAGAGAGTGTCATTTCTCTCCTCTTCCCTCTGAATCTGATCCAGCGTATTAAAGATTTCGGCTAATTGTGTTGTCGCATTGTGGCTCGTGCGATGGAGAGATGCGAGGCCTGGAGGCACGATGAAAGGAAGGAGCTCAGAGGAGGAGTATTAATAGTAGGACTGTGCCTCGTGAGTGTGTTTTTGTGCTTGTGTGAATGAAGATTGAAGAATCTGGATCAAAAAGATCCCCTGGGATACAGACACACTCACGCTTACACACATAAACACAGCTTATTGCGTCATTCCAGCGAGTGAAGCTTCTCCAGAGACGGAGAGCACGTTGTTGAATTATATGAGGCGGATAATAGTCTCCATCGGAGGAGTGTGTCCATATTTCTCAGTTAAAACACACGTACCTCCCTCAGAATCACACATGCTCATACAGATCCCTCTTATGAAGCCTCTCTATGGACTCATGAACACACATTAGTTTGATTCTTTCTGATCTTCTGTCTGTTTTCATCTGGAGCTCGTGTTATTAGCTGATTCTCCCTCACTTCTGACCTACCGTGTGATTGATCAAGTGCTCATATGGAAACTAATACTGGGTCCCACCAGGCAGAGAGTGAAGACGGAGCAGTTGGAGGAAACCAGGGAGCCAGAGATGGAGCCAGTGTGTCTGATTTTACTACGAGAGAGAAAGTGTTAGCGTGGGAGAAGGAAAATTAGGCCAGAAAAACAACTTTTAGTGTGATTAGTTGTGTTAAATTTGCAGAAGATGAGCAAAATTACACCAAAATTAGTCCTAGTGTGGACTGCTCCTTAAAGAATACTGAAAGTCAACAACTACTCATTAAAATCCAAATTGCCTGTGCTTTTTCTTGGAGGTGTATGAGCTTGATTTCTGATTGCACTGTGTGGCTGCTAGAAATGTGGTTGGCTCTCGGCATTTCAGGGTGGGGCTTAGTGATAGATCACCAACAGCAAAAAAGTCATGCTAAATAAACCCTGAATGCACACGGCAGAGACAGAGACAGGTGGCCATTTTCCAGAAAGTTTACTGCTCTGATGGACGGCTTTTTAAAGGGTTCTTTTTTTTTGGTGGTGGTTTCAGACATAACAGCGAATCTTTGAGGTGAAATGTCAGGTTCTGAAGGTTTTCACTTCCACAGCAGAGAGAGAGAGCTCCAGAGTCGGACATGAAAGCCAGAAATATCAACCCCTGTGTAAAATCAATGGTATTGATCAGAAACTAGCTTTATTATGTTTTATGTTTGTGCTGTCAGGAGCGGCGTGCACACAGAGACTGAAAACTGAAAGGGTGCCGGTGAGCGTTGTTTTTAGAGGTTTTCAGTAATATGGGCTCAGATGTGACCTTGACAGGCTAAAGGAGGTGGAGGTGTGAGAGGAAGATGTGTGTGTTTGTGTGTGAGTTTACAGGCGAGTTGCTATGGAGGGGCCGTGGCTGTAAAAGCCTGATAAGCCAAACCAGAGAGCCAATCGCACTGCTGCCATCTCACCCACTGACATAATGATTCAACACAGCTGTCACCTGTCTGCAAGACGACTGCTGAGAGTGTGCTGTATGTTTATACACTGTAAGCTTAGATTGTGAGTCACTTCTGTTTGATCAAGTACTTAGATGAATATAAATGTTAATAATTCTCTGTATTTACCTTAGGGTCTGCATATGGCTGGGCAATATAGACCAAACTCATATATCTGTATCCTCTAGCTGAAGGATTAATAGATGATTGTAGCAGTACAAGAGACAACAACTTTGATATGATTCTAGTAGAAATCAAACCATAATGAAACCTGTCTGATACCATGGCAACAAAAATAGAAGTCCCAGACAGCTAATATTTTGTAATTGTTCCTTTGTAATGATCAAACCCCCCCACCACTATCTAAATTGTACAAAAACACTGGCAACATTTCCATTTATTAGGGCTGGATCACCAACCTACAGACGACTTCATTTTCCTGTCTGAAGAACAGCTAACTTGGGGCTTTAACATGCTCAAAAACTCACAAAACTTAACAGAAAATTTGATATATTTTTGTATCTTGGTGAACTTGTGCAAGTCTATCAAGCAGGGGCCCCAGAGGGACCCCAAATAAAGGGTAGTGGACTGGGTATGAGCTATATGCATGAAAATTGGTACACATATGTATCATTATGAGAGGGAATAAACTCTCTTGGGGCCATCCTCTAAAATTTTCAGGAAGTGCACTGCAAACAGCTAAAGGTCACATTTTGGCGTTTTTGGGTGATTCACAAATTTCATATTTTAACAAACTGATCCAAGGGATTTCATCTGATTGACTCAAGATTTTTTTTTGCTTATACTAGACAGCCTGGAGATCTAAAGTTGTGCAATCTGTTGAGTTTTCACCATCGGATGGGCCGTGACTGGAGTCCGAACTTTAACTTTTTTTTGGTACATTTTATGCAGTGAAAAAACACCAATAATGCCTTAATGCATTTTAATGCTAATGTCAATCATCACCAAACTTCACAGAGATGATCACACATTGATCCTGAATACATTCATACAACAATATCATTACTTTGTCACAGCGCCCCCTTCTGGCAATTGAACATTTCCATCTATGATGTTTTGAATTTCTTCTCGAAATGTTAAGGGAAACTACAGGCGCACCATTCTACCTAGGCTTATGATTTTTGGTCTGCATGTGGATCATCATAAGACCTACAAGAAAAAAAAGCCTCTTGGACCCCTGCCCAAAACCCAACAGGAAGTCAACTAGCTCAATTTTAAAATAAGAGGTTTTTGATGGTCCTAAATTACTTTAACCTATTATACCTTTAGTATTCACAATATTCTGTGATCCTTTTTCTTGCAAGACAACAGTATCAGACTGAATGCACCTTCATGCAAACATCTCATCATAGCGCCCCCTATTGGCAACTGGACATGACACAAACAGGTCATATCTTCATATCCTCTTATTTTGCTTAACCGATGGAGCTCTGATTTTGAAAGAAAGGCCTTAATAACACAGATATGTTTCATTAAAGGATGTCTCACGGGCGATAGCGAGGATTTCAATATCTCGCCAATTTGACAGGAAGTATGTGCAACTCTTATATTTTACATGTAGCATCAAGGTCTGCCCCTTTACATTTTCAAAGGTTAATTTCTTCAGTTTGATGTGGCACCCCTACTGGAAACAGGAAGTGACACAATTGGGCCATTTCTTTTTTAGGTGAGGAATTAGTTCTCACACCGTTTCACAGGAAGATGACAGCAGGAATAGGAAAAGGAAGTAGGTGAGTTTGGTATGGAATGAGGTTTTCCCTAAACTATACCTGGATCTGTAATCAATGGTTTACTTTTAGATAAATAACCTGATTAGAGATCAGTTAATGAACATACACTCTGCCCTTTTGCTCCTTTGACACACACAATGATAGACAAACACACACTCTCTATGGTGTTGGAGTGCTCATCCAGGACAGATGTCTCTTCTTTTTTGAGAAATCACTCCCATGAAGGCCTGACACATGATAAAATGGTGTATTATTGGAGAAACTGAGTGTGTAGCAGATGTTTGTCATGTTTGTGCATAGTCTGAGAAGGCAGTCAGTCCACCTGCCTCTCCAAACAGGGCAAGTAAAGACAGAGGAGGATGGAGAAAAAGGAAGCAGCAAAGGTCCCCTGTGTTTTCCCAGCGTGGTTAGATTGTGCTGGAATTAAATTTCACAACAAAAACAAACAGCGGGACACAGACAGGCCGGCCTCCTTCCCTCCCACCTCTCTCTGCTGTTCTCTTCATCCCCAACAATCTCTCCTTCCCCACCGTCTTCTCCTCTTTCCCTCCCTCTTTTTCATCTCGTCCCCTCCCTGATTTTTGCTCTCAGCCAAGTGTTTTCTTCTCTGAACCCTCCCCTGCTTTCTGTGATCTCATCAAAGCAGAGACCTGATGTAAGAAACCAATTACTCAACAGATGATGCTGCTCTTTCAGACTGTGAGTAATCCTGTTGTTTGAAGCTGCATGTCATCAGAGGTCGTTCAACAGAGTCATTATTTTGCAAAAATGCCAGATTTTGCAGGCTGAAACCAGATCTATGTGGTCCTGTGATTGATTGGCAGCCAGTTCAAGGTGTACCCCTCCTCTCAACCAATGACAGCTGGGATCAGCTCCAGCCCCCTGCAACCCTGATATTACAGTATTGATTGATAATAGAAGGATGGAAAAGTCATTGCCCAGTGAAACATTGCAGTGGAAACTATCTTTGCTTTGGGAGTAGATCACAGTAACTTTTCAGCAATGCCAGAGCAAAATGATGACAGATCATCCCCCTGAATGGAGATGTGATTGAAGCAGAGAAGAAAGGGTAGGGCAGGGCCAGTTGACAGCGGACAGTCTGAGGCAGAGCAGCATGACTCTGCCTCCAACATGACTGTCAGTTAGTCAGCTAGAACTCTTTTGAACTACATGGTGGTAACATTTCAACCTACTCTACTGCAGTCCACTGTGATTGACTCTTCAGCTGACAGCGCTGACAGCAACCTGGCAGGAGAGACACTCAGTGGTGTGCTGGGATGTTACAACTGAGTTAAAGTAGGGTGCACTCTTTCTAGCCTTTTTCAAACTTGCACAAAGAACCATTGATGATTTCCCACTGAGTTTAAGATGAGCTGCAGGCATAAATGCAAGTGGTTAGATTTTTCACCCCAGATTTATCTGGACATCTCTCAGCCCCATGCAAAGAAAAAAAGAATTCTTCTGAACAAATATTTCTGCAGATATTTACAACTGCCATATTTATCAGCCTTAAATTTCTGTAAAAATGTCCAATTATACCTTACAGTATCGGTGGTTATGCATGGTCCCACACACTCAAGGAGGCCCACTGTGAGCCCTGACTTTTAGATAAGGCCCAAATGTGAGACAGCTACCAGACTGTCTACTTCCCCACTCCTCTCTTAGCTCCACCTGAACAGGCCTCCATTTGAACAGGAAAAAATAGGTGTTTGTTACCTTAACAAAAGGTGTGCATGCATAGGTATCAGCTAGAATAAGTTTGGATATATCGGTGTTTTGGATATTTGCATAAATCCATTATCGTGCATCGCTGAAGTAAATGGTTAATAATTCCTAGTTTTTTCAACGACAAAGACAGAAAAGGTATAATCACACAATTAAAAAAACTTGAATGGATCAACATTTGGATCCGATTCTGGCATGAATAATGTCGAATATATATAATTTAGTTTGCTGCCTATTTCTGCTACTGAAAAGCCACCCTACAGGGCATTTTACCATGGTTTACCAAAGAAAGGGCACCCTGAAGAGCACATTACCATTTTTACCACTGGGAAAGGCATCCTAGAGGGTGCTTGGTCACATTTTTACCTATGGAAGGGAACCCTAGAGGGCATTATACAGTGTTTTTAACACGGGAAAGCATCCTAGAACGCATTGACCATGTTTTCACCAATGTAAAGACACCCTAGAGGGCATTTACCAGGGTTTTTTCAATGGATTAGCACCTTAGAGGGCACTTTACTATGGTTTTACCAATGGAAGGGCATCCTAAAGGGCACTTTACCATGTCTTTATTACTGGAAGGGCATCCTAGAGTGCACTTCACCATGTTTTTAGCAACGCTCTACCACTGGAAGGGCATCCTGGAGGGAACTTCACCATGGTTCATTTCAGTGGATGACACCCTAGAGCAGTGGTTCCCAAAATTAGGACTCCCAGGGGGTTCTCTACAGTGAAGGAGGTAGCTTTCAAAAAAACAAAAAGAAATTTAATATGATTTAAAATCATACATTTTGTTCATTATTATTAAATATTTTGTTAAAATGAGTCCAATTTAGAATAGAAATATAGTTACCGAGTGATAGTTGTGCTTAAATGTAAGTAAAGATATAAAACTACCTAAAAAGCAAGTTGCTTTCGACAACATCTTGTGCTCTATCCCCCTCAAGAGAAGGTGGGGGTCCCCAGTCTCTGATGCTATTATTCCGGGGGTCATGAGCTGAGAAGTTTGGGCTGAGAACCCCTGCCCTAGAGGATACTTTTACATGTTACTACTGGAAAGGCACCCCAAGGGCACTTTGCAATTTTTAAACTGCCAAAAAGCCACCTACAGCGCACTTTACCTAGTTTTTACCACTGGAAGGGCGTCCTGAAGGGCACATTACCATGTTTAAACTGCCTGAAAGCCACCTACAGGGCACTTTACCATGTTTTTACCACTGGAAGGCCATCATAGAGAGCACTTTGCCATATTTTAACCAAATGGAGGGGAAACCCACAGAGGACTATACCATGTTTCATTTCAATGGATGGCACTTTGCCATGTTTAAACCGCCCAAAGACTACCTACAGGGCACTTTACCATGTTTTTACCACTAGAAGGGCATCAAAAATAGCACTTCACTATATTGTTTTTTTCAGCAGAAGGGCATGCTGCCAACAATACATTTACCATCTTTAGATGACTGAATGGACACTTAGGAGGAAACTTTGTCACATTTGATCAACTGTTAGGGCACCTTGTGTTCCTTTTCATGTTTTATCTACAACAGGTGCATCTAAGAGGGCACTTCTGCAGCAGTTTTGCAAACATTGTGGAACCTGGGGGCAATATGCGTCTATATATAAGCAGTTGGGGATTTGGTGCCCTGACAGTACTCAGGACATGAACTGGCACCTCCCTAGCACATATATCCAATTTGGTTCAACTTTGAGTTGGACTGGAGAGACGCTGACTCCTAACCCAAGTCTGAAGACTGAGCTACTGCCCATACTGTTAGAGGAGTTCATTGTGCTGCTGAAAAAAAGAAAAAAAGAAAAAGAAAGATGATGGGTGTTGGCAAAAGTCCAACCATCACTTTAACCTCTGTCAGGTTGGGGTTTTGTGAAATATCTAAAGTAAAATTTAGCAAGACATGCTTGTCCATCCCCTTTTACTGGATTCATTTATCTCCACCAGGACAGACACTTACCAGAACCGTCTGATGACTTGAGATTAAATTTTGTCCCGTGGACGCCTTGACCAGACGTGACCATGTATTCCCATTCCCATGTATTCCCATGTTTTTCTATGGATGAATGGAAAGTGATTCTTGCAAATGTCAGTGCCACAGGCGTGTAAAACGAGCCGCTGCTCTCATTAGGCGGAGGGATTTCACTTCATACGGGACACTGATGCAAGACGATTGTAAGAGCACCACAGCGGGCTGTCAGACGTCATAAATGACTGAGTATACAGTGAAAGAGACAAACCATGAATTCGTTTCAAGTTTCTGCATGATTTATAACTTTAAGCACAGATTATAAAGGTTGTGAGGTGAAAATCCCTTTAGTGATTGCAGAAAGAAAACAAATATTTGTGCACTAATCCAGGTGCTGCATTCTTTGTGCTTTTCTAGCCACAACCTCCCTGCGCAAACTCTCTTTATATCAGATTACATGTCTGGACTTTGACCTGCAGTGAGTGAAGCTGTCACTTTGCCAGCTCCGTGCCTCTGTCGCCAGCCGTTCCCCAGGTGCAGCTGAGCCGTCCTTGCAGCGGGGTCACATCGGTGCTCTGATTAGTGGGGCACTGGAGTAGACCGACTCAGAGGAGAGGCAGAACACAGCTCGGTTTATGTGCACAGAGGTGACCTCTCACCTGCAGGCTTCATGTGCTGACTGGGAGGTTTGGAGTCAGGCTGTGAATAACCTACTGCTGACTAAAACACACTGTCTGTGTCTGCTTTTAGCTCTGCTCTATATTTATCTTTTTAATTTCCTGGCTTCTCATTTCATTTGAGCTCTCTAATTGTTCTGTTGTGTCTAATTTCTCTGCCTTTTCCAGTCAGGGCTTTGTTTACATGGGCTCAATAATGTGACTGTTGAAAATATTGACTTTAATTTGCCTCTCAGGCTGAACAATAACAGCATCATGATATTATGCATCATAGTGTTGTATTTTTTAACATTGCAAGTATTGATTTTTATTAGGATATGGAAAATGCATACAAAATCCTTTATAAGGCTGATGTTAAAGTGCACGAACTGTTGAGATTCATTAAAGCATAAGCTGAGTGATCAATACAAACAAATGTCAAACTTGATCAAACCTGGGATGTAAACTGTTAATTAATATCTGATTAGATGCAAACATTGTTTGCATTTGACTGCTCTAATGTGAAGAAAACATTGAGAAAACAGTCAAATGGAGTACAGTTATTCAGCATGGGATCATGGCGTCATGGAATCAGTTCGCCATCATTTACGTTGCCGGCCTGGGATCGTCTTTGCAGGTTGGTTCTACCCTTCCCTATTGCACTTGCAGGCGTGGCCACACATGCTCAAAAGAGGGTTGCTTATGGAGACCTCCACAGTGCACTCGACTCATTAAGCAAGGATAGTCTCTGTACAATATCTACCCTATGTTCTGGTACAGAGAGTACTGTAAAGTGCGGTGGATCCACCTCTGACGTCATCCCAGCCCATTGGGACACAGGGGTATGTCTTCGCCCCTATGCTCTTCAGTACCTGTGTGGACTGGGTGATGGGGCAGGTAACAGGGGCAGTGAACTGTGGAGTGCCATTCGCAATGTCTTGTTTGCTGAGGATGCTGTGATTCTTGCAGAGACTAAAGATGTCCTTGAAGCATTGGGAAGGCACGTCTACTAGGCCAAAACAAAGATCCAGACATTTGGGGACCCTTTGGATACTGCCATTGAACCTGCACCTGCAAGGTGAGAGTGTGGAAGTTGTGGAGCAGTTCACCTATCTTGGCAGCATAATCCATCAATCCATGAACTGCAAGGCTAAGATCAAGTACAGACTTGGCCTTGCACATGAGGCGATGGGTTTGCTGGGCAAGACATTGTGGCGCTCACAGTATCTAAGCAATCAGATGAAAGCCAAAGTCTTGGTCCTCCTGGTCTTCCTGTACTCCTGTGAGGCCTGGATGTTGACTGATGGTCAGAGGTGTCTGCTGGACTCATTTGTGACAACTTCTTTTTATTTCTGGGTATCGTTGGAAAGGCCGGGTGTCTAATTGGATGTGCTTAAGGGAGCCGGTGCTCTTTCCCTGGGTCTGATCCAGTCCAATGCATTCTGTGTGCCTGAAACCTGGTGGGTTGGACCCATGGACTATAGACAGAATTAGACAAAGCCTGTGTGACGTCTGTTTACAAGAGATAGACTCAAGAAAGCTTCTGAAGTTAATCCATCTCGATATTGAAATCGCTGTCTCAACCGAACTTTGAATCAACCTAACAGCAGACGAGAGCCCGCCCACTGAGCTTGACTTCCTGTCAGCTCAGCTAGCACTAAAGCCGTCCTGGAGGTAGCTTCTGCCTGTCAAGCTATCAGTCAATCAAATAAGACGTGCCAATTGGTGTGCAGTGAGGTTTTTCCTAAATATAATCCAAATGATTGTGGTACAAAAAAATTCACCCCCTTACAGTGAGAGGACATGACAGCATAAGCTTCGTTTTTTGAACCAGGCTGTAAACCAGTTTATTTCTAGTGTAAAAAATAGCTTTTTAATAGGTGTTCAGACGGGCCTTCCAGTGTTCCTGCAGCCAGCCTCAAGTGGACACTCACCATATTGTAATTTTTTACACTTCCACATCGGCTTTATTTTTTAGAACCATGGTTGCTGCTTGGTTGGACCACACCTGTGATATATTTCAAATCTATCTAAAAAAACACCCCATATAAGGTGTTTGGGAAAGGTGTATGTAACCCAGGCTCAACAAGTATGACGTTAACCATCAGCTGAGCCAGTAAGTGAATCAAAATGTTGCCAAAGCCGGTTTGGAGAAGAGAAAAAACACATTTTCTTACAAGAAAATCTTTCAGTGCAGTTCTACAGATATTGCAAACAGTTTCAAATGAAGATGTGCATCTCAAGCAGTTTTAAAGCTGTTTCTTTTAACACCAGAAAACCCTTTTTTATTCTGAGCTAAAGGAAGGGCTGTTGAGTTAGTGTGAACACAGAGCTGAAAACAACAAATAACAGGGGGGATTGACATCACTCTCTTTTAGAAGTCTTTACTCCACAGTATATGGGATATTTTTTTCTTTGTTAATGTATTGGATATTTCCCAAAAGATTAAGTACAGTTACAAAAGGAAAGTCTACAATAAATGTTATGGTTTTGATAATAATATAATAGGATTAAAGACTTGCACAGAATAGATTAAGTAAAAGTGCATTTTAAAACCTGGATTGGTACTGATAAGTGCTGACAGCTTGTGTCTAATCTCTCTGAGTTGTTTTTCCAGTAGGAAATGTAATGAAGGTGTATCCATATTCTCTGCTGCTGTCCAACAGCACAGTGCTTGATATTCTTTACTGTGATTAAACAACCACATCTGACTCCATCGTACTGTGAATGACAAAGGAAAGGTGAAGGTGTTTACATGGACTTTGTCGGCTCTGCTTTCAGCTCTTTAATTACACAGTGATCACATTTTCTGTGTGCATGTAAACACGCTCTCTCTTAGCCTCTCTCCCTGAGTCAGTATGTTGACATGCACACCCACAAGGGTGCTTTCACATTAGGGACCTGTTTGTGAATATTTTTACATCTGATTAGATTTAAATAATGATTGTTTGGTTAAGTCAAGGAAAGACTGAGAAAACAATCATAAAGGCATACTATTAATATGATACAGGACTCTAGCAGCAGTCAAACAGTGTCTGCTAATTTCAGCAGTGCTAGCACCACCAGCTTTCAAGCCTCTTTGCCGGTTAATGTCCACAGAGCCTCAGTTACATGTGAGTGTAACCTGACAGCCTGAATACAACTGTATCCTCATGTTTTTACGTCAAAAGTAGTGCTTAACTGTGCTTTTTCTACTACATACCATAGCCGCATTTCCATCAGCTGGGTCAGTTTGATTGAGTACGGTTTGGTACTGTTCGGTACGCTAACCCCCAAAATAGTTTGTGGTTCTACAGAAATCTGTACCCTCACTTGATGGCTGATCTGTTGAAGCTATGCATGTGGCAGAGATGGGGGCTCAAGTCCGTGCACTTAAGATGCACACATCAGTGACTTGAGACTTGACTTTGACTCATGATTTGGGACTCGTGCAGAATCTTCCTCCCCTTCTGTTTGACAGTTCATGTGTCTTTTACGCAGCACCAATGGCTGCTCTCCTCTCCTCCTCGTCTTTTTTTCATGCTGCATAACAATGACCCACAACCGCAATGCTCACACACGCAAATATATCTGACAAATAACAAGAACGTTTAATCTCCAATGTCTCAGTGTCTGTCTCTGTCAGTGAAGTGTAACTCATGTCTCTGTAGTGTTTCATATGTACACAGAGAGGAGCTTTATTAAGAGGAGAGCTGATATTGATCATGTTGATGAGGGAAAAAGAGAAAGAGCATGTGTTTCATCTTATAGCAGAGGTACATATGATACAATACATTGCCAAAAGTATTCACTCACCCATCCAAATATTTGAAATCAGGTGTTCCAAGCACTACCATGCCCACAGGTGTATAATATCAAGCACCTAGGCATGCAGACTGTTTCTACAAACATTTGTGAAAGAATGGGTCGCTCTCAGGAGCTCAGTGAATTCCAGCGTGGTGCTGTGATAGGATGCCGCCTGTGCAACAAGTCCAGTCATGAAATTTCCTAAATATTTCACAGTCAACTGTCAGTGGTATTGTAACAAAGTGGAAGTGATTGGGAATGACAGCAACTCAGCCATGAAATGGTAGGCCACGTAAAATGATGGAGCGGGGTCAGTGGATGCTGAGGGGCATAGAGCGCAGAGGTCGCCAACTTTCTGCAGAGTCAGTCGATACAGACCTCCAAACTTCATGTGGCCTTCAGTTTAGCTCAAGAACAGAGCGTAGAGAGCTTCATGGAATGGGTTTCCATGGCCGAGCAGCTGCATCCAAGCCATACATCACCAAGTGAAATGCAAGCGGTGTAAAGCACGCCACCATTGGACTCTAGAGCAATGGAGACGCGTTCTCTGCAGTGACGAATCGCGCTTCTCCATCTGGCGCACCGATGGATGAGTCTGGGTTTGGAGAACGCTACTTGTCTGACTGCACTGTGCCAAGTGTAAAGTTTGGTGGAGGGGGGATTATGGTGTGGGGTTGTTTTTCAGGAGCTGGGCTTGGCCCCTTAGTTCCAGTGAAAGGAACTCTGAATGCTTCAGCATACCAAGAGGTTTTGGACAATTCCATGCTCCCAACTTTGTGGGAACAGTTTGGGGATGGCCCCTTCCTGTTCCAACATGACTGTGCACCAGTGCACAAAGCAAGGTCCATAAAGACATGGATGAGAGAGTTTGGTGTGGATGAACTTGACTGGCCTGCACAGAGTCCTGACTTTAACCCGATAGAACACCTTTGGGATGAATTAGAGTAGAGACTGAGAGCCAGGCCTTCTCGTTAAACATCAGTGAGTGAGCTCACAAATGTGCTTCCAGAGGAATGGTCAAAAATTCCCATAAACATACTCCTAAACCTTGTGGAAAGCCTTCCCAGAAGAGTTGAAGCTGTTATAGCTGCAATGGGTGTACTGACGTCATATTAAACCCTATGGATTAAGAATGGGATGTCAGTTAAGTTCATATGCAGGCGAGTCAAGGCAGGTGAGCAAATACTTTGGCAATATAGTGTACATTCACTAGTGATGTAACCTGGATACATCATCAGTGATGTTACCCGGAGTCCTCAAGTGTTTCAGGTCTTTCAAACATCATAAACTCTTGTCTGGGCGACCCAACCTGGGGTGATCGAGCCCCAGCTTGTGTCCAGGTAGCGCTACCCTACCCATGGATCCCCTCTCTTGATCCACAGCCACTGTGAGGCAACCTCAGCCACCTCAGTGACCCTTTGCCTCCTGGCACCTGTGATGCCCAGCATGTTGTAGGCCTTGCAGAGCATGTAAACCCTCGGCATCCCACCTCAGTGGGCTCACGTCCAGCTGTTGCGTTGGAACTCCTCCACCAGCCCAGCATATTTAGCCCTCTTCCTCTCTGGAGGTTGCTGAGATCGGAACCACGTCTGGTCTAAGTGGTGTTATGGCTACCTTTTATGGGAACTTCAGTTGCTTCCCCAAGTCAACTCTCAGCCCCTATGGAGGGCAAAGGAGGTGGTTCTGGCAGCAGCTGTTAGTTTTTCCCTGGCCCTGACAAAAGCGATGGTCTTCTTCACTGGGTGTAGGCGCTTGCTGTGGTTAACTCCACTGCAGATGGTGTTTGCTTTGACTCTCAACAAAAAGAATATCTTCTGGTTAGACACTCCTGGTTCCTTGTCATCCTCTGTGCAGCCTCTTTCCTTGTTACTTGTCCATCTCAATGTGAGCGACAGAGAGTGAAATAAGAATAGGGTGACAGGGGTTGAGCTGCATTGCACTCAGTCGCTCAGAGGCTGTGCAGGATACCATTAAAGGAATCTCTGTCACCAAAAGGACTTGAAGTTGCTTCACGTGTTTAGGAGGTTTTTGCAAGAACATGAATATGGTGTGCTTTGAGACTTCAGCTTCATTTTTGGTGTGCCTCAGGCAACAAAATGGTTAAAAAAACCTCTGATTTAGGTGTGAAATTTGGCTCTCTGTAATTTCAGTCACTCCAACATGTTCAAAAGCATGTCTAGTTTGAGTTGGACTACCATAGACATTTGACATCCTCCAACCGCATGTAAACGCTCCCTCTCTCTCTCCCTCATGCTCACACTTAAATTCACACACATATTCTCTCTCTTCTCAGTGTGTTTCCTGCCACATGAGCGTGTTGCAGGAAAAGGAATGTAGCTCCACTCTGTTTACCTCTTCCTCGTTTTCTCGCTCTCTCACTTCTAATAGATCCACTCTCTCTCTCTGCCACCTCCTTTCCCCCCCCTCTCTCTTTCTCTCTCTCTCTCTCTCTCTTTCTCTCTGCGAGTATGCTCAGTCATTCAGCTCCGTGCACCGCTGCCGTTTTGGAGAGCCGCTGGGAAGCCTGTGATTGGGGAAATTGAGCGCTCGTGTCGGAGCCAGCTTCCTGAGAGAGAAACTAGATCCAGGAAAGGGGCGAGTGGATTTTAATCCACTCTTGTCAAGAAGAGATGGATTTCTGGCACTTGTGAACTTTGGAGGGGATGTACTGCATGTGTAAGAGACATTAACAGCTCCTGTTTGGCATCAGGGGACGGATGTGTCTAAAATCCGCCGCTCATCTCCAACGCTGTCTGATGTGGATCTGCGTCTCAGAGGTGGGACATCCTTGAAGAGTGAGCCAAATCATTAAGATGGAAGGAGGAGACGAATGATTTAGGAGGCATAAGAAACAACTCAGCAAGGTGAACCTCAAAGACATCTGTTCTACCTGGCTACACCTGGGAAAATGACTCCCTTCAGAAAGGATTAAAGGAGTAACCTGTGATGTCAGACTTCACCCGGGGCGGTCGTCTGAGACTCTGCTG
The DNA here is from genome assembly GCF_018320785.1 of Cheilinus undulatus. Classification (NCBI taxonomy): domain Eukaryota; kingdom Metazoa; phylum Chordata; class Actinopteri; order Labriformes; family Labridae; genus Cheilinus; species Cheilinus undulatus. Next base: position 8,464,539 of record NC_054873.1, on the reverse strand, counting down.
AGTAGTTGTGGTTTTGCCAGAGGGGGGGCGGCTCTGTTTCCAGGTGTGGAAACCACACCAGACTTGACTCACCTGACATCATCGCTCCTCTGTTTAGCTCGGCCCCTTAACTCATTTTCTCACCTTATCTCCCTCTCAGTAATCCCCACTCCCAAACCCACCACAGCACCTCTCTTTTTTCTCCCCATGGAGCCACTCGAGAGGTGAGAGAAGGGACACTGATTAATGTGACTCCCAGCAGCCTGGGTCTGACTCCCCGCTACTAGAAATAGAAAGAAGAAGAAGCAGCGTTCATCACAGAAAAAAGCACCATGTGGAATCAGTCTGGATACTGCAATCACATCCCTCACGCTGGATATCCCTTCTACCATGCACCCTGCAGGTACGCCATCACATCCCTGACATGTACCCAAACTCTGCCTCTGAGCGCGTGCAGTTACACAAACTTGTTAAGCTGCTTTTTCTTACTTTAAGCTCTTTGGGGGTTTTCTGCACAAGGACAAAATAGTCCATTTTTACCTTGTTTCAAAAGCTCTGCTCACTCCAATCAGGCTTGCTCTGTTGTTTTTGAATTTCTAAAAATCATTTTTTTGGGAGAGCCGTTGATCTGATTACTACTGTAAATACATCCTTGTTCATTGTGAGCTAATCCAAGGTGCTTTGAGTGTTTTCCAAACCAGAGATTGTGGCCAAACCAGTTTGTTAGGAATGCATGTTTGGCGCCTGAATATAACAGAGCCAGTAAACAGGTTCTGCCTGTGAAGAATAATTCAGGTGTGTGACTGTGTGGGTTTGTTGGTCAGTTTGACAGTTAAAGCTGTGAAAAATTAATTCTTTGATAATTTTATGACGGCACGTGTGTTTTTTAAAAACAGTAAAATCTCTGTTGCTTTAATGTCTGATAGCATAAAAAGCCCAGAAACTTTAAAAACAGCATATTTTTCATCAAATAGGTGAGCAGGAACAGAATGGTTCTAGTGGTGTAAGGATAATCCGATATGGATCTGTTAACCGATCTTGACTTAAGCGGTCCGAGTGCATCAGCCCTTGATCGGTAAAAATGCAGCATGAACTGGTCTTTGGACTGGTTTTAACATTAAAGAACGGATCACGAGGCTCTACTGTTTGTTTTCGTAGCCCATTCCACCATGCTCTGGCTCAGTGTCTGTAAACTCAAGCGACCCGTGGTGACCTTTTACCTTTAAACGAAAGTTCTGTTCGCTGTAGGTGCTCGCTAGGTAGCTGGATGTGTTTCACCGGTCATCGCCTAAACGTCTTTGAGTTCTGCACCTCAGGAAAAAGTCATGTGGACTTTATATGAAGGGGGGATAACTTTTGAAAAGTCTGCCCGTCTGTACGCTTTGAAGAAAAGCGATTAAGAACTGCAGCAGCTCATAAATCTCACCTGTTGAGACGGCGGAGCTAAAGTTTAGCTAAGATGCTAACACCAAACGTAGCACAACAGACCCGAACATCAACACACTTATTCAGGGGGTTTACAACCGTAACATGTTGTTGGGAGTGATTGATTTGGTGACATAATCAATACATCTGAGTCCACTGATATGATATTAAACAGAGAGGACTTCACTGAGCTGGAGATCAGCTGTTCTCCAGTGAATTAATTCATGAACGAAAACAATCAAGACCGGCAGATACACAGAGAAAGGAAATAACCATGTTTTTGCGACATGTGGACTGAATACTCACATAAAGAGGAATTATGAAAGGGAAAAAATTTAAAGAAAGCTGTTTTAGTTTGACTGTTTGGATATTATTTTAACCCCTTGTTCTCCTGTACTAGCAGACACGCAGAGCTCTGTCTATCCAAATGTCCTTGTGACTTTAAATTCGATTTAATTTGTGCTTCTTGAGAAAATCTGATATTAGGTTTGTACTGTTATTGGGATTAATAATGCTAAGGAAGTTGCAAGTACAGAAGGACGAACATGTACCAGTAATATTTAATATTTACCAAACAATGAATGTGCACATTTATACCAGCGTATAGAAACCCATGCGCTGTGGCCTGGCACGAGCACTGCCACACTCTGCTCGTGATGCTTGCATGTGCAAGCCAGCAAGTGCTGGTATCGTGATTTTCTAACACCTTGTGGTAATACCGTCTATCCCAGTAAAATATGGGGAGGGTGTGACACAATCTCAATTGGACTCACTGGTGAAATGTACATCCTTAATCCGGACAGTTACAGGTGTTTGCCTGCAGTTTTTGATGACTGAAAACAACTAATTGACCCATATTTAGGTGCCTATGATTTCTGTTTTAATCGCCAATGAGTTAAGACGGGCATTGATATTTGATGATTTTTTACTAGTGTCATATTAAAGTCTGTAATTCTGGTATCATGACAGCCCTAGTGACATTAAGTGCATTCAGCAGGTCTCTGAGCTGTTATCATTGTACCTGAAAATCCTCTACTGTCTAAATGTTGAGCTTATTAGCTGCTCTGTTTTTGAATAAATGATTCTAACCTGTTCTTGTACCAACACTGGATTAAAGAAGATTATATAAGATTTTCTGGTCCACTTCTATTACCCCTCCCTCCCCCAGTACTAGTGACATCATTACATTTATCACAAGGTTTCAGATGTGACCCAGTCTCAAATGAACACCATCAATCCTCATTCCCTGGGGGGAGAATAGACCCAAACCTACGCCTCTGTTTCTGTCCCACACTGTAATAGTCTCTAACCTCTAAAGAGTGCTGGAGCCGAACCACCAGATTCACTACCAGTTATTCTGAAATCCCTGTGTGGCTGCACGTAATGAGGACAGAGTTTAAAACTGAAGAGCGTGATAAATGGCGAACATAAAACATGCTTACTGCACTCCTGTGTTCGACTGTATGTGGGCAAAAACATGACAAAAGCTCTGCTGTCATTTCTTTATCCATGCTAACCGGAGCTGTGTTTGTGCACCAGCAGCAGGATTGGTAGGGGTGGTCTGCACTGGAGGGGAGAGGGATTTAGCTGATGAGTGAGTCATACCTCAGACCGTTGGGCAGGTCAATGACCTGTCAGATCAGCTAGCTCATGACAGAGAGAGCGAGGGAACAGGAATCCAGGAAATTGCCCTGAGCTCCAAAACAAGCTAACCACCGCTACTCACTCCCACTCCAGTCTCTTCTGGTGAAGTGTTCTGACTCACACGCTGAATGCTCCACCTGTAGACCAATCATCTCATGGTTTCAAGGCAAATTTGACATTTTTATGCATAAGAAATTCACTGTTTGATATGCTTAATATGCTGCTAGCTGCAGGGGCTTAACTATTCACTGAGAGGTGTATTTCCTCCCATTGTAGAGTAACAGTGTTTGTTAAATCTGTCTGTAGCTTGATCAGGCCATTTGATTGGACTACTCTCCTTGTCCTGGTGGTAAAGTTTATTTTTTCTTCTTCTGTGAAGTCTTATGGCAGTGGCCATGCATTTTCCTTGCATTACAACCTTGCAGTAGCATTAACATTTACAGTTTCTAAGGCCTTTTGAGCTTATGCAACCCTGAAATTTATTCCAGGGTAACCTACCTAGAAAATTTCCTGACTTCAGCGGGGTAAACATTTTGGGCCAGATATCCCCATTCTGATCATATTCAGCAAAGGCCTGATGGTCTGATGCTTCAAAAGATTATTTCGCTCTCAGTGTAGTGTCTAATTCTTCCCTGATAATGTCCATGAAGTCCAGAAACCATCGCCATGCATATAAACACTTGAACATTTTTTTATCCCTGCAGACATTTTGATTAGTCCCACTCTTTCTCTGCTCTTTCTACTTCTGCACAGACACCACCTCTTCAGTTTTTCCATACTTCTCACAGCTCTGCCAATTGACAGCTGCTCTCAGCTCTGATTGGATTCACCTCCATGATCCTACAGTGTTCAAGCACAGGGCGAGAATCGATTTAAAACAGCAGCATGACTGACACTGCTGTGGGAGGTGGCTCCTTTCAGCCAGTTACTATGGATCCTATCTCAAACCCATCATACATGTGCGTGAATATTTTCAAGTCCTTCAGCTGACAAAACATAAAAATGTGCTGTTTGTTTGTAAATGTTGATACCCAAGGACGTATCCAGGGGGTCGCCAAGAGTGGCCATGACCATCTAAGCACAACTGAGATCAAGGCTCTATAAGCAAACCACTCATGTGATCACTGATTTAAACCTTTGTATGCACCAGTTTTAAAGATACTGAGTTGTGATTTAAAAAAAAATATTGCTTTATGTGATGTACTGTTGTAGCTTCTGTTTCACTTTTAATTGTTTACATTTTATTTTTAAATGTTAGTATTGCATGTTTTTACATTTACCTGCCCAGGGAGCAACGATGTAAATTAGCATTATACCTAATTCTTGCACAATAGTTATGTTGTCCATGGCCTTGCTGAATAAATTAAACTTAACTTAACTTAACTAGACTTAACTAGACTTAAGTAGACAGAACTAAACATAAATTAGCTTTTGTTTAAGTTAGCTTAAGTTTTAATTTAGTTGAGTTTAGTTTGAATTAAACGTAACTTTAATTTGATCTGGTTTAGTTGAGTTTAGTTTAAACAACCTAATTTTAGTTAAGATGTTTAGATTCAGTTTAATTTGATTTAGTTGGAATTAAGTCTAATTTCATTTAAGTTTAGTTTGGTTTTGTTTACTCAACCCAAGTTAGGTGGAGTTAGTTTAAGTCAGGTTTAGTTTGTTTGTTTTTTTGTTGTTAAGTTTAAAATCATTACAACTTTAGTTTAGTTTGATTTAGTTAAGTTTACTTTACTCAACTTAACTTTGGCTGAAGTTAGGTTAAGTTAGTTTAAGCCAGGTTTAGTTTGTTTGATTTTGTGTAGTTAATTTAATTTATACCTTACTTTTGTTGAGTTTAGTTTGATTTAGTTGAGTTTAGTTAATTCATCTTAACTTTAGTTAGGTTAAGTAAGTTGAAGTTAGGTTTAGTTTCATTTTAATTATGTTAAGCTTAAGGTCAACTAAATTTGGTTAGTTGAGTGTAGTTAACTTAACATAACTCAAGTTAATACAGTTTAGTTTAGCTTAGTTTAATTTCATGTGGTTTTGTTTGAATTAAAGTTAAGTTTAGTTCACGTTCACGTAGTTAACATTTGGTTAGGTAAAGATAGTGTTAGTTTGGTTTATTTTAGTTCAGTTCATTTTAAATTAAACCTAACTTTAGGTAACTAAACTTAACTTTAATGTAGTTTGATTTTATTTAGTTGAAACTTAACTGAACAGACTAGACACCAAAAAGTTCTTTGTTATGACCGGATATTTGCTTCATCAGAGGCTAGACTTGAACCTCACAATTTCGTAAAATTATGAGTTCTGCCATCTTTGTTTTAATTCATTAAAATTGAAGCTTAGAGGACTTGCAGTAAATGCTGTCACTCTGTTGTTACATTTAAAAGTAAAAAACAAACTTTAGAATAAAACGTCCGGAGATACTTCTGTTTTAGGTAATTAATTCAACATGTTAGTGAAATCAGTTAACATTTTTCACTGCTGTACGTGAAAGCACGTACACCAGCAAATTTCTGGTGTGAACAACTAACCATCTGTCAGCTAATTAACATTTATCTAACTCATATTTTGACAGTGGTTTTATATTTTTAGCTAACAAGGCTTACTAGAATGTTTAGGAGCACTTTTCTCTGCTGATATGAGCAGATTAGGAAGATGACTGCCATGCAGCAGCTAAAGTCAGTGTTATGAGTGCATGCTACTACCATCACAGCTCAAATTTTTAAAGCTGACAGTCAAAGGTATTGTGTTTGGTTTAATTTGATACATAATGCTGATGAAGTTTAAGCATATGTTCCTCCTTTCAAGAGGTGATGTACATTTCTATAACAGCGATGTGATTACATGACACTGTGTCACAGTAACACGAGACTCGATAGTACCAGCGCTAAGGCTAAACATTATTTTCTGCTTTGACAAATGCAGAAGTGGGTCCTGGAACCAGAAAAGAATAAACTTTTTAAAACATGTAAATACACAGAGCACCTGAGTTGTTTCAATGGCATTCACACCTTTCTCCACAGATTTTAGTGTTTATTTTTAATGCACTATTTTGATTTTGGAGTCTCCATGTTGAAAGGACTGACTGCTGCTGAGGGAAATATTAGATATAACACCTCAATCACACTGAAAAAATATGGAAAATTCTTTCATTTTCACTCTCTCACTCAGTTGTTAAGAGAACATCTTAAAGGAAACGAGGAAGAGCAGCGAAATTGGATCTTTGCCTTCTAGGGAGAATAAGTGATAAGGTTTCCATATTGGATTTGTCACTGTAATAAAAAGATAAAGTGTGCAGAGTGTTTTATTTGTAAAATGATTGCTCTGCTGTCACACGGCTGCTTATGTGATAATCTAATTAGCTTCTTTATAATAAAGGTGAAAACAAAAGTGATTCACTAGTTAGAGAGAAAGGACAGGAAGCAAATCAAAGCTGGTATTACCTCAGTAAAAGTTCAACAATCCCTCGCTGAGGAGGACATTCTAGTTAATGATTCCCTCACCTGTCAACATGGGCGTCATTGACACATCCTGGCCCCGCCCCTCATTCCTTGTCCTAATCCGTGGCATTTACGTTCAAATGACAAGGTGTTCAGTCACGGTTCGAGGATGTCTTTAGTCAGACTCTGTTGTTTGGTCTGCTAATCCAACATAATCCAGCAGCAGCGTCGGTCATCGTGGAGGCTTGAGGTGAGCGTGAAAGCTTAATGGAGGCCTGCGTGTGTTTGCTTTGCTGTATTGATTGTTTCGTGTGTGGGCATGGTAATGGAGTGTTGATGGATCGCATTTTCCAGTTGGGCATTTATGATGTGTTATATTTGTTGTGTAGATACACTCAATGTATTTGATTAGAGCATAAAATCCTGCTGCAAGGTGAGTTTTCCAGGAGGAATAAGTCAGGCAGTGCATGATCATGTTGCTTTTTATTTCTCTGTGTTTGCAGTTGACTCGCTGCACATGCAGAATCATAAAGAAGACAGTGGCGGAGTGACAAAGTTCATGACATAGATTCACACTTGCAGCGCAGCATGTGCACGGTTACCCAGACAGCTTTGAGTGTGTTTGCCTGTGTGCGTGTAACCTGCTCTGAGTTTGCTGTTCCTTGTGTGAGTGTGTGTGTGGGTTTTTTGCACGCGCAGGAATGCCAGCCTCCTGAGGGATCAGGGATATAAATGGATTCGGGCTGGTGACCCTGCAGGGGGTGAATGGAGCAGATTGTCTGAAAGCTTTCTTCTCATCCACACACAGAACTGCACTGCCGTCTTTAACAGCTACCTTTGTTGACATTATACCTTTCACTGGCTTCTTAAACTGACTTGAAACAGAAAAGGTAAAAGCCTGACATAGTCCCTTAAGCAAAAGGTAATTCAAGCTAAGGCTAAGCATAGAAGGTGCAATATTTCTTTAACTTCAGAGGTGTGTCAAAATACAGTTTCAATACAATTTCTGCAGCAGAGATGTTATGTTATACTTTAACGAAATTGGCATTGATAGCCCCCAAAAGAAGAATTTTATTTCCCCTTTTCATATTTATCTGTGTGCATCGTTTTTAATCCAGCTGTCTGTGACTTGACATGCTGAATCGCAGGTAACTACAGACGGCTCGGTTCACTCGCGTGTGGCAACTGACAGTAACTGTTGTGCGTATTTATGTTTCCAGAAAGTGTCGTTTTGCCCGTCTACATGGAGATGGAGGCGGGTTTAAAAATGTTTTGCTCTTGAGCACATTTTGAACCATTTTTCTCATGTAAACAGACGACCAAACTGCAAAAAAAAAAAAAAAGGAAGTGTGTTTTCTACTGAAAACGTTGTGTAAACAGGGCATAAGAGTCAGTGCTATGGAAACAATGCATTGTCTCCTTCAGTTGCGGCGTTGTAAACTGGTCATCTTTTAGAGCGCTGTAGATTATCCCATCACAAGGATTGGTGACTTTTAAACCATCTCATTGGGAATCTTGGTCTGAACTGGACTTTAAAGAGTGTCCGCCTTTGCAGGTTAAAAACCAAGTGTAGGTCCTGACAAAGATAGAAGTTCAAGGACACACACCTACATACTTGTACTTGTATCACTGAGAGGACTTTTTATTGACAAGTGTTCTCTCCTTACCTGGACCTTAATTGCAACAGAAAAGTGTAACAAACTCTTCACCATACCCTTCACTGAAATAAAAACATCCTCACTGCATGCTAAAAAGAAGAACAAGTGTTTGGTCATGCTTTTTTCTCTGTTAACACCCACATTGACAGACATTACTAAATGTTATCTAACAGCTCATTCTTGATAGCAGTGTTAAACAAGCACCAACTCAACCTCTCTCAAATATTTAGAAGTGAAAGTGTGTGTTTGCCTGTTAATCTCTTAATGTGGACTGAATAAAGTTTGAGGCAAATTAAACTCGGCAGGGACAAAAATCTGTTACAGCGGTGCAATCCCCGTCATCTTAAGTTTAGGTCAGGAAAGTGTTTTGCATAAAAGGATTCCTTACTGGAATAAAGATGAGCATTTAGTATTCTTTCAAAGGCAAAGCAGAAAGAAATGTGAGGAGAGTGTGAGGGTAATTACTGTAAAAGGAGAGAAGCTCTACAAGTGTAAAAGGTTCAGAGAAGCAAATGGAGAGCTGCTCATGTCCACAGGCAAAACATTATTAACAGATACTTCAGGGGAAATTGCCCAAGGCAGCTTTTTGAATACCTTAAGGAGGTAAAATTCATCAACCTAATAATTTTGAAAACATCTTTGATATACTTCAGCCTTTTTACATTTTTAACCAAATATAGGAAGCCTAAATCAACCACTCTTTATTACAACCCAATGGGTTTAAGTGAAACAGGAGGAAATGAAAGCATTAAAACCAGATTAAAGTTAAAAAAAAAAAATCATGAAATGAGATAGAAATATTTAAATGTGTAAAATAAGATTCAAAAGAGAGAGTTAAATTAACAAACTAAATGAGTTTAATGTAATAAAATGAGATAAATCCAATAGAAGAGACAAAAGAATTACACAGAGAAAATAAGCTAAAAAATATACAGTAGGTTGAATCTGGTACTGAACTTTAAAAAAATAAAAAGTTAAAAATTTAAAAGGCAACAAAAGAAAAAAAATGAAAGTTATAATCAAAAGACAAAAAAGCGTTGTAACAAGTTAAAGGTACAAAATAGAAAGAATAAAAAGTATATACAGTGCTTAACAAATTTATTAGACCACCTGTCATATTTGTCTCAGAGACCATCCAGCATCATGAAGTGCTTTAATGCGGACTCTTTCATTTTCAGTGAGCTCTCCACGTTTTACCATTTTGAACAGGAATGAGGAATTTCAAACCGAATTCACCCAAATTTGAGCCGGCTCACTGGGCTTCTCTGAGAAGTCAGAAATTAATCAAGCATAACATTCAACCACTAAAACTCATTTTTCTGTCCAGAAATGCAAGTAAATAACTATAATTTGACATATTAATCAAGATACTAAAATATATAAATACAAAAATACTAATGTGCTCTACTATTTTTTCAGTTTTTTTGGTAAACAGTAAATTTGACAAGTGTAAAACAGGTTTAAAGCAGAAAGAGATGAAATTAAACCAGTTAAATCTATCAAAAGAGAAAAAAACAGAAAAGCATTTAAAAGAGATCAAATTTAAAACATTTAATAAGATCTTCTCCAACTAACTCTCCTGTTACGACATACTCACAAAGGCAGTGCATAGAATCTTGCTGATTATACAGTGCTTAACACATTTATTAGTAAGGTTAAGCCACAGCTGCCCTAAATTAACAGTGTTGGTAATTACCAAAATCATTTTTTTATGCTAAATGATAAAATATAATTATTATTGTTATCCATGAATTTTCAAATTTACTGGTTTACAAAAAACCCCTGAAAAATAGTAAAGCACATTAGTATTTCTTGATTAATATGTCAAATTATAGTTATTTACTTGCATTCCTGAACAGAAAAATGAGTTTTAGTGGTTGAATGTTATGCTTGATTAATTTCTGACTTCTCAGAGAAGCCCAGTGAGCCGGCTCAAATTTGGGTATAAAAAGGTGAATTCAGTTTGAAATCCTTCATTCCTGTTCAAATGGTAAAACATGGACATGTCACTGAAAATGAAAGAGTCTGCATTAAAGTACTTCGTGATGCTGGATGGTCTCTGAGACAAATATGACAGGTGGTCTAATAAATTTGTTAAGCACTATACATCCTGTCAGCGTTGGATACCTGTGCTTGTGTGCATGAGCTACAACACTGTGTCAAGGTGCCCTCTGCCCTCTGCCCTCTGGACCAGGGCCAAGGAGGTGTACCAGAATATGGTACAGAGCACTAGCACGAGTCAAACAAACTTGACTTTGGGGGTCAAACATGCTTGGGTATTGTATGGGTGGCCAAATGTTGGTTGTTCTTAGAATTCACTGGGAAACATAAGGATTGTAGATAATAAACAAAAGCACCTCGTACACAGCCTGAAGCTGTATGAATGTTGGCATTCAGGCAGAGTGTGCCAACTTCAGTTACCAAACAACACTAAAAATAAGACAATCAGAGGTTGGAGTGTGGCTTATTTCTGGACATAGGAGGAAATGAGCCCTGCCTTCGACGTCCTGTACCAGGAAAAAAAAAACAAATCCAAGCTCCAGCACTGAACTAAAGTTTGATTAAATGTGACCAAAAATTGACGACCCTCATTTGAATGTGTTTTGTATTTTTCCATTATAGCAGAGTACTGCAGAGGAAATGTGCTCAGAAAAGGGGCAGAGTTCAGTGAAGACATCTGACCAAGCAGTTTATGAGCTCAGTGTCATGGAGAATCTGTCACCGTCTCAGTCACTGTCCTCTCCTCCTCCTGAGTGTTGACACACTGCTGCTGCTGCTGCTGCTGGATGTTTGATGCCTCTGACACTTTGACAAAATGAAATCCCTACAAGTCACTCTGAGGGAGGGCGGCCGGATGGCACAAAGAGCCGGGCTGTCACAGCAGCAGTCTCTGCACTGCAGAGAGAAAGAGAGAAGGAGCTGACACGGCTGTGGTTTCTCTGACGCTGTTGTTTGTCTGAGACAGTTGTGATGTGGTGAAAGGATGCTGTGTATACTTTAAATACAGTCAGATTCTGCTACAAAGTCAGAAACCACAGGGAGAAGAGACTCCTGGTATCAAATGTGAACTGAAAACAAGAGTTGACAGCCTAGCTCAAGAGCACAACAGAACAGGCAGGTGAAGGAGAAGCATCTGAATGATGCTGCTGGAAACTGGTGGCAGAAATCATTGTTTAAGTGCATTTAGAGTTGAAAATATGATTTTCAGGACCTCACTTTACTGTTTCACTGAATAAATGTAGGTTTATTGACAGAAAATTAAACAACCATGGTGAAATACAATATTTAGACCAATAAAAGCAGTACTCTTGGTGTAAAAAAAAAAAGCTTACTGCTTATTTTCTGTCATTTTTGAGTACAGACATTTATTTTGGAACAGTACTTGGACAATTTAGCCTAAAGTACAACCAGCAAACTTAAAAATAGGTATATTGGAAATAGGATTGGGCAATATTTATTTTTAATACCTTCATACCCTCCCCAAATTTTACCAGGGTATATGGTATTACCACCAGGTGTTCAAAAATCGAATTATGCATACACTTGTCGACATGCATGCACAAAAAGCAGTGAAGTGATTTGCAGCTGAAGAATTCTCTCGTCTTCATGATGGTAATTAAAGCGATACTCTGGCTATCCTGGGGTACAGTATTGGTGTAATGCACCTCAGGTGACAGTGACCTTTTTCCTCCAAAGTCAGTTCAACCCCAGGTTTTTGTTTTATTAAAGCTTTATTTCTGTCTTGTTGAGATATGTAGTGTCGTTCTCACCAGAGATTGAAACAGACCAACAGTTAGTCACAGACAGATCTATCAATACTGTACAGAGCCAAGTAGGGGCAGGTTAAAGTCAGGGCCAGTTTCCCTGACTAAGTTCAAATTCCTCGAGTGGGATCAAGTTAGACAGCTTTAGATCCTGCTGTTCCTGCAGAATAGGAAAATACATTATGCCAAGCTAAGTCTGTATTCATGCTGAGGGTAATGGGAGTGTAGGACATAACTGCACTGTTTAAGCAGGAAGATACATTTCTTTGCTGTAGTCTGGAGTAAGGTTGTCATTAGGGATGTTCTGATACCATTTTTTCCTTCCCGATATGATTCTGATACCAAGGTGTTGGGTATCGGCTGATACCGAGTACCAATCCGATACCAGTGTGAACTTTCTGGACTAACTGTGCAGACTAGCAAGTTATTTTAGACCTATGGCTAGGGGTGCACCGATTGATCGCCAATTTCCTTAATTTTGGGGGATTGGCGATCGGCCGATACTTATCGATCTTATCCACCGATCTTATCCACCTCTACCTCCTAAAATTTGAAAAATGAAAGACTGAAGGAACTGATATAATTTAGACGTTTGGACAGCAATGCTCTAAACTTTTCATTTATATTTGAGAGAACTACCTCATGTGCAGTTAAAACAACAAGTTTGTATTGTTTCACAGGTATTGTTCAGTGTTTTTCAATAAAATAAGATTGGAACATTGAAGGTGTATGCTGTCAGTTATAAAAAAGATCGGTATCAGCCAAAAGCTGAATCGGCATGTCAGGCTTTTTAAAGATCGGTGATCGGCCAGAAAATTGCAGTCAGTGCACCCCTACCCATGACTCAGATCATGGCTCAACAAACAGAATCATAATGTGCAGCACCTCTGATGGCCTAAAGTTGTTTTTCTGCTGATTGTTGAGTTTTACTTCTAAATATTAAAACAACAATAACACACTGGGCTACAACAATATTGTGGTTAGCATTTAAATTAGCATTCGAGCTATAAATGATTGTAATTTGATTGAAATGGATAGAAAGATGTTCAATATTGGGCTTACTGGTGTGGATGTAATCATTTAAGTCCTGAGAAGTCACACGAGTTCCAGGCTCGCTGAAAATGCTGCTGCAAGGGATTCAAAAGCACCAATAGCGTCAATAGGAAGGCACAACTGCTAGCTTCAGAAGGAAAACAAGCAAGAGGCACTAATTTATGGTTCATAAGATAATTTATCCTTTCATCCCTAGAGGCCCCATATCTGGGCTAGCTCTCCTTTAAGGAAAACCTTTAAAAGGCAGTCTCAAAGTACATCGACAGACTCCTGTCACACACTGTTTGAAGCCTGCAGATCACTAAACAAACTGACAAGTACAATATTTTCCACCTAAACAAAACACAACTCAGACTACAACCAGTAGAATGAAAAGATGTCAAAACTGCAAACAAGGCACCCTCAATACTTTTACATTTCATGCCAATGACACAAGAGATATTTACTCTAAACGTGTAAACATTTTAGACAGAGAAAAATCAGTTATGCTATTTTTTTCTGTCTTTATTTACTCAGTCCCAGTTACATCTATGGGGATTTTAACGATCACATTCAGAGAAACCTGTCATGCAGCCACCATTCTTTGCTGCTGCAGTGGGTCTTTTGGTTCTTCTTCGGTGGTCTAAAAACAGTAGCTCATGCATGCAGTGCTCTCCAGCAGCGAAGAAGAATTGGTTTTATGGCTAATAGCACTAACACTTAGCATGGCTAAATGAAGCAAAATATAAAGCTAAACCAAACTGCATCAAATCAGTGCATAAACTTGTGTACTTGCCGATAGCAATACCTGTATTTAAGCAGTATTGGACGTATTTATGATACTGGTATCAGAATCAGAACAACCTCAATTGTCATGATACGAAAATGAAACTTCAGTAAGAAAATTGATTCTCTCTTTTTGTTAAAAAGCTTTTTCACTAAAAAGCTGAAAAATTTAAGCAGGTAAACTGTCAGCACTGCCTTATTTCTTTAACTGTGTAAAAATGCTGCGTATTATTGTCTGATATCAGTAGCAGGCTCCTGAAAAGAGTTGAATCTAAATTGTTCGGTGGCAGATTTTTTTTGGAAAGAATCAGTATTGTGCAGTATTGTATCGTGTCGGGATGAAACTGGTGATTTATACCCCTAATAGTTACAAAAAGGGAAGAACTCGAGGCCCTATGACCTTTGAACTTAGACCTCTATAATACAGTTCTTCCTTAAATCAGACATCAGTGCAAAGCAGGGAGAAATCCCTCAAAGCATTGTAGAGATACTGGGTGAACAAAGGAGGGATTACTAATAAAGACGTGAAGGTTTGATGTTTTGATCTGTTGTTTTGCATAGATATATACAGAGAAAAATAAAAGTTGCATCCTGATTTAGATGCAAAAGAAATAAAGAATGCAGTCATGTTATAATCAGCATTTAGATTCACAGAAAAGCTTTTTTCTAGTCTGTCATATGGTTAGGTTTCATCCCATAAATATCAAGGTGGTCTGTGTTTCAGTGATGGGTGTTTGCATTATTCTTTCTATCAGTCAAAGGCCAATATAACCATCTTGGTCCAAAGGGAACAATGCAAACTCACAATCTACCTAGAATATAAATCACAGTGCTGTCATTCTGTTCATTGAAATCAATTTCCCTCTGCTCATTAGCCTGATTAACTGAGTTTATCTACAGTATACTCTGTTTGGCAGGGACGGTAAATTAGTATGATGTCCAACCTTTCAAACTCATTTCACATTCTTAGATTGGGCACTGTCTCCAAATGTCACCCTGCTTATGATTCTGGATTTATCCTTGCTTCAACCTGCCTTATTCATGGGGATAAAAATATGAAGATGATTTTCTATATGTAGGAGGGACCACTGGAGGTTACGCCTGTGATTTGTTATTTCTTAACATTCGTGTCATTGCATTTTAACGAATGCTAAAACAATCTGATGTGAGCAGACGGCGGCAGTGAACATGAGGAATTTTAACGACACCAGAGAAGGAGCTTTACACCACGGTATCAAAGGGCGCCTAAACTCTTGCCATATTTGGGTTCATTAGAGCCGAACAGTCCAGTGCAGATGGGCTGACTGCAGCCTGGAGCAGCTCTTGAAGGCTGCTGACTTCAAAGGTTTCCACCTCTGCTGATATTTGGCTGAATTTGAGTGGAGGAGAGATGCTGTGCACTTGTTGAGGAAGTGTTGATCTCTGTGCTGGCCTCAGCACCAGAAGGCTGGCAAAAAATCAGTCACATATAGTCAAAGGCTTTATGGCTGGCTTACTTTACATCTCTGTGGCTGCAGAGAGACGCTGCAGTGGCTTAATCAAAGTGTGCTGAAAGGAAACATAAAGCATGTAAATAAGGCAAATAAAAGAAGTCAGTGCACTAAATATGGACCTTTATAGCATCATGTTAATGCATTTAAACTGACAGTACAAGTATCATCACAATCTAATCCGTTGCATTGCAAAACAGATTTTTTAAAGGGACTTGAATTATATGTATCGACATTTTTGTTTTCCAGTTCCAAGTTCCTCATGTCAAGGTCTACTTGAAATAATCCCACTTGTGTGTATGAGTCTCATTTTCCTTGTTTACCCTGGATTGATTGTCCGTGCAGAGGCATTAGGTTGGAGTGTGGAGTCGTTTTATTATGTTCTATGTAGGAGTAAACGGTGTTGACCAGGCTGTTTATGTCTCTGCAGAGTTGAAGTAGCACTTTTATCAGCAAGCGGGGAAAGAAAAAAGCCAGACTTCTGAGCTGGATGCTTTTGAAACCAGCCCGCTCCTCGTTCTCCATCTGTTTGTCACTGAAACCCTTTGAGCTGACCGGTCTCTCAGGTGTCACATTCTTCCCGAGCTGGTCCAGTCCGTGTGGACGGCACTGCTCTAATCCCTGCCTAATCTGACACAGCTTTGTGTGTCCACTGTACATGCATTAGGAGGTGCGTCTGGGCATGAAGAGAGCTCATGAAGGTCACGATCTACATTTGTTTCCATCAAAACTCAAAGACGGATGGGTGCTGCTTTACTATTAGATGATGTTCAGTCTTTTTTGGTTTGATATTATGATCACTTTTGATCCCTTCACAGATTAAGCAAAACTGGTGATGGACATACAGAGAGATTAGAAGCATCTACAAATAGTAATTGCTAAAGTAATCATGCCGTCAATATATGAAAAATAACCTCATAGAGATCCTGTTATAGGATTAAAGTTGCTTATTTTGTGTTTTTTACGTACAGTAAAAGTACAACTTTACCACAACTTTAAAAAGGTTTTATTTCTTGGATTTACAGCCTTTTTGTATTGTGGTACTACTGCAAGAGTGTACCTGTAGGGCATCTGGAAGCTATTCATGTTGTACATGTTCAACGTATAAATGTTGGTTGTTTCCTAGAGATCTTGAGAAATCAATAAAAAGTCATTAAGATAGAGATCTGAATTTCCAAGATAAGATAAGCAGGGTTCTTGAGAAAATATCTAAAATTGAATCATGTCAAAACAGCCAAAAACTGAGGGCTGCAGCATATCAGACTTTTTGGTAGAAACACACAATATTATCTGCATGATGAATTATAGTTGTTAATATTGTCTGTATATATTAGACTAAATCAGATGTGAGTCTCTTCCTATGTCACTGAACATATCTGCCTACATCAGCGGTAAATATAGGCCTAGAGGAGATATAAATATCTGCTTATATCGGCTATAAATATCAGCCTTTCGGCTGTAAATATCAGCATATAACAGCTGTTAATATCTGCCTGTAAATACCTATAAAGATTTGCCTGTATCAAAATCTAAAAAGATATGCCTATAATTGTGGCCTCCATCAGCCACAAATATCAACCTTTATAATCTGCCAACATAAGTCTTCATCAGTTAATAATATCCTCCTACATCATTTGTATATATAGACCTATATCAGCTGTAAATATTGGCCTACATCAGCTGTAAATACAGATCTACATCAGCTGTAAATACAGATCTACATCAGCCATAAAGATAGATCTACATCAGCTGTAAATATAGATCTACATCAGCTGTAAATATAGATCTACATCAGCCATAAAGATAGATCTACATCAGCCATAAATATAGATCTACATCAGCTGTAAATATAGATCTACATCAGCTGTAAATATGGATCTACATCAGCCATAAATACAGATCTACAGCAGCTGTAAATACAGATCTACATCAGCCATAAAGATAGATCTACATCAGCTGTAAATACAGATCTACATCAGCCATAAAGATAGATCTACATCAGCTGTAAATATAGATCTACATCAGCTGTAAATATAGATCTACATCAACCATAAAGATAGATCTACATCAGCTGTAAATATAGATCTACATCAGCTGTAAATATAGATCTACATCAGCCGTAAATATAGATCTACATCAGCCATAAATATAGATCTACATCAGCTGTAAATATAGATCTACATCAGCCGTAAATATAGATCTACATTAGCCATAAAGATAGATCTACATCAGCTGTAAATATAGATCTACATCAGCTGTAAATATAGATCTACATCAGCTGTAAATATAGATCTACATCAGCTGTAAATATAGATCTACATCAGCCATAAAGATAGATCTACATCAGCTGTAAATATAGATCTACATCAGCTGTAAAGATAGATCTACATCAGCTGTAAATATAGATCTATATCAGCTGTAAATATAGATCTACATCAGCTGTAAATATAGATCTACATCAGCTGTAAATATGGATCTACATCAGCCATAAAGATAGATCTACATCAGCTGTAAATATAGATCTACATCAGCTGTAAATATAGATCTACATCAGCTGTAAATATAGATCTACATCAGCCATAAAGATAGATCTACATCAGCTGTAAATATAGATCTACATCAGCTGTAAATATAGATCTACATCAGCCATAAATATACATCTACATCAGCTGTAAATATAGATCTACATCAGCCATAAATATACATCTACATCAGCTGTAAATATAGATCTACATCAGCCATAAAGATAGATCTACATCAGCTGTAAATATAGATCTACATCAGCCATAAAGATAGATCTACATCAGCTGTAAATACAGATCTACATCAGCCATAAAGATAGATCTACATCAGCTGTAAATATAGATCTACATCAGCCATAAATATACATCTACATCAGCCATAAATATAGATCTACATCAGCTGTAAATATAGGACACTTTTAATGAAACAGTATTGTAACGTCACTGAGATGCATTGTTTCTCATGTATTATTGAACTGCTACAAATGACTATTTGTGCAGTACTTCAAAATCCTGTGGTTAAAAAAATCCTGCTTTATTTACTGCTAGAAAAAGAAATATAAATGATGTGACTAGCTCCATGATATCAAACCATCAGGCTTCTTTCAAATGATAAATGACAAAATACTACTGTGAAGTAAAACCAAACAAGTTCACCCGGTTCATTTCAACAGGATAATTTATTCTATTCTTTACCAACTCTAAAAGCACTTCAAAGTGTGACTTTGTGAAGCTTGCTGTAGTATGTTCAGCACGTCTGCAAGGCGTGAAGGCCAGAAAACTATCTGCTGCAGAGGAAAGCGGTTAAGTGGGACAAATGGGACAGCCCAAACACATTTCCATTGCATGTTTATCACCTCCCACGTTTGTGACTCCAAACAAGAAGAAACTCTGTCTCGCGTCGGCCTCAGTGGACTAATCGGTGAGGGAGGCGTGGGCTGGAGCAGGACTGGACTGATTCTCCTCAGTGTCAGTGGGCAGACTGCCGGATTCCTCTCTTACACTCCTAATGAGACAGTGACACTGTGTACCTCAGATTTCCCAAAGTGGCCCATAGCTACTTCTAAGTCTTTTCTTAGCAGGAGTTGCTCTTAAACATTGATGAAACTGTCGAATATGGCATTTAAATTGGAACCACATCGTAAATTTTACAGTCATTCTTGTCTGAATGCCCTAAGGTGTTCTGAAACTTCATATTTTTAGCATTGTTTGCTTCCTTGGTAATAAATGCAGCTGCTCTGTGGGCCCCTGGTGGAGGAGGCCATGTTGACGTCTTTGAATCCAGTAAAGAAATAAATGTTGTAGTGGCTAGCCCCAGTAATATCTGAGGTAGTTTTCTCTTGGTGATTTGGTGATTTTTTTGGGTTTAGTATGTCTAATTTAAAGCACTTTATTTATAAGAGAGTGAAAGTGTATTGAAGGATGGTCCCCTCCTAACCACTGATGTTAAGTTTGGAGCTACTTTAACTTCTGATAAGCCCATCTGATTTCAGGATACAGCCGTGTGCTTAAGTTTTAGATGCGTAGGGCACCAAGGATTCATCATGGGGCTTGATATGGAGCAGAGCTGGAGAGGGGGCCGCCAGAGTCAAACTTGACACATGTCAACACACAGCCAAGGTCAAGCTGGACGACATCTCTTTTGTCTGGACCTTTTTACACCTGGAAGTATCGGGTACCACCAACCGGCCTTTGGACATTCCCAGCACGACCAGAGTCTTCTGGCAACCCAACTGCCTGCCCAGGTGTGGACTTCTTTATTTTTTTCGACAGATTATTTTCCCTTGTCCCTGGTAATTTGCAAAGACATTCAGATTATGATTGGGGTTGTGTCTATCCTCTCTCCCACCCAATGGTGCCCTGGGCCGGCTGACTTGCCCCATTTATGCCATACTTCAGCCTCAGTTTTTGACCCAAACGTGCCTAAAGGTGCACAGTACTGTAGGTATATTGCCATCATTTAGGGTTGGAAAACTTTAACTCCAATGTGTAGAAATCAAACACTAAGGATACCTGTTTTGACCACAGCAACCAAAAAGCAGTCCTTAGCTGTTTCTATAGGGCAGTGGTTGTCACACTTTATTTGCTTAAGGCACACCTAAAATCAAGGCAAGATCTCAAGGTACACGAATTTGTATCCATGCCAAATAGACTTTTTGACACTGGTTAAAATGCCTTTAGTTGTTATATAGTTGTAGTAATAGCACATGGCTCTACATATTCCCATGGCACATCTAGACTTGACTCAAAGCACACCACTGGGCATTGCCACACTATTTGAGAACCTCTGCTATCTCTTGTTTTTAATCACCAGATTTTACATGCAAAGTCCTTTATCTGGCAATGTCTAGTTACTAAAATAATTGGAATTTAGATGATTTTTTGGACTGCATGGTGGTGCAGTGGTTAGCTTTGTCGCCTCATAGCAAGTCAGTCCAAATCCCCATTTGGCTTTTCTGTGTCTTTCATTTTCCCCCGTCTTCATGCAAGGTTTCACTTCAGGTACTTGAACTTCCTCCCAAAGTCTAAAGAAATGTTTGTCAGGTTGTTTGGTGACACTTTAAGAGTGCAGGTGTGAACGTTTGTCTCTCTCTCTATGTCAGCCCTGTAATTAACTGGTGACCAGTCCAGGGTGGAACCACAACACCAGTGCCCTCAAAAACAAGAAAGCCTCGGTTGTAAAATCTTCCGCTCCAACTCCCACTTTGACTTAAAAATATGTCTAATTCCTTAAACCTTGTGCTTTCTACCAGCAGTGATGTCTAAAACAGTAGATTCTGTTGTTTTGAACATGGAATTGAAAGTCTAAAATGTTCTTGTTTCCCTTGAGTATGTGTGTAGTATATTCAGTCCCTTTGTTAGATTTCCAGTTCTTCTGTTTTCTCCTGCTTCCTCTCCTCCCACTGTTATTCACAGATTATAAAGTGATGTTGACCTTACTCTCTCTCTGCACACAACATGTCTCTGCAGAAAGAGCTGCAGGTTCTTCTCCACTGTCTAAACTCCATTTGTGTGCAGAAGTGCTGCTCTAGACTCAGAATAGTTTGAACACAGCCCAGAGCCTGAAATATAATAGATATTTAAGCACTCTCAAGGCCAAACTACAAACATGATTCTTACCATGAAACTGGAAGTACAGCGTTGTATCAAGCAACAAACATCCTTCACAGATCCTACTTGGGGTGAATGCGATTACTGTGTCAGCATTTTAAGCTCATATACAACTTTACCCCAATTTTAAAAAGGTAGGGCATCTGGAAGCTATTCATGTTGTACATGTTCAACGTATAAATGTTGGTTGTTTCCTAGAGATCTTGAGAAATCAATAAAAAATCATTAGGATAGAGATCTGAATTTCCAAAATAAGATAAGCAGTGATCTTGAGAAAATATCTAAAATTGAATCATGTCAAAACAGCCAAAAACTGAGGGCTGCAGCATATCAGACTTTTTGGTAGAAACACACAATATTATCTGCATGATGAATTATAGTTGTTAATATTGTCTGTATATATTAGACTAAATCAGATGTGAGTCTCTTCCTATGTCACTGAACATATCTGCCTACATCAGCTGTAAATATAGGCCTAGAGGAGATATAAATATCTGCTTATATCGGCTATAAATATCAGCCTTTTGGCTGAAGATGTCAGCATGTAACAGCTGTTAATATCTGCCTGTAAATACCTATAAAGATTTGCCTGTATCAAAATCTATAAAGATATGCCTATAATTTTGGCCTCTATCAGGTAGGTTTACATCTGCTGTAAATATTGGCCTATATCAGCTATGAATGTAGGTCTACATCACCTGTAAATATAGGTCTACACCAGCCATAAATATAGGTCTACATCAGCCATAAATATAGGTCTACATCAGCCATAAATATAGGTCTACATCAGCCATAAATATAGGTCTACACCAGCCATAAATATAGGTCTACACCAGCCATAAATATAGGTCTACATCAGCCATAAATATAGGTCTACACCAGCCATAAATATAGGTCTACATCAGCCATAAATATAGGTCTACACCAGCCATAAATATAGGTCTACATCAGCCATAAATATAGGTCTACATCAGCCATAAATATAGGTCTACATCAGCCATAAATATAGGTCTGAATCAGCCATAATTATTGGCCTACATCAGTCATAAATATAGGTCTACACCAGCCATAAATATTGGCCTATATCAGCCATAAATATAGGGTTACACCAGCCTTAAATATAGGTCTACATCAGCCATAAATATAGGTCTACATCAGCCATAAATATAGGTCTGAATCAGCCATAATTATTGGCCTACATCAGTCATAAATATAGGTCTACACCAGCCATAAATATTGGCCTATATCAGCCATAAATATAGGTCTACACCAGCCATAAATATAGGTCTACATCAGCCATAAATATAGGTCTACATCAGCCATAAATATAGGTCTACATCAGCTGTAAATATAGGTCTACAGCAGCTGTAAATGTAGGTCTACATCAGCCATAAATATAGGTCTTCATCAGCTGTAAATATTGCACACTTAAAACTCCTGTGTTAAAAACCACCCATTATGCGTTGTTTTTAACCCAAACTCAGGGTAAAAAGTGATCAGCACTTTCCTGGTGTTAATTTAAGCAGGAAAAATGTGTTATTTGTTTAACCCAGAATAATGGGTTGAATAGTCAACCCAATAGTTGGGTATATTAACTAGAGCTCTGGGTTATTTAACACAGAATGTTGGGTTGGGAGGTACGGGGGGAAAGTCTGCATTTTCTGGGTGCTTCTCTAGTTTTATTTTGTGGTGAGCAGTGATGAGGAATGGCTCCCAGACAAGTTGAATGAGTTTGACAAGTTTTCACACAGAAAGCATGAGCCACTCTCATTTATTCTGAACCACAGATACAGGCCCATACAAACAGGGTGGCCTGCAACATTGACCCCCTCACTCATGGTGTCACAAGTCAAAAAAACACTGCTCAATAAAAACATGAACTAATAAACTAAACATGCATAATTTTTATAATGTTCATGTTCATTGCAAAGTTGTAATTATGCATGTTTAGTTTATTAGTTGATGTTTTTAGTGAGAAGTGTTTTTTGAAGTGTGACACCATGAGTGAGGGGGTCAATGTTGCAGACCACCCTGTCTGTATGTGACTGTTTCTGTGGTTGAGAGTAAATAATAGCTGTTCATGCTTCCTGTGTGAGAGCTTGTTAAAGTCATTCAACTTACCATTTCTCATCACTGCTTGCCACAATATGAAACTAGAAAAGCACCCAAAAAACAAAGACTTCCACCATAACCCTGACCCCCAGCAGTGAAGAGTCTATTCCTGGACCCAGACGGTGATCCGGTTCAGCCGGTCACCCCCTCCCTGGTGGGATGGAGACACGGTGAGGCAAAGCACTGACTTTGCCACATGTGGAAGTTGTGATGGTAGCATTGCCTGCCGGTGCCAACAGATGCAATGACAGTGGTTATTGGAAAATTTTGAGCAATGGGGTGTTAACCCAGAAATATGATTAACTCACACAACCCAGAAATTGGAATTACCCTTTCAACCAGAAAATGGGTAAAGTTCTGAAAATTAACACAGAAATACAACCCAACCCTTGCAACCCAGGAATTGTGTTGATTATGTAACACAGAATTTTAGGTGTGGCTTGTTTTGGCTGTAAATTTCTGCACATCAGCTGTAAATGTTGCCTAAATCTGCTGCAAGTATCAGCCTATATTGGCTTCAAATACTGGCCTACATCAGCTGTAAATATTTGCCAATATCAGCTGTAAATATCAGCTTTTATCAGCTGTCAGTATAACCTTATCTCAGATGTCAATATTGGCTTATACCAACAATAAATTTCTGCCTATATCAGCTGTTCATACTAGACTATATTGACCTCCAATACCGGCCTCTTTCAGTTTTCAATATCAGGCTATATTAGCTGTGATTATTGGTCTATATTGGCTATAAATATGGGCCTGTTTGGACTGAATATATATAGACAAGAAAATACTAGGTTACTTACTACTACTTAGGTTATTTTAGGGCTTATTTGGAAGGCAAAGCTCTAAAAAGACAAAATTTAAGAAGTGAGAGAGTGGGAGAACCTAAATTGCATCGCATTAGCCAGTGCGACGAAGACTGTAACCTCTGCACATGGGTCTCTACCGACTGAGCTTCAACACACCCGTTTTTATATTTCACTCTTCAAAAACAAACCCCTTCTTAGCCTGGAGAAAACATGGTGGGATTAAAATTTTCTCTTCCAAAAATCTCCTGGCCTAGATGAGCAGTAGCAGCAGAGTCAGTTTCCAAAATAGACTGAGCAGCCAAACATTCAAACATAATTCAAGATCCATGACTAGAATGCATTAAAAAGACATGAAATACCAAATGAATGCAGCAAGTATTGGTGAAAATAAAACCCAGCTCTTTTATGAAATGCATGTTTTCGTCAACAGCTCTTGTTCTCTGTTTGTAACGTTCTGGTTTCACATTTCTACGATATTATCAGATCTTTTGTTTGTTGTTCTTTTATTCTTTCTTTCTTGCTTCTTTTTGACTCGACTTCCGTTGATTCTGACAAACACAAAATCTTATGCATTCTTCTTCACAAACACTGAAAATCCCTCTCTGCTGTCTCTAAGACGGGCCTGTCAGGATGTGTGGAGCCTTCTGAATGCAGCATAGACTTGTCTATTAGCATGCCAGGCTGTCCGTCTCCATGCAGTCCCTCTTCTCCGTCCAGCTCCAAGCTGATCTCCTGTCCTTCTCACACATAAATGAAAACATGCACATTTTCACAGGATGTGTTATTACTGTACATTTATCATCTTTTTCTAAATCCTGTGAAAATCCAGCATCTCTTTGATATTATTTATTACATCGGACTAAAGTGCAGGCTTACTGAAAGCCAAAAATGGCCCCGTCTTGATGTTGCTATAGCAACAAAATGTCCCAGCGCAGTCTCTTGAGGGCAGGTGGATAGTTCTCTTCTGCCGTGTGGCATCACCAGTAGCAACAGAGGTGGACGCCGCTCTGTCTGTTGTCGCTGATTGGCTGTGATGGACACCTCCATCCATCCCTCCGTCCCCACCAATCCTCCCAAAATCCAGCCACAATCAAGACGGAGCGGCTCATCAGACCTCAAGAATGCCAATCCTGGTACTTGATGGAGCTGCAATTAACTGTCTGAGATGCTTTATAACCTGCATGTCTGTCTGGGGAGCATCGTGCAGGCTGAAGAGGAGGAATGAGGCTGGAGGGCCTAGAAACGAGCAAAGATGTTATCAGGAAAATATAAAAATGTGACAAAGATGATGATGACATTCAGACATAAGCTTGCATCATAAACTAGGGATGGATCATGAGTTTAAATTCTACAGTAGTTATTTATTGTTAAGAATCAGTGTTCAAACAACTTAACTCCATTTTTAAAGATGATTTTTTTTTTCTCTCAGATTTACAGCCTCTTTTTAATGTGGTACCACTGCCAGAGGGTGGCCTGGAGGGCATCTAAAAGCTATGTGCATGTACAACATGTAATGGTTGTTTCCTAAAAATCTTAAGAAGTTGCTAAAACAAACTGGAAAAAGCTCTGTTTTCCCAGGATAACAACATAAGTCTTGATCTAGTGAAAAAGGCCACAAGTACTCTGTCATATCATGCCGGGGGTCCATAAAACATATGGATGCTCGTCAGGACTTCAGTATTGTACAGTTTTTAGTAGGCACCCACAATTTAACCTGCATGATATCAGTATCGGCAGATACAGGTTTACAAAGTTCAATTTCAGTACTGTCAGGAATAAAAAATAAGCTGATATGCTTTTATTTCAGCCTATATAATCTGTAAATATCAGTCTATATCTGCTGAAAATAACAACCAAAATCATCTGTAAATATTAGCCTATATAAGCAGTGAATATCAGCCGATATTGACTGTAAATATCAGCCTACATTAGCTGTAAATAACATCCAATATCAACTGTATATAATGACCAATATTAGCTGTAAATATCAGCCTATGTTCACTGTAAATATCAGTCTATATTCACTGTAAAGAACAGCCTACATATATCAGCAGTAAATATCATCTGATATTCACAGTAAATATCAGCCGATATTCACTTTATATATCAGCCTACATTAGCTGTAAATAACAGCCTCTATCAGCTGTAAATACCAGCCTATATCAGCAGTAAATATCTGCCTATATCAGCAGTAAATACCAGCCTATATCAGCAGTAAATATCTGCCTATATCAGCAGTAAATACCAGCCTATATCAGCAGTAAATATCTGCCTATATCAGCAGTAAATATTTGCCTATATCAGTTGTAAATATCTGCCTATATCAGCAGTAAATACCAGCCTATATCAGCAGTAAATACCAGCCTATATCAGCAGTAAATATCTGCCTATATCAGCAGTAAATATCTGCCTATATCAGCAGTAAATATCTGCCTATATCAGCAGTAAATATCTGCCTATATCAGCAGTAAATATTTGCCTATATCAGCTGTAAATATTTGCCTATATCAGTTGTAAATATCAGCCTATTTCAGCTGTAAATATTAGGATATATCAGCAGTAAATATCACCCAATATCAGCCTTAAATATCAGCCTGTATTCACTGTAAATGTCAGTCAATATTCACTATAATTATAAACCAATATTGGCTGTAAATGTCAGCCTCTAGCAGCTGTAAATATAAGCCTATGACATCTATAAATATCAATACCAGAGAAAACTATTGGCCTATATCATCTTTTAATATCAGCTCATATCATCTGAAAGTATCAGCCTATGTTGACTGTAAATACTGCCTGAATTAGCTGCAAATATTGGTCTGTATTAGCTATAACTATCAGCTCTATTTCAACTGTAAATATTGGCCCATATCAGGTGCAAATATCAACCTATACTGGCTTCAAATATGACTTATTTTAGCTGTGAATATGGGCCTACATTGGCTGTAAATGTGGTTCTTTATCAGCTGTATCGGTTATATTGCCCAAAATTGCAGTCTACATTAGCTGTAAATAAAAGCCTTTTAAGCTGTTAATATTGTTCTATAACAACTGTAAATATCAGTTATATTGGTTGTAAATATCAGCCTGAAACAGTTTTTAATATCTGCCTACTATTTCGGCTTAAAATATTGGCCTATTTCAGCTGCAAATATGGATCTGTACTGGGTTTAGATATGGCCTATATCAGCTGGAAATGTCAGCCAATGACAGCTGAAATGATCAGCTAATATTGGCTGTAAATATCAGCCTTTATCAGCTGAAAATATTGACATGTATAAGACCGAAATATCAGCCTTTAACAGCTGTTTACATTTGTCAGCTTGGATATTCTTATATTAGCAGTAAATATCAGCCTATATTGATGGAGCTGCAATTAGCTGTCTGAGAAGCTTTCTAACCTACATGTCTGTCTGGGGAGCATCGTGCTGTCTGAAGAGGAGGAATAAGGCTGCAGCTGCTGGGCTGAGAAACTAGCAAAGATGTTATCAGAAAAAATACAAAAACATGTGACGAAGATGACATTTAGACATATTTGAAAGTATAAAGGAAAGTTAAAATATAAAGAATGTGCTTTGACTTGGAACATGTGCAAGAGAATCAGGGAATGGAGAGATGATTATATATAAATGAGTGGGAGATAACATTAGTGCTAAACCGTTTATGACGGAGAGGAAATAGGAGGTATGATGGAGCATAAAAAGGTCACGGACAGGAGCCACGGCTGCCGTGTTTTGATGTGTAGTCAGCCCAGACGTTCCATAAATAGCTCTATACTTGTGCAGTTGAGAGGCCCAAAGGTTAAACTTTCCCAGAATCAATGAAAATACAATCATCACAAAACGCAGGGCAACAGCAGTGACTCATGTGTCACAGAGATTTAATTAACATGGTTGCTGCTGTTTGGACATGCAGGAAAACTGAACCTCTACAATTTATAGTTGTTTTTTATATATTTCAACTGGAGTGCTGTTTACCGTGGATATGAGAAGACACTTTTTTTGATTTTATGGACACAGCACACAGAGGAACAAGATGGAGACTTCCTCAGTTACCTGGTAGTGTAGGTGTGGAAACTGTGAGCCCACATCTACAAACCTGGAGAGCAATTAGAGTCAGACGTGGGACTTCACAACTCTTCCTCAGGACATTTCTGATGAAATTTCTGATAGGGGCTCAAAGATGCCTGCAGCCTGCATCACTCCCCATCCAGAGTTCCCCGTCTTTCTGATCGCTGGTGTTTAAAAAAGCCTGCTACCTCAAATAAAAGCCATGAAATTATCTTTTTTGGAACTCAGATGTTTATAAACCTTCTGCATTAGGTATTTCTGGCAATTGATATTCCACCGGAGGGCATTTTTATCTTTTAGATTTTCTACAGAAGGTTTTAAAGGGAATTACTGACCATGTTTATTAGATAGAAGTCTCACAGAACTGTGTATCTAATATGATACAATTGACTTTAAAGGGTTAAGGGACTGATATAGAAGTAAAAACAATAATGTTTGAATTTTTTATTCATAAGTCAAAACTTTGGAAACTTTTCCCAGCATGTCTCTGCTTTAGATTCCCAGTAGATAGCTTTTTTCAAACTTGGCACAATCCGAAATTTGCCTCTTTTTTTCGACCTTGTTGCTCATTCTTTCATAAATATTTTAAGATCAGTTCTGAATAAATAATACGTTTACTTTTTTTTTCTAGTTTTCTTAAAGTAAAAAGCTTCAAATCTCTTTAATATCCACCTCTCAGTGGATTGATCATTTGCAGAGTTTTAACCAGTTATTAAATGCAGACCATGACCCATGCCGTTTCAGTTTTATTACTACCCTGTGCTGGTCAAGGCCAGGGCCCAAGGCGATTGGTTTTTTGGTTATTCGCCCATTAATCCACTTTGCAAAAATGTCTCAGCTGACTGAGGGATGAACTGATTGGATTTTGGAGCTCAAATGTCAAAAGTCAAGGTCACTGAGCAGCATGCATGCTCTTTCTTGTGAATGCAACATCTAAAGAACAATTTGAGCAATTTTCTTCAAACTTTGCACAAATATTTACTCTGATTCAAGGGCAAAATGGTAACGTTTTGAAGGTCAAAGGTCAGACTTGGCCCTTGTGTTCATCTCGTGTGTATTTTCACTGTCCAGCAGTGAAACCGCCAGACAGTTTGGACCTTGTTGATTTGTCTATCATAGATATTTGAAAACAGACTCTGAATTATTTATTCTTTTTTTTTTTAATTTTTCATCATAAAAGTTAAAGGTTATGAATCTTCACCTCTCAATGGGATGATCATTTGCAAGAAATAAGCCGGTCAGTTTTGTGATACTTTAAAAGCTGGAGAGCAGGAGATTTTATTTGTTTCTTTTTTCCTGTCTGATCACCCATCCATGCATCCGTCTGCCCATGTGTTAGTTAGGCCTGAGCAGTGTGGCCTAAAATTTATATCTCAGCGTTCTTTTTGCACCTTATAGTAATGGTGTATCATAGCATTACAAAGTTAGAAGAGATAATGCATTTACAGGCGTTACAACCTCCTTTTCTCCGTTAAACAAGGCTGCTGGCATTCTGAACTCACGTCTGAGCATAAGATCACCTGCAGAGGTTTGACAAGCTCCTATCAACTATCCCATATTTCCTGATGTGGGTGTTATGATAAAAACATGAGAAAAAAAACGTGTACTGACTTTTACTGTGAAAACTAAAAATAGGGTGTTTATTATTAGTTTAGCTTAGCTTTAGCAGCGGTATCAGCGAGTTTACGCAGCTACAGAGTTCACAGTTTCCTCTCTTACCTTGTTTAACACCACAGCCAACTTTTTTGACTCTTCATAGACTTAAAACATTTTTAAAAAAAAGTTAAAACACACCTTTTAACAGCTGTTTAACCTGTTACATCACTGTAATGAGGAGGGGCAACAAAAATTCTCACCAGCTGGTTATGAATTTCCTATTATTTAAGATCGTTTTTATTATAACAATGTTGCTCTGGCTCTGTAAATCAAATAAATTCTACCTTCAACCATTAGCCTCGGAGGGGGAGAGAGAGGAGGTTGCTGCATTATTAATAATTTAAATGTAATTTATTTAGCCTATTTATTTTAATACAGTTTAATTTAAAAAAAAACTATATTCACTTCAATTACCGTACCGAAAATGTACCTAACTGTGTCTTCATACCGAACTGAAATTTTTCTATACCGTTATAAATCAATCACTGTCAATATACCTACATGCAGTAAATGTGTCTCAAGTGATTGTAATATAAAGACAGATGTGTCTGGAAGGTCCATGCACTGGTTGATCAGTTTTCCTGGCTATCATTACTCCATGAAGACAAAAGAACACTCCAAGAAAGTAAGCGAAAAAGTTATAGTGAGGGGATTGTTAGTTAAAAATTGACCATGCAAGAAGGAGACTAGTGAGAGAGACCACCAAGACACCTATGACTACTCTGAAGGAGTTACAAGCTTTTCATGTCTTCTGTTAATGTTTGTCCATCTGTACTTCCGTCTGGGACACTCTTGTTAAGGGGATATCTATGAGGGATTTTCTTCAACCTTTGCATAAATGTCTGACTCAAAGATGAACTGATCACACTCTTGAAGCCATCGGCCAAAGGTGTAGATCATTAGTTGTCATGTTTCTTCCTGTCTTATCAGATTTCTCTCTCACACACAGAACCCTCTGCAGCCTTTCTTCCACACTGACACTGGTACTGTCTGGGAATCATATAACTCACAGAGCTGAAATATTGCCGGATGGTCATCTAAGATTTTTGGACCTTGTTGTTTTTCTTTGAATGAATATTTGAAGATAAACTATTTATTTTTCATTTTCTAAAGCAAAAAGGAAGTGAATCTTCCAAACTTAAACCTCTCAGTGGGATGACCATCTACAGGATATGAGCCAGTTCTAAAAGTAGCGCCGTGCAGCTTCAGTTTTATTATTTACAGTAACATTTTTTGATGCTGTCGGCATATTTACACTCAGCTCCAGCGGTCCTGCTCTGTTTACTCTGAGCCGGCGTGTTTGTTAGAACGCTGTTGTTCTCCCGTGTCCACAGGCTGTCAGGACCCACTCGAGCAGAGATGGTAGGGAGAGATACTGTAGACACGTCTACCTGTCGCTCTGCTGTCACACCATCAGGACGATGGATGTGTCAGATCTACAGATTCCTTAGACACAGGGATCACATAAGGAGAAAGGAACAGTAGGAATATAGTCGAATTCTGCTGCTCTTTTGTATTTAAATCCTTCTCGGTGTCAGTGATAAATATTCCTGTCAAAAGCATTAAAAGGATTAAAGCATAGTCTTTAGTCATGCTTGTCCCAGAATTACAATCATCAGCTGTAAGAACATTATCCCCCCTCCACCCACCCGAGCATCCTCTACATACATACTAATTAAAGACACTGATCCTTTCAAAGAAATCCATATGGACAGAGGTTTTTAAATACCTGCCATCCTTAGTGCTTAGAGCTGCAGGATAGGAGTAATTAATATTTTATTTTTATGTGTTTGCAGCATGCAGAGCTAGCAGTGCAGTGATTTTCTGTTCTGTCATTTGGTCCACTATTGTCATTTAGAGGCGATAAATCCTGATATGTTTGCTGACCTCCAGACCTTTTCTTTGCAGCACAGATTTGTTAATTAGTTCTCTATAAGGAAGCTCTCAATGATAAATTTTAATGACTTAAATGCACAATATGTTAATTCCCCCCGCCTAGGGGTGTCTAGTTGAAACAATTACAAAGATGATGAGTAGAGACGGCTTCTGAATAGAGGACAGATTTTGCAGGTTGCATTTTCTGTAGATATTGCCTTTTTTTTCTGTTCCTAAAAATGGCTGGTCATGATGCATTACCTGCAATTTCCACATAGGACGACTGCGCCGTGCACTAAAGCGCTGCACATTTGCTCAAATCAAAGGCAAGCGACCTCACTGATTGGAAGCGTGTTTAGAGAGCTGCGTTGCAGGGCGCAGCCCTGATCAGCGGGCAGAGGTCACAGAAGAACTGCAGGTTCACGCAGGGATAGTATGTCAACAGAGGATGATTTTAACTTTTTGTGTTGATTTATCATCCATTCTGGTATAAGTCCATGATATTATTGTTTCCTCCATTGGGTGAGTACATTAGAAAGTTAAAAGGTTAATGTTTGCTCAAAGAATCTGTGGTTTGATGTCAAATTCTTCGGCTAAACG
The DNA here is from genome assembly GCF_018320785.1 of Cheilinus undulatus. NCBI lineage: Eukaryota > Metazoa > Chordata > Actinopteri > Labriformes > Labridae > Cheilinus > Cheilinus undulatus. The sequence goes on along the minus strand of NC_054873.1, from coordinate 8,432,572 downwards.
TCCTCAAAAGTTAACTTTTCCTCGTCAGTGGTGCCATTGTAGCTCTGTGACCCACTGACCTCTTGGTGACCCTTTGCTTTGCTGCAGGATGTTGATATTGTGATGATTTGTGATCAGGATGCCGGATATTCTACACTTCTGACTTCCTGTTTGGTGCTTTCTGATCAAAGGAAATTGATGCGCTTTGGCAGCAGCTGGCACTGAAAATAGACTGGCAGCGTATCTGGAATGAAGCGGAGTGGCACTCCAGGGACGCGCCGCTGCCGGACTGGAGCGCCGGCTGTAAAAATGCTCTGATAGATTAGAGATGCAGTAATGTGCTCCACGGTATGATTCACCCGCAGATCGCAGCCCGGTCGCTGTATGTGGAAATCAGAGGTTAGACTGTTTTAACCGATGAGGGGACTGATGAGTGTTCACAAGGCCAAGACCGATAATTGCCAATCATAGATGTATTGGTGCATCACTAGTTTTTAGGGCCGTCTACTTGAGATCCAGTCACCCAGGATGGAGGTTGAAACCAAATATAGAGGCCCGTGTCTGTTGCTGGTGCTTTTAGCGCTGGTTCTTCTCCTACAGGATTAGTTTCAGAGCGCTTCTCACCAGCTACAAAAGCCCACTTCTGCTTTCCTCTGCAGTAACTCTAATAGGGCTAAACGACTGGCAAAAATAATCTAATCGCAATTTTTTTTTTTTTTTTGCGATTGTGATTTTATATGTGATTGCATGGATCTACACTTTTACTTGGCAGAGAAGACTCTGCTAGCAGCATGCTTTGACTTTCCAGCAAACACATGGTGAGAAACCCCCATATGGATGGATACATAAATGACAATGTGTATAGAAAACAATGAATTTCAGAAGCAATGAATCCATAGTAGCATGAATCTGAATATGAGGGTGCAACAAGCTCTGTGTGCTTTGTATTTCCCCTTTTCAAGGAAATATCACCAAGAACACAATGCAAAGGAGTACATCGGCAGCACCTGGAAACCTAAGCCTTGAAAAGACGATTCTGATCGGTTTATCTTCCACCATTATCAGAGGTTTTGCCCCTTCTTGACTTTCAGTGGCCAGTGAGAGAGAAGTGACCTTGACGAGCATGGCACTGCTTTTCTGCAAAGAGCTCTCAGCGCTAACAGCACTGGAAGACAGTGGAGTTGCACTTACCTTGTTAAAGTAGCTCACAACATCTCCATGAGTCCAAACCTGCTGCAGTGAATCTCATCTGAGGCTGATACACAGAGATCATTAAATAATCACCAAACATTGTTAACCCTGCTGGCTGTAGGCAGAAATTCTGCAGCTTTGCAGCGGCTTATTGTTCCACCAGTGACATTTTCTTTCTCTCTACCTCTCCATGTTGACCCTCACCCACACAGCTCGGCCACAGCGAAAGAGCAGAGTGGATGGATACCGCGTTACTGTGCTGATTAAACTACGGTCTTGCTCTGCTGCCTTTCAGGCATCATTTCCAGTAACTGTTTAGTTTACTGTTTAAAAACAGGGGAAGTGTAGAAGTAGTAAATCTGTGATTAGAAGTTCTGTTAAAATGCACTTCCACAGCATTTCTCTGCTCCTGAAATAGCTGTTTAAAATCCTCCCTCTCTCTAGCAGGTTTCTAATACACTCACAATGAATGTTATTTGCAGTGAAGGCACAAATGTCGGTGTGAAGGCTAATATTTAGGCAGTGCAGGCACTTTCATAATGAGCCTGAGCATTATTCACTCTCCTACATGCTCATCCCAATCACAGGGCTCCATTCCACTGCCAGGCCCGTTTATGCTAATGCAAAAATATTTTCATTATCTCTGCAATAAGATATTTAATAGGCACTCTGCTCCTCGGCCTGCTGAAGAGGGGCTATAATTAGAGTCAGCCAGGCGCTGAGGCGACGGGCCAGAACGTCACAGCTGATTTGAATGCGGACAAGTGTTGAACAAGCAGAGATCTGATTTCTGTAGAGCGATCAAGATAGGTTTCTGTAGGGGTTGGGATCATTCACAAATGGATTTGTTCTCAAAGTACAATGAATGTTAGAGAATGTATCATTGTGAATGTGATACAGATGGAGTAGCTCAGCGGTTATTTCTTAAGATACACTTCAGTCAGGAAACACAACTGATTTGCAGCCAAAAATGTCTTTATAAGCAGTTGTTAATTTGCAGTTATTTATGTTTGGTGGTGTAGCTGTTCCTGGACTCGACTGCTCTTCCTCAAGCCTCCCTGGAAACCATTAAGCAGGAATAGCGCACGTTCCTGCTCTTCCTGTGCCGAGAAGGAAAGCCTGAGGCAGGGAGAGAAGCAGCAAAAAACCAGAGCAGACCAGGCATTAATGACAACAGAATGACACTGGTTAAATGAGTGGAGGAGTAGCTGGGGTGGAGGAGGGTTGCAAGAGCAGCTTGCAAAGAGAGTGGCAGAGCATAGCCAGGCAAGAGCAGTACAAATAAGGCACCATGAGAGGGATTAGCCATTAGCCCTAATGGGCTAGCTATCAGCTGATGAGGGCTTGTGTTAGGGATGGGTCGTTCATGAACAAACCGGTACAAAGAGCCGGCTTATATGTGAACGATAAGAGCCGGATCTCGTTTGAAAGTCGTTTATATTTTTATAACTATTTTTATAATTGGTATTATTTTTATATAGATTGTGTGTGTCTGTGTTATTTGACTGATTAGCAGGGATGATCTTTTATCCTCTACCACATGCACACCATGCATTAAGGACTCATGTTTGATGGTGTGACATTAATGTTTTATGTCAGGTGTGTCATATATCCCAGCCAGTGAGCAGATTTCATCTGACCCACAAGGTTTTTTTTGGGAGACAGTACATTTTGAAAAATAATTACATGATATTTTCATCAATTTTAAAAACTGAGCATAGTTGGAGTAAAATATCTGCCCAAATATATATCTTATGTTATAACACTGCTAAAATTGGCAGGTCAAATAAAGCCAAACTGGTACCCAAATGAAGAGCCGTTTAGGAGCTGAAGGAGCTGACTCTTTTTGCTGAGCCGAGCCAAATGAGCTGGATCACTATAAGAGGTGAAATTTCCATCACTAACTTGCATGAGATCAGCTGATCTCAGTTATTGCAGCGCTTGATTGGTGGCCTGCCTTAACTAACGCTTTATGCTTGATTTGTACAATCATCCGATTCAACAAATCTGTTATAAATTCAGCCTTCTCTAATGCTTCAGATTTACGTCTTTGACTGACACAGACATTTACATTTGAATTTATAACATGTATTTATTGTCAAGTCTAACTTTGCACCAATGGCTCTTCTTTGATTGCACTTTTGTCCCATAAATTAAACATATAAAAATGTTAGATTATTGGGCATAGAGACAGAATTTACAGGTAAAGATGGAATTATTATTTTCACTTTGGATGCTTACATTATCTTACTGTGCACACAAAAACAAAATTATTTCAGAAAAAACAAAACTACTAGGGTCTGCATTATTAGCCTATTGTTGCTAACGGTCAGTTATGTCTTCTTTTTGGTGGATAACAGTCTGCGGTTGTTTTGTTGTAGTTTCCAACAAGTCTCAGATAAGACTCCTGAGGAATCCCAGCCTGTTCTTCAAGCTCCTCCAGATTTGATGGTCTTCTGATGTGGAGCTTGGTCTTCACTTCATATCAGTGGGATTTAAGTCATGGCTTTTTGCAGGCCAGTCAATAACATTCACTTTGGTCTACTGGAGGAAGTTCTTCACCAGAAGCCATGAATGTTTGAGTCGTTGAAGACGAAGAGACGACCCAGACCCAGTTTTTCTATCAAAATCTTCATATATCCGTCTGTATTTGTATCATGGTTTCAATGTCGCGGTTTGATGCAGTCACATGCCAAGTCAGTCCAGGGGGCAGTAATGCTTTAAATGCTTTGCTGGTTGCTAGAAAAGTATACACAGCAAAACACACAAAGAAGAAAAGTTACTGCAGTAGCAACCAACAAGAAGACACACCAGAACTACAGGACCTGTTGGCTTCTTTGCTCTCTCCTTAACTTCTCTGTGCTGTTTTTAAAAAGCCTCAGGGTGTAAAAGCAGAGGGTAAAGGACACTGCATATGCTGATGCATTGTAAAGGCGGCGTGATCCAGTTGTGTAAAAAAAAAGTGCTGAAGCTTCATCTATAAACCAGTCTGATGTCCATTACCGTCTCACATGCTGTGTGATTTAACAGGAAAAACCCTCACACCTGCTGCTCTTTTAACAAGACCTGTGAGGTCTTCTATAGCGAGGTGTGTGCCTTTCCAAATCATGTCCTATCAGTTTGATTTATCACAGGTGGACTCCAGTCAAGGGTTAGAAACATCTCAGCAAAGATCAGGAGAAATGGGAGGAACCTGAGCTAAATTTGTTATTGCAAAGGGTCTGAATACTTAAGTGGATGAGGTTTTATTTAGATCATTGCAAAAAAAGCCTAAAATTCTCTTTTCCATTTGGCATAATGGGGTACTGAGTGTAGAGAAAAAAAAGTGAATTTTAACAATTGTAGAAATTGACTGAATGTATGGTAAATGCAATCATCTCCAAAAATCCCCCATTGAGGGGCCCTGTAGTCCTAGAACTTCATCCTGCACCTCCATTCCAGCAATAACCGGGACACCCTACTCCTCGGAGAGAGAGGGGTAGTGCTAAGTGGTAGGGGTAAGGGATCTACTGGGATTGAGGCTATGTTTCATCATGACAAAATAGCCTCCAAAAACCTGATTATAGTTTCAGATGAAATGGAATTGTAATGAACTATTACGGTCTCTTCTGGTGGATATCTGTGCCAAATTTGGTGCCATTTTATCCTGTGATTGCACAGAAATTTCATTCAAAACCACAAATGTCAAACCACAATCAGTACCAGAAGAAAGTCTGGAGATCACCAAGGCGGTGGTGTTCATCCTCTGTGGACCATGCAGCTAAATGTCATGGCAATCCATGCAACACTTCAGTCATAGTGAGCCAACTTCATCCCTTTAGTCACACTACTTGTGCTGCTGAAAAAGCTGTTTGTTTACTGCAGCTGTGTTTGTGCAGGAACATAAATTTCCCTCTTAATCAGTGCAGAGGACGATAGAAACATCTGCTCAACTTGAATTTAACAATGATGAAATACAGAGTTGGTTCTCCTACTGAATCCAATTTAAAACCTAAAGCAGTGATTTACAGATCAATTCATTAAACGGCGTCTTGAATGACAGCATGTAGCCGAGGCCTGCAGTGAATAATCAAAATGAAAACTGCTGCATCACGGCTGTAGTGACATTTGAATTTCTAACACTTTTCTGCACCGTCCGTCGGCAGCCATGTGGTGAAAATGAAACCAGCTTGTTAAATTTCTCGTTGAAAATAATGACTCCTGCCGACTCCAAGTGTGCTCGGCCATGACGGGATGCAAAGTTTTTAATAATGAGGACTCATAATCTCGTGTATCCAGCTGGGTAAAGGAGAGTGGAAAACATCTTTTCTCTGGTATCTTTAATCATTTTCAAACCGTTGTTTGGTTTTATTTGAATACCACTCAGTTTGAGCTGATTCACGGTGTGATGTAGTGTTCAGTAAAGTATATCTGACACTGTAACACCTGCTGGAGAGGGTTGTAGCATATGTGAAAGGTTTATTGTGCAGTAAATCACAGAAAAGTCCGAGCATTACAGCACTATAAAAGCAGGTATAGTGCCAGGACTCTTTGTGTGACTGTGAGGATGCGTTAGAGTTACATTAGTGTTGTTATTGCAGGCCTTCTGTGCTCTTTGTGCATTTTTGTGGGCTGTCAACACAAAGTGACCTACATGTGGAGTGTTTCTGTTGAGGGACGAGTGCTACAACCAGATTTTAATTTTTCTGACACTTTGACTTTGTCCTCAATGACTGTTATCACAAATAAAACCCCTGATGGTTTGATAAAAGTATGCACTGGCTGGATTTGTTTGTATGTAGAGGTAAAATGCTCCTTTTATACCCAGTCATGTTACTCACCTGTTGCTAATTAACCTAAATGACTGCAAAATACTCCTCCAGTTGCTTTTCTTTTTCTGTGCTTTGTTGCCCCATCCCTACTTTTTTGTGATGTATTGTTGCCATCAAACTTAAAACAAGCTAATCTTTTTTAATGGATTTGTAAAATATCTCAGTGTCAACATCTGATATGTTATTTGTGTTCTATTGAGAATAAAATATGGGTAAATTCAAATTCAAATTCAACTTTATTTGTGTAGCACATTTCCTACAGGTGAAAACTCAATGTGCTTTACAGAAAGTTAAAAACAAACAGAAAACAGTCAGCAATTCAAGCAAACCCCCCCACCCCCACCTACCACACACACACACACACACAAACACACACATATATGTACAGTGCAAATCATGTGTACTCCTTAGAGTACACAGGCTAAATGCTAATATATTGTACTTTATCTAACAGTCAAAGGCAAAAGAGAAAAGCAGTGTTTTCAAACCACTCTTAAAAGAATTTAAAGTGTCTACCGACCTCAGGTCAATTGGCAGCTTATTCTACAGAGATTTATAATGAGATTTGCAAATCAGTTCAGTCTGTTTTTATTTACACTTTACACAGTGCCCTTTTTTTGGAATTAGGTTTTGCATTATAATTCTCCTTTTTTGGTTTTCAAAGGATATTGTGATATTTTGAGATACTTGGCAGTAGCAGTGGTGTTAGCCTTCAGTGATTTAGTTGACGTTGCCCCGTCAGGATTACTCTGTGGCTGTACCGGCAGGGAGGCTAGGCTACAGAGCGCCACAGATGGGTACGGTTTCTCACCATAATTTAGTTAGTTTTAGGTAAAATGGCCCAAAAAACAATTTCGGCTCAACTGTATGCCATATCAATTTTTTTTAAGCATTTCACTTTATTTTACATTGCAGTCTTCAGCTACCAGCTATGTGTTCTCTTTTTGGGATTCAGATAGGCAAGTCTGGGATAATGGTGTGGAGCTGTTATTAGGATTTAGGTTTAAGCCCCTTATCTCCAGCGAAGGCCAATCTTAATTCTTCTGCATACCAAGACACTTTGGAGACAATGCTATGCTTCTAACTTTATGGCAACAGTTTGGGGAAGGCCCTTTTCTGGCCAACATGGCAGTGCCCCTGTGCAAAAAGCAAGGACTGTAAGGACATGATTGATGAGTTCAGTGTGGGAGAACTTGACTGGACCTCGCAGAGCACTGACCAGTGTAGTCTATGAACTGAAACATCAGTACCTCCCATCATAAATGCTCTAAAGAATGAATGGGCACAAATTCCCACTCCAAATCTTGTGGAAATCCTTCCAAGAAAGGTGGACGCTGTTGTCGCTCTAAAAAGGGACCAACTCCAAGTACATGCATCTAAATACAATGTTGTAATGGTCAGGTGGCTGAACACTTTTGTCTATATATGGCAGTTTTTTGCTGTGTTGTTATACAGTATATTTAGCGAGGCCTTGCCTGACACCTACCACATAACAGACATTAAAAATAACAGCGATTAGCTAATCTAATTGCCGATGGTCTCTTTTGCTTTTTTAGGTCATAAAAGTTCATGAATATTCATTTCAGTCTGTTTTATAATCAGCTGAGAACTACTCACAGGAGCCTTGTTTTTCTGCAGAACTGAGATGTTCTTGAAAATGTTTCTCAAGTATTTAGGAGTGCAAATAATCAAGAAAAATGTGTAACATGGTGCATCCTGTTGCACATGGCAGGAGAACAATCCAATAGCTTTTAACCTACAATAGCAGACCTCTCCTCTAACACTAAAAGCCCTGCACCATTTATGACAAAGCCGTTTAAAAGCTCAGCTGTCACTACTGCAAAGAAAATGTGTCCAACACACTCAAGGGAACAAAAGCACAGCATTCTGGGTATTATTCTGATAGGTCCTGTTTATCAGACTGATGGGCTGAGGTGTGAAATAAGAGATGTGTAATAACTCTCATTAATGTGCTTCTCATGCCGGTGGGTGTGCTGGCAGATTTCAGCTCGCACTCTACCACAGCGGCAGAGTCCATGGATTTTACCGCTTGACCTGACAAAAAAACACCGTGGACTTTTCTCCACCATCACTTCATCAAACAGGAAAGAGTCTGAACGCTCTCCAGGCTGAGTGGGAGTGAGGATGGAGTGATGGGGAGAGCGTGAGAGAGGGACGGACTGTGAGAAAATCAAATGAAAGAGGCTGTTTGTGCGGGATGTGGGTCCGTGTGTAAGTGTGGGTGGGGAGGTGGCACTGAATGACTGTGAAACCTGAACAAGAGATGGTGGCAGCAGCATGGAGCTGAACCAAATGTGTCACTGCCTCACGCTCACTGGGCCAAGAAAAGAATTTACTGGCAGCGACGGCCTGCAAGGAATCCAGCAGGGTAGCTGAGTCTAAGTGTGTCTGTGTGCTTGTAGTGGTCAGATTGTATTCCATCTCTTCACCCCCTGGCCAGTTATAGGACCCAGCCACTGCTGCTGCCCCCTCCCTCCTTGTTACAGACAGGAAGAGCGTGCAGACGGTGCAGCGTTCGCCCGATCTCGCACGCTCGGAGGGACCAAAAGTAATGAAGGCTCAGCCGTGACCGAGTGGACTCAGGTAACACAAACAAAGACGAAGAATGACAGAAAACAGCCTGGGCTCTTCTGTTTTCTGCTTTTCATTATGCAGAGGAAGCTTCCATGCCTCCTGCATCTTTTCTGAGTTTTATTTTGGTGGTGCCAGTGGCAGGACAAGGTGGAAGTGGGCTCTAGTGTTACAGTAGCAGCTCTGTGTCTGCTGCCAGACTCACACAGAGCAGTGAGGGTCTCACAGATGTTTGTAAGGCTGATTTTATTCTGCATGCTCCTGAGCTCTGCAGATATACATTTATATGAGGCTGTGACTCTGTCTTTTGTGCACTCATGCTTTGCTTTGGAAAGGATGGTGATCTTTTTAGTTTGCAGAGAAAAAGAGGACCTCAGAAGCTGGAGATGGTCTTTTTTATTGGGTTTAAGTGAGAGTGGATTGGGAACATTTATTTTCCTTTGGCATCAGTGATATGGGAATTTTTCATCTTTATTAATGTGGCAGCTGTGGCTTGGGTTTGCTCTCCTAGTTGAATATTGGTGGTTTCTGTTCAAAGGTTGAAGTATCCCTGGTCAAGAAACTGAACCCAGCATTGCACTGAGGCATAACGTGGATTTGCAGTGTATGAATGTGTGTAAAACATTCCTGCAAGATGTGAGGACAAAAATGCAATAAGTAGTTGGAGCATATTTTTCCAAGATTCCCAACATGGGGCCCAAATCCCATTAATTGAGGTGTCAAAGATCTGTCCAAATTCGATTTTCACATATTAACTCAATTCATGATAAAACAATAACTAAATATTTTAAACAAACCACTTTAAGTAAGAAGAGCACGCATTCTTTTATGGGGTTTTTTAAGGCAACAATCCAAATTGATGTTGATTTTTGACAGCAACGCACCATTATCTTCTTGTGTGGGTCATTGTGAGCCTAGCTGTTCTTGGTATGAGAAGGGGGCAACGGTTGTTCCAGAGGGGGTAATTTCACATAGGTGGCCCATCATAGCCGACCAGCTGATGTCTGCCCTGGTACAGAGAGTGCTGTGAAGTGTGGTGGCTCCACCTCTGACTTCTTCCCAGTTGATTCAGGGTACATCCCAAGTCTTCTACAGACTGTGCGTTTTTAACAGCCTTATACATTTCTGGCATGCTACATTGTGAGACATGAATCTCATATGACATCAAGTTTGATGTGTACAGACTGCATGATGACAACTCTCGCTACGATGTACACCTGTATGCAAGAAATAAACATTTTCAATGTGCACCACATCAGTGTGTGTCATCCATCTATGCCACCAGTGCCAGGGTAAATAATGAAGTAAAGCAACAACAAAGCCTTTGGAACTGTTAGAAAAACATCTTAAATCAACATTTTCCTTCCTGCTGGAATCCCACGAACTTCTACATTCTGGCACCGTCTCCATTCTAATGGTAACATGTTGTTAGCAGCAGTGTTGCGTTTATCGTTTTGTCATTTCTTGCTACATCCCTATTGGTTGGTTCATTGATGTAGGTCGTAGCAGCAGTCATATTGTGAGATAGTCATCCTAAATTTCTGACTCTGTCAGAATTTCATCCCAGGCTATCATTGGTGGCAAGACCATGAATACATCCGTTTGTTGACCCGTCTCACAGTGCAACATAGGACCAACATTTTAGAGCCAAAGCCAAAGACATCACTGCGATTGGTCATCTTTTGTCTGGGACATCCTAAAAATGGCACAGTGTATACCAGCTCCCACACTCTTCAGTACCTGGTTGGACTGGATAATGGGATTTGGCAGCAGGGGCCAATCTGGATTTTGCTGATGACGCTGTGGAGACTGTAAACTTGCTGAGTGAGGAATCTAAAGCATTGGGAATGAGCATCTCCTGAACCTAAACGAAGCTCGAGGCATTTAGGGGCGCCTTGGATGAAAACTGTGGCTGTGGTTGGTGGGAGCATGGAAGATGTGGAGCAGTTCACCTACCTTGGCAGGGTAATTCATAAATATTGGTCACTGAGGATGCAGATGAAAATCAGTCCTTTGGTCTTTGGTCCTCTTGGTCTTACCATACTCTTTTGAGACCTGTACATTGCCTGATGACACCCACTGGACTCCTTTTTGACGACTTCTCTTCAGCGCCAAGGCAGATCATACTTTTGGTCAAATGTCTCTATGAGATTTTTAAATCCTGGCTTTTCAACAAAACTTACTGGGGCCATGTCTTTAGTCATGTGTTATTTCTGCCAAAATCTCTTTCAATTTGGAAATTTTTTGTCCATCAATCCATTTTTCTGCTTATCCAGGGTGAGGCATCCTGATCAGATGCCAGAACCACCTCAGCTGGCTCCTTTTGAGGTGAAAGAGCGGCGGTGAGACCTCGAGATCCTTCCAGATGTCTGAGCTCCTGGCCCTATCTCTAAGGCTGAGCCCAGCCACCCTCCTGAGGAATCTCATTTCGACAGCTTGAACCCAGGATCTTATTCTTTTGGTCATTACCCAGAGTTAATAACTATAGGTGAGGGTTAGCCCCAACGTCTTGTTGATCTCACCTGCAGTATGAGATTGGTTTGGCAGATTTTGAAGCCAGGATCAATTACTTCAAGGCTTGTTCCTTAGACGTTTTCTTTGGTGTGGATGGAGATGTGGACATGAAGAGTTTAAGGCATTCTTTATTCTGTAGTGGATGGCATTTCAGGTGGTGAAACAAACTTGTGGTACTACTTCCTTTTGTTGCAATAGTCTTGAGACATAATTTAGAAATTACCTTATTTGTTCAGCGTCTTTCTTTTGGAATCTGAACCACTGCCAGATCCAGTGCTGTTCTCTTTGGAACCAAATCATCCATCTCCATCTCAAACTACCTTTCCTTAACATCCGCCAACTCGCCTCGGCTGTGTGTATTTTTTGCTTTCTCTTCCTTTCCCTCTCATGCTTCCCTCTCTCCTCTTCTGATAAAAATACGTGCACCCATGGAGAGTTTTCTGCGTGAGCGGGGGAGTGTGCTGTCTGCTGTGAGGGAGGCTTTAGGAGACCGTGGGAGAAGTGAAACTCAAGAGAGTTGACAGCTTAAAACTTCCATGCAATTTATACTTGATAGTCAAGATATTGCCATTTTAAATATCTCACATTGCAAAAAATGTGATACATCAAGTATGCTTGATATACCGCCCACCCTCAATTCAAACTGTTGGAAAGCAACTAGCAGCATTTTGTGCAGTCATTCACTCGTTGTTAAAGGACTACTCAGTATGTAGATCGGCTGTTTAGCTCTCATACCTTGAGTTGAACTTGGAGAGTCTTTGCTGTTTTGTTGAAACATTTCCAGCTAAAAGTTGATGGGATTGTTTAGTTTTTCCAGGCTGAAAGCACCATCACAGAGCTCTCCGGACCATCAGAAGCGGTTAGATAATCAGAATTGTGGTGCCAGTGGAGCACTCTGCAGGCCGCTAAAAATCAACGTTGATGATGTTTTAACCCACTTTAGCGCTGCAGCCAAATCAGGACCTCTTCTGCAGCTGTGACATTGTTCAACTCCATTATCTGATTTTTATTCCAGCATTAGGCTGTGCACCAAAGTGTCATTTAGTTCTTGGCAGAGGTGTGCGGCCGTGTGTATGTGCGTGAAAATGTGTGTGTTACGGAGTTAGTGAAAGGAAGTGGCTGGTGCAGGTCTGTGAGGACAAACATGTGACATGTAGAGTGTTTTTTGGTGTTATTTTGCCAAGCAGAGAAGAGTCACTTGGCTTGTTATTGTAATTTTTCCAATTAAATTTGTTCTCACTGTTCTGCTTTTCAGAGTCAAAAAAGGTCACATGAAGGCACAGTGTTCCAAACTTTAAGTGCTTTTTTAATCAGCTGTTTTTTGCAGATATTTAAACACCACTAATGCATTCCTATCTGCTAAAAACATGCACAGTCACACACAAACACATGCACTGAAGTCTGTCTTCTTCTCTCACCCACGTAGAAATGCAAGTGTCAGTACCCGTCTTTTCAGGATACGGAACAAAAACACTCACTCGTACTGTGTTTAACATGTACAGTGTGCTGAATGGGAATGACCTTGCTGCATTTCCTTGTTCTGCACCGGCAGCGCTCCTCCCCCGTCTCCCCCCCCTCGCTGCACTTCAAACACATTTCAACTGGAAAAACCCTTTAAATAGACGTGACCTTTGACTGGGAGAGACACCCACACACGACTCATTGAAAAACACGCTGTCTGCTCTGCATTACATCTGTGCAAACACATACGAGGAGGAACTGTACAGAGACAAATCTTAGCTGTTTATTAGTGACAAGAGTTCCAGTATATTTCATAACATCAGTCATGGTCAGATGGAGGTGTGGCCTGCCAGCGATGGTGGCACATCGATCTTACCGTCATCAATAAAAGGAAATGTCAAAGTGCCACACGGACCATTTAGACCTGGTAAATCATTAAAGCATTAACTGTAGCCCTGGTAGAGTCAGGGAGTGAAAAGAGAACACAAACATGAGCACAGCCTGTTTTTACTTGGTGTTGGACTCATTTGTATGGCTTTATGACAAACTATGCTCATTATTCCAACTATTTTGGAACTTGAGTTGGCTCACCATGCTGTAGTGAATGATTAAAATAAATCCAGGTATGTATTTGCAGGAAGCAAACATCTCAGATTGTTTCGTAATTGTTTCATAATTCAAATTGATTTCAAGGACCGCTTTAAGCTGTGACTAGTTTTATGAAATTATTAAAGTGTTTTTTAAAATACAAAGTGTGACTTTATAGAAATATAGTACCGTGCAGAACTTCAGCCTTAATGTTTGGGCCAAACATTAAGGCTGAAGTAAGGCGTGGAAGTCCGCCCAAGGGCGCCAAGAGGAAGGAGGTTAGACACAACCTAGGTCATGCTCTGGATGTCCTTTCATATTACCAGGTGCATGGAAAAAAATCTGTTAAAAAGATAACAAAGTCCACACCTTGAGGGCAGACTAAAGAGTGGATGTGGTGAGTAAGCATGGCCTAGGGTGGGTGGTAGGGATGCCAGGATGCTGTGAATGTCCCAAAGGATGTCCCTAATGGATTTGTTTCACACATCCATCTGGTAAACCTCCCATGGACAGCATTTGGAAAAGGGCAGAGCCTTTGAAAAAAAAAAAAAACTTGGAGGGTGATTGGAGGAAGGTTCTCTCTGTCACATTTTTACGGGCCATCAGAGCAATAAAACACGTGAGCTGCATAACATGAACCACGGCGACTGGAAACATGTCAGTACACAACTTTTGTCATCTTTGAAAAGAAAACATCTCACTGCTGTTATTTGTTCTCCTTTTAGCGAAGAAATGTTGTCAAGTTCTGATAAAACTGGTGCTTTAGCAGCATCCATGCTAATCTCTTCCACCATAATTGCACCTGCCTCTTCTCGCTGCTTGCTTACGTCATTACTCTACTGTACCCAAAAGTACTGCCCCTCCACACTGATTGGTCCTGTCACTTTCTAACCGGGCCCAAACTGTTCAGACGGGAGCTTTGCAAGACATATTCGCCAGTGAGAAACACAGAAACAGGCAAATCCATCTGCTTTGCAAGGTTATACAGTGTGCCACCGGGTGTCGAAAAGCGCAGACAAAATAGATGCCATCGAGCTTGACCTTGGTTGCTTGACTATGGACACCCTCTTTCCTAAATGCTTCCACTTACTATATATATCACTTATCGTCTGTTAAATATCCAGCAGGGGTGAAATTTTATGATTTGTCTTTTTGCACAAGTGGCATCCATCACAGTACCACACCTGAAGTCACTGAGCTCTTCAGAATGACACATTTAGGATCAGCTTGTTTGCAAATGTAGACTGCATGGGTAGGTGCTTGATTTCATACACCTGTGGCAACAGGTCTGATGGAAACACCTGAATTCAATAATTAACGGGTTTGTCCAGGTATCATAAATTTAAGGCTAATAATGACTCAACACTAGACATCTACTAACGCAAAGACAAAAATAGCTATAAAGAGTTATAACTCACCCAGAGAGAGCCATGGTCCTGCCTTTGCCTCATGCTTCTAGTCTGAGAAAGTTTTTCTGTGTATATCGATGTGCTGCATGCTTAAATGTTGATTTGTTTCAATCACTGCTGTAAGGGGTTAATATTTCCAGCAGCATGTATCTGTACTTGCAGAGTCAAACATGTAAACTAACTGTAGTTCCTTGAAAGTGGCATTAGCTCACGTTACACAGCAGGTGCAGTGTGTGTGTGTGTGTGTGTGTGTGTTAGCAGCATGACTGTAAGTGATCATGCGTGTTTGCACGAGAGGTGGGATGTGCCGTGCGACCGATGTCACGGACAGCGTCATGTTTACGTAACCCCTTGATGTTTCACGGCCTGTCCTTCATGAACGTCATGTGGACATCGGGTCAGAAAGTCAAACCACCAGCTGACAGCAGGTCAGAGGTCAAACTGTCTGGTATGAGGAGGCAGTTTGAGTCTGATTCCCTCATGTCTCCCCCCTGCCAAAGTCTGCTGGAGCTGCTGGGAGCTTTTGTGATAAATGGGGATCAATAAAAGCCTTAAATGGAGCTATGATCGGGATAAAAGGCAGAGTGGATCTTTATTTTTCCACATGACAAAGTAATAGACCGTTTTGTCTGGACGGCCTGTTTCTGGTCAGCAATAAAAGGGCATAAAAGCACCAGTTTTATATCTGCTTCAGACTTTTCAGAGGCATGTTACAGAACCCCAAATTTATGCCTAAATGAGGAGGGGGGAGTGAAAGTGGAGGATGTTTTAGCTCGGATGTCGGACTCAATCACAGCAGGGGCTGAGTGTGAATTTGGGTCTAACCTGAGGGCCTAACTGGGTCAAAATTTCCCATAAACTGTCAGCCTCATTTTCACCAGTAACAAAAAATAAGGAAAAAAAACTTTACATTGATGATAAATGATTTTTATGATTAAAAAATGTAAAAAGTTAAAAACCTGATTTTAAACAGTTAAAGTACTAAATACAATTTAAAATCATGGGTTTTAAAAGGACAAATATGAGATAAAATTCAAAAGTATATTTTTTTTAAATGTCAAAATATGAGATAAAATTCAAAAGTATATTTTTTAAATTTCAAAATATGAGATTAAATTCAAAACCATGAGTTTAAAAGGTCAAAAGATTAGATTAAAATATAAAATTTTGAATGAAAAAGGCCAATATTTGGGATTAAAAATTATATTAAAGAGTTGAAAAGGTAAACATATAAGAAAAGAAAATCTAAATCAAGAGTTTATTAGGTGAAAATATGAGCTAATATTGAGAATCAAGAGTTTAAAAGGTCAAAATATAAGACAGAATTCTAAAACGTGAGTTTTTTATTGTCAAAATATGGGACAAAATTAAACATTTTGAGTTCTAAAGGTCCAAAATTGAGATAAAAATTTAAGATTTTAAATCAAAAAGGTTAATATTTGGGATTAAAATTAGAAATTAGGGATTGAAAATGTAAAAATGTAAGATAAAATTCAAATTCATGAGTTTACAATGTCAAAATATGACTTGAAAATTAAAATCATGAATCTAAAGGGTCAAAATATGAGAACAGTCAAAATTATGATTTTAAAAGGCCAAATATATGAAAAACAAAATCAAAACCAAAACTTGGAGTCATAATTGTGAGATGCAAATTAGAAAATACAAAGTGAATAAACAAATGTATTTCCCCACATTCCTGACTTTTTATCAAATTATTTAACTCTTTACTCTTTCTTATTCTTATGACTTAAAAGGATATTTTCAATCATCAAGGTTAAATTAACATAGTTATACTGGAGGAAATTACAGACCTCATACTAGTGGGCCAGTTCTAATGAAAATATCAATCAATCAGTCAAACTTTACTTTTCATACAAGAAAGTGTAGCACAAAGTGTTTTACACACAGATAAATTAAAAGAAGATAAAAGGGGGTATGACCCAAACCCACTATGCCCGACCCCCTAAACCACCCCCCCCCCACCCCCCCCCACCCCACACACACACACACACACACACACACACAATCCATTCACAGTATTAGTAAAAATCCATCATAAATAAGACACTAGTAGAACAGGAAAATATATGTACCCAGTACGCACCAAGGACGTGCCATCTTAAAGGCTTAAAATGGGTAAACACTGGAGGTTAGGTTAAAGTGTAAAATAATAAAAGCGTGCTGTAATGAGAATAAAAACACTAAAAGGTAACGGCAATATGCTCAAACAGGGAAATAAAAGACTTAAGAGGAACTTAGGAAAAGACAGTGAGACAAGAGGGTAAACTACTAAAAGATAATTCTGAAATTAAAACAGAAAAAGATAAAACCTAAATTACTAAAACAGATTAATATGAGCATATTAAATTCAGGTAAAAGCCAGACTAAAAAGGTAGGTCTTGAGTTTGCCCTAAAAAACATTAGGATATGACTTGCTCTGGTGGTCCGGGTATAGCTGTACCACGGGCCGGATTTGGCCTCTGGGCCTTGAGTTTGACACCCCTGTTTTAGCTGCTTTTTTTAGACAGCAAAGCAGAGGGCCACTTAAGCTAGCTGCTCGTCTGGTGTCTGTATGCAGATATCAATAACCATAGACACGTGTCCATAGATTCACTTACCAAGGCTTGCAGAACTGTAATACTTTGACATTTTTGTTTACCACCTGTATCCCTTAAGCCAAGGGGCTCTGGTTGCAGAAATGTCTGTGCGCCCCACATATGGAGGCTCCTTTCTTGCATGCCATTCCCTACTCTCTCTGTCCAGTATCTACAATAAAGAAACAAAAGCCCCGATTTAAATCTCTAAAAATGCATGCAGACTCCTGAACACTTGTTAAGGTGACTAATCCACACACCCCTGATTTGAATATGTTTTATGCAGAATCAGATTCCAGATTAATAGAACAAGCGTGATCAATATACAGTGTGACTTCTGCAGAAGCATGTGGAGATAAACTATTCAATAATTCATGAACAGATTTCATATATGAGGAGTAAGATGAGGAGGAGAAGGATTCACACGCTGGATTAATTTGTCAGATTAATGTTTGCAGACAGTCTGAGGAAACATTTGATCCTAACATGTTTTATTGCCTGGGGTCTTTTTTTATTAAAACCAGTCCTCCAGTTACAAATTAAAACTGATGGATCTTATGAGATTCTTTATAACTCATTCTATAATGCCATAAGCTATTTGATTATAAACCACAGATATTAATCCCCACTGTTTTCCAATTAATCCAAACCTAATTAAGAAATTATACAATAAGAAAAAAACACATGTTTTTGTGGAAACAGAAAGAGCATTTAGAGGCTTTTGCATGGGAATAATCAGGTCTGACAGTGCAGAAGAGGGTGAAGTGATGGTATTGTCAGGATCATTTTACAAGTGCATTATTTCATGGGAATCCAACACAGAAATACGTGAACCACAAATAAATGTTATACGTCTTTAAATAGGCAAAATAACGGTAGGCTTTCAGATTTTTGGAGTCAGTATGACTCATATGTCGAGGTCACTGCTTTGTTAATGAAAGAAAAAAAAATCAAAGAATGAAAGAAAAATGTTTTTGTGTTTTGTGAGGTCAGTGTCAGAAAATGAGAACTACAGTGCATGTTAAACTGATTTTATAAATCAGCCATGGTCAAGGACATGTGGCTTTTGGAAAAAATAACAACTCTCTAATGTCAAAGTGAGAACAGATTTGATTAGATAAAATATAAAATGGAAAATAAGTGACTGCATAACTGTTTGCAGCACTGAGTCTGTGTGGATAGGTCTCAATCAGGCTTGCACATCTAGACTCTGCAATTTTACTCCATTCTTCTTTGCAAAACTTGTCAAGCTCTGTCAGGTTGCACAGGGATCAGGCGTGAGCAGTCCTTTTCAAGTCCAGTCACAAATTCTCTTTTGCACTATCACATTGAGGTCTGGGCTTTGACTCAGCCACTCCACATTCACCTTGTTGTCTCTAAACCATTTCTGTGTAGCTTTTGCGGTATGCTTTAACTCGTTGTCTTGCTGGAGAATTAATCTCCTCCCAAGCTATAATTCTTTTGCCTCTTTATGCCTCTTGAGGCATAAAAACTTTCCAGAAAGTCCCAAAAGTAAACTTTTCTATCTGCTATAGCACTGAAAGTTTTCTAACTGTACCCAGCCTTGTGCGTGCTGACTCACCAGTCTGTACTGTGGAGTGGTCGCTGCCTCTCTGCAGGTAAACAGCACACCTTACATGGAGCTGCATGCAGAGTGTCAGCATCAAGGAGGCTATTTTAACCAGTGGGCTTTTTAAGAGGGAGCTCTCTTTTAATGATATGGCTGTTATGTAAGTCTCTCCTGGCTGGAGAGTGAGCAGAGGAAGGTAAAGTAGGGCCTCAGTGTCCTTGATAAAGAAAGAGTTTATGAGGAAACAGAAATGTTTGGGTGAAGTGGAGCACATTTCTGCAGCTGCAGAGCTGATGCTGAATTTCAGCTGCACTTTGCTCTTTTTCTTTGTGAGCGACAGCAGAATAATGAGAGTAACAGCAGCTTTGAATTCACAGTGTTTAGGTTTATATGTTCCTTTCTTCACAATTTCCACCTTTAGATCGTTTTGTAACCTTTTGTCCTTTGAATTCATGCAGAAGTTATTTTTAAAAAACTGTAAATAGAGCAATTTTTCAAGTGCACAGTCGTAAGAAAATGCTAAAGGAAGACACAAACACAGAAACTTGCACCATTTTGTCGATGATACTTCACTTCCAACCTGGTTGTGGCTGAAATGCAGCAGACTGGATTGCTGATACTGAACTAAAACAACACTTTTGCAGAATAGAAACTCAAACATTGTGTGGAACTGAGCTTAATTTGTAGGCTATAAAAAGATTAGCCCTTTCGTATATCACAGATAATCCTGTTTTTATTATGAAAGCTGAGACCAGAGATATCAAGTTTCCTAGGGGTGCACAGATGCTAAGGTTCAACATCCCTGGCCCTGTTGACAAACGTCTCCCATCGACAAGAAATGTCTGCATGAAAGAGGTGTTTACCTGCTGTGTCAAGGGGTTTTGCACCAAAATAAGTAGTAAAAATTAAGCTTGGGAAGCATAGCTATCAACTAAATTATTTATTTTAAAATCAGCATTAGAATCTGAGCCAATTTTTACAATCTGTGCATCTTGAATGTGTTCTGGTTTCCCATCTGTTACGATATTATTGTGTTGTTGTATTGCTGTTGTGCTTTGAGTTCTCCTTTTGTGCCGGAGTGAGTGCTCTGTTGTGACATAGATCTTTGTTTAGTGAGAGTCCTCTGTCTGTTTGTACAGCTTTGTGAGGGAATGTGCAGTCTGTCGTGTGTGTGGATCTTTGGTCGTCCTGGGGATTGGTTGATGGAGCCAGGGCTGGTGGCAGTGGAACGTGAGGCTGATTGGTCCTGGGCCTTTTCAGTATGACTCGTGACTCGGTGGCATCTCTGACAGTAGAACTATTGTTTCTCCCCACCTCCAAACATTAGCTTTGAAATTTTAAACTTTGTTTTTTGTTGATTTCTTGGTAATTTGGTAACTTTGTTAATCTGGTTAAATCTTGCTTGTTTTCACTGGTATTTTGGATAATTGTGTCTTTTCAATAATTCTTATTTTTGAATGCTATAGTCACCTCTTTAGTTTGTATCCAGATGTTCGTTTGAATTCTTAAAAGCAACCTCTTTTATTTGATTAGTTGTAAATAAATTATTGTTAAAGTTGCTTTTTGACCCTGATTGATAGTTTGGGAACTGACTGGGAAGGAACATTTTTTTCTTAACTTATTATGCCATGCACATTCTCACTAGAGGTGTATATAACACAATTTG
Source organism: Cheilinus undulatus (assembly GCF_018320785.1). Lineage (NCBI taxonomy): Eukaryota > Metazoa > Chordata > Actinopteri > Labriformes > Labridae > Cheilinus > Cheilinus undulatus. The sequence goes on along the minus strand of NC_054873.1, from coordinate 8,412,194 downwards.
GGGGCTCGTCCAGGATCTATCTTTCTTTCCCAGTCATTGTTGTGAAATCAGTAGCATCAGAACGTTCTGGAAGGTGTTCAGTCAGGAACACTTAGTCAAAATATACACCTAGTTTGTAGTAATTAATATTTCTATTTTATTAGCAGCTGTTATCATGCATTTGTAATTATTTATCACGGAATCTCCCCACATCAAACAGGAAGAGAACACACCCACAGCCCTTCTTTTGCATACGTGGAAAGACTTAGGCAGGAAGAGATGCAGTGGGAAAAAAAATGAAGAGCAGAGACAACAGAATGACACTGATTAACCCTTTATGACCATAGAAGGCAAAAATGAAGATAAAATGAAACTGTGCTCAATTTGCAAAAAGACAGCATGTTTATAAAAAGTCAACTATTTACTGTAATGCAATCAAGTCTCTAAGTCTGCCAGATACTTTTGGGCAAACATTTGTTAGCAGAAGACCATGTTGAAACAATAACAAGTGCGACTCATAACCTGCAAGAAAATAATGTGATAGGTTTCGTGCAGACAAAACGTCATCATATGTCATCACATACACATAAAGTAGGGAGTACTATGAAAGGCAATAGTCAAGATTACGTTATAGTAGACTGTTGCTGTTATGTACACTTTTTACTAAATTCCTACAAAAGAAGGAAGGATATTTCTGGAAGGAAATAGTACTCTGGGACTCACTGACTGCGTGATTATGGTAGTGTTACTCTTCCGGTTTTGTATGCAAAAAGAATTATTGCTCTATCTCATTTGGTTGCAATTCTACCTGCGGTTAAAGATAGAAATGCATTGGGAGTGCCGGCGCTCCTCTAGGTCTCAAAGGGCTACTTCAGATATAGCATAAAGGAGGAGCTGGGGTGGAGGAGGGTTGCAAAATCAGCTTGCAGAGGGAGCAGCAAAGAGTAGGCAGACAGTTTGGCTTAGATATAACGGGGTGAGTGCATTTAGTCAACAGGAAGCTTAGCGCAAATCAACTGGCAGTCAGCTTACGAAGGCTTGCGTGACTTTAGCTGATCTCAATGAATTGGCACTTGGCACCGTGGCCTGCCTGAACTAATGCTATATGCTCCATTTCTTCAAACTTTGCACAAACATTCACCTTAACTCAAGGTTAAAGTGACTGGATTTTGAAGGTCATAGGTCATGTGAGCCTGTTGATTTTTAATCGGACAAAATTGTAGTATGTTTTGTGCAATTCAGACATTGTTAACTCAGTTTTGTTAAGACTGAACAATAGCTACATCTGAGCTATGGCTATACTGACGACAGCCATTGCCATTGGCTCCCAGTCCAACTAGACCCCCCCTGTAGCTCCCGCCTTGTTGCTGATTGATCCAAACCATTTTCCATGTTGTAGATTGGAGCTTTGGTAGATGGATTTGCCTGATGACAGACATCGAGTCTAGCAAATATATCTGCTTTCATCCAAATCAACATAAGCATAAAACAAGAGAAAGCCATTAAACATATCTTACCTCGTATAGCACCTTTAAAATAATCCTGCTGCCCAGAGAGCTTCAACAAAGCAGATTTTAAAACAGACATGCGTATCTAACTGCCTCATGTCTGAACTGTTTAAATATCTCTCTTCTTCATGTTTCCTTGATAAATTATCTTCTTCGATACTTGTATAAGACTGTCAACCCAGAAAGATCCAACCGAAACTGTGAGACGTTACTCTCTATTTTTGTGTTTTCTGCCTCTTCAGCAGCTACACAGGACCTGTCTCAGTGTTAGAATAAGAATGTAATTATATAAATAATATATAAGAATAAAACAGAAAAAATACAGGCAGCATTAAATGGAGGCAGAGATGCGAGGAAGCCTGTGAAAAGGTCTTTTATTACTAGTCTTTGAGGGCATTGTTAAAAGGCTGCTATATAAAGCTTTTAGTGCTGCTTTCAACATTTTCCCCTCCACCTTCGAGGTCAGCGTTGCCTCAGCTCCTCCTAAATGACACCATCACGTCTCTTATATGTGGGACTGCTCTGAACAAGGCTGCAGGATGGAATCACAGCGGCTGATAAACATCTTCTCAGGACACTGACATGTTGTTTTCCACTTAGATTGTGTAAGCAGTCAGATGAAGATTTATCAGCTTCCCCAGAGAGGGGCTGCACACGAGCGGAGACGTAAACAAGCCTTTGTTTGAATATTGCCGATCGATACTCAAATTTACTGCGGAGCTCAATGAGCGGATTAGAGGTGACCGTGTCCTCAGCTGTCATTAGGGTTAACAGTCTTGACAAATTGTGTTTAATTTCATAAAAACAGAATGAATTCTGCATCCATGGATGACTTGTTACACATGGGTGTAAATGAGACTGCCATCATCATGGCAGGGTGAACGTTTCCTCCACTGGTGTGTTGATTTACTGACTTATGTCACAGTTTTATCTCCAGAAAGATGTTTGAGTCGAGCCTGTCCTCCATCTCATATTTACACTAGTTATATCACCGTCCTCTGGTGAACTGTGGAAATAGTTCCTAATGGGATAACACTGCTCTGAATGAAATGGAATTAAATGAATGTTAAAATGGTGTTTTAATCCTGTTAGGATAATGTCCACATTTATGTAGCAACTTAGCTGGAATAGAAATATTTTAATATAATCCATTTACATGAATAACCTCAGACCTCTTCCATATTCATACCTATTTAAATTAAACCACTAAGCACATAATGCAGATGGGCAGATGTCTATTCCATGTTTCTGCAAGAATGAAACAGAACAACTAAACTGTAACTAGAAATGAAAACCTTATCTACAAACACACCCATAGCTACAAACAAAAAATAACAAAAAACAAGAAAAATGGCCGTCCCAGTTAGGAACCATGTGGCTATTCCCCAATACCCCAATATTCCCCAATAGAGATGAGAGGGAAAGGAATAACTGCAGAAAGAGAGGAAATGGAGATGTAGAAAGAGAGAAGAGAGAAATGGTGAAAATGTGGAAAAAGAAAAGGATGATACTGAAGGAGAGAAGAAGGAGATACAGAAAGAGACGAGAGTTAAGGAAAAAGTAGAGGGAGATGCATAGAGAAGAGGAAGAGGCAGAAAGACAGAAGAGGCAGCAGAAAGAGAGAAAAGAAAGAAGGTAGGAAGAGAGAAGAGTGAGATGCAGAGAAAGAGGACGCAGATTCAGAAGGCTGGAAGAGAGTGAAAATGGAAATTAAGGAAGAGGGAAGAAAAAACGTGGACACAGAAGAAGGGGATGCTAAAAAATGGGCATGCAGGAGGAAACAGAAGAGGAAGATGCAGACGGAGAGTAGAGGGAGATGCATGCAGACGGAGAGTAGAGGGAGATTCAGACAGAGTAGTGGTGCAGACAGAGAGTAGAGGGAGATGCGGACGTAGAGTAGAGAGAGATGCATGCAGACAGAGAGCAGAGGGAGATCCAGACAGAGTAGTGGTGCAGACAGAGTAGAGGGAGATGCAGAAAGAGAGTAGAGGGAGATGCAAACGGAGAGTAGAGGGAGATGCAGACAGAGAGTAGTGGTGCAGACAGAGAGTAGAGGGAGATGCAGACAGAGAGTTGAGGGAGATGCAGACGGAGAGTAGAGAGAGATGCATGCAGACAGAGAGCAGAGGGAGATGCAGACATAGAGTAGAGGGAGATGTAGACAGAGGGTAAAGGGAGATGCAGACAGAGAGTAGTGGTGCAGACAAAGAGCAGAGAGAGATGCAGACAGAGGGTAGAGGGAGATGCAGATAGAGAGCAGAGAGAGATGCAGACAGAGGGTAGAGGGAGATGCAGACAGAGAGCAGAGGGAGAAGCATGCAGACAGAGAGCAGAGGGAGATGCAGACAGAGAGCAGAGGGAGATGCAGACAGAGAGCAGAGGGAGATGCAGACAGAGTATCGGTGCAGACAGAGTAGAGGGAGATGCAGACAAAGGGTAGAGGGAGATGCAGACAGAGAGCAGAGGGAGATGCAGACAGAGAGTAGAGGGAGATGCAGACAGAGAGCAGACGGAGATGCAGACAGAGTATCGGTGCAGACAGAGTAGAGGGAGATGCAGACAAAGGGTAGAGGGAGATGCAGACAGAGAGCAGAGGGAGATGCAGACAGAGAGCAAAGGGAGATGCAGACAGAGAGCAGACGGGGATGCAGACAGAGTATCGGTGCAGACAGAGTAGAGGGAGATGCAGACAAAGGGTAGAGGGAGATGCAGACAGAGAGCAGAGGGAGATGCAGACAGAGAGTAGAGGGAGATGCAGACAGAGAGCAGACGGAGATGCAGACAGAGTATCGGTGCAGACAGAGTAGAGGGAGATGCAGACAAAGGGTAGAGGGAGATGCAGACAGAGAGCAGAGGGAGATGCAGACAGAGAGCAAAGGGAGATGCAGACAGAGAGCAGACGGCGATGCAGACAGAGTATCGGTGCAGACAGAGTAGAAGGAGATGCAGACAAAGGGTAGAGGGAGATGCAGACAGAGAGCAGAGGGAGATGCAGACAGAGAGTAGAGGGAGATGCAGACAGAGAGCAGAGGGAGATGTAGACAGAGGGTAGAGGGAGATGCAGACAGAGAGCAGAGGGAGATGTAGACAGAGAGTAGAGGGAGATGCAGACAGAGAGTAGTGGTGCAGACAAAGAGCAGAGAGAGATGCAGACAGAGGGTAGAGGGAGGTGCAGACAGAGAGCAGAGGGAGATGCACACAGACAGAGAGCAGAGGGAGATGCATGCAGACAGAGAGTACAGGGAGATGCAGAAAAAGAAGATGGAAATGCAGAGAGATTAGATTTAGAAAGAGAGGAGAGAGTTGAAATGGAGATTAAGGAAGAGAGAAGAAAAATGTGGAATGAGAGAAGAAAGAGATGCTGAAAAGATGGAGATGCAGGAGGGAGAGAACAGAAGTGGAAGATGCAGACAGAGAGAAAAGAAAGAAGCAAAAAGAGAGAAGGGAAAGATGCAGAAACTGAAACTAGAGAGATGTGGAAGAAGAGGGAGATGTGGAAAGTGAGAGGCGGAGAAGCAGAAAGACAAAGGAGGGAGAAGCAGGAAGTGAAGAGATAAAGAAAAACAAGGGAAGAGGCAGATGCAGGAAGAAGATGGGAGAAAGGGGGGGGTTTAGGAAGAAAGAAGGAGAAACAGAAAAGAGGAACTGGAGATGTAGACAGAGAGAAGAGAGAAATAAGAAAGGTGTGGAAGGAGAAAAGGATAATGCTGAAGGAGAGAAGAAGGAGATGCTGAAAAGAGCAAAGAGAGAAGGTAGAGATCCAGGAAAAGAGAAATGTGAGAGGCAGAAAGAATAAGAGAGAGAAATGGAGATGCAGAGAGAAAAGAGGGAGATATAAGAAGAGAGAAGAGGGAGACATGAAGAAACAGAGGAGGCAATCTTCTAATAGTATCGGTCCTATTTGCTCCTCTCTGGGTCTTCCATCTTGGATGGTGCTTTGTAGAAGAACAACCAGGGCTTCTCATCAGTTAGTGTGCCTGTATTTAGATTAAAGAAAAAAGAGCATAAACCTGACTAAAACATGTATCAATGGCAACCAAGATGACAGTAAGCCTTTCCCGCCTGCCAGGGGGTTTCATCAGTGTGTGGCATCGCATAAAAGCTAGGAGTAGAAAAATTAATTTGATGTATTAACCTGTCAAAATGCATGTTTAACAAGAATTTTTTAAGTACTCTGTACTCAAATGGTGGCATTTGGACTGAAACTGATCATCAGGACTAGGTTTTTAGTTTTAAAGTAGTTTAGTGGATTTCATTCTACCTTTAAAAGTCCCCTGCTGGGGCGTACAGTCTATGCAGGCAGCCCAGGTTCAAGTCCAGCCTGTGGCTGCTTTCCCACATGTCTGTTCTCCACTCTCTCATCCTTGTTTCTGGCTATCCTCTGTCCTCCTCTGTTAATAAAGGCATAAAAAGCCAAAACAATATATTTTAAAAGAAGTCACCAGCTGATGGATGGAGCAGGGCGTCCTCAGGCAGGTGGTTCCACAGCTCTGGAGTCTGAACCATAAACACTCGCTTCCTGAAGTTTTAAAGAAGATGAGCGAACAGCCAACAAGTGTCTGCCTGAGGACCTCCGTCTGCTCACTGGTTGGAGAACAGGGACTTCAGTACAGACAAATTTTCAGTCATTTTAGCTGCTGGGGCCTGTCACTACAATCTGTTTCCCTTTTCATGCTGCAACTGATCGATTGTATTTCCATCCTGGTGGGAAGATTATTAATTCTCATAGCGCCTCAGACCGGACCGAAGGGCTGATCTCATGTAGAAACACTGAGAGGAACATTGTCCTGTAATACACACTCTGACAGCGTGACTAACACGTCTCCCTCCAGCTCTGGGCTGCTCTCCTTCCTTCTAGATTGGGAGCAAAGGTTCTTCATGCTCCTCTACATCCTTCTCTGCATTTTTACTCTGCTGAGACTTTTAACAGCCGGCTGTCAAACACTCATGTGTCAGAGCGAGTACAGTCTGCTGTGGATCACTGAAGGTGATTCGTCAAGGATTATGAAAGCTATAAATTCTTTTACATTATACTCTTTGACAAATGCCTGAAGGAGTAGAGGCTGTATACTGTGCAGATGTGGGAGAAGAGGTCAAGCTGCTTTAAATCAGAGCTGGCAACTCACTCCAGTCATTTTGGTTTGATTATATTATTATTAGTGTTTTCAAAATGTTCATTCAGCATCTTTAAGGTTGACCACATTTCATTTTATCACTAGAATTTGCTGCAGGCCAATCAAAAATGGGCTGCAGGCCACATTTGGCCCCCAGGCTATAGTTTGGACACCCCTGACCTAAGAGGTAGAACTGGGATTGGCCTTCAGTGTATAGACACTCAGTGCTCTGAGCTGAAAATGAGGTGTCTACTATCAGTTAATCCAGATGTGATAAGCTTTAGTTTTACAACTCGTGTTCTGCTCTCCTGCTGTGAGCTAATAACACCGTTGTCAGTCCCCGTTACGGCGCCTGCTGCTGCCACGTCCCCGCTCTCCTGGGATATCTCGTATCCATGTGGGGGTTTGATCTTCTGCTACAAGGAGCAGCAGTCTGCGGAGCATGAGTAATGGGAGCTGCTGCTGAATGGAAAACAGTGCTACTACGTATTGATTGTTGTTAGAGATAGGAAAGGTTTGTGAACCTGCACACGTGAGAGGGTGTGTGGTGTGTTTCTCCTCACCGTTGCTCCTGGTGGTTACTGTAAAGCAGATCCACTGGAGTTAGTTTTTATATCACCAGGGATTCTGGGACAGACTGCAGCACTGAAGCATTTTTATATTTTTATGAGGCGCTGTTGTTCCTGCAGACACGACTCAGATGTCTAAAGTGTGTTCAGATTACTGAACTGGCAGAGGTGCTTAAGTTTACCTGAGACATTGAGGCAGTAACTAAAATTTTTTTAACCATATATTTTAGGAACAAACTACAAGTTTATGTAGGAGAGGGAGTGACATACCAGGGCGTCCTAACAGCATGGATGTGAGCAACAAAATCTGCTTGATTCCATTGATAACAATGATTATCATATCTGTGATTCACATGTGGTGCTCTGATTTAACAATAGGTCAGTCCTGACTGGTCAAAAGTTGTTGCTTTTGGGACCATAGATGGATGTGTGTGTATAGGGAACACTGCATGTCATGTGCATGTGTATTTATGTGGCCCAAAAGACTTTGTAAAGGCAAATGGGATGCCTGAGGCAATGGACGTTTTGAGCGCCCATGCACATCAAAAACTTCTGAAAACATTCACCAAACTGAAGAAATCTTTCGAAATTATCAATGACTCAGTGTAAGAGTGACAGCAGAAATTCCACCACTCCTTCCACCACTGGGGACAACAGCGGAGAAGAGTCTAGCTGGGTGTATAGTGTTCTTTGAAGAGATGCGTCTTTAGCTTTCTGTTGAAAGTATGAAGGGATCAGAGTGGGGTAATTCCACCATCGGGGGACAACGGAGGAGAGGAGTCGAGCTAGTGATCTAGGGGCCCGCTGGCCAAGCGTAGCGGGCAAGAAGGAGTGTAGACCTGAATGATGGGATTCCAGATAAACAGGAGCAATTTTGAGAGCTGAAGCCAATGTAGAGAGAAGAACGGTGGAGTGACATGAGCTGTCTTGGGTTGGTTGAAGACCAGACGTGCTGCTGCATTCTGGATCATGTAAAAACATTTCTGCTCAGAGCTGCAGTCAGGTCTCTGCACCTGTGCGTTTGTGTGCCTTGTCTGTCAATGGGCTCTATGCACACCAGGGGGTGGCGTATTTCTGGTGGAAAATAAGGCAGCTTCACAAATTCCGCCCAACGATACGTGCCAAGCCAAAATGGAATCTAAACCCTCCTATTCTGCCTTAATCTGTCTGTTTCATTGTTTTTTTGTTTCGATTGTTGTTTGTGTTTACTCTACCATCATCGCTTGGCATCCAAACATGCTAAAATGATGTTTCAAAAACAGGTTTGAAAGCACTTCTGCTGCATGCTGCAATGTACATCTTCGGCTAAATTTAACTCATCATTGACAGTCAGCTCAGGTAACTCATGCAAACAGCGAGTAAACCGCAATGAATTTGCCATCAAACGCCATTCTCTTCTCCCGACTGGAAGTGTGGGAGCGGTCTAATTCCAAATGCGGAAGCAGTTCATGCATAGAGCCCATTCATTCTAGGCTGATATGACAGGTACAGTAAACCTCCACTGGGATTTTCAAAGTAAAAGCCCAATCAGCTTGTTTCTGCGGTGAGACAACTTTCATTTTCATACAGTACTTTTATTCTGAAGAGTTTCTGGGAAAGTTCTTTGGTTGTTGCAGTAACATGCAAAGTTTCTTCAGTGTTTAACTTTCCTTTCATCTCTGCTTGATGTTAATGATTTTAAAAAAGAACAAATTCTAAGAGATATCAACTAAAATGTGATCTCCATCTCCTACTACAGCTTATTTTCTGCCCAAAAATTATTTTAGTGAATTTCCACCAGATGCATGATGGGAAATAAAAAAAGGAATCGTATTCTAGTCTTGTAGTTAGTGACCCACAGTCTTTGCAAAATCTTAGTCTAAGACTAAAAACTCAACGACTTGCTGACAAGTTGTCTTCAGATGTGAGAGGGTCTCAGATGTCTTTTAAGAGTTTTAGCAAAGTCCTCTGGTGTAAGGCCAGCTTAAGTTGGCACGAGTTTATTTGATCCAAGCTGGATATTGACCTGATACCTTGTACTCTGGTGTATGAAGGAAAGGAATGCACAGAACTGTTGTTTTCTGTTGTTTAGTCTTTTATCTGATCCTGTTTCAGGGCCAGAAACAATGTAAAAGACTTGAAATTAGCCTTAATATTTTGATATTCTGTGGATATTTTACAGTAAAATCAAAATGAAGCAAAACAAAAGAATTTAAGTTTCTCTGCCTTCAATATAAAAGCTGTAGAAATCTGTTGACAAGGGGAAACAAAAATTTCCAGGGCAGAGAAGTAAATACTGAATAGACATCCAATTTATTAGGTACACCTGTTTGAACTACTCATTCATGCAATATCTCATCAGCCAATCACATTGCACTAACCAGCGCATCTATGCTTGTAGACGTGGTGAAGACGATCTGCTGAAGTTCAAACAGGACATCAGAATGAGGAAGAAAGGTGATTTAACTGACTGTGAACGTGCCATAAAGGGTATTTATATGATTTTATTTCTACTAGAATTGTGCAGAAGTTTTAAAATCTGGTTCTGTGATAACTCTGCTCTCATTGCTGCCTCTCTTCAGACTAGAGAGTAAGCTCTGATTTGATTAAAAACCACTGTTTTAGTTCAAACTGAAGCTGCTAAATCTCCAGTACAAACATCACAGACCACAGCAGTCATTGTCAGCCGTCTGCTGTGAAACATTCAAGCTCCTGACCCACAAATAGTCCCCCACACACCCACACACACTGACCCTCCACCCCGCCCGCTCTTGTTTACGCTGTCATGCTTTTCCACTCTGGCTGAGGCTTAAAATGACTGGCTGAGTCTATCTCTGATGGAGGCCCAGGCCTGCACTGTCCAGCTTTTTTGTGCTGAGACCAACATTTTGCAGATCACAGAGGACCAGTTGGGTTGGATTTGGTGTGTGTGTGTGTGTGTGGGGGTTTTGGATGGGTGGGGTCGGACGAGCATCCTGCAGCCAACCCTCACATTCAACACGAGGCTGGGAAAGTCAGAGTCGAAGGCCCGTAGGGGTGCTCCGGTTCCCGCTGCTCCTCTGGGGAATGATCGGCTCGTGTCGACTGTACTTGTGAACACGACGGGGGTAAAATCCACAATGATGCCCTCATGGTGTTTACAGTGAAATGCAGAGTGCTAATTCTGTCTCCTCTCCTCCCTCTGTCACTCCAGTCATAACCAGAGGACCAACACGTTTCGCCATCCTGTGAGCGGACAGATATCTCCAGAGAACCTGGATTTCATCCTCCACGAACAGTGAGTCTATGATTTCTTTTCCTTCTTTACAGCCTCAGCAACTGGAATAAATAATTTTACTAAAGATGCTTTAACCCTAAAAGACCTCTTCCTGCTGTTTTTGTAACCTGACATTGCCTGGGTTATATTTCTATTTCCAACTGTGAGCTGTTTATGTCTTTAAAGTGATGAAATGAAACTGAAAAGGAGGAAGAATCTGAAGCATTAGCAGAAAATCCTTTTCTGCTGCTGTTAAAGTGGCTGTTTGGGAGCTTGTTGTTATTCTATTACTTGTTGCCTCACCTTCATTTGACTTTGAGAACATCCCCTCTCCTGCCTTAAAGTCTGATCTTTTTCTGTGTGGTGCTGGTTATACTGCTTCATTAGAAAAGCTCAGTTTTTAAGTGAATATTTGTGTCTTTTATAACCAAAGATGCTTATTAAATAAGTGAAGAAAGCAGAAAATATGGGGGTATTTTCCATAACTTCAGACTTTAAAGAACTTTCCTCATTTCTGAGTGATGGTATCATTGAAGTCATTAAGACGTATTTTTGTTCCCTTAGAGTTGGGACGTTTTCAGGCTGACTGGGTGTTTGCTGCTGAGCGTGTCAGCTCCAGCTTGCTCCACCACAGCTTTCATACATGGCACATGTGTGCTACATGTTGAAGTTTTACTACAGTTCCTCTTCCTACAAGTTTCTTGACTTATTGTCTACAGCATTGGTTCTCAAGTGGTTTGGCGAGGCATACTGGTGTGCCTTAAGGCAAGTCTAGGTGTGCCGTGGGAATTTGTACCATACGTTATGACTACAACTTTATGGCAAATACTGTAACCAGGCCTGCCCACAGATCTGGCTGGACCCCTGAAAAACCCCAGATAATGGGCCCTGCCCAGTTGGGATTTATTAACGATACCAATAAATGTGTGCTTGTTCACTAGCATTGGTGCTAGCATTCTGGCAAACAGTTACCTCACTAAGAGCTGAAAAGCATGGCAAACTATTATTGGGTTGAATTGGTGTTTAAATTATTAATTCAATTACATACATTTTAACCAAGTTAACCAATTTTTCTACCCATTTTTGCAACTTCTTTTGACAAATTAAACCATTTTGTTGCTTTTTTAAGCATTTTTGCCACTTCTTATTACTATTTTTGACCAATTTTTGCCACTTTTTTGAAACTTTTTGCTACATTTAACCCATTTTTGCTGCCTAATTTTGCTATTGTATGGCCATTTTTGGCCATTTTCCCAACACTTTTAACCCCTTTCTACCACCTTTCAGTAACTTTAACCCTTTTTTGCCACTTTTCTGACACTTGTGATCAATTTTGCCATCTTTTTGACACTTTCAACCCATTTGTGCCACCTTCTTGCCAATTTCTGCCCACTTTAGCCTTTCTTTGACCCCTTTTTTCCCAATTTTGCCCTTTTTTACCACTTTTAACCCATTTTTACCACCGTTTAACAACATTTAACTCTTTTAGACCACTTGTAACCCATTTCTGCAACTATTTTGACAATGTTTTTTGCCATTTTCAAGACATTGTTTGGCCACTTTTTTAAACAATTTTCGCCCATTCCTGACTTGGTTTTGCCACTTTTTGCCCAATTTTACTATGTTTTTTTTAAATCACTTATTTCACCCATTTTTGCCACCCTTTGCCTACTTTTGCCATCTCCCTGATCCCCCAGTTGGCTGGGCCCCAGAAAGCTCTCCTCTTTGTCTCCCCTTTTAAGCCATCTTGACTGTAACATTATTAAATGTCTATTTTGTATCGATTTAAATATGGTGTGCCTTGAGATTTTGGCTTAACCTCAGGTGTGCCTTAGGCGAAAAAATGTTGAAAACCACTGATCTACAGCATTAGTTCTCAAGTGGTGTGGCGAGGCACACTGGTGTGCCTTGGGAATTTGTATAGCATTGCATCATTACTATAACTGTGACTGGAGGCACTATGATAAAAATTAATGAGGATATTTTGAATTGAAATAGATATGGTGTGCTTGAAGACAAAAAAGAAGCACTGCTGCTTTCTTGTCATTTAATATATAGGTACTTTTTGGAAACTTGGCTGTGGTTGCATGAGTGGGGAAAAAAGGGTTTAATCTAAAAATGTATGTTTTATTTGTAATAGTAATGTAATTCAAATGCTTTTGATTTACACGGAAAAACACATTTTTAAAAAGCCTTAAGATTTTGGTTCAATGTCCAGACAACAAGGTGAGTGTTCTGGAGTGGCTGAGTCAAAGCCCAGACTTCAGTCCAATGGATAATTTGTGGCTGGACTTGGAGTAAAATGCAGTGTCCAGTTGTGCAAGCCTAATTGAGACCTATCCACACAGACTCAGTGCTGTGATTGCAGCCAAAGGTACATCTACTAAATACTGACATGAAGGGCTGAATATTTATGCAGTCTCTTATTTTACATTACATATTTTTGACAAGCACATTCAACCATGTTGAAGTAACCAAATTACATCTGTGAGACAAAGATAGACGATGATTACCAGTGATGGAAATCAAGTGGAGCCATAAAAAGCCACACTTTGAATGAACAATTGGGACTCAAAGGCAAAAACTGCTCAAAATGAAAATAAAACAGAGCTAAAACACGGTGAAGTGGACTGGTTTAATGGTTGGGTTGCAAAACTTGGCTTTGTTTAGTCAATAGGCCTTGAGTGTGGATGTCTAACGATAGTCTGAACTTTTATAACCCTAGATCACAAAGTTTAACCTCACATAAGTAATAAGCTTCCAGCAGACTGTTGTTTCCTTCATTTGGCAGCTCATGGCTGTTTATCCCTTTAAGAGGTGTGTTGAGTTCAGGTCTCTCTGGAATAAACAATCCAGAGTGCTCACTCACTGCTATTTAGGAACAGCCGTGTTGAACTCTTAACAGCTCTTAGTTTGGGTGAACATTTCCCGCCAGGCGCTGAACCTGACACCAGAGAAACTCTCTAAAGTCTCACTTACAGGAGATGTGCTACTCTTCTGGTTCTAGCTGCTCCAAAGTGTGATGTAGGTCAAAAAGACAGCTGAATTTTTGACAGCATTTCATGTAAATTGAAGAACAACAAACCTCCAGCAATGTGCTGCTCTAGTTAGAAAGATTTTTTAGAAACTTTTTCACAGGAAAAAAAAATCACTCTACATACTCCTTCTGGCTCTTTTGTAAAACATGTTTGGGTGGAATGCATATTTAAAATGCAGGCTGTTTTCAGGGTTTTGTTTACAGCTTTATCGACCACACTGTGGCTCAGCTTTTACTACACTTATTCTGAAATTCAGTGTAACCTGCAGACCCCCTCAGGCGGTGATGCTGACTGTGATATTAAATGCATTCTTTTGCAGCACTCATGAATATTTGACCCTGGTTGCACAAGGAATGAAGAGGTCAGAGCCGCGAGGATGTCTTTATAACGCAGGGATAAAATGAGCAGAAAGATTTACTTTAGCCCTCAGATTTCTGATCCTGCAGCGTTTATGCTTTTGTCATAATATGATCATTTCTATCTAAGGTTGTGGTGGAGAGGTCACGTGGCAAGGTTGAGTTGCCGTATGTCAGAGATACTCAACGAGTGGCTCTGGAGCCACATGTGGCTCTTTTGTGATTATTTATGGCTCTTTTATGTCTTAATCTTAAATATTATTCCCCCAGAAAACCTTTAAAAACTTTTTTGCCCCTTTTTACCTTTTTTTTTTTTTTTTTTTTTTAGCCACTTTTCATCCATTTAGGCTACCTTTGGTCATTAAATACCACTTTTCTCCCTACGTTTTGCCCATTTTTGCCAATTTTTTTTGCCACTTTTTCTCCATTTTTTGCCACTTTTCATCCATTTAAGCAACCTTTTGCTATTAAATACCACTTGTTTCCTTTTCCCCCATTTTTGCCTCTTCTTTTTGCCACTTTCTTCCCATTTTTGCCTTTTTTAAACATTTATTTGCCGGTTTTGACCCAAGTAAGCTACCTTTTGCAATTAAAAACCCCTTTTTTCCCACTTTTTTTGCATATTTTTGAAACTTCTTTCTGCCAATATTTCTAAATTTTGCAATTTTTTTTTCCCATTTTTGCCTCTTTTCACTATTTTTTGCCATTTTTCACCCAATGAAGCTACCTTTTGCCATTAATTACCACTTCTTTCCATTTTCCCCATTTTTTCCTCATCTTTTTGCCTCTTTTATCCCATTTTTGCCCTTTTTCACAATTTTTTTTGCCACTTATTGCCCATTTGAGCTGCCTTTTGCCTTTTAATAACACTAGTTTTCTTATTTTTTTGCCTATTTATACCACTTCTTTTAGCCACTTTTATCTAGTTTTTGCTCTTTTCACCATTTTTTGCCCATTTAAACATCCTTATGCCATTAAATACCACTTCTTTCCTATTTTTTGCCCATTTTTGCTTCTCCTGGCTGCCTTTTGTTCATTTTAGTCATGCTTCACTCTTTTTTTGCCTAGTTTTTGCCACTTTTGGACCATTTTTTGCCACCTGTTACTCACTTTTTTGTAACTTCTCACCCATTTTTACTACTTTCTGACTTTTTCTCCCCATTTTCTCCCCTTTTCATTCATTTTTGCTGCTTTTAGAGCATTTTTGCCATCTTCAAACTTGTTTTTTTGCTACTTCAAGCCATTTTTGCCTCTGAGATTGCTCCAGCAAAGGTATTTTTCAATAATTTGGCTCTTTGCATGAGCTGGGTTGAGTAACACTGCTGTATGTGGATCTCTCTCAGGGTTTGACTTCCCTGTTCAAAGAGTCTTGTGAAGAAATGCATGCAGGTGAACATGAAAATGCATGTACATGCAAAAGCCCTTAACAAATGCAAAAGCTGAAATGCACACAAGAGACAGGAAGCGTTATATTTGACGTCATCACCATTTAGTTCCTGATCACATTTCTTAGGGCTGGCCACTTCAGTTGGTTGGTCGACTGGTGGTCCAACAAGAGAGTTATGCTCCGCATTGGGCCATCCAGGTAGAGAGAAGTACAAAACACAGCAGTGATGGCAGGTTTATGCTGGTTGACATTCATTATTTTAGTATAAAATGCTGAAGTTAAATAATGCTCCAAAAAGACTGGTAATAAAGAGCCTGTCATTGATCAAACTGATCTCAAGTTCACTCTATTCAATTAGTTGGTGTTTTGGTGTAACTTCAGTTGACTTGGTTTTTCTTTGGTTGGCTACAGGACTACAGGTTTTAAACCAGCTAGGTCTAGGGGTCGGAGTCATTGAGTTCTTAGTTCGTTGGTCCATCTGTCCTGGCCATTTTTATCTCAAGAAAGCTTTGAGGTAACCTGACATGCCAGATAGACTTTCTCACATCACATGGGACATGTCTCACATCCAGCTGGGCAACCACCAGATCCACTGCATGGATATATTTCACATTTTATGGGAAACCTTCCATGCCAAGCATATGGGAAGAGCAGGTATTATCAAAAACGTCTTCCAAATTCATGACGGGCCAAACAGAGAGGCAAGGAGGTAGTCGGGCATTTTCAGCTGCATTTGAAACCTCAGCTCTACAGTCTGCCTCTGCTGTAATATATGAGCTGCAGAGTTTCTCAGTGAAACTTCCAGAAAGAAAGTTTCTTACCAACTGGGAGGCATGCAAAAACATCTCTGCTAAGACAAGTTTTTAATGCGGCTCTGCTGTTTTTTTTGGTAAAGAAATGTTATCCAATCTTGGCCATGACTTCAGTTCCTCATTTCAGCCATTATTTCCCTCAAACATTTCTTCTAACCAGACCCCATGTCCACTTAGCTAGGGTTAGTGCCTCATTTTTTTAGAACTGTGTGCATTATGTCATGCACTAGATCCTCAATCCAATTTTTATTCCGCTACTCTATGGCCATGCTTATAGCTACCATGGCAGCAGCCATTGCATGCACTGGCAAACCTCAGGTTGGGAGATTAGTCTTGGCTAATCTTTGCTTTTCTGCCAAGCAAAGCTCTCTTCTCTTCTTTAAATAAAGAACTATTGTCCAGTTCTGATAAAACTGCTGCTGTAGCTTCATCTGAGCTAAGTGCTCCTCTGTATACTGGCCTACAGTAAAGCTAAACCCTGCCTATGAATATTGTGAGCTCGGTCCACAGAAAAGTAATAACATCATCTCTGCCAAGCAAAGCTTTCAGTGTGATTCTCTGCTCATCTTTAAGTGAAGAAATGTTGACCGGTTCTGTCTGCTGCTCTACTATTACTACATCTGAGATTATCACTACACCAGCAGCAATCCATACTGGCTTTTAGTTTAACTAAACCCCACCTATAACTGCTGCCTCAGTCTCCTCAGTGATGCTGATTGGTCCGGTCCAGTCTTAGACCTGGCACAATCTTTTCTGATTAAAGTTTGCAAAACGGACCTGGCTGATGACAGACATGGACTCTGGCAAATTCACCAACTTTGCAAGGATGGCGTTAAGCAGTCAGAGGTCAAGGATTTTTGGGGGGGATTTTCTTCAAACTTTGTCCTAATGTCCACACTGATGGACGAATGAAATTAGAACATTTTGGTACAAGTCAAAAACCACCCAAACACCTTTTTGACCCAGTTCTAGACTTTCTCAGTTTGGCAGTTGAATACCCCTGGTAGGCGCATAACCCCTAAGGTGGTAGTTCTAGTTATTCATTGAGTGGTGCGTTTTGTCTCCTTCTTAAAGTTAAGATGGCTGCCTTGTTTCTTTGATGCCTTGAAATAAAAGCCAATGTCTGGTTCTTTAATGAGAGTGAAAAAACAAAGGGTGGTTAATTTTGGATTTACCACCTGCTGGGTAAAACGCTCTTTTGTCTTGAGAGCTACTCGGTTAGATTTTGAACAAAATCTACCGATGAGACTCCTGAAGAGTTTCCCCTTTGGTTAAAAAGTATTTAAATACTTTATTTTCTCTCTATTACCGTGTTTTGTATTCCCAACCACTCAGACAGGTATTTTCTACCTGTGCTGTTCCGGCATGTGATGGTCAAGCTTAAAGCAAAGGTGGTGGACCTGTTCCAGCTTCTCTTCCACAATGGAGTATTACCTCAACAGGCTCGCACCACTTTGGTTGGACATGACCTTCTGAGCGTGCTGCTTAATTTCAGTTCATTTTATGTAACGGTAACATGAAACAAAATTCAACATAAACTTAGAAAGTCGTCTTTGTTCACTCAAACAGTTCCTTAAGAGGTGGCTCACTGCCTTGCTGCCATTTTCTTGCACACGTGCCTGCCTCAGCTGATCAATGCCTAGGCCACATGCTGGTGGGAATTTTTGAAAACTGGGTTTTTCATCCTCTGTTTTTAAAAATAGTGTGTTCACACACAATGCAGTCTACAAAACATCTTTGTCCACCTAAAAATATTTCACAGGGATATTTCATGGTGTAAAGATCCTGCCTTACCTGCCCTCCACTGATTTGGTGGGGCAGCTTAATTCATCTTCAAAGTTGCCCAGCCAACCAGAGCAAGATCTCATCTTAAACTTCTTTGGAGTGTTCTGTGGAGCAGCAGTGACCTCTGGAGTTTATTCACCTAACAGTGACCCCCTCTTTTCTCATGACCCACGAAGAACTGGAGGGCCCGCCCATGCAACCTACCAGGGACCAATTTGTTGTGATACCACTGATATATTTCCCATTTATCTAAGGGATAGAGAGTGGTGTATGAGAAAAAAATATCACAAGATTTCCTGACAAGGTTAAACATTTCTTTTGAGCTTAACAGGCTGCATAGGAGCAGTGCTGTAGCAGCCATGAAGTTGTCTAATTGAGGTGGAAAATGCCCTGCTTTTGCTCTGAGCACTTAAAATGGTTTGAATGGCAGCTAGTTAAGAAATGGAGCGCAGCTGATCCCCCATGACCCGTTTGAGTGTGTGTATATTTTCAACATCTCGCCATGTTGCGCAGGAAGTTGGCCTCATGCTAAAATGAGACATGCTTCACATTTCTGCCCCTTCACATATTTAAATGTTAATTTAATGGTTTTGTGTAGCACCACCCATTTTAAGAGGCCAGTAGCATCTCTTACATCTACCTTTGGCATCCTGCCACCTACTGTTGAAGGGCAGTATTACCTCACACACAAAGTGCACTGTGCCCCTTTTTTCTAACTAAATGACATTCCTGGGAGGATCTACATGGTTTTTCCGCCATGCTGCAGCACACTGCACTGGTTTGCTAACACCCACCTGTTCCTACATACCAGCGATTGCGACACACCCTGACGCACGCTGGGTAGCGAGGGCTCTTCAGTGCTGCTTGCAGCCCTAGTTTCTTTTAGGGAGCTTTTACCTTTATTCAGAAAGAACAGCTGAAGTCAGACAGGAGGTATGGGGACAGAGAATGGAGGAAGACATGCACCAAACAGTGCAGAGACTGGGATTTAATCTCATAACCAGTGCGCTGACAACTATAGTGGGTGCCTGCTCTACCAACTGAGCTAAACCAGCATCCGGAAGCAAAGATATTTAGTGCAAGAGCATTAATAGTTAAAAGTTTTTTATTGTGGGCCTGTAGCCTTTGCAGTTTAAGAGTTTTATTTGAATAAAAGAAAAAAAATCCATTCATAGCCAGCCATATGTTAGAAATAAAAGGTGTAAAACAGCAACAAAACAGCCCTTTGCATCTTTATAGCTTCTGTAGCCATCTATCTTTGTTGTTGTCCTACTTTGATATTTTTTGTTTTAGCAAAGATCTGTCTTTAGTGACCTGCTGGTGTAAACTAAGTCAGGCAGACCTATATTAAGTATGATCTCAGTATTCTTTTAACCTGTTGGCTTTAAATAATCACAAAACAATGTATTGAAATGAAAATGAGACTTCTAGAGAAGAAAACCCTCACTTTCACTCCTTCTTAGAGCTTCACATTCTCTGTTAGTCCTTCTCAAATGGATTTAATTCAGTGCAGAACAATTAAAGCAGCTTTTGTGTGCGCTCATCTCATGTAGAAACACATTAAAGCGTAATGAAGTTCCACTGCACAGACTCCATTTCTGGTAACCTATTTCTCTTTCCGTTTTTCCGTCCCTGTCACCAGCTCTTTGTTTCACATTTCCTGTCCTCCCTCTAATTCCATCTGTCCAACCAGATTCACTTTCTCCTCTTTTCTGGCTCCATTATTGCTCAGATTTTCCAGCATTTCTCTGTCCTAGAACCCTGGTTCATTATTTCTCCATTTTGCATTGTGCTAGGTTTAATGCCTCCATGCTGGCGGTTGTAATGATTTGATTAGTGTCCCAGTGCTGCACAAGGGTCTAATGTGACAAAATCTGGTAGTCTGATTTTATCTCTGTGTTTGCTGCAGTTTTTAGATGATGTTAACATGGATTATTTTTAGGAGAATTTAAATGCCTGGTGCTGAGTCTCCATGCAGTCGGTGGTATTTGCTACCGTCCCAAACTCTTTTTGCCCTCCAGGCGTCTGCAGCAGAGGTGTGATTAAAAGCTATTAATAGACCTCATTACCTTTAGCTTGTGAGCACGGTATCTCAAGAAAGTTTTGAGAGATTTTCTTCAAATTTTGCACAAACATCCACTCTGACTCAAAGATGAAGTGAACAACTTTCCTCTTGACCCACCACCGTAAACTACCAGGCAGATGTTTCACTTCTTTATGTTTTTCCTCTCTTCTTTCCTTCTACCTGTACATTGATGCTGCTTTCCATCTTACTATTGTAAGTGTTGATTTTTCATTTATTCAGATTTATGAGTTAATCTAATGTTCTTTTCATTTTTAAGAACTAGACTGAAAATAAATCTGAACCTGTCACTACAGAGAATTTGCCAAGGGACAAACAGAGAATGGATGTTTTATTAAGGCTATAAAATCCGATGAAATCTGTGAATTATGCAAATAAAATGTAAGATGTCAGGCTGATGCTCAGGTGTAATAACTCCTGATGTGATGCAGACTTCTCTTACAGAGGAAAAATTCTTCCACATAAAAATATAGAAGCTGTATCCAGGGCTGGGTTTTATTGTGGGACTCAACCTGAAAGACATCCCAGCCTCCATTTGGATTACTTAATGTTGATCCCTCTAGAAAGATTTCAGAATAACAGCACAGAAAAGCTGTTTAAAAGTGGCCTTCCTGGTGTGAGGTACTCACAAAGCATTTAGGAATTTTCTTTTCTCTTTGCATAAATGTCCACGCTGACTTAACAGTCAGCTGTTTAGGCCAGTGATACCCAACCCTGCTCAACCAAAGAGCCAAACAGTTGAAAAATACCTTTGCAAGAGCCACAATCTAAGAGGTGAAAAGTGGCAATGAAAAATGTGGCATTAAAATAAGTTAAAGATGGCAAAGATGGTCAAGAAGTGGCAAAAATGGGTGAAGAGGGGAAAAATAGGCATAAAATGACAATAACTGGGTGAAAAGTGGCAAAAAATGGGGAGAGCAGGTGGCTATAAAGGGCAGAAAGTTGCAAAAATGAGTGAAAAGTGACAAAAAATGAGTTACAGGTGGCAAAAATCAGCAAAGATTGGCAAAATGTTGCCGAACACATCTGAGAGAAAGAATGGTAAATTTCCATCAAGAAAAACCCTAAAAAGGTGTAAAAGAAGACCTCAGTCTCAACTACAACTCCTGGCTAGCTTTAAAGTTAACAACAACTAACTGCCAGTAACTGCCATGGAACACTGCCTGATCAACAGGAGACTACTAAGTGCTACCTACTGAGGTAGCATGGGGCGGCCCGTACGAACACAGCGGCCCGGCGCTCCATCACTAACAGCAAAACAAAGCCCTACACTTACACCAGAACTGACAGCAAGCCCAGAGAGTTGACATCTTTCCTGATGGAGATTAACCGGAGAACGGAGAGCTTGGAGACTGAAAGGAGGAGAATGCAGAGCAGCACGACATCTACAGCCAGGTGGGGAGAAGGTAGAGACGGCATTGCATGAGAAGGTGGAAGTGAGGCAAACAAGCCAGGCTGCAGACTAGGCTAACAGCAGCCCCACACAAACCCGTCATACTGAGCTTCTTTCTCCCGGGTGCCCAGTCCCTCACCAGCAGGATGGACAACGTGAGGCTGTGGATTTCTAACCACCGCTTGGATGACTGTGTTTGCTGCTACAGAGGAGAGTGCCACATGTAATTTCGTTGTGTTTTTTACAATGCAATGACAATAAACGACTATCTATCTATCTATCTATCTATCTATCTATCTATCTATCTATCTATCTATCTATCCATCAATCCATTAATCTATCTATCTATCTATCTATCTATCTATCTATCTATCGATCTAAATGGGACAAAGTGGCATTTAATGGCATAAGGCAGCTTGAATGTGTGATAAGTGACAAAAAATGAGCTACAAGTGGTGAAAATGGTCAAATACAGGAAAAACGTGGCAAAAGATGGAGTGAAAGGTGACTGAATTGGGAAGGAAGTGAAATAAAAGAAGTGGCAAAATTGGCTAAAAGCAGTAAAAATTGATTAAAAGTTGGCAAGAAAAGAAAAAAGTATCAAAAATTGCAAAAAAAGGGCAATGGAAATACACAGGCAAAAGAAAAAGGATGACAAACCAGTTTCACTGTGTAAGTGTGGGAAACAAACTGATTAAAGTGACTCGCAATAGATAATTTCTGAGGTCAAATTTTCCCTTTTTAAGAATTTCTGGGGGAATAATATTTCAAATTACGACATCAAAGAGCCACAAATCATCACAAAAGAGCTCAAGAGCCACACGTTTAGTCTCACTGGTTTAGTCTTTTGAGGTCAAAGGTCAGTGTGACATCACATCTTTTGGGTGCAGTATCTTAAGAATGCATTTAATGTTTTTTTTTAAATCAAATTTCACACAAACCAACACAACATGCTCAGTCACATTTCTAACTTTTAACCCTACCTGACAAATTTGAGTAACCTTGCAACACTGACCAGATTCCATGTCTGTCACCTGGAAGATCCACTTTGCAGTGCTTCAAGAGGAAGTGTTCTTGGCCTGAGAACGACCAGAACAGTCTGTGTTTTTCGAGGAGAAATGGGTGGAAGCTATGGGCAGTTTAGATGAAGCGACTGGAAGCCTGTAAACAATGACGGCCAATGCTTTAACCACCTCTTGAAGCACAGTTACTTCAAGATATAGCAGTAAAGAGTGAATCAACTTGTTTTCATAACTTTTAAAGATTATTTGCAAGGCATTAAGGCCATGTATCCCGAGCTCCTCACCCCATCCTTCCATTCCAACAAAAACTGGGACATCTTCCCCCTAGGTCCGAATAAGCAAAAACGCAAGGGCAAGGGATGTATCAGGACTGAGCCTTGGACTTCAGAGTGAACTGAGTAGAATTTAGAGGAAACTGTGATTTTACATATTATGTGGTCACAGTTACCTTGTGCCATATTATAGCTTCTTGAGGAGCTAGCTCATTCTTTTGTAGGCGTTTTTGTTGACTGATGGCCAGAGAGGCTGGCTGGACTCTTTGACAACTTCTCTTTGGGACATTTTTGGGTATCATTGGCAAGACTGTGTGTCTAATGCTTGACGTGCTCAGGAGAGTGTGGTTGGTCAGAGTCAGCTCACTGGTATGATAATGACAGCTGTGCTTCTCCTGGGCCTTATCCACCTCACTGCATTCTGGGTGCCCAGGACCCAGTGGGCTGATCAAGACGCCAGAAGCTGTTGCATGCATCATGGAGGGTGTCAGCTGGGAGAATACCTGGAGAGACGGGGCATGGACGATGCAATTGGAGGCCACCAAGGTTGACACAGTGAAGTGCCAAGCCTCCATATGCTCCCAAACCTCCTTTGAGCATTGTCTGAAGTGGCTATACTTTTGCCTTTGAACAGAAGTTGGTTTTACTTGCATTTTTATTTTTCACTAATTCCTACATCCCAACTGAAGTTTATTAATGTATCAGATTGACCCCCATATACTTAAGTAACTCCAACGTTTGTTACCAAAATAAGATAAAAACACGTCCATGAAGACATTCCCAGCTCTTCTCGTCCTACTCTGGCCGTTTTAAACCTCTCGAATGCAGATAACCACCAGAAGATGGTTCTAGTTTTTCAATTTGTTGCAAGGAATACATTTCTGACAGCCTTCCTTCTTAGGAACTGACCGCATACACACCTTTTGAGGCCTTGTGCTTTTTATATCCTCATGTTTTTTACAGCAGTTGGCCACAGAGCTCCCTCATCCCTGTCTCTCCCCTCGCCTCTTCCCCCCCTCCATCATACCTTTCTCACTCTCCCCTATTTTAGTCCATCTCTCCAGACAAGCAGAGACCTCGCTACATTTTCCCTCCTATCCTCTGATGGATCTGTCTTATTAGCAGCTATGTAGGCGTGAAGCAGGCCTGTCCAAGCTACTATGATAATGTAGCAGAGCCACAAACATTCACACACACACACACACACACACACACACGGCTCTCCAGGCACTGCTGTGTGGAAAAAGATAGAAGGAGTGTGTTGCTTAGAGAGGAGGTGCACTTTGAAGCAGAATATTTGCATTGTGTTGCTGTGATGTACCCGAGGACGTTCTCTGCTGTGATTATGCAGACGAGCAGCATCGATGAACACTTCATACTCACAGTAAAGAACGTCCTCCAGGGTTATACATTATGGAAAATCAGTTAAACCCACATGTGAATATTGGCTGAAGACGCTGCATGAAAAATTGCATGAAGAAAATAAAGACTGGAACCAAAGCCTCTGGTCAACTTCAGAGCGACTCATACATCATAAGTGACCAGATTCATTATTTCTATCATTGATTTGGTCCATGTCTTTAGAAATATGCCTTCATAGATGTTTAATGAAGATCTTCAGCTAACTTCTTTGTTGTAGAGGATAACAGCAAGTTTTTAATGATACTATATCTTCAATTATTTAAACTCATGTCCTTGAAGATACAAGAAGAATATCAAAATATTATGTTTATAATCCTGCAAATGCTGGATTGTGGCTGCAAGCAACACTGAAAGGTCCTCACACCCCAGCAAATGTCGAGGTGTGTCACAGCAACGGTTGTGTGGCTTTAGCTGGGTGTTAGCAAGCTGTGCAGTGAGCTGCAGCAGAGCAGAGAGAGCATGAAAATCCTTCAGGACTGTCAATGCAAAAATAACAAGCACTTTGGATATGAGGTAGTACTGGCTGTCAACACTAGATGGCAGTATGAAAAACAAGGTGCTAATATATCCTATTTAATTTAATGAAGATGGGAAATTTTGTGTAAGAGGCTTTACTGGCCTCTAACAATGGGTGGGACTACAGCAAAATTGTGAAATTAACCTTTGCATATGCAGAGGGGCTGACCTTGATCATACATGTGAAATTTTCAGCAAACCAGATGTTACATATTAGAGTTCACTTCCTGTGAAATTGGTGAGATATTGAAAATGGCCAGCACCGTAAGTTAGTCATCATTTGATAAGACATGTCAGTGTTGTAGAGAAACACTGAGGACCTTCTATCAAATTCTGGGCTTCATAGGTTCACCTCAGCAGAGTTGCTGGAATGTTTCAAAAAACATCTAAAAACTCACCTGATTAGACAGACTTTCTTGTGATCTTGTAGCTTGAATTTCTTCCATCATGTTGTGTACTATTATTACGTCATGTTTGATGACATGAAATATGATGTGATTTCCTCCTTTTGTGGATTATCTAATTTATTTATTTTTCTTTTGTGAAGCACTTTATAACTGAGTGTTAATAAATGAAGTTTTATTTACTTTTATTTAGTTGGAATAAAGATATGGCTCAAGTTTGTCACTTCCTATTACCAGTAAAGAGCCCTACAAAAAACAATGAAATCAACCTTTGATTGTGATGAGCACCAGACCTTAATCATACATGTGAAATTTGAAGCAAATCAGATGTTTTATATGAGAGTTATGGCAACTTCCTGTGAAACTGGCGAGAAATCAAAATGCTCCTTTTGGGGCCCCTGTGCAATGGACTTGCACAATTCCACCTCCATACAATTTTCTTGAAGTATTCTGGGAATTCTAAGGCATGTTAAGGCCCCCAAAACAAGCCACAAAGGGACAAAATAATAGCATCTAAGAATGGCTACAGTATCAATGGGGTCTTCACACCAAGGTCGGTGCTGGGGCTCTTTTATTATTAAATTTTTGGGCGCAAATGCAGACCTTGGAGTGATGACCCAACTGAAATTGTAGGCTTTCTTATTTTGATTTTTTTTTCAGCCCTTCATGGCTTGTTTTGTTGGGGCCCCAAAACCCCCTGATTTATTCTAGAAAATAGTTACGCTGTTTTGGAAATTCTTGTTTGATGGTGGAATCATGTAAGGCTATTGCCTGGTGCTCCATAGAGCGCCAACTTGTGAGATTTTTTTTTTTGGGGGGGGGGGGGTAAGAACTACAGATATAAAAATCAATATGCATATGTATCATGACTAGTAAAAAAGAGTCTCCTGTTACCATCCTCTAAAATACATATTGAAAGAAAATGATACTTTGGACTAACTTTAAAAAATGATGTAATTTGTTACATCTAAATTTAAAAGGTTACCTCAAATTATATTTCTGATTTAGCTGAAAGCTTAAATTTTGATTTAATATAAATTTATAAATTCATTTTGTCAAAGTAAAAAGATTACCTTCACTCTAAGTACAAATATATCACTTATAAAGATCATGCACAATTTTCACTTTGTTTCAACTTATTCTTTTAGTTTGGAATAACTTAATATTAACAATTACATCAGGAAGTGCACTACAAACAGCTTAGGATCAAATTTTTACATTTTTCAACAAATATCAATTTTCAAATTTTAACAAACTGGTCCAAGAGATTTTTTTAATTTGTTCTAGACAAGCTGGAGATCTAAAGTAGAACTGTGACTTTTGCCAAAGTGCAGGGGCAAAAGTTTGAACAATCTTTTTCCACTTTTTTGTAGTGTTTCTAGACAAATGAATCCATATAACTTTGCAGTGCTTTCATAAATCAGCACCAAACTTCATAAGAGTGACACATTCAGCCTGAATACATCTATGCCTTTGATTCCCTTTTTTTGTCTCAGCACCCCATGTGGCAACAGAAATTTCAGCCTTCTATTTTTCTCCTACAAAACATTAAAACATTCAGCCCCAGTTCTGCCTTCAACCTAGACATATGATTTTTTGCATGCATATGCATCATGACCACACCCACAAAAAAGCTTCCTGGACCCATGCCCAAAGCCCAACAGGAAGTCAGCCAGCTTCGCCTCAATTTCAAAATAATGCCTCTTTTTGAAACTTATTTATTGAATGCTGTTGTATCTTTGGGGAACATAATTCCATGTTCTTCAAAATTTCATGGCAAGACAACAATCAACACACATGCAAACATCTCATCATAGCACCCTCTACTGCCAACAGGAAGTGACACACATGGGTCATTTGTTTATTCCTCTTACTCTGCTGAACCTACCAAGCTCAGATTTCGACCTGCAGTTCTCAATAACTGCCTGCAACACATCCGTGTTTAATTAAAGGGCACCTCACTGGCAATGGTGACTATTTGGATATCTCGCCAGTTACACAGGAAGTAGGCAAACTCTCATAGGAAACATCTGATTGCATTAAAATTTCAGATGTATGATCACGGGCTGCTGCTCTATACATCCAAAGGCCGTCCGTATTAGCTAATTCCATTCGAATGAAACCACCCCCAGGACACTGGGGTTAAGTGTCATGCCAAAGGACACACTGATGTGTGACTGCAGGAGCTGGGGATTACACCCATGACCTTCCAATTTCGACAAGACCAGCTCTACCTGCTGAGCCACAGTCGCCCAAAATAAGCACATTAATCCAACAAAATGGATGAAAAAGCCCAAAAATTCATTTTTACACAGTGCCAGACTGAGACTTGCTTTTAAGTATGCATTAGCATGCTCATGATGGCTCCTTTGCATCCCCTGCATCTGTTTAGACTGTCAGCTGTCAGCTCAAAAAGTGACATTGTCGAGTCCCAAAATGCAGCATTGACATGAATGTAGGGGGCCATGCAGAGGCAGAGAGGCAGAGTAAACACAGCATAGAGGAACAACAATGGAAGAAAGATTCGAAGACAAACTGATGGACGGAGTCTGCAATTTTCCACAGCTGTACGGTGTGTCATTGCCACCGCTCAGGGACAAACATGCCAAAAACTGGGTGGTAACAGTTTAAATTCACGTTAGAAGTCAACATGGAAACCTGAAAACAAGTCCAGAACTGTTACGTCCCTTCACAGAGGAAAATGTTGGAGAAGTAGGGTAACAATGCTGATAGTGTTTTTTGCTTTATCCATTTTACACATCACAAATCACTTTTTCTTTTCTGGTGTTTGGTAAAAATCACAGAAGCAGTCATCGTCCATTATCATTTAAAAGGATGTGCACGCCTCTGGTTAGAGTTCAGCGTACTGTGTGCCGTTTAGGTCTTCAGTGTAAAAACAACAGTTTCTTTGTCCTTAACATCACAGAGTATTACTGTTCATCTCCTGAGTCTCAGTTCAACTTCAGCTTTACTCAAATTCACTTTAGAGATATGAAGGCTGTCCATAAGGAGAGAAGGGAAAGCTTTCTGGGGCCCAGAGAGGCAAATTAATATTTACAAACATGGTCAATGCTACATTTAAGCAATGAGGTCAGTCAGAGTGACCTTTGGTTTCTCGGGCTTTCAGAAGCCCTTTTCTCCCGATTGCTCAGTTTGCCCAGGCAACCAGCCGTTGGAAGAGTCCTGGTTGTGCCAGACTTCTTCCATTTGAGAATTATGGAGGCCACTGAGCTCTCTGGAACGTTCAGCGCAGGAGAATTTTTTGCAGTCTTCCCCAGATCTGTTCCTTGCAACAACCTCTTCTCTTTGCTCTGAAGGCAGTTCCTTTGACCTCATGGCTTGGCTTTTGCTCTGATAAGGATTATCAGCTGTGAGGCCTTCTATAGAGAGGAGTGTACTTTTCCAAATCATGTCCAATCAGTTTAATTTACCACAAAGGAGCATTTTGATTTCTCACCAGTTTCACAGGAAGTTGCTATAACTCTAATATAAAACATCTGATTTGCTTCAAATTTCACATGTATGGTCAAGGTCTGCTGCTCATCAAAAGTGTTTTTGCAACAGGCCTGAATACTTTCATCAATATAGTTTCATCAGTAATAGGCATGTGGAAAAAGTGAAGGGGGTCTGATTACTCTCTGGATGCACTCTATATCCACCCAGATATTTTGTATATTATAGACTTTTGCTTCAATTTTTCCAGGCATACATTTGCAACTCAATGAAAACTGCTCCATGGCCTACTTTTACATCCTGACCCACCAGTTGAGAACAACTGGTCTGTACGACTCCAAACTCAGACTCTCCCATTGGCTACCGTGACAAAAAAATACAAAAAATAAATAGCCTTCGGGATGCCAGCATCTCAGGAATTCCAGTGTAGGTAGCTGCTAAGTCTGTGCATTTAATGGACAATAGATTTTTAACTTGAAATAAAAAAATCTAAAACCAAGAAACAAACTGCTTCAAAAACACACACACATTACACTTTGTATTTCAATGGGAATCAAAAAGTGGAAGTGGAAAAAATGTTACTCATTTTTCATTCCTTGTTTTTATTTTCCCTTTTTTGTCTTTCTTGTTTTCTGTTTCTTTTTTTATTTTCAAAAAAGAAACATATAAATGAAAAACACTACTTTTTTTCATCTGATTGTTCTTGTACTCCGAGCATTTAAGGAAGCTCAGGGAACAGAACAATCTGTGTATCATTCATTCATTTAATATTTGATTGATAACTAAATAACAAATAAATAATAAATGGCTCATTGTTCACTTTTCTTTTTAAAAAACCAAATCAAATAATGAAAATACTGTTTATTTTCTAGTTTTCATTTCTGAAATGAAATCAAATAAACAGGAAATGATGCATCTTTTTGACTTTTGCTACTTATGTATCAAAGAATGCAATATGAAAAAAAAGCTGTTAGCAGTCAGTTTGACTGCAGTATTGATTTGTGTAACCTGGTGCAGGTGTTGTGCTCAGAAAAGCATCCTGAGAATCACATGCCAATCCCTGAGGAGTTCACGCTTCTTGTAATGATACACGGAAACACAAACGCTGGTAGAGTTACGCTGTGTTCGATTGTACTTAGAGCTTGGAAAAATCTGGGTTGGAAATTCCAACGTTTCATTGCATAAGCTCGGAAAACATGGCCAGCCGCAGTAAGCTGATGTTTGTTTGATGTTTTTCGAGGATCAAAAATTACTCTTGGGGAAATATATTAGCTACTTGAGGGAGAGAGAGAAAGAGAAACATCATATGCTGTAAGTATGACTTGAACACACCAGCGAGGGGAATCCTGCATGCATCATTGAACTTACATGGGCATCAAAGCGAGCTGTGCAGAGGCCTGTACTGTAGTAACACAAACGCTAAATTAGACGACACATAAAAATTAAAAGTTGAGGAAAAAGTGACTCTCATGGTGTGCAATCATAGACTGTAGAAAGAACTGGACAAACCCCATGTGACGTCAGTTGTCTGCTTACAATAGGCGTGCTAAAACAGTTCTTGAAGCCCATTCGTGGACGCTTCCATATTGAAATCACGGTCTCAACCGAACTTTAGATCAACCTAAGAGACCCACTAAGTGCGACCTCCTGTCAGCCTGCTAGCTAGCATTCCGGTTGACAGAAACGGAGCCTCTGCCTGCCGAGCTATCTGTCAATCAAATGAGACGCGCCAATCAGTTTTCAACCTAAATATAATCAAAACGATCGTGGTACAAAAAAAAATCACCCCCCGTACAGTGGGAGCACAATAAGACACTAGCTAATGAGACCTGTTTGGTGTTTTGAACCAGTCTGTAAACCAGTTTATTTTGTGTGTCAAAACCTGCTGTTTAACATGTATGCAGACAGGACCTTCAGTGTTCCTGCAGCCTGCCTCAAGTGGACACTCGCGGTATAGCAATTTTTTGCACTTCCGCATTGGCTTCATTTTTTAGGACCAGAGGTTGCCACTTGTGTGCAACGCCATTTTGCTACATCATTCTGACCGACTCGGGCTGCTTGGATCCTACCTGAACTCCCGAGTCAGAGTCCTGAGCTCAAGGGCCGTTTTATTGCACTTTTCCGAGTTGGAGGTCGGATTTATCTAAGTTCCAAGTACAATCGAACGCAGCATTAGGGCGCACCCACACTAGGCAATCTGTACTGTGCCTGGGTACATTTGAGCCTAAAAGTACCATGAGTACACTCGTCTGCGTTTGGACGCGGCATGCTTCCCTGGCTCCAGCACGGAAGGACAAAGTAGACCAAAGCATGGCACGAATGCAAAGGAAGGAGCACAAGTGCAGGAACCAGACTTAACTTGGTGCTGGTGTTTGTGTTCCATGTATCATTCCAGGAAGAGTGAACTCCTAAGCGATGGGCATGTGATTCTCAGGATGCTTTTCTGAGCACAACACCTGCACCAGGTTACACAAATCAATATTACAATCAAACTGACTGCTTAGGCCCGTTTTTCATACATTCTCTGATCCCAACATAAATAGCAAAAGTCAAAAAGACGCATCATTTCTTGTTTATTTGATTTCGTTTCAGAAATGAAAACAAGAAAATAAACCATGTTTTCATTATTTGTTATTCAATTATCAATCAAAATGATTGAATTATTAAATGAACGAATAATACACGGATTGTTCTGCTCTTTTGTCTTCCATTTTTGATCCAAATATATGAAAATTAAACCATTTTGGTTTATGTTTCCTTTCTGGAAAACTAAGACTTAGAAACAGAACTATTTATATTCATGTTTTTGTTTTCAGTTATATTAACCTGCCTGAAAGTATCCAGGATTTTTTTTTTGACATGTTTAACTCTTTTTAAACAGTAATAAGAAAACAACTTGTTTCTTGATTTTTGATTTCTCATTTCAAATTAAAGATCTGTTGTTCTTAAAAATGCATTGACCCTGCTGCACACAAGTTCATCCAACTTAGAAATGTTTCAAAGTATATTTTCAGTGTTTATAGTCTGAAAACTTGAGAATTAAAACTGGTAATAAGGGTCAGATAAATCACTAAAGAGCTGATTTTAAGATGCACTTGAACAAACCCTCATTGGATAATAGCCGACTAGTTCCCATCTGAGCCGATGTGATTTGCCTCCTTTTGTTCTCTGCATAAATTGTTGTCCTGCACATAGCAATTATTGCTGGCAGCAGCTTGCTATTTGGTTATTTTCTCCATTACCTCCCAGCTTCTTCTTATTTTTTCTCTGTTAGTTGGTACAATCTTGGCTACTAAAGCCAGAGAATTTCTGCAAAGATTTTTGCCTCGTGAGCCTTTTTTTTTTTTTTTTTTTTTTTTTTTTTTTTAACAAAAATCTGTTCACTTCCCACAAACACTACACAGCCACACTCTGGTCATTTTTAATGTAGCATCCGTGCCAGCAGTGTTGCAGCCTTAGATTTTTCATTATGCAGACACTTACAGCAAACAAAACAAGAAAATTATTTCAGCTGCTGCTCCAGACACCATTCAGAACATCTACTGAGCTGCTGTTTAAGACATCCATGGCTTTTCACTGAGGACAAAGCTGCTTTAGACGCTCCTGTTTTTATATAATGATGGAGAGTTTGTAGCCTTGCTATCTTGTCTTTTCCTGCCTCACATTCATACCTTTAATTTTTGGCCACCAAACCTCTCAGCTCAAGTAGAGCTATGGTTTACATTTCTTCCACCTTGTCAACTCCACACGCTGGAACACAAATGAAGTTCTCTGGAGCTCAGACTTTATCCACCAGGCTTCCGTAGTCTGATCTTTGATGGAGGCCTCAGCTCACAGGCCGTCAAAGCTGGGCTCAAACTCCGTCTGAGAGCGTTACTGGCAGCGTGGTGCGTGGTGTGTGGAGGTCAGCATCGGTGGGCCTCGCTCACCGGGGGTTATCACGGATTAAAGTGGCTCAAGTGTCAGGACTTTACAGCTCTTAGGAGTTCCTTATCTGCTCTTATTCTGGCAGCAGGAGCGCTGGAATAGCTTTCTTGGCTGCTGCTGCATGGGTCTCAGTATCTGGCTGCATCTGAACGAGGTCTAAATCTACTAACACCTCATATTCCTGTCGTTCCTCTTGTCATCAGCTTGAGGATCATGGAAAACTGGGAGATTTTATGGGAGCAAGTGGATTAAAGCTGTCTTTTGCAGGATGTTTCGCAGGAATGGAAACTTTGTTTTTCTCCACGTTTGCACCTGTTTTCCATTTTCTGGACTTTTATGGAGACTCTTAAAATGCAACATGTCTGAAATAACTATGGGGGCAGAATGCAATTTTTATTTTGATATTATTTAACATATCTTTAGTAGAGTTAGCTTTTTTACCGTATTATTGTATTAAAGGTTATGTGAATAAATGTAACTAGAAGTAGAAAATTAAACTGTATCTGTTTATTAAGCATCATGCTCAGGTTAAATGGATGTCTGGCATGATAGACAACACTGTTTTTTTTTCTTTTATCTCTTCCCGTAAGTTTCCTCCCTCTGTTTCTCTGTGTTTCCCAGAAAGCTTTGCAGTAACATTTCTTAATGCTTGCCTTTCCAGGCTAACTTTGAGGAGAAAAATCTAGTTTTCTCGCTTGATGGATAAACATCCATAATGAGATTAACTTCAAAAATCACCAATAAAATTGATAAATATAGTTCACAAAATCAAACAAGTGTGGACATTAGCTTAACTTTGGAAAATGGCTGCTCGACTGGGATGTTGAATTGGGGAGTTTGATTAGAGTATAAAACGAAACCTTTTTATTGTGTCGGGGTCCTTACAGGGCACTTTACTGTGTTTTTCCTCTAGCTGATCATCCTAGAGCGATGGTTCTCAACTGGCGGGACCCAAAAGTGGGTCTTGGTGTGATGTTCAGCAGGTCGTGAGAAAGGAAAACAAAAATTAAGGAAAGTCCAAGAATCCCTAAATCAACATTCATCCATGTATTTTTATTCCATTTGCTGTGATAGCGATTAAATTTAGGTTATTTTCTTAATTTTTCACCTTTATCTCATCATCTTACAATATCAAAAACCATGCTTTTCATCACTGGAGATACTTTGTTTTGTTCTATTTAAGCTCCAAACTGTAGTCTTTTTTTTTTTTTTTTTGATAATTAAGTGGTTAAAAATGTTCAGCAATTTGGCTCATGATTTCTAATTGAGAAACTGGTTGTGGGTGCTGAGCCTAGACCAGTTAAAACCATGTCCAAGAGGGTACTTTTCAACTGCAAGAGCATCCTTTAGGGTAAGTTTTCACCCTGTAACCCCAAAAACAACAGCACCAGAGACTGGAGGACCCCCACCACACCTGGAGATGGGTACGATTTTGCACAAAGCATCATATACAAACTTATGTTTTAGGGAGTTTTTGAACAAATTCCATACATTTAAGCACAGATTTCATTTAATAACTATGGCTTTATTTTGAAATGAACTCATTCAAGGATTTTTTTAAACAATAATGCCTCAATATTCAACTTTAAATCATTAAAAAAAATTATTGTTGGTTTTTTTTTGGAAAACATCCCGCGACCCCTCTTCAGTGTCTCGCTACCCCCATTTTTGGGAACTTTAACTGTAAACCCACTAGAAGGGCACACTTGCAGGTCACATATTTTACCCTTTTAAGACAAGTTTATATTGGTCTCAGAGGTCCCCAAAACATACCTGTGAAGTTTGTTTCTAAAAAAACACTCCAGTATTAGATTTTTGCATGTCTACACACCCCTCTGTTTCAGCCCCGTTTCTGTATCTGTGGCTTTAAATGTTAATGAGCAGTCTGACTCCACCCCTGACTGCGCCCCTCTCAGGAAGTGGATGTGGCTCTCCTGATCAGCTGCCAGCTGAGGGGGGATCAGGCGAAGAAGGTAGACCTTTCTTCCAAGCAGGAGGGGCTAACTCCCTACATGACATCATGAGGGGAAAATCTGAGAGTGGCTTATTTCAGCACACATTTTCTGAAAGGTGGGGAAAGGGGGGCGGGGTGGATTTTTGCTGGTACTTCAGGGGATTGTGGGCAGGCCAGGGACACATATTTTTGTTAGGAAAGCCTGAAAAAGTGATTTTTGCACAATATATCCCCTTTGAGGACACTTAACTTTGTTAAGCATAGTTAAGCATAATGTACCAGTTCACAATGCACAGATCATTTCAAACTATTTTTTTAAACATGACAGTGAGTTCACTGTACTCCAATGGCCTCCACTGTCACCAGATCTCAATCCAATAGAGCACGTTTAGGATGTGGTGGAAAAGGTGATTTGCATCATGGATGTGTAGCTGACAAATCTGCAGCAACTGTGTGATGCTATCAGGGCTGAACGATTTGGGAAAATAATCTAATTGCAATTTTTTTCCCCCCAAAATTGCGATTGCCATTTGATGTGTGATTATTTCTGAAGGTCCTCATTTTATGTTACATCCAACAGAAAACTTATTGTGCTGGTCTTGACTCATACTGCAAATTGGATATGAATTTTTGTATTGAAAGGAGTGGTAATTTTTACATCATTCTCATATTCTATAAGAAAAATGTACAAAAATGAAGAAAGTGGGATTTTTGCAGGATATTCTAAAAGAAAAAAAGTCACTTGAATCATTGCATTATATGTGATGTACAACATCTCTGCTGCAAAAAAAGGTGTAAACTGATATTTTTGCACAAATTTTAGGGTAAAGAAATCAAAAATCATTCATTTTTCACCAAAACAGCACCTTCTGTGTGCACTTTTACATGTTTTCTTGACTAGTAGGACACCCTTAAGGGCACTTTTGTCCACTTGTAGATTAGCCTAAGATTAGCCTAAGAGCACTGGACATCTTGTCCATTGGAGTGTCACCACTTTACATTGTTTTATGTACCTCAGGTGTATCCAAGAGGGTACTTTTTTCAAACATCCCGGCACCAGAGAGTGTGCCAGTGCACTAGAAGTGTCTAATATGCACTTTCAGAGGACTGTGATGTTAAAGATTAATTAAAACTGTCCTTGTGTTTGTGGTTTCTGTTGTGTTTAACACTGATTTAGATCTAAGAAACGCCTAGTGTTGGGCCAGCCTTCAGCAGGAGTTGCATTCATGCTTAAACCTCTGTAAATGTGCATGCTGTGTCTCGTGTGAATTTCTCTTCTTACTTTTGTCCCTATAGGTTCCCCAGCTCCTGTTTCCTTTCTCTTTACTTATATCTACAGCGTGTCTCTGAGCCTCGTACAGCTCACTTATATTAGGATCTGTGGATGTAAGAGGAGCTGCTCCAGTAATATGATGAGAGCACACGTGCTGCTCCATCAGGGCTGCAGCTTGGCACTGCTTTGGTTGACTGTTTCCATAGCAGCAGTGTAGAAACGGCACAGGGGGATACAGTAGTAGAAGCTCAGCCTCTCATTTTCAGTCCTCATAAACATTCAGATGTTCATTTTTGTTTTAATGCTGTTTTTAGGAGCTGAAACAAAGATGTGATTAGGACTGAACTTCCTAACGCGACTCAAAATGCTAAACTTTTTCTTTATGGGGAAAAACTTCAACAATCCTGACCCTCAAATCAACTTTACTTTGAGAGAGTTTTAGATTTAGTTTGAAGGGAATGTAAAGAGAAACAAAGAAGCTGTCGCTGAACGGCTCGTCTGCGGAGTTACAGACATGCAGACAATTTAGCTCAATCAAAATCCCGCAGGAGGATCACAGGATATGATCTGTAGAGACAGAAGTGACAGGAAAACACAAATATAAAGTAAGAGAAGGAGCCGTTTCTGAAGTTTTTAAAAGTGTGTTCTTACTCTCATATTTATAGGAAGCTTTTTAGTTCTGTCTTGACATGAAACTTGGAGGGAATTGGTTTTAACAATGTGCTGGTGCTGAAATAATGATTTCCCCCCTGTGTTTGAGGACACAGCTGCTTTGTTTTGCTCTCAGATCATTTATTGTAACATTTCTGAATGTTTGGGCCGGCTGATTTGGAGCTGACAGTCTGGCTGTATTTAAATGTCAGCTGTGTGGGCTGCAGCGCTGTTGACTCTTGATTGTTGCCGCTGTGTGTGTGTGTGTTTTACGGTGAGCACTGGTCGTGGGAGTTTGCAGATTTGAAAGTGTCTAAGTGATTTTTTCTTGTTTTCATTTGAGACGTATCATTAAAATAGAAGGAAAGTCTTTTGCTAAATGTCAGAATTCTTTCAACAATTGCTTTTTCCTTGTTTTTTAATCTCCGCGGTGGCCTCTTTGTTCACAACATGGCCGCCTTTTCCTCCCACGGATGGAATTAGAGGAGGCGAGGCGTCTTCTTACTGATGAATGGCCATAAATGCTCTGCATCCCGACTGTATTACACTCATGAGCGGTATGCAGGGTGAGACGAAGAGCCTGGGTCCATTAAAAGCTTTATTTTAGCTGAG
Organism: Cheilinus undulatus; assembly: GCF_018320785.1. Classification (NCBI taxonomy): domain Eukaryota; kingdom Metazoa; phylum Chordata; class Actinopteri; order Labriformes; family Labridae; genus Cheilinus; species Cheilinus undulatus. The sequence continues at coordinate 8,375,429 of NC_054873.1, read as the reverse complement.
AACACCCACAACCTCAGTTTCATAGCGATTCTCACCGGAGTGTTTTGTTTAGCCTGTAAAAGTTGACTTTAGCTGGTGGAAAGGTTTATTTCATTGTTCTGTATTCTTAATATTTTCCTTATTTAAGGAAGTTTTATCAATACAGAGTTTCAAATGAGACAGCTGAGGCCATATCTACATACACTTGACCCTGAGGTCAGGTTCCATTTGGCCAGTGTGAATGAAAGCTTAATATAATCAGGAACTGTGCCATATACCAGTGGATTTCAATCTTTTTAGCCTGCGTCCCCCAAAATAAAGGTGCCAGAGACCAGAGACCCTCAGCTGTGCCTAAAGATGGTTGAACACAGCCATGCACAATCAGGAATAGTTATGTGCAGATAAGGCCCCGCTTAAGGGGGGATAAAGGAGAGAGCTTTCTGTGACCCAGCCAGACTGAGGGTCAGTGAAGGTCAGTAAAATCATGGTCTGCTGTAAAGTTAAACTGTGATATCCATGTTTTATATTTAACCTGAATAATAAACACTCTTATCAAATGAATATATATGTTTTTTATTCTTGTACTGTAGTAAGTAGCCTTCTTATAAATGTAAATCCCTTTTCTTAAAGTCAGCAAATGGGTTAAAATGGCAAAAAACTGGTGGAAAAGTGGTGAAATGGGATTTCGAAAGTAGCAGAAATGGTTTATAAGGGGCAAAAATTAGATAAAAGTGGCAAAATATAAGCAATAAATGCCAAAAAATGTTTAAAGTGGCAAAAACAGGTATTAAAAGGGGATTAAAAAGTTGCCAAAATGAATCTGAAATGATAAAAATGGCTGGAAATTTTGATGAAATGAAGTGGGAAACTTGTTTTAAGCAGGCATAAATGGGTTAACTGAGGTGGAGAAAGGGGAAGAAATTGACAGAAATGGGTTAAACTGGCAGACACAGTCATAAAAAAAGTGAAATCTGGTTAGAATGGGCAAAAATTAGCATAAAAAGTGGATAATAATGGCAATAAGGGGTTAACAGAGGCAACAATAGGTGGAAAGTGGCAAGAATTGGTTTAGAAGTGGCATAAACATGCAGAAAAAGTGGCAGAAAGGTTTTAAAATGGACAAAAATGGGTTGTAAGTAGTAGAACTGTGTTAAGATTGGCAAAATTGGTAGGAATAAGCGATGAAAAGGGTTAAAATTTGGCAAAATTGATGTTAAATGGCAAAATGTGTAATTTATAAAATATTCAGAGATTTTTTAAGGTAGCTGGAGACCCTCTCTCAGTGTCCTGTGACCCCCAAGGGTGTCTTGACCCCCACATTGGGAACCACTGCCCTAGACCACTTGTTTGAATTATATATTGGCTTTCCAGGGAGCTTAATTTTTGGGATGTGCGCTATCAAAGTCACATGCATCACACGTACGCTAACAAACGCATCAATCCACGCAGAGCAGATCGACCATGCAAGCAGCCAACCACATACCACATCCATCACAACAGCATGGCTTCACAGTGGAAGAGTCCGGATGCTGAACTGGCCATTGTGTCTAGACCTTTCACCAATAGAAAAACATTTGGAGTATCATAAAACAGAAACTGCGGCAAAGACGACCCATGACTGTTGAGCAGCTAGAATCCTACAGCAGACAAGAATGGGAAAACATTCCTCTCCCAAAACTCCAGCACCCAGTCTCTTCACTTCCTAGACATTTACAGACTGTTGTTAAAAGAAGAGGGGTTGCAACACAATGGCAAACATGGCCCTGTCCCTACTTTTTTGAGATGTGTTACTTTCATCAAATTCTGAATGAGTTAATATTTTAATGAAAAGGCTTAATGTCTCAGTTTCAACATCTGATGTTTTGTTTTTGTTCTGTTGTGAATAAAATATGAGGTTTAGTGACTTACATTTACACAGCGCCCCAACTTTTTTGGAATCCTCCTTCTTTGTTTTTTCTCTTAGTGCACAAACTGCTAGCATCACACACCTGTGTTGTAGCTAAAATTGACCTTCCTTGACCCATCCCTCTATGACCTCTGACCTCTCAGAGTCACAGACGGATGATAACATTATGATGACGTCATGCTGAATATGTACATGATGTTTAGTCAGGATCTCACTTGTAGTGTTGCCTGGCTGTCTAGCCTTACCCCAGCATTAAAAAAAATATTGTTTTTGAGTTTTTGGCCTCTCCTCTCTTTATTCACACCAGAGAAGTAAAAAATGTTGTCCATTTCCAGTCAAACTAAAGGAAATCTCTTCTTTACATTCCCTGAATGGTTTCTCAGAAACTGAACATCATGTCCTGCACCGTTCTTAGTGAGATCCAGTGCTGTGTTTTCATGTATTTTTTAATGATGAGCTGTGTGTTAAAGGCTTTCACAGTTTATTTTTAAGGACTCAGCTTTTGAAGTGACTTCAAAGGATTGTCTCTGATTTGGGGTGAAATAACAGCCCAGTGCATTTTGGGAAGATAAGTTGATTTTTTTTTTTTTTTAACTGGAGTGATTTCCAAATGAAGCTCTGTCCAGCATCACTTCCTTTGATTGGTCAGAAGCTCAGAGAAGTGTCCCTAAAAGAGGCTCTGGTGATGTAGTGTCACACAGTGTTAAAGCTGGAGGCTCCACAATGACAGTTACACAGAAATTATTTAATAAATATCAGCAAAGGAGAGGATATACTGACTTTTAGTAGAAGCCAAGCTTCAGGAAATACAAAACCCCATACCTCATATTTGATGCACACCTATAATGGTTACAGTGCCTGTAAAAGTATTAATTCTGAGGAGGTTTCACCCTTGTATTGACTAAATAAATCAACATAAACATTAATCAAATTTGCTTTTTTTCATACCCCCAAAAATTAATAATAATAAATGCAATAAATGCAAATAAAGTGACCTGATCAAATAGAGGTCCAGAAACGTGGTGCTAGCAGTCTCACAGTTATTTAAATTGGGATCACCTGAGTGCAAGGAAGGTCCAGTCACTGAATAATCAGTTTTCCTAGCTACCATTACACCATAAAGACAAAAGAACACTCCAAGCAACTCAGTGAAAAAGCTATTGAAAAGTATAAGTCAGGGGATGGATACAGAAAAAAAAAAAAGTTAGTTAGTTAAATCCATCATAAAGAAATGTAAGGACCGTAGCACTATCTACAGTCCCTGCATAGATCAGGACGTCCTCACAACCTGAGTGAGCACGCAAAAGGAGAAAAGCCCCCAAGACACCTATGACTACTCTGAAGGAGTTACAAGCTTCACCAGCTGATTGGAGAGACTCTGCAGACAGCAACTGTAGGCTGGGTTCTTCACCAGTCAGAGCTTTATGGGAGAGTGGCAAAGAGAAAGCCGAAAAGAGAAAACTCAGATTAAATCTGGACTAGAACTCACCAAAAAGCATGAGGGAGACCCCGTGGTCAAGTTAAACAAGGTTCTTTTCGGCAACAGTGGTGGCAGCATCATGCTGTGGGGATGCTTCTCAGCAGCCAGCTCTGGAAGGCTTGTGAAGGTAGAGGATAAAATGAATGCAGTGAAATATTGTAAAATTCTGGAGGAAACTCTTATCAGTCTGCGAGAGAACTACAACTTGGGAGAAGATTTATTTTCCAGCAAGACAATGACCTGGGTCAAAAAACCCAGAACTCAATCCAGAAGAGAAGTGGTGGCAAAGAAGAATGGAGTTGAACTGCAGCGTCCAGAAGTGCAAGTCTGATTGAGACTTTTTTCTGTCAAAAAAGTCGAACTATACAGACCACGATTGATTTAGAAAACATCCAAGGAGGTGAATACTTTCTGCAGGCACTGTCTATCATGATTTCATGTGAATCTGCATTAGATTGCAGAAGTGCCATGGCTTCTGTTTGTTGTCAGAGTCGTTTCTTCTCCAGGCTTTTTGCTGTGGGCAGGACAACAGATTCTATTAACATCTCAAAAACCAGCATCAACATTGAAGTGCTGCTTACTCCTAACAACTGTCCGCTTCCCCTGGAAGCTGCAGCCTTGATCTCATCAGATGATTGGTTCTATGATTGCCAGCAGGGCAGCACAGATTCTTTTAGGAATGTAGGATTAAATTATTTGAGTGCTCCTTTTCAAAGTGAATCAGGTTTTGTTGTTGCAGTGCCTTTGTTGGTGTTACAGGGACACACAATAGCGAACAGGAGTGGTGTCATTTGTCTGTTAAAATCGCTCTCAGCTCTAAGATCTCCTGCAGCTTTCTGTCAGCAATAAAAGGTGAAACCCTTTCTTCAAAGCAACAAGCTCACCTCCCTGTATGCATTGTCTCTGTCTGTAAAGGAACCATCATCCATGAATGATGGTGCATGTTCCTGTTTCTTTGTTTCCAGCATGGCTTTTCTTTGCAGCTGCATCAGAGGTGTTTAATACAAGTATTGATGCACACCCTATAAAGTGGTTGATCTCTCATCAGGAGAATCTCTGACACCCTGTGAAGAGCAGACCCTATAAATAAGGCAGAGGATTCATTTATCATTTATCAATCCTCCTTTTATGCCGTACCTTTTCCCTTTCCAAAAATCTAAAATGGTCAGCATAAATCAATGGTTAGATCAATGCTTTCCAATCTGCCTCGCCTTCACAATAAAAGCACAGACTATTGACACCAGGCTGATGAAGCTGCAGTACAACATGTGTAGTGGACTGTGCCGGTTTGCTTTCATGTGCTGTCTCCAGGATTGCTCCATCTCTTTATCTCACACTGTTTGCCCTTTTCTTCCCTCTCTTTGTTCTCTCAATTAAATTAGTTCAGCTTGAGTCAAAGAAGTCTGAGACATGATGAGAATCCCAAAGAGAGCCAAACAGTTTAAACCAGCCGGACTGCTCACACCATAACACTTAGGTAATACAAGAATAAAACACTTTCATTCAATATTCATAAAATGAAATATTGAATAAAAGGAAACAATGAGTCACCACCAGTCATCTCTTGGCTTGTTAAATCAATTTAAAGCCTTTTTTAGATATTTGTAAAAGTGGAGGAACTGGTGAGCAGCTCCTAGTTATCCCTCTTCTTAAAGTTGATAACATGTTTGTGCAACTTTGGACTTTTCCTGCAAATTTTGATGCCTAAAAACATGATTTGTTGTCCAGGACTGCTCACTTTAGAAACCGCAGTCTTTGGCAATTCTGTGTTTGTTTTCGACTACTAAGGTTGGCTACGAAGTTTAACAGAGGATTTCCGTAGGGCTAAAATGTTCAGTGCCTATAAAAAGTGTCCCCACCCTCGGATGTTTTACCCTTTTATTGATTTTATAAATCAGCCATGGTCAATTCTTTTGAAAGAAAAGTCTAAATAATAAATTCCCTAATGTCAAAGTTGAAACAGACATCTGTAAAGTATTGTCAATAAAATAAAAATATTTAAGATAAAAAAATTACTACATAAATATCATCCCTTCAGGTCAGTATTAAGTAGACTCACTTTTGGCTGCAATCACAGCTCTGAGTCTGTGTGGATAAATCTCAATCAGGCTTGCACATCTGGACTCTGCAATTTTACTGCAAAAATGCTCAAATGCTTTAAAGTTGCTCAGGGATCAGGCATGAACAGCCCTTTCCAAGTCCAGCCTCAGATTCTCTTTTAGATTGAGAACTGTTTGACTCAGCCACTCCAGAACATTCCCCATGTTGTCTTTTTACCATTTCTGTGCATCTTTTGCTGTATAGTTAGAGTCATTGTCTTGCTGGAAAATAAATCTTCTCCCAAGCCGTAGTTCTCTTGCAGGCTGAATCAGATTGTCTTCCAGAATTTCCTAATGTTTAGCTGCATTCATTTTACCCCCTTCCTTTTTACAAGCCTTTTATGGACGGCTGCCTAGAAGCATCCCCACAGCATGATGCCGCCACCAGGTGTTGCTGGTGTGTTTGTGATATGTAGTGTTTGGTGTCTTGTCTGATGGCCTAATAGCACCATTTTGCTCTCATTTAACCAAAGAACTTTCTTTAACTTGACCATGGAGTCTCCCACATGCCTTTTGCTGAACTCTAGTCCAGATTTAATCTGACTTTTCTTCAACAGTGGCTACCTCTTTGCCCCTCTCCCATAAAGCTTTGACTGGTGAAGAATCCCGACAATATTTGTTGTAGGCAGAGTCTCTCTCATCTCTCATTAGTGTCCTTCTTCGATTGTCACTCAGTTTGTGAGGACGGTCTGATCTAGACAGATTTACAGGGGAAATATTCCTTCCATTTCTTGATAATAGATTTAACTGAACTCAGGTGAATGTTCATTGCCTTGGAATTTTTTTGTATCCATCCCCTGACTTACACTTTTCAATAACCTTTTCTCTGAGTTGCTTGGAGTGTTCTTTTGCCCTCATGGTGTAATGGTAGCCAGGAAAACTGATCAATCTCTGAGTGGACCTTCCAGGCACAGGTGTCTTTATACTACAATCACTTGAGACACATTCACAGTTGATCCCTATTCCACCAATAATGAGACGACTAGCACCAATTAGCTGGACCTCTGTTGAATTAGGTCAGCCACTTTAAAGGGGGTGAATTCTTATGCAGCTCCTTTTTTTTAACCTTACATATTTTTTATGGAAATATTTTCTAACTTTCACAATTAAGTTTTTTCTGTAATTTTCTTAACAATAAAGCCAAATTATATTGACCATGATTGATTTATAAAACCAATAAAAGGGTGAAACATCCAAGGGGCACTGCAGCTTTACTGTCCTTCTCTGTAACTCCTAAATCGTTTCTTTTTCCCTCCTCTCTCTCGTGTCCCTCCTATCTTTCTCGACACTTTCTATTTCATTCTCCCTCTAACCTCTTTGTCTGAACAGAAAAGGTAAAGAATTACCACTGCTGACCTCATTCTCTTTCAGCATTTAAAATAAATACATGGTCACTGTTTCCTCAGACCTCCATGGTCTTTGTTACTAATGGTTTAATCCACAGAAAAGTGAGGTCAAACCTGTCTGTGTCTTGCCTGAGTGAGGCCAAAAAGGCCAACTTATGTCCTGTAAGCCTGAGTCACCAAACTGCCCTCTGCTCGCTTTGCTCTGGAGTGAATCAAGTTTAACTCTTATAAAAAGTCACAGACCAAACTCTGCAGAATCTCTAACCTGTATCACAGGCAGGCAAATGGAACCTTGTGCACTTCACAGCAAAGAAAGCCGTGGCCTTCTTTGTCTGCTTTTTGAATTTCTCTGGAAATATCAAAGGCTCTGTGTTGTTTTTCCACTTCATCTTGTTTCCGCTCTCTGCTGATATCTCCCTTCTTTAAACAAGGTCACAAATACTCTTGTCATTCTCTCGTTCTTCCATCGCTTTTACCTTTTAACAACTTTCCTACAAGAAGCTGCAAATCAGGACAGTGAAAAACATGACAACATTTCAGAAAGTCCCTCCCAGAAGTCACAGGAAAAGAGAAAAATCAGTGAAGAAATTAACCATAGAAAGACGAGTGTGTTTGAATAGAGAGGCTCGGTTTAAAAGAACAGGATGCAGCTTTGCCATGTAGTAGTTTCAAAGTTAATCTAATGGTAAAATAAGTCTTAATGGGGAGACTGCTATCAGCACTATGCAACAAGCTTCATCTCTCTCATGAGATGTGTACAACCCTCTTATTCCACATGCTCTGTCTGCACAGTAATTTGCACATAAGGCACACTCCAGAGCAAATGACCCCCTTTCTTGTTAGTCTTTGCTATTCCACAGCACGTGCTCCATTCTGTCTCTGGTGGAAGCGCCACCCTGCTCTCCATGCTGGGTCTATTTTCAGCCCAGCCTGCTGCCAAACGGCGTCAATCCACACAGAGCAGATCAACCCATTATACCAACACTGTCTCATCCAGCGGCACAGGCCGCAAGTAGGTCAGAGGGTCCTGGAGGTAACATAAATACATGGATGGAGAGAGGTTAACTTTGAAGGTGGAAGCCACAACATTTTTTATAACACCACACACTTTCTAGAAACGTTAACCATTTAGTTTCCAAATGTTCTGACCCATAGTTGAAGCAAAACAAGTCAAGGAAACAGCAAATCAACCTCAGAATAATCTGCTGTTGTTTTCATGTTCTTCAGCCTGCATCACTCCCCATCCAGAGTTCCCTGCCTTACTAAACGCTGGTGTTTTACAGAACTTCTTCAAATCTCTGGATATAAACAGGAGAAACTGAGTCCAACCAGAAAAGCTGAATGGAGATTTGTCGTAAGAGTAGGTCTATGGCTGTCACTTGGGGTGACTGTGGCTCAGTAGGCATAATCATCATCTCACACTCAGAAGGTTGTGGATTGGATCCCCGCTCCTGCACATGTCGATGTGTTCTTGGGTAAGGCACATAACCCCAGTTTGCTCCCATTGCTGCGTCATGGCGTGTAAATTGGTATGGAAGCGTGCAATTTGAATACTGATGGCCATTTCTCCATAGCAGCCTCTGCCATCAGTAAATGAATGTATGAGTGAATGGGTAAGTGTGACCTATGGTGTAAAAGCTCTGTGAGTATTCGGATGACTAGAAAAGTCCATTTACTTTATTCTTCTAATGGCTGATAATCAGACAAGCTACAGTCGGCACGCTATGTTTACCTAATGAAAACAGTGTCAGCTGTTGAAGTGGAAAACTGATCTGAAATCACTAGTTTTAGTTTAGTTTGTTGTTATTTTCTCTGACAAAGCTTGCCGACCAAAACAGCTGACTAGATTCGCCAAGGTGGAAGAGCATGTAGCCGAAGTTTGAGTTGCAAAATAGTGCCAAACACAGAAACTTAAGAAAACTTTGATATAGCCTACAATTCAGTCAACATTTTGGCAACATTTACCTAAAGTTTGCTAAATAACATGGAGAAAGTGCACCCATCTGCCAAGTCCTGTACTCTAGCTTCCCTGCTGGAACAATTAGTGAGGCTTCTTAAAGGGGAAAGGCACACTGAAATTACTGGAGGCTAATGACACTACTATTGCCAAGTACCTCATAAGAAACATTGTCAGAAATCCTGAAATATCCCTTTAAGACTAGTTGATTCATGTAAAATTCAAAATTGTACTCCATCAGCATTAAAATTAGTTGCTTAGAGACATTCCTAATATAGATCAGGTTGATGTTTTCTGGTTTATCTTGAAAGAACTGGAAGTGAGTTGATAACATGACCTGTGGAAGTTAGCAGAGCCAGAAGGCGGAGATTTACCAGTCAGTCTTTGTTCAGACTTGACCTGTGGTCATGAGTGACTGAGAGAGTGAGACTGGGCGATACAAGCGGTCAGTTGAGGTGATTCGGGCTTTTGGAGGTCTTCCAGGCACGTCTAACTGGGGAGAGACTTTGGGGTAGAGCCAGGACTCCCTGATGGGATTATATAAACCATCTGGTCTGGGAACACCTCGGAATCCCTCAGTAGGAGCAGGAAAATGCTGCTGAGTAGAAGGATGTCTGAATTGAATTGCTTAGCTACTATGATGACCTGACCCTGGATGAGTGGAAGAACATGGATGGATTGGTGATTTCATGATTTGCTGTAGAAAATACTGAGGATTACTGAATCCTGATCAGTTTTACCCCCAGTGAATTTTCCAGAAGTCTATCAGCATTTAGATTGACATGAGCTTCTTTACTGGCCGACAGTGATTTTCCCTTTGTAGTGTCAGATCTTAAATTTGCTTCTATCTACAGGCTGTCCTGTGAACACATTATTTGACTCTGACTTTAATGAAAATGCATCTCATTTACATTTTTATAGTTCCTGACCTTTCAAACATGTTGCATGAAATTTTCCTGACAGCAAGTGGAAACCGGACTAATGTCTCTCTCCCTCTCTCTCCGCCCACATCACCATGCATCTGTGCAGAGAAGTTGGTAATGTTCTGAAACTAGTGGCTGTATTGAAGTGTTGAAGTGCAGAATGAAAGCCTGAGATGAGAGTACATTCGGTCGCTTCACTTGTGAGAGAGATGCAGAGAGAACGGCATCAGCCGAAAAACAGAATAATGACGATCAAAACAGATGAAGTAAGAAACACGAGCAGTCTGCTATTTTGACTTATTTAAGAAGAGAAGTGTAATAAAAGACTTAGAGCGTGTTTTGTTCTCTTTAAAAACAGTGCTCAGTAATAGAGAAGCCTCAGAGACACACAGAAGTGGGTTTGGTTTACAGAAATATAAATGTGTGGCCTCATTTGAAAAAGATAGCGAGCTCTGTGTGTGTCAGATGGAAATATTGTACTTGGTAATTAGTTTGGATTCCCGGATAAAAGAATGCAGTGCCAGCGCCAGTGTTTTCTCTTCTGAAACTAATCAGACAGATTTACACACCCGCTTTGCCTGGTGTCATCCCGATGACAATAAAACATCCAGCGTGGAACGTCTCATCTGTCTCAGTGTGGTGAAGGCAGCAGAGATAACAGGCCTGTCAGCACGCAGAGGCACACTCAAGAGGCTAACCAGCCAGTGTCATATGTTTTTAAACCCACAACGCAAATAGTCAATCTGGAGGAACATTTACTACACAGTGATGTGATATCTCTGCATCCTCTTGTTGATTAGGCCTCAGTACTATGGAAATTATTCACTTCTCTGCAGGCCTGCCCACAGAAATGGCAGAGCCCCAAAAGACCTGGAAAGGTGGGCGTGATGTAATAATATGAATCTGTGCACACAGGATCAATAGCACCAGTGCCTGCCTCTGGAGGACATCTGCCTTCTTGGCTTGGATCTGATCTGCTTTTGGAGTTTGTTACCGTGTTGTCTGAATAGTAACTAAACCCTCAGACCTCTGTTTTTCTGATACAAACCTCTGCAGCCTTTCTCAAACGTCAGTATGCCGTGGCCTGATCTGAAGCCTACAGATGCTTTTCTTACCAAAAGGCCTTTTTATAGTTGCTTAGTTTGTGCAAATCTAATTTGCTGTGACACAAAAGGATTGTGGGTAATGAAGTACTGTTGGCCAAGCTCACAAATAAACCATGTTTTTCTCAAAACAAGGAGTACATGAGAAATTCTCCTATGTCATTGGTTCTCAACGTGGGGGTCAGGACCCCCTTGGGAGTCACAAGACACTGAGAGGAGGTCTCCAGATACCTTAAAAAACTAAGGATATTTTTAAATAACATATTTGATACTTAACACCAATTTTGCCAAATTTTATACTGTTTTGATCACTATTTCCCACCAACTTTGACAATAAAACACATTTTTTGTCCCTTTTAAAACCTTTCCACTACTTTTTTCCACCTGTTTTTGTCACTTCTAACCCAATTCTTGCCACTTTCTACCTATTGTTGCCTCTGTTGACCCATTATTCCCACTATTAACATTTTTTACACCCATTTTTGCCCATGTAAACCGCATTTCCCTGGTTGTTATGCCCATTTTTGCCAGTTTTTGACTATTTTTCTGCCTCAGTTAACCCATTGTTGCCAGTTTGAATTGATTTCTCTTCCCATTTTACCAAATTTTCCACACATTTTTGAAACTTTAGACCCATTTCAAACACTTTGTAATCCCCTTTTGCCACTTTTAATACCAGTATTTGCCACTTTTGGCCATTTTTTTCTTATTTTTGCCACTTACTAAATTTTGGCCACTTGTAATCCATTCCTGCTACTTTCAAAAACCCATTTCCCCACCTTTTTCCACTAATTTTTGCCATTTTTAACCCATTACATCTGTTTTTAAGAAGGCTATTTACTATGGCACCAAAGAACAAACAAAAAAGGTTTTTTTTAAATAAGAGTTGTTCTTTTTCAGGTTATATATAAAACATGGATATCAGACTTAACTCTACAGTAGCCCATGGTTTTGTTGACCTCCATAGGCCCCAGAGAGCTCCCCCCTTTATAGGCAGCCTTGTCTGCACCTGACTTTTCTGGATTATCTATTTAAAAGTTTGAGAACCACTGCTCTACGTGACCATATGTCATTGTTTTACATGTCGGTAGCTCATAGTAATTCTACACTAAATGGTTAAGAATGAAAGCTTTTACTCAAATTTAAGGAGCAGCATGAAATGAGCGATGTTGTGGCTGATAAGGGACAGGAGGAAGGAAAAGGTGGGCGTGTCTTATCCCTCTTCCTCCAAGCCCTGTTCATGATGTTCTAAAGGCATTTTTTGAAATTCCAGGGTTAACATACAGTGTTATATGCGTAGACGCCTCATTTACTGTGTTTGCCCGCTGCCGCTATACGTCAACATGTCTGCCATATTACCAGAGGAAAAGACCATTCCATAAACAATGTAAGTCAATGAGGGATGAAGGGTTTTGTGATTAAAAACACACAAGTTTAAATTTAAGTGGTCGTTATGAGCCGTTTGTATATTACATGGAATACATCTGGCAAGATGGCGGCGGTGTTGACGTACGGCCCACTGGCCAATGAGGCATCTATGTATATAATGTCTATGGTGTTAACATCATGAAAAAGAACTAAGGCTCACAGTATTTCCAGAAAATGGGGGGTTATATTTTGAAACTGGGTACATGTTACTAAAGCAACCTTTAAAATTGTGCTTTTGTTACATTAAGAGGTGAATAGAGATTTAACAGTGTTGTTAATACTGCAGTACCAGAAGTTTGGAACCACAGTTCCCTCAGTCCTTGAGTACCCATCATCCTTTGAGTGTTTAGGTCATAGTAAAATAGTCATAGTAAAATACTGTTACTTGAATTTGGGTCGGTCCATCTTTTAAACCTGCATGAGACTGGGCCCCAGAAAATGTGCCCCTTTCCCCCCACATATGGGGGCCTTGCATCTGTGATGTATCGCAATGCAGCTGTGGACCAATCTGCACTGATGTCACGACAGAACGCAGTTGATTATTGTTCAATGACTGATTTATAAAGCAGGCTTTAGTTGATGGAGAATCAGTGGATGGTCTTTAAAAGTTGACTTTCCAATTCCACTAAAAACTTTGATATCAGTCAAAATGAACATGATACTGACTCTCAAACAAGAGCAACAGTGTGTAGTTGTCAATGATAACAATTAGTAATGATCTTAAAGCCCTCTTGTCTTACCTGTATCCATAGCAACCAACAAAACAGCCATTCAAAACACAGCGTTCATCTGAAAGATAAATCAGAACACGATCTCCTGTGAGGGTGTGTTTGTGATGTGTGATGGAATGAAAGTTTTAAAAGCAGCAGGAACGAGTGCAGGAGAGAGGATGTGTTCATGTTTCAGAGCAACAGGTTTGTAAACCTGTTTGAGGTGAATTTTGCCGTGAGCTCCACTTATAAACCAACAAATGTATGGGAAGCAAGCTTGGGGAACCAAGACCCTGAAGGGGAACATTTAACATCTGAGATCAGACTTGTTTGTAGAATCATGCATGATTTAACTCTACACTGTGTTGACATGCCTCTGCACCAGTGATAGCCAAGAGGAAGTATGTTTTTGGGTTGTCCATCCTTCCATCTGTCCGTACGTCTGGGCCGTTCTTGTTAACCAGATATCTCAAGAACACTTTAGGGGGTTTTCTTCAAACTTTATTGTCCACTTTAACTGAAGGACAAACTGTTTTTTTAGGAGATCATAGGTAAAGGGTCAAGGTGACTAGGCCTCATGTTCATCCCATCATTTTGACTACCGTATCACAAGAATGCACTGAGTGATTTTCTTCAAATATTGCACAGATATCAAACTTGATTTATTGGTGGCCTCACTGGATTTGTGAGGTACAAGTTTAGGTCTTTGGGCTTCTTGTTCATCCCTTTCTTCTATGCAAAAGACCTTAAGAACATTGTAAAGGATATCCATAAAGTTGGTCCAAATGTTGACTCTGATATAAGAAAAAACTAATAGGATTGTTCAGATTGTATGTCAGAGGTCAACGTCATGTTCTTGCCTGGGTTGAAAACACAATGGAGCAGATTCACCTAAGAGTTTTTTTCTTTCCTGGACATTTTTACTGACCTCTCCAGATGGCAACCAATCTCCAATAACTGAGCAAAGACTAAAGTATGTCATTAAAAATCCTATTTAAGGGTGCAGGTTTGGCTTAGCTGCTGGAGTAGGCTGGAGCCCTCGACATACTGGTCTCAGGATTGATTCCCAGATTCTCGGTGCATGCTTTCGCCCCCCTCTCTCTCCCCAGGTTTCCTGTCTCTCTTAAGTTGTCCGGTCTGGATGGAGGCAAAAGGCCCAAAAATTAACCTTTAAAAAAATCTCATTAAACAAAGTATGCTTAATAGTGTATTTTCTCCATAATTGTAAAGTTTTCTGTATTAAAATCCAGAATGCTTTCAAACATGCGCTTACTGCACAAATAATTTCTAACCATGCAAATCAGATGCATCTGCCAGACTCCATGTCAGTCATCAGGCAAATCCATCTTGAAAAGCTCCTACCACAAAGTTTGTGCTGAACCGAACCAATCAGCATCGTTTAAGGAGAATGAGGCGGTAGCTATGGGTGGAGATGCAATTGCTACCGCTGGTGTGGCGATTAGCTTGGATTAAGCTATAGTACAGTTTTACCTGAACTTGACCACATTTCTGTATGAAGTCAAGATTAAACGCTTACCATGATTGTTATAGGTGGGGTCTGCTGGTCTATCCAATGGCTGCTGCTGCAGTAGCTATTAGCTCGTATGTAGCAGCAGTTTAATCAAAACTGGACCGCATATCTTTCTCAAAACAAGAGCAAGGAGCCACACTGAAAGCTGGTCTTGGCAGAGAAGATGTTTTTGCACATCTCCTCACCAGCCTTGGCATTGGTTATCAGCCGAGAGGCTCCGCTATTCACAACTATGGCAGCGGTAGTCCTGCCCTAATGTGAAGTTTTTTTTCTTCATGCATCCATCCATCCATCCATCCATCCATCCAATACAATGTTGATAAAATTGGCATGTTCTGGCTCTGAGCTCAATTACAGTGAGAAAGTGACAGTTTTGAAGCAAGTCACAGTTGACTTAAGCTAATGAGGCAGAGGACAAACCTCACCAGATTAGGGGAAATGAATGTATTTACCGAGTGAAAAATCATGCTTTGAAAGAACTGATGCTGTAAAGCACTGATCATCAACCAGAGGCCCGGGGGCCAAATCAGCCCCCCGTTGCTTCCCATCTGGCCCCAGGAAGATGATTAAATTCAAAAAATGTGTGGAAAATGTATGGTGCTATTTACAGTGAATTTTCATTTTCAAAAACCCCTACAGCTATTGATGAAACCCCAAATTTAAGGGAGATTTTTTTCCTGGATTGGCTTGATGCTTGAACAGTTTTACAAAAATCCCCCATCAACCATTATAAGTAAATAAGATACATGGCAAATACATACTCATAGGTTAATTCATGATTAAAGCTGCTGGTAACACTATCAACCTACCAGTTCAGGTGCTTTGAGAATATATTTTTCCCTGCCTGATATCAAAAACAATAGACCAGTTTTATGTGTGTGTTTTTCCCCAATCAGGATTTGACATATTTGACCCAAACCCAGTGATGAACAAGCTGACGGCCCTAAAATATGTGGCTAAAATATCTCAATCGCCCCCTTGTGGCAGGCTGCAGTACAGACAAAGGGACTGAATTCACTGCTAATGGCTGAAAATAAGCTACATTTCAAAGGAAATTAAAAACATTTAAATGGATCTTATTTGCTTATTTAAAAATCTGGCCACAATATCTGCTAAGAAAAAAATCTGGCCTTTCTGCAAATGTCGCTGGTGATTCCTGCTGCTGAAGACCCAGGGGACATATCGGGCCCCAAAGCTCCCCATCTGACCCCAAAAAGATGATCAAATTCTGAAAATGTAAGGAGGAAGAAAAATTATGTTTTTTAGGGTATTTTTTGTCTTTCAATACCGACAGCTCTAAAATCGACCCCAAAACGATTAACACTCAAAGTTTTATCAGGAATGACTTGATTCATGATAAACAGCTACTTATCTGTGAAGGGTGAAACTAACAAAAATTAAATAATAAAAGTGGTGATAAAAGTCATGTGAGGTGAATTACGAAGTGATAAAAGTGCATTCCAGTTAAAATGAGGTGATAAATTATGATTTGATAAATTTAAGGTTCATTTGATGATGCAGTTTAACAAAAATAGCAGCAAATTAATTCATTTTGCTTGTTTTTCATTCATCATTAAAAGTGCAATCATCATTTACAGGTTGTTAGTGAGAAGTGGCTGAGCTCAACAATTAGACGCTGTAAATGATTCAGTTTGATTATTTAGTTACTGGATAATCACTTTTGTTTTCACTTCACAAACATTTTCATAACATCATATTTTGATTAACGTACATTTTCAATGCATTAGTGAAATCACATTCATATCACCTTCATTTATAACATGACTTTTTGTGGATTTCACCCTTAAGGCCTCTTTTCTTGAATTATAAATGAAAATGTTTGAGCTGTAAATGATAAATGAAAAAAAAAACATTAAAGTGATCAAATTTGCCACTCTTCTCATCAAACTGCAACCATTGCTATCAAGTCAACTTCAAAATATTCAAATCAAAGTGTAATTTATCACTTCATAATTCAATTTACGAGTTTTTATCACCTCCACTATTATCATTTATTTTTTAAATTTCACTTTTCATCCTTTTCAACCCAGTCTTGATTAAATCTGCAGTTTTCAGTGCCAACTTTCCACTTCAGGCTCTTGGAGAGTGCAATTTTTGCTGCCAGAGAATCCAAACAGAAGACCTGCTTCCTGCACGTGCTTCTAACCAATCAGGATGCAGCAAATTAGCCGCGAACCCAGTGAAGGGCAACATGGCAGCTCCAGAACTAAAACCTTTAAACTGTAGCTGGCTGCAGTAGCCAATAGAGACTGATCTCACTGCCTAAAAACTATTTACATTTTGAAACAAATTACAATTTCTAATAAGTAAAATGTTACTCAGACCAAAATATGGATTTTATTTCAGTTTGTGTGAAAGCCCTCAGAGCGTGTGCTAAGACAAAGTCAGCCATGTACAAATGTAGTGGATGACCCCGGCTCTAAAGTCTCTTCAGTTACTTCCTGTCTTTTCTGTGAGTCATATGGCACATAATTACATGTCTACAACGACATGACTGGAGGGGACAAATCGATACTTTTCTCAAGTTGCAGCAGTCTGGGCGACCACCCCCTTCCAGTTGTGATGTGAGATATCCACCCTTCCTTATTCATTGTCTTTATTTTATCATTGATGACACAGGCTTGTATCTCTGTTTGTTCAGCAGGTCTGGACTGTGTTATTATTGCAGGATGAGAGTACTGCTCTGATACCGTCCACATAAATTACTTACATTTTATTGCTGCTTTCCTGTAACATTGAAGTAAATCCAACATTTACCTTGTGGTGTCAAAGCCTCTAAAAATTTGACTTGAAAAAGTAAAAATGTAATATTTTTGGGTGCCTAGGTTGTTTTGATCCTTTCGTTTAAATGTGAAATCATTAGATTAAATAATAGGGTGGTCTTTTTTAAGGGAATCATCTGCATACATAGCCAATATTTAATGATTTTCTTTATTGTAAACCTGGACTACAGAAGATAAATAGAATTATTTCACAGTGAAAAATGATGATTGTGGCCTCCTTACTTTTCGGTGTTATTGTGTGATATGAATAGGCTGAAGAAGCATTAGTTCAGCCATATAATCTGACAATGCCATGATGTTTTCAGTGTTATATAGTTCACAGTGGGATTAAAAGCTGCTGCTCATTATTCTTTTTAACCACACCGTTACATCAGACAGCCTGCCGCTGTGTGAGCTTTTATTTTCCGCTGTGAATCCGCCTCATACGTCTATTTATTAGCTTCCTGTAGAGACGCTGTGATGTAAGGTAGTAGGTCTTCTCTAACCTGAGGGTACAGAAGGAAAATAGATCCCGTACACACTTACAAACACTCAGAGGAAAGTCTTTACTCATGGCCCTCCAGGGTGTGTGAGAGGAGGAGAGAGGGGAGATTTAGGCCATCCTGTCTTCAGGTCAGTCAGCGGCCCCTGTGGCTATCCGTCTTATTTAAACAAACACCATTCTCACTCTTTGTCCATCCTTCCCACCTCAGGGTGTTAGTTATTTCACACAGTTAGTTGCTTTGAACAGTACCTTCTGATAATTTAATGGCAAACACTCTACTTTATTTTTACTTCCTAGCTACAGAAAAGGCCTGTCAGGAGGTCAGACTGACATTCCTCTCCTACGACACTGATTTATTCAATGGCGAAGCAGGAAATTTAGAGCCGCATATAAAAGTTTATCTACCACAACAGATCCTCCTCCTCTTTCTGCTCTCTTTATTTGATTTTTATGACGACACCAGCAAACAGAATTTCAGCAGAGGTGGGAAAGGAGAGCTGGAGTGCTGCACAAAGCCACTTAAACACAAATCTGGAGTAACCTCTCCCTGTTTGGTCCTTGTTTCTTTGTTGGTGTTTTTGAGAGCACTGGAGAAAGTGAAGCAAGACAAAAGGAGTCCTACAAACACTACCATCCATGCAAACTTTTGAAAAAAATCCAATGAAACTTCCAGTTTGGGTCAGGTTAAGGGTTAAGGTCCTGGTTATGGTACCAAGGTTAAAAGTGAAACAAAACTGATCTGCAAAACATTTACGAAGCTTTTCATGAAGCTGAATAAACAGTCTGCTGACAGAAAGAAAAGTTTGCCCTCCATGAAAACATTCCAATGCAACAAACGTAGCTCCAAATATTTGTTAGCTGCATATGCTACGTAGACAATGGAGCTACGTAGCTACCTTGCTAGGTTTGGGTATCGTTGGGTTTTTCCAACACTGTTGCTAAATCAGTAGTTTTTATATGGTGCCAGTGCCTAAACGGTACCTAAAATGATACTTTTGAGGGAGATGAAAACGGGCTGAAACAGGTGAGTAAGGTTGTCTGGGTATCATAAATGATTTGCAGAAATAACCTCATAAGGTGCCAGTCAAACGTGGGATAAAAAAAGGAAACCGGTGTAACCTAACACATAAATCACAAATATGCATTTCTTGCCCTTCATTGGGTGGTGGGGAATCAAAATGAGGTATCGATGTCTGTGTTATAATTCGTTTAGATGGGTATTGGCTGTGTTGGTCCCAGTTTTTGATACACATCCCTGTACATAGCTATCACAGCTAAAGCTATGTTCATAAAGCAGTTATGTAGCCACGTTATCTAAGTAGTGAAGTTAGCTTAAGCTACTTTTGCTAATCCTTATGTTGCTAACGCTAACTTTGCTACATTGGCCTATGTAAGAGGGTGACCAAACATCCTGTTTTCCCACGACATGTCCTGTTTTCACGTCCTGTCCTGGCTGTCCTGGTTGATTTTTATAAAGTGATGAAAATGTCCTGGTTTTCATTGTTGTTCATAAGGCCACTACACTGTCCGGCACTAGGGCACTCTGCACCTGCAGTGCTGCGTGTGACGAAATCCCTGAGAGGCTGCTGGTGGACGGCTCTCTTTACACTCACAACAGGCGAGCAGACAGCCATCCGAGCACTTCTGCCTGCAATATGCTGAAGCGCAAATATACATTTACCAATGAGCTGCAGATGAAATTCCCCACTTACCCAGTCGGGACAGGTGGGGAATTTCAAAAATTCAGATAGGCCTCTCAGAGTAACCTCTGAGAATTCTTGTACCAGAATCTGCTTAGGGCTTCACTTTGGCCAGGGGCGGCCCTGATTGAAATTATAAGGCATCTTTGAGTAAACTTCAAGTATCATTTAAGTATCTCATTGCCCGGCCCAGTGTCCTGGTTTTCGGTAATCAAAATATGGTCACCCTACTATTTAATAACATTAACTACATAGCTGGCATAGCTATGTCAGCTTTAGCTACAGCTAATGAAGCTAAAGTGAACCATTATTCATGTAACTACTTCTTAAATGGGTCTTTAAATAGATATATGCTGGATTAGACCCCTGACCTTGTTCTCTGTTTCATTAATGACATCTGGCTTTGTCATAATGTTTGTAATGTGGTTCTTTCATGAATGTTGCTGCCATATTTTGTTTAAGAATTAAGTTGAATTAAAAACATCAAAAACTGGAAAAATGTTGTACTGATAAATTAGGGCCGTTCCTTTCTGAGATTTACGGTGTCTCAGATAAACGGTCCATGAGAGATGATTGGTCTGCACCCAGACTACCTTGGTTTCATCAGATGAGGACCACAAGGGGGTCATGAGTGTATAGCGCTCCAGGCAACCAACTATATCGGATGGTTCACTTGTACATTTTGCAGATGTTTAAGGCCAATATATAATTTATACTACCAACAGAAATTTTTATACCTACCAATACCAATATTACACTTTCTTTTTTTAGCTGATTTCAATATCATACCATCAATATCATGCATCCCTACCTAATAATTCACTTGTTTAATTTCATATTATAGGAGGTTTTTATCCTGAAAGAGCCCTTACACAGTTAAATCACTGGAAAATATAATTCAATTTTGTAGAATGCCCCCTGTATATTTCTCTACTGTGTGTGTAACAGAGTTAAATAGTGCCTTTAATAGTAACAGCACTTTAAAAATGTCTTTTACCTCTATGTCATGGTTTTAGACTGCACTGGTGTAGCAGTGCAGCTCTCATATAAATAATATTACAGTCATAATTAAAGCATCTCTTTGACTTCACTTGATTCCATATCAGATTTGGAAAATGTGTCTTTACATTCTTTGTGTTGTTGTGTGTCTGTTAGGCCGCAGGGTGCTCGTATGATGTCCAAACTCACAGTTGAGCAGCTGTCCAGCACCACCGTCAGCGAAGCCTCTACTGCCATCACCTCGTCTACTGTGGACACCACACCTGCCTCCAAGGTAGGTCTGCTTATCTGTGTTTCTGTCAGTTTAGGTGTGTATGTGTGTGTGTGTGTGGCTCATTCTGCTGTGGTTGTATCTGAACTCTGTCTGAGTCTAGTGAAGACCTGATAGGAAGGGGAAAAGATGCATCTCATTTTCATCTCTTGCTTTTGATGCAAATATCTCAGGAACGCTTTGAGGGGTTTTCTTTAAAATTTGCACAGATGTCATCTCTGACTCTGGGATCAGCTGATTGAATTTTAGAGGTCAAATGTCAAGGTTATTGGGAATGTAAAGAGCCTATTAAATATTCAACCCCTTTTACTGATTATATGAATCAACTTTGGTCAATAAAATTTGGGTATTTTGCATAAATATTCACTTCCTTCAGGTCAGTGTTTAGTAAAGTCACCCTTAGCTGCAATCACAGCACTGAGTCTGTGTGGATAGGTCTCAATCAGGCTTGCACATCTTGACTCTGCAGTTTTACTCCCTTCTTCTTTGCTGAATTGCTCAAGCTGAGTTCTTGGCTTTGACTTGGCAACTCCAGAACATTCACCTTGTTGTCTTTAAACCATTTCTGTGTAGCTTTCTCTGTATGCTTCAGGCCTTTGTCTTGCTGGAAAGTAATCTTTTCTGAAGCCGTTGTTCTCTTGCAGACTGAAACCATTTTTTGAGGTTTATTTTTGGGCTTTTGCTGCCTTTAGAGGGACAATGGATAGAACTGGAAACAGGTATGAGAGAGTTAGGGAGAGACGTGGGAAAGGCCCACAGGCCGGACTCAAACTGGGCCACCCAACCCACGTACCTGGGGTGCACCCCAAACCACCAGGCCATCCAAGCCCAGATTTTCCCATATTTTGCTGCATTCATTTTACCCTCTATACCTTTGCAAGCCTCTCAGGGCCAGCTGCAGAGAAGCATCCCCACAGCATGATGCTGCCACCACCGTGCTTCACAGTGGGGGTGATGTGTTTGTGGTGATGTGTAGTGTTTGGTGTCTTGTCTGATGACCGTAAAGCACCATTTTGGGTCTCATCAGACCAAAGAACTTTCTTCATCTTGACCATGGAGTCTCCCACATGCCTTTTGAGAACTTGAATTTGAGATGAAAACTGAGTTTTCTTCAACAGTGGCTTTCTCTTTGCCCCTCTCCCCATATTAGATTTTTTGGGGGGGTCAAAAAAGCCTTCTTTTGAAAGGGTTCAATATACAAGGGGGTGAATACTATTTTAAGCACTAGATTTTTATCTTGATTCCAAATATGATAACTTAAAAAAATACCATAAGGTATTTTCTTCAAACTTTGCAAAAATATCCACTCAGATTTTAGGATAAACTTAAGTCTGATTGTAGATTTTTGAGGTTCTTGGTCAAAGGTCAAGGCCATTGTGTTCAACATCAAAGTCATAGTGCCTCATCTCTTGCTTGTGAATGCAATATCTCAAGAATGCTTTAAAGGGATACTTCAACATTTTGGCAAATTTACCAATTGCCATAATTCCTATAGTCTTAGTAATAGGTTCGTTTCCTTTAGTTGTTGGTGCAAGCTGTTTTTAGATCTGGGGGACCGTTAAACCAGCTGCACCGCTAACGCTATGTTAGCAGACGGAATTTTTGCTTTCCCTCATCAAACTCATCAAATACACAATCCAACAACTCCAAAACGCTCTTGTGGACAAATTGTGACCTGCACATTCACCACACTATGAAATAATAACGTTTAATTATGTAACATTAGGACACATGAAGCAAATACTCGGAACTATACTGCCAAAATGTTGAAATATCCCTTTAAGCGGTTTGCTCCAAACTTTGCACAAATATCCGCTCTCCCTCAAGGTTGGTTTGAACATATTTTAGAGGCACGTGGCCAAAGTAAAAAAACACAGCCTCTTCTCCCTGACCCACCACTGTCCTCCTGTCACCTGCATACCTTGCAGAGGCATACAGTCAGCCCCATGGCAGTTGTTGTTGTTTGCAATTAATGCCAACGGTTCTGCTCAGCCTTCAGCAGTGAGGACAAAGGTTACAGTCATATATTGTGTCTAGGCAATCATTGCAAAGCTGTTTGAACTGCATATAAAACTTAAAGTTACAGGTCAAATGGTTGTGATCTACATTAAAAATAAAGGAGAGGAGATGACAGAGACAAAATGGACTATGCTTTAACTCTAAATCAGCTACAAAGCCACATAAATCCTGTGCTTTAAATTTTTCATCAAAGGCCCTCTTTCTCTCTCTTTCTCTCTCTCTCTGCATTTATATTTCACAGCCTTTGACCAGTGTGAAAATCTCTGTGCTCTGCCCGTCATGTCTCCTCTTGTTTCCTCCATATAGAAATATCCCTGTGTATACTCAGCATGTATGCACTGACAGTTTGCCCATCACTGCATATGTTTGCTAACGGCGATCTCTTTCTTATGAGCTAGCAGAGATAATCAGACTTCTCTGACAGCCTCTCTGTCCCACAGCTGACAGCTGCAGTACCACCATCAGGCTCCCTGAGCTGTGAGAAATCTAGCCTGAGACAGCCCATCAGCCAGCCTGATTCTAGCTGAGACAGCACAGTTCACACAAACAAGCCATGACCCTAACAGGCTGATTACAGTGTGATAACTTGACGAATAGGGTATAGTATATGTTTGTCAACAGGCAATGCACCATTATCATCAGCTGTTTCCCCAGTTAAATACGGTATCAGTACCTAGTGTCCACTATGCATCACAGAGGTGACACCAATTTCTGTAAGCTGGGAGAATAACAGGAAGAAACTGAGAAAAGATTGGGTGTCACAGACCTCAAAATCACATTATGAATTCCTGTAAGCCCTCTGTGGAATCTGTTGTAGCACCCACCCTGCTAAAGTCAGGATCTTTTAGTTTTATTGCATTTTCACAAAAGGAGAACTACAACCATAGCAAGTAACTCTGTTTCACTGTCCACACTCATATTGAGCTTGCAGCTACAAAACAGGCATGAAATGTGGAAGTGGAAATGGAAGCACAGAGATTTGTAGCTACAGAGACAGTATGTTGTCACTCTCAGTTGCTGCAATGTGAGCTGACAGACTTTCAGAGCAACCTGTTGCATGCGCTTGAAAGTTTCAGCTTGCCTTCGGATAATTCTTTGGTATAAACTAGGCTTTGAGGAAGTGAAAAACAGTCTCATACAAGGTGGAGAGCTGTAATTGAATGGGAGTTTGATTAAAGCACAGTTTGGAGCCAGGCTTGTTGATCTGATGTAATTAAGAAAAGTCACCCCCCTTCCTTTATCCAGGAAGTGGTACAGCAAGACAGAAAAGGCTGCATTGATTCCCACTTCTCCTTCAATGAACTCATTAACTTGTTGCTTTCAGGCACTTAACCTGAACACTCCATCTTGATTACCACTCCTTGGATAAATTATTTTCAATTATTGCAGCTAATTGCAAATGGAATAACCTCCCATGATATTTTACGCCATGCACAAATAATAAATCTTTGCTCTTTAACCATGGCACAAGGATTGGACTCCATCCAGCCATTACGATGATTATTGCATTTGGGGTCTCGAGGGGGCTGGCGCGGATCCCAGCTGTCACTGGGCGAGAGGTGCAGCAGAGCTGGAATGTGGTTTTGTTTTTTTTTTTGCTTGGTCTACCACTTTGATTTGGATGGAAGTCTCCCAAAACTTACGGAAGGCCATGAAATCAGTTATTTTCTTAAAAAAACTTGTGTCAAGTTTGCCTCACTTGTACTTCGTGTTGGAAATGAGGGGACAGCTATGGAGCAAGCTCTGACCCTCCTGAAAAGATTTTGTACCCTCTGAAGAAGGGACTCCCAAACTTTTCAACCCATTGCCCCCCCAGATAACAGCACCAGAGACCGGGACCCCTAATGTCCCTAAAGCATACGATGTTGCACAAAACATCATGTACAAATTTACATTGTAAGGAGTTTTTGTACACCTGACTAACATTTAAGCACAAAATTAATTTATTACCTTTTTTTTTTTAATTTGAATTTATTTCAAGGATACGTTTTTACAATAATGGATCAAATTTTCTGGAAAGCATCCTATGACCCCCCAAGTGTCTCGTGAGTCGTGATTTCCACTTTTTAAACCTTTGCTCTCAAGCATGTGGCTGGAGATGGAGATGGAGACATCATAATTATATACAGTCAAGCATCCCACCCAGGTCGCCACTGACTGATTCACTGCCCCTCCGTAAATGTGTGCCCTGTGTGAGGCATACATTTTATTCACCATAAAGATTTCCTCCGGAGTAGGTAAGCCTCTCTGTCCGCCTTGTTTATTCATTTATATCCCTGTCACTCTTCTTTCTTTCAGTCTATATCATTCACCTTTTTTTTAACTCACCCACACACGAACATCCCCAGCGCCACAGCAGCGTGAAATCCCATCCTGCCCCATCAACAGGTGCCTCAGGACTAAGATTGAACATGTGTCATCGGGCGCGGTGCAGAGATGACAGGGCATCCATCATGACGCCCCGTCGTCGTTTCCACACCCGTGTTTTCTGGCCTGCAGCCCTCCCAGGTGCTGCGGCTCATCAGCCCCACCATCCAAGCACATGAAAACAGAGCAGGAGCCCGACTCTGACGGAGAAAAGTCTTAGCAGAGAAACGTTACTCAGAGGAAAGATGAGTCATTGGTGCCCCCTTTGCCCAGCCCACCGCCATCAGGAAATGAATCCACATGTTGAATAAGTCACAGCTTTTCTGCCGCTGACAAACATCAGAGCTGAAGACCAGACAGATTTCTCCCACGTCTCGCTCACATCTCTCCCTGGTGGACTCGTGTTCTGTCTGCTGGATGCATATTTAGAGATGTTGTCTTCACAAGTAGTCTGCTTTCTACTGAGGGATTCATTTAGGAGTTCCTGTCGTTTCTTAGTTTGCTGTTATGAATTTATGTTGCTTTATGTGCCTTACCTTTCGCTATTTAATACTGAAACATGGAGGACTTTTAATGTCAGATTTTTTTTAAACATTATGTAAGTCTAAGTGGACTTTACTCGGTAAAGTTATAATATTTTTTTCTTTTCTGTTTTTACATCAGAAAGAACAACCTAAATATTTTACCTTTGGTACACTCCTGAGTCCAAAAGCCCTGAGTTTCAAATGAGTGCAGATGACTCTAAAGAGTAACTAGAAATATGCCTATGACTGCCCTCTACAGGTTGAAACTGTGCTACTTCATTTAAATTTTCTGTTGGCTGATATAGAGGCAGATGACTGACTGTATGAGGTTCCAGCTGTCTTCACCAACTCTATACTGACCTCTAAACTGACCTGACCCCAACATCAACTGTCTCAGTCTGCCTGTGCCAAGGCCGCCCATAAGGGGTGATAAAGGGGAGAGCCTTCTGGGTCCCAGCCACACTAGGGCCCATGGAGGTCAGCAAAATCCTGCTCCATTGTAAAGTTAAACTGTCATAAACATAATTTATTTTTGACCCAGATAAGACCCATTCTTATCAAAGCAACCAGAAATGCATTTTATATATTGATGCTGTAGTATATAACTTTTTTGAAATGTAAACCCCTTTATTTAAAACAGAATTCACTTTTCTGGTAAATGTTAACAATGTGGGCGGGCACACTGAACTGAACCATTAGGAAAGTAATGTCGACTTCACTGCAAAGTCATCAGATGCACAAACATCAGGATGCCAGATAAGTAGAAGAAACCAAGTCAGCATTGGCATAAAGGGGTTAAAAATGTCAAAAACAAGCAAAAAGTGGCCAAAAGAATTGGCAAATTGGTTAAAAAGGGGAAAAAAATTGGGATAAAAATGTGAATACTGGGCAAAAAATGGCATAAATGGGGGCGCAGGTGGCAGAATGGATAAGGCGCGCGCCCCATGTACGCAGGCGGCCCGGGCTCGAATCCGGCCCGAGGCCCTTCACCCTTCATGCCCTTCATGTCTCTCCCCGCTCCCTTCCCTGTTTCCAACTTTATCCACTGTCCTCTCCTCTATCAAATAAAGGCACAAAATGACCAAAAAAAAAAGGCATTAATGGGTTTAAAGTGTCCAAAAGAATTGGCAATAAAATAAAAAAGGTGGAAAATCTGTCTTAAAATGTCAAAACTGGGCAAAAAGTGGCAGAAATGGATTAATAGGAGCAACAAGACGTGGCAAAGTAGGCTAAAAGAAGCAATAGTGGGTTAATACTGGCAAAAATAGCCGAAAAGTTGCAAAATGGGTTAAGAGTGGCAAAAAAATTGGCAAATTGGGTTATAAGGGCCAAAAGTGATGTGTTTAAAAAAGTCAAAACTGGGTAAGACGTGGCCAAAGTGGGTTCAAATTAGCAAAAAGAATTTGGAAAATATGTTTAAAAGGGGCAAAAAGTGGGATAAGAATGTAAATACTGGGCAAAAAAGGCATAAATGGGTTTGAAGTGTCCAAAAGAATTGGCAAATAAAAGTTAAAGGTTGAAAATTTGTATAAAAATGTCAAAACTGGGTAAAAAAAAGCTGAAGGGAAAAAAGTGTAAAAAAGGGTGAAAAGCTGCAAACACTGGTTGATTATGGAAAAAATAGGCAAAAGGTAGCAAAAATTGGTTAATGGGAAGAAAAAGAAGTGTCAAAAAAGTGCAACAAGTGACAAAGATCGGTTAAAAGTTGCAGGCAGACGTGGTAAAATGGGTTAAAAGTGGCAAAAAAAATGGCAAAATGGGTTTAAAGGAGCAAAAAGTGAATCAAGAATGTCAAAACTGGGCAGAAATGACAGAAATTGGTTAAAAGCTGCAAAAAACAGTTAAAAGTGGGAAAAAATTGGCCAAGGTGGAAAAAAGGTTAAAAATGGCAACATGAATTGGCAAATATGGGCAGCAAAGTAGAGAAATTTGCTAAAACGCAATTCCAACATCTGAAATTGAGGTAACTGTCAGCCAGGATGAATTGCACCGATGCTACTGATACATCGACGTCATCAATAAATAACCACTCTGGACCCTCCTCCTTGAGCGCAGATTGCACTAAAATGTGCAGCAGCCAAGAGGGTGAAGTGAAAGCAGAGAGTGAGGGAGGAAGAGAGCATGCCTCAGAACAAGGACAATAGTAACAGTAATAATAAAAACCCCATAAAGAACCCCAAACCTAATAAGTTTGACTCATTCATGATTCAAACTATTTAACTGAAATTCTGCGTGATTATTTTCCATTGAAAGTAGCTCAGGTTGACTTTTAAAAACTGTTCTTTTATAAAGTGTCTATTGTAAAGAAGCACTAACAAGGTGAGGAAAAGCGAGCAAGCACTCCCCCCGTTTAATTATCTCTCTGTCCCAGGTAATTCTTCCCTGGTGAGGGATTTGAGCCACTGACCTCCAGCTCTCAGCCCGGGCTCTGTGTGCTTTTTAGGTTTCCATTAATGTAACAAATAGCTGCTCTGCATGCTGAGTCACTCACCTACAAGACAGAGTGCTTCTTTGCAGCAGGGACCAGAGCCTTTTCCACACAATTACCCTCAGCCTAAAAATAGCGCTCCGGATCCCACACATGCATATCTGCAGACACTCACACAGAGGCAGAGGCATGAACGGACACATACAGTGGCGTGTATTTACCGATGGGAGACTCTGATGTGACAGCGCCGGAGCCGCTCTGTGTCTTTGCATCATGCTTGGCCAACCAGCCTCCCTTTAATTAGCGAGTAGGTTCTCCAGCTGTGGATGCCTCCCAGAGCTGCTGCCTGTCTACATTTACGCTCACGTAGCTTCAGCGCTGTTTATTCTATGCAATAACAGCGTGACGAAGGTGTGCGTGAACACTGTAGCAATGCAGTCTTTCTTCTCAGGCTTCAGAGTAGATGGTGGTGTAATGAGATTTCATGAATATGTGCACAGTGTATAAGAATGTTTGCAGCGGCTCACACAGAAGCACAATAAAAATGCAATTATGACGGCGTTTCCTCAGCCACCAGCACCCGCTCCTTTCCTTAAATGTATTCAATACAGGATTATTTGACATAAGAGCCTGGTATGTGGTGTAATATTTACACAGATGGCAGAATTACATCTCAATGAGCTGGAACAGAAGTAAACACTACCAAAACTACATATATTATAGCCCTGGGCTTCCCAGGAGATAGGACAGGAATTGAGTTTTTACCAGAAAGCAATGGAATTGGAGTTCAAGAGATCAACAAATGGGTTACACAGAATAAAATGTTACATTTCCAAGACCATTTTCTGTTCGACCATCTGTGAAAGCTGATGGGGGGCAATTTTCAGCAGAGATGTGGTTTGAACCCATAAATCTGTCTGAGTTTGGCTGGAACTTTTCTATTACACTTTAAATCAAGCAATAGCTCCATTCCATCTGCTAACACTCATTTTTACGTCATTTCAGCTTATATTCTGCTTGCAGTGCCTATAAAAGTATTCTCCGCCTTAGATGTTTATCCTTTTACCCTCCTTTAAGGTCAAAGTGAAAACAGATTCCTTCAAAGTAATCTCAGTGTAATAAAAATATGTAAGACAGCTGTGTCTGGAAGATCCAGTCACTTGAAGATCAGTTTTCCTGGCTACCATTACACCATGAAGACAAAAGAACACTCCAAGCAACTC
This sequence comes from Cheilinus undulatus, assembly GCF_018320785.1. NCBI lineage: Eukaryota > Metazoa > Chordata > Actinopteri > Labriformes > Labridae > Cheilinus > Cheilinus undulatus. The sequence goes on along the minus strand of NC_054873.1, from coordinate 8,346,148 downwards.
AGAGGAAAGGTTATTGAAAAGTATAAGTCAGGGGATAGATAATAAAAAAATCCGAGTCACTGGACATGCCCTAGAGTTCAGCTAAATCCATCATCAAGAAATTGAAGGAATGTGGCACATGTGTAAATCTGCCTAGATCAGACCATCCTCACAAACTGAGTGGCCGTGCAAGAAGGAGACTAGTGAGAGAGGCCACCAAGACACTTAAGGAGTTCAGAGCTTCAGCAGCTGAGATGGGAGAGACTGCATACAAAAACTGTTGCTTGGATTCTTCACCAGTCAGAGCTTTATGGGAGAGTAGCAAAGAGAAACCCACTGTTGAAGAAAACTCAGATTCAATCTGGACTAGAGTTCACCAAAAGGCATGTGGGAGACTCCATGGTTCCTTGGTCTGATGAGACCAAACTGGTGCGTTTTGGTCATCAAACAGGACACCAAACACTACACATCCCCACAAACACACCATCCCCACTGTGAGGAACGGTGGTGGCAGCATCATGCTGTGGGGATGCTTCTTGACAGCCGGCCCTGGAAGGCTTGTAAAGGTAGAGGGTCAAATAAATGTTGCAAAAACTACACAGAAATGGTTTAAAGACGACAAGGTGAATGTTCTGGAGGGGCCAAGTCAGAGCCCAGACCTCAATCCAATAGAGAATTTGTGGCTGGACTGGCTGTTCATGTTTTCCCCCCTTCAAGTCAGTGTTTAGTAGATGCACCTTTGGCTACAGTCACAAACAACAATTTTTAGCATTTCCGCCCCAAAAAGATATAAATGTTAGCCAATGCTAGCCATGAAGCGTCTGATCCCAGAAACATGTACCTATAATGATATAAAGATGGCATTTTAGGAGGGCCCAGTCACTGGACTTTCAGGAGCTCAGCGATTTCTGTGGATTGGCCTGTTGAAGCCAGTTGGGAGAAGAGGCAAAAAAACAAACAAAAATTACCAAGGAACATTTTCAGTGTGGTTCTTTGCTCCTCTTTTGAATAAAGAAATGTTGCAAGTTCCAATGCGTCTGTCTCTCTAGCTGCATCCACGCTAATCACATCACTGACTGCCATTGTTTCTAGGCGTGCAGTAAAACTAAACCCTGTAAAAACCCTGCCCAGAGCAAGGTCAATGTGTATCCTTACTTTTTGTGTTGTTGTAGTAATAATGCATGCTTGTAAAAAATTCCCACAGCACACTTAGACTTCACACTTAGCTACACAATGTTGAACATGACCCCGTCCCTGTTTTTTTGAGATGTGTTGCTGCCATCAAATTCAATTAAATTCCTGATATGGTAAAATGTCTCTGTTGTTCTATTGTGAATAAAATATGGGTAAGTAAGATTCGCAAATCCCTGTATTTTGTATGCAGTGCCCCAACTTTTTTGGAAATGCTGTTGTATTTAGATCATATTAATTAGTCATCAGTGCTGTTTGTAACAGTATGGGCTCATATTTGAGGGCAGTTCATTAGCTATGAAATGTTGAAATGACTTTCTCTGCTTACAACCTGGAAAAAAACACAAGTACAACATTAAAAGATCACTTCAGCTTCCTTACCTGATCGGGGTGTTTGCCAAATGAAAGGGTCTCTTTGGAGTTTCTGTCTCGCCCTCTTTAATGGGTGTTCAGCTTCACTGGACAGACTTTCCAGCAGGTGTTTGTCTGCCTGGCAGCCGCTCCAGCACCCTACAGGTTACAAACCCACTTTTCCAACCTCCCACATGATCGTCTATTGAGACGTTTGAATCTAAATTTCTGACGAACGCCATGGAAACCGGGGCTGACGGTGTAATGGAGGTCCAGTGGAAAATTGTCTGCTCTGATAATGGCTCTAATTCTGAAAGAACTGGGGCAGAAAGAAAGAGGTTCCTGAAAAAGCACTAATCACGGTGTGGGTGAAAGTCTATTCAGAAGTGTTTAAGATCACACTGATGAGGCGCAGCATGTTTGCAGATGTGAGCTACTGTGACCGCTCTCTTTTCATCCCAGTCTCTTTAACTACAGTCCTGCACAAGAGAATAAATGTTCTTGTTAAAGGCTTTTAGATTATCTGTGGTGCTTTTGGTGTTATCTAATTAACCAGAAACTGTTGGACTGCAAATGCTAATGATGATGAGCTGCTACGATTTGCCACACAAATTTGCTGCTGAGCTGATTAGAGGTGTAAAAACAAACGGATCAACTTGTTGGTTAGCTAATTAGCATATAATCTGATTATGTAGCTCACACAGAGGACTGATAAGTGACTAAATGATCATGCAGTAGTCATCTGCACGTGTGTAATCCATGTTCTTTAATACTGTTGACGTCTTATTTAACACAATCAAGGCTTGAACATTCATTACATACTCCAGCATCTCATTAAAGCCGTCTGTGTTTGTGTTTCAGGGCTCCCGCTCCAGTGGCAAGGTGCACAGCTTCGGTAAAAGAGATCAAGCCATTAAAAGGAATCCAAATGTTCCCGTGGTGGTGCGAGGATGGCTCTACAAACAGGTAAAGATACACTCAAACACAAATTGAATCAGACATTTCTAACAATCTGTTAGTGTGGTGTGGATATTATTCAGTCTACCAAAAGTGTTTTCTGATTTCTGAAATAAGGCTGTAGGTGTTCTAAAAAATCCAATTTAGATTCTTTATGCTGCCATCAAGACGTTTCATTTCACCCAAGCCTAATAAGTCAGAGCCATCTAGAACAAAAGCTGTGCACATAAGAAAATCTATTTCCTTCTAAGTTTGAACAAAGTAAAGCACTCCAATAAGAAGCATTATCAACGTTGCAGGTAACAGTCCTAGCTAACAAACATACCCATCCGTCTGGTGTTCGGCACTCATGCTCTCAGCCCCACCCCAGCATCTACCTGTAGACTCCAACTGGGGGTTTGATTTACTGGTCCTTGTTTTATGTAACCTTGCAAAGCAGATGGATTTACCACACTCCATCTGATTCTTTAGGCAAATCCATCTTGAAAAACTCCAATCCAAAGCGTTTGTTTCAAACTGAAAACTGTTCGGATCAATCAGCGTCATTCGAGGAGAACATGGCAGTAGCTGTGGGAGAAAAAAAAAGAAAGTCGATCTCATGTCGTTATAATCACGTTTGCACACTGACGCTGAAATCTCTGTCATTTTTTTTTTTTTTTCTTTTTTCGGAACAACACTGAAAGCTGTTTATAACAGAAAAGATGTTTTCACTCCTCTCCCGGTCTGCTTTGGCACAGGTTTGTGATCGTTACGGTGGTGGTTTGCCTTTGAATTCAACGGCTGCTGCTATTCAGTGTCAGTTTAATCGGAACTGGACCACATTTCTTTTCAAAACAAGAGCCATACTAAAAAATTATCTTAACAGAGAAGGTGTTTTTGCACGTCTCCTGACTGGTCTTGGCATCAGTTTTACTTACAGAGCCCAAGATTACTACATCATTTTGTCTTGTCACTTTGATTGGCCCGTCATGAATGTAACAGACAGAATGTCCTCCTATTCCCTTCTGAGAATATTTTTGAAAAGCCCTGCCTTTATCCAAATGCTTTCTATGATAGCTCATGCAGTGGAGATATGAAACCATCTATCTGGCGTGTCAGGTTATATTTCACACTAAGTGCAATATGTTTTGGTACACAGCACAGCATGGGTCATTTCAAACTGTGCACTCACGTTGTTAAGGACATTTAAAAATGACTGCACTTTAAAGCACCTAAAACCTGCTCTAAAGTCTGTGTTGCATTGATATATTTAGAGGGTGCATGAGAAAAATGGACAAACACAGCTTTCAGAAAGTTTTCAGACTGTTTTTCAATTCTGTTATTTTGCAGCCTGTTGCTACAGTTAAAAAAATGTATTCACAATAATCTACTTTCAGCACTCCACCATGACAAAATCAAAACAGAATTTTAGAAATGTTTGCAGATTAGAAATAAAAATCTGAAATATCACACTGACACAAGTATGCATAACCTTTGCAACAACACTTAATTAAGCTCTGGCTCCTCCCACTTTTCTGGAGAGATGTTCCTACACCTTTGCTGAAGTCCACCTAGTAGTAGAAGATTACATTCATGATTTGGAAAGGCACACACCTCTCTCTAGAGGGCCTCACAGCTGACAGTGCATATCAGAGCTATATTGAAGAGGACGAGGATTATCTTTCAGGTATTTTTTCTCAACTTTTGATGATTTTGACTTCTAAAACTGACTAAACTTAACTTGTAGTTTATGCATGCCACATGGTAAGAAAGAAATATCAAGATTGCAATGATGGATTTTATGTTGTTGTGTGTTATTTTGGATTAGGACAGTGCACATCAGTCTGCATATCGGCATCAGCATTATACATTTATGTAAATATGCCTGACTTAGCATAACAGTAAAACTTAATCCGTAGACCTGAAACAGGTAATAATTTAAATACAAATTAAATTCAACAACTGTAAGTAACCCTGACAGTCCGTTTGTGTTCGTGTCTCTTTAACAGGGAAGAGATCTAGCTTGCATCTTCACACTCCTCTAACATTTCCTCCAGTGGCCCAGTTTTTATATTCCTCCTGATTAATTATTTTTCTTTGGCACTGCAGAGCACCTGCTGTTGATCACAGACACTATTACTGGAGACTATATTTGCATCTGAAGTTCGACTTAAAATATCTGTAGTTGGCGCCGTCCCACTGGAAAGCACTTGGCTTTAGTACAAGACAAACAGTGAGTGATGTTAGTGGGAGGCAATTATGTTTTAATGACCACACACTGAGGCGCATATACACCAACACAAGCAGGAATGTACACAGACTGAATGTAAAGCTGCATACACTCATAAGCAGGGCAATTATGGTTTAATTAGGAGAGAAAGCTCCTAAAGCTGGCGGATGCACAGTCACATGCAGATAAATTTACACTCGCTCTGGCATGGACAGACTTTTCTCACATTATGTAACACACACATCAGTATCACAGGGTGACCTAGTTGTAGTGACATGCATTTTTAAGCCACTGAATGACTTTTTATTTAGTTTGTTGGAGTGATCTCACCCTGTTTTGTATCCACACTCCTCCTCAAATGGCCCAGTTTTCAGCTGGAGATCATAAAAGACAAAGCGGGCTGTGAAGCAGCCATGGCAGGCCCAGCGAGCCAATGAACGAGGACAAATGATCGCTCCTTTCCCTCCCTCTTGTTCGTCTTCGCTCCCTTTATCCCAGCTCACTTCACTGTTTTTTATTCTTTTTTCCCGCTGTTCCTCACTTCTCTTTTCTATCTCTTACTCTCCTGTCTCATTATCTCCTCCAATCTTTCTGTGTGATAATCCATTTATTCATGTCTGACTCTTTTCATACTGGTACTTCTCTCTGCAGGACAGCTCTGGGATGCGTCTTTGGAAGAGGAAGTGGTTCGTCTTGGCTGATTTCTGTCTGTTCTACTACAAAGGTGAGTCTTTGTGAAAAAAAGTTCCTCCTTGTTATATCAGTGGGACATAGAGGGAAATAGCTGCAGTTCCCTTGTCCTCCTTATGCCCCCTCTTGCCTCAGTCTTTTTAAAACTACTTAAAAATTAATAGAAACCCTTTTGATGGAATAATCCCACCGCTACTATGCTCCTGTGGTGTCTCCTTCATGGTTGTAAGCTAAAATGTGACTGTCATGTTGTACTGCTGTATTTCAGGTAGACTGTCATGTAGATGCTGAGATGCTGATAGATGCTGGCAATACAAGCAGCACATTTTTGAAAAGCTTCAACCATTAAACTCGGTGTATATTGTCACCTTACTGGAACAGATAACAGTATCAGATGGCTAAAATGTTAGTGATATTTGGGTTTTGAAAAGTGCATAACCATGTTCTTATGGAGCCAGGTTTCATCTCAATCCCTAGACCTGTTACAAAGAAAACATATTACTAATATCTAAAATTACAAACCCAATTTAAAAAATCCAGAATACAGTGAGTTGCTAATTCTTGTCCACCTACTTAATTTAGCACAAGGCAAGAAAATAAATGTTCATTTTCATGAAAATATTGTTAGTAAGATGAGTAAGATGCCCACAACATTTAATTAAATCCAACTTTATTTACACAGCATGTTTAAAACAACCAGGGTCAACCAAAGTGCTTAACAGAGTCAAAGGTAAAACATTAATACATTAGTACAGAATAACATTAAACAAGTAAAATTAATTAAGATAGAACATCATAAAATAATTATGTTGTACCAAAAAGTCAAGACAGGGATCAGAAAACTGGAAAAGCTGTGAAATGTGAAAAAAAAAAAACCTGGAATATTCCAGGTAAGGTTAGTTGTTAACAGGTGGAAGCAGATGGATGGATGGATGGATGGATGGATGGAAGGATGGATGCCTGGATGGATGGATGGATGGATGGATGGATGGATGGATGGATGGAAGGATGGATGCCTGGATGGATTGGTGGATGGATGGATGAATCAATGGATGGATGGATGGATGGAAGGATGGATGGATGGATGCCTGGATGGATGGATGGATGGATGGATGGATGGATGGATGGACGGATTGGTGGATGGATGGATGGATGGATGGATGGATGGATGGATGGATGGAAATGGACCAACTAGATGGTCACCAATGAAGAGCTCTAAAGCCAGCATCATTGATTGTTTTAGGGTGTATTTGTGTTCATGAAATGGCTCACTTGTTCGTCTGTGAAGGCGCTGTTAACACTGAGAGGTTTTCGGTGAAAAATATGCTTCCATCCAGACATCTTTTTCAGGAACACCCTTGCTTATTCCAGCAAGACTATGCTAAGCCACATACCACATGAGTTACAACAGCATGGCTGCACAGTAAAAGGGGGCAGGGCCTAGACTGGCCTGCATGCAGTCCTAACCTGTCAGATACAAATTGTGTGGCAGCATGATCAGGCTCCAAAGCACCATCCTTTAACTGTTATTCATCTACACTCATTTAAGCTTTGGGGGTTATGACTTCACTTCTCCATGAAGTCTTGGCCATCTAGGCATGCAGAGGAAGTTTGTGAAAGCAGTTGAAAACAGATAAAAAAAAAAGCTTGTAAGCTTGTACAGTCATTATAACAAGAGGAATCCTCTGAGACCATAAGCCCTCCACTCTCTCAAATCCTTGTTGTGTGAAATGTTTATGAAAAATTGTTTTGATACATAAATCATTTTATTTCAGTGCTTTGCTGCATGAAAACTGTGGGAAATATTTGTCTTTGCAGATAACATTTTTATCTGTTTTGAAGTTTTGACAGCTTTCATCATAACAGGTTTGGACATAGTTGAGAAAAAAAATGAAGGGTTGGTGTATTTGAAGTGAACTGCAGCTCACAAACCAGCCAGTGATTCAATCATGGAGGACATTAATCTGATCTCTCACAGGGTTACGGCTCTAACACATGAACACAGACACACATAGCTACATCACACACTCCATCCAGCACCCCTCCCGCCCCATCAGTCTCCATCCCGCGGCTGTCCTTTATCTGCCTCTCCACGCCTTTCTTTTTTCATCTCCATATTCTTAAGCCAACCTTTTGGGACACGCTCCTCTGCCTCCCCGCCTCGACAGGAGGAGGGAATCAATTCTCTGTCGTCCTCTTTTCTCTCTCTTTTCTTTCCGTCCGCGTCCCAAGTTCAAAGGTTTCTCCTCTCAACATGAACGCTCTTGATCTGTCTCTGCACCGCTTCCCTCTATCTCTGTTTCTACACAAACAACCCAGCCTCCCTCTGCTTTCTTTGTTTTTGTTTTATTGCCTTTATCTGTTGGATGTTTCTGTCAGGGCTCCAGGGGTGATTTTCTTTGATAGAGGGTGTTTGTTTTCTCCTCATATGGGAGTTGCAGCAGCCTGGTGTTTACATATTACAGATGAAGTCATACATTGCATTTATTGTCAGCTGGATAGTGACTGAATCAAGATTAGGCCGTAATTTAATGGTGTGGCTTCCACACTAAGGAAAGGTAATTCTTGTAAAACACAATGTCTCATTAAGACTTTGGACAAATGTAAACTCTAACTCAAGAATAAACTCACTTTTGATGTCATAGGTCAAAGTTCAAGGTCATTGGGCCTTCTGTTAATCTCTTGCTTATGGACACAATATCTTAAAGATGCTTTGTGGGATTTTCTTTGGATTTTGCACAAATGTCCACTCTGACACAAAGATGTAGAGATTATATTATAGGTGGTGTACAGTGCCTATAAAATGTATATAAACCCTTTGATGTTTTCCCCTTTCAATGATTTTTTTAAATCAATCATTGTAAAAAAGAAAAAAAAACAATACAAAAACCTCTTAAATGTCAAAGTGAAAGTAGATTTCACTGCTATTTTGCTCCATTCTCTTTTGCAAAACTGCTCAAGCTCTGTCAGATTTCACAGGGATCAGGTATGAATAACCCTTTTCAAGTCCACCCACAAAGTATCTATTGGACTGACGTCTGGGCTTTGACTCAGCCACTCCAGAACATTCAACTTGATGTCTTTAAACCATTTCTGTGTAGCTTTTGCTGCATGCTCTGGGTCATTGTCTTGCTAGAAAATAAATCTCCCAAGCCACGGATCTCTTGCTGACTGAATATGATTTTCCTCCATATATTTTACATTCATTTGAACCTCTACTTTTACAAGCCCTCCAGGGCTGGCTGCTGAAAAGCATCCCCACAGGATGATGCTGCCACCACTGTGCGTCGCACTAAAACTATTCGTCAACATCCTTTTTTTCCATGACAGAAACTAGACTAAGACTAACAAAAATAGATCTGTGATGATTAGAACTGACTAAAGGTAAGTTTAGTTTTCCTCAAGACGACTAAAACTAGACTAAAATGTAATTTAGTTTCCGTCAGACACTCAAAATCCATGATATTTCTCCACTGTGGGTAAATCTATCAAAAAACAATGTAGCTGTAGCTATTCTGCCTCTCAGATGTAGAAAGCAGGGACCCTGGCTTAGGCAGGGTGAAGTGAACACACCACCATGACTTGGTACCAGATTTAGGCAAGAAAATAAATGCTTGGACTAAAAGAAAATACTAAAATGTGAGGACTTTTTATGGACTAAAACTAGACTAAAAATTAAAAAGGGTAGAAATGACTATGTGGCTAATGGGATATGCCCCAACGATCGTCGGGGGAGGCAAATCTTGCCCCAAATTGGGCTTAAAAGCCTGAAGTGTGTGGCCGGCCTAACTCCTTCAGAGTAGTCATAGGTGTCTTGTGGCCTCTCTCACTAGTCTCCTTTTGAGGACGGCCTGACCTAGGCAGATTTACACATGTGCCATATTCCTTCCATTTCTTGATGATGGATTTAACTGAACTCAGGGGGATGTTCGGCACCTTGGAAGGTTTTTTTTTGCATCCATTCTCCTGACTTTGACTTTTCAATAACCTTTTCTCTGAGTTGCTTGGGTTGTTCCTTTGTCCTCATGGTGTAATGGTAGCCAGGAATACTGATCAACCACTGACTGGACCTTCCAGACACAGGTGTCTTTATACTGCAGTCACTGGAGACACATTCACTGCACTCCAGTGATGCCCATTTCACTAATAGTGACATGACTAGCACCAATTAGCTGGACCTCTGTTGAATTAGGTCAGTCACTTTAAAGGAGATACATATTTATGCAATCAGTTAATTTACCTTCATATTTTTATTTAAAAAAGGCAAAATTATTTTTGCCATGATTGACTGACCATGGCTTGATGATCCCTTTGGCTACTTGTCATCTTCATCACTGTATTTAATTATGCAAACAACCTCAGCTTCTCGTTCTTAATTATATCTCTGCCCAGGTCAGATGAATTCAGTGTTATTTTTTAGACTTGATTTCTTATAAATAACACTGAAAAACCGTACAGTATCTTTCATCCTCCAGTACAGGTGAGAAAAACACCCTCCTCTCAAAAGGAGCAAAACAAACAAAAAGCGAGGGCCGAGCAAACAAAATAGAGACAAACAGCGTTATTCTTGTGCCGTCTGGATGTTATCTAACACTCCACTCGTCACGGTCCAGTCTGCTCACAGCGACTGTGTTTGCTCTCAGAGTGTGACAGACGGGACAGAGCAGATAAAAAGACCTCCACGTCTCGCCCACCATGTGAGGAATGTCTCCTCTAAAAGTCCTTGAATTATTTTTAACGCATTACTCCTTTAATCCACAGCACCGCCTTATCACCTCACAGCCAAACACCCACGCACGAGCAGGTGTCGCTCACACACGCCATTGCTACATTTTATGATGTGGTAATTGTTTGCTGCACACACACCCCTACACACACACGCACACACACAGACATTCCAGTGTGCTGTCACAGCGCTCAGAGGAAAACAAATACTCTGCAGATTACTTATAGATGTGTGAAGTGATTAAGACATGGCATGTTCTGGTTGCATGGATGTGTTTGCTCTTCAATCTTTGTCAATGCTCTAGACTAATTATGTTCTTTAAAGCAAAAATATTCTTTTGTACAACATTATGTACTTTTTTTTCTATTCTTTAATACTACATTTTATTTTATACATACTTGTCTATCTGCTAGAGATGCATGCAGTTAGGAGGATAAATGATTCAAGGCAGATCTTGCCAGTCGGCCCCAGAATTGTAAGCTTTTAAACTAATTAGCAATATTTCTAATAATTAAAGGCCCATAATCCTGTTATTCAAAGTTAAATAACATTTAAAGCATAAATCTCAGACACTTGTTTTCCTCCTGAAAGCCCTCATTTTGCCATTCTAATGACGCTATCCACGCCTTCGTAGCTCTTACAGAATGTTTTCTAGTGAGCCTGGAACTTAGCTGACCTTCTGGAGTCTTTAAAGACCAAATCAACACCAGTAACTCCAATACTGGGCATCTTTTTATCAACTTATAATCAACTTATAAACTTATGTCTGTTTGTATCCCAGAATGCATTGTGTCTGGGCTGTGACAACCAGTGGCAGGCTGTTCCATCATTACGTCATTCTTTAGTGAAGAGTGCATGTGCACAGACTTGGAAACTGAAGAAGAGAGTCTGAATGACTCATAATAAAGAGAAACAGACACAGAAAGGATATGGTTTGTCACTGCAGACAGAAACTGCTTTGAATAATGACTCAAATTCCCAAAAGCGCACTGACTTTTTATTGTAAAAATGTGAATATTTAGAAGACTTTTTGTCACAGAATTGTTCATTTTTCACTTTTTGGTCTCAAAGAGATGGGAGAAGAAGTTTGTGAAAAAAGACCCCCTTTGTAGTCCCAACACGGCACACATCTTAAAGTCCAGGCTGTCCTGAAAAAGGGCATTTAGAGCTTGACCTCCCCTCGGGGTTGATGTTTACAAGCTTTTTAAGACAAAAAGTCTTAATGGTTAAAAAAAGCTTAGGGCTTAGAGGAATAAGTCATGCATAGGCCATGTCAGGTTAACTCACATGTAACAAAGCCTTTAGTAATGACATTCAGCTAAGAAATGTGAAACAAGGACTGGAGGCCATTGGCGCTAGCACTGCTTACCAGTACTGCTGTTGTTCTGCTCTTGTAGTGTGCAGCACTGACTGTTTTCTGGTTGTTTTCTTGTTTTTTAACTAGTTCAGTCATAATTTGTGTTTAATCAGGTGTGACATCATATACTTAGGAACATCAGCACTCTGCACCTGTGATAGCCAGGGCTGGAAGCATGATGTGTGGTCGGGTTATCTCTTCATTTGTCCATCCATCTTTCCATCTGACCCATTTTTGTGAACATGACATCTGGACAATGCTTTTAGTGTTTCTCTGATAAACTGATAAGATTCAAGCAGGTGTAAGTCAAACTTAAATTATGGTTATTGGGCTTCAGGTTTGTCCAATATTTGTGAACAAAATACCAAGAAACACTTGAGTTTTTTTTTTTTTTTCTTTTCAAACTTTTGGCACGCTTACTCAAGGATAATCATACTAGATTTTTGTGGTCGTAAGTTAAAGATTAAGTCCATTGGTTCTCATTTCACACTTTTACTTGTTAACACAATAACTGAAGAAAGCTTTGAGGGATTTTCTACCAATTTTGCACAAATGTCCTCTCTCATTCAGGGATTAACAGTTTAGATGAAGGTGGTTGGACGTAGGTCTAGTATAAGTTTAAAATACAGTGAGTACAAGTGTTGATGCATTGATCCAATACCAGTTTGTCTTTTACTTTATATTTTGCTTTGTTTAGCCATGCTATATGTTAGCATTATAAACTGGAAATCTGTATACTGTAGTTTTAAAGAAGAAGAAAAAATGGCCGGTTGCTATACTTTGGTGGCGGTAAATGTACATATGTTTTAGGCATGTTGGGCACTAAGGATTCATTGGGGGAGGCTGAGTCAAGCTCGACACATGTCAACACACATGCGACGCTTGGCAGCCAAGTTCAATCATCTCTTTTGTCCCGGCCTTTTCGACCCTAGTATTGAGCACAGAGACTGCATCCACAGCATGGCCAGGTGCTCATGGCAGCCTGACTACCAGTTTGGAGGGTATCCATGCTAGGCCATGCTAACTTGTCACATCCACCCCTCACTCCACCTTAAAGTTGTAAACTTTGTTATTTTTGCAGCGGATTTTTTTCTCATGCCCCTGGTAATATGCAAGGACATCCAGAGCACGACCAGGGTTGTGTCAATCTTCCTTCCTGGAGGAAGCTTACTCGCCACATCTACGCCATACTACAGCCTCAATTTTGGCCCAAACATGCCTCAAAGTTGTACACAGTACTGTACCTTAGTGGCCCACCTGAGTATCATCTATGTGGGAAATGCTGGTGTGATATGTTAGTCCTCTGCAGCTGAATAAAAATAATCTTTTGAGGGAGTAAACAAGCAGTCCTAACCTCCACAAAGCACAGAGAGGTGAGACTTTTGGTGGAAGGTTGAGGACTGCATTACATCATTGAAGGACACGTGCCTGTGTATGTGTGCTCTGCGACCTCAGCAGTAAACCGGATGGAGGGGGAATCAGAGGAATGGCGTCTGGCTGCCAGCTTTAGCTCTGTGACACAGGGACACCAGAGTGGTCATTTACTGTTTGGCACAACACTCTGGTATGAATGACGGCATGAGAGAGAGCTCAAGTGTGTGTGTGTGTGTGTGAGGGTGTTTGAGTGTCAAGGCACTGGTGGCAGGCAGTGATGGAATTAGGAGGTGATAAGTGATATTTATTCTCTCCTCATGTCTCTCTCCCTCTCTCGCTCTCTCTCTCGCTCTCTCTCTCTCTCTCTCCAGACAGCAGAGAGGAGTCAGTCCTCGGCAGTATCCCTCTGCCAAGCTATGTCATTTCACCCGTGGGACCTGAGGACCACATCAGCCGCAAATATGCCTTTAAGGTACGTCTCTCTCTGTTCTACGTTCTCCTCTATGCTGATGATGTTCATCCTTTTTTTTTACTTTCTGCAGTGTATTTTGTTTTATCTTGTTTTTTATGTTTGGAGTGTGTGTAGCAACCCTTGGTTCATTATTTTGGAATAAAACACAAAGACAAAAACAAAAAGATTATTTCCTTTAAAAGTGTAAAAACTAGTTGCTTTGCTTTGTGATCATTCTAGCTGAATTGTCTTTCTCCCTACCGTCAGGGCACCTTTTTAGAGCACGGACACCTGATCATGAGAAAACACAAAAATAGGAGCAAAATTCCAGCATTTTGCACACTCTAGTTATGTTTTTTTATGATTAAAACCAGAGACAACACATGGTATCAAGAAGTTGGAGCCAGCTGCCTCTTTCTAACAGATTGCTGTAACACCTGTTGAATGTCAGCTCTTGTACTTGCATCCACCACTGTTTCCTGATCTTCATTGTCAAGCTTAATTTATGTGTTATGTAAACTCATATTATGAATCAGTTTTGTATTAAGAATTCTTTTTTGTTTTTTGTATTTTTTGCTACAACCAGATTCTCAGAGCAGGGGTGTCCAAACTTAATTGACACATATTGACGAAATTGTTGGTACCCTTCCGTTAAAGAATGAAAAACCCGTAGTGGTCACTGAAATAACTCAAAACTGACAAAAGTAACAATTAATGAGAATTTACTGAAAATTAACTGTGCCTATGTAAAGGATAAAAAGTAGTCACTGTGCTGTTTGGTATCGTGGTGTGCACCACACCAAACATGGACCACAGAAAGCTAAGGAGACTGTCCCAGGACAGTGGAGAAAATTGTAGACAAGCATGTAAAAGGTAAAGGCTGTAAGACCATCTCCAAGCAGCTTGTTCCTGTTACTACAGTTGCACATATTCTGAACTTTAAGGTCCATGAGACTGAAGCCAACCTCACTGGACGTGAGAGGAAAACTGATGACAAATTGAAAAGACTGATAATACGAATAATAACCAAAGAGCCCAGAACGACTTCCGAAAAGATTAGAGGTGAACTCCAAGGTCAAGGTACATCAGTGTCAGAGCGCAACATCCGTCGCTGTTTGAGCCGAACTGGACTTAATGGAAGACGACTGGGGAAGACTCCACTGCTGAAAGCAAATCACAAAAAAGGGAGACTGGATTTTGCAGATATGCTTATAGATGAGCCACAAAGCTTCTGGGACAATGTCCTCTGGACAGATGAGACAAAACTGGAGCGTTTTGTAAAAAGTGTGTTAAGTTTCAAGTTGTTTTAGTGATCATTGTGGGTTTTTCTTTCTTGAACAAAAGGGTACCAACAATTTTGGCCATGTTTATAAGGTTAAGGGGGCCACTTTGACAAACCTCACCTTTAGCGTATTAGATTTAATAAGACTATTCTTCCAGCGGTGCCAAACTTACCTATCCACCCCTAAATGGTGGAGCTACACAAACCATAGACATACCACAGTTTGCTGATCGGTTGAAAGAATCATCTCTCCCCACACAACAGCGTGGGGGTGCAGAGTGAACTGGACAGCGCCAAGGATGAAGTGTTCCAGCTGGTGGCCCACCAAATGCGGGTGCGGGTGTTTGTGAAAATGCAGACGATTTCTGGGTTTACTACACTGAACCATACTCAATCAAACCAGACCACCTAGTGGAAACACAGATGGTCACCATAAAATTTCTTGAGCGACCCAAAGCGGCCACAAGGACACACGAACATAATAAACAAGAAAAGCACTCTGAGAGCGCAGACCTCCACCATTAGCCCTATCTCCCAATAGTGAAGCATCCTCTAAAAAATTCCTGGATCCATCCCCATGTGCCCCCCACCATGGCATTTGCAGATTACTCCCTCCCTGGTGGGGTGTAGACACGGTGAGGCAGAGCATTGGCTTCACTACATGTGGATTGTCATGGCGGAAGCTTTGCCTGCCGGTGCTAACAGATGCACTGACAGTCTCACCCATGGTCTCACCGGATGACTGGAAGTCATGGCAGAGGGCGAATATTCCTCTATTCCTCCCAGCATTGTGAGTATTCTTGCTACAATTCGCTGTCTTTCTCTCTGTTACACTCTGACTCCTCGACCGGGCGTGTGTCTTTCAAACTCCAACAACTCCAAAACTTTGAATAGAAACACACCAAAAAATGCTGCAGGGATTGAAGTTACTCATGTCTGCCATCTCCTGGTGTAAAGTGGTAACAGCACAGACCTCCACCATTAGCCCTATCTCCCAATAGTAAAGAATCCTTTAAAAATAGTTCCTGGATCCAGATGGTGATTCGGATCACTCCCAAAATCTTATCAGTTCTTTCTTATGCCATTTCTGACTTTTCCTGAAAATGTCATCAAAATCCGTCCAGTTTTTTGAGTTATGTTGCTAACAAACAAACAAACGAACAAACCCATCCGATCACATAAACTCCTTGGCGTAGGTAAAAATCCGTAAAAACATTTTCATGTACCATTGCTAATAAGCTAGTATTAAATTTGCATATTTAGGATGCAAAAAAATATTATTGAGCTAAGGAATATACAGTCGAAAAACACATGTTTAGGTGCTTCTAGCCCCATCTAGTGGCCAAAAGCTTGAAACAAACATTCAAAGGTGCAACAGATAAGCAAAAGGTTTTGAAAAAAATAATACAATCGTATGGTTTCTCTAATACAAATATAGATGAATAAGAACACTTAAATGGTTTCTCAAATGTACTGTATAAAGAGGGGGTCTCTTGCGCTTCAGCCCCTCAGTGCTCACAGAAAGGACCAGCAACATACAAAGGTGTTTCAATGGATCTATCGAACAGGTAAATACAAGGAAGAAACTGGAGCACACAAATCACTAATTGCCGTTTAATCAGGTGCAGAGGACTAACCTGTGTCTTTGACTCTGATGAAACGTTAGTCCTCTGCACCTGATTAAACACCATTAATTGATTCATGTGCCCCAGTTTCTTCTGTTAGATAGATCCATTGAAACACTTGTACGTAATACTGTATACTCGACGGGGCACGACATCATTAACACAACGCAAATAGAGTGCATTAGAGAGGAGGGTCATGTGTTTGGACACCCCTGTGATAGAGACTTTCAGACAATGATCAGTAAAATGAATATTTTTTTTATTCCATTCCCTCAAAAGTTGCAAGAAACAGTTTCCTATTAATGATGGATTAGTCAGACTTGGCCTTTTTTGAAGTAACAGTGGCAAAGCAGTTAATAAAACCAATCCTTCCCAGTCTTTCTTCTCCGTACTCACCCACTACAACACCACTCAGCTTTATGCGGCACTCAGCACCTGCTGCAGCGACGTCTATTACCACTGAATGTCTGTCAGTGTCGTTATTGAGACAAGCAAGCTCCTCTGGAAAAGAATGAAGCTGCTCCGTTCCCTGAGGGCACGAGTCTTTTGAATGCAGCCCAACACTTGAGTGATAGACATACCAAACAACATAGTGATTCCACTTTACTCACTGATTGAAACACAGATATATGCACAAGGTCCTCAGGTCCCCTAGAAACAGTTGGTTTCTCTTGTCCACAGCTCAAGGTCATGCTTGATTTTTTTCATCTATTTGTACAGAACAATCAAATAAAAGAACAAGATATGCCAAGTTCAGCCATTTATCCTTGTTTCCCAGTCTGTCAGTTGTATTGAACTGAACTGAAACTTTATTTAAGCTCAAGTTCCAGCTCAAAGATGGTGTAACATGGGTGCTTTCACATCAGGGACTCAGGCCCGGATCTGGGTACACTTGCCTCCAAAGTTGATTTCATTTGGCCAGTGTGAACACAAGTGTACCGGACTCGGGCACCGACGACCTCCCATCCACTAAACCTCTTCCCATAATTCACCAAATCCTCTTCCCTCTCTTGTTCTGATTGGTTGGCTGCCTGACGGGGACTTCATTCCCTCCCTGTGAGTGTGTCACGCCATCCAGTGGCAGTCCTCCCATAAAAATAGGTACTCTCCCTTTAAATGTGCTGTCACTTTGCCACGTGTGAACGTTATTTATCTTTGTTGTCGGTGTGGCTTTTTTGGGTCCAAATATGGCAGAATATACAGCAGATCTTGTATATTCCTTGTTGGTTTTTGATGCATGTTTTTTTTTTTTTAGAATAACCTGTCTTTGTGGCTGATGTGGTTGTTGTTTTTTCTTTCTCCTCCCCCTTCCTCCTTCTCTCTTTCTGTCTCCCTATCCTCATTATCTTAATATGAATCTTCTGCTTATCTGGTGTGGGGCTTATCGTCCATCTTTGTGCTGTCTCCCCCATCTGTCACATCTACTGTACCAGCATGCACTTCTCTGACGGCGTGGAGAACGACTTCAATTTGTCATTTTGAGCTACCTCACACTGCTGTTGCAAAAATAAGGAGCAGAAAAACGTTGTCCAGAAAGCTGCAGGAGATGTTTTACCTTAGAGGCAGGCTGTAGCCCCACAGTTATGTTTTTTTTTTTTTCTGAAGCAGTGGCAGCTTAAGTGGAAAAATGCTGTTTTCTACCATCTTAACAGGACTTCTGAACACTGAGTATTTGTCTCAAAGCAGACAGAGTTTAAAGGGGTAGTTCAGTGTTTTGGGAATGGGGTTGTATGTATTTGTAGCTTTTCAGTCAAATGATGGGCAGCCTGGGGGCAAAATGAGTTCAGGACAGTGGCAGCTACCATTGACAACTACATGGAGCTACAGCACGGTGCATATTTACATCATCTGACAACCACAAAAAATGGAGATATCATTTAAACTGTAATTTTGTTACTTTTGGCTCTTATACAGCGACTGGGACACTGTTTAATCCACCTATCAGAGAAAGTCCTTGCCAGAACTGAGCTTTCGGGCTTTTCAGCCTGCAGCCCCCAAAATAAAGGTGCCAGGGACAAGCAACCCCCAGTGTACATGAAAGTGGTTGAACACTGCCATGCACTATCAGGAATAGTCATGTGCAGACAAGGCTGCCCTGGGGGACTGTGGAGGTCAGCAAAATCATCTTCAGTTGTAAAGTTAAGTTGTGATAACCATATTTTATAGTAAACCTGAGTAATAGGCACTCTCATCAAATAAACAAACATACAGTTTTGTTCTTTGATGCCGTAGAAAATAGCCTTTTTAAAAATGTGAACTCTTTTTCTTAAAAACTGAAGAAAAATGGGTTAAAATGGCAAAAAAATTGGGGGGGGAAAGTGCTGAAATTGGATTTTAAAAGTAGCAGAAATGGGCAAGAAGAGGCAAAAGCTTGATATAAGTGGCAAGAAATTAGGAAAAATGGGTTAAAGTGGCACAAACAGGCATATAGTGGCCAAAATGGTTTAAAGTGGCAAAAATGGTTGGAAAATTTGGTGAAATGGGATTCAAAAAATGTTCTGAACTGGCAAGAATCAGCATAACAAATAGTGAAATAAGCAACATGGGCTAAAAAGTGGTTAGGCAATAATGGGTCGACAGAGGCAACAATAGGCAGAGTGGCAAGAATGGATTTAGAAGTGGCAAAAACAAGCAGAAAAAAGTGGTGGAAAGGGTTTAAAGTGGACAAAATGGGGTTTAAGTGGCAAAGATGTGTTAACATAGGTAAAATTGGTGTATAGTGGTCCTGACCCCCACATTGAGAACCACTGATCTAGAATATGACTGCTAGATATCACTAATATTCACAATTTTAATGCAATATTGAAAAAACCTGGTCAAACTTGACCTTTCTGTATTCAAACCCTTTTTAGAACTATGTCGACACACCAGCTACCTCTGCCTTGAGTGCACCAGTATATAGTCTTATGATCCTTTTTATTTTTTATTTTATTTTTTTTTGGCTAAGTAAATTTTGATTTTGCAGATATTTGAAGAAAGTACTAACAGTATTCAGGAAGTGTATGGTGAGTGCTGCAGACTGCCAGTGCTGGCATCCTCCAAACAGAAAGGTCCTGAAATACTGTTGTTACTGAGTTGTAGCTCTCCGGGTTTGTGTATTTTAGCTCATAGTTCACACACCTGCAACACCAGGTAATTTGTTATCTCTCCTTCTTACTTTCCAAAGACTTTCTCTCTTTCAGACTTGTGTAGACTCCATCTGAAGACCTTTTTCCTCTGTTTACTCTCCTCCATAGAAGAATCCTGACATGGCATGTCAAACATGCCATAAAAATCCCTCCGTTTTTTTAGTTTGGTCCTGTGTGCTGCAAGCAGATATGCTGAGCAGTATTGCATACATTTACTGTGACGTTTTGTGGCTTGCTTCCTCTTAAATTTCACTTGGTATACAACTTATGTCTGTACAGCCTTGCTTTCATTCCTCCTGGGAATTGGAAGAAAATGCATATGGTGTGCCAAAACAGAGGCCTGCAGACAGAAAAGTTAAGAGCTGTGAGTTTTCTGAATGCAGTGTACATTTTCATTTTGTTTTGGCTTGTTTTTTTTTTTTCTGCCATATTTTCTCTAGCAAAAGGCCCTCTTGGCATTGCCTTGTTTCCTTATCTGCACTCCAGCTTGTTTCTCCTTGTAGATCGCAGTTACTTCTATACTTGCCAAGTACTGTAAACAACCCCACTCTAAAATACTGAACTATCCCTTTAAGTTCATATAATATTACTGGTGTTATTTGAATGTTTTTCAGTGTAAATTCAATTTTGTTTAGTTGCAATTTTAGCAGGGTATTACCTTATCGACCATGGTTGCTAAGGCTTATCTTTATGAGCACAATGACTCTTTAAATAGCACTTGGACAAAAATCTGTGTGTGTTTGTCCACAGGGCTGTACACGGGGAAAATAAGCCGAGCAGTGAGAGATATTTTTCAGGTTGAAGGCTAAAGAAGAGAGCGAACACAGAAAAAGGAAGGAAGTGATTAGGGCTGGAAAATGAAGGGCACATAAAGAGAGGAAGCGAGAGGTGGAGAGGGAGGAAGCTATGAGGGCTAGACGCAGGGAAATAGAGCACAGATAGAAGTGTAGAGAGGACTATTTCAGCCCTTTTTTTTACACAAATAACACAATAGAGAAAACAATAAAGAACACTCTTAAAACTGGCACTAAAACCCACACAGATACAGAAGAGAAAGAGGCTTAGCTGTGTGTGAAATGAGTGTGGAGGTGTGGCGGTCACGCACTTAGCGATGAATGAGCCACTCAGCATTCCTGTTAAAGAAAGACCGTGTTATTTTAGGCCACACGTGTCTTTGTGTGAGCCGGACTCTGTCACTATTGTGTTTGTGTGTTTTGACATTCTTGAATAGGAAAGAATATGTAATGGTTTGGTTGAGGTTGCATGTGTGTGTGCTTGTGACTTTATCTGCACCACGAAGCTATTTTAACCAGTTTGTGAAGCCAGAACACCATCAGAAAATAACTTATGAGTGAAATAAGTGTTTTATAATGTGATTAAAGTTGGGGTTTAGTTCAGGTGATTTAACCTTTATAGCACAAAAACTTTTTTAAAGTGGCTGTGCGTGCCAGTGTCTTTGCACATGCCAGAACATCTTACACTCTCTAGTCCTCAGTCTGTCATCAAGAAGTTTGTCCCGTTGAAGCTTTCGGAGGCCGTCTGTCAGGCCGCTGATGCTGAGTGAGCCGGACTGTTCAGACAGCTGCTTCCTGAGGATGCTGTCGCTCCTTTCGTCAGGACTTTTTAAGGGTGTTTTATGTGGAATCCAACACTTGTTTTTCTCCTGGATGAGTGGTTGCTAACAGTTTCCCTGCCTGTTTCCCATCATCCAACACACCTGCACACACAGAGCTGAAGCTGACAGGCTGATTGAGCCGTGTTGAAGGAACTTTTATTCTGTTGCTGAAAACGTGGAATTTCCAGATTTGTTTCTTCACAATTGGACCTATGTTTAGTCTACACCATGTTCCAAATTATTATTAAAATCATATTTTTCTCTGATTTTCCTAAAAAGTCAATGCAGATGACTGTCATTTCAATTTTCAAGTCATAACCAGTTAGAGCAGAATTCAAATTTTATTGAACAAATTCCAATGATAACTTTTTTGTTCCAAAAAAAACCCCTCAAAATACACTGTTCCACATTATTAAGCACAACAGAGTTTAAAACATTTTATAGGTTGTAAAGAACTGAAAATGGTCATTTGTTGAATTTCCAGCATTAAGAGGTCATATTTACTGAAATCAAAGCTATTTCAATCAAAAACATCTTAACAGGCCAAGTTCCATGTTAACATAGGATCCCTTCTTTGATTTAACCTCCATAATTCTTGTATCTCACATTGATCTTGTGAGTTTTTTGAGTTTTTGCTTTGCAAGATGTCAGAATATCCTCCCATAGCTGCAGTTTTGATGTGAACTGCCTCCCACCCTCATAGATCTTTAGCTTGAGGATGCTCCAAAGGTTCTCAACAGGGTTGAGGTCAGGGGAGGATGGGGGCCACACCATGAGTTTCTCTCCTTTTATGCCCATAGCAGCCAATGACACAGAGGGATTCTTTGCAGCATGAGAAGGTTCATTGTCATGCATGAAGATAATTTTGCTACAGAAGGCACAGTTCTTCTTTTTGTACCATGGAAGAAAGTGGTCAGCCAGAAACTCTATTTACTTAGCAGAGGTCAATTTCACACCTTCAGGGACCCTGAAGGGACCTACGAGCTCTCTCCCCATGATTCCCGCCCCAAAACATGACCTCCTTGCTGACATCGCAGCCTTATTGGGGCATGGTGGCCATCCACCAACCATCCACTACTCCTCCATCTGGACCATCCAGGGTTGCACGGCAATCATCAGTCAACAAGACTGTTTGAAAATGAGTCTTCATGTATT
Source organism: Cheilinus undulatus (assembly GCF_018320785.1). Lineage (NCBI taxonomy): Eukaryota > Metazoa > Chordata > Actinopteri > Labriformes > Labridae > Cheilinus > Cheilinus undulatus. The sequence continues at coordinate 8,324,058 of NC_054873.1, read as the reverse complement.
TCTGGGCCCACTGTAACCATTTCTGCTTGTGAGCATTGGTTAGGGGGGGCTGATTAGTAGGTTTATGCATGACTGCAAGCCTCTGGAGGATCCTACCTTGAGGTTGGAGGGACTCCAGAGGCACCAGCAGCTTCAAATACCTGTTTGCGGCTTTGTAATGGCATTTTAGCAGCTACTCTCTTAATCTGATGAATTTGTCTGGCCTCATTATGCCTTTATCTGCACAAACCCATCTGTGCTCTGAATCAGCCACAGATTTCTTCACAGTACGATGATCACGCTTAAGTTTTCGTGAAATATCTAATGTTGTCATACCTTGACTCTGTAACTGTATACTAGCAGATTCACGCTGCACCTTACATGACTCAGGAAGTGCACGATGGAACAACAGCCTAGAAACCGAGTACCTGGTAATTTTTTTGCACAGTTGGATTGCTAGGTCGGCTGCATTTGCAGACTTGTAGACTGACGTTTATGAGTTGCTCTAGCAGACATTCCAAGCACACCTTTTACACCTTCTGTAGTGAAAAACTCTGAATAAAGTTTGTCTAACTGAATTCAGCCCAGCAACGGTTGGAATCAGACTGGGATCTTTGATTGGTGGGTCAGCAGACCAATCAGAGAGCAAAAAGGGGTTAATACCCATAAGGCCACTCACTTTAAAGTGGAATGCCCTGCTGGGAATACTTCAGGCCTAGCAGATGTTCAGACAGACAGGGAGCAGGTTCAAATGGAATATTTTCCTGACTAATGAAATGCAGTCAACTCTGAGCTTTTCCCAGCATTTACAGTGTGCCAGCTGATAGTATACATCATATAAAGTGACACGTTTAATCAGCTGCTGTACTGTTTGATTACATAACCATGAAAACAAGACTGAAAACTATTCATCAAGCTTTTCGGGATCCAGTGAGTGGAATTACTTCCCAGAGCTGGCGTGTCGGAGAATAATGTGAGCTAGATTTTGGAGAAGAAAAGCAGAACGCAGTCTGTAAAAATAGCCTGATACAACATTTCTAACATCATTCATTGCATCAGACTGAAATGAAAGAATAAAGTCAATCTCCGAGCACATTACGTGCCTCTTCTCATGCATACTGCCCTTTCTCTTCCATCACACTGGAGCCAGTTCACAAGGTTATCTGAAGTTGGGCGGACCCAGTGAGTGGTGCAATCACATCCCACATCTTAAAATATGTACCAGGATCGGGGTCAAGTGCAGACTCAGGCATACGGAGTGAGGAAATTATATCGATGTATTAAATGAGCGAGCAGCAGCGTCTGGAATGAGCTTGTTTCGGCAGCCAGACAGCCGTGCACTCAGAGGGGAGGAGACTTGGCAAGCTAAGAGAGAACCTCGGAGGCTTGTAGGAGAGGGAGCGTTTATATTTGTTTGTTACATGTCTGCATCTGTGTGTCGGGGTTTATTCTGAGTTCATAGTTAACAGGGAGAGAACGGCACAAGTGACAATCCCGCTTTGCATTATTTATGAGCTTGTTTGGTTTGCACACTGGACCGCACAAGTTTGCATGTGATTTCTGCAGACAGGGAGCTAAATTGCTGAAGAATCATGCTCATTTCATCAGCATATAAACCAAATAATAATGGTAATATCATGTTACAGCCATAGTGGCTCCCACCACAACAATCACTCTTATTATCCTGCATTCATTATTCAGGGAGTGAATTAGCGAAGGGAAGATTTAAGCTTTAATTGGTCTTCATTTGCATGCATCTGTTGTCGAGTGGGTTCTCTCATTCGTCTTCCATCCCGACGTCGGAAACACAGAAGGAAGGAAGGAAGAGAAGGGAAAAGTAGGACATTTACACAGCTCGACACAATGGAGGGTGTCTGTCTTTAAAGAGTCCTTTAATAACCCACTTCCACAGCAAGGACACTTTTTATCAAGGATCCAAAACACTCAGATGCTATTAATTAAAACAGCTGTTAGTGCTGCACTCTTACTGATGTTTTTACTGTAGTGCAGATGTGTCTCAGCCGGTTTGTTTATTCTAGTGGCTAATACTGTAGCCCAAAACAGTCACTGAGCTGTAACAGCTGAAATGAATGTATTAAAATGTATGGAGGCCCATTTCTGCCACTCAATAAAGAAAAATGTGGAATCTTGGCCATAAAAAACAAAGAAAATCCTATGACAACATTGTGAGATAAAAAGTCAAAATTCTGAGATAAAAAGTCAAAATTATGAGATTAAGGTCAGAATTATCAGATAAAAAGTCAAAATTATGAGATTAAAGTCAGAATTATCAGATAAAAAGTCAAAATTATCAGATGAAAAGTCATAAATATGAGATAAAAAGTCATAATTTTGAGATTAAAATTCAAAATTATCAGATGAAAATCAAAATTATGAGATTAAAGTCAGAATTATCAGATAAAAAGTCAAAATTATTAGATGAAAATTCATAAATATGAGATACAAAGTCATATTTTTTTTTTTTTAAGATTTATTTTTGGCCTTTTTGCCTTTATTGGATAGGACAGTGGATAGAGTCGGAAACAGGGAAGAGAGCGGGGAGAGACATGCAGGAAATAGTGCCACGGGCCGGATTTGAACTCGGGTCGCCTGTGTATATGGCACGCACCTTAACCACTCAACTATCGGCGCGCCACAAAGTCATTATTTTGAGATTAAATTCAAAATTATCAGATAAAAAGTCAAAATTATGGGATGAACGTCTAAATTATGAGATAAAAGTCGAAATTACGTGATAAAAAGTTGAAATTACGAGATAAAAGTCGAAATTACGAGATAAAAAGTTGAAATTATAAGATAAAAAGTTGAAATTATGAGATAAAAAATTGAAATTATGAGATAAAAGTCTAAATTATGAGATAAAAAGTCAAAATTACGAGATAAAAATTCTAAATTATGAGATAAAAGTCGAAATTACGAGATAAAAAGTAAAAATTAAGAGATAAAACTTGAAATTATGAGATCAAAAGTTGAAATTAAGAGATAAAAAATTAAATTATGAGAAAAAAAAGTCATTATTATGAGATTAAAGTGAAAATTATGAGATAAAAAGATCATAATTATGACTTTTTTATCTCATAATTTCCACCTTGTATTTCAGAATTATGACTTGTGAATTCTTTTCCAAGAACTGCCATACTTTGACATTTATATTTTGTATTTGGCAGAAATAGGCTTCCACAGTAATGACATTGTATTGAAATACATGCACCTTAATATGGAGTTGGCTCCCCTTTTGCAGCTATAAGAGTCTCAACTTTTCTTTGAAGGCTTTCACTATGATTTCAGTGTTTCTGTGGGAATTTGTGTCCATTCATTCTGTAGAACATTGATGAGGTCAGGCACTGATGATGGACAAGAAGGCCTGGCTCACAGCCCCTGCTCCTGTGTCATTTTGGTATTTGCAGCACTTTACTTCAGCTGTTCCAGCTTTTTGCAGCACTTTTCTCCCCTTTGCAGCAGGTTTATACCATGAATCTTTAAGGGACCTTTGCACTATAATTTACATCCTCTCTTGCTTTGCAGCATGCATATTTTTTCCGATATTAACAAATCAACATTTGCATTTCGGTTGCCCTCGTCAGCTGTCTCATGAAAGCTTGCCAATCACTGTTTTAGTGTCATCACAGAGAGAGAGGAAAAAAGCAAGGTCAGAAGCAAGAACACTCTGAGTCTATGAATTATCCAGAAGTGAACATCCCAGCGCTTCTCTCTGAAGCCTCAAAGTAAAACAAACTTTCAGGGTGAAATCTTACAGCAGGAGAAGCAGAGAAAGCAGCTTCACTACTGATGAAAATCCCAGCAGACTGAGAGCAGCTCAGTCAAAACATGTTGAGAGAGAAACAGCTCTCATTTTCTCTCTTCTCTTTGCTGCAGTTACTCTGCTACTGCACTAGTGATTCAAAACTTACGCTGTATGATGGGAGTTTTATAAAAGTGTACGGGTTTGATGCCTTGGCAGGTCAATAGTAACACAAGGGCACTATGATCAGGATTATAACCTTAGTGTACATTCTTTCTGTTAAATTCACACTAAAACAAGGTGTATGGAAAAGAGGCATACTGATTATAAATTTAAAAACATAGAGTAAGAGTTGTGTTAGTAGTAGATAAAGTTGACCAGAAAGCTCTGACATAGAAGTGGGTGATAATAATAATTCTATATCTATATACTGTAGTATTTAAACAGTGTTTTCCCACCGAAAATAAATGATTAGTCCCATGTAAACACGCCATATTGACCATAAACAAAAAAAAGGGTAGAAATAGGCGCTATTTTGGCTTAGTGACAGGAATTGGTACTTCTACTTCTCACATCTTTTGGCAACCTGTGGAGTTGTTTTCTGCTGACCAGTCAAACACATGCAAGTTTGAGGAACCTCAGATTATTTATTTTGTTAAATATAGATGCTTACTTCAGCCGTAAATGCTGCTGATGAGTGTCCAGAACCTAAAAATCAAAACAGCAGACCTAAAGCCTCAAAAACAGCCTTTAAAAGTTTCAGCCAGATGATAACAGTGTGTCATAATAACATCTCTGATACCGTAAACATAGCCTGCCTGGTGTTGTCAGATGTTTGAGTGTATTTTTAAAGCAGAAATTATAGCTAGTTTTGGTTTGCACTGGACAAAGACTGGTGATTTATCACTCTGACACAGGCAGCATGCCATTCGCCACAACCACAGTTTTATTAAATCTTTATATTCTTTACAAATGTTTATTTTGTGTCCAGTGAAAATAATGATGATTAATAAATCAGTTTAGACAGGTATCACTGTGTGGCTGAAGTGATTTAAGAATTTAAACATTTGATTTTACTTCCCAGACCCGGCATGTACATATGAGGACATTTGGCTTTTCTACAACTTTTTCATAATTTCTGCTGTTTGAATTTTGGAGATGATTGTCCAGAATTTCCACTGAAGTTTCAGATGTTTGCTTGAAATATTTTGCAGTGAAATTAGCATGGATTCTTTTGGCAGTTTGTTTGGATATTTTGGGTCATTGGCTTGGATTATTTCCATAGAAATTTTAGTGAGGTGTTTGTATATTTTTTTTACTTCTATTGGAAGTTTTGGGGGAAAGTTGCTCATATATTTGTTGGCATTTTCGTGGGAAATTTGTTTAGATGTTTGATAGATTTTGTTTGGAAATTTTACAACATTTTCATGGAAATTTTGGGAACAAAGGTATTTCTCATTTTTGGAAACTTGATGGTGAAACATTTTAAAGAGGAATTTTCTTTGAAATTTTGGAAAAATTGTTTGAAATTTTTCTGGAATTTACATGGAAGTTTAAGAGTTTATATGGATATTTTGAGGAATTTTCCCCTAAATTTTCATGTATTTTCATGGAAATTCCAATGGTTATATTTGTATATTTTGGAGAATTTGATTGGAAGTATTGTGGCTAAGTCGCTAATGAATTCTTGACTTTTTCATGGAAAAGTATGTTTGGGTTTTTGGGACATAGTTTTGTAGGATTTTCATGCATATTCATGCCAATTCAGGGAAAACAAAGATTTGTTGAATTTTGGAAAATTTTGGAAAAAAAATTAGGAGGCATTTCCTTTGAAATTTTGGGGAATTTGCTTGAAAATATTTAGAGATTTACATGAAAATTTGAAGAATTTGTCTGGATATTTTCTGCCATTTTTTATGGGAATTTGGGAAGAAAGGTATTTGATATTTTTGGAAACTTGGTGAAACATTTTAAAGAGGAATTTTCTTTGAAATTTTTCTGGAATTGACATGTTTAAGAGGCGTTTATATGGATATTTTGAGGAATTTTCCCATAAATTTTGGAGAGTTTAATTGAAAGTATAGTGCTTATGAATTCTTGACATTTATATAGAAAATCTATTTTAAAGATAGTTTTCTGGGATTTTTAGGCATTTTCATACAAATTTGTGTGAAAAAAAATTATAATTTTGAACATTTTGTAAGAAATTGGGAGGCATCTACTTTGAAATTTTGAGGAATTTAAAAATTTTTTTTTTTTTTAGAGATTCACTTGGAAATTTAAAGGAATTTGTTTGGATATTTTTGGGAACTTGCTTGGAAATATTCGCATTTCAGACAGGACAATTTCCTAGAAATTCTGAAACTTTAGTATAAAACATATATTCCAAAACTGATCCAGTGCTGGATTTTCAGCAGAAACAGGACCTTCAGGAGATTTGTGGATATCATTTCTGGTAAAACTACTTCCTGTTCAGAGACAAGGCTGAGCTTTTAAACTTATCAGAGCCCAAAATAAGTGGGAGAAACCAAAAATGCATCAAAAATAGAAGCTCAGACTTTAGGAGGTTGTTAACTCATGTGGTTCAGCCGCCTGCTCTAACAGCTAAAGTCAGTTATGACTTGTTAAACTTGTTGTGGCATCTCTCCACGGTGATAATGTGAGTTCAGAGCTGAGAAAGTCTTAAAGGCAGTGGGTGAACAAGCCAGAAATTTTATCAACACTAAATCAGGAAAAAGTCCCAAAACAAGAAATTAATGTGATAGTTTCAGGTCAGGATGAAGAGGGAAAAAAACTCTAAAAGCTGGATTATGTTTGGTGAGATAATTAAACAAGACAGGCTGTTTAGCTTCACAGAAATGTGATTTTAGTGGTGGAAAAAATGACCCAAATAATTTATTTCAGCACAATTTTACACAGCGAAGAGTGGCCTGCTTTCAAGACTTCACTGATAAAGTAGTTACTTCATGGAATCAGCAAAATAATACGCTTACCTAAGGTAAAAATCGACTTTATGCTGAATGGTTCATGGCAGAAGAAGAGGGTTTCAGGATTTCTTAATTGTTTAATCATTTTTAGAAATAATGTAAATCTAAAAAATAAGACAATTCTGTAAAAGATAATGGGTCAAAATTCCTCCACTGCAATGTGAAAGACACCATGGCAGTTATTGTAAAGCTTGCTTGTGGTTGTTGCCGCCAAAGGAACAACCAGAGATTAGGTTTAGGGGGCAGTGACTTTTTCACACAAGACCAGGTAGGTTTGGATAACTTTTTTCAATAATTAAGGAAATCATTATTGAAAAAATGCATTTTGTACCTACTCAGGTTATCTTTATCTGATATGAAAAATATGTTCGATGATGTGAAACATTTAAGTGTGACAAATGTGCAAAAAAAAAAAAAAAACAACAAAATCAGGAAAGGGGCAAACACTTTCTGACAGCACTGTAGATAGAGGCCAAAATGTATACTCACAGCAACATAATAGAGTATAAAGTAGAGCTCCAGCTCTAACTCAGCACATCGGTGAGATGTAGGAGCATGTGCCATTTCAAGATCTCTGTCGGGATGTAAGGTCCAGGGTGTTTTAAGGAGTAAAAGAGCAACAGAATCATCTTCACTCCATGTTTTCTCTGTAGTGTGAGTATTAAGAAGTGTTGCAATGAATGGAGAAATAAATGCACTGGATTCAGTATGCAAGGTTTGAGTGTGTGCCATTTTTTTGTCGGATTGTTTTTGCTTGGTTGTTAGCTGTGCAGATGGCAAAAAGACCGCGTCTGATACTGCAAAGGGGAAATCCATGCTAACTGTATACAAGATGCACGCTAACTGCTCAGCTGAGCAAGCATTGCCCTCTATAGTTTACATTTATGTAAATGAGGAGGAGTATTCAAAATTCGGTGCAAAATTCCTCCACTCAGATGCAAATCTGCCTCATTACAAATAACACCTAATCAACAAAGGTAAGAGCTAACTGCAACAGGCAGTAGAAGGTGTAATTTAACACCAAATGAAACCAGGTATTAGACTGGCACTACTTCTCTCTGTCCCTCTCATTTGTCACTATTGTGTATCCTCAGATCAAGTTTTTAACAACAATGCGCATAAGCCTCTTTAGAATAACGTTTCAAATTATAATCAGAGTATTTGAGGAGCAGTGGTGTGTTTGACATGCCATTTATGTTTTACAGTTTGAAATCAAGCAGCATGCTGTAATATCTGACGCCTTTGAATAAATCAGGTCAATAAAAAAAAAGGTTACAGATGGGTTTCCACCTTTATAGTTTACATAGAGGAAATTATATATTTGATATAACCTTTTTGCCCCTTTGCTACAGCTATTTATCTGTAAACTGTTTGTGCTTCCTGGACAATGAAGAAAGCAAAAAGCACGGCGTGCACTAGAGGCTGACATTTATTGGTGATTCCCAAAGATCACAGGATTCTTGTGGAATTTCCCATGGGATGGGAGTCATTTTGATCACATGGTTGGGATGGGACAGGAAAAATGTAAGCAGGAATGGGCGGGAGCAGGAACTGTAACATTAGAACAATTTTTACATAGAAATATGCACATAAAGTCATTTTTTACAGCAGAAAATGAATGTACCACCATGTACTGAGCACACTTAGCACTTAGTTTTCTTTCAGTGCACCAACACTGCGATGCAAGTCAAACGAACTACAATTACAACACTGGAAACAGCACGGCTACAGCCGACACTTCCTCCAACAATGCAAGCAACAACCCTTTTTTTTTTTCTTTTTTTTTTTAAGATTTATTTTGGGGCTTTTTATACCTTTATTGACAGCAGAGGACAGTGGACAGAATCGGAAACAGGGATGAGAGAGCTGGGGAGAGACGAGTGGGAAAGTGCCACAGGCCGGGTTCGTGCCGGGGCTGTGTACTTAAACCGCTAGGCCGCCTGCGTGGTCAGTCAGAACTTGCAGGAAAGATGCAAATTTTTGGAAAGTTCATGGGAGTTAAGCGTGATGGTGCTAACACATCCTATATATATTTTTAACTATTTAAATGAGCGGGATGGGACAGGAGTAGAACAAAAGGGAGACTGGGATGGGAGCGGTAATGTTCTTCTGGGAGTGGAATGAGATGGGATCTTTTTTTTTTTTTTTTTTTCACTCTGGTTTGCTGATGGTAAACTTGAAGACACCAGAGCACTTCTGTCACCGCGATATTAACAGTACCATTACATCTCTAGTAGTTTGCAGTCAGACATTGCATTGCATCAAGAAAAAAGTAACTCATACACTCTAACTGTTAGCTCACCTGTTAGCTTACCTAAAATGCTTCTGTAGTGTTTTCCTTTGAACATAGTTCACTGTGATTCCTCTGATCCTCTGCAGACTGGTGAATCAGTGCAGAAACATTCTTTACTCTACAACAGAGCATGATATCACTGACTAATGGCCTTTTTCAGCGTGCATATAAAGACATATCCATCTTAAACTTGAACATGCTCATCATGAGCTTGGCACTTAAATCACTGAGTACAATCACTGTGGCGTTGAGTGGAACCTAATCAGGCTCTCATTTCTCACTGCCACTTTGCACAGCTGCATTTCTATGCTATATCAGGACATAATATTGATGTTTCACTCTTTTTTTGTAATAAACACAGATGGAAATAGAAAAATCAGTGCAATCAGAGGATGTTTTTAAATCTTTATTCACCATATGATGTGTTTTAGGTGTTTTTTGAGCTGAAATAGAAGGAAACAAGCAGGTTTGTGAGGAAAATCTGGGGTCCACTTTTCTGACACTCACATTTTCTCCATTGTACCAAAGAATCTTTCCTCTCATTGGTCCAAACTCGTGGCTTTGTTGGTCGTACCTGGCTGGCATTTTGTCTGTCGTGGTTTCCCTCATTGGCTCTCTCTCTGTTCTGGTCGATGCTCATGTGGCCCTTGATGTTGTTTCTCCTGTTGGACAGCATGAAATCTCCCCCCGTCCCTTTGCCGTGAAGCTCCTCCTCTTCGCTGACTTCTCCACATGGCTGACCCGCTCTCCTCTGTCTTCCTGTAGGCTAGCCACACTGGTATGCGCTCGTACATTTACAAGCAGAGCTCTGTGATTGGCTCGCAGGCGGAGCACACGGGGATGCGGACGTATTACTTCAGCGCTGACACCCAGGAGGACATGAACACCTGGCTGAGGGCCATGAACCAGGCCACGCTGATTGAGAACCACACGGATGCTCTCATCAGGTACGCCTGCATACTATGATACTGAACACATCATTTTCATGTATTTGCCATCTATATCAAGATTATATTTAATGCCAGCAACATATACAAGAGCTCTCTAAGTCACTTGGCACACATTAACACCTTTTTTAAATTTGGACCAGAAAATCCCTTTTTAAAACAAGATTTGATTTACTATTACTGCGAAAAAACATGGATTTCTCTACCTTGAGCTCCCTCTTGTGTTTGTTTCTTGTATAAGGTTCTCATGTTTTAAAATAAAACTGAATGATCTGGATAAAACATATACAGTTGCAAGAAAAAGTATGTGAACCCTTTGGGATTTCTTGGATTTCTGCATAAATTGGTCATAAAATGTGTTCTGATCTTCATCCAAGTCACAACAATAGATGAACACAGTCTGCTTAAACTTATACCACACAAAAAAATGATATGTTTTCATGTTTTTATAGAACAAACCATGTAAACATTCACAGTGCAGGGTGGAAAAAGTATGTGAACCCGTAGGCTAATGACTTCTCCAAGAGTTAATTGGAGCCAGGAGTCAGACAACCTGGAGTCCAATCAATGTGATGAGATTTTAGCATTTATTTTCTTACCTAAACCTACCAAATCATGGTAGTGTGTTCTCTGCACTCTGCTGAACCTGGGGTCCCTGCTTTCTACAGCTGAGAGACAGAATAGCTACAGATGCAGATGTCTGACGAAAACTACATTACATCTTAGTCTAGTTTTAGTCATCTTGACGAAAACTAAACTTAGTTTAAGTCATAAAAGATCTGGTTTTTTAAGTCTTAGTCCAGTTTATGTCATGGAAAAAAAGGCTGTCGACGAACATTTTCAGTCATAGTTTCAGTCGATGAAATTAACACTGAAGGGCACGTCCTACCCTCCACCTATTTTCCAGTTAGGTAAAATCATAAACTTAACCTCTTATCCAATCACCAGTCACCATCATCTGAGCGAGCAAGCTTGCCGTTTCCCCAGACAACTATGCTAGCTTAAGTCAAATCTGAATAATGTCACAAAATGAAATAAACAAGCAAACAAAATCAACCCAGCTCATTTATATAGTAGACATCTAGATGCCTTCTTGGATGCTTAGAACCTTTTTATATAGAGCCTAGTTTACTTCAAGGCAGCTGAAGACATGGTAGGGACATGTTAGTGTCTTCTAGTGTGCTTATACTACAGGAAGTCCATTGGTTATGGATAACTGTAAAGTAGTGCTTTCCTTCCAAGCTGCCTATGTGTACTAGCTACCTGCCAGACAGCCTGTTGGTTGTGGATAACTGTAAGGCAGTTAGGCAAAGTTTGCATTTTCCTTCTAGGCGGCACGTATATAACCTACCTAGGTTATACCATGGGCAGCCTGCACTGTAAACCTGGATTTTGTTTCTAATTAAACTTTTTAGCAATAATTACTTATTCTTTCATGTTTTGTCAAAAAAACGTTGACATTACTAAATCAAATTAGTTGTCTGTATTATTCAGCTGAAAGATGCAATGCAATGATCATGTTAAGGTGAGATAACAGTATGTTTAGTTCTTTAAGGGGGGGGGCTATTTCAAAATTTCAAAAAAACCATGGGTGAGACTGTCGGTGAATCTGTTGGCACCAACAGGCAATGCTTTCATCATGACAGTCCACATGTAGCAAAGCCAAAGCTTTGCCTCACTGTGTCTCCACCCCACCAGGGAGTGAGTAATCAGCAAATTAAATTTTGGGAGTGATCCGGATCAACGTCTGGATCCAGGAATGTTTTTAAAAGATTCTTCACAATTGGGAGATAGGACTAATGGCAAAGGTCTGCGCTCTCTGGTTGCTTTTCTAGTTTCATATATTTTTAGGTAAGTTAAACTTAGCTTGATATGTCATACAACTTAGACTTAATTTATGTGAACTAATGATTTTTAGTAGACTACTAATATACACTTAATATGCCTACTGCATAAAATTAAGGTTCTGTGTTAGTACAACTTGACTTCTTTAGTATCAGCTTGTGTGAAAACTAAAGTGGTATAAGGTAATTGGTTTACTCGTGCTCATTAGTAATGTCAGCTAAATCGGGTTTAGAGTGTGGAAGGAAAGGGCTAACTATGCCTAGCTGCCTTACAGTTATCCACAACCAATGAGCTTCCTGCCAAGTAGCCAGTGTAAGCCACCTGGAAGACACTACCATGTCGCTACCTTGTCTTAAGCTGCCTTGAAGTTTGCTTGTTTGTTTTGATTTGTGTCATTATTCAGATTTGACTTAGGGTAGCTAATATTTGTACTTTTGCCTCATGCAGAAGCTAGCAAGCAAGTTAGCTAGCATAGTTGTCTGGGAAAGTGGCAAGCTCACTCGCTCGATAGGGTGGTGATTGGTAGATAGTTAGCGCGTGATTGGAAGGTGGTTGGAGGGCGGGCTGTGCCTTCCAGGTGAAGTTGAGGGCAAAAAAAACACCATGGAGCAGGGAATCACTCCCGCGACTCCCCACTACCCTCTGTGTCATTTTTTTGCTTTTCACTGTGATTGAGAGCCCCCTGGTGGTTAAATTCACATACCTCGTATTTAAAAAAGGAGCTCTAAAATAGCAAGACCGCTGTTTTCAGAAGAACAAACACTTTTAAGGACCCTGGATTTCGCTGAGAGTTTTTTGGAGATATGTGGAGCATAAAACCTGAATGCTGCTTCTCTTTGTTTGCTTCTAACTCTGGTGACAACCAACAGACCTGTACCAGGTAAACTGAGTGGTCCGGATGTTCACTTTAACTGATGGATGCATATATATTTTGGCCCAAATCCATCCAGTGCAGCCCTTTCATCTGCAGTTATTAAATCTTGATGCAGAATGTGCATTTTTTTCTAAACAAATATTTGCATAGCCATTAAAAATGTCATAAAAGCCAGCATAAACAAGGTGCAATCATAGCAGGGGAAGAGCTGATATTTCACTGTATGAGATAGATGTAACTCTTACTTCTTTTAAACACTTTGTGCCATCACAGGGATGCCATTTGTGTCCTTTTTTTGCCTCTGTAGATGACACTGACTCCTGGAAAACATCCCATTAAACCGTCTCATCTTAAAGCCATATGACCAGTTTTTTTGGCTTGTTTGTTTGCCTTCAGCTCTGATGTCGAGAAACGCTTCTTGCTCAACGCTCTCTCTCCATGTATTATTCATGTGTAAACTGCAGGAGGTGGCCCAGATCAAATATGTCCCATCATTCACTGGCAGCCTCACAAACCCAGAGCTGGCTCTCTGTCGCTTTCATTTTTGCTTTTCGGGAAGAGGATGTCCCACAAGAGTGCTGGAGCTGTTCATGAGTGACAGAAGGGAAACCCAGCTTTAGACAGCTTCCTCTTGAGATAAATCTAGACCAATTTTCACCCATTGTCATGGCAGTTAATTCATTATTTTTTGTGTATATTAGTTGTGTAATAGATTGGACAGGGCAAGATCACTCTCCACATTTCACACCACAGGGAAATCTGACAAGATAATCTTATGAATCATCTGATAACTGGGCCTGCTGCTGACTTTGGTTGCAAGGTGGGACTCTGGCCCAAAACAAGCGTGATTATTCCTGCACATTCCCACATTTTTGTCTACAATTCTTTAACTTTTGCACTGTTTAAGAACAGTAAAAGAGGTCACGTGCTGTTTTGTTTTTTTTTAATCACATCATCTCTGCTCTTCACAGACCATCTGAAAAGCTGCACACGATGCAGCAGCACGCTGTCCCACAGACAAACCACATAAACCACCACAAGTCCAAAGCCTTGGACTCTGACGCCATCAGGCCCATCGTCCACGAGGTTCTGTTAGAGCCCATACACCGCGATGCAGACGACCGCTGCAGCTTCCACAAAGACTCTCCAGGCAACACCATGTTAGGAAGCACAGCCCTGGAAATGGACACTCACACCTCCCTCCCTTCTAACCCCGCCCCCTCATCCATCCCGCAGCCAGACCACGTGTCGGCTTCGGCGCCCGTGTCCAGGGTTCCATCCAGGGCGCCGTCACGAGCCGCCTCCACACTGCCTTCCAGTGTCTGCACAAGGAACGGCCTCGTGTCCACGCCCAGCCCCATCCTGGAGCCCAACGGGATAGCAGCGGGAACGTACCAGAGGGCCCCGCCTGCACCCTCTGCGGACACACACAAGCAGATGCACAGGAGGAGCACTCTGGAGCAGGTGGAGCAGTGGGTCCAGGTCCAGAAGGCTGAGCACAGAGGGTAGGTCACAGGCATCTATTCTAGGTGTTTAATTACCACTGATTATTTCAGATACGATACAACATGACATGGCATGGCACGACAAAACATAACAAGATATGATATGATCTAACATGGCATAACCAACACTTCAAGGCAAAGCATGGCCCGGCATGGCTTGGCATGGCATGGCATGGCATGGTGAGATACAGTACAATATGATTTAGTATGATACAATAAGATACACTTGATTGTTTCCTTGTTGAAGTTTGTCTTGGAGTCAAAGTGCTGCACTCATACAGCAGCCGCCACAGCATTAAATAGAACAGTTAGGAACAATTATCCACAAAGCATGAGTAGCACACACCAGTTAACACACACAAATGAACAGACACACAACAAATACCAATATTTTAGTTTCTAGCTTCATAGATCAGACATATCATCATCTATTTCAGCCACTTGGCACTAACAAATACCCTGGTTATTAAAACACCCCCTTATGTTTCTCACTCAGCCCTCCATCCAGAGACAACACCCTCCCTCGTCGGACACCGCCCACCCAGCACAAATTCACCTCCACGGACTCCTACCAGACGCTGCCAAAGACCCCTCGTCAGAGCCCGCTCCCCTCCCGACTCGGCGAGTACAAGTACGCCCAGGACCGCCTCAGCCACTTCCGCCTCACCCCCGAGCAGGGCGGCACGGGGTCCAACACCGTTTGGCAGCTGTACGAGTGGCAGCAGCGGCATCAGTTCCGTCACGGCAGTCCCACGGCGCCACTCTACACTCCTGCCCCGGATTACCCGTTCGGCCCGCGCCCGCCATCCACCGTGCCCCCTTCCTCGTCTGCGCCAAAGTCTGAGGGGCTGACCAGGTGTGTGTCGGTGCCACCTTCAGCTGCAGACATCCCTCCACCTGGTCCTCCACCTGGGATGAGCAGAACCCTCTCGCCCACACGTAGGCCGCACACGCCGGCTGAGCGGGTGACAGTCAGACCCATGGGTGATCGGTCAGTGGTGGACATCCCCTTCACCATCTCCCCCCGCAGGAGTAAATCTCAGATGCTCAAGGTAAAACACTGAAGCAGAACTTCAGAAAAGTGAAGCTTTTATTTCAGCAGCAAATTTTCATTTTTCAGTTTGTTTTTAAACTATTGTCTGTGGTGAAGTAGCTACAAATGTTCACAATTTCTTGAACAAATTTGTTTATTTACAGTCAAGGGAAAGAGATAAGAGGTTAGAAAGGATCCTAAATGAGTGAAATAACCCAGAAGTTTTCAGGTGTCTAACCTGATAAAAGCCGTTCAAATGCCAAAGATAAAGAAAGGAGCTTCACCACGTCCTTTTTATCATCTCTTCCAGCACAGGATTCACTTTAAACATCACATTGCTTGTATCTACTTCACAAATCTGGTAGAAATCATACAGACTGAGCTGGCCTTTAGATGAGCTCAGGCCCTGCGAAGTGGATGCTGATGTATGACTTTGGCTTGCATGGTAGAGTTTTAACTTGCATTTGTAGATGCAGTGATGTGCTATGTGCACTGAGTGGTTTTCTAAAGGGTAACTGAGCCAACATTGTGATATCCATCACAGAATGATGACGATTTTAAAGCAGTGCTACATGGGGGGTCAAAGGTCACTTGCATTCATTAATGGTTTTTTGGCATCACCCCTTATGTTCAGAGGTTTCTCCAGATTCTCTGAATCTTTTGATAAAATGATGGACTATAAATGGTGAACTCTGTAAATTCCTTGATAGTCCTCATTTTGGAATCTTTTTCACAAAGTGTCGGGCCATTTTCCTTTGCAGTATTTAATGAAGTATAGAGCCCAACTAACCTGACACGCCAGATGGATTTGTTTCACGCATCCATCTGGTAAACCACGCATAGACAGCAAGCCTTTGAAAAAAACTCGCAGGGTGATTGGATGAACGTTCTGTCTGTCACATCTTTACGGGCCAATCAGAGCAACAAAACACGTGACGTCATAGCCCCAAACTGAGGTGCGCCACTACTGCCAACTAAACTCCATAGAGAACTACATAACGTGAACCATGAGGACTGTAGACATGTCAGTACACGACTTTTGTCATTTTTGAAAAGAAAACAACTCACTGCTGTTCTTTGTTGTTCTTTTGACAAAGAAATCTTGTCAACTTCTGTTAACACTGGAGCTTTAGCAGCATCCACGCTAATCTCTTCCACCATAACAGCACCGGCCTCTTGTTGCTGCTTGCTTACATCACGACTCCGCCTCGCCCAAAAGTACTGCCCCTCAACGCTGATTAGTCATGTCACTTTCTATCCGGGCCCAAATGGTTCAGCTGGGAGCTTTGCAAGAAAGATTCACCAGTGAAAAACATGGAAACAGGCAAATTTATCTGCTTTGCAAGGATAGAGCTCAACACCATTGTTTATTATGAATGACTGAGCTATTCAGGAGTGCTCCTTTTATAGCCAATCATGGTACTATGACTTGATACCCATTAACCTCCTTACCTGTTGAATGATCCAGGTGACTTTGAGCAATCCACAACTTTCCCAATCTCTTCCTGCCACTGTCCCAAATTTTTTGGAACTTGTCACAGGCATCATATTCAGATTGTTTATATCAAAATAATAATAATAGTAAATCAGATCATTTTTAGAATAAGATACCTTGTGTTTGTGCTGTGTTCAGTTGAATATAGTTTTAAAAGGATTTAACAATCACTGTATTTTGTTTTTACTCACATTTTACACAATTTCCCAACTTTTTTTGAAATAATTATAGGATATACAACTTAGATACTTTTTTAAAGAATGTAGGTGGGTGGTAATAGGTAATATGGGTGCCTCATTCAACAGCATCTCCTCTGTTGCCTGGATTGTATAAAATTCATTTAGTCTTTCTGGCTGTGTGTACCATTTATTCTCTTTTTTTTTAATTTTTGTTAAATGCCAAGTGAAAAACATCAAATAGTCTAGTTTGTCATGCAGAACCGTGTCAGTCATTGTGACAGTGTGGGCTGGATGTTGGATGTGTGCTCCACTGAACAGAATAATTGTTTTAGTGCCACAGGGTGACACCGCAGACAAATCCTCAATGCATCCTCTCAGTGAAATAACCTCAGCTGTCAAAGCTCTCAATCAAAAATAAACTCTTTTCAAAACATAAACCTAATATTTAATATTCAGTTTACTACCTGAATGATAAAACATTAGTCACATGGACACAAACTGATAAAAAATTAGCAGCTCCATTTGTATTTGCATATCACATTTTGTGAGTGAAACACTTACAAATATGCAAATTTACACCCACTCTCCTACAACCAGAAGCAACTTCATTTTGCCCAGAGAGAGAGGGGAAGAAAACTGTTTTGTTATCAAGGTCATGTGGGATTCTGCATCCTCTACAACATGATTTTTAGCCTTTGGGTGACATTGTGTTTGCCACAACACACATTGTCTTAATTGGATTAATCTTAATGTTAGTTTGTAAAATCAGACAATATAAAAAATGTGTTTTTATTGTGTGGCTTTTGTGTTTTCAGGCTTCCACTATTGAGAGACGGTCGATGCCTCCATCTGGATACATGACACACACAGTCAGTGCACCCAGTCTCCACGGCAAAACGGTATGAATAATTTATACGTCAACAGCAATGTCATGCAGATGTTAAGGTTTTAACTAACTAGATATAAGGTTTTCATGAAGTTGCCTTTTTTGTCTCTAATCTGATTTTTTAGCAGAAATCTCAAAGAAGTAAGGTTAAATATCGTAGTTATCAAAGACAGTAAACAACGTTTGCAGCATTTTCTAATTGTGCAATACAGTCAAAGGGCCAATCCCATTTCTACTTCTTAGCCCTTCCCCTTCATCTACCCCTTCCTCTTGAAACGGAGTGGTAAGGGGTAGGGAGGAAAACCTTCCCTAAATAAATGAGACGCCAGTTGATTGCTGTGCATCATCATCACACATTGCTGATAAACAGCTCGTCACTGAAGGTGGCAATAAAGCTCCGACCATCTCGTTCATACTATGGATCTCCATGTTGATCTTCTCCATGCACACTATATTGCCAAAAGTATTCACTCACCCATACAAATAATTGAAATCAGGTGTTCCAATCACTTCCATGGCCACAGGTGTATAAAATCAAGCACCTAGGCATGCAGACTGTTTCTACAAACATTTGTGAAAGAATGGCTCGCTCTCAGGAGCTCAGTGAATTCCAGCATGGTACTGTGATAGGATGCCACCTGTGCAACAAGTCCAGTGGTGAAATTTCCTCGCTCTTAAATATCCCACTGTCAACTGTCAGTGGTGTTATAACAAAGTAAAAGCAATTGGGAACAACAGCAACTCGGCCACCAAGTGGTAGGCCATGTAAAATGACGGAGTGGGGTCAGCAGATGTTGAGGCGCATAGTGTGCAGAGGTCGCCAACTTTCTGCTGAGTCAATCGCTACAGACCTCCAAACTTCATGTGGCCTTCAGATTAGCTAAGAACAGTGTGTAGAGAGCTTCATGGAATGGGTTTCATGTCTGAGCAGCTGCATCCAAGCCATACATCACCAAGTGCAATGCAAAGCATCGGATGCAGTGGTGTAAAGCACGCCGCCACTGGACTCTAAAGCATTGGAGACATGTTCTCTGGAGTGACGAATGGCTCCATCTGGCACACTAATGGATGAGTCTGGGTTTGGTGGTTGCCAGGAGAACGGTACTTGTCTGACTGCATTGCACCAAGTGTAAAGTGTGGTGGAGTGGGAATCATGGTGTGGGGTTGTTTTTCAGGAGCTGGGCTTGGCCCCTTAGTTCCAGTGAAAGGAACTCTGAATGCTTCAGCATACCAAGAGATTTTGGACAATTCCATGCTCCCAACTTTGTGGGAACAGTTTGAGGATGGCCCCTTCCTGTTCCAACATGACTGTGCACCAGTGCACAAAGCAAGGTCCATAAAGACATGGATGAGAGAGTTTGGTGTGGATGAACTTGACTGGCCTGCACAGAGTCCTGACCTCAACCCGATAGAACACCTTTGGGATGAATTAGAGCGCAGACTGAGAGCCAGGCCTTCTCTTCCAACATCAGTGTGTGACCTCACAAATGCGCTTTTGCAAGAATGGTCAAAAATTCCCATAAACACACTCCTAAACCTTGTGGAAAGCTTTCCCAGAAGAGTTGAAGCTGTTATAGCTGCAACGGGTGGACCAAAGTCATATTAAACCCTATGGATTAAGAATGGGATGTCACTTAAGTTCATATGCGAGTTAAGGCAGGTGAGCGAATACTTTTGGCAGTATAGTGTATATGTATATATGTATAGAATATATGTGAAAACGCTACGGTTGTGTTTTCTATAATCGTTGTGCCGAAAATATTTTTACATTTATGCACCTCCTTCGTAGTCCATTGTGCCATTTCACAATTGAACGCAGTGCATGGTGGGAAATTCATCATACCCCTTGGTTTCAAATGTGGTCCTGGAAAATCTTCGTTTCAAGGTCTGTGTAGCCTTTGGCCCTTAGCCCTAACCCTCGATTCAAAAGAGAACTGGGACACCCCTTCACCTAACGTGAACGTGCAAAACCAAGGGGAAGGGCTAAGATTGACTAAAAAGACAGACTCAGATCAATCTAGAAGCTGACTGAAAAAGGTTTGCTAACAGGTCATTATTGGAGTCAAATTCATCCTCTTTTTTTTGTCCTTTCTTTTTAAGGATCCCAACTTTTATTCAGGTCTTAGCATTGTTGTACAAAGTCTGTTTTGCAAGAAGGGGTTGTATTTAGAAACAGTACATTTTTTAAAGGAATGAAGGAAAACATTTTTTTTTCTTCAATAGGTAATTGTAAGTATTTTTGTTAAAATATGTTGTTTCGTATCTGGGATGGACCAAACATTGCCAGCCTTCATGGATCCCCTGATGTGGCTGGGTCCCTGAAAGCTCTCCCTTTTACCCCCCTTGCTTTAGTCATTGCCATTGACTTTTCTATCTGTATCAAGTTCTTTTTTCTCAATGTTATTACTTCGTATGTACCAGGAGTTCAAAATAGAAGCAGTTTTTCTTTATTTACAGAATTAATGGGAGATTTTACACACAGAAACTAAACTGGAAACGTTGAAATGCTTTCCCATATACAGGGACTTCAGTGAGTCATTTTGTACATGCACTCCTGCATATTTGTCAATAAACAAGAGTGTAAACAGTCTGTTTCACAGAATATGCACTTTGAAGCATGGTTCCAGACTTGACTGGTGTAGCAGTGCAGCACACATGAAAATCATAATATCTTAAAATGTTTCTCTTTATATTAAGTTGATTAAGAAACTGGTAAGAATTTGCGTAACAGACACCAGAGGTGCATAATGTGTTATGCATTTATGTAAAAAATGTTAACAGATATAGAATATGTCTGATTATGCTTTACTTTAAAGAGCCATTCAGCTGCAGATGAATACTGGAGAGATGTTGTTGAACATTTTCAGTGTTTCTGAGTCCTGACTTTCCTTTCAAGCCCACTATCCTCCAAAAATGTAGCTGCTGTTTTGTTTGTTCAATTCGGCCCTTCAGCTGCTCTCACGACAAAGTGGCCACTGGCACTGCAACTATAAGATTACCTTTTTGAAACCCCAGAAGTTTGACTGAGGTTAGGTTTTGGTTAGTTTTGATGCCACATTGACTGTCCTGTGGTGCCCGACAGCCCGAGGAGCTAACCCTGTTCCTCATTCAGCTGCGCCGGCATCAGGCCAAGATGGCCTCGGCTCGTGAGCACACCTTAGCTCAGCTCCAGCGGCTCAACGGCCCCAAAGATCCCCTCCACCACAACCACCTCCTCTCTGCTAGCACCACCTCTAGCACCAGCCCGCTCCTCAGCTCCGTCCCCTCTCCGGTGTCCCGCCTCGGACACATGGGCCTCTCAGCCGCCCTGGGCTCGTGCAACACCCAGGTGGGGGCACGCCGGCCTGTCCGCCCGTCATTGAATAGCGCTGTAGAGGTTGCCACTGTATTACACTTCAATCAAATATGCATTTAGTGACTGTATGTGTCTACAGCTGGTGTACTCTGTACTTAAACACACATTAGAGGTTTATTTTACAACTTGTGCATCCAAAGTTTCATGAAAATATGGATTTTTAAAAAAGAAATTAACAGATACGAAAAGACGCAAGTTTCATATCTATTAGTGCACATTGATCCTTTTGAAGTCACGCTGTTTTACAGCCTGATGCTACAGTCAAAACAGATAAATAATTAAAATACTCTCATTAATCTACACTCAGTACCCCAGCATGACAAAGTGAAAACAGAATTTTAGACCTTTCTGCAAATTAATGAAAAATAGAAAGCTAAAATATCATGTCACAACACTTAAAATTTAGCTCAGGTTCCTTCTGATGTTTCTTGAGAGTTGCTGAGATGTTTGTACACGTTGATTTGAGTCCACTTGTGGTAAATTAAACTGATTGGACATGATTTGGAAATGCACACACCTCGCTATAGAAGGCCTCACAGCTGATGATGCATCTCAGAGCAAAAACCAAGCCAAGAGGTCAAAGGAAAACCTGCACAGCTCAGACAGGATTGTTGCGAGGCACAGATCTGGGGAGGGCTACAAAAAAATCTGCAGCATTGAAGGTTCCCAAGAGCACTGTGGCCTCCATAATTCTCAGACAGAAGAGGTTTGGCACAACCAGGACTCTTCCAAGAGCCAAACTGAGCGATCGAGGGAGAAGGGCCTTAGTAAGAGAGGTGATGAAGAACCTGATGGTCACTCTGACTGAGCTCCAGAGATCCTGTGTGGAGATGGGACAAAGTTCCTGAAGAACAATCATCACTCGATCTGGGCTTTATGGCAGAGTGGCTAAACAGAAGCCTCTCCTCAGTGCAAAACACACGATTGGAGTTTGCAGGACTGCAGAAATAAGATTCTCTGGTCTGTTGAAACCAAGATTGAACTGTTTGGCCTCAATTCTGAACTTTACGTCTGGAGGAAACCAGGCATCGCTCACCACCTGCCCAATACCATCCCAACACTGAAGCACGATGGTGGCAGCATCATGTCGTGGGGGTGTTTTTCAGCAGCAGGGACTGAGAGACTGGACAGGGTAGAGGGAAAAATGAAATATATGAGATGTCCACATTGAAAACCTGTTCCATAGTACTCAGGACCAACTGGGCCAAGGGTTCACCTTCCAACATTACAACGGCCCTGTCGCGCCACATTATGTAATAATGCTGCACTATGTAACAATGTAATACATCTTCAATTCATTATGTAATAACGCCACATTTTGTAAGCCACTAAGCGATTAGGGTTAGGGCAAGGTAGTAGGGTATACCCTGGAGCCCACCTTAAGTCCTAGGGTTAGGGTTATTACATAATGCGGCGCTACAGGCCCTAAACACACAGCCAAGGAAGCACGGGTGTATCCTGTGTTGTCAGGGGTTAAATCAGTGGGGAGATTAACTCCAGCACCCACTTCGTCTGTGGTGAATTTTATGTTAGAAATATTTGGATTATTGAATATTTCAAATTAAATTTTTTAAATTTTCCCTCTTTCCCCAGAGTGTCTCGCTGAGATCTACCTACTTCCGGATTTCGCCTCCAGGCCTTTAGTTTGACACCTAATTGTACTGCATTGTTGAACAGCTCCAACTATCTCAGCTCGTGGAAAATGGAAGCATAAGTCACAAGAAAGTTATTTCTGAGGGATAAAATCAATCACAGAGAAAACCAACAGCCCCTTAGGCTGAATCCCAGTTCTCCCTTAACCCTCAATCTTAACCCTCAATCTCAAAATGCGCGTTCCCGCAAAGTGTAAGGGCTGTCCCAATTCTCCTGAGAGTTAAGTTTGAGGGCTTTATCTCCCTCAATTTTGAGATGTTCCTGGAGCTCCCTAGGTATTGAGGGTTGTCACTCAAAGAAAGATGACGGCGAATGCAGGGAAGAAATCAAGCTACAAATGTAAATTTCTTCGTTAATTATGAAAACAAAAGTTACGAAAACCACTCCCTTATCTTAGTTTAATGTTATTCAATGGATTATTTGCCTTTTTGTAACATAACATTTACTTTTATTTTTACAGTCGTAAGCCGGTAACCATACCATAACCGATTTACTACTGGTGTTTCGCGTTAGCTAATGGCCGTGTTATACGGTGACTTTCAGCTGAATATGTCCATGGTTGTGGTGTTATTTGGTTGAATATTAACATCTTCTCCTTCTTCTTCTCCTTCTTCCTCTGAATAGACAGACTATGCAGTTTTGCCACATTACTGCCCTCTACAGTCTGAAATCGTAACTGCTATTAAGCGGTGTCCCATTTCTAAGTCAAGAAATGGCCCTTACACTTGGTTTTGAGGGGCGAGCTAAGACTGAGGGTTGAGCTTGAGGGAAAAATTGGGGTTCAACCTAAAACCCTCTACTAGGCTACATCTGAACTTATGCATGGCTCTTGCAACCTAAAACAGGACTTGAGCAAGACTGGAGTTAAAGTCGTAGACCAGAGTACCGTAACAATGGCATTTAGACACCCTCTAATGAAACACCTTTAACTTCCTGTTGATCTCATGCATAGCTCTTCTGTAAATGATTGCATTAATGTGAAATACTGCAGAGATAATACCCCTTCAATGACTCATAAAGCAACACAGAAGTTGAAAGTTCAAACCCAAATCTCAGAACATCAGTGGCAACCTCTAGCAGAAGCTCCGTGCTTTAGTGTTCAGTCACATCAATCAGACATGGTGAATCTGGCCGCCGTCATAGAACCATCCGCCTCTTTTCCATGTGCTGTTCTCGGCTGGTCCGTTTCCATATCGTGCTTCTGGTGATCCTGTCCATAGCATGCAGCGCTGCTAACTCCTCCGCGTCCACAAAGCCATCCCATGCTTTGGCTAACTGGCTGATTGTGGATGTGTTGGTCAGTCTGGCCTCCTGGTCTGTGAATCTTTCATTGTCGGCCGTGTTTCTCTGTTTTTCTGTGGAGTGATGTGAGCTGAATTGAAGCTGAATTCAGCGATGTTTTAAGATCTGCTGCTTCTGATGGCTCTGGTTTGTGCTGCTGTTGTCTGTGGCAGTCGAAGCATCAGAAAAAGAAATGTGTGAGTGTGTTGATTGTGATGCATGTTTAGATTCGACACACGCCTCGCTACATCCTGCCAGACTGACTGTCAGCGAGGCTTTTTTACATTCAGATGACTCAGGCTCTGAATAATTGAATTCCTGCGGATAAAAATCAATAATGTGTGCTCACGTGTCTGTCACCCTGCAGGCTGATGACACCTACATGCAGCTGAAGAAGGACCTGGAGTATCTGGACCTAAAGGTGAGGAAAGGACATGCAGAGACTAGTCCACGCCCTGATTCCTGCTAGTTTAACTTTTCTGCTTTAATTCAAGTGTGTTCTATTTCTGCTTTGCACTTTTGATTTGAAAGATCTTCATTTCAAGCTAACACAGTTGGTGTTTCTTACTGACAGCCACTCCTAACACTCATGATTGACTGTTGTGCAGAGACAATTCTGTGTCCCAGCTACAGCTGTGAGATGTTTAACGAGACGAAGCATCCCTTGTACAGATCTAATGCTAACTGGTTTTAAAAGCAGCCGCCTCTTTGTGACTACGGCTCTGTGTTTTTTGTGATTTTGACTCCCAGATCAGAGCTCTAGAGCCCCTGATCCTCGCAGTACACAGTTTACTACTGCACTGCACTGCTGGGCCTCTCAGGCCTCTAATGAACGTAAGCTGGATGTGTACGTGTGCGTCTGTAGCGAGTAAATGTGATGTTAAAAAGAGATCTAAAGGGGCTGGGCAATACATGAACTATTTTAGATAGTGTTTTAAATCATTTAGAGGGCAAGGTACTATTGTTTACATTGATTTATTGATGTTATAGGATAGATGCATGGCATTATGCCTATGAAAAGACGGTAAGAACCACTAACAATTACATGCATATTAAACAGAAGATATTTTAGAATTTAGGAGATTTTATATTATTTTGTAAAACTCAAGTGACACTGTTTGATGCTGCAGAGACAAAAATAAAAGTCTTAGACGCCAAATATTGTGCATTTTATTATATTTAATCATCAAAATTGCAAGCAAACTCCTGCACACCGTCTCATAATTTCCCACCCTGCAACATATGTTGATGAACAGACACGTTTTCAAATATTGTTAAACCTTCCCCAAAACTTACCATGGTATACCATATTAACAACCAGTTTTTCATCCTGTGTTAAAAAACACATTACACAGATTGACCAAGCACTAAAATAGGTACTTTAATGTTGCTGCATTTAAAAACACAACAAAACTTTGTTTGCAGCATTCCTATACAGCAGCTTTTCATACAAAAATATATTTGAAAAAAAAAAGAGAGACTTAAAGCGGCCTTACACCTAATGACTTTTCCTCCAATTTCAAAGTCCCAGACAAAATTCCAAAGTTGGAGTTAAATCATAGGAGTGTTGCTAAAGTTGCAGCTCGCTCCCGTTGTCTCAGTTGCTAGGTGTAAGGTGGTCATAAGACTCGATTTTAGCAGTTTTTGGCGGTCTTTCTTCAGTCTTGACAGTATGGTAATATCAAACGTGTTTGATTTTGTCGTAAGTCTTATGTCTGGTCGTATCCAAATTGTGTTTCTCAGTTGACACAAATACCTAATCAGCCAATCACACGGGAGCAACTCAGCGCATTTAGGCATGTAGAATTTAGAATCAAGGCAGTTCTAAAGGCATAAAGGGAGGCCGCCCCAGTACTAGAAAGGTGTGCCTAATAAAATGGCTGGTTAGCGTATGTTCATGTACATGAGTTCATATACAGACATGTTATCATACTACTTCTTCATAAACACTCAGCGATCAGAGCATGTATGCCTCTACTCAGGCTTCATTCATTCGTCAACAAGTTGTTTCGGGTTTTAAAAAACCATTAGGGTCTAATCCTGCTGGCTCTTTTTCTCCTTTCTTTCTCTGAGTAATAGGGCATATGTGTTCCTTCCCCTCCTCATTAGGTTAGATGAGAAATAATAATCCCAAACTATTATCAGAGAGGATATAGGAGCCTATAACCAACAAGTACCTCTTAAATTCATCTACATATTTTGTGCATTTTAGTCTCTTAAAGTCTCCTTGCCTTAGCTAGTCTTAGTGTAGTAGCCCTCATGTAAAAAAGGTAATCGTCAAGGTAGGTAAGTGCTATTTTAATAGAGAAAACTGCCAAATATTAGATGTCTAAGACTTCTATTTTTGTTTCAATAGTATCAAAAATAATGGAATGTTAATACTATATTTAGGTTAAATAATAAGATGATATGATCCTTGGTCCATATCGCCCAGCCCCAGGATCTATAGCGTGTCTGTGATTGTGCGTATGTGCATTTTGCTTGTGCATGCTCCTACAGAGTTCAGCCTAGGGATGCATGTGTGTAGCCTGTGTGTGGGTGTGTATGTTTAGAAAGTCTTTGCTCTAGAAAAGACCATACCATCGCTCACAGCACCACATCCACAGCTTGAATGGTCTCATCTTCTCGTTTGCGTGTCCTCCACCCTCCACCCTCCTCCCATGTGGTGGTGTCGGCGATGCTGGTGAACATTTAGCAGTGGGCATGGGACGGCTCGGCAGTGCATGTGTTGTGGCTGTGGCTGTGGCCCGGTGGTCGATAAGCCAGCTGCTTCTTCCATCGTCTCTGAAACGCTGCACCTCCTTGACAATAACGCATACAGTCATTAACTGAGAATTTACAAGCATAAGAGAGAGCAGATAACTTGTTGGTTTTTCTCTTTTTTTAAAATTTGCACATCTGCTTGATTTTGATGCTCTTCAAACAAGAAACTAGAATTTCAGGAGGTTATTCTAGCATCAAAGAGTCTGGACAGAAACCTAAGGCTGATCATGGTATGGGATTATGTCAGTTGAACTGGACTGGGCTGTGCATTATAAAGCTTAGGCTCTTTACTCCAAACTCAGACTGTATAAAATATGGATGGAGTGTCAGTCACCCATCATGCTATTAGAGTATAAGTACTATGAAGCCCAACAACGGTGGCCAGCCAGCTTGATCAATCTAGAAATGGTCAAAGAGCTTGGAGTTGATGCAGGCCTACAGCTACAGTGCACCAACGTGTCAGTCAACTCAGCCACGCCCCTAGTTATGCAAATTTGACCCATAAAATCCATGCTGGGCTCCCTCCGTAACATATTTTGCTCTGACCAATGTCACGCCCCCTCGCCCACTTGGACCGTTTCTGAGTACAGCACGGCATACAAGAGAAAAACATACAAACAGCCCATCATTTTAAGTGTCTGAGATTGATTTGGCATTTATTTTGAAATTGACCAGATGATCACTATACTCCCATAGGTGTGTCTTCCTGTTTGGGTTGATCTGCTTTGTGTAGATTGACACATGCTGAAAGTGGGATCAGCTGAAAATCCACTTGGCACATATCTCCAGTGGATCAGAGCTTTAGGCTGCTTCTGGCAGGCACTGGAGAATGACTAAATGATGCCACTTATTTGGTTACTGCAGGATGCTTTTCAGTCCAGTCTGTGTCGATAGCCATATTAAAAACTCTGTTTCAGTCAGGGCCACTTTGTCAAGAAACACACATGAGTTGCGGCTATAAATTTCCTTTGTTAGCAGTTATTATTAAGCTTTTATTGCTGTTATTTATGATGGGTGGTGCGGCTGTTCTAGGATCCCCCTGGCCTTGCACAAGCCTATGTTGAAAGCATTAAGCAGGAACAGCACATTTACGCTGATAAGAAAAGCCTAAGGCAGGGAGGGAAGCAGCAAAAAAAACAAAAGAAGAGCAGGTATCAGAGACAACAGAATGACAGAAGCAGAATAAAAGAGGAGCTGGGGTGGAGGAGGGTTGTGAGAGAGAGCAGCAGAGCGTAGCCAGGCAAGAGCAGGCAAGGCAGCATGAGAGCGATCAGGCAAAAGCGTGCTGGCTGTCAGCTGATAAGGGCTTGCGTGCGATTAGCTGATCTCAATTATGGCAGCGCTTGACTCCATACCCTGCCTTAACTAATGCCATATGCTCCATTTTTGAGTCTTAAACAGTTACATCATGCCAGCTTGAAGCTTTAATGCTTATATCAATATCCTCCTGAGACCCAAGCTTTCATCTGCAAAGCATTTGTAGTTTCTTGCAGTTATTTTGGATAAGTGGGGCCTGATAAGTTTAAAACCTTGAGAGAAACTGCAAACTGAACAACACAGATCTAAAGAAGACCCCGTTTCAGTGGAAACAACGCTTCTCTGAAAAGGTTTTTGACCCTACATTTTGGCTCTGTCGAACATTATTATTATTATTTTTAGAATGTATAACACATCGCATTTAAATTTCCCCAAACTTTCTGAAAAAGTCCAAAGATTCAAAAAAACTTTGTCCCTTAAAAATCCATAAAATTCCTGAAAGTGTTCAAGTATATTCCTGAAATTTCAAAGGAAATTCCACCCAAAAATTTAAGCAGATTCCTACCAAAATTTCCAATCAAGGTTCAAATACATTACGCCAAATTCCAGGAAATATTATGGTAAATTGCCAATTAAAAAAAACCCAAAACATGCAAACAAGTTCCCCCAATTTTCAAATGATATTAAAGAATTTCTTTTAGCAATTTCCACCCCAATTTAAAGAGAAAAAATTTCGAATTAATTCCAAAACAGAAACACACACACACACACAAAAAAAAAATTCATAGAAAATCCTGGAAAAAATCAAAAAATTACCTCAAACTTCCAATGAAAGTCCCCCAAATTTTCATTTTTATTCAAGAAAATATTAAATCAAATTTCATCCAAAATGTCATAATTAAATTACATAAACAAATCCCACCAAAATTCCATTAAAAATCATGGACGTTTTTTAAAGGAACCCCTAAATATCCATACAAATTGCCTCAAATTTACAATGATTTTCAAGAAAATTCCAATTATAATATCCCTAAAAAATTTCAATTAATTCCTCCTCCTAAAATTCAAATTATATCCCAAATAATTTCAAGAAAAACTCTTGAAAATTTCAGAGCAGAGTACTTTAACTTCTATTATAATGCCGGACAATTGCCCTAAAAAATACTAATAGCAGAAATTACTACTGTGTTATTGGAAAGACAAAATGTATTGTCCTTTTTTGTACATGCAGGTCTCAGGAGAAAATACCAACGCCTGCACAGCGTGTGCCCATAAAGTCATTAACTATTCTGACTAAAATCAGTTTTTGAACCACGCTATAGATATATTTATTTCTGATGTAAAAAAGTGACATTTTAGTATGGAGTGTTTATGTGACTTCTGATGCTGCTGCAGCCGGCCTCTAGTGGACACTCAGGGAACTGCAGATTTTGCACTTCCTTTTCAATCATGGAGGTTGCCACTTTTTTACCAAACATGTAGCAGGTAACAACAAGCTTTCACACCAGAAACATCATTTCACTGTGCCAAAATGTGGCGGCTATTTTTCAAATCTTTGACTCCCAACAAGCACACATCAACAATCAAAATGCTGGCTGTTGCTAATGGTAGAAGAGTTTTAAGGTAGACTGTCCTCCTCTCCAACACAGCATGATCTTTGTCTCCTTTTCATGTTAATAAGTCTGTATCAGTACTGAGCAGTTTATGGTTTTAATCTGATATTATGTTGCCCAGACTGAGACTGTCAGCAGGCTTACACTATGCACACAGCTGGACCTGTTTCCAAACTAACAGTCTTTACTTGATGATACATTTAACACCCGACATCTATGACCTCAGACATACGCCTAATCACTGCTCCGGGACAGTCAGCTCCCTGAAATCACTCCTCTGATCAGTCCGTAGCACAAATAGGTGAACCTTGAAGCGTACCCTTAATATCATTATTAATATAGTTTAGTTTATTTATTTATGAAGGGAGTGTGCAATGACATTGATCATTCATACAAAGTAAATGAAAACATGGTTGCACCAGATTTAGCAAGTCGCTAATTTCCATCTGTTGTCCCACTTAAAACAGACAAAAAACTTACATTAAAGTCCCAAAAACAAGGGCAGACACCTGACAGGACACAGCTGACAAGACAAAGTACAAAATAATACACTATTGGTCATTATAGAGGCCGATAAATAAGTCCTACACATTGTATATAGGTAAGAAAGTAGTCTAAAATGTTCACATATGTATTTTAAAGGCTAACACACCTGATAAATAAAAACATAAATAGACCATGTTTTAATATAATTTAACTTATAAAATAGATGAAAAGCCAGTCCTTCCTCCCAGCCATCATGGCTTAAAGGAGGAAGCGGCGCAGTAAATGACACAGTGTAAAAAAGCACACTGGCTTCCTGCCTGTGTACACCGGTACCTTTGTGCACAGACCACAGGAGAGAGAGGCCAAAACCTAATATTATCTTCAGCCCACGGCCCCCAAAATAAAGGTGCCAGAAACCGGGGCCCCCTATTGTACCTGAAGGTGCTTGAAGCATAGAACACAACCATGCCAATCAAAAATAGTCATGTGCAGACTTCCTTTTTTTGCATTTTTTAAACATTGCTTTGATTTCAGCATAAATTTCACCAATTTAACCAATATGCCACAAATACCCACTAATCTTTTGCTTGTATTTTTTTTTTTGAAAATGAAAATATTTTTTGTAAGGCTTGTTTTTTGGTCCCCTCTCATGTGGAGAACTGCTCTGATGTATCTCAGTTTACCAGAGGGCAGTGAAAAAAACACTGCAGACTTTGCTGCAAGAATGTTTTATTAAAATATACAGAATTTATTCCTTTTTTTCCAGATGTGCATAGAAAGACGTGTCATAAAATTTGCCTTTTCATGCCTTTTTATCATGTCTCCCTTGATGTGCAAAGGTCTTAAGATTAAAATAATTATAGTTACAGAGTATTCATGTTTAACCTTCATAGTTTTAGTGGGGTTTTTTTTAGTCTATCAAAAATATTTCAGTTTTTGACAATAAAAGTCCTCACATTTTAGTGAAAACTTTTAGTCAAGGTATTTATTTTTTTAACTAATTTAATCAGCCAAACTATAAGATTGATCAAATGTAAAACACTCTTATCAACTCAATATCAATACTCAATATTTTTCTAAAACGTACTGATGAAAATACTGACTCACCTCATGCGTATAATGGAGAAGTATTCTGGATTTATGATTTCAGAGCATTTTAGTCTCGTTATAGCCTCCGTTATGAAAACTGCTCTGACTTTTCATCATCAATTATCTATTTTTAGCTAGTCTAAAGAACCATTCTTACAGGCCTAGAATTGCCTGTGGACCTCTGGTAATTTGTAAATTACCTCTTGATGTCAGTGTTTGGTGCGGTGCATTCACACAGGATAAGGGTAATTTGTAATGTACTCGAATTTGCAGACATTTCTGAAGGAAAACATGAGGGTTCTGCAAAGTTAATACAAAAAAATGCAGTGTTGTGTTTATCACATTATGCAGCTGATCAGACAGGAAGAGAGAGAACGTCGAGCATCCCTCATATTAATGTGTGAGAAAAGGATATGTCTAATGTTAAATATGAACCTCTCCTGTTTGCTGTTTGCATGTTCTATTCATTTATGCATCCACAATTACTCTGCTCTTGCAGATCAGCTGTTGCAGCCTGACCCTTGAATTATTGAGGGACGCATTTCGAATGATAAATGGTGTTCTGAATGAAATTCACGGCTAAACAGTAGTGATTTAGGAGCAGGCACTATCAAAGAGAAACTGTAGGAAGCAGAGCAGCGGTGCACACATGCACATTTGGACAGCAGAGCTTCAATAATAAGTTTTTTCACCATCATGTTTCGTCTGGACTTTTTGTCTTCAGAAGTTTATAAAACATCAACCCTGTGGTCCACAGTCAAGCTTTTTACATCCTTTTATCAGGACAACCTGGGCTTTAAGAATATATCTACTACAGTAATGTCAGTTGAATTTTAAAAAAGTTACAGGACTCTTAAGACAAAAGAAAAAAAACAATCTGAATTTGAAACTCACAGATTTTTATTGATAACACAGTAAACAATAGTGACTAAGCCTTTTTTCTGCATGGACGTGTTCTCCAATCTCTTGGGGACAAAACTGTGAAAAAATAAACATTCTGTGACTAATGGTTTTCAAGATATCTACAAAAAAGTCAATGCGCTTTTTTGCAGTTAGATTCATTTTTGTCATTCCTCCAAGCAGCAGAGACACAACTGGTCGACTGCAACTCCCACAATGCATTGCATGTCAACAAACATGACGCTGCCCACTGAAGTGGGATGTAACACTGGATTTAATCTCCAAAGACCCTGAGAAGTCACCAAAGGTACAGGCTCGCTACAACGGCGTCCTTTTGGGCTATGGAGACTTTGAGGGTAGCAAATGAACGGCAAAATGGCCAGCTTTCAGAGGAAAAAAAGAGTGTCTATGACTTATGGTCCAAAAGTTATCAATGTTGCATAAATTTGCCAGTTCTTGTTGTATGCAAATACGTTGCCCTTAGTGACCCCGAATAGTCAGCCAAGTTCCAGGCTCACTAGAAAATGTTCTGTAAGAGTCATGAATGTATGGAAGACATGATTAGAAAGGCATGACGGAGAACGTTCATAGGAAAAAACAAGTTAGTGCCTATGACTTATGGTTCAAAAGTTAACAAGCAATTTACAAAGGGGTATGCCTGCAACACGGATCCGTGCCACTTGAGCACTAAAGCCCCATTTATACTCCCTTTACGTACGAAAATGAATACGTCCTTTTCAAACGATGTTACCGTCACTGCTCACATACTTCCATGCGTCCTTTACGTTGGCATGGATGTTAACCAATACATCCACCAGGGGGGGTCAAAAGAGTCAAAAGTTTATTACAACAAACTCAAAAACAAACATGGAGACTGTGGAGGAGGTATTGATAATGTACCTCTTGCATAAACAACAAAAACAGAGGCAGCGTTTCTAACCAACTCACACAACTTTTCCTCAAAAAGTTCCGCCATTGTTATTTCTTCTTCGTGTCTCACCAGAGCTACGTATCGGGTAGTGACAGCAACACTGCCCCCACGGTTTCCGGTGGTACTGCTCCGTTTGGCCCGTATCCGTAAGCTTTATGGAAAGGTGCAGAAATACGGACGAAATGAACGCAGAGCACGGACAGAAGGCTCCATCAGGATCCGCATCCATATTTAACACTGAGCATAAATGGGCCTTAAGAGTTAAGTAAAATGAAGCCATTTTAACACATATGCTTAAATTAACTGAAAGAGAAGCACTATTTATAACTCATTTATATAACTATAAGTGTCAAAGCTTCGTTAAAAATCTCCTCTGCGGCCTCTGTTATTTTTTTAACTACAAAAGGGAGCAGAAAAAGCCGCACTGACAGTAAAGAAACACTCTAAATTATAGCGATGCTGATTTGCGCGGGATTAGAATTACCTGCCTGAGCACACTGAAATATCGTAGGTCATTTGCTCTGGAATTTTTTATTAAAGATTAGAGACATGGTCCATTCACATGGGATTAAAAAGACAGACATCCTGCAGGATTATTACAGATCACCAGAGGTCCCTTGGTAATACTTATCCTGTGCGAATAGAGCATTAGTCTCATCTTCCTTGTGGAAAAAGGCAGTCAGAGTTGGACATATTAACACTGATGACAGTGTATAGATAAAGAGAGAGGGAGAGGAATAACAAAAAAGGAGCCACGGCGATAACAGCCTCTGTATGCAGGCTGCGTAGGCATAACCAGAAAGCTATCGCTGCCCCGTCAGTGTCATTTTTAACTACCTGGATGATTTATTTGAATCATCCAAATCAAAGGCAGCTCTAACGCCTCAGAAAGCCTTCATCAGGAGCGTCTGAGTTGAATGTGAAACAGCATTAGTCAATGCTTTTCTTGTCTTTTATCATCCTGTCTGTTTGTTTTGGCGAGGAGGAAATCTCCGTGGATTATTCTCCTCCTCGTATAAACCTTTTGAACAAAGACAGCTCAAAGAAAGTCTCACCTCAAAACATGCTGAGCAGGTTCAGATAATCTCACAGCAGCTCAGCTAGCAGCCCAGACGTCCTGGGTCTGAAAACGTTGGAGAAACTCTAATTTTTAATGAGAATCTCCGTCATTCGTTGTTTTACTGTCTGCTTTATAGAGGAGGAAACTTCTGCAGACAATTCTGCAGAAAGAAACAAAAGCACAGGAAGGTCATTCAGGGACTTGCTCCTGCTGTGCTCCTGGAACAGTGACTCAGCTAAAACAATGACAAATTTAACACTCCATCCAGGACAGATATCTCAGATTTTCAGCTTTAAGTGTGCAGCCTGGCAGTGAAACACGACAGGAGCACCTAAATCTGAGCACCACGGGGTGTTTCTCTAAAGAAGACATCTTCCTGCTCACAAAGAAAAAACTGCAACTTATTGTGCACAGAGGGTCTGCTGTGCGCAGATGTTTTATTGATAAGGCAACGTGTGCAGGGCTTCAAAGTGTCCATAGCCATCATGTTCTTCGTTTGAAGGGTGGATTTTATGTGCCAAACTCACTCATGCTGTCATGTACACAAAGAGAATGTGTCACAGTCAGTCTGTCTCAGCCGTGTTACACTGTAGTTTGTAGCTGCTCTCTGTGCTCTGTAGCTCCATGGTTTTAGCCCCACTGTGCCAGCACGCAGACGTCTGATTTTAAAATCAATCTTGAATGTTTGTTTTGTGGTTTTAGGTAGCCGGAAGTCAGACACTGAAGGACTCGGGGAAACCTGTCAAGGTTGCAGAAAGTGATGTGGATGTAAGTGTAACTTCCTAAAACACTTTAAAGTCATAATTCTAGTTTTACAGTCATGTTGTGTCTCTGGTCCTGTTTTACCTTCTTTAGGTAAAGCTGTGAAGTTCTAGCTTGTACATGTCTGATTTTAGTGAATGAATAGTGTTGTATGTGCTTTATAAGGGTCCAACATGAAAGTAAACTCTATTTTTAGTAGTTATCTTGGGATGTAAACATGCATTTATTTTCAGGAGATGGGGAGAAAACATTCAAACACGCCACGCACTCCCCCAAAAACTCACAACATGCGTGCTCATTCTCACTCACCTGCATGAATTCTGGCGATTATGGATATTGTGCAGAATGAAAGTGCATTTGATTAAAGGAATAGCAATATTAATGTGTTTACATGAGCACCATGCTTTATGCCAGTGGTTCTCAACCTTGGGGTCGGTGAGGGGGGTCTCCAGATGCCCTAAAAAAACTTTTAAATTACACTGTTGCCACTTTAAATCAGTGTTGTCAATTTTTTTACCTTTTCATCACCCCATTTTAACACATTTTTACCATTTAACACCTATTTTTGTCAGTTTTAAACTCTTTCCACCATTTTTTCTGCCTGTTTTTGCCATGTAAGCTTATTTTTGCCTCTGCTGACCCATTATTGCCACTATTAACACTTTTTTGCACCCAATTTTTCCTATTTTAACCACATTTCATCATTTCATACGCCCAGTTTTGGTAGCTTAACCAATTTTTGCCTATATCTTCATATTTTTTCTATCTCCGTTGACCCTTTTTTGCCAATTTATACCAATTTTTCATTAAATTTCACTAAATTTACAACAATTTTTGCTGATTAAAGCCATTTCAGCCACATTTTAACTCCTTTTTACCACTATTTATGCCCCTTTTTTGCCACTTTCTACTACTTTTAAAATTCAACTTCACCACCTTTTCCAACATTTTTTTTGCCATGATTACCCCTTTTTAGCCATTTTTAAACCATTTTCATTGTTTTTGGACAAAAGGGATTTTAGATTTTTGAAAAGGGGCTTTTTACTACACAAATGATTTAAAAAAGATGTTTGTTTCTTTTATAAGAGTCGTTATTATTCATGTTAAATATAAAATATGATTATCACAGCTAAACTTTGCAATGGACAGTGTTTTTGCTGACCTCCATAGGTCCCCAGTTTGGCTGGACGCCAGAAAGCTCATCCATTTATCCCCCTTTATGAGCGGCCTTGTCTACACATGACTATTCTGAATTGTGCATGGCTGTTCAAACACCTTCAGGTACAGTTGGGGTTCCTGGTCTCTGGCACCTTCATTTTGGGGTCGCGGGCTGAAAAGGTTGAGAACCACTGCTTTATGCAACCAGGCCAATTTGCATGGAAAGAGATCAATTTTTCTCCCAAATTACTGCATAATGGCTCAGTGTCTCCCAGACTCTGCAGCTGCTTGGTGAAATGTCTGCAATAGAATAAGGGGAATATGAAGCTCAGTTCCACAGCCCACGCTCCGGTCTGGCTCTGGCACATCCCTGAAGTACCACTTTGCTCTGCTGCCAAACAGCAGATACATCCAGTCACAAGAACGTGTTAAGTAACCGGTCAACTTTAAAATACAACACAATGCATTGTTTCCGGATAATAAACCATCACTATATCAACATTAAGTCTCATCCTGCAGCACAGGCAAAAGTCGTCGGGAAGTCAGTGGGTCACAGAGCGACTATGGCGCCACTGACTGGGAAAAGTTTGATAAAAAGCCTCATAATTTTACCTGAAACCACACATCCTTTGTAGCAAACATAACCTTTTAACTTCATAATGTACTCACCCAAAGTTGAAGCAATAAAATCATGGAGTCATGTCAAAACGAACAGCAAATCAACTTTAGAATGGCAAAATAATCCACAGTTGACAGACTTATCTCTGTGTGACCTCACAGTTCCACCATGATCTCTGCCCTCTAGTCACAGGCTGACCAAGGCTGTGCTGTGTTACACAGTACTATATCTCCAGCGTGAGAGGTTGCTTGCTTGGGCCAGAGCAAAACTTTGGCGCTGCAGAGCGCAGCGCAGCTGAGCTCGGGGCAGATAGTGCCTTTTTTTTTCTTCACTGTTTAAGTCCTTTTGTGGAGCTTTACAAAGCATCGCTCTTTTTGGCTTACTTGACGTGCCGGATAGACTGCTTCACATGACCACTGCATGGATATAGTTCACATTCATCCAAACCTACCATACCACATGTTTGGGAAGGGCAGAACTTTTCACAATCTCAGGAGGTGATTGGATGAACCACCCATCAAATTCAGAAACAGTTTGAGGTAGTGTGCATACGTAGTTCCTGTAGTGTGAGATCAACTGCCATAGTTTATGAACAGTGGAGATTTTTGGTGGATAAAAGTCATGCTGAAGCTGGTTGAGAGAAGTGCAAAACTATCTTCTCCATCAAAAAAAGCTTTGTGTACTCTTGTTTTAATAAAGACGTGGCCCACTCCAGACAAAACCTTTGCTAAAGCTACATCCAGGCTAATCCACCAGCAGCCATTGTAGCTTACAGTGCAACTAAACCCAGCAGCAAATTTTGTGTCTCTCGGCAACATCAAAACCGCCTGCTCCTGCGAGATCTGCCCGCAGGATCCTGCTCCCAGTGCAGCCCTCTAATGCCTGGTGCTGCAGCTCAGTGGTAGCTGCTGCTGTCTTGAGTTTTTATTTGCCCTTACAGCTCTCTACGCTGGTCATATTAGTGAAAGCTATGAATTGAAAAGACTTGCCCCATAGACTCATGGAAGATTTGTAAAGACTGATTAATCAAATAAACTTTCATTCCTTTAGACGTCTCCACACAGTTTGCCAACAGTCGAGGCCTTCCATATAAACCAGTGTGAAGAGCAACACAATCCACCACTTGTGTCAAGTGTTTACTCCAAACAAGGGAATATGAGATTTGAGTTGTTTAGAGAAGCAGCAGCATTGTCTGTTTTCAGCTCAGCTGGGAGGAAAGTGAGGGTTATTAATGCAAAACAAAATATAGATATTGTGGGAAAGAGTGGGAGGATGTTGTGCATTATTGCTCTTAGCTGCAAGAGGCAAAAATGGAGTGCTAATAGGTGAATATCATAACTCTTTCAGTTTTATTATGCAAACAAATCCCTGCGGCTTTCCAAACAGTCTCATATCTCTGAGAGAATTTCACAGTAAAAGCTTCATATGCAGCTGTTTAAACAATTTATGAGAGCATTGTATGCGATGAATATTTGATTAGATCCAACAACAACATCACCGTGGAGAAAACAGCAGGATTAATAATTAATATGATGGAGGATAAAAAGTGTATTGAATGTTAAAATCTATGTGAATAAGCATTTTGTTCACGTCCAGCTGTTCGCTTCAACCTCATTACATGCGTGTGTTGCTGTTGTTTTGTCCCAGGATGATAAAAGTCATCGCTCCTCTGCCTCGGAGTCTGCAGGGTTTAATCACGGATTCATTAACAAAAACCTTCATGACACTGTAATTAAAAGAGTCAGGAGGGTCGCAGCCTCTCTGTGTAATGTTCTCACTGTAATCACACTTAAACAAGGGCCACGGGGATAATAGGAGTTATTTGCCTGCATGTATTCAAACATTGAAAACAGGGGTAAATACAAAAAAAGACATCCCTTTAGGTGCTCACAAATAGACCTGGGGGATAAGGAGCAGAAAATCATACCTCATTAAAAAAAAGAGTAAATATTTCCATATTTTTTAGGTGAAGAAATTTAGATGATTTTACATTATCAGACTGATAAACTCAAATACTTTTCTAATACAAATCAGCAATATTTGAACCTGTTTGTTGCCATTGCAACAAAAACCAACGTTCTGTACAGTCTATTATTTTTTTCTCTTACCAAAAAAGTGGCAATTGTCTGATTTTTCCATATATTCTGTTTTTACTATATGTTTTAGCATATAAAAATCTACATTATTTTAATCATTGGTTTAAAAAATATAGAACCTTACTGATTTTACTCATATTTTAAACCAAAAGAGAGGGCAATGTCTAAATGGCACAAATATGCTGACAACATTTGATAAAGTGGGACCGAACCAGTCCAACCAACAACTTATCCAAGTGTGCTACATGCTCCATATTTGTGCAATTCGGACAGCAATTTAAAAAAAAAAAGTCGAACTTGCAAGAAGTTAGGTTCACTCCCTCCAGGTTCCAACCACTTCTCCAAATATTGGTTACATATTTGTGCAATTTGGACAAAGTTGAAAAAGTAAGTTGAACTGGCTAGGAACCATATCAGTTCCACACGCTGTTCCAGATGTTGTCAACATATTTGTGCAAATTAGACAACATGTCAAAAATGCATGAATATATTAACATCTAGAAATGTCTAAATTCCACAAATACTTTGACAACATTTAGAAAAGTGGGTGAAACTGAATAGAAACTATTACTCCCCTCTGGTACAGCCCACTGTTTCACAGGTTGCCAACATATTTGTACACTTTAGACCACATTTGGAAAAGTGGGTTGAACTTGCGAGGAGGGAGGGCCACTCCTCTCAGATTCCACCCACTTCTCCAAATGTCGGCGAAATATTAATACAAACTGGACCAAGTTGGAGAAGTAGTGGAAATGGCTGGAAAACGTATCAGTTCCAGCGGCTTTTCATATTTGTGCATTTTAGACGGCATATTGTCTAAATTTCACAAATGTGTTGACAACATTTGAAAAAGTGAGTTGACATTGCTGGCAGCGAGGGTCACTCCTTGCAGATTCCATCGTTTTTTCCAAATATTGGCCACATATTTGTCAATTTTGACAAATATAGAACTGGCCAGGAACATTATCAGTTCCAACCCCTTTTCCAAATACTATCTGAGTTTCCATTACAGTTTTCGCAAAATAAAAGCGATTATCAAAAACTTTTTGGTGATATTTGAGAGGTTTGTCGAAATTCAGGTGTTTCCATTACCAGTTTTTTATTGTGCTGTTTAGATTTTGCACACTACTAATGGTAATGGAAAGCAGCTATTGTCAACATATTTGTGCAAAATTCTCCAAAGAACATCACTACTTTAGAGACAATATGGAAAATTGGTGAGGTGGATCTGGTGCATCCCTTGCTCCTCTCCATTTCCACCCAC
Organism: Cheilinus undulatus; assembly: GCF_018320785.1. Taxonomy (NCBI): domain Eukaryota; kingdom Metazoa; phylum Chordata; class Actinopteri; order Labriformes; family Labridae; genus Cheilinus; species Cheilinus undulatus. The sequence goes on along the minus strand of NC_054873.1, from coordinate 8,283,985 downwards.
TTTTCCTAACATTGCCAAAGTATTTGTGTGATTTAGACACATTTAGAAAAGTGGGTGGAACTTGCCAGGAAGTTCTTCCCACTTCTCCAAATTTTGTCAGTGTGTATTTTGCATGTTGCACAGTGTGCATTATTTGATCATTCAAAACAATAAATTGCCCATCATTCAGCTTTAGCCATTAAACTTTATGGGGAAAAACTGCAGAGTATAACATAAATATGATGTTTGCTACCCTGGGCACAGATGACAGAACAGCTGTCAGAGGACGGAGCAATAACCAAAGAGTTGTGGAGGTTTGTGTGACAGTGACCTGTAGTGGATTGATTTCTTTATGTCCACCCCAAATGAACAGATGTGTTTTAGTAAATGGGCGTTAATGGTTGTATCATTTAAAAGGCATACATCTACATTCGTATGAAAAACCCCAATGACATATCTATATAAATGATATTGTTTTACGTCTTATCTTGCTGGAAAATATATCAATATTCACTCCATATATTACCCAGAGCCTTTCTCTTGCATGTGCTAATTTATCCACAGCTGCACAGACAGGAGGAAGGTGTAATTAGGTAAATTGGCCACTTAATCACCAGAGGTCAACACGTAGAAATGCTTTAGAGAACCAGGGGAGTGTTTCATCTCTCAGTGACCCCCTCATCCCTCTTACGTAGCTCTATGTCTCTCCCTGCAGGTGAAGTTAAGTCGGCTGTGTGAGCAGGACAAGATTCTGAAGGATCTGGAGGCTAGGATCAGCTCCCTGAAGGACGACAAGGTACACGCTCTGCTGGTGATATAGAAATCCTGTCAATGCAAACATGTCAGTCTTTGAGTTATGAGTCAACAGGCGTGAAAAATAGGATGACCATTATCACAAAAGCCAGTGTGAAGTTTAGTAAGAGATGGTGAATCAGTTTCAGAAGGTAGACGGCAGCACTTAAATGAGATGTCAGATGTCAGCCTCACAGAATGACAGGAAGGAGAGTGTTGGATATAAATTCCAGCTGTGAAATCTAGATAGCTTTTTAAAGTTGCTCAAATAAATCTGAAAAATATGTCTGAACTAACAGAGCGAGTTAAGTATGTGAAAAAGGACTAAAAATATTCTATGCTGCCTCCACACTGGCGGTGGATATATGCTGCCCTCTGCAGTCTCATTGGCTGAATAACTTGTAGGTGAGCATCAGTATAAAGCTGTGGTTGACCTCCTCACTCCTTCCTCTGTCAGGACAAGCTGGAGAGTGTTCTGGACCTGTCCCACCAGCAGATGGAGCAGTACCAGGAGCAGCCGGCACACGCCAGCAAGATTGCCTACCAGCAGAGACTGCTGCAGGAGGATCTGGTCACCATCAGGGCCCAGATATCTCGCCTCTCCACGGTACTTATTTCTGTGTGTTTAAGCATGTGCAAGAGAAATGTTGGCTGCATGTCTCTTATGACAGCGGTTCTCAACCTTGGGGTCGGGAACCCATTGGGGGTCGTGAGACACTGAGGGGGGTCTCCAGATGCCTTAAAAAAAACTAAGAACATTTTACACTGTTGCCACTATACCACTTTTGCCTCATTTTAAACCATTTTTGCAACTAAAACCCATTTTTTGTCAATTTTAAACCTTTTCCACCACTTTATTTCTGCCTGTTTTTGCCACTTCTAAACCAACTCTCTGCCTATCCTTGGCTTTGCTGACACATTATTGCCACTATTAACCCCTTTTACCACTTTTTAAGCCACACTTCACAATTTGATATGCCCATTTTTGCCAGTTTCTAAGAATTTCTGCCTCAGCTAACACTTTTTTGACAGTTTCTATCTATTTCACCAAATTTCCATCTATTTTTGCCACTTTAATGCCATTTCAGCTACTTTTGAATTTCCTTTTACCACTTAATGTTCCCATTTTGCCACTTAATCCTTGTTCGCCTTTTTTGTTATTTTTTGCCACTTTTATGTAATTTTTGGCATTTCTAACCCATTTATGCTACTTTTAAAATCTAATGACACCACCTTTCCCACCATTTTTAACCCATTTTAGCTATTTTTAACATATTTCAATTCTGTTTTTGACAAAAGGATTTGCATTTTTAAGAGGGATACTTACTACACAAATTAATGAAAATTTGTTTCTTTGATAAGAGTGGTTATTATTGTGGTTGATTATAAAATACCACAGTTTAACTTTACAATGGACCATTGGGCCCCAGATTTTGCTGGCCCCCAGTTTGGCTGGGCCCCACAACTGTCAAGGACAGTGGGGGTCCCTGGTCACTGGCCCCTTTATTTTGGGGGTCACAGGCCTAAAAGGTTGAGAACCACTGTCTTATGAGATGAGGGTAGGGACTTATGGAGAGAATTTCACCCCAAAACCAGGTCCTAAACAGCATACTGGTGACTTTTCCTCTAAATGGGTCCTGTAAGTGGTGTTATACTTCCTGAGAGACACTTTTGTGGCAGAGCTTGCAGAGCTTAGCACTGATTGGGCGAGCACTTACATTCTAAAGTCAATAGACTGGTTTGGCTTGGTGTTACAAGGCTGAGGTGACTCTGCCCTCAAATCAAAAATGCATTGAGAGATTTTTGTCAGATATGGCAGACACCTACACTTGGGCTTGAGGATGAGCCAAATAAATTTGGGAGATCAAAGTTCATTATTTAATACATGAATTTGACCCCCATATCCTTAACTAGTAATGTCATCAAAGTTGACAAAGGTACTTTCACTGTAGGGCAATCGTATTCTTGACAGAGGCAAATATTTTTCTATTACTTCATATCCAAACTTAAATCGCAGTATGTGAAAAAATGCAGAATACCATAACAAAACTCTAAGACTACAAAAACGTACATACCATTAAATTTATAATATTTTGTTAAATTTTTTCTTCTGATAGGTGTGTCCATTCGTCTTGGTTCGTTTGTGTGCTGAATGTATTCAACTACCTGACATTGCATGTCTGTGTGTCTGCACCAATGCCTCTCATTAAGATTGTCTTTAGATCTTTATGAGGACGTCGTCATTTCCATGCACTCCTCTGCAGCCTGGGCATCCTCAGAATTTTCTGAATATGTAACTTTGTGTGTCTGTGTGTTGTAGGAGATGGCCCACGCCTGGGAGGAGTACAGCAGGCTGGAGAGATCAGTGGAGCAGCTGAGGATGGTGCTGCAGGCACAGATGAATCACAGCGCCACCCACCAGGTGAGAGCCGGTATTTCAGGGTTCACAATTTTTAACTAAGTTTTGGATTAAAGCAAACTGTTATGTAGGCGATCTTATAACTTTCTCAACAAGTCTAATATTTACTCAGTAGTTTTTATCTTACTATTTATTTGATTTAACAGCAATTTTAGTCATGATATCTGTGACTTTCAAGCAGAGGTTCCCAACCTTTTTCCTTAGGTCTAAGACCCCAAAGATCTGCTTGGGGAAATCAAACATCAATTTTAAAGTTTTCAGTTTGAGAACAGTCTAAAATAATACGCCTACATACACTTGTTCTTGACAGAGTATTTATGTTTAAACTGTCCATTATTATGACGGGCCACAAAAGAGAAAACAGATAATCATATAGAACAGGGGTGTCAAACTCAAGGCCCAGGGGCCAAATCCAGCCCATGGTACAGTTATTTCTGGTCTGCCAGATCATATCATATTTATATCATAATTGGCCCACCAGTATGAAGTCTGCAGATTTCCTCCAGTGTCAATATGTAAACTTGATCGTGATGATTTGAATTATCCTTATTCAGTTAAAAAAAAAAAAAACAGAAGGAAAAACTCAGGATTTTGAATTTTATCTCATATTTTGATCTTTATAATTTATGATTTTGTTTTTCTATCACATTTAAAAAAAAAGATAGGTATTTTAATTTTTTTTTTTTTTTTTTTTTTTTTGCCTTTTCAGTTAATGACATTGACATTTTATTTCAGATTTTGAGCCTTTAAATTTATCATTTTTACTTTTTTCAATCTCAAAATCATTTATCATAAGTGCCAAACATCAATGATCAAATAAAGTCATGGAAAAGTAGGTAAAAATGTAACAGAGAGGAAAAATTAGGCTGGATGAAAATAGTTTCTTTGGTTTTTAAGGTAGATATTTTTGGTATAATGGGAGCTAATAAGGTGTTAAATGAATGGGGACACAGCGCCCTCTGCTGACTGCTTGTAGTCACATTGCACCACCTTTACTTTCTTGTCAGTCTGCTGTGAGCTTCCTGTTATTGTGAAAGTAGAACCCAGACTGCCAAACTGAAGCCAGCCGAGAAGCTTAAACCCACAAATTAGAGGTTGAATACAATCATAAAGAGGAGCTTGACTTCTGCTGCAGCTGAATAAAGATCTGACAGAAAGAGTTATGACTCACCTAAGCTTGTTTACTTATTTGACAATTTGATTAGGCACAGTTTAGTTTTTAAGAGACACGTTTCCAACCCTTGAAACTCGGGGAAAAGACCAGGAATATTCATTAAAGCTTGATAGATTGAATCAAGGTTTCAGCGATGTGAGAAAGTGACAATTATCTGAGACAAACAAACACTGATTTGCTGTCAAACTGCAGCAGGAGAAAGCTGACATGAAGCGTGAGCTGTGGAGGATTGAAGACGTGATGGCTGGACTGAGTGCCAGCAAAGCCAACTACAAGATCACCATCGACTCTGTCCAGAACCCAGGTTGGTAAACACTCTGAGTAGACTTTAGGAAAACTGCACAGGTGGGATGATAAGTTCTTCTTCACCTTCTCCAACTGTAAATCCAGTTTGCACCTGCTGACATTTTAAAGCTAAACTTAGATTTTCTTTGTGCTTACATGCTCTGCCAGAGAGGAAACTAGTGCCTTCAGTGTCAGACTCCGGAGTGCCTTCTCCAAACATGGAGGTCCAGCCTCCTCCTCGCAGCTCCATTCCTACCATCCTCTCCCACACTTTGCCTCACAGCACCGTGCCAAAGTGGGTAAGTGTTGCCTCCTGTGAAGCAAAACAGCAGAGCAACATCATTAAAAGGTTCCTGAAGCATTTTATTTACTAGTAGTTTTAAAAGGTTTGATAGCAAGGCACAGATGGCCAATATGATTAGGATTGTTTGACAAAAAAAGGAAAAATATATAATGTATTTAAGTGACTGCATAAATATTCACTCACCTAATTCAACAGAGGTCCAGCAAATTGGTGCTAGTAGTCTTATAATTAGTGAAATTTGCATCACCTGAGTGCAGTGAATGTGTCTCAAGTGATTGTAGTATAAAGACACCTGTGTCCGGAGGGTCAGTCACTTGCTGATTGGTATTCATGGCTACCATTACACCATGAAGACAAAAGAACACTCCAAGCAACTCAGAGAAAAGATTATTGAAATTATAAGTTGGAGGATGGGAATTTCCAAGGCACTGAACATCCATCGGAGTTCAGTTAAATCCATCATGAAGAAATTGAAGGACTATGGCACATGCATAAATCTGCTTAGATCATGCCGTCCTCACAAACTCACAAGAGTTCTCCGTGGTCAAGTAGGGGCAAGTTCTTTGGTCTGATGAGACCAGAATGGTGCTTCTACACCATCTGACAAGATGTTATGCACATCACCACAAAAACACCATCCCCACTGTGAGGCACGGAGATGGCAGCATCATGCTGTGAGGATGCTTCTCTGCAGCTGTCCCTGGAAGGCGTGTAAAGGTAGAGGGTTAAATGAATGCAGCAAAATATATGAAGGACAATCTAATTGAGCCTGCAAGTGGACTACGGCTTGGGAGGAGAATTATTCTCCAGAAAGGCAATGACCTGAAGCTTACAGAGAAAGCTGCACAGAAATGGTTTAAATACAACAAGAGAAATATTCTGGAGTGGTAGAGTCAAAGCCCAGACTTCAATCCAATAGAGTATTCATGGCTGGACTTAAAACAGGTGTTCAGGCCAGATCCCTGTGCAACCTGACAGATTTTGAGTGTATTTTTAAAGAAGAATGGGGTAAATTGCCGTGTCCAGATGTGCTAGTCTGGTTGAGACCTATCCACACAGACTCAGTGCTGTGATTACAGCCAAAGGTGCATCTACTAAATACTAACTTGAGAGGGGGTTTCTTTTTATAGGCACTGTGTGTCATTCCACATTCTCTTTCCCAGTTTCCTTCTCTGTCCTCTCAAAATAAATCTAATTAGGGAAAAAAGTCTGACTTTACTTCTGAAAACCGCATCTTCAGGCTGAGGACACTGCCCCTCCCAGGCCTCCACTGCCTCGCCTCTACGACTACGAGGAGACGCCCCCTGTGGTGCCACCGCTCCCCAAAGAGGCCTCGGTCATCCGCCACACGTCGGTGCGTGGGCTCAAACGGCAATCAGATGAGAGGAAAAGGGACAGGGAGAGCGGGCAATGTGTTATTAATGGAGATTGTAAGGTACGTGGGGATTAAAATCCTGTAATAATTCATTGGTAAATAGTGAAAATGAATGCTTTAAAATACAGCCTCGATAGAGATCATCTAAATGCAGGTTATGATTTTCATAAACATCTATCTGCTGTCCGTGTGTGACATCTTTCCTGCTGTCAGACTGACCTGCGTTCGTATCTGAGTGAACCGGAGCTGCCAGTGATGAGCCACCACAGCGCCGGGTCTGATGCTGACTACCAGTATTTCCAAAGTAAAGGTATCTGAACTGTAGTATGTTAACTTTACTCTTTCATCAGAAAAGACAGATTTTTAGTGCAATCCAGTCCACAGGACACACTTCTTTATCTAAAACATTTGCTGAAACTTCAGTACCAATGCAACAGTATACCAGTATATCCACAGAAAATCCTCCCCACTTCATTGGGTACTGAAGTAGCACTCATGGCTCAGAATACATGGTGATGCACACCAGACTTTTGGAGATTGATGCTTTTTACCATCTCTCTCCTTTACTCGGTCATTGTCCAACATGTGAAGGAGAAAAGATGGTATGCTGATAAGTATCTAAACCCTGTGGACTGCTGGTTTGCAAATCACAAAACAGAGCAGTGAAATAATTTGTTGTTATATGTTCACAAATAGTTTCCAGATCCACAAAATATTGAGCCAGCTATCTTTGCTGTCTTTATCCTGGTTGTGAGAAAGCAGCCCTTGATAATGTTGTCTAGATGATACATCAGTCTGTGCTAATTCTCTGCTATTATTATCAACTAGGTCTGTCAGGCTCCTCATCTCGGCTGAATCAGTCCAACTACATCTCGTCCTACGTCACCATGAGGAGAGGCCCTGGGAGCTCTGCAGCCAGGGTGAGTCAGAATAACAAGGTGACTGCAGACAGCTATGAGCTAAAGTATGACTCAGTGTTTTTAAACTCTTTACCAATCTAATGTTAGATGGAAAACAAAGATATTCCAATAAGAGGCTTGACTATAATACAGTATTTAAAGCAACATTTATGCAGGTGCAACAAAATGTACTCATAGAGTGATTTTTTTATTATTACAGACCATTCCTAAATAGACGTTGAAATTGCAAGGCACCTCTCATTATGGTACACAAAGAAATCATACTATACGGTATGATTGCAACGTGATGCTATACACCTGGATGGAATAGGACAGGATAGGATAAGATTGCATAAGGATATAAGGATATGATATATTACTGTACAATACAGTACTGTGCGATTGGACAGGATGGGATAGGATAGGATATAAAATTGTACAAGGCAATATGATGCAATATGATACAATTCAGTATGATACAGTCAATATGAAACAATGCTATGTGATACAGCAGGACAGCACTTGACAGGAGCAGATGGAAAAGGATCAGATTTTGAGATAGGTTATATAACTGTATTGTGGGATTCGATAGAAACAATGAGCCACAATGGGACACGGCAGTAGGATAGGATAAGATAGGATAGCATGAGATATATTGTATGATATGATAAGCTACACCAGAATGGTAAAGGATAGGATCGGATAGGACACGACAGGACAGGACAGGACTGGAAAGGACAGGATAGGATATGATATGATGCAATACGATAAGATACGATACGATACGATAAGATAAGATACTAAACAATTACAATCCATATGATTTAAGTCAATATGAAGCCAAATATAAAAACAATACAATAATTCCTGTACGATAACAATAATGGACCAGAATTAATAGTACATCAGACTAGGATAGGATAGCATTAAATATGTTTTACAATACCATACAAAATGATGCACCAGAATGGGACAGGATAGGACAGCATACAATACAATACGATACAATACAGTACAATAAAACACGACACAGTATACAACACGACGATACAATATCAGATACAATATAATAGAACATGACATGACATGACACGATATGATATATGATACGATACGACAGGATATTTGACACAATACGGCACAACTCAACACGACATGATACGATACGATACGATACAATACAATATACGATATCAGATACAATATGACACGACATGACACAGTATATGACACGATACGACACAATTCGACGCTATGACAAGATAGGATATATGACACGACAAGATATATGATACGACACAATCCGACACGACATGACACGATATCATACGATACGATACAACGCAAATGACACAGTATCATACACAATATGATGCTACACCAGAATGGGATAGGCTAGAATAGGCTAGTATAAGATATGATACTGTATGAAGCCAGATATCATTTGGATACAATTACAGCACGATTTGTCAAGAAATAAAATACATGGCCTACTCAAACGATATGACAACACAGTTCTCATTCAGTGAAATATTGCAAGACAATCATATGACATATCTCAAGATCTCATTTAACAAAAAACGGCTCCCAAAAAGTTCAGAATTAAAACATTTATTCACTACAGCCTTGCCACCATCAAACATTTCATCACTGTTCTCCTCTTTCTCCTTTAAATGTCTTTGATTAACCACTTAAATTCTCTTCATGTGACCTTCATGAGTGTAATAAACAACACTTTGAGGAGTCATTAAGTAGTGATGAAGTGAGTAAAACTGACAGCAAAGTCTCTGTAGAGTATTATATTACTGATTAAAATGTCAATATTTGGCACCCATTAGCCAACAGTTGTATCACAGGAGTAATGGCGACCATATGTCACTGTATCAATTTCCCACCCCTATTATTCAACATTTGTGTCGGCCATTTAAATCTTTGCACGGCAAAATTAAGCTCTCATATATGTGCAGTATAAATATGTAAATGTAAGGTGTTACTGATTGGTGTTTAAATTTGTCACTTTAATTATTTCTGTCAACCATTTTTCTTCACCATGTTGTTTACATCTGTCATCCAGTACACTACTTCTATGTCTGTTTTTCTCCATATTTATTTGTGTCATTCTTTACTCTGTGAGTTTTACTATTGTTCTTTTTATTGTTCTGTTTTTTCTTCACTCTCCTTCCATGGCCTCTCTCATTTCCATCCCGTCCTCTTTCCGACTTTCTGGTATGTGTCCTCCTCCACAGTCTCACCAGGAGAGACCAAAGAGTGCCTTTGAGCGTCTGTCCTCGCCCACCGAAGCCCCTCAGCTCCTGAACGTCCAGCCCCGAGGTCGAATGACCGCGGAGGAGCAGCTAGAGCGGATGAAGCGCCACCAGAAGTCTCTTGTCCGGGAGCGCAAGAGGAACCTCAGCCAGGGCGAGCGTTCCTGCACGGGCCTCTCCACCTCCACCGCCGCCTCCCAGCGCTCGTCGTCCTCCTCCAGGCTGCCGTCGAACACCTCCGATCCTCCGGCCTCCGTACGTTACTCCCATCCCCAACGCAGCAGCAGCAGCAGACACAGGGAGCACCACCTGCACCACCACTGCTGCTATGCCACTCTACAGCCCCCAGCCACATAATAACCTAGCCTGGAATGCTAACACGCTAGCACTTTGCCGTGTTTAACGTTAGCACTAACAAGCTAAAGGGTGGGACTGACTGTGGCGGGATAGCTAGCTTGGTTAATGCTTTAAGAACCCTGGGAGACTAATGAGCACTGGAGATGATGGGGAATGTTTGGATAGTTTTGGACTGGGACGGTGTCGCTCCCTGTTTATTTTTTTTAAGTGAAGGGGTCAATCAACCCCTTGTTACTACTGCCCCCCCGGTGGGACCTCACTGACACAATTCTGAATGTAAATCCATAAAGAAAAAGAGGGAAAGGATGGCATCGCTCTGCCTTCCTTTCTCTGTTTTAAATACCAGAAAGTAGAGAGAAAAGCCCATTTATGTACATCTACATCTACCGTGTAATGTACACTTTTATTTATTTACTGAGGGATATTTTCAGTATACAGCTGTACAGTTCTATTTTGTAGAGATTTGGTATATAGAGCATATAGAAGAGTGAAGGAAAAAAGAAATAAATCTAGAGCAGTCAGGTTGATGAAATGAAAGAGGCAACGCTTGTGGCACAATAATCATGATCACACCTCCCTTCTTTCTTTCCGTCTAATAAATCCAAGTGCCTTGTTTTGCTGACGATCTTTTTGCCTTTTACCTCCTTAATCGACATTGTGATCAGTCATATTTCAAGTGTGCATCTCCACCTCTAAACCATAGAAATGATGCAAAAGTTAGCTTTTAGGTGGCATTCTGCTGCACAGCAGAGCTCAGACAGATGGACGTGGGAACACTGCTGCTTTAACTCTTGGAGGGATACTTTGACTTTGAATACTTGACTGTATAAAGATGGGTGGCATGCCACTGCCTCCTCCAGTTGTACAAAAGTGAAGCCAAAATAGCCCAGGAACAGGCACTAAACATTTATAGAGCCTGTGCGGAAGGAGGTGCAAAATATTCAGCTAACTAAGGGAGCATTCACACCAGAGCCGTGTGGTCCACTTTAAACGAACTCTGGTCCGTTTTCCTGGATAGTCCGGTTTGTTTGGAGTGGTGCGAAAGCTCAAACGAACTCTGGTGCAGACCAAACAAGTGGTTTATCTGGTCCGCTTAAAAACAGGGGGTCTCGGTCCGCTTCCAAACGAACCCTGGTGTGGTTTGTTTGATGTGTGAAAGCAAAGCGGGCTAACTTGTGAACCAAAGGCAGGAAGTGGCAGAAATTGCAATGATATACAGATTTATGTGTGGTTTAATACGCTCAAACACGTCAGTACCTCGCTTGCCATCTGTGTAGCCATAGCAACATGTCGTCGTTGGTGCTGATTTATACGTCTCGTAAAGAACGACATACTGGACAGCTCACCGCCTCCCTGGCTGCTCATAATGCCTCAATGCAAAAGCAGAAACCCTAAGACTGCATAAATTCTGTGTTTTTTCATTGTTTATGTGGAAGAAAAGACCGGTGGAAGGAGTTTTGTCTCCTTCTACGCCTTCTTTTCTTCTTGATCGCCATTTGTTTGTTATGACAGCGCCCCTAGCGGGTCAAGGTTGTAGGTGTTCAGACAGTTTGGTCCGTTTGACCAAGAGCAATGTGAATGCAAACCAAACCAAAGGAAAGTGCAACAATGTTGCAATTTCCGTTCCAAAACGGACCGAGTCCCTCGGACTTTTCGGTGTGAAAACGACCTAAAACGCAGAGGGTTAACATTAATGTTAAGATACGCAAAACATCTCACGGTCCAGGGGTCTTATTTATAAAACAGTGCATAGAATTCAGTCTTAAAGTGCACGTGCACCCAAACCTCAAATCTGGCTCTCCCCTGATAATTTACATACATGAAACTGTGCCCAATCACATCTTTACGCAGTTCTCTCTTTATTCTGATCCACCTGAAAGTCGCGCATGTAGACCTGCCTACTGATCTGCGCTTGACATGCCTGCATTCAGCCTTTTATACATTAAAGGGGCTCTGGTAGCCTTTTAGCTCAGTACAAGACTCCTTAAGATTCCTGTGTCTCCTTATAAGGCTAGTCAATGCTAGACGTTCTGCAAGACTGAGTGCTTTATCACCTCCACGCCAGGCAGATAGGTTAGATGTAGAAAAATTAACTTTTTTGTAAAATGCAGGGATCATACTCAGTAGTTGTAGAAATTTTCTGATGATAACTGCAGCACACAGGTCCATTTAGAGCTGTAAAGTACTCACTTTCCTCCGTTCCCATTCATTCCTCATGACTGTCCCCGACTTCCTACCAAAATATATTTTTTCCCATCTGGCTTCCAGCATCGACTTGAGCTAATTATGTTGTGGTTTGTCGGTCAGGTCTTCAAAACAGTAAGATCATCCACCATCCAGACACTGCTCTGTTCTTAAAGGTAGAAGGTCACCAATGGCTCATACTGTCTTAAAGGTGTAAACATGCAAATAGTGCATTCCATCTTAGTGGGTTAAAGCAAACCTTCTCATTGAAAATGAACACTTGAACATAAATCACTATAACAACAGGAACCATGTTTGAGGGGGAAAAAATACTTTACATATATTTGAGGTTGCACTTCATTTTAGTGGGCTCTAACTATCTAGTAATATTATAGCAATAAGTGTAACAATCTATTAATTTCTCATGCATAATGTGGTTATTACCTTGTTATAAGTTCCTATATGACCAAGTAACAACTCAGTAATATTAAAGTTCCTGTAAAGTGCAAAAAAAACAGTATTTTAGGTTGTAAGACAGGCCACTGTGTTATGAACCACTAGGCCGAATTTCAGTAATGAAAAACACCCAAAGTTAATAAAATTAAGCTTAAAAACCATGAAAAATTAAAAAGTTATGTCTGCTCTAGGATGGTGTGGATGTTTCAGTTGAATGAGCCAAAGCCATGCCCACTTATGAGAATCCTCTCAAATTTAAAATAAAGCTCTAATCAGAATTGAGGAATTGTTACTGGAATTTCTGATACTGCTCCTCAAAACAAAAGTTTTCAATAACTATCAGGCATTTTTGAGAGAATTGGCAGGAATAGAAAGTGTCTGTAATCGGAAACTTTACTAAACTTAAGTTTTGCTATGTTAGCAGACTGGAAGGATTTAACTGTTGCTGCTTAGAGAGAGACAAAGCCATAGTCTTCTTCTTTTCATCATCCAGGACCAAAGACAGGAAAAATATATATAAAAACACACCTTCAGTGAGGAAGATGTCTGTTCATTCTGCATCTGGTTCAAGTGAAAGCTAGACAAACACTCTAGCAGTTAGCCCGCCCCCTGACCTTATGGTGGAGTCTGATCAGCTGGCTGGCTCTGTGCCAGAGCAGAGGCAGAAGTTGGGGATTAAATTTACTGTTTTCTGGCACAAATCTCTCTGTTATGATACTTTTAATGACCCATAAGCCACTGTGGCTGGTAGATTTGGGAAATTTACCTCACAATGAACAAAAACAGCACATAGCTTCCTGTTATTTTTCAATGAAGGCAGTGACATCAGCTAACAGCAGACTGTACTGAGGTAAACTGCTCAGTGATTTTATATTGTAGTGTTAAGGGGGCAGAGTAATTCCCCATAGCGGCAGGTGACATGTTGGGTCCCTTTATCTGCCCTGCCCAAATTGAACCAAGCCGGGAAAGGCCGTTACTAACGGTCTTGATCCAAAATTAATTCACAATAGGGTTAACTACCTACCCTAACCCTAACCCTTGCAATCCTGTGGGAATTAGGTGGTATTTTTCCCTTACCTTAAACCTTGTTATAATGTGGCAGTTATCTGGTAATTAGGTGGTATTTTACCGAGTAATTTCTTAGAAATAAAATGATAATTTTCTATACAAGTTGCTTGATAATTCCAAGGTAATCTCTTTATTTTGGCCCACTAAATTAAAGTGAGTCCTTCCTGAATCATTTTTCAAATAATTTTTAGATTGAAGGTTAGGGGGTGAGGGTAAGGTTTAGGGTAAAATATCACCTAATTACGAGATAATTGCACAATATTGCAAGAAATTACTTGATAATTAATACATTATTGATACATAGATATTTCCTTAATTTCACAGAGTTATTACTCACTAGATGCCAACTTATTACAAAGTAATAATAACCTTATTCTTGAAAAATAACTACATAATTACCACTTATTGTTATAAAAATTTCTAGGTGATTAGGGCCCTCTAAAATAAAGTGTTACTGTATTTTAAATCTAAAGTTTGTTCCTGTGCCATCTGCTAACATTTAGGAGGCTGAACTTATAACCTATTCCAGCCAGTAGGGGGAGCGCTAAACATTTAAGCTTCACTTTAGGGGAGTTGTCATGTCGTCCATCTTTTTATACAGTGTGTTTCTTGCCTGTTTTTTTTTTCTGTTAATAACGCTAACTGGGTGAAAACAAATATAATTCAAGATGTCAAAGTCTTCTGTTAACATAAGATTATACATGTACTGATTACAGACTAACCCTCATGAGATCTGCCTGTAATCAGACTGAGTTCCCACAAATCCTTGCAATCAAATGTCCCTGTAACAGCAATACATAGTCTGTGACTGTCTTTTTTTCATCTTTTTAATGCATATAAAAACAAACACTAGAGCATATTTTCATTTCTCTACTCCACCAGCATCAAACGTGTTTACAGCGTTTTATATTTGAATTAACATCCTCATTAAAACAGCCTTTTTCTTGTGTAAACTACAAGGTTATTTTAGCGTTTGACAGTGGTGGATTTTTTGCAATGCCACATAAAGGATAGGAGGAGAATCAGCACTCATGTGAGTGCTTTTAAAGTGGCCTATGCTGTGCTGTTTTATGCATATTAAATACACACGACAGGCTGAAACGCAATAAGAAATAAGTACAAACAAGGAGTGGATGGTTCTGTCATAAGGAAACTGTGAGGAGGGGAAAATGCAGGACAGAACTGTTGCAATATTTGAAAAAAGAAGTGATGTTCTTTTCATGGCACTGCCGTCCACTCCTTGTTCTTCAGGATTAGTAATGTTGAAAGCTTTTTGCCATATTGCTTTAACCCTTCCAGAGCTACGTACAATATGTCCAATTAAAAAAGAAAATAGTTCCAGGAGGTTGCTCAGTTGAAAAGTAGAACTATAGTAGAGATTTTTAGAGAAGTGAACTGCTAATCACAACCTATTTCTGTGTCATTCAAGAAGCAACACACAACTCTTTCCCCTTTTTCTTTTCTATCATGTAGAGATTTGCACTCGACAATAAAGAGTTTCTTGCTTCTGAACCTCCTCTTGGCTGTGTCCTTCCTAATCTGGTGGGGGGTTTTGGGTTTGAATCTGTATGTTTCTGCATGGTTTCTTTCTCTCTTTCCTCCTGTGTGCGGCTGATTCTCCTGAGCACAACAAGGCATGGGATGTTTCTCAGAGCATGTGAACACAGCGACAGATCAGACCCTGCTGCAGGATGTGGAGGGGAGTGGATGCATGCATGGCTTTGATGCTCCTTGGATGATTACTCACAACAAGTATAACACATGCACTCTCACTACATGCACATAGACGGGCGTACTAGTCCAAGAATAAGAGGTGGATATTTTTTATTAAAATACTGGCAATTAGGCGGGGCAGGATGTGGCTTGGATGTAATAAGTAGTCAGTTTTAACATTTTAATCCAGATGAGACTAGGATCTGAAATTTAAAAACTCTAATTGATCACCTGCTGTTTTGTCCATTGGGCGTGCTGTAAGCTACCATAGAGTTGGATGCTGCTCAGTGTATCATCTTTATGCTCCCACAGTGACAGTAGGCAAATCTGCACCTTGTGATATCAAACTTTTCACTTTTCTACTGTTCCCTTCAGCTATTTTTGGTACTTTTTGATCCATAGCAAGTTCTTTTTTTCTGTGGTTAACCAAATGTTATCACCAGCAGGTTTTTATCCAGACATGAAGCACCTCTACTGCGTGTTCTGACCGCACACGTCTGCAAGCATCAGCTACAAAGTCTAACTTATTTCGTTAAAGTCTGTTTTAGTATCCTGAAAACATGTGAGCCATGCAGCTCGATGTTTTCTTTACCCATCGTCTCATTCTCATTTTCCTCATGTTGAGATGACTGAGGAACAGGGTCGTGTCGCAGGGTCTGCGTGTAGTTATTATGGTTATGCTGCCACAGTAGACATGATTCTTCTTACTAAGTGGAGCGCCATATTCTTGCACATTTTTGCATTGTCTGCTTAAAAGGACAAGTTTATGGGTTGAACCAAGGAACTTGTCTCTGTAATTTAATAGTCCTCCGTTTTAGGGGAGCATCCAAAAGAAATTTTCAGTGAATATATGACGCTGTCAACACACTGATCCTGCTCAGAATGGATTATAACAAGATACTGGATTTATCTTAATAACTCCCTACTGACGTTTTTGTCACATTTGAAATTCCACTATTTAGAAAGATAAAACTACCATTTTTTATTTTTGGATTTTATACTGGTAACTGACTTCCTTTCTGGGTATAGATTAGTAAGGATTTCGGTGTAAATAAGAATATGACATGAACTTAACTGCAGAAAAAAGGAACTTGTTATGGAGTGAAAAGGCAATAAGGTTACAGTCAAAATGTTCAGCACGAGGTACAGATGACTTTTCCACTGAGCTGTCTGTGAGTTTTTAAATTGAAATGAGACACTAAGAAGCAGTGATGGACTTATTTTATGTCACTGCAGCTGCAGGGAGATGCTGATGTGGCTTAACCAAAGTGAGTTAAAAGGGACAATAAAGCACGTGATTAATGTGGGGATCAGTTCATTGATGCTTACAGCCCACAAAACCCAATTTATGTTAGAAAAGTAAATAAAAAAACTTCTTATCTTCAGACAATTTTAAGACAGAGATAGCAGCGTCTGAGTAGCTTACATTTCTTTGCAATAGTGTTTTAGTAGATTTAGATTGTGCAGGAGCTTACTAGGGACTCTTAGTCATTTAAAGATAAGATTTCATATTACTGGACTTCTATTATTTGTTGCCATGGAATAGAATAGTCACGAACATAATACATTTTTAAAAATGCAACAATACCGGTGAGCAGCTAAAGCCTCCTGAACAGTCTTTTTAACATGGTGATTCTCTGTGGGAAATTCTTGCTCTTCTTCCTCTTTGCACAGAAAGCTAAGTTAATATTTGTCTCCCTCTACTTGAGGCAGAACTCACTGCAGACTGAGTGCATTTTATTGAACCCAGAGCCTTTAGCTTCTTGCAGGAACTCAGTTTCTCTATGAACCCTGCTACTGTAAGCTTACATTAACCTTCACTGATCTTTAGCATTACTTGGACTACAGTAGCATTTATTTATTTCTTCTGTTTTTTTGCCAATTACTTTTTTAAACAAGCCCCTGCTCATACAATGTATTCAGAAAGTATTCAGATCCCCTTTTCTCTCACTGATCTACACTCAGTTCCCCATCATGGTAAAGTGAAAACTGAATTTTAGAAATTGTCTAAAAAAAATTTTTTAAACTTTGAAATATCACATTAACATAAGTACTTAGTTGAAGCCCCTTTGGCAGCAATTACAGCCTCAAGTCTTTTTGAATGCGTTGCAGATGTTTGCACACCTGGATTGGGCAATCTTCTTTCATTCTTCTTTGCAAATCTTCTTAAGCTCAGTCAGGGACGGTTGGTGGACAGACATTTTCACGTCTCGTGGCTGGGCCACTCTAGGGGAGTCACAGAGTTGTCCAGTGTTGTCATGGCTGTGTGCTTAGGGTCACTGTCATCTCCTGAGAGCCGCAGAATAGGTTGTCATTGAGGATCTCTCTGTACTTCTAAATTCAGATTTCCCTCAACCCTGACCAGTCTCCCAGTCTGATGCTGCCACCATCATGCTTCACTGTTGGGATGGTATTGGGCAGGTGATGAGTGGTGCCTGGTTCCCTCCAGACATTTAGAAATGAGGCCAAACAGTTCAATCTTGGTGTCATCACAGAGAATCTTGTTTCTCACTGTCGTAGAGTCCTTCTGGTGCTTTTTTTGTTTTGCAACACAAGACAGGCTTTCATGTGTTTTGCACCGAGGAGAGACCACTCTACCATAAAGCCCAGATCAGTGGAGGGTTGCAGTGATGGTTGTCCTTCTGGAACTTTGTCCCATCTCTGCACAGGATCTCTGGAGCTAAGTCAGAATGACCATCAGGTTCTTGGTCACCTCTCTTACTAAGGACTGTCCAAAGTCCTGGTTGTACCAACCTTCTCTGTGAGTGAACAAATGAATTCAAACAACTGCAGCACCAGGCTGCAACTTAACAGAACTGAAAAAAAGTTAAGGGGGTCTGAATACTTTCTGAATGTACTGTATATTTGTCCAGGGAATGTTGAATATTCCAAATGCTCATATAACATGCATCAATTTGACATGAATCAATGTCAAAAATCACAGTAAATTTAACTAACCATCATGTAAGAGGAGATCATTGACAAAGATCCACATTACCAAACCTGAACTGGATGCCTTTAGTTCAGTAACTGTTAAACAAACTAATTCTGCCCTCAAAAGTCTACTTTTCAACCTTCACTGTTTAATTGTGTTGCCATGAGAGCTGGAGCCACTAACTGTTAAATGTCACACAACTGTTGGATATCAGACGTATATTGTTTACTCAGAAATGTCTTTAACCAATGGCAATCTCAGTGGCTAAAATCTATTTCCAATTTATCAAGAAGTTTTCAAACCTTTTGTGACTTATTTTAATGTATTGTAAATGTTAATGTGCAAATCTCTGCTTTGAAGTCTCCATTCCATCCGTGTGATTCTTAGTCCCGCCCTCTCCAGGTGTTTGACTGGCAGGAGGAACGACCAGTTGCTGAAGGTCAGAGCGATGAAGGCTGGAATCAAGTGAAAGAGAGAGAGAAGAGGCAATCAGATGAGTGGGTGACAGTGACCGCACACATACGGGAGGTGGACGTGGAGCCCCTGGAGTATAACCTGGACATCAGCCGAGAGGTAGACACACATCTGTCCAACATCTTTCTCAGACAAACAGCATTTTGGACTCATTCTTTCCCCTTCTAATTTAATTTGTTAGCTTTGTGAGACTAAAAGGGATGCAGGAATACTCTTCAGCTCTTTTAGAATAGTATAGAACATAATTGCACCAAGTACAACCAATGTGAGCATGCAGCTCTTCATTTATAAAACACTGAAATAAGTTAGTAAAAATAGCCTTAAATTGACAGTAGAAGACAAAGAGTGACTTGTGTAGGGGGCCCTCACATGCAAAGTTTTCCCCCAGTGGAAATTCTTGTCTTGTATTGGAATCATGCAAGCCCATTGCACACATGTGATAGGGGACTGGGTAAGAGCTACATGCATGTCCATATCATGATTAGACATAAAAAAGTCTCCTTGGACCATCCTCTAAAATGTAAAGGAGGCATACTAAAAGCAGTTTACGGTCAAATTTTGGCCGTTTTTGGAGAATCATCACTGGTATCACATCTAAAGGATCTAAATCTACAGATTTAATCAGATTGTCTCCAAATTTTTTGTATTTATTCCAGACAAAATGGAAATCTAAAGTTGTGTTAACCGTGAGTTTTCATTAAGGGTGGGGCTGTGAACAGGACCCAAGGTTTGAAAACCTGTTTTCGATATTTTTTGAAGTGTGCCAACTTTTTTGATTCTATGTAACTCTATTGTGCTAATGTCCGACATCTCCATACTTCAGATGATTACACTTTAACCCTGAATACATTCATGCAACTTTAAACATTCATCCCCCACACACCATCCAGCCTAGGCTTATGATCTTAAGTCTGCTTATGGATCGTCATCTAACCTACAAAAAAGCCTCTTGGACCCATGCCCAAATCCTAACAGGAAGTCCAGCTTGATCTCTTTTTCAAAGTCAGGCTGTTCTGATGGGGCCCAATGACTTTAGCCTTTTGTGACTTGCATATACTATTTTCTGTGTTCTTCTACAGTTTCTGCCAAGACAACAGTATCACACTGAACATGCCCACATGCAACCTTCTCATCGTCTCGCCCTCAAATGGCAACAGGAAGTGACTTATTGGGTTCAGCTATTTATTCCTCTTACTGTGTAAACCTATCACACTCAAATTTTAAAACAAAGGCCTCAAAACTTGTCCACAACCTTGACCTGTTTAATTAATGGACGCCCTACTGGCAATGGCAAGGTTTTCCATATCTTGCCATTTAAAAGGAAGTCGGCGTAACTCTCATAAACATCTGATTAGCCTCAAATTCCACATGTATGATGAAGGTCTGCTCCTCTACACATTTAAATGTTGGTTTGATGGTTTTGCTGTAAGAAGCCAGTAACACCTCTGAGATAAAACATCCCATCTTCTTTGAAATACACTTAAGTATCAGTCCTGGCCATAGGTCCTGGCCTGGTCACAGCTACATATTAGCATCTTGCTTTGTTATACTGCTGTCTAGTGTTGGCAGGCGTTACTGCCACATATACAAAGGGCAATATACTTATTGATTTGATTAAATGTCAGTTCAAGGAGGATGCACATAGTCTATTAACCCAACTATATCCCCATACCTGCAGTTGCAATACTCCAACATGCACTGGAGTGTGCGCGCCCTTCAGTGCTGTTTTACAGCCTTAGCTGCTGATTTTCTTCCGAGATTGACATAAGGAGAAAGACCCATTTGTTATGTATTAATGTGCAAATAATATGTGCAGCAGTTCTTCAGTATTAGTATGTAAAGGCAGTTCATAAAAACATCAAACAAAACTATCTGATCCTTATCTTCACTGCATAAGAAACATATGAAAAATAGATTCAAATAGATGGAAACATGGATAGGGTTATGTTATAGAGGTCTTGACGTGACTGAGGATTATAAGACCGCCTCCTTTGTGTCCACCATGCAGCTGTCCAAACCTCAGAAAGTCCCCATCCCAGAGCGCTACATCGAGTCGGACTCTGAAGAACCTCCGAGTCCAGAGGAGTTGGAGGAACGTTCTCGCAGGGCCGAGCGCATCAAGAACATGCTGACCAAATCCAGGTAAAGAACCCTCTGATAATGACCCACACTCGTATGATCAGTAAGTGTGCAGGGCGGCATGTTTGGATCCATGTCTTCAATGTTTTTTTGTGCTTCATCATTTCATCGTTTCTTTGTATAAGCTTATTCAGAGAACTTATCTAGAACCCACTGGTTATAAGTCTTCATTCTTTGTGTCTACAGTGTTCAGAATATCCAGCCGTCTTCACCATTGGACTTTGGTGAGCTGGACGCTGCTCTGCAGCAGAAGGAGAGGATCATGAACGTGTCCCAGGTTCTCGCTTGTGAGGCCTCACGAAAGGGCAAACTGGTTGCAGGTCAGTCAACCACAGTGTCTTTTACATTATGTCCTCCAGTTGTTGTACATCCTCCCAAATTTGAACTAAACCCTCGTCTCAAGAGTCATCCTTCATAAAGCCAATCAATGACAAGAAACCAAATTTGTTTTACTTTAAACATTTTTGAGCTTGTACTGAAATCACAGTCACAGACAGTGACTCTTTAAAACAAACCTGAATGTTGTGTCTGTTCCTGGTGTGCAGACTGAGTGGCTGGAGACACGGTGAGATTATCTAATCCAGGTATATTTTCCATTCCCCTTTTAGGTGTGTGGGTCATTGTGTTCATGGTGTTGTGTGTCTCTTTGTACAATGTTTTGGTCAGGACTGTGCACAGATTTGAGACTGAAAAGATCTTTCTTAAAAACAAACTGGAACGTTACACCCTAAAATGGACCATATTATAACTTTAATAGGAAGACTAGTCCATCCCATGTAGACCTGCTGCAGACATGTCTGCAAAAAAAAACATGTGCTGTAGACACCAGCAGACCCATACTTTCGCAAAATCCACTTATCCAGCAGGGACAGAATTTCATGGACCGTCTTGTTGCAATGGTGGCATATCACGCTTGAATTCACTGAAATCTTCAGAACGACTTATTTACAAATGTTTATGAATGTAGACTGCATGGCGAGGTGCTTAGTTTTATACACCTGTGGAAACAGGTCTGATTTAAACACCTGATTTCAATGATTGACAGGTGTGGCCAAATACTTTTGTCTATATAGTATATGGGTTTAAGGCAGTGCAGTTGCACTCAAAGACCACCAGGGGGCACCAAAACAGCGCAAACCAAATTGTTGCATATTGTATTACAATAACTCCTGAGAAATTGGGAAAGTTCTCCGTTTCAGTTTCATTTTGATAACTTGGCATGAAGTGAAGTTGGAAAACAAAAACAATGGCAAAAGTATGACTAGAAAACATCCTTGACCAAAAGTATAATCCTCTACCTTTACTACTTTGTAGTCTAGTTTTGGGGGGGAAAAATCTGTGCTTAGTCCTGGCTCCGTTTCTGGGGGTGATTTTTTTTGTCTGAAGATTTTTGGTTTCTTTCAGCTGTGTCTGTTCATCAGTGTAGCTCTGCTGTCTGCTTTAAGATACCAGAGCTACACTGACAGCCTTAAGTACTGCTTTCTTAAAATGTGATCGTTTTCAGTGTGTAAAGTGGTGTTTTGTGACTTGTGTTTTCTTTCTTAATCATGAAACAGACTCTTTCAGGGCCAATTACAGTGATGCCATCCATGCACATATGGTTCCCATATTTCTGAGGACTAAAGTTCTTTATAACTACAAAGAGTTAAAGCCTGATTGACTATTGTTCAAATTTAATTGTTAGTTTAGAATTAGGGATTTGCACAGCTTTATTTATTCTTTATTTAACCAGCTTAGATACTTAGATCAGAGATCTCTTTTCAAAGAGAGACCTGAGCAAGAATTAAGTGCAAGTGGTTTGTCAGAATTTTTATCAGCAGATTTTAGCCATGTTCATGCAACCATTTCACTTTAAATTGTAACCATTTGCTTCATTTAGACGGTTCGCTTACATGACAATTGTGTTTCAGGTGACTGAAAAGAGAGTTTTGAAAACAGGTTCAAGATTGCAGACTTTGTCATGTGTAATGTATGGCATTCCCTCTGAAAATAGAGACTTTAAGCACATGCACAGCACAGTACCTGTCTTCTAGGTGGATTACAACAACAACACATGAACTTGAGATGTACCACTGACACTTTTTCAGACTAAGTAAAAGTACTTATACAAACATGAATACCTTTTTTTATACCTTTACAGTTCTTGAAATTATTGTAAAAGTTAATTTCATTGTCTTCATTTCCTCACATCTACTCTTGACTATTAGCAGTGCATATTTCACAATCTGCTCCTTTTTCTCTTATTTACAGAGCATTCAGAAAGGATTGGGACCAGCCTGACTATTTTCAAATTTTTTATGATGCAGCCTGATGCTACAATCTTTTAAATTCTTTTTTTTAAACATTATTTTACACTCAGTCCCCTATCATAACAAAGTGGAAATAGATTTTTCTTTTTTTTTTTTTTTTTTTGCTAATTTATAAAAAAAACAAAAACCTGAAAAAACATGAAAGCCTGCTTGACTTTCACATAGATTTTTTTTTACAAACTTCACTTGTTTTGCACTGAGGAGAGTCTTCCATCTATGGCAGCCACTCTGCCATAAAGCCCAGATCAGTGGAGGGCTGCAGTGATGGTTGTCCTCCTGGAACTTTGTCCCATCTCCACTCAGGATCTCTGGAGCTCAGTCAGAGTGACCATTGGGTTCTTGGTCACCTTACACCTTTGATAAATTTGCAAACATTACTAAAATAATGTTTTGATTTTGTCTGATTGGGTACTGAGTATATTTGACTGTAGCATCAGGCAGCAACATAACATTTAAAAATGTGACGTGGGAGTCTGGTTCTTTTCTGAACGCACTGTATGAAAGTAAAAAGTGATGCTGACATCTTCGCTGTTTTCTTCTGTTCAGCTAAAGCTTCTGCAGAGCACTGACCCACAGGACGACTGACCAACACAGCAGAGGAGGATTTTAGTCATGAAGAAGGATCTTTTCATTTCCAGCCAACTGATTCACCTGAAATAAATCACTATTTTTTAAACAAAACAAATTTTATATGAGGCTTTATACAAAGTTTTAAAATAGATTCATGTTTTCATGCTTTTACACTTCACACTGCATAATTAAGGGTAATTTATAACACAACTGCAGTAGAGATCTTTTTTCTTTTTGATCTGTATTTTTATGAGTTTCTAAAAGCAAAAATGAGACTAAAGCCAAAGTGTTCAGATAACAGTAGGAATGTTTGGACATTAATCTTTTATTTATTATTAACACTGTTTGCCATGTTTGTTCAGCTTTAACTCTGTCACCCAGTGATCATCAATCATCTCACAGTACACACTTCAATAAGAAAAACACATGAAAACAATATGAAAAATAAACATTTGATAAAACACGTTCAATATTTGTCTGTTTTATTTCACTTTGCCAGATGTTGACGGTCTTGTGACCCTGAATGACGTGAACACAAAATAACAGGATACTCAAATTCTGCTTCTCTTGCAACCACTTCTTCATGTCATAGTTGGTCGCTTGTGCAAAGCACTGAAAATAACTGCTAGTGTGTTAAGTCCACATGCAAAATGTATGAATAAATAAAAACATGCTTAAACAGGGCAAAGGTGGAAAATTTGGAGAACCGAGCGAATTCCTGGTGGGTCGGGCTGCTTGAAGGACTGGTAGTGCTGCCATAAGCATTACACATGCTGCACTCACTAGCACAGACACAGGCAGGAACACTTATTATTCCAGTGACATTCCCCAAAATAAACTGAAGCCTATTTAAACAAATATAAAAAGTGAAAAGTAGGCAATTCTTAAAGTCAAAATTATGTGATTAAAAATCGAAATTATAAGATAAAAATGAAATTATCAGATGAAAAGTAGAAATTATGTGATTAAAAGTCAACATAATGAGAAAAAAGTCAAAAACAGGGGATTAAAAGTCATTTATGAGATAGAAGTAGAAATGTTGAGATAAAAAATGAAATTATGAGATAAAAAGTCAGCATTTAGCGATAAAAAGTCTACATAATGAGAAAAAGTCAAAAATAGGGAATTAAAAGTCATATTTATGAGACAGAAGTCACAATTTTGAGATAAAAAGTCAAAAATATGGGAAAAAAGTCACATTTGTGAGATAGAATTCAAATTATGAGATAAAAAATGAAATTATGAGATTAAAAAGTCAACATTTTGAGATAAAAAGTCAAAAATATGTGATAAAAAGTCATAGTTATGAGATAGAAGTAGAAATTATGAGATAAAAAAATGAAATAATTAGATGAAAAGGTAAAATTATGAGATAAAAAGTCAACATAATGAGAAAAAGGTCAAAAATATGGGATAAAATGTCATATTTATGAGATTGAATTCGAAATTATGAGATAAAAAGTCAACATAATGAGAAAAAAATCATAGTTATGAGATTGAATTCAAAATTATGAGATAAAAAGTCAACATAATGAGAAAAAAGTCAAAAATATGGGATAAAAAGTCATATTTATGAGATTGAATTTGAAATTATGAGATGAAAAGTCAACACAATGAGAAAAAAAGTAAAAAATATGGGATAAAAGGTCATAGTTATGAGATAGAAGTAGAAATTATGAGATAAAAAATGAAATTATGAGATGAAAAGGTAAAATTACAAGATAAAAAGTCAACGTAATGAGAAAAAGGTCAAAAATATGAGATAAAAAGTCAATATTATAGATAGTCATTATCATGCAATAAAAGTGGAATTTATAAGATAAAAAGCCAAAATTATGAGATTAAAAAATCGAAATTATGATATAAAAAGTGGAAATTTTGAGATGAAGTCACTATCATAAGATGAAAAGTCAGAATTATAAGATAAAAAGTCACAATTTTAAGATGAAAAGTCATCACAGTTATGACTTTTTACCTCATAATAATAACTTCTTGCCTAATTATTTCAACCTTTTTTCTGATATAACTTGTATCTTAAGAATTGGTTTCACATTTTTCTTTTTTAAGTGGCAGAAAAAGGCTTCTAGAAAACTTTTTCTCTCTTTTAGATGAGCAGAAAGTTGGATGAACTACATTTGCTTTCTCATTGAAAATGAGCGCTGCTAGCGCAAAAATGGTGGCTATGAAAACAGGCCCTAAGAAGGGGGGAGCTCAGCCCTGCTATTTTATTTATACCAGCAGTCCTTGGTTTGATTTTTTCAGCCTCTGTTTCTATGTACAAGTTTCAGGAACATGCATGCTGCATATTTTCAGCACTTAAGGGCACTCCTGCTGGCACAGATTTAATGATGTTTCTGCAGCTCCCAGCCTGAAGCCTGGGTACAACGGCTCCGAGAATACAGCATGGAAAGTATGCAGGTGCGTCATGGTGTTTGATGATATAGCATAATAGGACAGTGTCCCAGCTGACCAGTCCAAGAATACTCCAACCCTTTTGGAGTTGTTTCTGGGGGCAGATACTGATACAACATCCCTGTTGTACCAGGCGGTGTATTTACCATAGCAGTAGCGCAGATTCCAGGACTGACTGTTGAAGCCAAAGACAGAATCGTTGCTTTTGGCTTTTCTTGTGATTCCTTTATAAGCCACCCCGATACCTGCACGGTCCCCCATCCACTCCACCTCCCAGTAGCAACGACTAGACAGACCCTCTTTACAGAGCACCTGTCCCCAGTCTGTAAACCGCTCTGGTCTGTCAGGATATGGCTGTACTGTCACCATGTGAGTCATTCTTTGCTTGTCTTCAGAGAAAGCCAGGTGTGAGTGGGCAGTGTTCACATCCATTGTGAGGTGGCAGGCATCTGATAAACCGGAAATAAGCACAAAAATATTTTGCCATATGCTCTGTTAATACATCGTCATAAAAACATTTCATGAAAATCAATCATGCTCATTTTAAGTTTAAGAGGCATAACCATACATGACTACAGAAAGGACGCATTGATGGTTACGACGAATTAGTGTGACAAGGATAAACTTACATTTCTTCAGAGATGATTTCAAGTAGCACTCAGCATTGTGGGTCAAGCTAGGGCAAAATCAAAAATGTATTATTTAGAATATAAATTAGTTTTCTTTGTTAGTTTACAGCATTGAATATTCCAATAAAATGACATTCAAGATCAGCTTTACCACAGGAATGAGTAAGAGTAATGGTGACAAGAACCAGAGGGGTTTATTTGAAAGTATTTGAGCTCAACAAAATACCAAAATACCATAATTAGGTGAGTAGGTATCCCCAAAATCACTGATAGGACAAAGACGCCACCAATTTCCATTGTCCTCCAAATAGCAATAGACAAATAAAGTGAGGTGAGATGGACCAATAACAGATAAACCTAGAAAAGCACTCAGAGGGCACAGACCTCCGCCATTAGCCCTATCTCCCAATAGAAAAGAATCCTTTAAAAAATCTTCAGTATGACCCAAACTATGGGAGTAAATTCAGTCATGTAATTTGCATATTCTGACATCACCAGGCGGCCTCCACCGCCATTGGCTGTGCGTTTTCTCCTACGACTTCTACCATGTCTCTGGGAGTAAATTTACTCATCTAATTTGCATATTCTGACACCACAAGGCAGCCTCCACCACCATTGACTATGCTTTTTCTCCCATGGTATCTACTCTTGGATTCTGCCTCCGCTGTGTTTGTCATTCCTGATCTACATCATTATTCGCAGTGTTTTGAAACCCCCCCCCCACCCCCAAGATATCCACACCACGTCCTCATGTGCCCCCCATCACGGCATTCGCCAATTGCGTCCTCCGCAGTGGGGTGGAAGCACGGTGAGGCAAAGCATTGGTTTCCCTACATGTAGACCCATTGCCTGCCGATGCCAACAGACGCACTGACAGTCTCACCCATGGTCTCACCGGACGACTGGAAGTCACAGCAGATGGCGAATATTCCTCTATTCCTCCCAGCATTGTGAGTATTCTCACTACAATTCCATCTTTCTCTCTGTTACACTCCGACTCGTCTCCTCGACCAGGTGTGTGTCTTTCAAACTCTATAAACCCCAAAACTATGAAAAGAAACACACCCAAAAATGCTGCTGGGTCTGAAGTTACTCATGTCTGCCATCTCCTGGTGTAAAGTAGTAACAACAGTAGAAAAGCACTCAGAGCGCATACCTCCGCCATTAGCCCTATCTCCCAATGGTAAAGAATCCTTTAAAAAATTCCTGGATCCAGATGGTGATCCAGATCACTCCCAAAATCTAATCAGTACTTCCTTGTGCCATTTCTGACATTTCCTGAAAATTTCACCAAAATCCGTCCATAACTTTTTGAGTTATGTTGCTAACAAACAAACAAACTAACAAACCCTCCCAATCACATAACCTCCTTGGCGGAGGTAACAAGGGCCCTCACAACCCGGTTCATGCCGATAAGAAGCCAATGCTGGTTGTTGGTAAACCATGCAGTGTGCAGCAGCACATGGTAAGAGACATGTAGATCCACCCAGGTAAATCATTAAATAAAAAAACAATGAGCACGTTGCACTTTGAATACAAGGTAGTGTTGGCTGTCAGCACTAGGTGGTAATATGACCAAACCAGGTGCAAATATGTAGATGTGATCTGGGCAGGACTGCTATTTATCATATAAAATAAAAGATTTGAGATTCTATGTTAGAGGAGTTACTGGCTTTTTAAAGTAGGTGGTGCTACAGCAAAACCATAAAAATAACCTTTGAATGTGTAGAGAGGCAGAAAGGACAGATCCAAACAATATTTGGCAAATTCTCATGATGTTGTGGCTCATCAGTGGATTGACATACCAACGAACAAGCTGCCAGAAAACAGAATGCCTCAGGCCATGTTTAACACTGTGGTGTAAGGTAATTACAAAAGCAATTCAGGCATCAAACCAAAGGCATTACCTGATATTTAAGTTTTTCATTTCCTTTTCCAAACTGGACAGGAGCTCTGTTCCAAGATGTCCTGGATGATTATAACGCAGATCCAGTTCCTTCAGGTACTTGGTGTTTGACCTCAGAGCTTCAGCCAAATACCTACAGCCAATCTCTGTGATCCCACAGAAGGGCAACCTAAAACGAAACCATGGGATACAAATTTATACTCACTGAAATAGACAAGCACTAGAAATTTTTCCATCTTACATTAAGTATCATCTACATTGTGGCATTACAAACCTCAGTTTTTCCAGCTGACATGTTGGACTTGCCAGTCCATCGGACAACATTTGTAAACCTGAGTCTTGAAGATCGTTATCGCTCAAGTCCAGCTCTTTCAGGCATGAATTCCTAAGAACTGCACCAAGTTCTTTGCAGCATCTGTCTGTCAGGTTGCATTCTTTGAGCCTTCAAAATAAACAGTTTGATTCAAGTATTACCACAGAAGAAGAAATGAGAATACCACAAAAAAATTTTGGGTGGCTGAAAATGTCTTGTATAATTACTGAAAAATGGAACTTCACTTTATGTTAGTCTTAGGCTATCAAATAAACTTAGCACAAGTAAGTGTTTGGTACATTATTTGTTTGTTGTAATAATGCTTCTTGGCAATAAATCTTAAATTGCTGGAGAGCCTGTTTATTTCTCTTTTAAATGATGCCACATGTGTAACAAACATGCATTTGTGGGACGGCTTATTCTGCTGTTATCACTAACTCTTGTTCTGAGCTACTGGTACCCCCAGGTGCTGATCAGGTGCCTGGTTGGCTCTTGATTATCAGCACCTGTGAGCATGGGCCCTGCAGTAGGTGTCTGCTCTTGGAGTGAGCCCCAGTATCATCTCCAAACTGAAGGTCAAGTTCCATGTAACAGGGGATATCAGAGACAGGTTGCAAAGTGGGCGTCCCAAAAAGATGACACTCCAAGAGTACAGTTTCCTCCCCCTGTCAGCACTTAGGAACCTTAGGTTGTCTTCTACAGATTTGCAGTCAAGGTTTGCATGATGATAGGGCCCAGACAGTCTAGAACTGGTCTCATAAGGCTGCAAGGAGGTTTGCTATGACTGTCCTCCTGGTGGTTTCAGCAACAAATGCAGTGGAACCTGAACAAGTGGAGGAACGTTATGTTCAGCAGTGAGTCCAGATTCTGCCTGCAGCTGTTGGATCATTGAGTCAAAGTGTGGAAAAGATGCAGAGAGGGTGGCATCTCCCTCACTGGAAAAACCAGGCTTGACATAACTCGAGGCAATCTTAGTGCAGAGAGATCTCGAGGTGAGACTCTGCAACCAGTGGCAATGCCATATCTCCACAGTATGGGACTGAACTCTATCCTCCAAGATGACTCTTGCCCCCACAGAGCGGCGTTTATCAGAGTCTACCTCCAGGCTTTCCTATGGTATAAGATTTATCACCAAGAAGCATTGTTGCAACAAAGAAATAATCTACAAAACACAAATTTCTTACTATTTGTGCTAAGTTTAGTTGCAAACCAGGAAATATGGTTCACTGGAAAAATATCACTTGCTTTGGAAATAAAAGCCCATCACTATAACCATAGTGGCCCCATCAGATGCACTGAGATTTTACTATGCACCTGGCATCCACTTCACTTAGACTTTTATGTAAAGACATCCTCTGATTTCTTGGCTGATTACCAAATCAAAACTACCACTGAATGAGAATGTCACACATACAATGATTTTGGTAAGCATGGAGGATAAAGTAAATTACTCACAATGCGACTCTGGATTCTTTGATCACTGGCAACAGCCTCAGAAGACCCTCCTCTGATCGTGAGTATTCCCTCAGGTCAAACTCATCCAACTCTTCCTTGGAGGTCAGCAACATGAAGACCAGAGCAGACCACTGTGAAGGTGACAGGGTGGTCTCTGACAGACTACCAGAGTTCAGGTAGTGCTGGATCTCCTCCAACAGAGACTGATCGTTCAGCTCACTGAGGCAGCGGAAGAGATTGATGCATCTTTCTGGGGATGGACTTTGATGAATCTTTGCCTTGATGTACTCAATGATTGCATCATTAACTGGTGTGCTGGTTTTCATTTTGGTCAGGACTTTCTTTAACAAAGCCTGATTGGTCGTCTGTGAGAGGCCGAGAAGGAAGCGGAGAAACAGATCCAGGTGTCCGTTGTTGCTCTGCAAGGCTCTATCCACTGCACTCTGGAGAAGGCTGGTCACTTTGCTGGGAGACTCCTGGACTGTGGTTGTTACTTGGGGCTCCAGCAGGTTCTGGTTGAAGCAGACGAACGTGTGGAAAGCATACATCGCCGCAAAGAACTCCTGTATGCTGAGATGGACAAAGCAATACACTCTCTCCACATGAACTCCGAAGTCATTCTTTGAGATCTGCGTGAACACTCCTGAATATATTGCAGCATCGTCAACATTGATGTTGTACTCATGCAGTTCATTCTCATAGAAGATCATGTTGCCTTTCATCAGGTGCTCAAAGGCCAGTTTCCCAAGCTTCAAGATCATCTCTTCATCTGTTTTGTCCTGGGACTCTGTCTCAGATGCCTCCTTTCCTGCTGAATACTTCCTCAACCGGAGCATTGAGTTGTACACCAGGAAATGTGCGTACATTTGAGTTAGAGTCTCAGGCATTTCTCTTCGGCTCTCATCTTCCTCTATTTTGTTGCGTGCTCTTTCTTTTAAAATCCTGT
The DNA here is from genome assembly GCF_018320785.1 of Cheilinus undulatus. Lineage (NCBI taxonomy): Eukaryota > Metazoa > Chordata > Actinopteri > Labriformes > Labridae > Cheilinus > Cheilinus undulatus. The sequence goes on along the minus strand of NC_054873.1, from coordinate 8,252,628 downwards.
GCAGAACAGTGGCAGAAATCCAGCTGAAGACTGGTATGTGACACATGATATGGAGGCTCCTGATGGACTTCACATGTGAGATGACCTTCCTGGCCATGTCTTGATCAGAGATTTTCTTCCTGAAGTACTCTTCCTTCTTTGGATTGTTGAACCCTCGTATCTCTGTCACACGGTTCACCAGATCAGCTGGGATGCGATTTGCAGCAGCAGGCCTGGAGGTGATCCAGATGTGTGCAGAAGGCAGCAGGTTCCCCTTGATGAGGTTTGTTAGCAGAACATCTACTGACATCGGCTCTGAGACGCTGTAGCAGGGCTCATTGTGGTCAAAGTCCAAGGGGAGCCGACACTCATCCAACCCATCAAAAATCAGAGCAAGTTTGTACTTTCCAAAATCTGAAATTGATTCTGATTCTTCGGTCTCAGCTAGGAAATTATGCAGAAGCTGCGTGAGTGTGTAGTGTTTCTCCATCATCAGATTGAGCTCTCGGAATGGAAGATTCAACAGAAGCTGGATATCTTGGTTGATTCTCCCCACAGCCCACTCAAGATTGAACTTCTGCACAGAGACAGTTTTCCCAATTCCCGAAATACCTTTGGTCAGCACAGTTCGGATGATCATGTGTTGTTCTGGCAGGGGCTCAAAGATGTCTTTAAGTTTGATTGGCTTATCTTCTGTTGCCCATCTCCTGGTCATAGCCTCAATCTGCCTGACCTCATGTTCATTGTTGACACTTTCACAGACTCCTTCTGTTATGTAGAGTTCGGTGTACACCTTGTTGAGTGGTGTCTGGTTCCCATGCTGTGCCACTCCTTCATAAATGTAGTCAAACTTTTTCAGTTTGCGTCTGAGCTTGCGCTGACAGACATCAAGTTCCCCATAAACATCTGTTTGTAGAAAAGTGAACAGACATAGGATTAGTGCAAATTTTGAAACATCAAAGGGAAGTTCAGCGACATCAGCATTTTTTTGACAGCAAAAACATCCTCTTTACTGAACTAAATCTGTTAACTGACAGTTTGTAAAGAAATGTGAAAAATAATAATAATTCACAATATATGCATCTTGGTTTAAATCGTGAGTCATCCTTGTCTGCACTGTTGATGGAAAAATCTTTTATGTATGCTTAGGTTAGTCATGGAATCCAGCAAGGTTCATTGCAAAGACCACATTCATTCTTTCTCTGTGCTCCCTCTAGGTACAATCATCAGGAAAACTCCATAAACTTTACTTATTATGCAGATGATATCCAACTATACTTACTAACGAGGCCTGATTAATCCATTTGCATTAAGGACAAGAAGGACAAAAGTCATTCACCTCCTTGGATGTTTTACCCTTTCAGCTATTTAATAAATAACTCATGGTCAATATAATTTGGCTTTTTTTACTTTTTCTGTGCTTATTTTTTTAATACACTTTATTTAATGTCAAACGGAAAACAGATTAAATGAAAATATGTAATGTAAAGTAGGTGGCTGCATCAAGTTACTGAAGTATAAAGACTCCAGTGTCTGGAACGTGGTTAATCAGTATTCCTGGCTACCATTACACCATGAAGACAAAGGGACACTCAGAGAAAATGTTATTGAAAAGTATAAGATGGATATCAAAAAATTCAAGGAACTGAACAGCCACCAAGAAACCTATGACTACTCTGAAGGAGTTACAAGCTTCAGCAGCTGAGATGGGAGAGACTCTGCAGACAACAACTGTTGGCCAGGTTCTCCATCAGTCAAAGCTTTATGAGAGAGTGGCAAAGAGGAAGCCACTGATGAAGAAAACCCAGATTAAATCAGGACCAGAGTTCTCCATGGTCAAGAGGGAGAAAGTTCTTTGGTCTGAAGAGACCCAAAATGGTGCTTTTACACCATCAGACAAGACGCTATGTTTGGCAAACACCAAACGCTGCACATCATCACAAACACACCATCCCCACTTTGAAGCATGGTGGTGGCAGCATCATGCTGTGGGGATGCTTCTCAACAGCCAGCCCTGGAAGGCTTGTAAAGGTAGACGGTAAAATGAATGTGGCAGAATATATACAGGACTATCTTATTCAGTCTGCAAGAGAACTACAGCTCGGGAGAAGATTTATTTTGCAGCAAGTCAATGACCTGAAGCATACAGCAGAAGCTACACAGAAATGGTTTAAAGACAACAATTTGAAGTAAAACTGCAGTGTCCAGATGTGCAAGCTTGATTGAGACCTATGCACACAGAAGCAATGCTGTGATTGCAGCCAAAGGTGTATCTTCTTAATGGGTAGGGGGTATTTATGCAGTCACCTATTTTAAATTACATATTTTTAGTTCGTTGATGTGACTTTGTAGATTTTTCTTTCTTTTTTTGTCAAGAAATCCAAATTGTCTTGACCATGATTGGTTAATAAAATCAGTAAAAGGGTAAAGCATCGAAAGGGTTGAATACTTTTTATAGGCACTGTATCATTTTCTTCTAATTTCCAAAGTTAACCCATCTACTGCAATGATATATACTCAGAGCAACCAGTCAGGACTGCATGCAGGAGGTAGGGAAATATTCTAGGAAAAGGTTGGGAAACAATATGGACCTGTTATCCAGGAGAGTGATTTGTGTTGTCTACACTAAGGCTGAACGATTTGCAAAAATAATCTAATTGCGAGTTTTTTTTTTTTTGTTTTTTTTTTTGTTTTGTTTTTTTAGCCTTTTTAAGCTTTAATTTATAGAGGAGGTGGCTGGGGTGGAGGAGGTGAAGCTGGCTACCAGCTGATTACAGCTGGGGTATGACTTTCATGAAGTAACGCTAGGCTCCATCAGTTTGATTTAAAATGAGCTTACTATTTTTGCTTGTATCGCAAATGTGATGTCATTTGCTTTGTTTAAGGACAGTCACATTTCTATGTCACTCATTTTGACTAAGAAAAACATACATAAAACAGAAAAAGGAGGATTTTTGTAAACCATTAGTGTGCATAAAATCTCTGCTGCAAAAAAAATTAAACTTATTAAATTGGTATTTTAACACATTTCAAGTTAAAGAAATATTGCAACTTCTGCGATTAGTAAATTGCAGCAGGCCATATTGTGATTTAATCTAATTTGCGATTAATTTCCCAGCCCTAGTCTACGTTAGTCTATGTCTTTCTGAGCACTTACGTTTCTCCAGTTTGTTGGCAAGTACTTGTTGGCCTATTTCCTTTAGGACGTGAAGAGTAATCTTCAGTGCCCCCTCACTGGCACTGTCTGTCTTTGAGTCTTGTCTCGTCAAAAAGCCTTTCTTGTGATCGTCACTTTCATAAGCTTGGTGGGGAAAGAGCATCCTCTCATATCTTTTCAGCTCACTCACCAAAATGCTTTTGGCTTTGTCTCCCACCACCTGCATCAATTAAATAAAAGCAAAGACAAATAACCAACCAATGTGACGATGTATTTAAACACATGGAGATCATACAGATTATCTCAATCATTATGGTTTCATTACATACAGAAGAGAGACGGCTTACCTCAAATATGGCATTTCTGTCAGTTTCTGTCGATTCCGAACATTCGTGTTCATCACTGAGGACAAATTTTGAGAATTAAGCAGCATGAGTCAAGTCTGTTACATCTATGGATCATATCAGTGTTCTTAGCTAGGGTTTTTATACATAGTGTCAAATAGAATAACATTTTCTTTTTTAGTTATGAGACAGTTGTTGCAGTTTACCCTCTCTTTGTCTCTGATTGGTCCACTGACCCACCAATCATAGTCTTTTCAGGGCATCACAGTGACCTCATTTTCACTACAGCAGCACATCTCAAAAATTATGGACAGGGCTATGTTTAACATTGAGTAGCATGCTCTCCTCTTTTAGCAACAGTCTGTAAATGTCTGGAAAGTGAGGAGACTAGTTGCAGAACTTTGGGAAGAGGAATGTTGTCCCATCCTGGTCTGATGTAGTATTCCAGCTGCTCAGCAGTCCTGGGTCTCATTTGCTGTTTTTTTTTTTTTTGTTTGTTTGTTTTATGATGCTCCAATGCTTTCTACTGGTGAAACGTCTGGACTGCAGGGAGGCCAGTGCAGCACCCAGACTCTTGTACTGTGAAGCCATGCTTGATGTGATGGATGTGTATATATATGTTTCAGACCTGTTGCCAATTAATGTAATTCATTGTACCACTTACTTTTACTACCTTTTTATTGTCCTGTCTCTACTTTTTTGAGATGTGTATCTGCCATCAAGTTCAAAGTATTTTTTCATGAAATGGTAAAACGTCTCAGTTTCAACATCTGATATGTGGTTCATGTCCAATTGTAATTAAATTTAGGTTTATGAGATTTGTAAATCTTTGCATGCTGTTATTTGCATTTTACCCAATTTTGGGGGGAAATGGGGTTGTATCTATTTCTGTTTTGGAACTGCTTTGTTATTGCTTTGTTTGAGAAAGTTAGCTGACGTTGATAATGTTAGAAAGGATTTTGCAGATTTTAAGTTATCCTCAACGCCCTAGTGCATTTTGACTTAATCCTATCTCAGAGGCAAACTACATAAGTATCAAATGAATTAAAATAAAAGTCATTTTCAGTTGTTTTAAATGGAGAGGGACCTGGTGACAGAAGATTTAAAAAAAATAAAAAATAAAAACAGTAACTAAACAGGACAGAGCATGACAAAAGGCCAAAATGGAAGATGATTCATGGATATGTAAATGTTTGAAACAACAAAATAGACACACGTACCTCTCTGTTACTACTCTGTTGGCATCAGTCTGGATGTTTGAGGAGGGATCACTTTTCCCAGAGAAGTCAGGTAAGGCAGGCATTTGTTAGTTAAAAAAAGACAAAATAAAGTCATTATACAACAGTGTAATGAATTTTCACAGCTATCTAGTTTGATTTAAACAGGTGTCAAGACATTAACCTTTAAACCAAAGTGTTGGACAGACCAATGTTTCACTCTCCACAAAGCTACTGGATCAAAACAAGGAAAAGAGTAAGTATGTACCTCTCAGGTGGGTCCTTTTTGAAAAGCGTATCGGGGTTGTGCATTGAGGCATCGCTGTTTTATTGACAGAGAAAAAGAGAAAGCAAGTTTTAATTTTCTAAGTTACTCCAAGACAGTCTGGCTGCAGAGCATTCATCACTGACGGCCGCGCTCACAGACATTTAATCTGAGACGCTAGATATCGGAACAGAAATGCATGCTGACACGTTTGAAAAAAAATCGGAATAAACTTCTGCTCAGGGTAAGAGTTAGGATACCAAATGTTAAAAACCCAACCTGCAACATCTAATTAAGCAAACGGTCTGTAAACAGGAAACAAAACTTGCAAGCTACGTATGCTACGTAGATAACAGAGCTACATTGCTAACGTAGCTGCATAGCTAAAGTAAAGCTCACCATGCAGCTACATATGCTAAGTGTCTTTGTTATCTATGTAGCTGTAGTAGCTTTAGCTACATTTTTTAAAGCTCATGTTGCTTTACCTAACTTTGCTAGAAATGACAGGGATACGTAGCATGAATGTAACAAAGCCAAGCTAACAAAACTGCTATTTCAGCTACTTAGACACATTAACATGAGCTTTAGCTACATTTGCTAAAGCTCATTGTGTTAAAGCCAAATTAGCTATAGATGATGTAGCTAAAGCTATAGATCACACAGCAGCTTCTGTCTGTAAGCTACATAGATAAGTTATCCACATAGCTACCTTAGCTTTTGATTAAAGATAAAGCTAACATAGCTTTAGCTAACTATAATCTATAGATGACAGAGCTTAGTACCTAACGTAGGTACATGCATTCCTTATGTTTTTATATCTCTTACAGGCTTTTATCTTTTACCCTCACAGATCCTTTTATCATTTTAGTAGAGTAATAACCATTGTTTTAGTTTATTTATTAATATGTCAGCCTAATTGTAGCTTACACATATTGTTGCTGTCTGTGCCACTATGTTTTAAATTTGTTTTTATGTACAGGCTCCAAACTAATTTCCCCTTAAAGGATTAATAAAGTTGTTGAATTGGATTGAGTTAGCTAAAGCTAATCTCACAATGCAGCGACGTAAGCTATGCAGATGCGTTATCTACATAGCTACATTTGCTAAAGCGCAAATTGCTAAAGCTAACTTAGCAACACTGGCTTCTATAGTAATGTTAATTACATGGTTAAATTACGTTAGCTTTAGCCAAAGCTAAGAAAGCTTAAGTGACTATAAAATTCCTGTACTAGGATTCTACTGTGGTGATTAAGACTCATTCTCTTGAACTACAAGTGTCTGTTTGACATTCAGAAACTGTTTTAAGCAACAGTTGTGTTAGTCTTGTCCAGTGACAGAATCACCCTACAATCGTTTAAGCTACAATGTTTTTATATGTCATTTTAAAGAGAACATATTCTATGTACTCCAGTGTGTTGACTGAAATGTCAAATACTGAATAATCAAGACATTGATAAATAGTTTTTTTTCTAACACTTCAAATGGCTCTAAAATCGCTGAACAGAGTAGATGCTACATACCTCCTGGCTGCTTCTATTCCAAAATTATGGATGATATTTAGGGAAGCAGCGTCTTCCACCAACTTTTGTCCCTCTGAGGGCGCTCTAGTCCTCTCACTGGTATCCATCTTAAGGCGCCTTCTTTGTTGTTCCCTAAAGAGTTTTTATTTTAAGAAAATATTTATTAATTCACTGATCATTCTATTCATCAAATTCTACCCAATCTATCCAAAAATATTCTGTGAAGGCCCCCCTGCCTCTGTCTTCCTTTTTCCTGTATCTCCCTCTTTTTCTGCATCTCCCTTTTCCTTCTTTCTGCATCTTCCCTTTCCCTGCGTCTCCCTTTACTGTGTTTCTGCATTTGCCTTTTCTTTTTTCTCCCTACATCTTTTTCTTTCACTTCCCTCTTTTCTGTCTTTTCGTCTCCCTTTTCCATTTTTTTCTTGAACTTCCTCTTTTCTCTTTCTTTTTTTCCTCTCTTCCCTGCACCTTCCTTTCGCAGTTTCTGCATCTCCCTCTTCTCTTTATGTCTTCATCTCTATCATCTCTCTTTTTGCATCTTTCATTGGTGCCAAAATGTCAATATTTGGATCCTAACTGATTGGAAGTTCTAATAATTCCCCTTTTACAAATTTCCCATCTGAATAAAAGTGGTCTGAGGGTTTAAAACACTCAATAAAGTCCAGATGAACACTCATCGGTTTGACTTGGTTATGCTCACAGGAAAATAATGAAAGTTTTACTTTCATTTCTCAGGTTAGCAAAAAAAAACCTGAACAGTTTACTGTCGTCCAAGGTATCCTTAACATATCTTAAATCTCTAAACTGGCTCAAAGAGTGACAGCTTGTGTGAAAACAGTTATTGACTTGCAGTCTGACTCTTCACACACAGTTTGAAAAAATATGTCAAACTTCAACCGGTCTAACTGGATGACAACATGTGCCAGTAAACTACAGGGTGTGTGTAATGTTACAGTCTGGAAGCTCTCAAAGGCAAAAATAAAGGGAAATTTCAGCTTTAAAAGTCAACAAAAACAACTTCTAAGATTTTTCTAAGACTAAGCAAATTTGTATTTTAAATTAAACCAGCAATATAAACAACATATATCTGACGGTGCCTTTTTACCAGAGCTGACATGTGGATAAAGGCGTTCATTCAGTCACCTCATTACTTTAGTGTTTGGAATCAATCAAACCTGTTTCTCAGGTAAAGTTAATGTTGATTTCATCTGTATTTGCTGATGCTGACTGTTATTTAGGTCCTCAAACTGTCCTGTAGTTGTGTCTAATTTAGTCTAGTCACAACAAACTTAAAAATACTAAAACATACAGTCCTTAACAAATTTATTAGACCACCCTAACCCTAACCAAAGTAAGGTTTATGCCACAGCCACCTTAAATTAACAGCATTGGTAATTACCAAAATCATTTCTGATGTTTCTGCAATGGTTAATACACCAATATGTAGAAGCTCTTTAACCCAAATGATATTTTTAATGCTAAAGTATAATTATTATTGTTATCCATGAGTTTTCAAATTTACTGATTTACAAAAAACTGAAAAATAGTAAAGCACATTAGTATTTCTTGATTAATATGTCAAATTATAGTTATTTACTTGCATTCCTGAACAGAAAAATGAGTTTTAGTGGTTGAATGTTATGCTTGATTCATTTCTGACTTCTCAGAGAAGCCCAGTGAGTCGGCTCAAATTTGAGTGAATTCAGTTTGAAATTCCTCATTCCTGTTCAAAATGGTAAAACGTGGAGAGCTCACTGGAAATGAAAGAGTCCGGATTAAAGCACTTCATGATGCTGGACGGTCTTTGAGACAAATATGACAGGTGGTCTAATAAATTTGTTAAGCACTGTAAACACACTTAATTGCTTCACTAATTTTACAAAAATGTTAAAAATATTTCTGTCTTACCTCGTGCTTTCAGGCGGAGTGACTTCTTTGAATTCATGAGTTACCCTGAGGTCTGACTGCTGCTCTGAACACGGTGAAAAGTGTACGTCCCTTATACTTAAATATTTTGGGCTGTGGCTGACTGGGGGCGTTTCTTCTCAGCTGTCAAGTTTAATGACACTGTTTAATGACAGTGATCAGGGCTGGAATTATAATCCTGCTCTGCAGCTATATCTAGGGCAGATAAAGTGAGATTTTCCATTCAGTATTAATGATTTAACAAATATAAATGCTTCATCAGTGCCCTATTGGTCTCTAACTGGGCCGGCCCCTCCTTCTCTGCCTTCCTTGGTCCTCCTGCTCAGAGACTGTGGAGGACAACGGACACACTGTCAAAATCTGAGGTTGGAAAAGCTTCCCAGTAAGAATGTCAGAAAACATGCCGTGATTGTTTCACTGCAGGAAAAGCTGAGACCTCTGCATCTTAACCAGCAGCAACAGGTGGAGGGAGAAGATGTAGCTGACCATTTGTAGATAAATATGTTGATTAAAATAATAAGTGAGCATTTTTGTAGCACACGTTTACCTTTAAATAAACCCTCCAGTATCACCCTGTACATTTTTGTCTGTAGGTGTGAAATATTCTCCTCTTTTAATGATTTTGCCTATCACTGAATATTGCATTTTTGTAGAAGGGTGTTTTTTGTTGACACATTTTTGAAAATCCAATTTGAACTTCTTTAACAGGCCTAAAGTTCACCGTGGTCAAATTTGATCCCTAATAAGCCATTCAGAACAAAAATGTCCACAGTCAAAAGAAAAAGTGTATAAAACTATTTCCCTGATTTTTTTTATTTTCTTAATTATTTTCATAAACTACAGTCCATATCAAAACTATCAAATATTTGAAATAACTGGGGCTTTTAACCCTTTAAACACCCACCTAACTGCAAGACATCACTGCTTTTATTCTGAAAAAAATCACAAAAATGATTTGTTTTCTAAAAAATCAGACGTCATGTGGCTGGAGGATTAGAATTTGGTTGTTTATTAAAAAAAATGACTGATACCTTTTAAGTATTTTGACTTTTAAGTATGACGGTTAAAGGTTTTTTAAGCTCGAGTTCATAGAGCTGAGTTTTCTGCTTCACTCACAGCTACAGCTCTGTATTTGCTGCCAAAAGCATTTAATAATTACTACAGCAGTGTGTAGTCGGGACTGACTGACGCAAATGAACAAACTGGTTTGTCTTCCTCTCGCTCTCAATGAACCTGCACCCTTCCACAACCATCAGCAGCCATCTACTCATGCTCAGTCGGGTAAAGGTGCTCAGATTCTTGTCTTAAAAATGTACAGAGCTCCCACTGTGAGAATACTCCACACAAACAAAAGCCTCGTCCTCAAATACCTTCATGGAGATGAAATACTTTAAACACTTCCTGTCCATGTTCTCTCGCGTGCTACTGTTGAGCATTTAATCATTAGGTCAAAGGTCATCATGTTTGTATGGTGGTGCTCCTGTGAGGAGCAAAAGTAAATTTTACTGTATTCTTCATGAACTCAGAAATACATCATAGAGATCATCTAAGGAGGGAGGAATTCATTCATCTCTTGGTTTAAGAATGCAAGAGTTTCTCAATCCATGCTGGAAAACAAAATCATTGAATTTATCAAAACAATTCAAAATCAACCTGCCTGGAAAACATGGTGACAGGAGGAAAGTTAGAGAGTTTTTAGATAAATATTAAAGAGTAAATAGTGTGCTGAATATTTAAAATATGAATTTGACTAATTCACAGAATTTTTCAAGATATAAATAATAAAAGTGTGATTTTAGTCAGTTGTAAAACATAATAACAGTTGTATGATACTCATGTGGTTTCTACTGGAAATAACGTTTATTTTGAATATGTTCAAAAGGGACCAAATGGTTATACAAAAAATATAAATAAATCTAAATAATTTCACACAAAATAAACAAACTTTTCTTTACATACTGGATTTACGTATAAAAAAAAATCTAAATACAATTTTAAAGCTTTTCTTACATTAAATAGTTAGATTGAAGTGACAGTGCACACTGGTTTAAGCTTAAAATGAGGAGGTCTGCTGCAGCAGTTTGTCTTCTTCATACTTTTCCAGACAACAGTGTGTGTATGTAAAAATAAAAAAGTCAGGATGCCATAAAAATGCTGTGTTTTGTTTGTGTTTTTTGTTTTTTTTGGGGGGGGGGCTGACAAACAAACGTCACAAAGAACATTCAGCTACATACTTTAAGAAGATATATGCTATCAAGATCATGATCAGAGGAGGAAACAAACCAGTAATGAAGTACAATACTTCTTCCAAAATATACTCAAGGAAAAGTAAAAGAAGTGGTTTTAAAAACTACTCAAAAAAGTACAAGTAAAAAAAAACAATTGCAGTAATTTGAGTAAATGTAATCAGTTACTTTCCACCCTGATCATGATTAACCACTATACTGTATGGAACCAACCAAGTGACAAAAAAGTCTTTGAATGTCCACTGATAATATTGTAAGGTTTAAACTGAATCCAGTGAGTGTCCAAGGAAGGGTTAATACAGTCTGTAGTGCGGAATATTTAGTGCATGTTTGTGTAATATATCTGTTTTTTGTTGGGATAAAGTGCCTTTTTATCTATTCTAGCTTTTTAGATAATCCTGAGGGTTTTATCAGTGCAAAGGTGTTAAGCTGGACATACACTGTACGAATTTCATCCAGTTCAAACATTTTGAGTTGCATTACAGTCAGATCATGCATCATTTGTTGTGCTGTGTACAGGAGGATACACGGGTCGACCATGACCTGGCTCCCGACAGGTCGGATGGATTTCTGACGTGTTTGATATTTTGGTCAGACGACTGCTCAAACTTCACAGTGAGAGCACAACCACGAGCAGAATCCTCAACTTCGCCCCCCTTCTCCCCTCCCCTCTATTAAAAAGCAAATGAATGAGCAGGAAATATGCCTCTCCATGGACCTCTAGATGACAAAGATGGCTGTTGATGCTGATGCTGTTTATGTGTAATAGAGAAAGAGAGGATACAACTAGATGCGGCTTCAACCTCAGTATGTGAGACTTTTTCAAGGTAAACTCCACAGTTTTTCCCGACTTCACTCATCCGCTGCATCTGAAGATTTGACCTTTTGAGGGTAAGTAAAACTAAAAGTATGCTTGAATTGACTTCTCAAGTCAGATGTTTTCAACATCATTATACACATGAATCACCTTAGGCGAGTTCTTCAGATTGTAACTTAGCAGAAAAACTTATTTACAAGAGGCTGACTTCTTCTAAAGATGAAAAAAGCACATTCAAGCAAAATCCCCAAAATGTTAGCATATGTAGCTTTTTTGTCCTGATGTATTCTTACAACGTGTTGACAAAATGTCAGGGTATTATAGCTGGCACAGATTCAGTGAAGTATCTGGCTCTCCTAGCCTGAAGCCTGGATACAATGGCTCTGAAAATTTAACATGGAAAGTATGAAGGTGAGTCATGGTGTTTGATGATACAGCGTAGAAAGACAGAGTCCCAGCTGACCAGTCCAGAAACACTCCAACCCTTTTGGAGTTAAAGTAGGGGACTGATGTGGTTGCATTATCCCTGTTGTGCCAGGCGGTGTATTTGCCTTTGCAGTAGCGCAGATTCCAGGACTCAGTGTTGTAGCCAAGGACTGACTCGTTACCTTTTCCTGTCCTGCTGATTTGTTTATAAGCCACCCCGATACCTGTGTGTTCCCCCGTCCACTCCACCTCCCAGTAGCAACGACTAGACAGACCCTCTTTACAGAGAACCTGTCCCCAGCCTGTAAACCGCTCTGGACTGTCAGGATACGACTGTGCTGTCACCACGTGAGCCATTTTTTGCTGACCTTCAGAAAAAGACAGGTGCACATGGGCGGTGTTCACATCCATTGTAAGGTGGCAGGCATCTGATAAAAAGACAAATACAACCTGGTCACAAGATAAACTAAAAGTGTTGTTTGCCCACACAGTAACATAATTCATTGTGTATTTAAAGATACTTTCTCTGTGTAAATGATCATTGATTTGTTTGCACAGACACTTACATTTCCTCAGAGATGATTTTAAGTAGCACTCTCCATTGTTGGTCAAGCTAGAACAAGATCAAACAATGACAGTTAAAAAGAAGAATTCCACCAAGTTCAGTTTCAGAACAACAACACTGAAACACTGGTACAACTTAACTTTGGTTAGATGAGTCAAGAGACAAATATTTTACACCATAATCTTTTACATATGCAGGTGGACTGAAACCACAAATGCATCTAAATCGGATCTCTCTTTAAGACATACAATACTCTAGTGTATGGGTTCTCAAACTTTTCAGCCTGCGACCCCCCAAAATAAAGGTACCAGTGACCAGGGACCCCCACTGTACTTGGTAGTAACCATTCTCATCAAAGCAACAAATATCTTTTTTATTCATTTGTGTCATAGTACGTGGCCATCTTAAAAATATAAAACCCTTTTCTTAGACAGAATTGTTGGGATAAAATGGCAAAAATTGCCAGAAAAGGTGGCAAAATTGGATTTTAAAAGCAGCAGAATTTGGTTAAAAGGGGAAAAATTGGATAAAAGTGGTAAAAGGAGCTGGGGAAATGGGGAAAGGGTGTAAAGGTGACAAAAATGGCTTGAACGTAGCAGCAAAAAATAGATGAAAAAAGGCAAAAGTGAGTTAAAGCAGCAAAAAGAGACACACAAACAGCGGCAATATTGGCTGAAAAATGGCAGAAATTGGCAGAAAAGGTGACAAAATGGGATTTTAAAAGTAGCAGAAATGGGTTAAAAGTGGCAAAAATAGATTAATCTGGTAAAAGGAGCTAGTAGTGGCAATATCGTCTTCAAAAGGCAGGAAAATGGGGGAAAATGGTGTAAAAATGACAAAAATGGCTTAAACGTGGAAGAAATGGGCAGAAAAGGTGGTGAATTTGGATTAAAATGTTGCAGAAATGGATTCAAAGTTGCAAAGATATGTTAACTGTGGCAAAAAAACAGATGAAAAAGGCAAAAGTTGGAAAAACAGGCACGCAAATTGTTGCAATATTGGCTTAAAAATGGCAGAAATTTGCAGAAAAGGTGGTGAAATTGGATTTAGAAGTGCCAGAAATGGCTTTAAAGGGGTACGAATGGTTGGACAGGTGGTTAAATGGGATTAAAAAGTGGCGGAAAATAGTTAAACTGGCAATAAGGGGCTGAAATGGGGTTAAAAAGTCCAAAAATTGGCATAAAAAAAGAAGTGAAAAGGGTTAATAGTGGGAATGTTGGGTCAAAAGAGGCAACAATACATGGCAAGTGGCAAAAATTGGTTTTGGAAGTGGCAAAATTATGCAGAAAAAAAATGAAAAACAGGTTAAAGTGGCAAAAATGTGTTAAAAGTAGCAAAAATTGGTGCGAAGAAGTCCTGACCTTTCCTACATTGAAAACCACTGCTCTTGTGTAATGTTGCATAGTACACCAAAATTTAAGTAGTTTTAATTCAAAATGATACAGTACTAGAATTTCCCAATGTTCAGTACTATTTATAAGTAAAATATGGCTCTACCCAATAAAGTATTAAGCTGGCTAGGAGAATTCAACCATTTCATGTGGATGTCCACAAGATGGCAGTGTGAACAAGACAGACAAAGTGTCATCAAATTTGACCTGCCTTTAAGAGATATCCGTGTAAAGTTGCCCAGTTGCGCCCGTCCCTGAACATTCAGAAATATAGTCATGATGAAAAACTAAAAGTAGTGCAATGATACCTGACGTCGAGGTGCTTTATGTCCTCCTGCACAGAAGACAAGAGCTCCGTCCCTCGTTGCCCTGGGTGGTTGAAACTCAAATCCAGTTCCTTCAGATGGTTTGGATTGGACCTCAGAGCTCCGGACAAAAAGTCACAACCAGTTTCTGTTATTCCACAAAAGCGCATCCTAAAAGGAAAGAATATTAAGACTTAGAATTGCTTTTGTCACAACTTTTTAGTGCAAAGCCTTCTGATGAACTTGTCACAAACCTCAGTTTTTCCAGCTGACATGTTGGACTTGCCATCCCAGCTGACAACAGTTCTAATCCTGAGTCCTGAAGATCGTTGTCACTCAGGTCAAGCTCTTTCAGACAGGATTCACTTAGAAGTTCTCCGAGGGCTTTGCAGCAGTTGTCTGTGAGGTTGCATTCTTTGAGCCTTCAAAATGAAAAACATTCAACCATGTTAGCTTAATTTGTTAAAGGGAACAGGACATTCTCCTTCAGGAGATCTAGTCTCCACTGCAGAGCCTGCATGTCTAGAATGAGTGAATTACTTGACTTGTTCTTTACTCACAATGCGACTCTGGATTCTTTGATCACTGGTAACAGCCTCAGAAGACCCTCCTCTGATCGTGAGTATTCCCTCAGGTCAAACTCATCCAACTCTTCCTTGGAGGTCAGCAACATGAAGACCAGAGCAGACCACTGTGAAGGTGACAGGGTGGTCTCTGACAGACTACCAGAGTTCAGGTAGTGCTGGATCTCCTCCAACAGAGACTGATCGTTCAGCTCACTGAGGCAGTGGAAGAGATTGATGCATCTTTCTGGCGAGGGAGTTTGATGAATCTTTGCCTTGATGTACTCAATGATTGCATCATTACCTGGTGAGCTGGTTTTCATTTTGGTCAGGACTTTCTTTAACAAAGCCTGATTGGTCGTCTGTGAGAGGCCTAGAAGGAAGCGGAGAAACAGATCCAGGTGTCCGTTGTTGCTCTGCAAGGCTTTATCCACTGCGCTCTGGAGAAGGCTGGTCACTTCACTGGGAGACTCCTGGACTGTGGTTGGTTCTTGGGGATCCAGCAGGTTCTGGTTGAAGCAGACGAATCTGTGGAAAGCATACATCGCCGCAAAGAACTCCTGTATGCTGAGATGGACAAAGCAATACACTCTCTCTGGATGTAGTCCAAAGTCATCCTTTGAGACCTGTGTGAACACTCCTGAAAATATTGCAGCGTCTTTGACGCTGATGTTGTACTCATGCAGTTCATTCTCATAGAAGATCATGTTGCCTTTCATCAGGTGCTCAAAGGCAAGTTTCCCAAGCTTCAAGATCATCTCTTCGTCCGTTTTGTTCTGGGACTCTATCTCAGATGCCTCCTTTCCTGTTGAGTACTTCCTCAACCGGAGCATTGAGTTGTACACCAGGAAATGTGCGTACATTTGAGTTAGAGTCTCAGGCATTTCTCCTCTGCTTCCATTCTCCACTTTGGGGCTTTCTGTTTCCTCTAAAATATTCTGCAGAACAGTGGCAGAAATCCAGCTAAAGACTGGTATGTGACACATGATATGGAGGCTCCTGATGGACTTCACGTGTGAGATGACCTTCCTGGCCATGTCTTGATCAGAGATTTTCTTCCTGAAGTACTCTTCCTTTTGGGGGTTGTTGAACCCTCGTATCTCCGTCACACGGTTCACCAGATCAGCTGGGATGCGATTTGCAGCAGCAGGCCTGGAGGTGATCCAGATGTGTGCAGAAGGCAGCAGGTTCCCCTTGATGAGGTTTGTTAGCAGAACATCTACCGAAGTCGGCTCTGAGACGCTGTAGCAGGGCTCATTGTGGTCAAAGTCCAAGGGGAGCCGACACTCATCCAACCCATCAAAAATCAGAGCAAGTTTGTACTTTCCAAAATTTGAAATTCCTGATTCCTTTTCCTCCGCAAGGAAATGATATAGAAGCTGTGTCAGTGTGTAGCGTTTCTCCGTCATCAGATTGAGCTCTCGGAATGGAAGATTCAACAGAAGCTGGATATCCTGGTTGACTCTTCCCTCAGCCCACTCAAGGTTGAACTTCTGCACAGATATGGTTTTTCCAATACCAGCAATACCTTTAGTCAGCACAGTTCGGATGATCATGTCTTGTTCTGGCAGGGGCTCAAAGATGTCTTTAAGTTTGATTGGCTTATCTTCTGTTGCCCGTCTCCTCATTGCAGCCTCAACCTGTCTGACCTCATGTTCATTGTTAACACCTCCACAGACTCCCTCTGTTATGTAGAGCTCAGTGTACACCTTGTTCAGAAGTGTCTGGTTTCCATGTTGTGCCATTCCCTCATAAATATATTCAAACTTTTTCAGTTTGCGTCTGAGTTTGCGCTGACATACATCAAGCTCGCCGTAGATGTCTGAGTAGAGAAGGAACAAGAAGAAAGTAACTGTGGTGCATTCATTTCAGACTTTATACCTCAAAATGTTTTAATTACACAGAGGTTTACTTGCAGTAGGAAGGAACAACCAAGATAATACCCAGCGTACATATTTCTACCAGAGTTACTTACTTTTCTCAAGTGTGTTTGCTAGCTGTTTTTTGCCAAGTTTCTTCAAGACGTGTAGTGTTATCTTCAGAGCCCCTTCACTGGCATTGGTGTCCTCCCCTGTATCTTCAGTGCTCAGACTGTCATGATTCTTCTTGTCACTTTCAGAAGACGGTGGAAGGTTTGGAAAGAGCATCCTTTTAAACCGTTTCAGCTCATGAAGCAAAATGTTCTTGGCATGTTCTTCCACCAACTGGGATTAGAAGGTAAGATGAGTAGGTTACAGAAGGCTTAAAGGTAAGAAATATTCAATTAACGACAACTACTTAATGCACATATGGATCAGGTGGTAAGAATTACAGTTTTAGTACATTGAAGACATGACTGACCTGAAATATGGTGGCTCCATCCATGCTCTTAGACTCTAGACAGCTAGGGTGGCCCCTTGAGAAAAAAATAATAGTTTTCAAATGAGTCCAGTCTGTTTGGGTAAAGGCCGTTTCAGTGAAATGTTCACTGAGTGACCGATTCAGAATCTTATTGATGAAGTTTTTAAAAATAGTTTTTTTGCAGATGATGACACCAAAAAAGGTCATGTTACAAAACCCACCCTGTTTAATTTTTTGAAGTGGTACATGCCAGGCTTCGTGTATTGGGATTTCCGTAGGTTCTGACTATATAAACCTACGGTGTATGCTTCAGAGTAGATTCAACACAGGAATCTACATAAATCAGACTTAAAACTCACATACCTGTTAGCTACATCTTTGCTGAAGTCATAAAGAATATTTATGGAGGCGTCGCTTTTCAGGGACAAGCAGGAGTCTGATTTTTCAAATGTGACTGGACTGTGAAGACAAAGATGATTTAAGAATGACTTTACAGGACTGAGATGTCTAAGGCTGGATTCAATGGATGCACATATGACTGTGGCACTAATCAGATTTCATTGATATCGCTGTTAAAGTGTCATGAAAAAATCAGATTCAGGTAATGCATGCAATGTGAACCCAACTTAACTTAACTAATTGATCAGGATACGATCTCTTGGAACCATTAGTATCTCTATCAAA
The DNA here is from genome assembly GCF_018320785.1 of Cheilinus undulatus. Classification (NCBI taxonomy): domain Eukaryota; kingdom Metazoa; phylum Chordata; class Actinopteri; order Labriformes; family Labridae; genus Cheilinus; species Cheilinus undulatus. Next base: position 8,234,883 of record NC_054873.1, on the reverse strand, counting down.
TTATCAGTTAAAAACTAATATCATATTTTGGCCTCAAACTGCAAAGATTTAGGCTGAGATCTCTAGAACTCTGTTGCTGTGAACATGCCATGTTAACTGATTAATAAGAGAATAATTCAGCTCAAGAAATGTTGACCAAAAAAGCAAGCAATGCAACTTAAAGGGGACATATTTTGCAAAAATCCCTTTTTCCTGTCCACAATCCCCCCCAAGAATCAGAACCCCCCACCCCCCACCCCACCCCAGTTAGCCCCGCCCCCAGGTTCAGTTGGCCCTCCCCGCTTGGAAGAAAATTCCGCCCTCCTCTCCTGATCTTCCTCTCAGCTGCCAGTAGTGGGTTACCCTGCTGACTTTGGTCTGGGTGGTCTTGATGGTTCAAATCCCAGTCAGTGCATAATCTAAGCACAGTTTGGGGCCTTGGGCAAGGTTCTTAACTTTGGTTTAAAGTCTGCTAAATAACACTGTAACATCAGGAGTGTCACATCCATTTCCTGAGAGGGGTGTGGTCAGGGGCGGAGTCAGGCAGCTCAGTAACATTTAAAGCCACAAACACAGAAACAGCTTGTTCTGAACAGGGCTGAAACAGAGGGCTTTTTAGACACACAAAAATCCAATACTAGCGTGTTAATTTCAGCAGCAGACTTCACAGGCATGTTTTGGGGATCTCTGAGACCAATATAAACTTGTCTTAAAAGGGTAAAATATGTCTCCTTTAAAACTACATTTGACTGACTTGTATTGTTAAGAAATTAAGAGTAGTTGACATGACAAAATCAGTGGTATCTAAAAATAACAGAATTGTTTTTACTTACCTTGCAGTTGCTTCTTTGGTGAAGTCATGAAAAATATTTATGGAGGCATTACTTTTCATGGACAGGCAGGCTGAGGCAGGAGAGTTTGTTTTCTCATTAGTGATTGAACTATTAGGAAAGAAATAAAGAGTTAAAGTTGGTCATTCTTATTCTAACAAAACAATTTATGTTCAGAAAATTGTAACAGAAATACATTCGGATATTAAAATTTGAGACATTATGTATGAATGGACAAACAATCGATTAAATCCATATAAAGATACCACAGACTTTGTTTACCTGTTAATGGCATTCTTGTTACACGTATGAATGATGTTCATGTAGGCATCACTTTTTAGAGACATGCAGGACGAAGCAGGCAAGTCGGATTTGTCACATTTGACTGGACTGTGAAGAAAAGGAAGTTGGATTTTTCAATATCAACAGATATGAGAAAACAACAAAGTTAAAGTAAAGATTTTTTTATTTTATTTTGTGTGAACTTAAATCATTGCAGTTTTGTTTTGATGTAAAAGATCGTGTTAACGGTAGTGTAATCCCTCTGTGCACCAAAAGTGATTCACATGTTGACTCCCCAGCCATGCTGAAGTACAGAAGAGGAAGGGGCCATCCCCAAACTGTTCCAACAAAGTTGGGAGCATGGAATTGTCCAAAATCTCTTGGTATGCTGAAGCATTCATAGTTCCTTCCACTAGAAACTAAGGGGCCAAGCCCAGCTCCTGAAAAACAACCCCACACCATAATCCCCCCTCCACCAAACTTTACACCTGGCACAATGCAGTCAGACAAGTACAGTCCTCCTGGCAATTGCCACACCCAGACTCATCCATCAGATTGCTAGGTGGAGAAGTGCAATTCATCACTCCAGAGAACGTGTCTCCACTGCTCTAGAGTCCAGTGGTGGCGTGCTTTACACCACTGCATCCGACACTTTGCATTGCACTTGGTGATGTATGGCTTGGATGCAGCTGCTCAGCCATGGAAACCCATTCCATGAAGCTCTCTACGCACTGTTCTTAGCTAATCTGAAAGCCACATGAAGTTTGGAGGCCTGTAGTGATTGACTCTGCAGAAAGTTGCTACCTCTGCGCACTATGCGCCTCAGCATCTGTTGACGCCGCCCCGTCATTTTACGTGGCCTACCACTTCATGGCTGAGTTGCTGTTGTTCCCAGTCACTTCCACTTTGTTATAATACCACTTAAAGTTGACTGTGGAATATTTAGGAGCGAGGAAATTTCACCACTGGACTTGTTGCACAGGTGGCATCCTATCACAGTACCACGCTGGAATTCACTGAGCTCCTGACAGGGATCCATTCTTTCACAAATGTTTGTAGAAACAGTCTGCATGCCTAGGTGCTTGATTTTATACACCTGTGGCCATGGAAGTGATTGGAACACCTGATTTAAATCATTTGGATGGGTGAGTGAATACTTCTGGCAATATCGTGTAAGTCATATCATTTTCTCTTCCACCATTATCAGAAGTCCCGCCCCTTCTTGATTCTGATTGGTCAGTGAAGGAGAGGCGTCATCAACCTAGTGGGTGCTGTTCCAAAAAGTAGGAGGCAGATCTACACACGCACATTACCAGGTGAATCAGGATGTCTCACTGTTTATACTAGTAAATGACACCCCTGATGCTAAGGGTGTTTTTTTTTTCCCGCTCAGCACACAGTGTTTTAAAAACACTGGACTTCATTGGCTTTGTATTGAAAATGCCAGTGCAAAAACCAGCAGCTGTGGTCACAGGTCCTAAATGATCATAGAGGATTAGGCTGTACCAATAAAGGTGAAAACCCTTACTTTCTGTAAAAAAAAAAAAAAAAAAAAATCAAATGAAATTGAAAGACAAATCCATTAAACAGAAAAAACAAGTAAAGCATTGTACAATTAAACTCAATCAGTTTGGAAATTAAAACTTTGAATTCTCTCACTTTCTTCATGAGGTCAGACTAAAATTTTCCAGGAACACATTATAAATATCCAAGCAATAGTAATGAAATAATAAGATTTTATTTATCAGTTCCCTTCAGAGGTGTCTTTCAGTTTTACACACATATCTAGGCTGATGCACATGCACAAACAGGATTCTGTGGAAATGCACTAATGGGGAAGGAGTGTGGGAGCATTCTGGAGTTTGGTGCCATGCTCAGGGGCGTTCAGCAGTACTTAGAGAGTGAACTGGCAACTCTCCAGCTGCCAGACCAATTTCTAGACTTGTTTGGCCAGAGCTTGGACCAGCAACCATTAAGGTCCAAAACCAAGTCCTTATAGACTGAGCGACTCTTCTTCCATCCCAACCCAAAGACCCAGAACAGACTTTTTCTTTTACCTCTTTGCTGCGTCTCTGCTGAATTCAATAATGATATTTTTGGACGCATCACTTCTCATGGACAGGCAGGATGAAGCTGGCAACTCCGGCCTAATGAGAGACGTTTCAATCTCCTCGGCAGGATTCATTTTGAAGGCATTCCCTGTATTTGGTGCAGGATTAGAGAGTTAGATTATTCAGAGTGAGTTAACGTTTAAAAGTAATGTAGAACATCTCACTTCCAGTTAATCAATGTCACTTAGAATAACCATTACATTACAGGGCATTACTGGTGACAGATACGATATGATAAAATTTTATCTGATATTTGAACCTTTAAATGTCCAAATTCACCCCATTTCCTCCACATCTAATCAACATATCTAAATCGAAAGCTAAGAAAACGTGTTCTGAAGAGCACATCTTATAATAAAATCATTATGAAATGATTCTGTTATTGGGAAAGAGACTTTTTTAATCACCTGTAAATGGCAGAAATGAAACAATGCCCTGACTGCCTCATTTCCTTCCTGTTACAGAGTGAAGCATGATCAGAGGCAGACCTTTAGCATTACAAATTTCCTCAACAGCAACAGAAACTACAAACAGTAAACAAATTTGGTTTAACAATAGGTTAAGCACAGTAAGAAGATATGACCCATTTGTGTCACTTCCTGTTGCCACTAGGGGGCACTATGATGAGATGTTAGCACGTGAGTGTGTTCAGTGTGATACTGTTGTCTTGCAAGAAAGAGCAGAAGATTACAGAATATTGTATACTAAAGTTATAATAAGTTAGTCATTTAGCACCATCAAAAAATGCCTTATCTAGAAGTAGAGATGGGACTCATGGACTTCCTGTTGGAATCTGGACTTTGCTCCAAGAGGCTTTTTTTTTGTGGCTCCCATATGCAGACCAAAAATTATAAGCCTAGGCTAAATGATGTGCGGGGACTGAATATTTAAGGGGAAATTTTTTAAAAATTAGAGGCGGATATGTTAAACCACCATAAGGGGGCACTGTCACAAAATAATAATATGAATGTATGAATGTATTCAGCCATCTCTGTGAATTTTGGTGATGATTGACATAACCATTAAAAAGTTTTAAGACATCACTGGTGTATTTTCACTGGAAAAAATGTACAAAAAGGTGTGGTAAGATAAGCTAAGATATTCCTTTATTAGCCCCACAAGGAGGACTAATAAATTAGGCTCCGGTCATGACCCCGCCTTACAATGAAAACTCAGTTTTCACAACTTTAGATCTCCAGGTTGTCTAGTATGAGCAAAAACATTCTCCTCTGGGATAGTTGTTAGAATATGGAACATGTTAATCGCCCAAAAAAGCCAAAATTTGACACTTAGCTGTTTGTAGTGCACTTCCCGTACATTTAAGAGTATGGCCCCAGAAGACTTTTTTTTAATCTAATCAAGATACATATGTGTACCAATTCACATGCATGTAGCTCTTACCCAATCCCCTATCTAACATTTGGGGTCCCTGTGAGGCCGCTGCTTGATGGACTTGCACAATTCCACCAAAATTTCAGCTAGGGGTAATTTTCTGTAAAGTTTTGTGAGTTTTTGAGAATGTTAAAGTGCCAAAATTAGCAATTCTTCTGACTGAAAAATGAGGCATACAGTTACAACAGGGGCCTCACTGACCATAAGTAAGTGCTAGGGCCCTAAAAATCATAATAATGATTTTTAGCTGCTGATTACAATCCAGCAGCTCTAGTACAAGTAGCTAAGTTCACTCAAAATACTGTTTTATTACCTCCACCAAGGAGGTTATGAGATCAGGTGGGTTTGTTTGTTTGTTAGCAACATAACTCAAAAAGTCATGGATGAATTTTCAGGAAATGTCAGAAATGGCATAAGGGAGAACTGATTAGATTATGGGACTGATCCGGATCACCGCCTGGATCCAGGAATTTTTTTAAAGATTCTGTACTATTGGGAGACAGGGCTAATGCTGGAGGTCTGCGCTGTTACCACTTTACACCAGGAGATGGTGGACATGAGTAACTTATTCAAAGTTTTGGAGTTTGTAAGAGTTTGAAAGACGCACGCCCGGTTGAGGAGATGAGTCGGAGCGTAACAGAGAGAAAGACAGCCAATTGTAGTGAGAATACTCACAATGCTGGGAGGAACAGAGGAATATTCAACCTCTGCAATGACTTCCACACGTAGCGAAGCCAATGCTTTGCCTCACCGTGTCTCCACCCCACCGGGGAGGGAGTAATTGGTGAATTAGATTTTGGGGAGTGATCCGGATCACCTTCTGGATCCAGGAATGTTTTTAAAGGATTCTTCACTATTGGGAGATAGGGCTGATGGCAGAGGTCTGTGCTCTCTGAGTGCTTTTCTAGTTTATTAGTGTTTTCCTTTAATTTTATATAACTGTTTCAAGCATATTGAGTTGTGTAAGCCCTATTTTTTCCACTATTATGACTGCTTGCCAAGTACAGGCTTTTTTTGGGTACAGACTCACAAATTTGTGTATTTAATTTGACTTATTTTAGTTCTACTAACTTTACTATTTCAGTCAAAACACCTCATTCTTAAGAATGTAACCAAAAGTACCTAACACATGTACTAAGCTCCGACTGTTGTCCATCACTGTTGTGAGTAGTAGCAACAGCAATAGCTAACAATCTGTAGTTAAAAGAATGCCCATAAGCAACACGCATGTGCACAAGCAAGGTCCTAAATCTACAGTCCTGAAACTGCTGCCTGCAAGCCTGCAGATAGACTCTTCTCCTTCCACTGAATAGTGAGGTGGTGGGTATGGGTGCCTTTGAAAGGCCCACGGCCCTTTAAAGTCAATACTCACCCCTGCCTGGGTCTGTTTACGTCCGTTACAAATGCTCCGTGACAAGCAGCTCCCTGGTTGAGACTCCAACTCTTCACATATAAGACAAAAACGTTTCTTTTTGAGTTTGAGAGTGGGGATATAAAGGGTAGAGGCTTAAGTTTCTGTTTTCTACACCCATTACAGCAGGTAAATATAAATTTAGATTGGTGCTGGATATAAACAACCGACCGTCTAGTAGACTACACGAAGTTCAGAATAGAAAAACATAGTTCCCGTTTTCATCGTTGCTACTTAGAATACAAAACAGTACACACAAGAAGCTACTTAACTTAAAGAAACGTAACAGGACCACAACGTTTTAGTTTCACTTATTTCTAAAATATTTTATTTTTCGCTCTCGCGAAAATGCGTCGTCCTGTTTACTCACGTGTTTAAAACAGACTCTACAAAGAAGAGCAATTCAAGATTTCTGCTGTTTTAACTTCTTAGTGTTGGCTATTTTTTTCTTCCAGCTGTGTCTTACCTCGACTAGAGTCTGGCCCGGAGACTTCCGCGTATCTAAAGTGTTTCTGATGAATTTTGTTCATCGAGAGCGCGAGGTGAAACCATCAACATGGGTAACACGTGATATGACACGGACGTAATACCGGATTCAGTTCCATAAAGGAGCACAACAACGCAGTGTCATTTGATACGGTTTAATGTGTAGAATTATGCGCTCTTTCCCCCAGCCTATCCTTTGTATGAATCTGCAAAACTTAAACCCATTTCTGAAGGAATATATAATTCTAGTTTATAAAATAAACCAGCACACAATTTTTGATTAACTGATAATTTACTATTCATCTAATCAAAGCTTTGTGTATGGGCTATATGGCACGTTCTTGTCTGATCTTCCCCTAATGTTCTTTTAATTCAGTTTATGGCCCAGTAGATTTACATGGTGATCCTTATAGAGCAGGGGTGTCTGAACTACAGCATGCTGGTCAAATGGAGCCAATGCCCATTTCATCAAAACCAGTAGCAAACAGCTCTTCTTTTGGCTTTATGGGTGGACTGTGGCTCAGTAGGTGAAGTCAGTTGTCCCGCAATCAGTACGTTGTGGGTTCGATCCCCAGCTCCTGCAGTCACGTCAATATCCTTGGGCAAGACAATTAACCCCACTTTGATGGTGTGAAAATGGGTGTGGATGCTAAGAATGGCCAATTCTTCATATAAACCTCTGCCATAAGTGTGTGAATATGGAGTGCTATATACCATACGTCTCTGACTGTCCCTTCACCGTTCATCTGAGATGCTGTCGCTGTCAGGTAAAGATGTCAAAATAACCCCAGTTAGTGTATGGGTTAGGATACCACAGTTTCAAACCTGACCTGCATACTGTTGCTCATTTTATTACCAGGCTTTTTTCTTCCAGTCAGCTTTCCATGAATATGTTTTGTTACAGCCTCTAAGAACACCATGTCCTTTCATTGAAGACCTTCTCAGGCTTACTCTTCTTGCTGACGGTGTCAGTGATTGTCTTCTGGACATTTATCAAATCAGCAGTCTTCCCCATGATTGTGGTTGAGTGTAACCAGAGTGAGTGAATGAAGGCTCAGGAAACCTTTGCAAACTGGACTTTTCCCACAATAGTCTCATATTTTGAGAAAGTGGGTTTTGGTTTTCATGAGCTATAAGCCATAATCATCAAGATTAAAACAAAAAGTATTGAAACATTTTTTATATATCACTTTATATGAGATGAATCTAGAATTTAAAAAACTTTAACTTTTTTTAGTTAATCATGGGCAAGAAATGACCTTTTTGATGGTAGTCTTTTTTGTAAATGCACCCGTAAATCACTGAATCAGTGATCTAGTATCATAATAAAAAAGGAAAAATATTCATCTTGATGAATATATTTTTTTAAATTGATCACAGAGTTTCTGTTGTTAATATCAATTAATTGCATCCTTAAGGTGTACTTTCCACCTAACTGGTTTAGGATGAATCCATGAAATACAAACTCATGTTTATGGTGTAGCCATGATAGAAAAAATGAAAGTGTTTAAGCACAGTAAGGGGCTACAAAAGCATTGACAAAAGTAAACTGAATTTAGTTTCATTTACCCCACATATAACAGAATTTAAAAGCAATCTAGAAACTTTATTTTTGTCTTTAAGGAACTGAAGGTTGAGGTTTTTACAAGACAAAACCTGAAATTACAACCAACACTTACTTTAACTTTTTAAACAAGAAATCACAAAATGTATGATGTTCACATCAACCATGCTGAAGGGCAAGCAGTCCTGTCTCATCTCACACTAACTGTGACAAATACACTGATCAGTAAAATGCTCAGACAAATACCAATCTAAACATGATCCTTGACAACATTTACCCCAGAATGTTGCTGGTCGCATACAGTCCCAACAAATCATGCCAAAATGTTCAAACTTGAGGTTACAAAACCTAAATCCTCCCTTCACTCCTACGTAGACTTCACAAAGGTCATTTTGAAAGCATGCTTCCGCTCTTCATTCCTGCTGTCTGAACTGGGCTTCCCCTGGTCTGAGGTCCGTTCTTTGGGCTCCTTTGGATCTTTGTCCTGGGAGTCTGCTTGTTCTTTTTTAGCAGAGGACTCCTCCTTTTCAGTTGCTTTTGTCTGACTGTCCACAGGTGGAGATGGAAATGAAGCTGGCTCGGGCTCAGGCTGTGGGTTAGAGAACAAAAAAATGAGAGTTTAAGAAAGAGGAAGTATATTTTCAGCATGGTTTGTCTAACAAAAGAATGTCTTAAAACCTCACTGTGAAAACAGAAGTGCCTGAATAACCACAAATAATTTAGACAAAAGACAAACACAGTTTTTTATAGTGAACTTGACTTTTATCCAACCTTTTAGAACCCAAAAGAGGCATTAATAAGCTGCACATTTTTCTGTGAAGTAAAAGCACATTAAAGAAAATACTATGGAGGAAAGGAGCGTGTTGAACAGTGTTGGTGATTGGACCTGAAATACAAAAAGACAGAGGTAGCATAGAAAAGTAAGGCTGGCCTTTAACTTCCATTTTCTTCAGACTTTCATTTTCTTCAGACTTTCATTTGGTATTCCCCCTCTTCCACCCTGTGGTTAAAACAGGAACTACTTCCTGTTTTTATCCAGTGATTCACAGGACATGAAACATGTTATGGTGAGATTTTCATGTTTTTTACTATCTGAGGATGGTAAAAGTATGTAATCAAATCACAGGAAAAAAAGTTTTCTTTTCATGATATTCTAATTATTGCGGATGCAGCTGTATTTAGAGTTAGTTTTGTGTTTCTGTGGTAAGATAAATGTCTACTTTACAATATATATTTTTTTAATCTCTCTGCTCTTTACAGACCCTCACCTCACTGAAACCCAGACCACAGTGCCTCCGGTTCCGGCCCGACAGCTTCCCATCCATGCCCTGCTGGTACTGCTGCTCGAGCTGTTCGCTGATCTTCTTATCTTCCTGCCCTGCAGAGGAGACACCAGTGACAACAGGCACACCCAGCCATTACAGGCCTATCCATGCATGGATAGGTCTGTGCGGTGGATGTGTATCAGGGAAGCCGGGTTAATTGCATTGGGCATATGAATGGGAGGCAGCATGGGTAAGTGGCACAGCATCAGTGCAACATATCCTACAAGAAAATAACAACAACTTATGAATAAAGCTTGAAAAAGAAGCTCACCACTACGGTGATGGGCTGTGGATTTATGATCTCCAATGATGAGGCGTCCGGTGTGTTCTTTCTGAAAACAGACGCATCATGATTTGACACCAGTGTCACAATTTCTCTTACAGTTATGAAGCTACAAAACCTGTTTGTTTTCTCTATAATTTATGCAATGACATTTTGGCTCACAGTTACTTGAACTTTAAGTATATTTATCTCATACTAAACAACAAACCTTGCCAGCCCCCATCAGTCGTAAAAACTTCTGCTTCCTTTCATCACTGCCCAGATCTGCTGATGCCCACTGTGTGGACCCATCCTACCAAGACAAAGCATAGGTATCATTCAGTGGGCACTCACAGAGCACAATTCTTCGAAAATATGATATTCAGGCAGCCCAGGTGTTCATGCTTTCTCTCACTTCTAATGTTGTACGACAGCACTCAAGCTTTACCCCCTATGATCAGAAAGCTTTCATGATTAAACAATCAGACTCTGAAAATAAAGGGAAAAAAAATGAAATGTGTGGTTGAATTATAAGAGTGTGACAGAAAGACAATAAATGAAAAAGACTTCAGCTGACATAGGTCTGTTAGTCCTGCTTAAAACAGCTGATTTAGGCAGATTTTACAGCCAAAATATCAGTCGGAAACATTGGCAGAAATGTTCATATCCACTGACACCCATATTTCCATTTTTAAGCTAATATCTGGCAATATAGTGATATCATGCCGATAATATCCTGCATCTAATATCAACGATATATATTGGCTCATATCAGCTGTAAATATTGATAATATGTACAATTAAGTTTGTGGATTATTGGGCAAGAACAACAGACATACATCAGCTGAAGGTTTTCTCTTTGTTACTTCAACATTTCTTAGATTTTGTAGTGTTTTCTATGGACTGAAGTTTGTTTATTTTTCATTGTTAAACTTGAATTATGTTCAGAGGAGCTGAAGTTTTGAGTCTGAAGTACATTTAACCCTCAGGCCCTCCTAGAGCCCTTTTAGGGCTTTTTAATTGTATTTTTGCTCTTACTTTGGCAGTTATCATGCTGAGATGATGATATTTGACAAAGTTGTTCATTTTTCATTGAAGTTTTGAAATTTCATTATTTACACTGCGTTAACAAAAAACTCACACTCTCCCTCCTAAAGCCCTTTTAGGCCTCATCGACTACCATTGAAACCACTTATTTTCATTCTACTGCCATTGCAATAAAGAAATAAGAAATCCTGTTAATTCCTCTGTAATTCTGTCATTCAGAGGTAAAAATATTTGCACACCAAAAAATGCTGCCAAATTTAGCCATTTTTCAATGTTTGCAGAGAGGCATTGTGGGAGATTATGACGTTGTTTGAACTGATTGGATATAACAGGGACAGTAACAGGGTTAAAATTATGAAAATTAATTCACATTTGCTATACATGGCGAGGACTGGAGTTAAGGACCTAAAATTAAGATTTTTCTTTCATGTTTAATACTTTTGAATATATCCAGTGTCCTAAAGGGGCTTTAAGAGGGAGACTGTGACTTTTTTTTTTTTTTGGTAATTACACAAAACGTAAAAGTCCGTCAAAATCAGTGTTTGTGCTAATGATTGACATATCCCAGACTGATAATCCCTGCACAAAAAAATCTAATTTGCATTTATAAAATGGAAAATAATTCATTTGTTGTGAAAAAAAAGTGGTGTTGTTTAAATACTGGCAGTTATAGGGTTAAAACTATGAAAATTAATTGACATTTGCTATACTTGACTAGTAGAGATGCACAATATTATTGGCAAATATCGGTATCGGCAGATATCAAAATTTTTGCCGATATTTACAGCCGATATTTTGGACATGTATATCAGCACATATAAACTGTAAAATTTGTTCTATATACTAATAAATTAGTGGAGTTTTAGGCTGAACCAACAGACCTTTGTAAGTTGAGATCTTTTTCTTTATTCATTCTCATTCTTAAAACTTGGAAGTGCGTTTTAAGAAACAAAGTTTATTTCTTTTTTCATCATCAAACATAAAATTGTGTTCAAAGTACTGAATTTTCAGTTGCGTAAAACATATTTAAATATCGGTATCGGCTACAGTGAATCTTTACATATCGGCATACGGGATATTGGCAAAAATCCAATATCGTGCATCCCTAATGACTAAGACTAGAGTAAAGGACCACAAATTTAAAAAATAAAATAAAAAATTCATTCATTTTTAATACTTTTGAATATACCTAAAAGGGCCTTAAGAGGGAGAGCGTTTTTTTTAAAGGAGGGCCTGAGGGTTAAACATTGATAGCAGTATCATCTAAAATGAATGTGTATCTGACATCTGCAACACTCATGCATCCACAATACTAATTTTACAATGCCACAGTGTTTCTTACCCACACTTCACCCTCTTATAATTCACACAGTCTGGTGTTATTAAACGTGAAGAGATGCATGTTTCTCAAGCAACTTTGTATATTTTTTTTCATTGATTCTAAATAACAGCAGAAAAAGTTTAGAAAATTTTAGTCCTAAATGTCCCAAAAAGACACCACACACCTTAAATAGACAAACAGAAAATTCTCGTATTTTACGCAAATTCCGTGATTTAGTTTACATATACTACACTCTTCAGTGGCAGGAGCAGATTGGTTAAATTGATCCTAACCCGGTAACCTGTGGTTATAAAAGAGCCAGTAAAACATGTTTATCTCTACGATCTGTCAGATGTTCAGAAAATAAAGCCTGCAGACATTCTTAAAGACATGAACTTAGTCCACACTGTCATCAAAAACATATCCTCGTTTCACGATAACGCTCTTACAACCTGATGTTAGCTAACAGAAACAGGGGATGCTAACGTTGTTCTGGATATTCTCGGCATTTATCTCCAGGTTAAGACCCATTTCCCTGATTGTACTCACTTCACTTGGAGACGCGGGTCGTTTTGTTCCATGTCTATCCTCTGAGTAACTCATTATGCACCTGGGGTTTAATGAAACGTCAGAGAATCTGCATGCCACTTAGCGCAGGCTAGCTGATTTTGTCAACAATATTGTGTTGCACCACTTCCGGTTCCGGTCTTCTTCTTCGTCCGTCTAGTCACTGCACTGCCTGTGAGAAAACGCCACCCCTGATCAGTAATTTTGTAAATAAATAAATTAATTAATTAAATAAACTTATAAACTTTATTAAACTCTGCATATTTTTCAGTTAATATATTAAATATATATTCCTAAAATTAAATTAATCTTACGACGCTAGACACGATAGCCGTACACTTTGGAAAATTGTGCGCGTGTGTCATTTGATAATGGTTGCAGGCCTGATTCAGTGTACAGCGACATAAATGTTAATTATTCTCAGTGGTTATCGTCCAGAAGGTACCTACAAAATAGAAGATAACTACAGAACTCTGTAAATATTCCTGCTAACTAACTGATAATGGACCCACAGACGAGCAAGAAAGAAATATTAAAATTCCATTTGGTATGAACGTTTTTGATGAGTTTAAGGCGATAGTTTCTAAAAACAGATAGTAAACATGCCGCCATTTTAATTTTGGAGAAAAAAAAAAAAAATCCCCGAACAACGTTTGCTATGACGTCACATTCCATCGCGGCTTTGATCCTTTGATGTATGACGTCATCGCCTAAAAGGTATAAGTACACCCGCTGTGAGCCCGTCCAGGTTTAGTTGAGACCAGGAAACAACAGCTGGACCCAAATCCAACTTTTGCACAGTTTTGCAAACATTTTATGACATTTTTGAATCCATTTGATATTTTTTGCTGTCCATAGCTGTTCTGTTGTCAACATGCCAGTTATGATTTTCACGGCATTACGCAAGCTGGGAGCAGCAGCTGCTGAAACTGTCAAGTCTGCTCTGAGGATGGATCGCTCCTCTCCACCTAAACCCGAGCCATCGGGTGAAAGCGAACAACCCAAGGAAAAGGTTGACCTGACCGCTTTAGGGCATGCCGGTCTAAGACAGCTGCATCGAGAAGATCTTTGCAGCAGAGGTCTGGACTGCATCGCCAAACCCTTAAAAAGTCTGGCGCCACAAAGGTGCGCTGAATGTGATTGCAATGGAAGCAAGGCACCAGCCACTGTAATTTTTGACCAGACGCCGGTGAAAAATGTGCCTCCCATTGCCAAGATTAGCTCTGCAACGAAGGCCCAAAAGGCAACTTCTTATTGCGCGGCAAAAACAGGCGCTGTAGCGCAGGTGACCAGGCTCAGACCGATTTTTTTCCACAGAGGAGGACTTCTTGTGATAATTCTATCCAAGGCCAAAGCAGTGTTGGTCTATTTTTTGACTGCAGCTGTTAGAGGACTGACAATTTGTTTTCGATGGGCTTACACAAAAGTTAGAACTTTTTTCAAGAAGTCCCGATCAACAGCTGCATGTGGTACTCAAGAAGATCTCCAAGGTCAGAGATATAATTGCCAAGCTTGTACAGAGGATCTTCTAGCTCTGAGAGACAATCTTCTGGCTCAGTTAGAGGAGACCCTAATTTGGAAAGAGTACCTCCAAACTCAAGAAAGGAATCTCCAAGCTCTTGAAGACGTATTAGAAGCTATTGAAAATAAATCTGAAGCTCTTCAAGATAATTTCGGAACTCTTGGAGATAAACTCCAAGCTCAGAGAGAAGATCGCCTAACTGGGAGAGACGATCTTCTAGCTGGGAGAGAAGATCTCCAAGCTGGGAGAGAAGATCTCCAAACTGGGAGAGAAGATCTTCTAGCTGGGAGAGAAGATCTCCAAGTTGGGAGAGAAGATCTCCAAGCTGGGAGAGACGATCTTCTAGCTGGGAGAGACGATCTTCTAGCTGGGAGAGACGATCTTCTAGCTGGGAGAGATGATCTTCTAGCTGGGAGAGAAGATCTCCAAGCTGGGAGAGAAGATCTTCTAGCTGGGAGAGAAGATCTCCAAACTGGGAGAGAAGATCTTCTAGCTGGGAGAGAAGATCTTCTAGCTGGGAGAGAAGATCTTCTAGCTGGGAGAGAAGATCTCCAAACTGGGAGAGAAGATCTTCTAGCTGGGAGAGAAGATCTCCAAGTTGGGAGAGAAGATCTCCAAGCTGGGAGAGACGATCTTCTAGCTGGGAGAGACGATCTTCTAGCTGGGAGAGATGATCTTCTAGCTGGGAGAGAAGATCTCCAAGCTGGGAGAGAAGATCTCCAAGCTGGGAGAGAAGATCTCCTAGTTGGGACAGAGAAACTCCCAGCCCCCTCCAAGAGCCTGGAAGGTCAACGTCCTCTGGCTTAGGTGCATACATTTTTTGCGCTGTGCTTTTCCCCAGGGGTTTCTCCGGGGGCTCCGGTTCTGTGGAATGAAATTTGTGTCAAAAAGATTCAAAGAACCTTTTTCAGTATCAAACAAAAATTTGCGTTTGAGAACAGAAAAAAATGTGATCCGAGAAAAAAAATGATGCAAAAACGATAGTCCGCTGGTTTCCTTAAATTTCCCAGACGTGAGCTGAACAACAACTTCCGGAGCATCTGGAGTGACTGAGCCGTCACTCAAAAACTTGTTGGCCAATAGGGATACGCCACAGAAAAGCCCGCCCACACGTGATGTGTCAGAACCGAGAGCAAAAAGTCAAGAAACGCAAACAAAGGATCAGGCAAACGCAAAACTGGGAAGCGAGAGCAAAAGTCTGATCACTGAGAGAAAAAAACAGGAACTGTAAACAAAAAGATGCTCAAAATGTAAAGACTAATAATTGGTTGTTATTTCAAATTTGTTCTCTTAATGTAAACATTTTTGTTGCTTTGGATCACATATTTTTGTTCTCAAATACTAATTTTTGTTTGATACTGAAAAAGTTTTGCTTGAATATTTTTGACACAAATCTCATTCCACACGGTTCCCCCTTTAAAAAGAATGAAATAAAAATAAAAATAAGTAAAAACAAAAACTTTACTTGCAATTCACCTGTTGCTTTATTTTTCATTTAAGCATGCTTTGATTAAGCCACTGTAGCTTTTTCCCTGCAGCCAGAGTGGCGTGAAGATTAATCCACCACTCATTTCATTTAAAAAACTCCCAGACAGCTCAGTGGACAAGTCAAAAGTCAGCTGCACATTATCAAACATTTACCTTTTTCCCTTACTTTTTCTGCTCCTTTATTTCCTTTTGGACCCATAACAAGTTCCTTTTTCCATGGTTGAAAACCATCATAACCCCCATCTATCTAAACCTTACACAAATGTAGGGAAATATATAATTATATTTATTGTAACAATGCCTCCTGGCAATAAATCTTCTACTATTTGAAAGTCTGTTTTCCCCCTTTTTAATGGTGACTCTGAGGGACATATATTCATGACGTTACTTATAGCAGGGGTTTTAAACCTTTTACCCCCAAAATAAAGGTGCCAGGTGGGGACCCCCACTGTACCTGAAGGTGGCTGAACACAGCCATGCACATTCAAGTATAGTCATGTGGAGACAAAGCTGTCCAAAAGGGGGTATAAAAAGAAAAGATTGCTGGGGCCCAGCCAAACTAGGGGCCCATGGAGGTCAACAAAATCATTGGTCTGTTGCAGTGGTTTTCAAACTTTTTATCGCCTAAGGCACACCTAAGGTTAAGCCAAAATCTCAAGGCACACCATATTTAAATCAATAGAAAATATACTTTCAAAATAATGTTACGATCAAGGTGGCCTATAAGGGGAGCTAAAGGGGAGAGCTTTCTTGGGCCCAGCCAACTGGGGATCATGGGGGACCTTGGAGATGGCAAAAGTGGGCAAAAAGGGGCAAAAATGGGTTAAAAGTGATGAAAAAACATGCAGAAAGTGGCAAAACAAAGTCAGAAATGGGCGAAAATTGGTAAAAAAAAAAAAAAGTGGCCAAACAAGGGGGTTTGAAATTAGCAGAAACTTGTTGAGAGAGTCAAAATAGTAGCAAAAATGAGTTACAAGTGGCTTGATAGGGTTAATTGTTGTAAAAATGTGGCAAAAAAAGGGTTAAAATTTATTTAAAATATTGCAAAATTGGGCAAAAAACAGTCAAACGAAGGCAAAAGTGGACGTGAAAGTGTCAAAAAGGTGGCAAAATAGATCACGAGTGGCAGAAAAGAGGCGAAAAGGGGTTAAAGTGGCACTACAAATTTGTTAAAGGTGGCAAAAATGGTTAAAAACTGGGAGGGAAATGGCAAAAAAGAGTAAAACGTAAGCATGAAATGCCAGGATCTGGAAGGAAAGTGGCAAAAACTGAGAGAAAATTGTCAAAAATGGATGAGAAGTGACAAAAAAGAGTAAATGGTGGCAAAATTGGCCAAAAAGGGGCAACAAAGTGTCAAAATCTTGTCAAAAATGACTTTGAAGTGACTGAAACAGGCAAAAAGCAGCAAGGAGTGGAAAAAATGTGGCATTTAATGGCAAAAATCATCTTAAATGGACAAAAAAATGGCAAAAAGGGCAAAACGGGATTAAAGTTTCTAACAGAAGTGGCAAAAGTGTGCTGAAAGCAGTCAAAATTGATTAAAAGGGGCCAAAATTGAAAAAAGGGCATAGCATTGCAAATAAGGGCAATGTAAATATACAGACAAATATACAGGGTGACGGTTAAAACCAGCTGTATAAGAGTGGGAAACAAACTCATTGATGTGACTTGCAATAGATCATTTCTGAGGTCAAAGTTTCCCTTTTTTAAAAGTTTTCTGCAGGAATAATGTTTCAAATTTAGACATAAAAGAGCCACAAATCATCACAAAAGAGCCCCATGTGGTTTAACAGCCACACGTTGAGTATCACTGGTTTATTGTAAAGTTAAGCTGTGATATCCATATTTTATATTTAACTCTGGAAAAAAAAACACTCAAACAAACGAGGGGTTGGATGGTGATGGTGGCGAGGATGGGGAATCGCTCAGCTCGACTGTTTGGAAGTCTTGGTGGGGAGTCTGGGGACATTTTGATCTCAAACATGACATGGAGGGTAATTTGAAGGATGAAGAGGATGTTGAAGAAGTAGAGTCTCCGAGATATGTAAGTCGCCATAACGTTGTCAGCTAAAAGTTCGCAATCTATGCTTTACGTGCAGTTGGCTAACGTTAGCTGCCGCTAGCAGGTGTATCGCTTTAATTAGCGACCGTGTCAGCTACTGACTTAAAGTCGCTTCCTCTGTGGTTTTAGGCAAAACAGCAGTTGAAAACTACTTCTACTCACTTTCTGACTTTACGGAACGTTTTAAACTCTGAGCCCTAAATGTCTGTATATTCAGAAAATTAGAGCAAAGTGCATGCAACTAGAAATTTAAGTCCATAAATCGGAGATTAACTTGTGGTAAAACAGCAGACAAGAAGCACTAAAAAGACTGGAAATTATAACAAAGCAATTTTAATTTCATCGATTAAAACTATGACTAAAAATTTATCATCTTTGATGACAAAAAACATGACGAAAAGCTTTTATTCCACGAAGAAGACTAAAACGAGACTAAAATGTTAGTGCTGGACCGTTGGGGATTCAGGATCCATGACATTTCAAGGAGAGGTTGGAGCATTCAAGAAGTGTTTCGGTATTTTCTTCACTTTACTAACTAATTTAAGAAGTTATACTGCATTAATTTGAGTGATTTACATCTATATTTATTTTAGAATGTTGGGAATAACATTAGTTCAAAGAAAATCGTTGTTTAGACTCAGAGTAAAGACTAAAATGTGAGGTTTCTTAACTAAAACTGGACTATGAAAATGTGAGTAAAACTACTAGGCAGTTTAATCTAAAGACTAGGATTCAATTTTAAAAAATATGCCGAATTGAACACTGTAATACAAACAGTGGAGGTCTTTAGTTATTTGCAGGTTCCAGATAAAGACCAATTTGAGGCCGTTCACCATTTAGAAATCATAACAAGGTAACATTTTATGAAGCATCTCTTCTCAGGGACCAACTCCAGTGAACTACAGAACATACCTAAATAGTAAATCTAATTTGCAAAAAAAATCTTCTTTTGGTTTAGTCTCTGGGTGTAAAAGGATCATGCTAGAGAGGCAGAGTCTCTTAAGAGAGTCTGTGATAAACTGGGTCTAAAAATTGAAAAATGGTCCTCTCCTTAAGACTGCATAGACTTAACTGCCGACTGTGAAGCCATGCTGTTGTGATGGATGTGGTATGTGGTTAGCATTGTCTTGTTTAAATATGCAAGGCCTCTCCTGATAAAGACATAGTCTGGATGGGGACATAATGATAACAACAATAATAATAATAAATAATAATAACTTTATTTGTATAGCACCTTTAAAAACAGAGGGTTACAAAGTGCTTTGACAATAAGCAGAATCACAATTCAAACAAAGCACCATAACATGAGCAAAGAACATAACAAGACTGAACCCCATCAACAGGAAAACCCATGAAAAATTCAGCCAGCAATGTAACTCCAACATCATAATCATCCTAGTGGACTCATTATAGAGCCTAAAAACATGTCAGGTCAGAAATACATCATGAAACCTAGATATTTAAAAATCCAGAATAAAATTAAAGACCAAGAATAAGAAAAAAAAACCAAAATAACCTAGACGAATCCAGGAAACACAGGAACCCGACTACATAGAAAGAGACCTAAGGACCAGAAATGGAGGAGCATTCACAAATAATAGGAAGAGACAGAAGGGAACATACAGTCACTAGAAAAAGTATGTGAACCCTTTGAGATTTCTTGGATTTCTGCATAAACTGGTCGTCAAATGTGTTCCAATCTTCATCCGATTCACAACAGTTCTGGACCATTGCTCTGTAAAAACTGTTTCAGTTCAGCAGTATTATTCGGATGTCTGGTGTGCATCGCTCTCTTGAGGTCATGCCACAGCATCTCAGTCGAGTTGAGGTCCGGACTCTGACTGGGCCACTCCAGAAGGTGTATTTTCTTCTGTTGAAGCCATTCTGTTGTTGATTTACTTCTATGCTTTGGGTCGTTGTCCTGTTGCATCAGCCATCCTCTGTTGAGCTTCAGTTGGTGAACAGATGGTCTGAAGTTTTCCTGTAAAATGTCTTTCAAAAAAGAGAAAAAAATTGCTTATGTATTTTTATTGCCGTTTTTGAAAGTGGACGTTTTTGTCCTTGATGACTCCAAAAGGTAGTAAATTTGAAATCTGATGCTACATAAAACGTAATAATAAAGTCAGTATTCTGGCTCATCATTGACATGTCCAAGCTGGATTTAGAAATAACGCCCCAGCCATCCAACATGTGGTTTAAGGAAGATATCACATTTGTTTCTGCTTTTTTTCCATGAAAAACATCATTGACTTTAAGTAATCAAATTGGCATTTAAAGGGTTAAAAGCCTCAAAATGATTGAATGTTTGGTAGTTTTGAGCACAGCTGAAGTTGTTTCAGAGATTTATGAAAAAAAAAGCAGAAAAAACATGAATCTGTTAAGTTTTTATAGCAGTTTTTTGGAAGTGGACATTTTGTCCTTAATGGCCTTAAAGGGTGGTAAGTTTATTTCACAGTGGTCCCCTGACCTATTAGAGCATGGGTGTCAAACTCAAGGCCCGGGGGGTCAAATCCGGCCCGTAGAACAGTTAAATCTGGCCCGCAAGATGATCTCATATTTCTGTTATAGCTGGCCCATCAGTCTGAGGTCTGCAGATTCCCCCAAGAATAAAAATGTAAACTTATCCTTGATGAATCAAGATACCCTTAAGTTATAAAATCTGAAAAAGTAAGCATTAAAAATATTTAGATAAGTCAGGAATGTGGGAAAATAACTTAATTTGTGTTTTAATTTCACATTTTCAATTTAGCGTCTCACAATCAGAACATAATTTTGACTTCTCTTATAACATTTTGAGCTTTAAGATTCATAATTCTATTTTTTAAGTGATATTTTGACCTTTTTAACCAACTATTTTGTGTTTCATCTCATATTTTTAACTCCAAACTTTGACGTCATAATCCCATAGTTTGACCTTTTAGACACAGTTTAAAATTTTGAATCATATTTTGACTTCTAATTTCATGAGTTCAAATTTAATTTCAAATTTTGAACTTTTAAACTCGCGATTTTGACTTCTTTCTAATATATTTACCTTTTAAAAAATACATTATTTTTCAATTTCATGTTTTAACCTTTTTGAACTAATAAATTTACTTTTTTAGATTGTGAGCCTTTAAACCTTTCTTTTTTACTTTTTAAATGTCAAAATTGTTTATCGTCAGTTCTGTTTTATTGTCATATTTTATTACCGGTGAAGCAAGGTTGACAGTTCATGGTTAAAAAGGTGACCCTGTTAGGCCCTCAGGTTAGTCCTGAATCCAAAATCCAGCCCCTGCCGTGTTAGAGCAATGAAAATCTGAATTCCAAAATTTGCCAAGAAAGAAACTGTTACAAAAAATTGGCCCATGTGCACACACAGCCAAAATGGTGAGCAGAGAAAGATTTAGTGATGCCTGAGGGTTAATAGAAATGTGTTTAATCAACGTAGAAAGTAGAGCTGAAAAAGCCATTTTTAACAGCCTCCTACTGTTTCATCTTCCAGTGTAGTTTTTAATCAACGAAAATTCAGAAACCTTTCAGTCCACTTTTATCCCATAAAGAACCATTCACTGAAGCATTTCTGCTGGAATATTTGACTCTGACATTTATCTACTTCTCACTATTATTTCTCTACGCTGCCATCCTCTCTGTGCTGCGGTCCTTCAGATATCCTATGAACATGTCACATTACATGTCATGCCTTTAAACCTCCAAAAGGTGGCGTTAGAGCAGATGTAATAGAGGAACAGCCTCCAGGCGCTGAGCGTATGCTGACTCCCTCCATTCCTATGTTCAACCAAAAGAGTGTGTGGTCTCCTTAAATACACTTAAATGTTTGTGTGAAGCTGAGCCCGGCATCTTATCTGTAATTAAACATCATGAAAAAATACATTCATTACTGTTTTAATATTTTAGTTATTCTGGAAACGACAGTAAGAGGAATAAAGGCTGATTTGATCTATTTAGTTCAAATGAAGTATTTTTTTCCTAAAAAAAGAGCTTCTGATGAGATAAAATCTAAAGGAAAAAAATCAAAACAAAACAGTCCAATGAGAGCTTTATTTATTTAATCTTCCTTAACACATCTTGACTTTTAGCATGAAAGAACAGGCCACCCTATTCTTTGGGAGTGTCTGATTATATTTGTTTTATGAACATAATGTTCCACTAAAGCCTGTAATTATCACAAAGCTGATCATTCTTGTTTTTAATCTCACAGGGGAACTCCTGCAGCTGTCCAAAGCCGTGGTTCTCAACTGGTCTGGCATCAGGACCCGCCACCCCCTCCTTATGAGAAACTGCAACCCACATTCTCAACGGTGTCAGAGTTTGGACATTCGATGGGAGAACAGACCTGATAAAACAAGGACAAACAAAAAAATGAGTTTGAAAAGCACACCATGCCCTGGGAGGACAGACATGCATGCACTCTGTTACACTGGACTCTCCTCAGGTAGAATGGACTTTTTGGGAATTTCTCAAGGAGTTATCTCAGGAAAGCCAGCTTTGTTATTCCAAGAAAAGAACATGAATGGGTTAAACCTTGAGAAATCACTCAAATGTGCTTATCATGAGAACATGCAGTGGGTTAACATGTAACACGCCTGACTTTTCACACAAATGTTTTTATTTTTTTTTCCAGGCACACCTTCATGACCCACTGGAAACAGCTCTGCAACCCACTTTTGGGTCCTGACCCACCAGTTGAGAACCACTGGACTTAAGCAAGGGATTCCCTTTCTTCTCTGTTAATTCTGCCCACTTTCACAAAGGTTGATAATGCATTAGAGCAGTTTAGACCAGGGGTTCTCAACCTTTTCAGCCCGGGACCCCCAAAATAAAGGTGCCGGAGACCGGGGACCCCCACTGCACCTGAAGGTGGTTGAACACGGCCATGAACATTCAAGGATAGCCATGTGGAGACAAGGCTGTCCATAAGGAGGGGTTAAAGGCGAGGTTTCTGGGACCCAGCCAAACTGGGGGCCCATGGAGGTCAGCAAAACCATGGTCCATTGTGAAGGTAAGCTGTGAAAACCATATTTTAAATTTGACCTGAACAATAACCACGCTAATCAAAGAAAAAATATCTCTTTCTACTCATTTGTGTAATAGATAGCCTTCTTAAAATTAGATAACTTCTGTTAAAAATATATTAAAGATGGGTGAAAATTTGCCTAAATTTGTGGATAATTGCAAAGAAAAATTGGTGGAAAAGGTGTTGAAATTAGATTTTTAAAAAACATAAATGGTTTAAAAGCGGCAAAAAATAACCAAAAATGGATGAAACTGGCAAGAATGGGCACAAAAAGTGGGTCAGAAATCAGCTGAAATGGCTTTAAAGTGCAGAACATTGAAGGAAATTAGCTGGACTGGGATGAAAAAAATGACATAAACTGGCAAAAATGGTACAACGGTGCACTATAAGACAAAATTAGTTGAGCTTACTTAAAAAAAAATATGGAAACTTGTTGCCTCAGAAATAACAAGTAAACTATACTTGACTTTTGTGAGTTAAAAAAAGTCTTTATTTTTAGTGTGCAGTACTTTTTCTCCGTGATCTTTTTAAGTATTCACTAATTTAAAATCAATTATTTTTAGTGCTCAAATATTAATTTAAGTTTCAGGACTTAGGCTAAATCATCTACATCATATTTTTAGTGCGCTGTAAACACCGATAAGTTCACTCAGAACATCTTTTGACTACCTTAGAACATCAGACAGTCTCTGTGAAAGTTTTTAAAGTTATCATTTCATCTAAGGTGGACTGTCTTGTGCCGCAGTGGCTGTTAGTGACCCACTGAACCATCAGCTGATATTCCACTAATGTCAGTGTACGGTCCAACATTCACTGATGTCATTAACAGTAACGTCGCCCCCTATAGGCGGGACGTCTTTAATTGAGACAGCGACTTCACTCCTGGTGAGTTTTATTTATTTATCTTCTTCCCCCTTTATTTAACCAGGAGAAAACCTCTCTGAGATTAAAAATCTCTCTTTCAAAAGTGTCCTGACCTAGACAGCAGCAGCTGTTAGTGCCCAAAGGCATTCTGGGAAAACTGCAGATTTACCATGACTAAAATAATATGAGTTATGACAAAAAATTACTTAAATTGTTTGAGTACTGTTCACTTAAAACTAAAATGAGTTCCATCAGCTCATAAAAACAGAGTTGAAATCGCTGTTTTTGGATTTTTAAGTCTTCTTTTTACTTCATTTGTTTAAACCAAGTAAACTAAAGTAAACTGAGCCTTTAGCTGTTACAGCCAAGAAGTACAAGTAACTACTTTATATTTAGAGTCATTTTAAATCAATGTTTATGAGTAAAATGTTTTACAGTGTGGTTAAAATGGGTGAAAATGGGTGTAAAAAGTGGTTGATAGTGGCAGTAATGAGGCAGAAATGGCAAGAATCGGTGCAGAAGTGACAAATCAGGCAGAAAAAAGTGGTGGAAAGGGTGTACAACTGACACAAATGGGTTTTAGTGGCAAATGGTGTTGAAAAGTGATGCAAAAAGGGGTTAAAATTGTTGTAAAGTGGCAACAGTGTAATTTAAAAAATAGCAGACCCCCTCTCAGTGCCTCACGACCCCAAAGCCGAGGACCACCGGTTCAGACGGTGCTTTCTTTCCTTGGGATCAAAGATCAGCAGGTTTCTGTCCTGTTTGCTACCACTGAGCATTAAAGTGATCAGATCCTGGTATTTAAGAGCAGAGAAGTGGCCAGATGTTTCTGCACAGTTTAGGCAGTATAAAGGAAACAGTCTGCAACACTAATGATCCAGAAGATGCTCCAGTATTCTAAGTCTGCTGCTGTGGTGTCAAACTGGTTTGATTTTCACTGTGAAATCAAATGTGATCCTCAAACATAGTCAGCATTCATTTCTGTGAGTTTAACAGTTCAGATGTTTGATGTAACTCAGATCTAATATTTGTTGCTAAAAGTCCCTGATTAAAAAAAAAAAAACGATCAAATCAATGAAAAAGTTTCAACAAAGCATCTGAAGTGGAGAAAAACTGTTTTTTTTGTTATTCAAAGGACAATAAAGTTGAGGGAGGACAGAGGCGGTGAGCTAAAGAGAGAGAGAGAGGAGGAGAGAGAGAGTGGTAGAGCGAGGGCGAGAGCAAGAGAGAGAGAGAGGGGAGAGAGAGGAGGGGTTATCCTGCCTCTGCCTCTATACCCGGCTCTGTCCCGCACTCTCACTTAACCTCCACACAGTACCGGACGGGAAATAACTTTAAATACTTTTTAAAAACGCCGAAATCCTCTGAATGAAAGCCCCTCGCGCTCACCACCACCCCGCAGAGTTTGACTCCACGCTGTGATCCTCGGCGGAGCGCAAACACAGGAGTTACCAAAGTCCCCCCCCCCCCCTCCACCTCCACGCTCCAGCGATGGTTACTTTACGCACGAGGACTTGAAGGCTGTGCGAACTGACTTCCTCCGCTTCCACCTCGGCGCCTCGAAACTCTTCTTCGCCGTCTGGAGGATCACGCAGCGAGTGACGAAGAAGTGAACCCAGGTGAGTCCTGTTTGCGTCAGTGTAGCGCCGGGACGCGCGCTCAGGATGGGGGGCTGCTTGTTTTGAAAAAGTCGGTGCGCTCTCCGGTTATCTGTGTGTGTGTGTGTGTGTGTGTGTGTGACAACAAACAGCGATGACAACGGCGGATTCAGGCTCTTTAAAGCCGCTGGAGGACCGTGATTATCTCCGCCGACACGACATGACCCGCAAAAAGTCACTCAGGATCACTTTATTCCAGTTCGGCTTTAGGGGGGTCCGGAGACAAAAGCGCAGACCAAATTTCTTTGTAATCATTTAGAAGGCTGTTACAATTTAAAAAAAGACCCTAATGAAGAAAAAAAGTCAGAATAAATAAGTACGACTTGGTTGTTTTACATTTTCGTATCAGTTTTACGCGTGGAAAAATGCGCAAATTGGAAATATTTGCCCCCCTTTAAATAAATAATCCAAGATAAAGCAAAAAGTTTGCGCTTTTACGCATCATAGGTGACATTTTAAATATTTTTCAGTTTCTAAAAAAGTGCCTTCATTTTTGTTTTAATCGCATTTGGTTATTTTTAATCGTTTCTGTGGAGGGAGTCCTTAAAAATCAAACAATTATCCTTCAGATCAAACATAGAAATTCCTCTAAAAATGGAACACGTAAGAAAAATGACCTCACAAATCAAGCTGAATTTGCAACTTTTTGGTCAGGATCAGAGAGTGGACAGCAAATGTAAAGCGCCTCTGCACCAGTAGAAAATATTTTTACAGACTAAAAAAACAAATGAAGTGTCATTAATCCTGCTGTTTCAGGTAGCCTGTGTGTGCACAGTGGGCAGTAAAAATCAAGCTTCATTTGGGGCGTAAAGATGCCCCATATTGTGCAAGATCAAAGCTGATAAGTGGAGTTAAACTGCGCCTGCCCTCCTCTGTATCTCCTCTGTTATTGTTTCTGCCATGCACGATAAAAAGATAAGGTGGAGCGCCTCTGCAGCACTAGAAAACACTTCAAATGGCTCTAAGCAAAAGCCCAGGCTGCAGCCAAGCGCTGCGTAAAATTACGCAAAGCCAAAATAAACTTTTGGAGAGTTTTTTTTTTTAAATTTGATTTTAAAGCTTTAAGTGTTTAGAAAGACTCCTAAAGTCAGACCCAGGATGTATTTACAGTAGTTTCCTCTTCAGCCACACAGCGGTAGCCTTCTGTCCGCAGTCCTGTGCGCGCCCCCGGCTGCGCTGCACCTCCACAGACGCACTGTTGCCCCATGCCCCAAAAGACTGTAGAGGAGTGAAAGAGAAGAGAGCGTCTTTAGGGTCGGGGTTAACTTTCCCCTCTGGAGGTCACGGTGACTGACCCTGCAAGAATGCATGAGTCATAAATTAAAATAGCTTTTTTTTTTTTTTTTTTTTTTTACGTGGATCCACCGGGACAGCAGAGTCCAGAGACACTAATAATAAGTTTAATTCACCTCCAGTCTTTGCGTAAACTCCACTCGTAACGTGCACCCTGTTAAGTAAGAGAAGAAGCAGATAGTGGGTGTGTGAACTTGAGCCACGCATGCTGTGTGTGGGTGTGTGTGTGTGTGTGGGGGGGGGGTAGTTTGTGATCCCAGGTGGAGAGTGTGCAGCTCGGACGATCAGCTGGGGGGTCTGACTCCTGTCTGTGGGAAGAGTTTGGGTTCACGCTGAGGATGTTTCAGGGGGTACAAGAGGACAAGGCGCACGGCCACGGCCTGGATCACACCGATAGAGACTTTTTTTTAGGGTGTTCCCCTGTATTTAGAGACGCTCTGGCTCTTTGATAAGCGGCTGCTCGCCTGCTGATAAGGAGGAACACTCAGTGATGATGATGACACAGAAAATGAGTCTGAAAGAGGAAACGCAAAGTCCGGGCATTCGCCTCTGATTTGAGACGCCTTTAAAACAACTCAAGGCTGTAATTTCTCCTCAACTCTGTTGCCCTGTAGGGCCAAAAATGATCCACCCTGGTCTTATTTCTGTCCTGCATCTGTCATCTTTTTTGATTCTTATGTAATGATGATGTTTAGGCTGAATAAGTGTGGGAGTGATGGTCAAAAAGGCGCGCAGACTCCACATGAGTACTGGAGAGTTTCACTGATTATTAAAAAACACTACCTGTGAAGGCTGCAGAGATTTCTCTTGCGCATGTTTGCAACAATGCACCAACTTACAATAAAAACACCAATTTTAATAAAGAAAACTACATTTATAGATGTGCTGTAAGAAGAATTGAAAGCTTTCCAGTGATGTTCTTCGGAAAACCTCGATGATAACTGAATGAATCATTTTTCTTTTTCATGCAAAACAGATATTTGGGTTAAAAATCTATTTGGAGTCTAATAAAAGCAGGTTATTTCTGATCTTTTAGGGGGAAAGGAGCATGCAGGATGATTGAGACAACACACTGGTTCATCACTTTTACGCATGGATTTATTAAAGCCCAGCTGTTTGGATGGTTTTGCGCATCCGCATTTTTTCCTCTCTCCAGACTTTTCTTCGGCCTGCACGGTCAAACACAACCTCCAGCGATTTGTTTAATTGTTGTTCTCATGCATAACAATTTATAGACCCCCCCCCCCCCCCCCCATCCTCGTGCACTGCCCCCCCCTCCTCTCTTGTAAGTGAGAGTGTCTGTCTGAAAAACAATCCGAGCCGGAGGGGGGGGGGGGGGGGGTCGCTGGAGTTGATCTCCTATGGCATTTTGTTTTGAGCAGGTGCTGCGGGTTGAACTTCCCTCATAAGGTAAAGTGGCATTAGAGTGTCCAAATGGCAGACTTATATATAGGCTGCCAATTCAGCACATTGTCCCAGGGCTGCATGCTCGCGCGCTCTGCGCTGTCTGGGAGAGACTCTTTCTCTTTTTTCTTCTTCTGCGCGCTGACTACAGGCCTGGACGCAGCGGTGTTACGGTGCACAGAGTGACCGTGTTAACTGGTGACTCTGATGTTGAAAGTGTTCAAACGGAGTCTTTTTTTTTTTTTTTGTCTTGACACACCAGTTAAAAAAGTTCACCCTGAACACCGTAATACCTGTAATAGAGTGGCCTTTTAGCAACCATTATGTTTTCTTCGTTGGAATACATTTTTGTTGCCCTTGTGGGTGTGCTCATCCTACAGCACCGATCTTCAACTGGCGGTCTGAGGGCCATATCAGGCCCCCCTAGGCCTCCTGTCCGGCCCTAGAAGACTATTAAATTCAGAAAAGGAGCAAAAGAAGATGTTGTGGTTTTAAGAGTGTCTTTTGGCTTTAAATCTCTGCAACTGTCAAATCCACTAAAAACAATTAATATTGAAATATTTTGAGAATAATTTAAAATCTGATGTGTTTTTATTAAAAAAAAAACCAATATTGTAAACCATTATAAGTAAATGTTTTTAAAGATATATTTTAAAAAGTGGGTTAAGATGGTGGAAATGTTGCAAAAATGGCCAGATGAGATGGGGAAAAGGAGCTAAGACAGTGGCACAAAGGGACAAAAATTGGCATGAAAAGGGGTGAAAATAGTTGAAAATGGTAAAAGAGGAAGAAGGGGTAACAAAAAAGATCAAAAATGGTTAAAAAAAAAAGTAATAAAAGCTGTTAAAAGTAGGAAAAATAGATGCAAAGTTGCAAAATGGATAAAAGAGTGGCACAAAGGGGTAAAACATCAAGTGAAAGGGTTAAAAAGAGGTAAAAGAATGGCAAGAGTTGGGCTAGAGAGGCAAAAAGGGTAAAAAAATATCAAAAATGTGTTAAAGGTGACAAAATATTGCAAAAATTTCCTTGCAAAGTAGTGAAAAGGGGTTAAAGAGTGGCAAAATAGGTGAAAAGTGGCAAAACTGGGTTTTAAAAGAGGCAAAAATTTTCAAAGTGGGTTAAGAGTGAAAAAAATTGCAGAAATGGCCAGATGAAGTAGGGACAAAGGGTTAAAAATCATCAAAAATTAGTTAAAATTAATAACAATCAGGGAGGGCCCCAATCTCTGGGATTTGAAAGAAAATTCAGATACCGATACAATAATATTTCAATCAGACCAAAATATTTATTAGAGTTTTGTTTATTGGAAAGTCCGGCCCCCACAGTCTCTGTCACGACTGAATCTGGCCCTCGTGCAAATGTACTTGATGAACCCTGGCCTACAGCATGATGCAAAAAAGTGGCACCGATTTCTCTGGAACATAATTTCCCTAACTCCATTTCAGCTCGTTCATATCTGCTTAGCGCTTAAAAAAATAGTTTTATGCCTCTTATAAATAAGCATGCCTAGAGCATTCCTTGTGTTTGACAGCAATGTTGAATCATTTTGAATTTATTCATGATTACAGGAGCATTCTTTGATAGATGCCATTTTCCTGATGCGGAAAATAATAATCAGTCCTTGTTGCTCAAAACTGACCCCGTCTTGTTTTCCCCTCCTTCCAGAGCGCTCTAGCTCAACTCTGTTTGTTATTTACTGTGATTTATCGTCAATATTCATCATTTTTATAAAAATACACCTGGTTATAGAGTCAAACTTTGCAGAAATAGTGTTTTATTTTGGAAAAAGTTATGATCATACGTCATTTTTGACCCTCCCACACGACAACATAGACATTTTTATAAAACTCCCATAATTCATGCAATTTTTACTCTGCAGAGAATGTGGCAGAGACCCATCCATGTTTGTTCCAAGCATTTATATCAAAGAAATACACATTTATTTAAAAATAGAACATTAGGAGAACCTTATGGTTAAAATTTCTCTGCAAAATCAAATCACTACACTTGATTTATTTCTGCAGAATGTGGGCATTTCTTTTTCTCTGACTTTTTTTTTTTTCAAGGTTTGTTTTGGGCATTTTTTTGTGCCTTTATTTGATAGAGGAGGATAGTGGATAGAGTCAGAAACAGAGACCAGAGCAGGGGAGAGACATGCAGTAAAGGGCCTGAGGCTGGATTCGGACACGGGCCGTCCGCATACATGGGGCGTGCCTTAACCTCTCGGCCACCTGTGCCCTGTCTGACTCTTTTTAATGCAACCTTATTAGTGCACAGAATACTGTTTTTTTAAATTATTTGAGTTCATGATGCTACCTTTAGAGACTGTACTGAGTAAAATGTGGTAGATCTCAACTGGATTGATTCCACTGTAATTCTACAATTATCTGAAATTATTATTCCACCTTTAATCTCTGAACTTTAAGGATTTACATGGACTCAAGTGTCCCTTATCTTGGTTTTGATCATATTAAGGACATGTTAACATGCATGCAGAGAAACCTTTTTATTCATGTCCCTGTATACATGATAAATTCAAGAATCCTGTTTTCTCATTGCTGCCTCTTATTTGTTGATTTCTGCTCTCGCTGTGGCTTTAGCACTATTAAATGCTGCTGTGTGTCGTCGATATGGAGCATCCACCTCATTTCCAGCACTGAGAGAAGAGAGTGACACACATTCATCATATCCTTACCTTTGACTGCTGTCAGCCTAGCGTGTCAGACAAGAGACTGATAGGTAGGTAAGACTGATCAGTAGGACAGGGCCTATTTATTTATTTATTTCATGACCAGGAGATAAAACCCAGTTTCTCTGTCACTAAAGCCACCGCCATGTTTGTTTTGCTGAGCCCCAAACCCCAGATATGAGTTGGCGTTTTCTTGTGCTTCTGGTTGGTTTAGCGCTTCTGGTTCCATCGTCCAACCTTGCAAAGCAGATGGATTTACCAAACTCCATATCTATCATCAGGCAAAGTCATCCTGAAAAGCTCCGATCCACATCGTGGGACCAAACCAAACACTGTTCTGAACAATCACCATCAACTGAGCAGGGTTTAGTTGTATTCAAAGCCGTTTCCAATGGCTACCTCTGTGCCGTGATTACTAAACAGTCCATCTGGCATGTCAGGTTATCCATCGTCTAGAAGTCTACTGATTTTTTAAGCATTTTTAAAAAAAATGTTCTATGACAACATATGGCAGTTTAACACTTG
This sequence comes from Cheilinus undulatus, assembly GCF_018320785.1. NCBI lineage: Eukaryota > Metazoa > Chordata > Actinopteri > Labriformes > Labridae > Cheilinus > Cheilinus undulatus. The sequence goes on along the minus strand of NC_054873.1, from coordinate 8,203,784 downwards.
GGTAATTTAGTTTGTGCATCTTACAAAAGGCGGCAGCTATCAAGTGGCTAAGTGGGAAAACAGTCAGAGTTTGTCAGGGACATTAAACTTTGTAACACTGAACGTGTAAACTCATCTACCTGTCTGCTTTTCACCTGGTAGGGTTTTACTAACACTAGTCTGACTAGGGATGTACTGATGCATTGGTTTTACATCGGTATTGGCTTATAGCCACCATGTTGACAGACATCAGACACTGGTTAGTAATGTGGCACGAACAGATATCAGTAACCAATGTTTACCTGTTGTGACTGGCATCCAGTCTCAACAAGAAGAAGTCACCTGTTAAACAAAATCTGATCCGTATTTATGGACAAATACTGGGAGACATTGTTAGCATAGTGGGACTGTTACACCAAAAAAAAAAGGGAAAAACATTGCCATCACTAACAACAACCGGGTAAACCTTTATTCTAAACAATGGTATCAGCTCTAACTTTCAAAACTGGTGCATCTCTAACTCTGTCTTAAACTTTTTTGTACTACTTTGAGATTGACCGGATGCTGTTCTTGTTCTGGTGAGCGTCTTCCTCTTTGGGTGGATCCGCTCTGTGCAGACATACTGTACATCTGTTGGCAGCAGGCTTTGTTAGAATAGACTGTATGTTGATTGGAGCAGAGTGAAGTGTTGCTGTGGATGCCAGAGATGGATGGTGGGGCATGCAGCAGAGACCCAGGGGTTGACTAGAAAGAGAGAAATTTGCACTTGAGTGCACAGCATGGACAGAGTATGTGGAAAATGAGGGTTGATGATGGTGATGGAGTCAGTCAGCCATAGAGTGAAAATGACTCCAGAGTCTGGTTCACTTCTTCTACTGAGGCACTGTGCTAAAATCTGATTGAGGCGGTCTCAGGTAGGAACACAGGGGATGTGAATGCAACCTTGCCCGAGTACAGGACAATCGCTAACGAATAAATTTGCAAAGGCAATTCTGAACATCTGCTGTCTTTTAAAAACCATCACATCTGCACAGCATCTAAATACATCTAAAATACATGCATCAGATATGAGGGAACCCTCAGCATCCTTTAGAGAATAAATAAAGGTTTGAAATGGAATGAAAATAACTTGTTCTTTGGGCTAATATGTTGTATTTGTAAGTGCCTATGTCGCACACTGTTTTCAGTTTTATTCTATACAGTTTTTGGTTCAATATGTGAAAAGCTGTTTTAATAGAGGAATGTATTCACTGATGTCAGTCCTGACTTTCTATCTCATATTTTACTTTTATATTTTTATGACTTAGCAAGTGTGTTTTCAGTCATCAAGGTTAAATTTACATTTTTATACTGGAGGAAATCTGCAGACCGCATACCAGTGGGCCACTTATAATAAAAATATGATATGATCTTGTGGGCCGAGTGTAACTGTACCACGGGCCAGATTTGAGTTTGACACCCCTAGTCTAAGATTTACTTCGTATTTCACACTTTTAATGAGTGTGTTTAGCCCAAAACAGCCAGAATATCAGCTGGTGCAGGAGAAAGGGCTAAGTGAATTATGTCTTTTGGGGCCCCAGGACATTGCCTTCCTTTGCCTAATGGTAAAGTCCACCTCTGACTGATAATTGCAGTTGTTTGTGAGTGTGTACTTACATGTGTGAGAGGAAAATGTGCCATGGTGGCAGGGGCGTAGCTAGGGATTTTGGGCCCCCAGAAAGAAAATTACACAGGGCCCCCCTTAGCCAGAGAGTTAAGCAAAAAATGTTGTGTTGTTTTAAGAACATTTATGTAATTTTTAAATCTATTTTTGAACTATAATTTCCCTATATTAGTGAGCTATATTTTTTTTTACAATGGTTAAATTAAATGTACATTAGTTTATGTGTTTATTAGCTTCATAGGCAAAGCCCTCCCCCACAGTTTCAAAAAATCCTGGAGGAAACTCTGTGTGAATATCAGAGAATGAGCTGTACCACTCTTGTCGTTAGGACGTTGATTTCGGTTCGGGTAGCAGGATGGACGCCATCGTCCACACAGAGCATAACCAAAGGTGGACCACAAGGGTTGCCATGTTTGTCTCTTCTTCTTTCTTCTTCTTGGTGGATTTGCAAACCAACCTTGCTCATAGGACCTACTGTATTTGACAGAGTACATATGCAAGTGTGCTCAGGCACAGAATGATGTTGCTAATGCAGACCAGCAAAGGGTGGAGGTGGGGGCGATCACATTCAAGCATGGCCCCAAAAAAACCAAATCTGATGTAAAAATGCCCCTTCACTTTGATTGGTTATGCTTCAAAAATGATGAAATTAATAATTGTTTTTAAAGATTCATCAGATGAACACAAAGTGTAATAATCCAGCAATAATCCCAACAAAACCAAATGGATAAAAAGTAAAACACACATAGGCTAATGCAGTGGATCCCGTAGTTGGTGTTGGGACCACTTGGGAGACTGCGAGGCTCTAAAAGGGGGTCATGAGTTGCCATGGTGTGTTTTACCCATTATCGCAGACCTTCATACATAAAAATGTGTTCCTAACCTGATGTATTGTGCAACAAAATATACTTAAGCCACCTTTAGGGACGGTGGAAATCCTCAGTCTCATGACACCTTTTTTGGGCAAAGTTTAGGAACCTTTGTTAATGTAAGCTCAATTTCAAGTTCATGCAATGTGAGGCAAAACCGATTCTTTAATGAAGGAACTCATCCATTCCTCTGGTGTTGTTCTAATGCAGGATTTAAACGTCGTTTTTTCCTCTTGTGCGGCACAGAGCGGTTCTTCAATGGAGGAGATAAAGAAGCTGCAGGTTGTTAGACAGTCTGAAAGAAAAATCCAGATAGCTAAAGTGCATTTAAACGGAAGAGAGAGGACTGCTTTGTATTCTGAGATTGCTAAGCTTGGTTTGATGTTTATCAGACACCTTGTTGTGCAAGAGGAACTCGTTTTCTACACTTCGAGGATGGCTCATCGTGTTTCACTGTTACTGTATTTACCCTGACCACGGTGTTACAGTTTTAAGTGCTTCCACATGTTGTTTTTTTCAGCTTGTCATTCACCTTCACCGGAAAACCGTCGCTTCACCATTTTAAGCCTGTGGCCGATCCGTACAGTCCTAATTATTTGCTGTCGGGCTCTTTGAAAAAGACACCAGCCCCCAAATTGGACATGTGTTGTACAAACACAAATTAAACATTTAGCTGTAAGTATTTCTCCCTGGGTCCTAAGTGCATATTAGTCAGCCTATACTTATCTCTGCCCTGACGGCACACCCAAATTGCAGTGTTGCTGCTGAAAAAGAAAGGCTGAGGCCCCAGGAGAATGAGCACTCGAGGCACGCTGGCAGATGCCCATGAGTTTCTTAACCACAATGCAATTGTAGGTGTGTGTGTGTGTGTGTAGATTATGTGTTTTTATGTTTTGTCTTCATTGTTGACATAGACAGGGTTGTCAAATGTCCCTCTGCAGGTGGGCACATGTGCAAACTGACATATAATCCATAAACACCATTTCTGAGTGTGTTCTACATGTGTGTGCATGTTGACGTGTGTTACATGTGTCTATGTGCATGCCTAAGTCAGATGTTTTAATGTCTTAGTGTGTCATAGAGCTGTGTAGTGCATGTGGTAATGTGTTTGAGGAGTGTGTTTTAGTTGCATGTGTGCATGTTTAAGTGTGTTTTAGGAGTGCATGTGCTGTAAACTTGTATGTGTGCCGGTATTTAGTGTGCATGTGTGAGTACCTGTCATGTGTGTGACAGTCTTAGGTGTGTTGTGTGAGACTGTTAAAGAGGTGTGTTTTAGGTGTGTGTGAATGCCTAAGTGTGTATTGTACATGTATGAATATCTTTAATGTTTCTCTAAGTGTATTTTAGTTGCATTTATGTAATGTTTGTGCATATTGAAGTGTTAAACTTGTGCATGGGTATGAATTTCTTCACGTGCGCCAAAGTAGGTAATATTTTGGTATGGTATTGGTATCAGCAGATAGTAGCTTAAAAAGTGAAGGTTGTAAAAATTGGCAGATATGAACATTTCTGCTGATATTTTGCTATAAAAATCTGCCTTTATCAGCTGTAAATATTGGCCTTACAAGCAAATGAGTTAGTGGAGTTTAAAGCTGGACCAACAGATCTACTTTGGAAGAGACACAGGTTATTTAAGTTAGATAACATTTAAACCATAATCATAGCTACACATTTTTCCCTCTGAAAAGCATCTATTGTGCTGTTCTAATGACACCATCCATGCCTTTGTAGCCCTTACAGCAGCTTCTCTCACAAGCCTGGAACTTGGGTGCCAACATCGGCAAAATGTGGGAAAATGTAAAAAAAAGTGCCAACCTAGTGGCAAAAATATGTGTAAAATGTGCAAAAAAGGGATAATATTGGCAAAGAATTGACAAAGTGTGCAAAAACTGTACAAAAACTGCCAACACAGTGGCATAAATATGTGAAAATGTGCAAAAATTGGATTAAAGTGCCAAATAGTGGCAAAATGTGCTTAAAATGAACAAAAAGTGCCAATATAGTGGCAAAAATGTGTAAAAAATGTGTAAAAAGGGGGATAAAGTTCCAAAGAAGTTGAAAAAATTTGAAAAAATGTACTAAAAGTTCTACTATAGTGGCAATAATGTGTGTAAATGTGCAGCAAATGGATAATATTGCCAAATAGTGGCAAAATTTGCAAAAAAATATACAAAAAGTTCCAATATAGTAGCAAAAATGTGTGTGAAATGCTCAAAAGGGATAACATTGACAAAGAAGTGGAAAAATGTGCAAAAAAAGGACAAAAATTGGCAATATAGTAGGAAAATATGTGAGAAATGTGCAAAATTGGAAAATATTGCCAAAGAACAGGAAAAATGTGCAAAAAATGTACACAAAGCGCAAATATAGTGGCATAAATGTGTGAAAAATGTGCAAAAAGTGAGATAAAAGTACCAAAGAAGTGTCCAAAATAAGCAAAAAGCAGTATAAATAAATAAACAAATAACCAGAAAGCAGCCAAAAGTGTGTACAAAGTAGTAGAAATGGAAGGAAAGTTGCAAAATATGGGTCAAAAGTGGGATGAATATTGGCAAAAATGTGCTGAAATGGGATAAAAGTGCCAAAATGTGGCAATACTGGGCAAATGTTTTACACCAATAAAAGGCATGTATTATTGTGAGTTTCATGTGTGTCAGTACTATCATGTGTTTGAGGTGTGTTTGAACATGTTGGTGTGTTTAATGTGTGCTGAAGAGTTTATTGAGTATGTTTGTTTGTATAAGGTCTGTTGGTTGGTGTGTTTTTGTGTATGTTCTTTTGCAGCGCTTCAGGTAGCGTTATAGCACAGAGCATTTCTCTGTTTGTCTTGTACTGTCTTTGTTCACCTGGCCGTACGTTCTTCACTGTGTGTGTTTCTGCCACAGAGTGTGTCTCCTGGGTGGGCGTACACCCCTGCCGATCTTTCCTCTTTTCTCCACCTGCACATAACCTTGGAAGCAGCGCTGTCATTTTGATCCAAAGCGGAGAATAACGAGTCGCCGCGTTCATTCTCCCCTCGGCCTAACCTTTTCTCTCTGTGGCTGCAACTCCAGCACCTGCTCCCCACCAGCCAATTACAAAGCTGAGAGCTTACCTGAAACACCAGCAGCACCTCTCTCCCTCCTCTTCTCTCCTTATTTCACATCTTTAGTGTTAAGGCTGAATCTTTTTTAAAATGTCCTATTCAGATCAGAGCAGCTGAAGTTCAAAAGGTTCATCCACCACCTCGCTCTTTTCTCTCTCGGACTCTTTTCTTCTGCTGCTCAGGGTGTGTCATGACTAAATAAGATTAATACATGGACAGTTTACATAAGAGCCTTATACAAAAGACTGCTGCACTGTTAATGCACTCTCAAACCTGGCGGCATGCTGCTAGAGAAAAATATCAAGGAAACTAAACCTCTACTTTTTATGTATGAAACACAAAGTATTACTTCTGACGAAGCTTGCCTGAGATTTTTCTCCTTTTTCCTGTGGTTTTGTGAACTTTCACAGCATATTTCTCTCTTGTCTTGTAGTTGAAAAAGCCACCTTCGGTGCTCTCAGCTGCCAGGTTGTCTCTTTGACAATGTGGAGAACTCAGTAATTGTTGTGCTTCAGAATAAATCCTGGAGTGTGTCACAGTAATCTAGCACAAGATATTTATGCACACAGAGTATAGTGGGGTGGATTAGCCTTTAATGCTGAAGTATTTAGATAAATCTTTGTGCTCATCACAGGAGGATGTAGCAAACATTTAGAATCACTGACAGAAAAACAAAGATCCCCAAGCAAAGTTGTGTATGCTTTATCTTGCATGTGATTTCCCTTTATCACAGTCGTTTAGATTTTGAAGTTTGCTGCAAACATTTCCAAATTACTGTAAAACTTCAATGAAAAACCTGGGCTTTCTTGTGCATTCTTGTGCCAGTAAGTGGAGGATAACACTAGAGGTTGCACCATAAAGCTCAGGCCGTATACAACTAACTGTTGTGTTGGATGTAAACTATAAACATGGAGACACTTGAGGACACTTAATTCTGAGATGAGAGCTCTCTTTATAGCTACATCATGAGTCAATGTTAACATCAGATCAGCTCAGATTGATGACTGGTGGTCGGACATATGCTGGACATTGACTGATGGCCACAGGCCCTACCTGGACTCCTCTGTGACAGCTCTTCTTTGGCCCATCTTTGGGTATTGCTGGCAAGACCGTGTCTCTAATGCTGACATGCTCAGGAGAGTGGGGATAGGAAGGATCAATTGCCTTATACAGGAACAGCAGCTGCACTTTTATGGGCACCTGGTGCACTTCCCACGGCCTGATTTAGGTTACAAGTCACTATCTGGTTAGAAAGTGACAGGACCAATCAGCGACGAGGGGCAGTACTTTCGGGCGCGGAAGAGCCGTGACATAAGCAAACAGCAACAAGAGGCCGGTGCAGATATGGCGGAAGACATTAGCGTGGATGCTGCTAAAATGCCAGTTTTATCAGAACTTGACGACAATTCTTCGTTAAAAAAACAAAGAACGGCAGTGAGTTGTTTTCTTTTCAAAAACGACAAAAGTTGTGTACTGACATGTCAACAGTCGCCATGGTTTGCTTTATGCAGGTCTGTATGGAGTTTACTCCTTGGTAGCTGCTACGTCATGTTTTCTTGTTCTGATTGGCCCGTAAAGTTGTGATAGACAGAACGTTCATCCAGTCTGCCTTCTCCCACACATTGTGTATGAGAGGTTTCCCAGATGGATGTGTGAAACACATCGATGGAAGTTAGATCTGATTTGGATGAACCAGTCAATAAATCGGTAAAGAATAAATCGGGGAGAACATGGTTGGTTGTCACACTGGTTGGTTGTCACACTCATGATATTTTGCCTCCCTTGCAAAATATGAAGGGAAAGCTATAATTTTGCCTTTTGTTAGTGAGCTAACTTGTTGTTAGTCTTGGTGCTAGCAAGACATTTTGTTGGGGTTGGTCGTCACATTCTCTTTGGGGTTGGTTGTCACAGCTGTTCAGGGAAGTGCTGGATGTGCAACCAGTGGGCACACAAGCTCTGCTTAGTTGGAGTGTGCAGACCCAACATTTGCCATCACTGTAATTCAGACAATGAATGCATGTAGCCTAATTGAGTTGAATATTAATGTTATTGTAAGTTGCTATAGGCCTGTGGGCTGGCCTAAAGATCTTCCTGTTTCTTGCTCGTTTTGTGTTAAAAAGCATGTTATTTGTCAACTTATCAATGAAGTTAAAGTTTCAAATTTAGCTTTGTCTTCTTGCCTTTCTTTAAGATTTTGTTCCCACTAAAATACAATGTGACAAACAACCCCATCGTGTGTGACAACCATCCCCATGGTGGGGTTGGTTGTCACAATGTGTCAGAGCGTCTTTGATAGTTAATAACGTCTTTGTTTCAATGAGTTAGAAAATGAAAGGGATACATATCTCAAGCCAACACCTTAAGCTTTGATTTTATGTAGGAATGACTATTGATGGATGTTTTCATAATGAGCAATTCACACTAGAGTAAAAAGTGTGACAACCAACCCTGTTCTCCCCTACATCAAGGGTTATTAGACCACTAGTGGAGCAACCCCTTGATGCCATCGTCTGGTATCGTTTTGACTGGTGGCACAATCTACACACTGAATATTTAATGAAAACAATCAGACTTTTGCATTGTGTTTATCACGAATGCTCGTACGGTGTTAACACCAAAATTGGGATTAATTGCGCAGCTGTAGTCAAAAAATCCAACTAATAGTGTGGCCTTTACAGAGTATGAAACAAAAAAGGAGGAAAAGAAAATGAAACTTATTCAGCTTTATTCTTAAAAGTTCTTGATCCAATTTTATTTTGTAGTAAAATAAAGAATTAAAGTACTTTGTAAAGTTGAAGCCAGTGTGTATGAATCACTGATTAAGCTATAGCACAGATTTAATTCTGAGTCTGGATCTGGATACCTCCACTGAAACCTGTCTCTGATGTTACTTATGCAAAACACATTAGCATCTAATGTTGTAATTCATGTCTGCTCGCTCATGGAAATCCCATCATAGTAATTTCATAGTTTCACTTTAATCACAGTTAAAAGACATAATTCAGATGTGTTTTTTTCCTCTGTTGCATGTGATTGGCATTTAATCTTTGCCTGGAGCAAAGAGGGATACCAGGAAATACACCGTTGAATCTTTGCTGATTCAAAGAAAGGATTAAAGTGCTGCAGTTGTTCTCTTGGGTTAAGCCAATCAAAGTGCAGACTCCCCCGTATTTCTAACAAGACTATAGGGTGACCAGGTGACTGACGCTGGTGCTCAAGTGGCTCTTTATCTGTCAGTCTTGGCCTTGGATTGCAGCAGCGGCAGCAGATGCTTTGGCGATCACACTGCTGCTGATGATTATACAGAAAAGAGAAATCACATGCATGTTCAGAAGCTCCGTACTTGTCATTTTCCTTCAGCCTGCCTTCGAATTCTGCAGGTTTCATCATAGCCCTGTAGTAAAGTTCTTCAGAATTAAAGCTATTCAAAATAAATGTCCTAAAATAACTTTGACTGCAGTGTGATTCACATAAAGAAGCCAATATGGGAAAGTGGGTGTCCTGAGCAAACATCTGCAGGTTTGGTTTATCCTGCTTAAGAACCAGAAGGGTGGGGTTTGATATGCAAGACAATAAGAGTGTCTGAAAGTTTTGACAATCAAATGAAAGTGTTTAAAGGCACATTTACTCGTCTTTTGTGAAACTGACAGCAGGGCTGACTCTTTCCGAATTGTCATGACACATAAACTCCACCTCTCAGACACTCCCTGCAGGTTAAAACAAACAAAGAAATATTATTTGCTCTACCTTTTGATAAAAGTCTGTTGTTAATGTTGCACGAAATGCTATTAAGTGCTGAACATGCCGTTTCTCATGTGACTAATGTTCTTGACAAAAGTGTTCTCCAGGGTCATTGTAGCACAACACAGCGGCTTTCCTTTGTAAATTAAACTATTAGCCACCCCACAAAAGTGCCGAACGTTTGTATTTAGGAAAAAAGCCCTTCTCCGTTTGGTACACCACAGCTTAGATCCCATAGTTAGTGTGAAAGCATGCTTTGGCTCTAACCTGTGCTCACACATGCATTACATTCAAACAACATTGTAAGACATACAATAGGTTTTATAAGGCAGGACAAATGAGCAGGATGCACAGCCACACATAACTTGTTTTCTCAGCTCTTGTGCTCTATTATACTTGACTCATTAAATTGTACCATATGTAAACAAGGTTGAAAAGTAATTGGATGTTTCCGGAAGTAGGCAGTAATAGAAAGAGGATCAGTAACACTTTAGCACTGTGGGATTTTACCATCATGCTTTGATGCAGATTAAAAGAAATCTTGCAAAATTATAATCCCATGCCTGTTCGAGACTCAAACCTGTGCTGCTGATTTCTCCCTCTTTTTACCGTTTTGACCATCTGTTTTTGACTAACTTTTTAAAATGATTCTACTGTAGAGCCATTTCAGTTTATACATCACTGAAGTCTAAGACACAGATCCAAAAGGAGCCATGAAGTATACTGTATCTTATCATATTATACGTTTTTTAATAGTATCCTGTCATATACCGGATTGCATCAAATCATAATAAGACATATTTAATGATGCCATGTAAAATCATATCATATTGTATGATATTGTATCGTATCAAATCGTACTGTAATGATCATTTCATACACTACTGTACTGCATTGTATGGTATCATATTATAGTGTACTATCCTATTGTATTGTATCCCATTGTATCATGTACTATCCTATCTTATGCTAGCATATCTTATCCTATTGCAGTGGTTCCCAAACTTTCTTTGTCTGGCCCCCCTTTGGCAATAGGGAAATATTTTCAGGCCCCCCCTAACTCTCACTGTACATTTCAACATGTAAAAACATGTAAATATACAGCAAACACACTGGCATTCACAACTTTTGCACTCAGTTTCCTTTTTTTTACTTTTTAATTTTTAAATTTACCACAACATAAAAACGTAAAAATAGTTTTAAAATGCTGACACTCTGAAGATCAGCAAACATCTTTAAAATTTATAATAATAGCAGCAACAGCAGAAAAGTCAACTATCTCACACAGGTAGGAAGTTGCAAAAGGAAAGCGTGTGGCCAGGCTCTAATTGGCAGTGTTGAATCTGAGGTGATATCAATGAATTTCGCACCCGCCCATGACCTCACTTCCCCTGGGGAGGGGGCCCACGGCCCACGGTCCACTTTGGGAACCACTGTCCTATTGTATCCCGTCACATCCCATCATATCCTATCCTATTGTACTCCACCATATCCCATTCCTATTGCCTCCCATCATATCCTTTTGTATCCCATTGTATCCTATCGTTTCATATCCTATGATATCGTATCCTGTGGTATCGTATTCCATCATATCTTTTCCTATCCTATCGTACTCCACTGTATCTCATCGTATCCAATCTTTTCCTGTCCTATTGCATTGTATCCTATTGCATCCCATCATTTCCTATTATATCCTATTGTATCCTATCCTTTCAATTCCTGTTCTATCCTACCATATCCCATCGTACCTTATCTTATTTTATTTAATCCCATCACATCCCATCATATCCTATTCTATTGTACTCCATTGTATCCAGTTGTATCCTATCCTATCATCGTATCCTATTGTATCCCTTTATATCTCTATCTATCCTATCCTATCCTATCGTGTTCCATTGTATCATGTCCTTTCCTATTATATTCCATTGTCCATCGTATCTTATCCTATCCTATTGTATACCATCACATCCCATCATATCCTATCCTACTGTATCCCATCGTATCCCTCCATATCCAATTGTGTACTATCCTATCCCGTTGTGTCCCATCATCCTCTGTTGTAAGCCTATATAAACAATGGCAGCCACCGCTGTAGCATTTAGCTCAGATGTTGCTTAAGTATAGTCGCAGTTTTTCTTAGGAGTGTGCCACATATCTCTGATAAAACAAGTGCAAAGAACCACAGTGAAAGCTTCACGTCTCCATACTGGCCTCAGCATGAGTTTATCCACTGACAAGCTCCACTGCTCGTTAACTACAGCATGCGCCTGTCTGATGAGCTCAGGTTACTACCCCAGCTGTCAATGCCCTCTACCTCATATTGTTTTGTTGCTCTGATTGGTCTGCAATGAATGTGACAGACAGAACATTCGTCCAATCACCTTCTGAGGATTATTTTTGGAGGTTTCCTAGATGAACGTGAAATACTGCCCATGATAAGTTCTACTAAAAGTGTATGGTATACTCTGGATTTTAGGGTAAATAAAAGTACTTTTTTCTGCAGCATTGCAAGACGTCTGAAATGTCTGTAACTTTAGAATGGTGAAAAACATTTATTTGCATGTTTTAAAAATGTAAAGATATTAAGAATCCTGTTCTTTTGTTGAATAATTAATGCACAAGAGGGTTAAAAGTTCACGTTAGCAATTTAGCATTGCATGTCATTATTTTTAGGGACTTCTGAGTAACAGGTTATAAGACATGTTTTCCAAAATGAAGCAGCAGAGGCTCAGATATATTTTATTTGCACTATTTTCATAATGCAATTCAGTATTGCCTCTTTATTGGATGCTTAATACCCACTATTTTCAATCAGCATGCGTCTTATTTGTAATCATCCTTAACGCCCTCCTCCTCATGGCCAGAACATTTAGTGGTCATGCACAGGAGCAGGTAAATGTCTCTGTTCTCACCTCGACAAACAAAGTAGATTAATAATCAGGCTCAAAGAGCTGCAAACAAGCCTGGTGTGATTGTTCTGAGCTCATGTTTACATGGCTTTTATCATTCGATTCGGCTCCTCCCATCTGTGGAAGTGTCACCCTCCCCTAAAAGCGGGCTGGCTAACCTTCACTTTACCGCTTGTGGTGGTTTGGAGTAATGGGGCGTGGCAGCGCGGTGCGGGGCGCGAGGCCTCCGAAATGTCCCTGTGGTAAAGCAGCGAGGGCCAAGATACAGAGGTTCCACCCACTGAAGCCGAAATCTGATTGGTCTCGGGCCAGCTTGTCTACGCAGGGCGTTGCCATGGTTTCCAGGCCGTAAAGAAGCCTTTAATCGAGCAGTTGTCATGATGAGATGGTGGTGAGTGTTTTGGCTTGCAGAGGAGAGATGGAGGAAACTGTGAAAAAAGAAAAAGAGAGGAGCTGTGCATCTTCTCAGAATAGAAATCTTCGACTTGACGGACAGCTCTGAACGCGGCATGAGACGCACACATCAGGTTTGTTCCTTGTGTCATGAAGTTCCCAGTGCTGAGCAGCGCCTTCATACACAACATGCTCCTGACACGCTCCAGGCTCATGTCTATTTGTATATATGGTATGCTATGTTCTCTGCACGCTAGTGGATTAGCACAAGTGTGGATTGTGGTGTCCAGCGATGACGGGTTGTGCGGAGGAGCAGCTCTGGCTCGGGTATCGAGCTGACGGGGCTCGAGCTTCGGGTTTCCGCCACGTAATCGAACACACTTCAGATGGTGGGAAGGATGGCAGCATGGTTGCCAGCTGACATTTGTGCCTGACGGTTTCACACATAGGAAACGCAAGATATACTCTAAGCCCCATGATGTTTGGCTCCAAATAGAAACAATGCAGGAGGAATATCAGAGTTAAGAGCCTGCGTGTGCATGATTAAAGAAAACATGACAAAACAGCTCATTTTGAGTGGCATGACTGGTTCCATTCTGACTGACACCAGCACACAACGACAGGTATGTGCAGCCCTAAACTTTACATATCAGGATTCAGAAATAAAAGAGAAAGTGAGGAGTTACAATGTTTTCCACCATCCTTTATGACTCATTAAAATCAGCGTGCACATGCAACATTGGCTAGAAAGACCTTTTTTGTTCCAAAGCTGCAAGCAGGGACGTAGCTAGGGATTTAGGGCCCCCAGAAAGAATATTACACATATTTTTGCTATGGTTAAATTTACTTTACTTGCATTATTTGCGGCGCTGGAAATTTTTAAGGGAGGAGCAGGGCCCCCCGTATTTTACTCTGCTCTTTTGATATAAATTTCAGTCTGTTGAACAACTCATTTAGTCACTTTAGATTCAATAATGACACTAGTTACTAAGAAAACAATAAGTAATAACACACTTTTCATTGCAGGCTTCTCAAGGGCCCCTCCCTACTGTGGGCCCGTTTAATCACTACCCTTTTTCCCCCTGTGCTACGCCCATGGCTGCAAGTGCAATACTACCAACAGCTGTTGTAGCTGCAACTAGTGTTTTTATAATAGAGCCGAGTTTGCTTTATGAAAGCACCAATCATGAAAGGTCCTCAATAATCCAACAGCTTAAAACATCCTGATTGATACCTGTAACCAGTGTTACTTCACCCCGCTCAACCAAAGAGCCAAACTGTTGAAAAATAACTTTGCAAGGACCACAATCTAAGTGGTGAGAAGTGGCAAAAACAGCTTGAAGTAGCAATAAAAATTAAGTTAAAGGTGGCAAAAATGGTCAAAATGCAGCAAAATGGTTGAAAGGGGGTGAAAATGGAGAAAAAGTGGAAAAATGGTCAGAAAGCAGCAGAAATGGGTGAGAAGCTACAAAAAAATGAGTTACAGGCAGCAAAAAAAGGTCAAAAAGTGGCAAAAACAAGGCAAAAAATGAGGGAAAAGTGACTAAAATGGGCAAAAAGCAGTCAAGAGTGGACAAAATGGGCAACAAGTGGTATGTAATGGAAAAAGGTAGCTTATTTGGACAAAAAGTGCCAAAAAGAAGTTGTAAAATGGGCAAAAAATAGGAAAAACAGGGTATTTAATGGCAAAGCTAGCTTAAATGGGCAAAAAGTGGCAAAACATGGTGAGTCAGGGCAAAAATGGGATAAAAAATAGGAAAAAAGTAGGGGAAAGGTGGCAAAAAAAGTTGCAAAATGGCCAAAAAAATTGGAAAAAAGAAGTGTTTAATGGCAAAAAATAGCTTAAGTGGGTGGAAAGTGGCAACAATGGTGAAAATGGTAAAAAGTTTCCCCTTTTTAAGGTTTTCTGGGGAATGATATTTAAAATTAAGACATAAAAGAGCCACAAATAATCACAGAAGAGCCACATGTGGCTCCAGAGCCAGACGTTGAGTATTACTGCCTGTAACCATAAATCATCCATCTGTAACAATGCCAATAACAAAGGAGAACACCTGCCAGGCAACTTTTGGTTTTGCAGGATTATGAAGACCTTCCAAAGCTTTTCTGACAGGATTTCAAACTTGATTGATGCCATCCATCCATCCATCCATCCATCTTCTTCTGCTTATCCGGGGACGGGTCACGATGTTAGCAGGCTTAGCAAGTCAACCCAGACATCCCTCTCCCCAGCGACACTTTCCAACTCCCTCTGAGGCAGTGTAACTCAACCCGGCTCAACCAAAGAGCCTCATTGTTGTAAAATACCTTTGCAAGAGCCACAATCAAAGTGGTTAAAAAAATGGGTTCAAGTGGTAACAGAAATAACTTAATGCTGGTAAAACAAAACGGTAAAAAATGTTGCTAATAATGGGTGACTGGGGTAAAATAGGGTTAGAAAAGTGGCAGAAATGGGTGAGGAGTGACAATAAGTGTGTTACAGGTGTCAAAAATGATCATAAAGCGGCAAATAAGGTGGGAAAAAATGGGTGAAAAGTGTTAAAAATGGGTGAAAAGCAACAAAAAGGTGGGGGAAATGGGAAAAAGTGGCAAAAATGGGCAGAAAGTGGCAAAAAGAAGTAGCAAAAATGGGCTTAACGCAGCAAAATTGATTGTAAGTGGCAAAAACCACAAATAAGGGCAAAAGACAGACAAAAAATAAAGGTTTACAATTAAGTTGGAAAAGTAAAGCCTACTGATTAATGCTTCTTGCAATAGATAATTTCTGAGGTCATAGTTTCCCTTTTTAAAGGTTTCCTGAGGGAATAATACTTCAAGTTTAGACATAAAAGAGCTAAAAATCATAATTAAAGAGCCACATGTTGAGCATCACTGCTCTAGAGGATCCCAAAACATTCCCAGATCAGACAGGATACCTTATCCCTACTGTACATTTTAGATCTTCCTGGAGCCCTCATCCCAGCTGGACGTACCTGGAAGAACTCCACAGGGAGGCGCCCATTTATGACCAAAAACAAAGTCATGCTCTTTACCATTTTAATTCGATAAACGGTGCATTAAATTTGGAAAATTCAGCCCTAGTCCCAACAAGTTTTACATGCCATGAACCTTGATCAAGAAGAAAACATGGCAATTCACAAATTCTGCATGCAGATCCCCCCAAAACTTAGTGGAAATTCTCAGGAGTTTTGTGAAAGTGTGAAAGCAGGATGTGCTTTTTGAGGCTTCAGAAGAGATTTGCTTGCTTTCCATTGGATCCACCTGTTTGGAAGTTTTAATCCCCTCCTGTTGACATCATGTTTTAGCAGCAAACATTGTTTTACAGTTCCGCCTGAGATGAGACAACACTGGAAGCAGCCAATCAGGCCGAGCGTAGGACAACATTGTTAGAGGTAGTTCATTTGTCTTGGCTCACGGCCGGTGTGTAACCAAATAAAACAGTCGTTTGCCACGGTCCCTGCAGCGGATGGCTCCGTGAAGGAGGGCCTGCTTCTACAGGAGGGAAAATCGCTGCCTCAGCAGGCTGTTTAGTCTCATTCTCCAGCAGCTTACACTGTGTCTCCCTGTTTAATATGGGAAACATACGTAGGCTGGCCTGTGATGTCAATTGTTATTGCTGGAGGCCTGCTATAGGAAAAATCTCATTTGCCTTTGTAAAGCAGTGTAGTGAAAAGGAGCTTATGTCATAAAGACGCTATTGTGGCTGCTGCGGGGCCCGTCGTGTGTATGTGTAAGGGTTTGTCTTAAAGTGTCACTATACTTTGACCCATACATTGTGGTTTTCACGTGTGTTTTCCTCACATTTGTGCAGGTTTCAATGCACAATGGATTCTGTGCCTGTTTGTTCCTGGTGCACACAAAGAGAGTTAAGCAGGGGTCTTTTGTGCAGGAGATTTATGAATGAGAGCTGCTATTGTAGCTGCCATAAATGATTACATATTTCTTCTGCCTGCCTCTCTTTGATTTTATGCGCTCTTTGTCATCGTGCAGCTCTGTGGCTCATGCCGGTGGAGGATAAGGTTTGAGATGATGAAGGTGAAGATGGAGGCACTTTTGGTCTCTGTAAGACATTTGTGACAAAATTCAAAATCACTTCCTTTTAAAAAGTCAAACCTTTGGAAACCGAATCACAGCATTCATCATATTACTAATCATACCTTTACTGGAGTTATACTCAAAAATGAGTCCTTTTAACTCTCTAGAAATTGAAATTAGATGCTGATTAAATAAGGCATTTATTGTGAATTTTGCATATCAATTGTTGGAAGCAAGTGTTGGTTGCAAGCATTTGCTGCAAGTAGTAATGGCTGCAGGAATTTACTGCAAGCAGATGACTGAACTTGTTTAGCAGACATCTATGAGCAAATTCTGGAATTAAATCTATGCTATCTCCATTTTTAATGATTGATTCCAAAGCTTTTAAGTCATGCTAAACATATTTCATATGACTGGTGCATTGGCAGCTTTAATCATCATGCATCTAAGGTGCAGAAGTCAAACTTTTCATTTATAAAACTGCATGAATTTCCTGTTATTTGCCATATAAGCTACAGTGGCTGAACACTGTTTACTTTAGCATCTTCCTGCTCTCACAGTGATCTAAATTAGGACACTGCTGCTCTTTTTATTTTTTTATTTCACTTAAAAAAGTCAAAACATTCACTTTTCGACTGTAGTAAGTTCATTCTTCCCAGTTTTCCAAGGTTGGGCTTTTGTTGTCACTTTTGATCCACTGGAACCTTACTTTTAAAATATTTATTGCTTGTTTAGGATCAAGACCTGATGAGTATAAAACCAAAGCCCTGTCTTTAAATAGGAACTACTTTTGACCAAAATATGGTGTCTGCATACGAGGACAACAGGCTTATCTGACTTTACAACATTCTATTTTACTTATTTAATTTTCTCCCAAATTTCAAAGCAATTTTTGATTTTTAAATCAAATTCCCCAAAATTTACAAATAAATTTGATGGAAAATCCATGCAAAAAAATCTCAGAATAATCCAAACAAAGTCCCTAAAAATTCCATGACATCTCAGGAAAATTCAGAAGGAATTTCCCCACCCAAATTTCCAATAAAATTTCCCAAACTTTTAACATTCTCTTTTAAATTACCGAAAGAGTAAACCACTTTGAAGCACCAACCCAAGAAAACTGCTGAAATTTTGGGCAGATTCCCAAAATTTCAAAGCAAATACCACTAAAAACTTCAACGCAAATTCACAACAATTTACAAATGAATTCCATCTAAATTCCATGGAGCATCCATGCATGATTTTTTATCTCACAAACATCCAAACAGTGTCCCTAAAAATTCCATGACATCTCAGGCAAATCAGAACGGATTTCCCCACCCAAATTTCCAATCAAATTTCCAAACTTTTAAAATTCCCCTAAAATTTGCACTAGTGTAAAACAGTCCAAAGCACCACAAATAAAATCAATCTAAATGCCATGGAAAATTCCAGCAAAAACATCCCTAAATATTATCCCTTAAAATTCCAGGAATATAAAAAAATTTTTGAAGGAAATTCCCTACCTAACTTTCCAATCAAATTTCCCAAACTTTTAAAATTCACCTAAAATTGACAAAAGAGTAAAACAGTAAAGCACCACCCTGGAAAAAACTCCTGAAATTTTTAGGCAAATTCCCCCAAATTTCAAAGCAAATACCACAAAAAAAAAAAAGATCAACACAAATTCACAAAAATGTACAAATAAAATCAGTCTAAATTCCATGGAAAAGAAATCCCTAAAAGTAATCCCTTAAAATTCCATGAATATTAAGGAAAATTATGAAGGAAATTCCCTACCCAAATTTTGGATCAAATTTCCCAAACTTTTAAAATAAATTTCCAAAATTCTCTGGAAAGTACCAAAACTGTAAACATTTCAAAGCAACCCTGAGAAAACTCCTGAAAATTTGAACCATCATGTAGACATCCCAAGCAAATCACAGGACAATCATCTTAAAAAATCCTTCTAGCAGAATTTGTGCTGTTTTTAGGAAAGCTAAATAGTGACAGTGTCCTCATACCTGCATGCCGGGTCTCTGGAGGAAACTGAAAACTCTTTCGTATGTCACTGGCTAATACTACAGAGCTGTTATTTAACAGTGAGAACAAAAACAATCATCTAGGCAAATGCTGCAGTAACGCTAAGTGCTAGAGCAAATATAAAAGTTACTAAAAGTTTATTTTGATCAATCTCTCCTCTGTTCCTTTTCTGCAGTGTTCTGCTGGTGCATTTCATTCTGCAGTTGTGTGTAAATACGTCAGTGTTGCCTAAAGTACAGCTCCTTTTCCATCATTTTTCATCACTTAAGCTCAGAAATAATGACCTCCTCTGATGAGCAGCTCCTAACTGAGCTGGAACACAAAATGTAAAAGTGGCGTCATGAAAGCTCGGCTAGTGAAAAGTGTGGCTGAGTGGATATCGGATCATTAACTGTTTGTGTTGTGATCACTCCTTCAGGCTGGATCTCACTGAAAGTTTGTTTCAGCCTCGGACGGAGCAACAAGACCGCAGTTGTCTTCAGAGAAAAAAAACGGTGGAAAAAACAAGTCAAGGGAAAAGTGTAGCTAGTTAATAAATGTTGCATCCTAGAAATGAAGGATGAATTCTTATCAGGAGACTTGCTACCGTAGTGCAACAAGTACGAGCAGCGTAGGGTGGGGGAGGCCGTGTCTGACCTTATGTTTGATTTCTTTTATGAATAAAAATTGTAGGCATGTGGAGAAGGAGAAGATTGAAATAAAAGATGCAATATTTATTGCCTAACAGTGTGTCTTTTTTCTTAAACAATCCCCGACGACTGCCTCCTCCGTCTCCACACGCCTCCCCTCACATTCAGCTCGGTCTCCGTGCGTTACGGAGCAGCAGATTTGTGCGCTGTCCTCTAAATCATTCCCCTCTCTCGAAGATTGCTCCCTGCTGGAATATTGGCCTGACAGCCGTTTTTTTCTCTCCCTCTGCTTCCCCAGTGGACTCATTTACATTTATGCACGCAGCAATTAATTACAAGCTGGCGCTGGCCTTGTAAATTAGAGGGAGCCGAGGTCGCCCTCATTATTGCCCCTGACAGTTAAAGCCTTGTTTGGGTCGTGACAGGGTTGACTTCAGGCTGGGACAGTGGGAGCTCAGCAGTGCTTGGCTGCTCTTCATACATCTGATATCACTTTGCAGTGAATGGATAAAATTGAATTTGCTTAATGAATCTTTACTTTTTTAGCTTTTATACATTAAAACCGTCACTTTTGTCTTTGCGTCGTAGTTCATCCTTCCAGGCTTTT
The DNA here is from genome assembly GCF_018320785.1 of Cheilinus undulatus. Lineage (NCBI taxonomy): Eukaryota > Metazoa > Chordata > Actinopteri > Labriformes > Labridae > Cheilinus > Cheilinus undulatus. Next base: position 8,183,852 of record NC_054873.1, on the reverse strand, counting down.
TGTTTCGTCTTTCGCCTAATGCTTTCTGTGTGTTTTGGGGGTCTTTCATCCAAATACTTGTGGAGGGGGGGGGTTTCTATAGACCCAGGAGTCAGCCAGGAGACTTCTCACGGTATTGGCCTTTTCATGTGAAGACGCTTCAACTTTTTCCGGCTCCTTCCCTCACAAGGCCCTTCTTTCTTCTCTGTCACGCAGCGATGTGTTTGTGCATACCTTACCAGCTCGACAAAAGAAGGGAGAGATCCTATTCACGTCTGCCTTTGACATTCACCTCTTGTTTTTACAATCTTTCCAAGGCGCGCTGTTTGCACAGTGGAACAGGCTTTGTCTTGAAGGAGCGAGACAATGGCGAGCGCAATAATGTAATCTCCTCAGGGTAGAGGCGAGCAGAGGGGCGAGGTTGAGATGTATGTGCTGGCGCTTGCCCCTACCAACCCTGGCTCTCCCTCCCCCCTCCCTTCGCTCCAGTTATATTTCATGTTAACAGCGACTTAGGAGAGAATACGTGTTGTCACTTAAGCCTCTGTAATGTTCACCTAGCTCTTTTGTGAAGGCAACACAAAGGCTTTTCACTCATGCAAACATCCTCTTCTTGAAGGTGTTTTTAGCTGCAGTCTGCCCACCCACATGCACATGTGCAACACTGTCTTTTCTATCAACACAACCATAAACATTTACGATAGAACATGATCTTTACCTTATCCTTGAGTGAGTGTTTAAGGAGCATAAATGCAATAACACACCAGCCCCACCAGTCAATGAGGGGTGGCCATGATCACTCCTGTACTTGTTGTTATTCTGCTAAAGAAACTACTAACACACCTGGGCATGCATTGTTTAGACCAGAGGTTCTCAACCTTTTCAGTCGCGTGCCAGAGACCGGGCACCCCCACTGTACCTGAAGGTGGTTGAACATAGCCATTCAAGAATAGTCATGTGCAGACAAGGCCACCCATTAGGGTAGAATATGGGAGAGCTTTCTGGTACCGAGTCAAACTGGGGACCTATGGAGGTCAGCAAAATCATGATCCATTATAAAGTTAAGCTGTGATAACCACATTTTATATTTAACCTAAATAACCACTCGAATTACATAAAAATGGCCAAAAAAATATCAATGGCAAAAACGCGTTAAAGTGGGAAAAAATGGGCATTAATAGTGGTAAAAGGGAGTAAAAAAGTGTCTGAAATGGCTTTACATTGGCAGAAATGTGTGGAAATGTGGTGAAATTGGATGAAAAATTGATATTAACTGGCAAAAAGGATTAACTTAAAAGGAGAAAATAGGCAGATATTGGCAGAAATTGGTTAATCTATCAAAAATGGTCATATCAGTAGTGAAATATGGGTAAAATGGGAAAAATTGGGTGTAAAAAGCAGTAAAAAAAAGGGGTTAATAGGGGCAGTGATGGGTCAACAGAGGCAACATTAGGCTTAAGTGGCAAAAATCAGTTTGCAAGTTGCAAAAACAGGCAGAAAAAAGTGGTGCAAAGGGTTTAAAATATACAAAAATAGGTGTTAAATGGCAAAATGTCTTAGAATTGATGGGAAAATTGATTAAAATTGGTTAAAATTGGTGTAAAGTGATAATAGTGTAATTTAAAAAATATTCTATTCTTTTTTTTAGGGAATCTGGAGACCCCCTCTCTGAGTCTCGTGACCCCCAAGGGGGTCCCGACCCTAAGGTTGAGAACCACTGGTTTAAGCTACAGTAGTTCTTCTTCTCATGGCATTTGCCCTCTTCTTGAGCACCAATCTTGCATGATTTTGTGAGATTTCCCATAACACCTGGTATGGATTTGGCCTCCGGAAAATCTCAGTCTGAGGGGCCATGTAGCCCCAGGACTTCACCCTGTCCCCATATTCCAACAACAGGTGGGACACCCTTACGTCTAAACCTAGCCTGCATATCATAGGGGTTGGGCTAAGTTTGTACTGGTTTGTACTGGTATTGAGCCACAAAGATGATGGTAATGTGCAGTACAAGATAAGTAAGGTTAAAATTGCATGACTTAGAACTAAACTTTATGGACAAAAGTATTTGGCCACACCTGTCAATTACTGAATTCAGGATTTTTTTTTGCAAACATCTGTGGTCCTGAATGGGTTGTCCTGAAGAGCTCAGTGACTTCACGTGTGGTACTGTGATGGATGCCACCTTTGCATTAAGACAGTTTGTGAAATTTCATCCCTGCTGGATAGTCAACAGTCAGCTGTGAGGGCGCATTCACACCAGAGCTGTTTGGTCCACTTTAAACGAGCTCTGCTTCGTTTCCGGTTCGTTTGGAGTGGTGTGAAAGCGCACATGAACTCTGGTGCGGACCAAGCAAGCGGATTCTGGTGGGGTGCAATTATGGCGGAAGAGATTAGCGTGGATGCTGCTAAAGCACCGGTTTTATCAGAGCTTGACGACATTTCTTCGTTAACAGAACAAAGAACAGCAGTGAGTTGTTTTCTTTTCAAAAATGACGAGTCGTGTACTGACATGTCTACAGTTGCCATGGTTCATGATATGCAGTTCTATATGTTTACTCATTGGTAGCGGCTCACCTCAGTTTGGGGCTGCGACGTCACCTGTTCTGCTGCTCTGATTGGCCTGTAAAGATGTGACAGACAGAACATTCATCCAATCACCCTCCAAGTTTTTTTTAAAGGCTCTGCCTTTTCCCAAACGCCATCTACGAGTGGTTTACCCGATGGATGTGTGAAACAAATCCATCTAGTGTGTCAGGTTAGGAAAGGGTAGAAATGACTAAAATGTGACAAAAACCTTAAAGGCATTTAATCTAAAGACTGAGACTGAAACTTAAATTAAAATAGCTATCAAAATTAAAACTGATTATCAGCCTTACTGCACTGTGCCAGTGAACACTTTAAATGCCCACCTTTACAATCAGCCATATTTGATGGCAATGATTGATTATATCTGTCTAGAAGCTGTAGGGATGCAATCAGTGCATCTCTAGAAAAGACCAAATCTTGCACATTTAGCACCAACCAAGTCTACATAACACAGGAATCAATCTGGTTATGTTTAGGTGATAAACTAGGAGGTTTTGAGCTTCTCTTTTGGGTCTTGTTTTTCGTTCCTCATTCAGCCATTTCAGTTCATTTCATTTAATACAGACCTTTAAAAATCTTTGAACGCATTTAGAAAACTATTTTACAAAGGACCTGTCTTTCTGATGTTAATCACGCCATGTTTCCTGTCCTTTCTTTGAATCAGAGAAATTTAAATTCTTCGCCTTCAGATGTCTTATTGTGGAAAATATTCAAACCAACCTTGGCCTTTTGGATGCATCACATTAGGGAATGAAAAAACCTAGATAGTTATTTCATTAAAAGAGAATGGAGAATGTCAGGAATTAGCACTTTACAACGACATTTTGTAGGGATTAGCATTGTTTCTTGCAAAACTGTGAACTTTCTTATTTGCCCATCTATCAGTCTTGATCTAAAAGTGTGGGGAAAAAAATGCACTGATGATACTAGTGCTGCAGCGCTGGAGAGAAAACTTTCAGAAATAATGAGATAAACATCATGAGGCCTTTTCAACATGGCCAGCCCTCCTCTGATAGCCAGTGTGTGCTATCAGCTCATCATTTATGGGTCAAGTGAACCTCATTCTGGTTTAATTGCCCATATGATTGGTTGGAAGCATACTCCGTTTCCTATGGTGCAGACATGGAAGTGGCAGCACGGAGCCTCATGTGGTGCTAAGCTCATTCAGAGAGCTTCTGTCTCATAGAGTTCTATTGTTCATACTCCAGTGTGTCCGCGGCTGCACAAGTGGCATTGACAGCTGCAACAAGACAACATTTGGGACTGTGCATATTTTGTTGTGTGAATGTGTGCATTCATTGTGCAGGTGCAGACGCTTTCCCCCTCATGTAATACACCATATATCCTCGTCTTGAAACGTATCTCTCACCTCTCTTGTTGCTTTTCTAATGCCGTGATGTCACGGCTTTGCTTTCTGCAAAAATGAGCCTCTGGCGTTTGGTTTAGTCGCTCTAAGTGATTTTCTACCGCTGGTTTAACTTAACGGCAGAGCAACATGTGCCGTTTTACAGCTGTTGGACAGAAGGCCAAAAAGGTAGCTGTTACTTCCTGCAGTTGTCAGGAGGAGCCTGGAATGACTTTATAGCGTGGCTCATGTCAGACACCCCCACCCCCATTCCTCCAGAGGTGCAGGAGCAGAGCAACGACAAGGACTGAGAGAGCTGGAGGGAGAGATTTAAGAACAAACGAGGGGTTGTTGTCAGAGCTGGAGTCTTTCTATGAGCCTGTTTGAGCTTCATATCTCATAAAGAGTGCATTCAGAAATTCAGTTTTCTTATGTTGAAGCTTTATGCTACAGTCGAAAAAAAATCATTTTTATTCTCATTAATCTAAACCCAGTATCCCATCATGACAAAGTGAAAACAAAATTTTAGAAATTTTGCAGCTTTAATAAAAACAAAAAACTAAATTACCACATTGATATAAGTAGGGCCCTATGAAATCCTTTTTTATTTCTTCCCAGTTTTCTTTTTCTCTGTTTAGATTATTTATAATTCCTTTTTTTTTTAACCTTAAAGGGGGCATATTTTACCCTTTTAAGACAAGTTTATAGTTGTCTCACAGGTCCCCAAAACATGCCTGTGAAGTTTGTTGCTGGAAAAAACACTCCATTATTGGATTTTTGTATGTCTAAAAACCCCTCTGTTTCAGCCCTGCTCAGAACGAGCTGTTTCTGTGCCTGTTGCTTTAAATGTTACTGAGCTGTCTGACTCCGCCCCTGACCACGCCCCTCTCAGGAAAAGGATATGGCTCTCCTGATCGAGGAGGATCAGAAGAGGAGGACAGAACTGTCTTCCAAAATGGGGAGGGCCAACCAAACCTGGGGGCGGAGCTAACTCCCGACATGACATCATGAGGGGAAAATCTGAAAACGGCTTGTTTCAGCACACATTTTCTGAAAAGTGGAGAAAGAGAGGGGGAAGGGAATAGATTTTTCTGGTACTTGAGGGGATTTTACTTTCGGAGATTTTGCTGTTTATTTTAGTGAAGTAGATTTCCACTGATTAAATAAAAATAACCTTAAATCTACTGGATTTATTGACAGTTAGCCAGTGAGCTATTGGACAACCCTGATTAAAACTAATGATTCTCAGGGTAACGGCAAAGTACTTCCAACATTTAAAGACATGAATTAAAAATCATTTGAGTTTGAGTGCATCTTTATCTAGGATTACACTTCCTCCTTGGTCCTACTTGATAGTTGGGGTGAGTACAAGTACAGCCTGAGGTCAGTGCTGTGTAGCACAGGGCAATGTTTTGGTAGGGCGTGTGACATCATGTCGCACTGTCCAGCTCTGTATTGAGTTACGTGCGTTTGTCAGTCCGCTTGGACAGGCTTATATTGTTTTGGAGGGGGGCAGGTGGTCGTTCTTGGAGTGATGCACTGGTTGTGCCACGCATTCCAGCTGGAATATTCTCCTGAGATAACGTTCCTCTATCTTATGAAAACAACACTTCAGTCAAATTAAGTCAATCTCAGCAATATTCCATGTTTAATACTAAATTCCTTTTTTACTTCCACATTTCCATGCACAATGCCTTTAACGCAGAAATCACAGGGCCCTACTTAAGTACTCAGACTCTTTACAACAACACTTGACATTTAGCTCAGGTTCCTCCCTTTTCTCTAAATCATTGCTGAGATGCTCTTCACCTTCATTGGAGTCCACCTGTCCTGACATGATTTGGAAAGGCACACACCTCTCTATAGAAGGCCTCACAGCTGACAATGATATCAGAGCAAAAACCAGGGCCAAACCAGTGTTAACTTTGGCAGCTGTTTTTAATTTTAGTCTTAGTCTTTAGACTAAATGTCTTTTAGTTTTAGTCACATCTTAGTCATTTCTACCCTTTTTAGTTTTAGTCAAAAACTCAAAAACATTTTAGTCTAGTTTTAGTCATCTTGATGAAAACTAAACTAACATTTTGTCAGTTTTAGTCATCACAGATCTATTTTTGTTGGTCTTAGTCTAGTTTTGTCATGGAAAAAAAGGCTGTTGATGAACATTTTTAGTCATAGTTTTAGTCGACGACATTAACACTGGGCCAAACTGAGCAATCAGGGGAGAAGGGCCTTAGTAAGAGAGGAGACCAAGAACCTGATGGTCACTCTGACTGAGCTCCAGGGATCCTGAGTGGAGAGGGGGGAAAGTTCCAGAAGGACAGCCAACACTGTAGTCCTCCTCTGATCCGGGCCTCACGGCAGTGTGGGTAGACAGAAGCCTCTCCTCGGTGCAGTACGCAGGAAAGCCCGGGTTGGAGTTTGCAAAAACTTGGTGAACTCCAAGTGGGCTTTCATGTGTTTGGCACTAAGGAGAGGATTCCATACCATAAAGCCCAGATCAGTGGAGGGCTGCAGTGATGGCTGCTGAATACTTCTGTCTATGTGATATTTTAGTTGTCTATTCTTAACTGATCTGTAAAAATAAATTAAAATGGTGTCTTCATTTTCTAAATGCCCTGTATCAGAGAAAAAAACAAAAGGAGGAAGTTTGGCACAACCAGGACTCTTCCAAGAGCTGGTCGCCCTGCTAAACTGAGCAATCAGAGGAGAAAGGCTTAGGTCAGAGAGGCAGGAACCAAATGGTCTCTCTGGTTGCATTTCAATAACCCTTAGAGATGCGCAAAATCTAAATAGTGCAATAAAAACTGGTAATGGAAACACCTGAATTTTGAAAAACCTCTCAAATATCGCAAAAACGCTCTCCTGAGGAGTATTTACAGATGTTTCCATATAGAAATGTGTTGCAAAAGTGCAACAGAAACACTTTTTCTGCATTTTTAATTCACAGGATATGACGTACGGTGTCACATGACCAGTTCATTCTGAGACAACATGACGCAGTGCGTGAGAAGAGGAGACGAGACTTTTCTTAACAACATACTTCTTCCCTTATACGTGGCTTTTGCCATACATACGGACTTTTCCTCTGAGTTATCATCCGTTGCCTTCGTCTTTTTTTTAAAAAATGATCAAGGAAACCACTGTAGGTTTAATCATAACCGTACCAACACGCAGCAGGTTTCGAACATCCAGCTTCTTTGCAGCGAAGTCTAGTGAGACGAGATTTTACGAGAATTGTGATTCTCATGACCAAAACTCCCTTCGATGGAAACACATCCAAAGCGCAATCTTGCTTAGTCGAAATTTCAGAAATGTCGCTATTATTTTGTGAAAAACTGTAATGGAAACGCAGCGTCTGACTGAGCTCCAGAGATCCTGAGTGGATATGGGACAAAGTCCCAGAAGGACACAGCAGCCCTCCTCTGATCTGGGCTTTATGGCAGAGAGGCTACACGAAAGACTCCTAAGTGCAAAACTTTCCACAGGATTTCATGTGTTTGCACTGAGAAGTGACGTTTTAATCGCATTTCCGTGACTAAAAAAAAGAGTTTTTATCACCAAAGATCTCTTTTTAGCTAGTCTTAGTCTTGTCTTCCATAATAAAAAGGTGATGAACTGACATTTTCACACTGCACTGCAAACAAGTGGCATAAAACAACACCATTATTGAGCTAAAAGGGTCTTTTTTAACTTTAAAAATGAAAATCAGCTTATTTTGACCTCACAGTTTGATGTAACTTCACTGAGCTCAATGAGGATTAACGGTTGATCTTCATGGATAATATATAATATTATTCTTTGTGATATTAATATAACAAAGAGTACGGTCTAGACCTGCCCTCTTTGTACAGTCTTGAAATAACATTTGTTCTGAGTTTGCTCTATAAATAAAGATGGATGATTGATTGTAATCATGAAATCATCATTTCCAGACTCTGTATGAATTTATAGCCAAAAGATATTGACACATCATAAGTGTCAAACTGTGATTTGTTCCTTTCTTTGTCTTTGAAAATGCAAATGAAAAGGTCGCAGAGAGTTTAAAAGCACATGCAGGAACTTGAAAATGAAGAGAGGCGAATCTATATTTGTGAAGCCACGCCCTCTTTAACGGCGATAAATCAGAGCTCAAACTCTGCACACAGAGAGAGGTCATTTATCATAAATTCTCTGTGCACCATGCTCTAGTTCATGTATAAAGTGTCCCAGCTTATGTGAGAGTGCAGAAATCTTTGAGCTCCTTTTGCAGGATTCATGCCGGACTGTGAGCGTGGTTGTGAGGTTTTTGCTGCCGTGTCTCTAAGCGTGCGAGGATGTCGGTCTTTAGCGGTGACCCTCCTCTACTGGACAGCCAGCTGTCTCGCTGATTACCCAGCATCCTCCAGGTGTCAGATCTGCCATCTGCAGATGAGTGGCAGGGCGTGTGGAGCGCAGGAATGGAGGGAAAAGAAAGGGGGTTAAAAAAAAAAAGGAGAGGAAACAGAATAACTGGTTCTGCAGACATCTGGAACGTGTTCAGACGGCTCACCGAAAGCCGCAGAGTGTGAACGGCGCTCACGGGATTCCTGCTCGCAGTCATTCGATTAAGACGGTGGCTTTCTGAGTGCTTTTATATCTCTGCTTGTGCAACTCTGCTTCTTTTTTTTTTAACTGAAAGAATGCAAGGAGTTGCATCTTGGAGAAGTGTTTACAAGGATGCTTCACACTGGTGTGTTTTTTGCCGACTATTTGTTATCATTATTATTATCATGAGAACTTCTTAGTGTACGAGCCTTTGAGTTGTGGTCAGAATTGCCCTTAATTGTGCCCTGAGAGCAAAAATGCATCCAAGAGAGAATCATTTGCTTGATTAAAGACATGAATAAAAGATCATACATGCCCAGTGTTTGCTTTTTTCTTCATTGTTCTCAATTAGCCTCAAATGGTGGAATCAAAGGCGGGTTTGTTTTGCCCTTTGTACAACTTAGATGTTGAGTTAGGGCGCCGTCATGATGCATAGCATCAGAGAAGTGCTGCTGTTCTGTGTTTTGTTGTGAGCACAGCCTCTCTCTTTACTATTTCAGAGCAGCTCTTTCTTTAATTAGCAGCCTCCCATTCTCAATCAGGACCACCTCCTGCCCTCTCTCTATCAGCGCTCTGCCCGTATCGCCGTACCTTCAAAGTGCCGCTTATCGGCGAATTGACCTCTTTGATGTTCTTATTTGTTTTCTGTGACCCCTGCTTTAGCTAATGGCTGTTAGCGGTGTTTGTCTGTGTGCGTGTGAGGCTATAATAAGTCTGACCCCAGGTTAGCTCTCAGAGTGGTCCCTTATAGCCACAGAATCCCAGGAATGACTCCCGGCTCATCTGATGTGAGCCTCTTTTTCCTTTGACTCTCATTGAGATCAATTTTTGAAAGCAAATATCAGGCATCACTAATCGTATTAGGACCCATTGCGGCCAATTTTTCCACTTCAAAGCCTCGTACAAGAATCACGCTGTTTGTCGTTTGTTAGCCTGCGAGGGCTCGGCTCATAGAGGACTTCTGTTCTGGCCTCTGCATGAAGAGGGACCTCAGGTGGGTCCAGGATGTGTTTGGTCCAGAAAAAAAATCCTATTGAAATTCATGCCAGGATTCTAGATAATTTAGACATTGCACCTTTAAATGTAACCCAAATCCAACAGCAACACTCAAAGCACAAATGACACACATTTCTCACTTTCACCTGAAGATATCTTGGCCTGGATCCAAGAACACTTGACCCCAGAGACCAGTTCACTTGGTCAGTGTGAACAAAGCATGGTGTGAACTTGAACCATACTTGTTTACAGATTTGACTCCTTTCTCTTCAAGGAGAGAGCTGCACTGTAGATGTGATAGCGAGAGAGTTGTTTGCATGTCTGAAATAATGAAAACATCTTTAGTCGAATCCTCGATGGACTCTGTTGTCCACACGGAACATAAACTGTCCCCAAAGTGATAACATGAGTGCTTGCTGTGGTTGCTTCTTCTTTTTTCTTCTTGGCAGATTTGCAAACAACTCTGTAAGTAACACCACCCAGAGAATGAATGAGGACAGTGCACTGCATTTTTTTGTGCATTTGCTTGTTTGAGTGACAGTTACAGCAGTCTATATATATATATATATATATATATATATATATATATATATATATATATATGTATATATATATGTAATATTCAGTTTTAAATAAAGCCACACGTTGAGTATCACTTCCTTAAATGATCCATAGACCACTGTGGCTGGTTGATTTGGCAAATGTACCTGACAATGAACACAAAAACAGCATTTAACTGACTGTTACCTTTCAATAAAGGCAGTGAAATCAGCCAACAGACTGTGCTGAGATGAACTGCTCTGGGATTTTATATTGTAGATTAAAGGGGCGGGGCCATTCCCCACTGTGGGCTCGTGACATCATAAGCCCACATATTGGCCCCGCCCAAATGAAACCAAGCCAGGAAAGACTTTCTGACAGTCCAGATCCAGAATTTAGTCACATGTAGATCTCAGTGTTTTCACATGTTTACATTAACCTTATTCCAACATATCTAGTGTGTTAAGACACAAACTATGCTGTAAATGAGACTTTTTATCCTAGAATCAGTCCCAGAACAACTCCACTCTGTAGAAGCTACAAACTTCCTTTTTTGTTTAAATTTGGGAAATTGCCCTTTATTAAATCTGTTTTTTCCTCTTTTTCCAGGTGACGTTCATGAATTTTCAAGCCAACCACAAGTGAGAAGAGGGTGTTGGAGTTGAAGTCTCTTATTTCTGTAAGTTTTAATCTGCTTGTCTTATCTGTGCGCTGTCGGCCGATAGTGACGTCTCAGTGGAAACACATATTTGGTTCTTCAAAGTGAAACAGAGCTCCATCTGTTGCTGCTTGAATGTTGTGTTTGCAGGGCAGCGAGTAAACCAGTGTGTGTTTCTGTGTGAGTGTAAGCAAACCTGAGCGTGTCCTCTGCCTCTCTCCCCTCCACGGGCGCATACAGAACGCTTTTGATTTGTTTCGCAGCAAACGCAGACCTCCACTCGGGTTAGTATTCTGCCCTGTGCGCCCTCAATGGCTGCTTTCACTTGGGTGAAGAAAGGGGTCTTTTAAAGCCTCTCACAGGCATCACTCCAGGAGCCTTTCAGCACCGAGACCTACAGTATGCCTTTTAATGGACTTTCACTCTGTGAGCAATAAAGATTATATCTGGAGTCAAATAGTGCTGTAGGTAACACTAGACCAAATTAAGCTGGCGAGGCTGCAGCGGACCATCTTGATGGTTTGAGCAGACATATGAAATGTACAGATGGAGGAGGTTGAAGAAAAGAGTGAGCGGACCATCTGGCTAATCCTCCTGTTTAAGAAAACTTATTAAGGCCCTTTCTAGTGGCCTTGAGCCGGGCCACGGCGGGGTCAACAAGCAGCCTGTTTGATACTTGACGGCAGAGTGGACAGTGGAGGAGTGTTTTCCTGAGTGTGATCATCTTCATCCTGCTGTTGGCGTTCCTCATAGGAACAGCTAGCAGGCCGGCGCTAGGCAGAGGCGTCATTGTTTCAGTGGTTTTCAGATGGCCGAAAGAGGAGATGGACAGCTGGCTTTTTATGAGTTGTTTAGAGGTACTTATGAATTCTGCTTTACTGTAAAATATTCACTTCAGTAGGAATGTTGTTATTTTGTTCGAAGAATTTTAAATCCACAGATGTTATTTTTGTTTGAGGCATTCATCAGCTGTTCAGTGTGATCCTTGTTTGTATGCATTTTTTTTGTAATTAGGGCTTGATTTTGGTTTTTCAGGGCAGATACCAACACAGATTATTAGTAACTCATGTAAACATCGACAGATACGTTTTTTATGATTGAGCCTGCCCACTGGGCCCCTGACAGACCCAGACCCAGAGCATGGACCCTCCTCAGTTGTGATTCAGTAGCAGTGGTGCTAACATCCTGATGTCTTCATTTTGGAGCTGAAAAGTGTGTCAAGATATTTTTGGGTTCTGATGTTGAAATGCCACTTTTTAACCTCGTTTTCCATCCTTTTTTGCAACTCTTGTTTGCCACTTTACACCAGTTATGTCACATTTAACCCATTTTCTTCAATTTTCTGCCCCTTTTTCCTCTTAAAAATCATTTTGCCATTTTTTCGCCCATTTTTGCTTCTTTGCACTTTTTTCTCACTTTAAACCAAATGTTGTCACGTTATAACCCAGTTTCAGGACTTTGACTGCCCATTTTGCCACTTTTTGACCCATTTTTGCTGCTTTTGAAATACCCTTTCTCCGTGATTTCTGCCCTTTTTGGCACTTTATTTTCGACTTTACAGCAATTTTGCACATTTTTTTGCCCATTTTTGCTTAATTTGACTATTTTTGTCACCTTCCCCATCTTTTCTGCCCTTTTTGCCACTTGACATTAAGTTTGCAAAATTTTTTGCTCATTGTTTTGTCTTTTTACCCTTTTTCATTACTTGAAACCAAATTCTGTCACATTATAACCCCTTTTCACCACTTTTTTCTGCCCAATTTGCCTCTTTAAAAGTATTTTGACATATTTGACCCATTTTGCTTTGTTTAAAATGCCATTCACCACCTTTTCTGTCCTTTTTTCCACTTTTATTTGCCAATTTACATCAGTTTTGCACAGTGTTTGCCCATTTTTGCTTCATTTTACTGGTATTTGTCACTTGAAACCAAATTTTGTCACTTTTTTGACCCACTTTGATCGCTTTTTCTGCCTGTTTTGCCTCTTTAAAATCATTTTGCCACTTTTTGTCCCATTTTTGCTACTTTTAAATTACCACTGACCTACCTTTTCTGCCCATTTTTACCACTCTTATCTGCATATTTTCATCAATTTAGCAAAATTTTCTCCCCGTTTTTGCTTCTTTGCACCTTTATTCTCAGCAGTTACCTCAAGAGATTTACCTGAGGCAATTTTGCACAATTTTGCTCATCTTTGCTACTTTTTTACCATTGTATCACTTGGAACCAAATTTTGTCACTTTTTTTAAACCCATTTTAACCATTTTTTCTGCCTATTTTGCCTCTTTAAAATTATTTTGTGACATTTGGCCCATTTTTGCTACTTTTAAAACACCATTTCATCACCTTTTCTGCCCTTTTTTTCCAGTCTTAATTGCCAATTTACATCAGTTTTTCACATTTTTCTCGCCCTTTTTTACTTCCTTGTACTTTTTCTCACTTTAAACCTAATTAGGTCTCATTTCAACCTATTTCCAACACTTTTTCAGCCCATTTTGCCTCTTAAAGTTCATTTTGCTACTTTTGACCAATTTTTGCTACTTTTAAATGACCCTTTCATTCCCTTCTGCCCTTTTTGCCACTTGACATCAATTTTTCACAATATTCACTCATTGTTGTGTCTTTTTACTCTTTTTCATTACTTGAAACCAAATTTGCATTTGACTCATATCACCACTTTTTCGCCCTTTTTACCATTTTATTTTCCACTTTACTGCAATTTTGCACAATGTTTGCCCTTTTTTTGCTTCATTTTACCATTTTTTGTCACTTGAAACCAAATTTTGTCACTTTTTTAACCCATTTTCATCACTTTTTCTGCCCATTTTGCCTCTTTTTAAATTAATCTTTCCACTTTTTACCCATTTTTGCTTCTTTTATAATGCCATTTCATCACCCTTTCTGCCCATTTTGACTCTTTAAAAAATTCTTTTGCCACATTTGACCCATTTTTGCTTTTTTTAAAAAAATACCTTGTCAACACCTTTTCTGCCCTTTTTGCCTTTTTTTATCCACTTTACAGCAAATACGCCCCATTTTCTTCCCATTTCTGCTTCATTTAACCATTTTTTTGTCACTCGACACCAAATTTTGTCACTTTTTAACCTGTTTTCATCACTTTTTCTGCTGATTTTGCCACATTCTGCCCATTTTTGCCACTCTTATTTGCCACAGTCTAAATCCCCACTAACTTAAATGTTTGCATGACAAATATTTAGAGCTGATGTTGTAAGATTTTTTATAGCCAAAGTGGTGGTTGTAAATAAACATTTTTCCTAACTGCTGATGCTGAAAGTTAACTTTTTTTGTTTGTTTGTTTGTTTGTTTTGGTTTGGGGGGGGCTGTGCCTTTATTGACAGAGGACAGGATAGTCGGAAACAGGGAAGAGAGAGTGGGGAGAGACATGAGGGAAAGGGCCATAGGCCGGATCCGAACCCGGGCCGCCCGCGTACACGGGGCACTCCACAAACCACTAGGCCGCCTGCGCCCCAATAAGTTACTTTTTAAGCTAACGAACTTGAAATCACTCATGCTGCAGCAGCTAACTGAGTAACGTCCTCTAACAGATGATTTTTGATGCCGTGAAAGCTTATATTTTATTGCTGGATGGCCGTAAAATAAGACAAACAGTTACTAATAAAAATGCCATAAATTTCTTTTATCTGGCTGATCAGGTTGTGTTCAGGGAAGTAAATGTCGGGGGAAAACCGGACCACTTTGGCTCATTTTTAATTCCATCAAACTGCCTTAATTTCATCACTTCATCTGGAAACTTGAAATCTCATTATTGTCTCTTTTAACATGCCGTTGCGTTTTAAATGTAATTACGTGGCGGTGAGATGACAAGTGGACCCTCCTAACAAAATTACAGTCTTCTTAGAGTACCTCTCCTGTCGTGACAGCGATAGTTTGTGGTATCTTTGTTTTACAGGGCTTTGAAGAGGCTGCTGTGTTTTTCCCTTGTCTTCAACAGTCCATGTTGGATCTAATGGCTTTGATCGGAAGAGCCGGGGTGTGTCCATGACTAATGTTTTCAGTGATCTGACTTCAATAAACCAGGATCTCTTTGGTCGCCGTGTTTACCTACACAGCATGGAGGACTAGATCCAGATTTTTGTTTGTTTTCCCAAAATCCTTTTGTTGTAAGATTAGTAGAATGAAATCCTTAAGCCATAAATGAACACAATTTGTAGATAGAGGAGTTTGCATCTAAGATACACTTACGCTGATCCTCCAAAGTCTTAACCAGCTTTAATCAGCTGTGGGAAAGACTTTGAGAAAAGACTGTAAGCATCATGATGGGCCTATTTGCAGAGCTCTGTTATTACACATGCTCGCTCTAATGGTAGTCATTTGCAAAGAGTTAGAACAGTGACTAGACAGCGAGCAGCCACTGGGCTGATTTGTGGGAAACTAATGAGTTAATGGGCTAATGAACTCACTGAGGTTACCTGTTTGGCTTTCCCCCAAAAACAATGTCCTTTTACTCCAGCTTTAAATGTGGACGCCGCTGCCGTACAGTGGGAGACAGATGGGGAGCGTCTAACTAGATTTAGTGCCGCTTCTCAGTACTTATGCTAACAGTGAGCTATTATGTCCCCCCCGAGCATCGGACGTTTCGTTAATTGATCTGATTTATCCACACGTATGAAAAGTCCACTTTGCTCTGAAGTGGTTAGGAGGAAAAAGAAGTGAACTCCCGCGGTCTGAGGCGGCACATTTGCTCATGCGTGCCAGCTCACCAGCACATCTGCACCAAGTACATATGTTAGCGTGTTATGTATTTTTCCAGCCTGTGTCTGTGTCGATTTATTTGTGTTTGTGCTTGCATGCATGTTTGTGTTTTGCACACTCATGCCTCATCAACATCCCGTCTGAGGCCCATCTGGTTCGCTTTGAAGAGGCTCGTGGAGCTGCAGCGGTCCGGGAGTTTTAAGGCAGGGCCGGGCCAGCAGCGGTTCCTCCCCACTTACACATTAATCCCTGGTGCGAGGCCCCGTGCCAGCAACAGTATGGAGCGGCCCTCGTGGCTACCTCCCAAACCACCCAAGCTCATAGCCCACTTTCTCTCTTCTATTGCCCTTGAAATGGGGCCTGCTCTAAATATTATCTCCCCCTGTGCTTTATCCCTCCGTTTATCCCTAAGTCGGCAGGGAGAAGAAAGGAGCCGTGGGGCTGAGTCACTTTTTCCCCTCTCTTCTCCTCTCTCTGAAACCACAGGCAGCGGCAGCGGCTTCCTGGAGATGAGCGCTTTTGTCTGTTGTGCGACCGCTGCGGCTTTAGGCAGATCCTCCTCTCATGAGGTAATGCACGGGCGAGATGAGGAGGCAGAGCGAGGAAGGATCTATGTTTTTAACCTTTGATTTATGCGAGGGAAGGGTGCTCTGATGGGGTGCATGCTCTTTTTCTGCAACACCCCGCTTCACATGAAGGCCGCTGCTGCAGACACGCTCAGGGGTGGCCTCTGCAACTGGTCATCAACTGTTGCTTCAGGGTCTTTCTGAGTGTACCACCTGTGGGTGCAGCATCAACAGCTGAGGGCTTACAAATCATTGTTGTAAGGTTTTCCTGTCCGCCATTCAAATGCACTTTCAGGGCGGGTCTAAGAGTAAGAGTAAGATGTGGACCAGAGGAAGAATAAAGGTCTAGAGTTGCATATCCTTATGTTAAGATATGCTATGATCATTATCGTACAATTTCCAGATCAGTGGATCTGTATTAATACTTAAAGTCACTGATCTGACTACCTGAGGTTAATGCTGTGCTATGTGAGGCTGAAGGGAGCAGTGTTTGTGCGGTGTAGTGTAATTATGTCGAAGGCTAATTGAGCTGGCAGCCAGTGAATTTTGGAGCGGTGTGGCTTAGCAGGTAGAGTCTGTTGTCTCTCAACCAGAAGGTCAGAGCAGAGGTTTGATCCCCACCTCCTGCTGTCACATGCTGACATATCCTAGGGCAAGACACTTCACCTCATAATGCTCCCCCCTGCTGCATCACTTACATGTGAACATACATGTGGGATTACAGTGCCTATAAAAAGTATTCAGCCTCGTCTATGGATTATATAAATGAACCATGCTCAATATAATCTGGCTTGTTGCCAAAAAATCTTTTTGATGTCAAAACAGATTACTTAAAAGTAATGTAATTTAAATAAAAATACACCTTCAGCTGCTGTCACATCACTGAGTCTGTGTGGATAGGTCTCAATCAGGCTTGCACATCTGGACACTGCAGTTTTACTCCATTCTTCTTTGCTAAACTGCTCAATCTCTGTGAGGTTGCTTAAGCATTAACAGCTCTTTTCAAGTCCAGCCACATTTTCTCTCTTGGATTGAGGTCTGGGCTTTGACTCAGCCACTCCAGAACATTCCCCTTGTCGTCTTTAAACCATTTCTGTGTAGTTTTTTTTTGTATGTTTTGAGTCATTGTCTTGTTGGAAAGTAAATCTCCCAAGCCATAGTTCTCCTCCAGACTGAATAAGATTGTCCTCCATTTATTTTGCTGCATTTATTTGACCTTCTACTTTAACAAGCCACCCAGGGCTGCTGAGAAGCATCCCCACAGCATGATGCTGCCACCACCGTACCTCACAATGGGGATGGTGTGCGGTCTTGTGCCGTGTTTGGTGACCACTAAACATTTGGTCTCATCAGACCAAAGAACCATGGAGTCTCCCACATGCCTTTAGGTGAACTCTAGTCCAGATTGAATCTGAGTTTTCTTCAACAGTGGCTTCCTCTTTGCCACGCTCCCATAAAGCTTTGACTGGTGAAGAACCCAGGCAGCAGTTGTTGTCTGCAGAGTCTCCCCCATCTCAGCTGCTGAAGCTTGTAACTCCTTAGGTGTCTTGGTGACCTGTCTCACTAGTCTCCTTGCACTTTAACTCAGTTTGTGAGGATGGCTGGATCTAGGCAGATTTACACATGTGCCATATTCCTTCATTTCTTGATGATTTTAGGATTTAACTGAACTCTGGGGGGATGTTCAGTTCCTTGGAAATGTTTTTATAACCATCCCCTGACTTATACTTTTCAATAACCTTTTCTCTGAGTTTCTTGGAGTGTTCTTTTGTCTTCATGGTGCAATGGTAGCCAGGAAAACTGATAAGCCAGTGATTTTTGATCAAATTGATTAATGACCGAATGCAACTTTCAAATCTGAGAATTTCTTAAACCTGATATGTGTGTGTCAAGAAAACAGTTTGTATGCTCTACACATCATTCAACCAAACAAACGTCTCATTGTATAGAAAAGTTTCCAAAATTACACTTAATTTGCAATATGACTTGAAATATTGTTTTGAGATATTTCTTTCAAAATTATTAAGCCTTAGTCTTCTCCACCTCCCCGAAATGCCAAACTCCTTTGGCAGGGTTACCTTTTTTCTACTGATTTCCTGCATAGACCTCATGGTCTAAAACCCTCTCTTGAGGAGAATCAAAGCATCAAATACTGACTGACTGATACTTTACATGTCTGTTTCCCTTATTTCTCTGGTGACAAATGCTACCTGCAGAGACTCCTGGCCTACTGTTGGAGAATGCCAGCAAACTCGCCGACAATGTGGGTAATTGCTTCCTGTTTTAACTGTCATAGGTCACAGAGGTCAGAGGTCAGGGTCAACCTCAGCTGTTGTGCTCCGGGGAGCAGGCGACACCACCTGGTCCTTAGATCACGGTGTTCGTCTCCTCTCCAAACTAAATGCTTCCTCACCTTCTTGCATTCTTCAACAAGCTGCAGCTGGAGAGACGTTCCTTTCAGCTTTCTAGCAGGCTGCGTTCAACACCTCATTAAAACAAAGAGGGTTTTAAAAAGCTTGTGTCGGAGTGAAGTGTTGTCTGTAGAAAGGAGGAAGGTCGGCACACAAAGCGCCTCCTCGGTAACAATGTTTCTGCCTCAGTGCTAACACCTGTTTCTCTCCGCGTTTGTGAACACTATATGGCTGACCCTGAACGCAGCTCAACCCAACAACATCCCCTCCTCATAACTACAGTCTTCTCATTAAAGTAGAAATCCTGCTTCTGGGTTTAAAGCTGCCATCAGCCAAAATGAAGCAGCCTTAATGGCTGCTGATTGCATTCCCACAGTGGCCGACCCCCTCCTCCGTTTTCACTGATCTGATAGTTTAAGTACATGCTAGCATAATTGAGGTCTCTTCCTTGATTAGATTTGCACCAGCTTTTAACAAAGCCTGCTCGAACTTAATCCAATGAGCCCCATTGTGGAGAGAGCCGAGGGATGACATCGCTCCTGGTTAGCTTCAAAATCAACTGAGCCGTCGAGCAATTAGAGGACATCAACAATAAAGAGGCCGGACGACTCAAACTAATGACAGTGTTCCAAGCTCATACCATAATAACAAGTGGACAATTGAGCTGTAATTTGTACCATTTTTTAATTCTCAGTGTCACGGACTTTGTAGAATAAGATTAAAAGTACATTGTTTTTAGATTATTAAACTCACTGTGTTTTTCCACTTCATTAAAATGGTTGAAATTAAGAGCAAAGCATGAAAAAACAAGACCGAATCCTTTCTTTTAATATCAAACCCAGGCAAGGACACGTTACCCTTGATTGTTAATGGTTTTTATCATTATGCAGTGTTGAGCATGTACAGCACCACAGGAGTTAGAGTTACAATTTTCAATAGCTGGGGGGTATGAATCGAATAACTTTTCAGTAGGAATCGGCAATGATTTTTCAATATTTAAAAAAGTCAACAACTGCTGAACAGGATCCAGATCACTGCTCCAACACCAGCAGCCTGAACTGTCAGGCTGTACCTGAGAGGTCTACGGTAGACCACATTCTGACACCTCACTGGGTATTCAATAGAGGGTTGCTTGCAGCCTATGTTGGCTTCTGGAAGAGTGCTGTGAAGTGTGGTGGCCCCGCCTCTGACTTCTTCCTAGTTGATTCTGGGGTGAAGCAGGGGTGCGTCCTAGCCCCTATGCTCTTCAGTACCTGTATGTACTGGGTAGCAGGGCTGGAGATCTGTGGAGTGTCACTGATGATGCCTTGATCCTTGCAGAGACTGTAGATGTCCTTGTGGGGGTTCCTAACTTGTTGAGTGAAGAGGCTGAAGCATTGGGAATGCTCGTCTCCTGGGCCAAAGCGAGGTTCTAGTCATCTGGGGACACCTTGGATGCTGCCAGTGAATCTGTGAGCGTGGAAGTTGTAGAGCAGTTCACCTACCTTAGCAGAGTAATCCATCAATCTGCTGAGTGCGAGGCTGAGCCTAAATGCAGACTTGAACTCGTGTGGCATTCCCAGTGATTGAGGATGGAGTCAAAAGTCAGATTCTCACGGTCTTTGGTCCTTCTGGTCTGAACGTTGACTGATGGCCAGAGACACCGATTGGACTCCTTTGTGACAACTTCTCTTTGGCACTACTGCCAGAAAGTGTTTGTAGCACATCTCAAAGTCATTTGCTCACTGTTGTTAGAAACTTTTTTGTCACTTAAGTTTTATTTTACACCATATTGGTTGATAAAGAATCAGTTAAGGATCTATTTTAATCAGTATTGATCAAGGGAAATGGGTCATTTCTGAGGTTTAAATCAGTTTTAAGCAATGCTAAAGCTGTTAGCCCATTAATGTCAATTTCCATTATCTGTAGCATTAAGCTAACAAACTCAGATATAGGCCAACATTCTGGTCCACCTCATAGAACTGGGGTCTGTGCCAACAACCAGCGAATTTTGCTCTAGCAGCACTAATTATCAGTACAATGCTAATGTATAGCCATGAAGCTACGACGAGTGGAGGGCTGCAGTGATAGTTGTCCTTCCTGAGCTCCCATTGGACCCCCAAAACCTATTGGATTGGCCGTTGCTCTGGTATGCATTCTCTCATTAATCTACTGAGTTTAGATTAATGAGAGAAAAAGGGAACTTCTTTCAACTGTAGCATCAGGCTGCATCCTAGCAAACTGAAAAAAAAAATGAAGGGTCTGAATACTTTCTGACTGTGCTGTAGATAACGTTGCAGAGAAGTTCATCTAAACATACAAACGTGTTATGGCAGTATTTCCTCCAGGTGCTGCTTTGGTGGATGAAGCTACTAGCTACTAGCTTAGCTCCCCAGGTTTTACTAGTGGCTGTAACATCTCCGCTGATCTTCTTCCCTGCCTGACCCACTGGGCCTGCGGAGGTGTCGGCGTTGGCTGTGTCCTCCGGTGACACTGGGCGTAATCAGTTTGAGACTAAACCTCCTTCTGACCTGTGGCTGTGTGTCACACACTCAATCCCCTAATCTTCTCCTTTGTTCTGTGTCACCATCAATTAGTCATGTACCAGGAGTCAGCCAGAGGAAAGTGTGTGTGAGGATACAAGCCTGAGCTCAAACACTTTAATTACACCAACTGTGAACTCTGGAGTTCACTGGATCTGGTCGGCATGCGAATTGGAGCTGTAGCTACCATCTATGGTGGCAAATTAACCTTCAGATAATGAAGACAAATGTTCAAATTTCAACATCTTCTTTATTATTTTGGTGTTATAAAACACTGGTTAAACAAAATAGGAGATTAATGTGGCCGTCTGGGTTTGAAGGAGGTTTTTAAATACTTTAAATATTAAAGAAAAAGCAATCAAACATGCAAATCAATAAGAGGTACAATTTTCAAGTGCAGCCCTTGCAGAGAGCAAACCTCTTACACCATAATATTCAAAATGTGTTAACTGTGATAGACATCATGCTATTTAGTCCCTTTAGGCACACCGTACTTAGGCTACCATAGCAGGATACGACTCACTGTATTTTTTCGGCTCTTACATGGACAGAAACAAGTACTCTACTTCTCCTTTAGAGGTCTCATTCCAGTTCTAAATCTAACAGACAGCTAAGTGGACAAGTCCTTGTGTTATCAAACACTTCTCTCTTCAGCCTTTTCTATTTGCTTTTCTGTCCAAAATAAGTTCTTTTTCTTCTGTGGTTGAGCTCAAGACATAATTTTCAGTCTACCAGAATTTTATTTTTTTTATTTTTTCAAAATTAAACTGACTTTCATCCAAACAGGAAGTAAAGTACTCTTACCTTAACAAAGTACAAATTCCAAAATAAAAGCTTAACAAGTAATAGTTTGTTCAGAAAAAAATCTTAATTATCAACATTTACAGGGTTACCAACGCAGAGAAAGCAACTAAACATTAGCTATTGAACCACTGGTCTTCAGTGAGTCATTTTGTACATGCGCTCCACTGCATTTATCTTCATGTATCATCCTATTTGACAGAATCAGCACTTTGAAGTGGTCCTGTACCTCAGTGTCATGGTTTCAGGTCACAGTGGTGTAGCACAAGCTTATAATAGTTTTGGATTTTTCATTAGTTTATTTTTTATTTCAATTTCAGTTTCAGCTAGTTTTTACTGCTGCTTTGTTAGTTTAGTTCTGTTTTTATTTTGCTAAATTTTGATTAAGTGTTTATTAGTTTTAGTGTCAGTTTTAGTTTTTTGGGGTACATAGGCTGAGTGAACATCATACATTTTTATAAACATATTCTAACAGGCTACTCTTCACTTATTATTTTATTTATTCAAATATGATGTTTGAATACATCTACAGACATTAAAACTACCACTGTGTGAAGTCTTAACCAATCAGATCAGGCAATTTCACTCTCCCCAAACTTCAGTCCTAGTCAGTACGGTTGTGTCAAAGACTAAAACTAAGGATATTTTGTCTCTATTTTTATTTGATTTTAGTAAGTTCTGTAAACACGTTATACAGTTTTAGTTAATTTTCTTTTTTAGGTGAAGCGTAGTTTTTATTTACTTTCAGTTGACTAAAAATATTTTTAAATTTGAGTTTTACTTATTTAGTTAGTTTTAGTTGATCTGATAACCTTGGTGCAGCTCTGCAGCACTCTTTAAAATAATAAAGCCAAAACTCAACATCATAAAGTTCATCTCTTTGACTTCATTTGATATAAGAATAAGACACTGGAAAGAATAAATTCACATTGTCAACGTGGACGCAAAAATGTACCCTCTGAAATACAAAAATACTTGATATAAAAAATTCAGTGTTTTTTTTCAGGTCAGTGGAATTTGTCAGTGTTGTTGTCCAAAACTAAGAAAGAAGAAAAAATAGTAAGAAGCTTAAAAACAGCAGTACTCCTGCTGTTAGTTATGATTAACTATTGATATTCACCAGTTAATTGCATTTTTTATTATTATATAAAAGCCCTTATGTCATTATTCTATTTGAATATCGTTACAGGAATTTAATAGAAATGTTCTGATTGTGAGGACTGGGGCCATAGACACTTTCAGAATATGGTCTCACTTCCTGTTTTCCTGCTGATCTTGGTGCTCTGTGCAGCTTCACATGCAGATGGATTTGGGGCAAAATTTTTATTTTTCTTTATTTTTTTTTTTCCATCATGCAATTTTACTTTCACCCAACTAAATACATTGTTTATGTCACACAGTTCCAAATATTAGTTAACTGGTATAGTTATCGACCAGTGCTAATTTCATCAGTTAAAACTATGACTAAAACTATTCTTTGACAGCCTTTTTTTCTATGACAAAAACCAGACTAAAACTAAGAAAAATAGATTTGTGATGACTAAAACTGACAAAAACTAAGTTTTGTTTTTGTTAAAATTACTAAAACTAGACAAAAGGAAATTTAGTTTTCGTTGGACATTCAAAAACTGTGATTTTTCTCCACTGTGGGTAAATCTGTCAAAATGCAATGCATCTGCAGCTCTTCTGCCTCTCAGCTGTAGAAAGCAGGGACCCCAGGTATGCCAGGGTGCAGAGGACACAGTACCATGATTTTGTACCAAATTTAGGCAAAAATATAAATGCTTGGATTAAAAGTAAAGATGTTAGAACTTTTTATCGACTAAAACTAGACTAAAATGTTCTGAGATTTCGTCAACTAAAACTAAAAAGGGTAGAAATGACTAAAATGGGACTAAAACTAAAATGCATTTTTTTAAAGACTAAAACTAAAATTAAAAATGGCTGTCAAAATTAACACTCTTAGCAAACCTGTTAAACCAGTATTGGTTTACCCTTAATGGTAATATTGAAACACTTCTGACTTAGTAAAAAAAACACTGGGGGTGCAGATGGCCTGGTGGTTAGGTTGCGTGGGCCGCCTGGGTTCAAGTCCAGCCTGCAGCTCCTTTCCCTGCGTGTCTCTCCCGAACTCTCTCATCACTGTTTCCGACTCTAACCCGCTGCCCTCCTCTCCGCGGAGGTTTAACAAGACTAAAAATGTCTTACAAAAAGAGATAACACAAAAAAGGAGCAGTGTCCACAGATTTCAGTATTTCTGCAGTGTTGAGAAAGAAAAGCCAGATATGAATAAAGTTTGTGTTGAGAAGAAGTTGTTTCTGCATGCATGGCAGATTTATAATTCAGTAAAGCTGCTTTATTTTTGAGGTTTACTCCAAGGTGAGTCAAAGTAAGACAGCACAAGGGTTCAAAATAACAGTTTAGCTTATTCCTGATACAAATATTGATGCATTTCTATTCTTCTGGTGCGTAAATTCCCACCATGCCAACATTTTCTTACATGTTTGACCATGAAAACAGCTTTAACTTTCCAACAGGTGACATCTTCTACCCAGTTAAACATCTCTTTTTTGATTCAGCGGTACAGAGTGGCTGCATTAGATCAACTGAACACAACAGATGAACATTAGTTGCTGATATCTGGTCATGCCTAATTATAAAGGCCTTGTCTGTCAGCAGGGAGGACTTTTGGTTGATATTGATGTTGAACTGATTCATCGGTGCACCCCCAGAATTAGGCAGTAATAAAAATAATAATTTGTGTAGCACATCCCAGCCCATGTTCCTCGATAAGACGAGCATGATGCCTGATAAAAAGACTCTACAGGTCAGCATCTTCAGTTCTTTGACACCTAAGGCAGATTTTGTTGACCTTACGTCACTTGACAGGCATGTGCGAGTTATCAGACTCGCCTTAATTGATCTTTCCTCCGAC
Source organism: Cheilinus undulatus (assembly GCF_018320785.1). NCBI lineage: Eukaryota > Metazoa > Chordata > Actinopteri > Labriformes > Labridae > Cheilinus > Cheilinus undulatus. The sequence continues at coordinate 8,159,220 of NC_054873.1, read as the reverse complement.
CAGATCAGTGTCCAGATTAAGAACAGGAAGGGTTATCAAAGAGTCTCTCTCCTTCTTCCCTTCTCCTGTGTCTGTGTAAACCCTCCTCTATTCTTAACAATAGGATTTCACACTCTTTAAATAGGCCTGAACAAGTCAAAGCTCACCTGTTCAAGCTGTAACTAATCCAGAACTATTTCTATATACCCTTGAGGTACAATGATCCTGCCCATGAGGGTGCCAGGGGATGAGCAGGCAGTGCTGGTGTGTTCGAGGAAAAGAAGCAAAGAGGGAGAAAGAAACAAAGGATTTTAGATGCTGGCCCAGTTTGTGAAGGTTTTTCCAAATGAAAAGCTGTTGATTGTGGTTTAGAGGATGTTTTTTTTTCTCAATTGCAGTCGTAAACTTGAGGATTTAGCTTCTGCTGAACAGGAACAGCAGGTTGGAAACGTGTATTTATACATGACATGAAAGAGTACATGCAGGAGCTTATCTGCGTGCTGTGTTTTCAGCCGATGGTTGACAGTAGCTGATACACTGCGTGATAAATGCACTTTGATTTACAGCGGGAACAAAGCCGTATTGTGTGAGCCAGGGACACTTAAAGAGCCGAGTAACTGGGATGTGAACACAGGCCAGATTTATGTGTGCGTGTTCAAGAGCTCAAGCAGTGCCGGAGTGTGTTTGTTAAAGCCTTTGGATGAGGCTCCAAAATGCTTGGCACCCTTTCAAACGGCGGATCACTCGCTGATAATAGAGACAGATTTTTGATGCCGTTGCCAATTTGTCGTTATTGAGAGACAAGCGTTTAGATATGCAGTCAAAAGTGCTGCGTGCAGGCATCGCTGCAGGAAAAACACACAAATGATTTATCATCTGGATGCAATTAATTTAACCTATGGAGTCTTACTCAATAATTAATGTCTATTGGCATGTGACCCTATATGCCATACAGTAAACAGCATGTCTCATAACTATGTATGAGATCTTGTAGGCAGCTAATATATGGCTCAAAGGCCCAGAGACAAGCACTGGGACTTCATAAATCAGCCATATCTAATGAAGCCCCTAATTGTGATTTACAGCCTGCATGCACAGTGCAGGGATGGAGAGGGGACGGTGGGAGAGCAGTCGAAGGACGAGGGTTTTTCCTTGTCCAGCGAAAAAGAAACGCAGCTTTAGTCAAAAACGCTGCTCTCTTCCAGCAACTGAGAAATTCTTGCGTGAGTCTCGGGAGAGTTTTGTCAGAGTTTGATAGGATAAAATCAGAACAGCTGGACGGGGAAATGGGTAACACTCACAGGCCAAACAGAAAGCAGAGAGCTGAAATTCATATTACTGGAGTAAGCTGCATGTTCCTTTTTTATGATTTACTGTTTAGCAGAGAGCTGAGATATGCACATATTTATTTGCAGAAAAAACACGCACTTCTGCTGAGATGCTTTTCTCCTATTAATTGATTTAAATATTTAGAAGTTTGATGTTTTATTAGAGCAGTAAAAGATATCCTTTCAGGGGTCCACACAAAATTAAACCAGACAAAACAATTAACACTCAAACAATAAATAACACAGTTAAAGGAAGCTGATATGAACACGACTGCAGAAAGAGTCAAAGCAGGAGATAGTTTTTTCAGTGTTGCCTTGGAAATATTAAAATTTTGACTGTTTTAATCAGGAAGTTTTGACACCCATCCATGGTGGTCACCATACTGGAAATGCTTTCTCAACACAGCTTTTGATGTCCACAGCTACCTAAATACAAATACTCCTATGCACATTTGCACCAGTAAAGTAAACTCTCTTAGCCCTCTAAGACCAATGTTGTCGTATAAGTTAGGGTTAAGAGAAAGTTACATTACTTTTGAACCATAAATTGTAGACATTTGTTTTCGTCTGCTGTCGTGCCATTCTAATGACGCTATCCAACCTGTCACAGCCCCTACAGATGCTATCCTAGTCAGCCTGAAACTTGTGTGGCTCTCTGGGGTCTTTAAAGATGAAATCCAAACCAGTAACTCCAATACTAAATGTCATTTTAATCTATTTTCAGTCATTTCTGCTGCTAGCTTAGCATTAGCATCCATATTGTCTTCTTCCAAAGATTGTCACACGGGCTGTGACATCCAATGGCAGGCTCTTCCGTCATCACGTCATGCTTTACCAAACTTGGCATGTCTTTACACTTGGATCATGTTGGAGATGGTCTTAATAGGAGAGAAAGCGAGGCAGAGAGCCCGGGATGTGAACCTCTGTGTCACTGCAGACAGGAACTGTTCTGAATAATGGCTCAAACTGAGCTAATTAAAAAACACACACAAGGACTTTATATAGTAAGAAAAGAAGACTTTCTAGCAGAGAATGATTATGTTTTTACTTTTTGGTCCCCAAGTGATTGGATAACAAGTTTGTGCAGAAGAATGTCTTAGTCACTATCGCTACTGTGTCACTCATAAAAGTCTTTGCGTTTTAATTTTCTCTTTAGTTTTTCTTCTGTCTTTATAGTCCCACAACTTTTTTAAAGTTCATGTGACATTTATGCAGCACACATATTCTTTAAGCCCAGGATTGCACAAAAAAAAAAAAAAGATATTCAGAGCTTGACTGTTTACCACAGAGTTGATGTTTTACATGCTTCTTAAAGCAGGGCCTCAAAGGGTTAATCATGCTATCTTCCTCATGTAGATCTGCCAACATCCTTGCACATTTTATACTCTGATCATGTCTAGTGAGCATTCTTGCACCCTTTGCACGTCGTGCAAGCATACTATCAATGCACACGCACCTGTATATACTATAAAAATTGCCTAACAACAGCTTTTACATATGACAGCTATTGGTTTGTTAGCTGAATATGTTGTTTTCTTAAAGGAAAAAAAAAAGTTACTTTCTCAACCAGGCTGCAAAAGCTCTACATTTGATATCTGTTGGAGCTATTCACTTTTATTAGTGTTATTTCAGTACTGAAATTTTAGTTATTTAAATTTCTGTCATTTTTTTATTTAACAAAAATATTTAAGGATTAAGTTTGACATTGTGATATTCTTTCCAAAATTTGAGTGTTTCTTGAGGCTTTTATTTTGATGGGGAAGGTAGATTCAAACAGTATAGTTTGGCAACAGGAAAGGTTAATTTTATTTTCTTAAATTGAGCAACAGAGAGGGCCCCACTTTGTACAAGACAAATTGGATTACTGCATATAAAAAGCAGATCCTTTTATGATGTTTCTGACCATGTGTGTCATCCACTCTCCTGATGCTTCTCCCTGTCAGATTTTGAGCTTTCTTTTTTGTTCATTTGCATAAATTGCTACATCAATGTTGCATGTACCCTTTCTGCAAAATACCGAAATGATGACTATCAACATTATAAGACACTCAAAAGCTTGATATCCTGCACAGTAGAAACTCCACTGCTCTCAGTGTTTCTGCTATTAAAAGTCATGAAATCATGCAGAAAATAGAGATGTATTTATATGAAAGGTTTACTGCCTGATGCTCAAATGCCAGTTTTTCCATGCTTGACGTCATTCATGTTGGACTGAACAACCCCACCTGAGTCTTAAATATTTGCCCTGATTCAAGGCTTAAGTCCATGTGAAAAGCGGCCGCTGTGATTGGCTAGATTAACACTGTTCATGGTTTGAAGAGAGGCCTTGTGCGTGGCGAACAATGTATATTCGCTGTGGGCCGGTGAAGGACAATGGAAACCTTGTGCGGCACAGAGAGGCTCTGACCTCGAAGCGCACACTCACACCTCTCCACACTGAAGAATGTGAGTGCCAGCATGTGTACATGTGTTTTTACATCCTGCTGCTTGTGTTCATACCGCACAGAAAGGTAGAGCGTGACTTATTCGCTTTCCTCGCCCAGCTAGTACGAACCGGCCACAGAAGTGCCTCTTCAACATTTCAGCCGGTGTTTATTGAATATAGGCCACTCGTCTGCAGTATCAGATATACCTTATCCACTCACACATAACTGTTTCTAATCACCCGGCCTGTTTCCCATAATACGCACACACGGATCCACACACTTGCATACACTTTGTAGCGAGTGGCTGCAGCCGGAGCAGGGGACACACCGTGGAAAGGATTAGTGTGGATTGTGACAACTTGACATGCCGGGGGACGCTGACATGCCTCCGACTGCCAAACAAGACAACTGCTGCTGCAGGGAGGACAAGTTTTACCGATGCTGGGTCAGCAAAACCTCCATCACTCAGCCTCCAAACCTCCTTTACATGCAAAACTACCTCCAAACTGTCTGTGGCAGTCAGTCTGACCACACAAACTGCAAGTAAAAGGATCAATAATATAAGAATCTGCCTCAGAATGTGTAATAATAAACATCAGCAAACTAATTCAAATCTATTGCATGAGAGTTAACTTAAACTGCAGATACCAGACCAAACTGAACCCCATCTTTCCTTTCTACTGGCCCAAGAAAACATTATTACAGCGATATTAAAACAATCTTTTTGGACAATTAGGGACACTAAATTTCCCTCAAAAATGCCAGAAACTTCATTTGTGCATAGCTGCATGAATTAGATGTTGTGGTGGAAGATTCTGGAATAGTTCATTAGGAAAAAAACATTCTGAAAATGAAAGAGTATAATTAAAATGCCGTGATAAATTGTAAAATCCCAATGAAACTGTTTTGTGTAAGTGGGTCACTTGAATAAAGAATCCTTTGTTTAGGGGGGTTTTTCCTCTGTGGTTTAAACTTAAAGTTTGAGGCAAGGTTTGGCTTTGCAACAGCATGTCAAACAAGTAGATCTTTTTTTCTTTTTTATTTATTTTTATGTCTCATATATGGATAATGCATAGCTTCCTTTGCATGAATGGTTTTTTGTATATATATATATTTCTAAAGGCATGCAACAGCAGTCAAATCAGTTTGATTTCACTGTTTTCTGTTGGGTGATGCATCAGGAGTGTGGACCAAGAGAAATGGACAGGGTGATAGGAATATCCTACAGCCAACTGTCTAAACTGGAGATGTCAAAACGAGATTTTTATATCAAATGATATCATAATAAAGTGCTAAGTAAGTGTGAAGGCCTGTTTAGTTGGGAATTTATCAATGATAACTCATCAAAGTGATGGACAGATAGCCATCACTCTTTTTTATTGAAGGTCTGGATGAGAGTCTTAGTTTTTCTGAGATTGAGACAGTTAATCTAAAAATAAACTACACTAGACTAATCAAATGTATCAAATCTAATCAAATCTAATCTAATCTGAACTAAACTAACCTGACTCATCAAAACTAATTAAACTAAACTAATTTAAGATAATTTAATCTATGATCAACTAAACTGAGCTGGTTTAATCTTACCTAAACTTAACTGAAGTTAACTAAACTAAACTAAACCTAACTCATCTCAATTAAATAAAGCTAAAAGAAAAGAAAATGATCAAAACTATCTAGTATAAGCTAAACTCAACTGAACTTGACTCATCTAAGCTAAACTTAACTATACCCAAATTAAATTAAATTAAATGATCAAACTACACGAAAAACTAAACTGGATTACACTAAACTTGAATTACCCAAACCAAACTAAACTAAACTAATTTAAACAGAACATAACTAAGCCAACTTAACCCATCAAAACTTAATTAAAATTAACTTGAATAAATTAAACTAGGCCTGAATGGAGTTAGCTAAACACGTTAATAGCAGCTTCCATAATCAGTGTATGAATGGCTCCATCATCAGTGTGTGAATGGCTCCACCATCAGCATGTGAATGTTCTCTTTCATCGGTGTGTGTGAATAGCCTCCATTATAAGTGTGTGAATAGCCTACATCATCAGTATGTGAATGTCCTCCATTATCAATGTGTGAATAGCGTCCATCATCAGTGTGTGAATAGTCCCCATAATCAGTGGGTGAATATCGTCCATCATCAGTGTGTGAATAGTCCCCATAATCAGTGGGTGAATAGCGTCAAACATCATTGTGATTGTCCTCCATTATCAGTGTGTGAATAGCCTCCATCATCTTGTGAATGTCCTCTATCATCAGTGTGTGAATAGCCTCCATCATCTTGTGAATGTCCTCTATCATCAGTGTGTGAATAGCCTCCATCATCAGTGCCTCCTCCATTGTTGTGTGAATAGCCTCCATCATCAGTGTGTGAATACCCTCCATAATCAGTGTGTGAATAGCCTCCATCATCAATGTGTGAATAGCGTCCTCCATCATTGTGTGAATAGTCCCATCATCAGTGTGTGAATAGCCTCCATGCTCAGTGTGTGAATAGCCTCCATGCTCAGTGTGTGTATAGCCTCGATCATCAGTGTGTGACTAGCCTCCATCATCATTGTGAGAACAGTTGAATGAAGCATGTGGTGTAAAAATGCCTTAAATTGTCAGACGAGTCCATTTAGTCCAAGTCCATTTAGTTCACTTTACATATCAGACACTTTCATTTCAAATCTGTACCCAGTCTGAAAATGTGTGTTGTACAAATTTTCGATGCAATAGTGTTCAGTACTGAAGCTTTAATGAACGACTGCATGTTTGTCAAAGAAAGATGTCATGGTGAAGAGAGTGGAAAGTTCAATGACCCACTAAATAAATCCATCATGAACATAAGAACTGTAACTAATATAAATCAAATCACCTTTAAGTTTGTAAACTTAGTAAATCTCATTTATACTGCTGCTTGAACATAAGAATTTAAGCTCATTGGAGCATTGCACTCATATAAGAGTGTTACATGAAGCCTGATGTGTTACAGAATGTGATCACATTCTCACACATTGTTAAAATGTCTTTGTTTCCTTTAATAATTGCACCAGAATATAGTGGAAATAAAACCCTCTGTTCTGACTACAGACTTTTAAACCATCTGTACACATGACTCATTCAGGAGGGTCAATAATTGAATAAAAATATGTTGCTGTTGTTTTTTCATCTGACTGGAAGTAGCATGTCTCTGAATAATGCAGCCATTTCATGCTAACAAAGCTGAGGAAATCCTCCAAGCTCTTTCTCGGATACGGAACAAAGCTCATTGTCAGGGTATAGAGAGGCAACTGGGATTACAATGGGGCCATCCAGTGAAACGACTTGTCAGTGTTAATCTGGGATTAGCAGGCTTTCGCGCCTCCTGGGCGCTCTAAAAGCCACCTGTTTGGACGCTCCTGCAGATGATGTTACACTCCAGAGCGTCTAATTCTTTTGTTTGCATCAAAGTTTTAGATACACGTCAGTATGACAGTCCTTTCCTGAACTAAAGGTGTGTATTTGCTGATTCTGTCCCACTCTTGCAGTATCTCATCAATGCGTGTGTGCAAAAGTGCCACCAAGAAGTTGTTAAGATTGCAGAATTTTAATTTTAATGGAGAACATGTGCCTGGTCTATGATGTCTTTTGAGTTTATTGCCTGTGTCGCCAAATCAACAACTGAAACTAATTACCATGTAACATAATTGTTCTCCCCCTTTTCCTCCTTTGTAAGATTTGATCCCACTGTGCCATCACGTCCGCTCAGCTCAACATTTTCTGAATTATGAATGCGCCAAAGCAGTAAATGAACACCAGCTGAAAAAAGTAGTAAACACGGCTGTCTGATGATTGTTCTGCACTGCGGTCGGACCCATGAGTCTTGTTATGACTTATTGAAGCTCACTTTTTGTCGGCTGCTAGCCTCAGGGCTAATGCAGTCACTCTGAAAAATGTGTGAGGGCAGCTGTCGCATCGCAAGAGGCTTCTTCTATCATGACGTTGTTGATGTCACCCTGAAATAGACTTAACCACCGATGATACTTTTGTAACCTAATCCCTTTGAAATTAACCCTCTTTGATTGCTAAATCTAATTTATGTGACATAAAGCACGGCAAACATTTGGGGGTTCTTTCATAAAAATATCCCCTTGCATAAGACAGATTTTATGAGGAATCTCTTTATAAATCAGATCCCAACAATCTATTCTTCCATGTGGAGAAGCCACTCGTGGTTCATCTTTACTCTTAAGATGATAGGATTTCCCCTTGTTTGCAGCCTTTGTTACCTACACGAAGAGGTTAAAGCACAACAGGCTTTAAACTTGTGTAACAAGCTTCCCTGTGCATCACAGTGGAGTTATGCTCGTCCCCAAGGAGGTCAGAGGTAATGAGCAGGATAATAAGGATAATGGCTTGAAGTGAGAGGACATGTGGTGGTGCGCTGCAGCATTAGCTCCTGCTGATAAAAAGCGTATTACCTCCTAAAGGTGTTTGTCAAGTGTCAGGCTGTATGTGCCATAAGCTGACACAGATCGCAGGTGAAATAAGGTAAAGAGAAAGAGAGACGATAGAGGAAGGAGAGCAGAAGGAGTCTCAGATTTACACAGAAGAGGGAGCATGAATACTGACTTAAAGTTAAAGCAAAGATTGCTTTGTTGCTTTAAATGTCATCTATGAAATTCCTTTTAGAAGCTTTGAATTTCCTAGCTTTAAGCTACCAAAGGTCACCCTCATGAATAAAGTGTCCTATGCTAAGATGTGGCATTGGTCTTCGACATTCCTGCTACAAGCTATTGGTTTGTGTGGTTTTTGGCGCCCCCAGTGGACATGTCTTTTACATGAGAGTAATTTTTGAAAGGCTTCTGGCTGCAGACCTCTACAATGGGGCCACATCAACCGTGGGGCAGGAAGTGACACTAACCCTTGTTAGGTTTTTCCTTAGTTATGGGTGTGTTAACTTCAGTTTTATCCCCCTAATCTTTACCTGTAGGATTCGGGTGCCTAACCTCAAACCTTTATCTTTTATTATACCCCCTTCCTCCTTCCCCCTCCCCCGAGCCCTAACCCTAAAGGGTTCAGGAGCCTAACCCTAATCCCCTTTGGGTTTTACTTAGTTTGTGGTGTGTCCATCCATTTTCTATACCGCTTATCCTGTTGGGGGTCGCAAGCCTATCCCAGCTGTCATTAGGCGAGAGGCACCCTGGACTGGTTGCCAGCCAACCACAGGGCTGACATAGAGAGACAGACAACCAGGTACGCTCACATTCACACCTACGGCCAATTTGTAGCCACCAGTTAACCAAAGGAGCATGTTTTTGGTGGTGGTGGTTCACTCCGCGTGCATGGGGAGAACATGCAAACTCCACACAGAAAGGCCCTCGCTGGGAAGCAAACCAGGGACCTTCTAGCTGTGAGGCAACGGCGCTTACCCCTTTGCCACCGTGCAGCCCCTAGTTCGTGGTGTCCTATCTTGTTATCCCCCTTACCCTAATGTTTTGGGTTCAGGTGCCAAGCCCTTACCCTTTTTTGTTTTCTTTAGTTTGTGGTTGGTTATGTTTCCTTTTATTGGGCGTGCAGGTCGAATGGTTTAAGGTGCGCACCATGTACAGCCCAGGTTCAAATCCTACCTTTTGCCCTTTACTGCATGTCTCTCCCCACTCTCTTCCCTGTTTCCGGGTATCCACTGACCTCCTCTCTCTAATAAAGGCCCAAAAAAAAGTTCACTTATCCACCTCCCCTTACCTTAATGTTTAGAGTTCAGGTGCCTACCCCTAACCCTCTTTGGGTTTTCTTTAGTTTGTGGTGTAATTTTTAGTTTAATGCCCCCCCCCCATACCCTAACCTTTAGGGTTCAGGTGCCTACCCCTAACCCTCTTTAGGTTTCCTAAGTTTGTGGTGTTGTGGAAAATAGCCCATTCTGGTTCCAGCTAGTGAAATATACGTATCTTCCTGCTATACGGTCAAGGTTGCTTCATTGCAGAAATCTGCAGCAAAGCCACACCATAGAGGTCTGCAGCCAGATCAGATTTTTTTTTTTAATTCTACCCCACTCAGCAGTTTTAAGCAGTCATAATTAGATAATGGAAACAGTAAATCTTCTTGCTGATGGTTTTCTTTGCTTTTGCAGGTCATTTACAGGCATTTATATGAGGTTCTGTTTGGTTCATAACCAGTTAAAAACTCCTCTCAGGAGCTTTATCTGGGGCAGAAAACAGTGGTCATTATCAGTTAGGACGTTTTCACAGTTGGCCCTATTGTTTCGTACTGTGCTCGAGCATGATTGTGACCTCTCTCTTCTCCCCTGCTGGTTTGCTTTTATATTAGTAGCATCATTCCAAGGGCATGACATCAATTATAACACAAAAATTACAAAACAGATTCCAAAATACCCATGGTGCCCATGATTTACTTACCAATAAACTATAAACCTGAAGAAACAGTCCAAATTTGCCATCAAAGCATGAAACCAGAAACATTTCTCTCATGATCTTTTGCTGCTGCTTCATGGTGAGTAATTCTATCACAGATTTTGATTGAGTTAAAAAAAAATTTGAAATTTTTTGTTTTTATTTTGTTTTCTTGTTTTTATTTTATTTAATTTTTCAATAATTTTGTTTTTTCTTTTAATGCTTTTATTTGTGTTCAATATAATCTATTTTTTTATTTTTTAAATCATTAAAATAAGAGATTTATTCATTGAATTCTTATTATCTTAATTTAAATTTTCTTTTTCTTTTGAATGTGAAAGTTAAAATTTCTTTATTAACCTCTGATTTTTTTCTTTTTTATTTCATTTTCTTGTTTTTTATTTTATGTAATTTTTCACTAATTTTGTATTTTTAATGTCTTTATTTGTTGTCAATATTATTTATCTTTTAAGTTTTTTTAAATTATTAGAATAAGAGATTTATTTATCAAATTTATCTTCTTTTATTATTTTTAATCTTATTTTTAATTTTCTTTTTCTTTTGAATTGAACAGACCTGCAGAGGCTGAACTGTCCTGGACTACAGAGGTCATTTTACATTTGGCTAAAGTAGAAAAATATTTTTGATAGCTGCTTACATTAAATTATTTCAGGGTTGTAACCCTGCCAAAGTAGAAATATAACTTAATTCACTCTGTTTTTGTATCTTTTCCATGCTGTATTAAATCTAAATGCTAACGGGCATCATTCTTGGCAACGCTTCCTGGACAATGTGGTCCATTAAGGATTAAGACACCAAATATTCTCACTGACCAGGTCTTCTAAGTAGCCCAGGTGAGAGGTAGCAGACAAACAGTCCTTTTGAGCCCCCGAGTGTTGACTTTGGTCTTCAATGGTTTCTTCAATGGTTTACTCTGTATCGTTGCCATGAAGCAGATAAATGTATATGTGTACTGTATTTGTGTTAGGACGGGGTGTGTTCGCATGCCAGGAAAAATAACAAGCACAAGGGAGGGTGTTGGTCAATAAGGCCACTTCTGGATTTCTCGGGGTCTGCGGTTTTGGTCCAGGTCCCTGAACACAGAGACCCTGCATAGTGCCGTGTGTTTATGTCCACTGTACAAGCCATGCATTCATTATTTCCTGAGCGCTCCATCATCGCTTTGATTGAGCCTTTCCATCAGCGGGGCTAATGGAGACATCCAGCCTCCTGTTTGCTCCAGGTGTCCCTCTGATGAAAGACAAAATCCTTGGACTGCATGGCGTATGATTATTAAAATACCCTGGAGGAACTGGACACTGATAATTTACCTTTGTGGAGCAGCCAAGGTTTATGTTTGAAGATGTTAATAGAGGAATTAAATATGTTTTCAACTCAAACTCACCCAAAATAACCACCTGCCTTTATCAAGAAGCTGCTGAACAGTTCAGTCAGCCTTAAAACCAATGATAGTGGTATTTCCTTAATGGTTTGTGTGATTAAATATCATTTAAGTTTGGCAATTATTTGCTAGTGAGCAATAATGGGACACTTTATACAAAACAGATTTCATGATCTAAATTTCAAAAATGAGCACTCTGTCTAGGCACTCTGCTGTAAAGTCCAGACCATGGTTGTCCTTCTGGATCTTTGTCCCATCTTCACACAGGATCTCTGGAGCTCAGCCAGAGTTGCCATCAGGTTCTTGGCCACCTCTCTTGGCCCTTCTCCAGGGGTGTAGCTAGGGATTTTGGTCCCTCAGAAAGAATATTATAACAGGGCCCCCCTTAACAAGCTAGCCAAGCATCAAATGTTTATTTAACAAGTACCTGCACATTTTAATGTATTGTAATTTCCCAATTTATGAGCAATATTTTTACTATGATTAAATCAAATTTACTAGCATTATTTTGCAGTGCTGGACTACACCATTTGCACATTTTTAAGGGAGGAGCCGGGCCCCCCAGTGTTGTATTTTACTCTATTTGATACAATTTTCAGGCTGTTGAGCGACGCATTTAGTCACTTTTGATTCAATAATTACGCTTATTACTATGAAAAAATTAAATAAAAACACATTTTTCATTGCAGGTTTCTCAAGGGCCCCTCCCTACTGTGGGCCCAGATAATCAGTACCCTATTTCCCCCCTGTGCTACGCCCATGCCCTTCTCTTTGAAAAGGCCTGGTTGTGCCAAACTTCTTACCGCTTGAGAATTCTGGAGGCCACTGCGCTCTTGTGAACTATCAGTGCAGCAGAAATGTTTTTGTAGCCTTCCACAGATTTGTGCCTGTCAACAACCCTGTCTCTGAGCTCTGCAGCTCCTTTGACCTCATGGCTTGGCTTTAGCTCTGATATGCATTGTCAGCTGTGAGGCCTTCTATAAAGATGTGTGTGCCTTACTCTAATCAAGGTGTAGAAACATCTCAGCAACAATCATTAGAATTGGGAGGAACCAGCGCTAAATTTCAAGTGTGGCTGCAAAAGGTCTGAATACTTATGTCAGTGTGATACTTCTGTTATGTAATCCTTTTTCTCATTTGAGGAGTATTGAATGGATTATTTGCAGTATCAGGTTTCCTATGACCTCATTAATGTACTGAAATGAAAAAGGTAGATGCAAATACTCTAGCAAACAATTAACCAGTTTTTGGATCATCCTTCATTGAAGTGCAAAGTTTTTGTACCACTGACCCACACTGACTAACAATCTGCTTTTATGGTGATTTTTAAACACCATGGTCTGTAGCAGTCGTTGACCCTGCTCTGTGGTTTCGTGTGGTCTTCCACTTCATGGCTGCTGTTCCTAAACTCTTCTGCAGTTGACTGTGGACTATCCACCAGGGATGAAACTTCACAAACAATCTTATTGCAATGGTGGTCCATCACTGAGCTCTTCAGAACGACCCATGAAGCATCACAAATGTTTGTAAATGGAGCCTGCATGGCTAGGTGTTGGATATTATACACCTGTGGCAACAGGCTTGACTGAAACACCTGAATTCAATAATAACAGCTGTGGCCAAATACTTTTGTCCATATAATGTATGTTTTTTTGCGCTGTTTGAATGCATTTTGGTCCTTTGATTTAAAAAGCAGCTCTTTACATCCATTTATGTTAACAGCTTCAGTAACTACTGATGATGTGTCAGGAACTTGAACGTCATCCCATTTCTTTATTTTTTATTTTATCTAAATGCATTTTATTTTTCTTTGTGATTAGTGGGGTTGCTGAGTAAGCATCCACACTATTGATATTTGTGTCAGCCATTTTATTTATTATTATTCTTCCGTGCCGGCTATCTCCTTCATACTTTGTCGTATCGACACCGTTTGAACTTTAAAAAACTCAGTTTATTTATCTTTCGACTGCTATATCTTTTCTCATTTCTAACTTTTATTATCTTTAAAATATTTAATTTTGTTTAACAATGTTAAAAAAATTCACAAATCTGCACTTCCTTCAACTCCTCATAACTTTGTCATTCCTTGGGCTATTTTCACTATTCTATCATACTCGTCAGCTTCTTGTACTCTTTTCAGCTATTTATAATACTTTTTCTACTATTTATACGTTTTTAACTATTTTGCTTTTTCTGAAACTAAAATAACATTATTTCAGATGGGCCAGCTCTTTAAATCCACTAAAAAAACTTTTTGTTTACTAAATTCTATATTTTGAGCAACGATTTCACATTCTTCACAGATCAGACATTGCACTCTTCAGCTTCTATGCTATTTTCAGCTATTTTTCCACTATTTTGAGCTATTTTCATGGTATTTTCAGCTATTTCAATGCTTTTTCAGCCATTAAATGCCATTTTCAGCTATTTTAAGGCTACTTTCAGCTATTCTTAAGCTATTTCCAGCTATTTTAGGCTACTTTCAGCTATCTTTAGGCTATTTTCAGCTTTTTTAGGCTATTTTTAGCTGTTTTTAGGCTATTTTCAGCTTCTTCAGGCTACTTTCAGCTATTTTCAGGCTATTTTCAGCTTTTTTAGGCTACTTTTGGCTATTTTTATCCTTTTTCTAGCTATAGAATGACTTTTTCATCTACCTTTATGCCATTTTATGCTATTTTTATGCTATTTTCAGCTATTTTTGTGCTTTTTGGCTATTTTCAGCAGTTCTTCCACAATTCGGCTCTCAGCATCCCCACGCAATTTCAGCTGAAATTGCAATTTTGATCTAGTTATTATTATTATTGTTATTATTATTTTTTGTTTGTTTTTTACCAATTTTAGTTCTTTAGGTTCAATTTGCTGCAGTTATTTTTAGGAAGAAGTATGCATCGTTAAATGTACGTGTAAAAACTATATGCAGGGAGATTTCACCTTCGCCCTTGTAACAGAATTACGAGGGGCAATGGCCTGGGGCAGTTGAGAACGAGGGGTAGAGGTAGGGGTAAAGACTCAGCCTGACAGTCGTTTGTCACAGAAATCACTAAATAGGACTGTATCCAAAATATTTTTCTGCATGAAACATTCCAAGATTGACTGCTACGATATATTTTTGTCTCACTTTAGAATGAACTCAGTAAGAGGTGGTCCATATTTCCTCTGTCTCCTACCTGAGCGTTGCCTCTGCCCATCACTTCTGCGTGCCTTGTGGTTGTAAATACTTTCCACAGAGGTAAATACAATAGAGCTCTCCAGTGTAACATACTGATGGTCACACAATGACTGCTGTTTACCTGGGAATCTTGCAAGGATTTGGACATGACAGCTGATTGATGAGCACTTGGTTCTGACCCGCGGATCTCGCACAGCATCCGCCTTGTGCTTACCTCCCTTCATTGTTTCCCTTAAGTCAAGAAAAGGTCAGAAAAACCTGCAGTCGCATGCAATAAAGTGTGTCGTCTTTGAAACGGAGCAGCTACTCTTTGGCTCTGCCGGCTACAGAGCAACAGAGCCGACTCTTACAGTCAAATCCATGCTAATGGGCTGGAATTCCAGCAAACAAAACTGCTTTTCTTGCTATGAAGGCAGTGACGGAATGGGCTGGTTTGGGGGTAACTGCCGTTGCTATTTAACGTTTCTATTTTGGGCAAAAGAGCGCGGACGAGGGATTCTCTGGGAGAAAACAGGGCAGCGTGTGTGTGCGCTCACATTCCATATGTCTGACCTATGACAGTGCCCTCTGTTTGCAGCGCTCAGCGATGATCTAATGAGAGTCCAGACAGACCCAAGATTTAGGAGCAGGAAGAGCTGCTCCCATTCATGGCAAATTCTCTTTCAGGTTTTTTTTCTTCTTCATTTATTTATCCAAGGAAACAAACTGAACACACAAGCTGTTTTTAGAAACGCCCTGCTGCACATTCACACCTGGGAGTTGCCCGATACAACCACAAACTCTCACTGATGGCTACCGAACAACTCCCCTGCAGCAATTAGCCTTGAACAAAGCAGGCATTTGGTTGGCAGGGGTCTAATGATAGACAGCTTTAAGATGCATGATGGGAAGTGTTGGACACAAGGGTTGTTTTAAAGCTTGACTCATGTAAGAGGCGAAGGCTGCATTCACACTAAAGGCCAAAGTGACCTGGTTTTGAGTTCGTTGCTCCTTTATGACTCAGATCTGATTTGATTTTATAAAAGAATCTGGTCTACTCAAATCAAGTTCAAATCTTTTGAATCCCATCACTTTATGGAAGTCCTTACAGTTCTCCAGTGCCCCATTTAAAGCTAAAAAACGTCACTCACAACGACTTGAGATCCATTTTTGTAGAACTTGCTGCCATGTTTATTGTTATGATGTATAATGTGTTATGTCAGTGTGTCTCAGAGTGGGCTTCGGTCCCCTGGTAGGCCCCAGAGGTGCATGTGGGCCGTGACGGGTCATATTTAGTAAATTAAAACCATAAACAGAAATCTTACATTTGAAGTCATGCCTTTAAGTTTATAAGATACTTAACATTTTATTCTGAAGTCTCAGAGATAATAAAACAGCCAGATTACAAAGCTACGTGTCACCTATCTTACCTGCTGTATAGAACCAGTGTCACAGTTTAACTGGTGTTGGATTAACTGGTGACACTTGACTAATCAGTGCCTCCATTGCTTGCCATGCTTTTTTCATCCTTGGTGACGGCGGTGTTTCCCAGTGCACTGACTGCAGTTTTGTTGCTGGATAAAATGTTTCACTACATTGCATGAAAATTTCCTTCAGTTTGTTCCAAAATGTCTCCACAAACTTGCTCACGTTTTTCCTTTTCATGAGGAGTCAGAAGTTTTGGTGCAACTTTGACACGCTTTTGCCATGTTGAAATTTTCATGCAAAATTAGTTGAACTGTCCCTTCATCAATAGAGACGGTTCTGCCATCATTCTGATGCGCATGGATGTGCATGGGCGCCACATCTCTCTGCTTCCACAGAAACTTTTGGGCTTTTCAAACACACAAACACGTGAGATACACCTCAATTAATGTATGAGAAGATTCAGTTTCAGTTTTGTTCAATTTCACCAAAACTTCAAGTTGCTCAACTTTAAAGCGAATCATTTTCAGACTCCTTAGCAAAACTATGTGCACTATATACCCAACCTTTACTATATAACACTGGGTTTGACTGTGAACCATGTGGTTTTATCCTCATAAGAGCCATCTAAATGTCTATTAGCCATATCTTGTACTTGCTTGAACACATTTTATTATCTAATGATAATTTACAACTCCTGAGTGCTGTGGTTCTCAACGTGGGGGTCGGGATGCACTTCGGGGGGGGGGTCACCAGATGCCTTAAAAAAACGGAAGAACATATTTGAAATGATTTTTCCCACCAAATTTAGCCACTTTTTAGTATTTTGCATGATTTGGATCTATTTTAGCCTCTTTTTCTGCCCACTTTTACCACTTACATCAGTTTTAAAATTTTATTTTCTACTCTTAACCCATTTTTGTTAATTTCAAACCCTTCCCACCTCTTTTTTCTGAATGTTTTTTTATCACTTCTAAACCAATTCTTACCACTTTCCACCCATTAGTGCCTCTATTGACTTATTATTGCCACTATTAACCCCTTTTTCCACACATTTTACACACGTTTGTCCATTCTAACCACGTTTCACTATTTTTTTGCACATTGCCAGTTTAACCCTTTTCTGCCAATTTTTGTCTATTTTTTGCCTCAATTAACCCATTTTGCCAGTAAAATCCATTTTCTTCCACTTTTTAATCGCCTTTTCCACTTTTTGTGCCTTTTTTTGGCCACTTCAACCTATTTTTGCCCCTTATAGCTCAAAAATGTTCATCATGTCTTCTTATTGATACAGGAGTTCTTTTGGTCAGACATAAGGTGAAAATAAAGATGTTAGTTTTTACCATGACAGTTTCGGCGAGCAGCTCTCGCCTTGTTCAGAAGCGTCTCACTGACGGCGTGTGACGTGTCAGCCGGCAGATTTTGACAGCCGGCAAACGCGGCATGCCGAGCTGCGCTGCCGGATCCGCCGGGCCAGCCACATCCACGCCGTAATGGCATGTCATGATGGGCCCAAACGAACGGGCCAAGATCGGAGTCATCGGAGTCCAGGAAAACAAACACAAACGTTGGATTAAGGAGGCTATGGAGATTAGGAGACGTGCTGAGAGGGTCTTAAACAGGGACGAAGGGGGCTTCATGCTTTCCCACACCTGGGACACTCTACTCCAGAAGAAATAGGACGGCGGGGGCCGCGGTGCGCTTGGTGGAGCGGTTGGGTTTGTTTGGGCCCGTCATGACATGCCATTACGGCGTGGGCGTGGCTGGCCCGGCGGATCCGGCAGCGCCGCTGAGCGTGCCGCGTTTGCCGGCTGTCAAAATCTGCCAGCTGACACGTCACACGCCGTCAGTGAGACGCTTCTGAAGAAGTGGAGAGCTGCTCGCCAAAACTGTCAGGGTAAAAACTAACATCTTTATTTTCACCTTATGTCCGAACAAAAGAACTCAAAACTCCTGTAGTTTTGCCCCTTTTGCTCTTTTTTTGCCACTTCTATCCCATTTCTGCTTCATCTAAAATCTTGTTTCACCTTTTCCTCCACTTTTTCTGACATTTAACTCTTTTTAATTCTGTTTTTAGAAATGGGAAGATGCTGTGGCCTGTGCGTCTAAGTAATATTTGTTGTTTTGCTTCCATCTTCACATTTGTTCTATTTGACTCTGTCAGTGTATCACATCAGGAGATGAGGGTATTTTGGCTTTGGTTAGTACATCTGAAGAAGACAGACATGCCGTCCATGTGAGGTAAACTAGCTATTTTTAAGGCTTGTCTGACTATTTATAGGCGACGTGAGCGTTGGACTGTACCCTCAGTGTGGATAGAAATGACATAACTACAGGGTTGTTTTGAACCAGAGTGATCTCTTGAGTTCCTTGCTCTGGGGCACATTGTTGCAGTCGTTGTTGGATGCTGTGGCAATGATCCCACCAACAGGGCCGTGTCTGTTTGAACCTCCAGCTCTCTCTCCCGGTATTTTTTTTTTTTTTTTTGGCGAAACGCTCCAACAGACAAACAATTCTGAGGAAAGTCCTTCATTTTCTTTCTCCTCTTGTCTTTTTTCCCTCTCTCTCCTCTCATTCTCCGTCTCTCTTTCTCTTTGGTATTTCCCACTTCCTCAGTTCTATCCAGCTGGGACGGCTGGAGATTTTACACCCAATTGGTCGAGTCGAAGGCCTTTGTCGGAGCCCTTCTCTCGCTCCACAAGTGGCAGAAGGGACCTGGGTTGTGAATGGCGCTTTGTGTACTGTTTTTCTAAGAGGGGGCCCTCTCTCTCCCGCTCTCATCTGTCACAGGTCCCTCTCCGTCCACGCTCCACAATGCCTGATTGTTTCTGCCAAGTCGCCAGGTTCCAGGCCAGATCTGAACAACGCTTTCCTGCCAAATTCCGACCCCTTTTTTTTGTTTTTCTTCCTCTCACAAAGGGATTCTAAGTTACTGTCCACGATTAAGAAGAGGACTTAGCTAGCTGACGGCAGCAACGGTTTGTTTGTTGAATGTGTCTCTGAGCTAAGAAATGACGTAGACAACAAAGGAGGAAAGGGAATATTACCCAAAATGCTCACAGAGAACAGTAAGTAATGCGATTATCGATTACACCATGTTACAGCATGTACCCGTCTTATTCAGCCCTGCTGCTGCTGGGATGATCTTCCCAACCTGACTTCATGCTTGTAAAAACTGTAAAAGCATGAAAAATTAAAACTCTCCACTTAACAGTGCATGCTTTGTTTGGTTTAGGCAAGCGATGGATCTCTGCAGTGTCATTTTCCAAGAAATGTCTGAGGACAGAGGAGCTGTTTTCAGGGAAAGGTTGATGTTGTTCTGCATGTGGAACAACAGAAAAGCCTCTCTGAGGGCCTCCAGGCCTTGTTTGTAAAAATGCATTCACTTTCTGGTTATCAGTGTAGCATCATGAACATTTTTACTGCTTAATGACATCGACTCCTTGTCGTCAAAGTCGGTTTTTGTCTATAGGGAGGTTCTGCGCATAAGAAAAACACCTTTTTCCTGTTTGTTTTATCGATCCAAAGTGACCCATCATGTAACTAGAAGTCTTTCTGAGAGGGAAAAACTCACAGTGATGATGTTTTTCTGCTAAAGTTTGGATGTCTGCTCCTAGAGATGGCTGACATCCCAAAGAACAGCTCCGCGTCTGTTTTTCTTCATGTCATGACAGTAGCAGCTGGGCGGAAGTTCCTCCTCCATTATCATTCTACCTGATGTTTAGTCTTTCATTCTAAAACTCGCTGAAAAAAGTCATTTTGTAACGTTAAATTCCCCCGATCATCCACAGGCAGAAACAAAAATCTGTTCTGGATTTGGTAACCACAGAAGTGGTGAACATTTGCTGACTAAGGTAACAGCGAGTACCTCAACAAATCAAGAGTGGCTGTTGTTAGTTTAGTTTCACACCGTGTAACATGCACTGGGCTGTAAGTTTCCCTTGGTTTTGTCTTTTTGTACGAGCCGGGCCATGACTAACTGTGCTCTCAGCAAGCTCTATCAGTTTGAAGCTGTGGTGGCTGGTGCATTTTTCTTCAGAGGGGCTAAAACAAAAGTCCTAATTTTAAATTTAAAGCATAAATACAGATGTCACTACACTCAGAGCTGAATAAAGTAATAGACCGTTTTTTAACATCTGCATTTGTTTGGTTTGGGATAAAATTAAACATAAAGATGGCTTTAATGGGGGCCAAAGTTAACCCCTAAGCAGACTCTTCTGTGAGGCCCTCATGGCAGTCATGGCAGAGTGTCAGCTCATAATGTGTGACTGAATCTCTCATGATCATTGTGCATGATTTATGTGCTCACACTGTACAGTGCAATAGTGGTGCACAACCTGCGTGCTCACAGTGTTTGAGTGAAGTCGGGACAGACTGACAGAAATCTGAGGAGTTACTTTAAAAAAGTCTCACACACTGAGGTTGAAACCATATCCAGTCATGTCCTTACTCTCCCTCCCATTATCTCTCTATCCCACACGGGTCGTTAGTGAACGAGCCGTTTCAAAGAACCGGCTCTTTCACCTGAACGATAAGAGCTGTTTTATATCATTGTTACTATTACCACTTTTATCTTTATATAGATTGTGTGTGTCTGTGTCTTATTTGATTGATTAGCTGTCCTCTACCACAGGCACACCATGCATTAAGGACTAGTGTTTGATGATGGAGCGTAAATGTTTTATTTCAGGTGAGTCATAGAGCCCAGCCAATGAGCAGATTTCATCTGACCCGCAAGGTATTTTTGGGAGACAGTACATTTTGAAAAATAATTACATGATATTTTCATCAATTAAAAAAAAATGAGCATAGTTGGAGTAAAATACCTGCCAAAAATCAATCATATGATATTGTTAAAATTGGCAGGTCAAATGAAGCCAGCCTGGTACATGAATGAAGAGCTGTCTGGGAGCTGAAGGAGCCGGCTCTTTTTGCTAAGTAGAACCAAATGATCCAGATCACTGAAAAGAGCCAGACTTCCTATCACTATCCCACACACACTAAAAGCTGCAGGTTTGCAGGTATGAATGCTTCTTGCTTGTTATTATATTATAGCGGGGTTGAAGGGGGCATTAGAAAGTCATAACTGCTGTCGTCATGATGATTTAAGATGCTGTCTGACAGTTTCCGCAGGAAAAACTACCCCAAAGTTGAGGATTCTGCCCGTAGCTCTGCTCTCACTGTGGGACTAAAATACTGGACTAAATTCACACGGTGTACACCCGGCTTTACAACCTCATGTACTCGACATGTCCTCTTACAAAATCAGAGGTCATTTTGATAAATACAAAGCCTGTTCAATTTTGCAACTTGCAAAACCGTTGGGACGCTGTGTAAATGATTTGTGTTCTTTTCATATCTTATTCACAATAGAACATCAACAACGTACCAGATGTTTAAACTGAGACATTTTACCAGTTCATGAAAATATGAGCTCATATTTAATTTCCTTGCAGCAACACATCCCAAAAAAGTTGAGACAGGGCAATAAAAGTCTGGAAATCAAGTTGCACTAATGAAAAACAGCTTCAGCTTTTTAAGATTAATTGGCTTCAGGTCAAGGAGCGTTTTCGAAAGGCTGAGGTTCAAAAATGTTCCAATAACTGCATCCAAAACCTCTGGAATAATTTTAGAAATAAATGTTGCTCAATATAAAATTCTGAAAACTTTGAATCTCCAGCCATCTACAGTGCATACACGGTAAATTTACCAGAGAAAATTTTACTCAATCTGATTCAAATTTTACCCTTAAAAATCAAACATTTGGTCCTAGTCTATTTGGAGTCATATTTACTGTGCTTGTTTTCAGAGTTTTCTTTACTCTGAAAAGTGTTTTTATTGAGGACCAACTGGAGTTAGACTAGACAAAAAAAAAACTGTGAAAAATCACAAGATTTAAAGTTTAAAGCGGAGCCAGGTTATCTGACTAGAAGCTGTAGTCCACAGGTGTCTGAAGGTTCATCACCAGGTGTGTAGGTCCTGATTGCCGGTGATTATCTGCAGCTGGGACTCCTAACGAGCTGCAGCCGTGACCGTCCATGAGTGATGGCAGCTGGGTTAAAACGTGAGTTTTTACTCCAACTCTGGCAGTGGCTGCTAATAAATACACTCCAAAAAGAGTAAATTTGACTATTTTTGAGTAAAATAATTGTTAATATGGAAAAACTACTCCCAGATTTTCCTATGTAGTATCATCAAAAGAGTCAAAAATTCTTTAGAAGTCTATGTGTGCAAGGGACAAGGCTGATGGTCAATATTTGTTACTGCACTACATTAAAATATACATGGAAATCATCGCATGGGCTCCAGAAATCACTGTCTATCAAAGCAGGGTTTTTTTTTTTTTTTTTTACCTTTTTTTTTTTACCCCAACTTTTATGGAATTGGGGTTGTGATTTTTCTGAGTAATGAGTAATCTTATTTAGATTTTATATGAATCAGTAGAGAGTTTTTGTATTATTTTTTGTAATTAAATGAAAGGCTTCAGAGTGTGGCTAACTGTAGCTGGCCAGTGGCTACTGTGTTAGTGATGTTAATCATCACTGTTATCCAAAGATGGCCTCTTCTTTCTACTGACACAAACAAACTTTTTGTGTTACTCAGATACCAAACCTGAGGCTCAAAGCGGTCCTAACCTTTTGCTGACCTGAAGACGTCCACACTGAGTCTTTATTCCAAGTTTGTGATTGAAAACAAACCCTCAGCAGTCATCCCAAACCGTGCACTTCCAACCAATTACAAAAGGCCTTGTGGCAGCTTCACCATGATGAAACCATATCAGTGACAACGAGTTATGAGGCTGGGCATTCCTGGCCATATGAGACACCAGTTCCAAGAAACTACGTCTAAAGCTCCCCCATAAACACAGCACCAGCAATATTGTCAGCTAAATATAGACTCTCCTCGCTGTCTCCCTCCCTGTTCCCCTCTCATCGCTCCAGTGTGGGCTACACCAGCTCATTATGGATTCGTTATTTGCTGTTTGTCACTTGTCGGGGCTTTTATTATCTCATGCGCTCGTACTCTTGTGTCAAACAACAAAAGTCTGGAGATTTAGACCTGAAACCGTAAGCTTTTGCCGTCTTTATCAGATTACTCATGCTAAGCTTATCAAGTTTACATTTCTGCAAAGACATACCTGGACTTAGATTTAGGAGGAAATGAGTGCCTCCACCAGTATACTTGTAGCATGTGTCTAACATGAGCTTTTCTCTATAACAAAAAAAAAAAAAACATAAAAAACAAAAAAAAAAAAAAAAAAAAAAAACTGGACGGAACTAAAATGAAAAATGAAGTTGCTGAAACATGTTAATAAAATAGGTCAAAAGATCAGTTAAAGTATAAAAGGATGATCAAAAGGCTATAAAATCTAAAATAGACAGATTGGTTACTTCAGGATGTGAGACATGGACCAACATATGGTGAAATAAACTGTTAGGTGCAGATTTTTTTCCTACAACAAAGTAGTAATTTCAGTTATTAGAAATTTAAGATAAAATTTCCAGAATGTCCATTAAAGTTAAGGTAATTTGCTTGAATTGTTAGTGAAGTTTGCTATAAACTATCATAGATATATTAGGGAAATGCAATGGTATTTTTTGGCAGTTTGATATTAATTTTTGGGGGGACATTTGCATTAAATTTTAAGTATTTATTTAGATTTTCTTTTTTTTTAATTTGGGTGAATTTGATTGGAAATTTTTCGGAAAGTGAGAGGGGTTCCTTCACATTTTCCGGCATTTATATGGGCATTTAAAGAAATGTATTTCGCAGATTTTTGGGAACTTTATATGAAATTTTGAGTGGGGATTCACTTGAAATCTGGAATTAACATTTTTTAATAGAATGAACTTTATGTGAAATTTATTCATCCATCCGTCTCAGTCTATTCTTCTCTCACTCAGGAACAAGACCCTGAGATACTTGGACTCCTTCTTGAGGGGAAAAAGACGCTCTCCTCATTGTTTTGGGGTATAGGACCATGGTCTTGGACTTAGAGGTGCCAACAGAACCACATCGTCTGCAAACAGCAGACAAATTCTGAGCTCCCCAAACTAGAAGCCCTCCTCTTCTTTTTTTTTTTTTTTTTTTTTTTTTTTTTTTTTTTAAACCTTCATGATAAAGTCCCTCTGAAACATTGGGGGAATATTTTTAATAATTTGGGGATTTTTTAAGTGAGATATTCAAAACAAAACAGGTTAAGAATTTCACTTTTTTGGTAATTTCTTTCAAATTTTAGGAAAGAGGAATTTGGAAAATATCCAAGAAAATTTAGAACTTTTAATGGAAAAAAGTTCTAAAACCTACCCAGTGCTTGATTTTCTGCAAAACATGATCATCAGTTTTTGATAAAAACCACTTCCTGTCAAAGACCTGGCTGAGCTTTTAAACTTACTGGGCTCTTCTAATCCTGAATAAGTGGGAGAAACTAAAAATGCATTTCAAACAAAAGCTCATAAATGTTAGACTTTTTTCCTGACTTTAGCAGAACTACAAGCAACGTCTGCATTCTTGCTTATATAGAAAAATAAATACGCTTGTGTAAAAAACAGCCTGAGTGGAATAAAACCTGCTAAATTGTTGCTGTAAGAAGCTAGAGTGAACAATAAAGTTTAATAGATTATTTTAAAAATGAAAAATAAAGTGATTAAAATGAGTTAAATGAACAGATTAGTTGCAAAAGGTTGTCAAAATAACTGAGGTTTTATCTAAAATACTAATGTGAACAGCTGTGATGTGTTCAAAATAAACAGAAAAGTAATTTTAAACGCTCTAAAATGAACTTTTATGTTTGTTGAAATGAACAAAAAATAATCAGACTTTCCTAAATCCAAACTGGTTTCTGTTTTAATGATTTCCACTAGAGGAAGATAAAAAAAATAAGGCTTTCAGTGTAAATAAAAAAGAAATACTTGTGATAAAGAAGCTAAAAACAACAGTAGAGTTGATTAGAGGTGTTAGAATCTCAAAATAAATGTTTTTACTTTACTAAAATCAACAGTTAAGTTTTAAAATGATGTCAAAATAGACAAAACAGTAACTGAAATTCATGACTATATTTTGACTTTACCACTCTGTTCTCATTAGTACAAACAAAAAAGCTGGGACACTGTGTAAAATGTGACTAGAGAAAGACTACTGGGATTTGCAAATCCTGCTCAGAATATAGTCAGTTTATGACAACACAAGGACAAAATATTTAATGTTCAAACTGAAGTTTATTTTTTATAATATTCACACATTCTACATTTGATGACTGCAACATGTTCCAGAAAAGTTGGGATGTTTACCACTGTGTTACACTACCATTTCTTCTTTCTGCCAAAGTCTGAGGACTGAAGACCCTTACTGCTGAAGTCATCAAAGTGGAATTCTTTTCCTTTTTTGCAGGGTTGCAGTGCAGGGTTTCCAGTATCATATGTTGCTGCTCATAATGCAGCATACAGTCAAGCTGGGTTTCCACCAGGTGGTCCGGTATGATTGAGTACGGTGTGGTACAGTAAACCCTGAAATAGTCCTCCTTGTACAATTCCCTCTGTACCTCCTCATCACCAAAACTGGCCCAGAAGGTCTGCACCTCTTAGGTTGTCCATGGGGTGGTACTAGGCAGGGAGGAGGTATGCCACAAGTGCCTGGTCGTGCTGTGCATTTCACAAGGGCCCGGAAACCGCCAGCAGTCTCCAACGTATCGCCAGGAGTGAAAAGGCCCAGACAAAAGAGATGCTGTTGAGCTTGACCTTGGCTGCCATCCCTCTCCTCCAGCCCTGGGTTGGTGCCCTTCATGCTCTAAAGTCATGCACATAACTGTTCTCACTGACATTGTTGATTAAAATTATTGCCCTGATAATATTTGTCTGTAAAAATCCACAGAATAATTAAACATGTGGGTATGTGTTTATTACTACTGTGACACAGGAAGTGATGATTCTTTTGACCAATCAGCAGCGCAGTGCGTCTTTTGTGTGTAGCTCCACCGTTTAGGGATGGACAGGTAAGCTTGCCAAAAAATAGGACAGTACGGGACGGCTATTGGGGACCCTTCTCGCAAATAAATGTGCGCCATGCTGTCGCAAATGGACTGCTCGGTGGCAATGAGTCAAGTACTCTCACTTGTAGTGAAGCCATGCTGTTGTAGCTTGTGCTGAATGTGGCTTGGTATTGTCTCTCTGAAATTAGTAAGGACATCCCTGAAAAAGATACCCTCTATGTCAGTATTAATGGTGCCTTCACAGATATGCAAGTTACCCAAAACCATCACAGATGCTGACTTTTGAATCTGACATCTTGGTGTTAAAGACAAGACTTAAAAATGTTGCTTAAAGAAGCTAAAATGAACAATTCAGTTATTTAAAGATGTTGAAATAATAATAATACAAAGATTTAAACAAACAGGTGAGTGGCAGGATAATTTCTAAATGGCAACTAAAAATCAAAACACTAAAATTGATTCCCAGTTTGATGTCTTGAGAAATCTCAGGGGTGAGGTTTTTTTCTTTTGTCTGGAGATAAAATTTCAATATCTATTTATAAATATTGATAAAAAAGAACAATCGACACCCATGGATCAGTGGTTCTCAACCTTGGGGTCAGGACCCCCTTGGGGGTTGCGAGACACTGAGAGGGGGTCTCCAGATCCCTTAATAAAACTAAGAATAGTTTTTTTAATTACACTGTTGCCACTTTCCACCAATTCACCAAATGTTAATCCTTTTTCATCACTTTTTAACACCAATTTAGTCAATTTTAAGACATTTTGCCACTTAAAACCATTGTTTGCCTATTTTAGGCCATTTCAAGCACTTTTTTTCTGCCTGTTTTGCCACTTCTAAACCAATTCTTGCCACTTTCCCTTTTGTTGCCTCTGTTGACCCATTATTGCTTCTATCAATCACTTTTTACAACCGTTTTTGCCCATTTTAACCACAGTTAAACCATTTTTGCCAGTTTATTTAAAATTTTTATCCCATTACACCTAATTTCCACCAATTTTTTGCACTTAAAAGCCATTTCGGCCACTTTTTAATCCCATCTTACCACTTTCTGTTCCCATTTTTGCCACTATAACCCAAACATATTGTTTAGAAATCTAATTTCACCGCATTTTCCATCATTTTTTGCCATTACTGACCAATTTTAGCAATTTTTACACCATTTTAGTTATGCTTTAAACATAAGTTATTTTCAAATAAAGAAGGCGAATTCCTACACAAATGAAAAAATAAAGATATTTGGTTTTTTGACAAGAGTGGTCATTATTCAGGTATATATATAATATATGGTTCTCACAGTCTAACTTCACAATGGACCATAGTTTTGCTGACCTCCATGGACCCCCAGTTTGGCTTAGTCCCAGAAAGCTCTCCCATTTCCCCCCCTTATGGACAGCCTTGTCTGCACATGACCATTCTTAATTGTGCATGTCCGTGATCAACCACCTCCAGGTACAGTGGGGGTCTCTGGCACCTTTATTTTGGGGGTCAAAGCCAAAATGAGAACCACTGCTGTAGATAACAATAAAAATGAGAGCAGAAAGTGTCTTGAATTACTTTCAATGATTTCTCAAACCACTCGCACATTTTTACATGGACACAACTAGTGTGAAGTAAAACAGATTGCTACTTGTGCATTTGCGCTCGGTAAATCACAGCGGGCTGTCCATCTTTGAAATATGCAGCCTCGTGGGTGCCCTTAAACATAAATCTGGCCCTCAGTTAAATGTCTGAAGAGGAAGAGGGAGGCCACAGAGTCCATGAGTGCGGAGGCAGAAAAAGGGGTCAGAAAATATAATTTACTGGATGAGTTGATAAGGAGTGAGATAACAAAGTGTCACTAGGAGATAAAGTAGGGCAAAGATGAAAAAGCTGAAAAAGGTATGCATGGATGTGTGATGGTGATCTACAACTCTTGGCCTAACCTTTTTTTGCATCTGCATGTTGAGTAAATGTGAGTTGTAACGTGGCTTATGAAAGAGCTCATTTCCATGTGGGTTTGAATGCTGTAAAGTGACTCTGAGGGTCATGATGTTCTGTGCATACCGTCTTTTACTATCTGTGTCAGAACGCAGCTTCCAGTCGCTCTGTTATGCAGGTTAAATCAGAGGAGGGCTGGCTAGTGTCAGGGTACGAAAACTGACACGCTCTCCACTCTGACCTGAAGATATTAATAATATAAAGCATTGTAACTAAATCACTCCACAGAGGGTTGAAAATCAGCTCAAAGACTTCACTCTTTTCTTCCATTCATGCTATTTCTATTCTGTTTCTCTCTAACCTCACCTTCATCGGATCTATGGATGACTGAGGCTCTGACCTCTGCTCCAGAAGATGATATTAATGCCTCTGCATCTGCTATGGATAGCATCCATATGGTTTTTGGATTATCTGACCATCCATACATCATCTTTTTTTTAAATTTTATTTTACTTTTTTTTTTATTTTTGGGGGCTTTTTTGCCTTTATTACAGATAGAACAGTGGATAGAGTCGTGTTTGTACCAAGCCAGCCCATGCACTTAGGGGGCAACCTAACCACCAGGTCAGGGGTCTGCAACGTTTTCTGTTGTGTTTTGCATTTATGCATTTAAAACTATTATAGAAACAACTGTGCACATATTCCATTATTTTAAGTGCTTTTATCAGCCAGCAATTGCTATTTATTTTTATACGTGGTGCATATATATAATGATAATCATTATGTCTTTGTTCACCCATGCACATTCTGTTGTAGCCTAGAACAGGGGTTCTCAAGCTTTTCAGCCTGCGACCCCCAAAATAAAGGTACCAAAGACCGGGGACCCCCACTGTACCTGAAGGTGGTTGAACACAGCCATGCACATTCAAGGATAGTCATGATGAGACAAGGCCGCCCATTAGGGGGAAAAATGGGGGTCCAGCACAATCATGGTCCATTGTAAAGTTAAGCTGTGGTATTTTATATTTAACCTGAATAATAACCACTCTTATCAAAGCAACACATATCTTTCTTTATTCATGTAGCCTTCTCAGATGAAAAATCGTTTGTTAAAAATATGATTAAAATGGGTTAAAAATTGCTAAAATTGGTTGATAATGGCAAAAAGTGGTGAAATTGGATTTTTAAGGAAGATATATGGGTGAAAAGTGGCAAAAAAATAACCAAAAATGGCTTGCAGTGGCAAAAATGGGCAGAAAAAGTGGCAAAAAGGGGATTAAAAAGTGGCTGAAATGGCTTGAAAACTCTAAAAATTGTGGAAAATGGTGGTATGGGATGAAAAATGAATATAAACTGGCAAAAATGGGTTTACTGTGAATGGGACAAAAGGGGTGTAAAAAGGGGCTAGCAAAGGCAATAATGGGTCAACAGAGGCAAAAATAGGTAGCAAGTGGCAAAAAATTGGTTTTAAAGTGGCAAAAACAGGCAGGAAAAAGTGATGGAAAAGGTTTAAAATGGACAAAAATGGGTTTTAAGTGGCAAAAATTTGGTAAAATTGGTGTAAAGAGGCAACAGTGTAATTTAAAACATTCTCTTTTTTTTTTTTAAGGCATCTGGTGAGCCCATCTCAGTGTCTCATGACCCCCAAGTGAGAACCAGTGGCCTCGAATTCTGCTCTCTGTCTACGTCACCTACAGGAATGCAGTAGGAATGACACGTTTTGGCTCGTTCAGTAAACAACAGCATCCATGATCATTGGGTCACAGACTGCATTAATAGTCCAATCAGAAGGAGAAACTGGAGCAATCACAATAATCACCAAAAATATCCACGAGAGAGTAGAATAATCTGTTTACCCTCCCTGCATCTCTCTCTTTAAGTGACAGATGTCAGTCAGCACCAATGACAGCGCCACATTAACACACATGCCATTTTCAGCACAAACACCAACAATCTCATCTTTTACAACACAAATGCACACTCGTACACTCTACCTTACATTCATTACTCATCAAAATATTTCAATTATCATCAAACTCATCAGTCTTCTGGTTAATAATGAAGACTTCACAGCAGCAGAGCAGAGAATAACAATAAAACGTGAGCTAACTTCTTTATTTGGCTCAAACATCCCTCTATTAATCCCTTAGCCTCCTTTCTCTCTTTCTTCACCTGACTTTTGCTGTTCAGTGTGAACTTGTCTCAGTTTTTCATGCTGCTGTTAACGTTATCACCTCTATTCTCCACTGACACTACTTCAGTCCAACACACTGTTTTAGTATGAGACTTTTTCACATTTCTTCCATCCCTCTTGCTTCGCCAAACCAGACTCCATTAGTGTTGTAGTACTAGAGAACAGTCTCAAGACCAGATTTTGAATGTCTTGGTCTTGTCTCGGTCGTGGACTGGCTGGACTCAGGTTTTTCCATCATGTGTAAATATTTAATGCATTTTTATTTTTTACACTGCTTTGGCAGTAACTGAGCTGTTCGTGCCAATAAAGCAAATTGAAATTGAAAAAAATTTAAATAGAATTGAGAGAATGCTCTTTATCTGTTCAACTTTACCATGGTTTTTTAATATATATCAATATTTATGGTCTTGGTCTCGTCTTGGCCTCAGGGCACTCTGGTCTTGGGCAAGTTTTAGTCTCGGATAGTTTGGTCTTGGGGGGCTTTGGAGGCTTGGGAATGGCAAAAGAGCCCCATTAGACCCCCCACCAGGCCATCTGCACCTCATCCGAGCCATTCTTGAAAATGCAATATATCAAGAACACTTGGACAAATTTTCTTCATGCTTTGCACAAATATCCACTCTGACTCTGAGATGAGCGCATCCGATTTCATTCAAAGGTCATAGTTCAAGAAGACTGGCCCCAATGCCCATCACTTGCTTGCAGTAACTCAAAATGCTTGGACTGATTTTCTCCATACTCAGCAGAAATGTCCACTCTGACTCAGCGATGCTTAGATTTTGAATATACTTTTTCAAAGTTTAAGGAAATAAGTCATTCTGTTCACCCCTTTCTTAAAAACACTGATGGATTTTCCTCACACTTTGCACAAATTTCCGCTCTGATTTGGGGATGAACTGCTCAGATCTGGTTTGGTTATTTTGTCCTCATGTTCATCCTTTGCTCTTGAGCAAAATACCCAAAATAGCTCTAAGGGACTCACTTCAATCTTTGCACAACTATGCACTCTGACTCAACTTACAGATGAACAGAACAGACTTTGGAGGTCAAAGGTAGAATCACTGGGCTAGTCATCGATTTCTCATAAGTTTCCCATGAATCACACAAGCATAGTCCTTTTTATTGGTGCATCCCTGTACTTCATTGTCTGGTTATTGTGCAGAGACATAAACTCTCCTGGTGGTAGCTCTAGTTTTCTGTCTAATTGTTTAAATGTGTGCCACTAATACTAATTAGCTGTATAAACACAGAGATGAAAACAATCCTCTAACGTGTGCTTGTGTTTTGATGTAAATTGTGAATTTAGAGCAGAGATTAGGCTAAAGGAGGGGAGGGTTAAGGAAATAAATGCGGTCAATGAAAGTCCTCATCGTGATAGTGCAACAAAGGGAAGTAATTACAGTAAATGATGTATTACCCTAATGAGTCTCCCAGCCCCAGGCTTACATTAGAAAGAAAAAGGAGATTTTTCCACTGAGCCTCAGCAGCACAGCGTCTGCTTTTTAACAGCTCAGAGGTGATGAGAGACCTTGATGCTGCTTGATAGATCAATAGATTATCCCTGAGGCTGTATGTGCTTAATGTGCATGTTTGTGTCTCTGCTGGTGTGTGTTCGAGAGAGAGACATTCAGCATGAATGTGCTGTAGTCATTGTTAAGTTGCTCACAAGGAGCCTGTGTGTGATAAATACCAGGACTATGATATGTGCTTTGAACTGCTGCTTGGAGAGAGAGCTGTAATCCCATCTTCAGCATCCATGTGTGTGCATTTTAAAAAGGCTGTGGTTGTGATTTAACTATTCAAATACATGGTTCTGAAACCTGAGGCGGTTTCTTTTGTGGTTTCAGTGTGCAGACAGTGATGAACAAAGTTTCTAGATCACTTAACTCAGCTGAAGTAGAGCAACAGACAATTTTAGTTGGGTTATAATGAGTGCCGTGGAAGAATGTGGGCAAAAAAATGGGAAGTTGACAAACCAACATACCGTGGTGGCATTGCACTGTGACATTTGTATGTTTCGGTGAAAGCTGCCCAGAAAAAGACATTTTTTCTGCTTTTAAGATTACTTTCTATGTGAGTTTATTCTTGACAGTGGTGTTAAAAACATCAGGAAGAACCTGTGGAGTTTAGAAGAGGAGATGCCATCAAGCTTGACTCTGTTTTTTCTATAAAATACGTGTTGGGGGGCTGGGAGATTTTTTCTATTTCGATGTCTGATTCGTTATTTTTTTATTTTTTTATTTTTTTTCATGCAGCCTAACAAATATCGCATTTACTCACATTATAATGAGGACACGAGAGCCGAGGGTGTGGGAGCCCTATTGAAATTGGTCGGATTCATCATTATTATTTTTATTTGTATGCATTTGGAGCCTTTTTAGGCCCCTTATCATCCTCAAAAACGAATTATTTTGGCACACATATGTGTGGTGTGAAAAATGCAAATGTTTCACAGATTGCCAAAGTTGCCCCACTTTTCGTGCTTCTATGGAACAGCCCCAAAAGGGACTTAGACTTATGAATTTTGGTGTGTAGAGCTCAGGGAACTCTACAAAAACGTCTGTTGGATCTCTATCTCCAACAGGACATCCGCCATTTTGAAGAAATTAGTCCAAAATGAGGCGTTTTGGTCCTGTTCCAGGGGTCACACTTGATTGTCCAAGGGATTTGATTGACTTGAACTTGGGCACAGAGCTAGATGAAACATGGATAAGGAAAAGTTCCTCTGGAAATGTTCTTAGGTCTAGACGAGCCCTCAAATTTGCATATTTTTGACAAACAGGAAGTTGTTGATAACTCAGCTGTTCGTTGTCGAATCTGACTCAAACTTCCTGTTTATGGAGTGTCCATGTCTGCACACTTTCATATTTGCATTTTCTAATCTCCACCATTGCAGAATAAAACCATGCATTCTGTAATGCCAGTGAGTTACTTTAAAGAAAAACAGTTCAATTTATCATTTTTAGTGTGCACACCGAGATGGCACTGTTTTCTCATAATAAGCCTATGCATGAAGCATGTATCATTTCTCAGAGGTAATACAGCTCTAGGATTTATTGTGGGTAAGTTTTGCAATTTCACTGGAAAAAAAGATGCAATAAACTTTATTTTTCAACAATTTTGTCATTGCAATCAGTCCTCAAAGTCACTGGCTAACATTGAGAAACATCCAACTAATGACACAGATCCTTATTTTTTTATATTAAGTCTTGGTAACTAGTAACAAGATTGCTAACGTTGACATCACTAGCATCAGCCATGAGTAAGATTTATAGTGTAAGTGAACCCCAAGCTCAAAGCTAACACCACTCACTTCAGTAATTCAAAAAATGCACAGAAAGTGAGCAGTTTGGTACTCAGAGAGTGACACAGAGTCACTATGAGGCACTGCTGCCTCATAGCGATCTTTTGAGGTGGAGAATTTTTCCCCTCCAGAATCCCCTGAAGCAGGCTGGAGTGTGGAGGTGGACCGTGGTGGTCCTGAGCACTTCCTGTTTGGGCCATTTGCTCCAGCACCGATGTTACTAAAGCCGGAGCTCTCAGAGCCGAGGCAGTGCAGGTGCAGGAGAGGATGGGGAGGGGATAGGATGGACATTCTACCTTTTATATAAAGTTTGTGACGTAGAAACCTACCATCAGCCAGTGAGTCATTTTGTACATGCGCTCCTGCTGGCACAGCAGACACAGAGGTGCCTCTTCAGTTAGATGGCAGCACTCACAAATCAAGGATTTGGCTAAATACACTGGTTGTTGCTACAGTAGCAGTAGAGCTACTTTAATGGGCTAAAATGTACTTTGAATGAATATACTGTAAATCTATTTTTATTATTAATCAGTCCTCTCTTCTCTTCCAACAGAATGATGTCTTCCATGCGAGCTACGCCTCCCTTCCACCCGCCGTCGGAGGAAGAGGAAGCGATGGGTCAGGACATCGGGGCCTGGTCTAGCGACAAGCGAGAGGGCCCCAAAGAGACCATGTCTCCCTCTCCGCACGACCAACCCCACCTGGATGAGCTGCAGCCAATCAGAGAGAAGCTGACGGATGCTGAGTGGGAGAGCGCGGTGCCTGCTGCTGCGATGGTGAGACGTGAAATACGCTCGGACCATATCTTATCTTGAGATATGTAGCTATAAGTCAAGTCTATAAAACAAATGTGTGTACACAGTGTAGACATTCAGGGAGCAGCACTCATAAAACACTCATGAAATACATGCTGGAGTACACAGGCTGTGCAAATTCTCATGCATAATGATGATTGTGCACAACTGAATGTACACACATGTGAAGGCTTGTATACACAGACTCAGAGACACACTCCAGTGGTCTCCTCTGGTCTGTGTGCTGCAGGCACTGCTGTAGGCAGCCCGGTGAGAGTCCTCCTCTAGAGACGTGTAGCCCCTGGTTCTTCTCATCTCTGCAGCCTCTGTTCATGTGTATGTGTGCGCTGAGGTGTTAGTTACTCGGCTTCAGGTTCTGTTGGTCCCTAATGGACGAGGCGTGTTTGACTTTGGCCTCTGAGGAAAGGGAAAAGTTCTGAGAGTAAAGTTTCCTCAGGTATCAATGCTGCGGCCAAATACGTTTGACATTTCCCATCAAAGGCCCCACTCTCTTTCTTCAGTATTAGAATTCTTTGACTAAACTGTTTTCTCCTTTTGTTCTTTTGTTACTATATCACAACTACTCTTAGGAAATGCATTTCCTTGCTTATAACTGAGGTGATAATATTTAATAAAAGGATGAGAGTTTTTGTCCCCTAGTGTCAGGGTGTAAAGTGTCCTCGAGGCCAAAACGTTCCTGAATACATAAAAAAAAACACTCCATTTTTTTTCTTCTTCTCCTTTTTTAAATCACATATAACTTTATTCAGACTGTTTATTCTCTAATACTTTTCTTTGCCACATGTTTTAAAACTATGAAAATGTCTACTAACTTCCTGTTTGGACACAGACCTGCTTTTACAGGTAGTTTGAAGATTATATTATAAATTAACCATGGGAGAAGGAACTTGTCATGGATTGATTCAGTAAAAAAGTTAATTGTTTGATTACACATTGTGTAAGGCCATTTTAAGTTATCTGTGAGTTTTTTATTCATTTAAAAACATTAAAAAATATAGGAAACAAAAAAGGAAACAACGGATTACTTTTCTGCTTAATTTCTAACAGGAAAAACGTGATGATGTATGAGTGCAGTGCACATTTTAGATGGAAAATGCAATTCTAAGGCCTCACTACTCTTGTAATTCTCATATCCTTTTAATGTTTTGAGACTGACATCGTCAAGTAACACAGGTTATTAAAAGTTAAATAACTTTTGATCCATGAATCATAGCCTCTTACTTTTTATTCCTCTTGGAGCTAACCACTGTGCAGTTCTAATGATGCTATCCATGCCCTTGTATTCCGTACAGAGGCTTCTCTAGTGACCCTGAAACCCGGATGACTTTCCAGTGTCTTTAAGGGTTAAATTCACACCAACTCCTTTTTATTGCAATTTTCTAATCCATTTTCAATCATTTCTGCTGCTAGCAGCTAATGCTAAACCCCTCATTGTTTTCCCAGGATGCTTTGTTAAGGGCTGTCAACCAATGGCAGGCTGCTCCATTGTCGGGTCATGCTGTGTCAAACTGTGTATGACTTAACTCTTAGATCATGGAGGAGATGGCCTTAATAGTTTATAATAGTGAGAGAGAGAAAGCCTGTTATGTGCCCCTCTGTGTCTCTGCAGACAGGGACTGATTACAATAAAAGAACAAATAGAGAAAATTCAAAGAGGTGCAGTAACTTTTTGTGTTAAAACATGAATATTTTGAAGATTTTTTTTTTTTTTTTTGATGAATTATTATTTTTTCACTTCCTGGTCCCCAAGAGATGGGAGAGCAAGTGTGTGCAAAAAAAGTCTAAGTTGTTACTGTTTACCAAGTGTATCAAATAAAAAAATCTTTGAGTTTTAATTTAAGTATAGCTTTTTCTTGTGTCTTTATAGTTCCATAATTTACCAGCCCATGCTATGAGGCTGTTTTTTTCAGAGTTGGGCTAGACTCCTTATCTCCACTGAAGTCCAATTTTAATGTTTCGAAACCAAGACATTTTGAACAATGCTATGCTTCCAACAGTGCAGCAGCAGCTTGAGGAAGACCCTTTTCTTTGCCAGCATGACTGTGCTCCAGTGCACACAGTAAGGACTGTAAAGATATGGCTG
This sequence comes from Cheilinus undulatus, assembly GCF_018320785.1. Lineage (NCBI taxonomy): Eukaryota > Metazoa > Chordata > Actinopteri > Labriformes > Labridae > Cheilinus > Cheilinus undulatus. The sequence continues at coordinate 8,122,813 of NC_054873.1, read as the reverse complement.
AATTGGCCCACACGGAACCCTGACCTCAACCCCTTCGAGCACCTTTGGGATGAACTAGAACAGAGATTATGAGCTAGACCCTACTTGTCCAACATCACTACCTGACCTCATAAATGCTCCACAGAATGAATGGGTGCAAACTCCCACAGAAACACTCTTGAGGAAAGCCTTCCAACGAGAGTAGAAGAGTGGAATACTTTTGTAGCGCTGCCATAATACATTAGGCTTTATTCATCAGGACATTCTGAATCAAGAAATCATTATTATTTCAGGTGTCAGTGTGTTTGCTATTTACATATTTACAGGTTAGTCATGAGAGATGAACAGAAACAAATTTTTCATGTCAAAATGTTTGTTTACAGAATGCCCTGTCTTGTTTGCACATTTTTTACACATTTCTAAAAGGTTATTGGGGGAAAATGTCTTAAAATGACCCTCCATTTGAAAGGCTTACTTGATCATTTAGTTTTAATTTGAAAGCATGGTGCTTCTGTGACTTCTGAGTGACCCGATCAGTGTTAGTGCCTCGCTCAAGGACAACTTAAACCATCTCAGGGACCAGTCATGGACACTTATTGTCTCCTGAATGATGAATGTATGACCTTTTGGTTTATAACTCGATCTGACCATCAGGCCTTCCCGCCTGCATCGCACTGCTTGTGTAACTCCTGAGTGGCATTATACAGAGCCGAAAAAACACACCTTAACAATCCACTAGTGACACACTATCTCCTAATCCTCATTACAGAGGCATCTTCCGCTTAGAGACAAAGTGCACAACAGGGCCTCCTGGAGCCGTTTCAAGGGCGTCTTAAGATCCCGCTGTTAGCCAAAGCCCCTTGTCTTTGAAACATAAGCCTTCTAAAGTTCTCGGAGATCCCCCCACTCTGTAAGGGGAGGAGAAAGCATCCAGAAATAGCGCCGGTGTTAGAACACCTGTGCTGAAGTGTCTGTTGTGTGGGACAATGTGGTCGTCTTGGAGGGCTTATCTTCACTGTAAATATAGACCCCTGTGCCTATCATTCTTCTTATAACCCTGCAGAGAAAACAGCAGGAGAACAGAAACACTCAGGAGCAAACAGCACAGAACAGACATTTTTACAGTGTTTCATCAAAAAGCTTGAAGTCACTAGCTTTGTACTTTAAAATGAGTCTAAGGAAGACGCTTGGATGCTAATTTGCCTCATATTTACCAGCCTGTACATCACTTATCCACTTTGCATTCCTTGTTAATTAAGTTAACCCGTCTCCTAGGAATGAACGTAGACTCTAAAGGCTGGTATAAAGAGCAGTGATGAGGGTTTGTGGTTGCATTTGTTGGGATTGTTCTTCCTAGACCAATAAAACAGTTGCTTGAATGTATAATTATTACTAGACCTGCATTTTTTAAAGATGTAAGTTGAGTCCCAAACAATGCCTGGACACTCAGGAGCAAGAAAAACTGAATTTTTTGTGACTTTAAAATAACCTACAAAAACCGTGGTTTAATTTTTGCTAATCCCAGATATTTGATTAGTGAGATTAAAAGCTTTTTTACATTGTGGTTTGTAAGAGCAGTGGGATATTTGGTAAAGCAGCTATTTAAAAGTGATTTGTAATCCAGAAATGTTTTGGACAGGATTAAATGGCTGTTTACTCTCAATTAGGGCTGTCGGTATCAACACATTTATCCCAATAGGATTAAACTCTGAAATTAACTGTGGATCAGAGGTTTTTTTTTTTTTTTTGCCAATTCCACAAAAGTTGTGCAAAGAGCTGTGCTATTATTTAATGGATCTGCCCCATGTACTTTTCAATCCATTGCAGGGTCTTTTTTCCATGGTTAAGCAAATGGTGTTTCTTTTGATCTACCAAAGTTCCTTCTTTTCTTTTTCAATATAAAAGCTTTTTTTGTAATCTGCACCGAAGGTAAAGAAGCTTAGCTTAGGACCGGCACAAATGAGTTATTGAGACACTATTATTTTATTTTGTCAGACAGAAGACATGTAATTCTATCATAAAGTTTATCATTTTTGTATTCAACTTAGTGGGGATTTACTCGCTTATGCAACCAACCTCAAGTGGCCATCCAGGGAACCGCAGTTTTTAGCACTTCTGTCTCTCTAAAGCCAAGTCTCTTTCTCTTTTATTTCTGTCTCTCTTCAGGACAATGACAGCAGTAAAGGCTGCTCCGTCTACTCCTACCGGACTAATTCTACCTCTCCACCAAAGCCAGAGGAGTGTTCCAGGGATCGCGGGGAGCAAATGATCGGCCTCGCCTTCGGGACACCGGAGCGCCGCAAGGGAAGCCTGGCAGACGTGGTGGACACACTGAAACAGAAGAAACTTGTGGAGCTGACCAAGACGGAGCAAGACGGTAGGAAAAAACGCATGTGTCATGTCTCCAAAACCTGACTTTAATGATTTTTAAGATAAACACAAAGGTTGGGTGACTTATTGTGCAATAGAAACATAATAGAGCAACCATTTGTTGTATCTGTTTTAGAAAGAATGGTTGTTCAGTAGTTGCTCTGGGAGCTCTTTGTCCTTGTGCATGGCTAAAATGACTGCTGCAGCTGTTTGAAGATGTTTGGAGTGCAGCTGAAATCCATTATTGAACTGATGTTGGACCCACAACAAAGACAGCAGAGAGACGAGAACAGCGCTTGTCCTGTCATCACAAGCTGTCTTTCGAAACAACTAGATGGACCAGTACAGTAAATCCTCAAATTAAAAATCTTTAATCGAGGTGATGAATTTACATACTATAGTAGCAGATACTGAAACTAAAGTCTCTGACTTCAGTGCATTTTTATAGTAAATGGATCTCTGGTTTGCATTGATGGTGCAACAATTGACAGTATAAAGGCAACAAGCTTCCAATGGCTTGTTCTGCAGCACAAAGCTTTAAAATATGACAATGGATGCGTCATGTATTCTTTCCCGTGTGGAGTTTCCCTTCAAATAAGTTATTGTAAAAGCACAACTGGTAAGCATCTCTCAATAAATGCACCCAAATGTGCCATGTTAATCAGGCAACACCAAGTTAGGCCTGCAGATTCAGCCGACTCTGTCCACAGTTCACTCATGTCGACAGCGTGTGCCCTTACCTTGCATGCATTTCTGCAGCCATGTGCAGTGCAGTGCAGCCCAGAGCTGGAGATGAGAGTTCACAAGAAAACTTTGAGTTCATGCAGGAATTACAGAATTGTGCATTGTGTGAGTATGCAAACAGCAGGTTAGTTTGTCTTTTTGAGGTTGATTTGCTGTATACTTCAATAATATTCAGTGATTTTTTGCTCCTACTTTGGGTGAGTAGGAAATCAAAATATTTCTGTTTCTAGAACAGATGTGCAGTGTCATATTAACCCTATTGTTTTCCACATCAATGAATATTTTTTTTGGCATTGGCTGTGCAATAGCTCTGTAGTCATATTTTGAAGTTTACTAGATGCTTTGTGCATTCTTGCTGCTGTATGAGTTGATCTGCTCTATGTGGATTGATGAATTTTTGCAACAGCCTTCATTGAACATAGACTCATCACAGAGCAGAGTGGGGTGGCACACTCATGAAACAGACCGGAGTGCATGCTAACAAATGACTAAGATTGACTAGAAAGGGAGAAATTTGCTCTAAAGTGTCCTTTTCATGCAGATCGCAGCGCAAACGGAGTATGTGGAATCTGAAGGTATACATTTGTGGTTACACAACTGTTATATCTGTGTAGGTTTTCATGCATCTAGGTGATGGAGGTGATGGTTGTCCAAATCTTCTTTAAGGGTGCAACTGGACTTGATTGAGGTTCTTGAGGACATTTTGTCTCTCCTCCAAAACGCTTCTTCATTTCTCAAACTGAAGAATCCTTTCAGTTCAACAGGCGATGCATCTTCAAGAATTTCAATCAAGTCCCGGTGCCACCTTGATGATTTGGATATAACTGTTATGAAAACTTTGTTATAGTGGGCTTTAACTACTTAGAAAAGTTAAATTATAAGTGTACTTATCTTGTAATTTCTCAGGAATAAGGTGGTAATTACCTTAGAAGTTACTCATGGAGGACTCACTATAATTTAGTGGGCCAAAATAAAGAAATAACATAACCTTGCAAAGCAGATGGATATGCCCATTTCTCTGTTTCTCACTGGTGAATCTATCTTCTAAAGCTCCCATCTGAACTGTTTGGGCCCGCTTAGAAAGTGACAGGACCAATCAGCGACAAGGGGCAGTACTTTCAGGCGTGGCGGAGTCACGTAAGCAAGCAGCAACAAGAGGCCAGTGCAATTATGGCGGAAGAGCTTAGCATGGATGCTGCTAAAGCGCCAGTTTTATCAGAACTTGACAACATTTCTTCGTTAAAAGAAGAACAAAGAACAGCAGTGAGCTGTTTTCTTTTTGAAAATGACAAAAGTCGTGTACTGACATGTCTATAGTCACTATGGTGACTGGCGACTACGTCACGTGTTTTGTTGCTCTGATTGGCCCGTAAAGATGTGACAGACAGAACATTCATCCAATCACACTCCGAGTCTTTTTTAAAGCCTCTGCCTTTTCCCAAATGCTTAGTATTGAAGGTTTGCCAGATGGATCCATCTGGCGTGTCAGGTTAGAAATAACCTGGGAATTATCAAGAAACCTTTATATCATCATACAATACAATCATCATCTTATTGCTGATAAAATTACCTGGCAAACCCTAACTCTAGAGGGTAAGGGTTAGGGTGAAATGCCATCGAATTGCCACAATACCACAGGGGTTAGGGTTAGATTTAGCATTAGGGGGTTAGGGCTAGGGTCAAATACCTCCTAATTATCAGAGAATTGCTGCAATGTTACAAGGTTAGCATTAGGGTTAGAAGATTAGGGTCAAATACCTCCTAATTACCAGAGAATTGCCACAGTATTACTTTTCAAACTAATTTGACAGCACTTTTCACTTTTTAGATTTTTCTTTCAGCATTTCTGAAAAAAACCCAGCTTTGTTTTACTTTGAATGGTGGGTCATCTGATAGTCCCATTTTGAGGTTTTGGGCCTCTGACCAAGCTGCAGCAGTGAAATAAATGAGATAAATATTCCAGAATCACAATAACTCAAAATACCATGTGACCACATGGGAAATTGTTAATTTTCTGACTACACTAGGCTTATGTAACCAAAAGGTTTCCATAGGTGGTTCCAGATCAGAGCAGGTTCAGAGTTTTTTCCCTTATATTTGATCATCAGGATGCTGTCGTCACCACTCCCCTCCTCACTTTCACTTAAAGAGCAGGCAGCCTTACCTGTAGTTTGTTTTCCCTTTCTAAAAACATCCTCTCCACGATCTTTGAACATCTAAAATTACAACCGACAGATCCTTCGCTCGTTAGATCACAATATCAATCAGTGAAAACACAGGTTTCCCTTTCTCCTCCAGCTCCTCTGATCTACACCACTAACACAGGAAGGTCTCCCAGCATGCCTCAGCCTGCCCCTTCACACCCCACAGCAAGCCAGATCTAAAAGCATCTAACACCCCTCTTTACTGTTCTCTGCACATAGTAATCAGGGTGATATCAGAGCAGCGCTTGATCTCTCTCATTTACTTTGTTATTGATACAGTAAAGTGTGAAGTGGGCCAGAATGGGACAGCCAGAGGCCAAACACTGCACACCGCATCTCTAGTTGAAAGATAGGAAGCGTTGCCTCTTATCTACTGTACGGAAACCGGATTGAAAGGGAAGACGTGTGTGACTGCGTGGATGCGTGTGTTCAAAAGTGTTGTGACATCCTGCTGTCAAATCAAAGAGGAAAGAGTGGGAAGAGATGCTGGGGGACAACTTTAAGTGAATCTTTTTTTTTTTTCCATCCCAGATTGCTTTCTCTTTCTAATCCAAATTTGAGACATCTTAGATTTGCAATCTGCATTTGTTCAATCTAGTGCCATTTTACTGCACAATGAATTTTAAAGAAATTTAAAGCCCTGTTGCTATGTTTCCAGGTTTCTTGTTGCATCAGTGAACATTTTGGCTTATAGAGCTCACCAGTGACCACCCACTTTTCACAATCTTTGTTTCTAGAAGTACATTTTCCTGATCAGTTTTCAGACCCCTAACTCAGTACTTAACTGAAGCTCTTTTGGCTTTGAGTCTTTTTGAATATACACAACAAGCTTTGCACACCTGGATTGGGGGATTTTCTGCTATTGGTCCTAGCTCAGTAAGGTTGGATGAGGCCGTCGGTGGACTGCCATTTTCAAGTCTCTCCATCAACGTTCGATAGGGTTCAGGTCAGCGCTCTGGCTGGGTCATTCACAGAGTTGTCCTGTGTAGTCTTGACTGTGTGCTTAGGGTCACTGTCATACTGGAAGGTGAACCTTCAGTCCAGTCTGAGGTCCTGAGTGCTGCAGAACAGGTTTTCATTGAGGATATCTCTGTTCTTTGCTCCATTCAGCTTTCCCTCAACCCTGCCAAGTCTCCAGGTCCCTGCTGCTGAAAAACACCCCTGCAGCATGATGCTGCCACCACCATGCATTTCTGTTGGGATGGTATTGGACAGGTGCCTGGTTTCCCCCAGACATAACATTAAGAATTGAGGCCAAAAAGGGGCGCGGTTGGGAGTGGTTAAGGCACACACCATGTACGCGGTCGGCCCAAGTTTGAATCCGGCCCGTGGCACCATTTCCTGCATGTCTCTCCCCACTCTCTTCCTTGTTTCCTGGTCTATCCATGGTCCTCCTCTATCTAATAAAGGCACGAAAAGGCTCAAAAATAAATCTTGAAAAAAAAAAAGAAGAATTGAGGCCAAATACTTCAAAATAGTTTATAAGACCAGAGAGTCTTGTTTCCAACAGTCTGAGAGTCCTTCAGGTGCGTTTTTGCAAACTCAAAGGGAGCTTTCAAGTGTTTTGCAGATTGGTGCAGTGATGGTTGTCCTTCTGGAACTCTGTCCCAGCTTCACACAGGATCTCTGGAGCTCAGTCAGAGTGACCATCAGGTTCTTGGTCACCTCTCTTACCAAGGCCCTTCTCCCCCTGACCGCTCAGTTTGGCTGGATGACCAGCTCTTGGAAGAGTCCTAGTTGTCCCAAACTTCACCCATTTGAGAATTATGGAGGCCACTCTGCCCTTGGGAATCGTCAGTGCATCAGGATGTGCCTTGCCTTCCCCAGATCTGTGCCTGTCTCTGAGCTCTGCAGGCAGTTCCTTTGACTTCATGGCTCTGATACGCATTGTCAGCTGTGAGGCCTTCTGTAGAGGGGTGGGCCTTTCTGAATCAAGGTCTAAAACCATCTCAGACATATGAGGGACTGTTTTGTCCACTGGAAGCACCAAAACAGACATAAACCAAAGTTTCTGATTCTACTACGAGGCTATTTCTACATAGAAAAACTGTTGGCCTCTCATCATTGAAGCGGGTAGACAAAGCTGTAGCCATGCCGGTGGGTTTCACTCACAGATATACCAATAGCAGTGCTCTTCTGTAAACCCTGCCTTAAATATCCACTCAATGATAAACAAAAATGATGCCAATGTTTTGCACTTTTGTCTCTCCTTTGGGAAAAGAAAAAAAGCAGTTCACCATTGAGTTGGGCTGCTCTATTAGTAATTTCCAGAGCAGAAATCCCTGAGGACTTGTGGCATTGATCACGCTGCAAACACTTAGCTGAGGCGAAAACAGATAAACATAAGCAGGCACACTGTATCATCCACTGTTAGCTTGAATAATAACTCTTTCTCCAGGACTTGAAAATGCTCATGTAAATTGCTGTTGGTCCTGGAAGATGCATTGTTAAAATATCTTTCATGCAGAACTGTGCTAACGCCGTTCATTTGGAGGCTAATGTAACCTGCTTATGGAGATCGACAAGTACCTCTGCTTTTTTTCCCTCCCCTTAATGAGCTGAGTTAAAATGAGACGAGGTGATCAATAAACGGCTGAATGCTTCGTTAAGTGAGGTCTCCTTCAGTAACAGACGCTCACATTCAAACCTGTGGAGCGATTAATCTCTACACCCTTTTTGTTGTTGTTGTCTCATTTGTTAGTTTGTTGGAATAATAAACTTTGCGGCCTTCACTGACATGATGGGCCTCCTTCAGGAGCTTCAATTTGGCAAGCATGCCAAATTTTACACTGTCTGATTTTTTGGTTTTGTTCCAGGAGCATAATGCAAACTGGAGTGCAAGGACGCCCTGGTAAACGGGCTTCTGCTTTGAGACGTCATTTTGCACTCCAAATGCATCCCTGTAGAAAGGTTTGTTCTGCATCTTTTTTCCTGTGCTCACTTTGCCTGACACATGGTTTTGTTCAGAATCCGCGATTAGGTTTGATTATCGGCACTCAAATGGCGAGCACATTAAAGCCTGAGCATTGTGGCCCCTGCCTCCTGCTGAAAAGAGTTCAGTCGTCTGAGCTGTGCCAGGTTACATCGCCCTGTATGATCAAATGGAACAGACCCTATTAGCCGCCGAACGCTCACTTAGCCTAACATGGCTGACCCCTCTGTGTACCGTAGCCCTGAGCTAAAGTGTTGATGAAGACGCTGTTAGCCTTCGCGTGGCGCTCACCCCCTGTCGGCACGCTGTTAGCTGTCCGCTGCTCACAGGAGCCCTAAGTGCCTCTGACAGTTCTAATGAATAGACATGGCCTCGCTTTGCAATGTGGGAGATTTCCTTTTTTTTTCCCCACTCAACTGCCGCCTCAGCTTTTAAAGCTCTATGGAGACAGTGTCGGCTCGCTGTTTTGCTGCACGGCTGGTTGCTGCAAACACGGACTTTGAGCCAAGGGGGTGAAGGTTGCACACTTTCTTGACAATTTTTGCATTTATGATGAGTTTATTGTGTGAAGGCTTGAACACAAAGGCTTGCTGCGTACAAAAGGCTTCCTCTATACTGTTAAAGCACTTAGCAGTTATTAAGCTGGTCGGCTGGTTACTGAAAGAAATATTCAAGGCCAGGATGAGGAGGGAGAACACGCCGCGCTCCTCCATCCTTCACCAGCTTAAAAAAATAGACAGAGGGGATGTGAATAAACAGAGAAATGACCCAAACAATACCCAGTCTCCTAACACTGACAGGCGTCTCATTAGCACACATTAATCTGAGATAACCTGCGCCTTCAGCACAAAAGCAGTCAGAGTGGACGTATTCATGATGCATTCTGATGGACAGAGTGCAATCAAGCTGCAGCCATATCAACCACTGAATTATCATCATCTGTATTGTTTTGGCTCCCTGGGGGCCGAGACGCTGTTACCAGGGGCCTGGCACAGTCACGGTACCCTCCTGCCAACTTAGTCAGCCATCTAATGTGCCTAAAGCAGCTCTGGCGCCCAGCAAACACTTAGCATCCCTCTAATCCCTGCTTACACCGGAGCCTGTTTGAATTACTGTACAATTCACGTGTTTCACTTGCAAATGAGTGAGCTGGATTACGGCCTCGCTGGAGAGGTTATAAAACTGACACCTGTGTGACTCTGTTATTAGATTTCACTAAGACTAGACTGCATTTAGGTGTCACTGCCTCCCTGATTTGGTGATATAAGAACCACACATGTTGCTGGAAAGACTGAGAAGCATTAAAATGCTAAGCAGGGTTGCAAACTAGATTTGCCTTTTTTTATCCTGCAACCTTTAAAGCCACATATAAAGAAATATAGATAAGAAAATAGGATCAAATTATTGACATTTATTCTTATGGTGTTTTTTCCTCCTACATTGTCCTGCACGTCTCCCCAGGTGCGCGGTGCTTTCAGTAACACTAAGAGCATTTACCAAGAATTGTAATGTGTCCCTCTGTAAATCCTAATGAAGATAAACAGCTTCCTCTGTTTGTGTGGTTGGTCTGACCTGTAGTCGTTACACTGCATCCTGTCGGGGATCATTTCAACTCAAACTGAGACGGTGTTTAAGGAGTCACGGTGTTATAGAATGTGTAATCTAGTGCCTTAGGTGCCATGATGTTTTACTGGATTACATGTAGTGTCTTGTATTGTTCTTTGAATTTGACTCCTGTTTGTTTTTGAGTGTTGTGCTGCATACAGCAAAACTGCAGGTTGCATTTCTATAGTATATGCTACATGTATATCCCTGTAGAAATAAACACAGATAAATAAATAAAAATAAATAACAACAGAGTGAAAATAACAAGGTTTCATGCCAGACAGACACAATGAGTCAGATTCAGTGTGATGTTCCTCTTATGTTTTTTCATGACCTCTTAACATGCTCAGTGTTGACAGCAGTCACGCACTCTGATGGTTACACTTCACTCTGAAGTGACATTCAACTAGAGGATTTTTCACGTCAGTGTGAGATTTATTCATCCATGGCATTAAGTCTGATAACAAACCAAGGTGATATAACACTATAAGATAAAATGGGAAACAACATGGCACAATCCAATAAGCTATAATACAAGATCATACAATTTGTTATAAGCGGTTACAGTGTGATTCATTAATGTGTTAAATGACATATCTGATTTTAAACTATGTAATTTGATATAATACATTTTAAAACCAGATAACACAATACAGTGCAGTTAAATACAATATGATACAAACGACACAATACAGCATGTTATAGTATGAAACAGTGCAGTGAGAGATGATTTGATGTGATGCACTGCTGTGTGACATGAAATGGTACAATATCACAAAATACCATATGATACATTACAATTAGATACGATATAATACATTACATCATGATATGATATGAAAGAAAACAATACAACGGTATATGATACAACTGGACACATTACATAAGGATACAATATGATTCCAAATCATACAAGATAAAACAATGCAATACAATACTATACAACCTGTTACGATATGATATGATATGAACAAAACAAAATAATACGATACAATTTATGAATAAACTTTGATTGATCCCCCATTGGGGGAATTTTGGTTAACACAGCAGCTCAAGAAGAGAGAGACAGGAATAAGCAATATTTAACAAAAGTAAGAAATAAAATGTGCAAACAATACTTCAATACAAAATAACCAAAAATAGCAAAAACAATAAAAACCAGCAATAATAATTAACAATAACAGAATATTATCTTAAATACCAAAAGAGGATATTAAATTATATAATATGAAATGATGCCATACATGATAACAGTATTAAACAATATGGCACAGGATGGTCTTGTGGTTTAAGGCGCGCCTCACATACGTGGACGTCACAGGTTCGAATCAGGCCTGAGGCCCTTTACTGCATGTCTCTCCCCTGCTCTTGTCCCTCTTTCCGACTCTATCCACTGTCCTCTGCTATCAAAAATAAAGGCACAAAAATGCCAAAAATAAATCTTAAATAAAAAAAAAAATATGATACAAGTAACTACAGTAGGATTGGATATATTACCATTTGACACCAAAGTATATGAAATGATACAATATGATACAACATATTATGATACAATATGGCATAATCTGATATGATACCAATGGATGTGATGCGATAAAACATGATATAATTCTACTCAACACTTTGCAGTACAGTATGAAACAAAGTTGTGTGGATGCAATGATACCAAAGGATATGATATCATACTGATAAAAAAGAAGATACAATAAAAATAGGATATAATAAGATACAAAAAGAAGATATGACATAAAAAACACTATATGTCACATTACAATATGATGTGATATGATATGTTATAGAATACAATATGATTCCAAAGGATATTAACAATAACAATATGATATAATATTATAGACATGATCTGATCTGAAACAATCTGATATGATACCAATGAATATGATGAGATACAACATAACACCTAAAAATATGATGATGATAATAATAATAACCGTATTTGTATAGTACTTTTAAAAAACAAGATTTTACAATATGATATACCAAAGGGTTTGATACAATACAACAAATTACAATATAATGCAAAATGACATGTTACAATATGATACCACAGGATATGAAAGGATATACAAATGAAAATACCGATACGATAAAAAAATAGGATATAATATAAACAAAAAGAAGATCTGGTATGATAAACACTATGTGTCCCATTATAAAAGATGTCATACAATAGTTATCAGAATACAATATGATACCAAAGGATCTCGTATGATACTAAACAAAGGGGGAAAAAAATAATACAATAACAATATGATATGTGATGACACAAAAAGATATGACATGATCTGATCGGAAACAGTAGGATACAATACGACACATTAAGATATTATGATATGATAGGATACCAATGGATGATATGATGATACAACATGACACCTAAAGATTTGATAATAATAATAATAACTTTATTTGAATGGCACTTTTAAAACAAGAGTTTACAATATAATATGATGCCAAAGGGTTTGATACAATTGATAAAACATGTTACAATATGATACCAAAGGATACAATACATAAAACGTTACAATACCAAACAATATGATCTAATATGATAAAATACAATATGAAACCAGATGATATGATATGAAATGATATGACACAAGATGGTACAATGTGATACAGTACAAAACAATACAATACTAAATGAAACAACACGATATAATATGATACGCCACATTACCAAAAAATATGATACATATGGATATAATACAAAGCAATACAACACCATACAAGATGATACAATGCCATGCAATACAATATTATATGACGTGATACCAAATGATTACTAACCATATTAAACAATACAATATGATGTAATGCATTTGGATAAGCTAAAATGTAATATTAAAGAAAACTTAACACTCTACTCAGTTATGATACAAAGGTGTAATGTGTTTTTGATAACAATGTATATGATACAATACAAACTGCTAGTTAATGATAATGTTGTATATTTTCATCTGGCATGCAGTGAGTTTACAGATTCCTCCAGTGTAGGTTAACGTAGACCCAGAAGGGAATTTGATTAATTCTCCATAAAATCACCGCTCTCATTCATTACATTATATCAAAAGAATTGGCCAAAAGACGCTGAAAAAAAGCAAATGCCCAACTGTTAAAAGTGAACCCCAGATTTTGTTGCCTTAAAGCTGAACTTGCTGTCCTAAAAACCCCAACCAACGATGCTGTTGCAGATCCATGAAACCCACCGACCGCCCCTCCCATCATCTGGAAACGGGCAACATCACAGCTTCCAGTCTGGCATTAGTGGCCTCATGGTGTGACAGTGCATCTCTGGGATGGGATCCAACTAAGCCAGCTCTTTTTTCACAAGTCATCATGACTGTCTTCGATTGATTCATTTCTGCGGAAACTTGAACTCATAATTAGGTGCAAAACACGGAGCAGTTTTCCCTTTTTGTCTGCGCGGTGTCCTGTTTCAGCTGGAAACATGTCGGATTATAAAGCAACGCACCACTAACGGCCAAGTAAACATGTTTTCTTCATTAGCTGCTGATTAAGAACGGGCACTTAAGAGAGAAAATTTATGTTTGATTTCAGATTCTGAAAACCAAGTCTGAAACCTAGGGGCTTTAAAATCTCTGCAGACACTTTTCAGTGTATTTCAAGTCCAGCTTCTATTTAGAAGCACACATTAAAGTGAATTTCATGCCTGATGAAAAAATATTGCATTTAATTGAGTGCATCCTCCACACCGACACCGTCTTGTGACCTCTCTCAGCGTGCAGCAGTTTTATGAGCCGTGTCCCTGTGACTGTGAGTTTAAGCCCATGCTGTCCAGAACTAGAGGAGTCTGCACTGTGTCTTGAGTTGAGGCCAGGCCAGATCTGGGCACCTAATCACCCATATAATGTCTTATCCAGCTGGGGGAGGAGGTCAGTGCGAGGCCAAGCCTTCCTCTAAACCCTGCTCCTCTCCGACAATAGAGACATTCTGCCAGGCTTCACTTTGTTCTCTCGCACCGCTGAAAGCCCGTTTCAACGTCTCTTCTTCCCCCTGCCACTCAAAGTGGGGAGCCGATGTCATCGTCTGGAGGGGGTCTAGCGAGTAGGCGGGTCAGGAGTGAGGTGTTTTCCTTTAGTGTAGCTGTGTTAAGACTAAGTCCTGTGCTAAAAATATTCAGCCATGCTCCACCTTAAAACATTTACTGTTCATTTAGATAAAAAATACTCTAAATAAACCTCTTTAATCATGAGACGATGAGACAATAATGAACTAAAAATTGATCCTTGATAATAAAAACTCTTTCAAACATTCAAATACATTTAAATTACTCCTATCTTGTTCTCCTTATGTCTGTCAAAATACAAGCAAAGGTGAGGTAAGAATAAATAGCAGTAGTATTTACATTTTAACCCTCTGATGTCCAATCAGTTTACCACAGGTTGACTCCAATCAAGGTGTAGAAACACCTCAGCAAAGACTGAGAGAAATGGGAGGAAGCTGAGCTAAAGGTGCTGTTGCATTCAACGAGTCTGAATACTTTTGCAAATGTGACATTTCAGTTTTTATTTTCAATCAGTTTGCAAAAAAATCTTGAATTGTTTTCCTTTGTTATCTGGAGGCTAAATCTTAAACAGCTGTATTGGTTAACACTGATTGACTGTATGGAGTTATTAATGCCGTTAGCATGTTAGCAGTTAGCGCAGATCTGTCAGTATGAGGTTTTGTAGGTGATCATCAGCAGGTTTAAGCTGCGCGGTGTGAACTCTGAGCTAGCGTGAGCTCTGTGTGCCTGACCCGTTAGTGAGTGTATGAGTGTGTGAGAGGGCTTATGTATTCATACACCCAGGTGGAAGTCGTTGTGATGACAGCTTAACAGGCGAGTTGGGTCCGGCCCGAGAGTTAAGCTCATTGGCTAATTAACAAGCTCTTGGCTCTGGCACTATGTTTGCCTTCCTCTATGGGATTGGCAGCTTGAGCTGTGATTGTGTGCAGGTAGAGGCTTTGTTTGTGTGCGTGTATGTGTAGATTAGTATTTAGGACGCTGTTCTAACCTGCTGTATTTGGGGAAACAGGTCAGCACTGTGTGAACGTAGAAAAGCTGTTTTTGTTCCAAACAAACTTCATACTTAAATGTTGATCTTTTAATCTTTTATATCCCAGAGTTCGGCAGTCAGCTCCGCTCTGCCAACAGGCCGACTCCCTGCGGACTTTTTGTGGTTGGTTTCAATCTCTTCCTGTGTAATTGATAGGGATCTCTTTACTAATGATCAGCCGCAGCCAGTGGCTCTTGTCTACAGTTTGCCCGGTAGCCCTCTCCTCCTCTCTCCCGCTACGTTTGGCTGCAGGCCAGCCAGCATATGGTGCGGGAGCATGCAGTGTGGTTTGCCGGAACAGTCTTGAATGTCGTCCAAAAGAATCAGATTAAACAGTGATTTTATCAAGCCCTCCTTCTTTGACTAGGATTTCAGCGAGATGCCAAATTGTTCACCTGATGATTTAACATCTGGTGGAAACCAACCTGATTTAACTGTAATTAAAACAGGAGAAAATCTCGCCTGTGCCAGGAAGATCATGTTTGGAGCCAGCCAGGAGTGCTTGAAACGGCTCTTCAAAGATGGGATCTTTAATCAGCTGGGATCACGACTGTCACCACTTTGATACACAGTGTACTTCATCTGAGATCAGCCGCTCATGTGTCCAAAATTAGCCGGATAAGTTCACTTGTTTGCAACTTAAATGTAATGGTACAGAGGTGTTAGAGCTCTGCAGTGGCTGCCTTTAAGGAAACCACTTTCCTATGACTTTTAGATCATATGAGTCCCTCTGTAAGTCACTCCTAAACACCTGGTTCCTCTTGGTGGCCTTCAATTCAAGCTGTACTCTATTTCAACCAGCACCAGAAAACGTTGATGGTTTAATGTCATTTATTTACTGTGTTTTGTGTTTCTTGGTGCCTCACTTTTTATTGGGGTTTGTCCTAAAGATGTGAAGTACGGGGGTGGCAGCATCATGTTGTGTGGGTGCTTTGCTGCAGGAGATACTAATAGATGGCATCATGAGGAAAAATATTTTGGGGAAATATTGAAGCAGCATCTTAAAGAAGGTGAAGCTTGGGTGCAAATGGGTCCTCCAAATGAGGGATGGGCGATACCATTTTTTAAATTTGATACAATACCAATACTTTTTGATGTAATTTTACTGATACTGAAAATTTTGAAGAAAGAGTAAAATATTGGACTATAAATTATTAAAAAGTTACGTATTTCAGGCAAATAAAATGATGCATCAAGGTCATTCTGAAATGGATTCAGAATACTTTTTGTTATGTTTCTTAATATTTTAGAAATTGACTTGGAGGCCACATTGAATGAGAAGGAGCAGCTGACATGTGTTACTTGTGTATGATTGGTCCATTTGGTATTGATACTTTGTTAGAGTAATTAATACCAAAAGAGTACTTGCAAAAGAGTAAATATCGATATATCAATACTTTAGTGTTGATACTCCCACCACTATTCCAGATGGACATTGACCTTAAGCATACCACTAAGTTAGTTACAAAGTGGCTCAAGGACAACAAAGTCATTGTTTTAGAGTTGCCATCACAAAACCTGACCTCAGTCCTAGAGAAAATGCAGAGCTGATGAGGCGTACTACAAAGCTGACTCAGTTACACTACGACAGTTTGGAGGAATATGGTGAAAATATATGAAAAGTGACAAAAAGAATAAGAAGTGGTACTAAGGGGATAAAAAAATGCTGTAAAAGTGGTTTAAAAGGGGTTAAAGAATGGCAAAAGCTTGGTAAATGAGGCAAAATATTCAAAAATGGGTTAAAAGTGGAGAGAATATAGCAAACGTAGCCTGACAAAGTAGTGAAAAGAGGTTAAGAAGTGGCACACATGGGCAATAATTGGCAGGACAGTTGCAAAAATGAGTGAATTTATGTGGTAAAACTGGGGAGGGACCATTCTCTGGGATTTTCAGGGGCCTTCGTTACGAAAGAAAATACAAATACTAATACAATAATATGTTAATCAGACCAAAATATTTATTTCATTTGTGTCTATTTGAAAGTCCGGCCCCAAGAATCTCTGTCAAGACTAAATCTGGCCCTTGTGCAAATGTACTTGATGACCCCTGTCTTACAGTTTGAAGGCAATGCTAGCAAATACTCAGGAAATGTATGTAAACTTCTGACTTTGAAGAAAGCGATAAAAAATACCTCTAAATCTCTCATCATTGTGGCAGTTAGCAAATAGGAATAACTTTGATAATCCTAACTGACCTAAAACAGGAAAAGTTTAGTGTGATTTAATGCCAGAAAGTGAGGAAAAAAAAAAAAAAAAAGGTTACGCGTCTTTTTGTACCGTGCATGTAAACTTCTGGTTTCAACTGTAGATTTAGAATGCCAACAAATCATTTGGGCAAAAATGACACAGTTCCACCTGAAAAAAAACCCCCATATTATTTAGAGCCAACACAATTTTAAATGCTCTTTAAGTGTCCTTATAAAAAGGGCAGAAACTGTTCAAACGTGGTTCAAACATGTGCTTCCAGATATGTATGTATTGAAGAATACAATGTTAAAAAGTACTTTCTACTCTGCAGTGAGATGTTATAAAAAGCTTCAAGAATGAGATTTTCATGTTGTGTGCTCATTGTTTGGTATCATCTATTTCTCTTTGCGTTGTGCCACAACACTCAGCAGAAATCTAGTTCTCACACACCTAAAGATTTTTAGAGCTTCTTCAAAAACACGGGCTAAAACCCCTCGCCCCACCTTCATTGGGTCCACTTAGCTTCCCTCCTCTCCTGCCATACGTTCAGCGGTTGTTGCTCGCCTCAGACCCCCTCACCCCTGGCTCATATTTGCCCCCCCCCCCCCCCATCTCTGGTTGTGACCTAAAGATCCAAGTCCTCCCACATCGTCTCCCCTGAGGGCCCGACCCAAAACAACGGCCCTATTGTGTCTGAAGCACACATCTTGTTGCGTACGTACGTGTCTGTGTCTGTGTGCTGAGCAGGCTCTGGTTTCATATATCAGTCCTAAAGTGGAACCAGAAGCTTGGGTCTTGAACCGGTGTTTTGGAAGCGTGCGTTTGACAAAGAAGCAATTTTGCACCCTGACTTTGAGTCTCTTCAGGTTCCAGTTTTTGTTCTTTTCTGTAAACTTCAATTTAAGAACGATCAATTTCACGTCTCATTTTGAAAGCTGAGACCTTTTCAAGAGCGTCCAACTTGATTGAGTCACCTTTTTCCCCTTTATCACTTAAATTAAAACATTTCCTGACATTGTGGTTCATGTAATCGCACACATCAATTCACAAATGGATTTTTCTTTGTATTAAAAAACACTTAAAAGTTTGGTTTTACAGACGAAGGTAATTTCTTTTCATAAATCGACCATTTACGTTTATTTCCACAAAAAAAAGAAACCCTGAAAAATGTGAGAGGAGACAAAAAAGACATACATATGAAAAGCCTGCCATTAAACATTGAATAGATGCTTTAACTTTACATTTTTAAATTAATTAAATTCACAGTGACCTTGCTCGTGCGATTATACGCCCGAGCCGGAACACTTTTTAAGCTCATCAGTCGCTGATTTGTCTCCACCACGCACACAAAGAGCCGAGGTGGAGGTGTTGGAAAATATCAGAAACGTTAGAGCTTTTATTCTGGCGTAAAACCAGTGATGGCTGAGAAAAGAAATCGGTCATTAATGAGACGTGTCATCAGTCCAAGTGTACCTCAGCAGCTCTGATCATCATTTTAGAGTCAGACGTTTATGTCATTCTGCCGTTATTGTTGATTCAGCGCCTGATCTCTCTGTGGTTGCACAGCAGGGATCAACAGGCAGGCTTTTCTAGCATTAAGCTCACACCTTCAGTAGAAACACAATACTTTGTCTAATTCAGGGCTGCAGGGTTTGGACCGATGCCTTCTGCAGACTTGTAGCACATACAGTACCTCACACTGCAGGGAGGGAGGACTCTGGGTGTATTTTAGGAGAAGGATTAGGCCCACGCAGGAAAAGTTTGGGGAAGATATACTTCAATCTAGAGTTGGAGTTACAGAATAAACAATATGAGACAAAATGTTTGATTCTTAGCTTGATTCTGGCCCCTTCAGCACCTCGAAGAGGAGTATGGGGAGTGGGCGAGGGAAGAATACAGACAAATCAACTATTAACATTTTTTTAAACTATACCTTAACACCTCTGGTCTTTGATACTGTGAACCAGGACTGACTTTTAAATAAACATAAAAGCTAAATTTCTCAAAACAAGCTCTCAGCTGGTTCAAGTCTGGAATTTCGAATGCAAATATGTTAAAATAAAAAGTTCAATATCATCCTTTCAGAACTTTAATGTGGGTGTCCCACAAGGTTCTGTTCTGGGGACGCTCCTCTTTGCCTCTGCATAAATGAATTACCTGACAGCTGTAAAGATAAACGAGGTAAGGCTAACATATATATATTATATTAAAGGTTGACTTTTCATGCACAACTCTTTCGTTCACTGCTAGCTACTAGTTTAAGTGCACATGTTTTTGCTAAGGCATTGCAAAATGATAAGCTTAAAAGTTTAGCACACATGAACATGACATTTTTTGGGGAAATTTAATTAACTGAAGTGTAAGGGGAACGCTGCATGTCACGTGTGTTTGAATGGCACGAAGACTTAGTAAAGGCAGAGAGGATGTCCAAGACCATGAACATTCTGGGCGCCGATGTACATCAAAAACTTTTGGAACCATTTTACAAACTGAACAGATCGTTGGCAATGATCAACGACTCAGTTTAAGACTAATAGTAAAAATGGTCTCCATTGATAAAGAGACAGTTCAGCAAATTTTGCATGAAGATTTCAACATGACAAAAGTGTGTGCTTGGGTTGTCGTAAAACTTTTGACTCCTGATCAAAAGGAAAAACTCAAGCAAATTTGTGGACACAGATTGGATCAAATTGAAAGAAACCCACAGGATGAAACTGAGTTATTCCAGTACGATCCTGAGACAAAATGTCAGTAAATGTAATGAAAAACTAACCTTGCAAAGCAGATGGGTACGCCCATTTCTGTGTTTCTCACTGGTGAATCCATCTTGCAAAGCTCCCGTCTGAACAGTTTGGGCCCGGTTAGAAAGTGACAGAACCAATCAGCGTCGAGGGGCAGTATTTTGGGCGTGGTGAAAAATGAAAAATGTTTATGTTCAATGATTTTTGTATTACAGCTTTATTAGTCTTATTTTTAATAGCCATACCTTAGATGAAAGGTGCAAAAAGTGCAAAAAGAAAAGGATGTGTAGAGCTCAACTGTGCAGCACAGGGTACAAGACAAAAAGTCCAGTTGAGACACAATGGTTAAAAATAGCAAAGAGCTCTGAGGGTTAAGTTAAAAATACGTTTAAATAACTTGATTGCTTGGTTTTCACACACACTCTGTGACGCACAGAAGGAGGAAAAATAGAAAGAGACGGACGTGGCTTTCTTACAGGCTGAGGTACAGTGACTTATGTATGACAAATTTAGACTTTGCAGCATGTTTGGAAGTGATGCTGACTGTTTTATATGAATGGATATCATAGTTATGAATGGCTTTCCACAGTTGCCCCAATGCCCACCCACTGAATTTATCCCAGCACTGACTCTGAGCACCAGTTTTACATAAAGTAATCCTCGTACAAAGCTACATGCTAGGCTATCTTTGCTCCTACAGGTGCTTAGATATCAGTGCACAGAAAATGCTAAAGCAGGAGTGTTTGAGCAAAGGCTGAAAAGGCTGATGCATGAAAAGAGGGTTACACAGGGCTACTATCCCTCCGACCCCCCCTCCTCAGGGTGGATGGCTTTCTCAGGCCCATGTTCTGCGACAAGAGAGTCGGGGTGTCATCTGACAGATGAAAATAGTGTGTGTGAAACGGACACCGTGCTAACACGCAGCCAGGCTAACCACTCTGCAGTTTAATGGTTTTACAACACGGAGTGAGCCGTGATAGGCTGCTGAGAGTGTGTGTGAGCGCGAGTGTGTGCTGTAAACTCTCTGTGCAATTAAACGTCTCAGCGGTGGAGCGCCGTTCTTTAATCGGTGTGTGTGGCGTGCATGTACGTTCAAGTGCTTCAGAGCCTCCTCAGATCTGTGTATGTATCTCTTTCCTCCTCCTGGCTGGCCTGTCTCCTCATGTTTGGACATATGTTGAGTTTTATTTCACTGAGACATCAATCCTGCTGGCCAGCTGTTAGGACAGCTGCTCTCCCTGTGCCTCTCTCGCTCCATTTCTCTCTCTTTGGTCTCTCTCTCTCCGTATCTCTCTTCCTATCCTCTAATCTTTCTTTCTTTGTGCATTCTCTCTTTCCTTTCTTTTGTTCCTGCTCTTTTCTTTCCCTCTCTCTCCGATGCTGTGGGGTCTGCAGCCGAAGTCGCACCACTGACATAAATTTGGAAGTGCAAAGTGTAGCTGTCAGCTTCCATTTACACACGTTCGGTAGCAGAGTCGAGGCACGAAGCGATCTTTTCAGCCCTCGATGTGTTACACAAACACCAGGCACCCACTCTAACATTGGCCTTTGTTATTTCTAACATTAACTAATTTTTCAGATTAATGTTTCTCTCTCTTTACCTTGGCGTCAGACTGCAGACTCAGGAGTTCCTGAGCTTTGGCGCTCCACATTGTGAGTGTGTGAGTGAAGGGAGAGAGACGCCGTGTTTCCATCCAACTGTCAAGTGAATTATAGGGCTACTTTTGTAATGTCATCAAATATAAAACGTGAATTAAGTAGACTTCTTTAAAGCAAACAAACGGGCTTCCTGAATGGAGACCACGGCGTGTCAGAACACAAATGGAAAGTTTCACTCAAGGGTCTGTTATTGTTCTTTTGTGTATTTAAATTATGGTCAATTTTTACACTTTCTCCTGCAGTCAAACTCAGAAAATATACCTCGCATACGAACACACAACCACGATGGAGGCTTAACTTATCTGGACATAGAAGACACAACATGTATGATGTTTCACAGCGGGTGTGAGGGCATTTTCTCGACAGTTGTTACACATATCATCTGATTATAATCTGTAAGATTCAACAAGTAAAGTCTTAACTGGTCCGAAGTGTTAGGATGCACACACACTAGGGCCAGTTGCCCTGTACCATGCTAGAGCATGACTGGGCACCCTCCCCAGTCCCCTACTGGCCTGCACTCACACGGATAGGTCTTCATGGTGTAGTATGACGGTTTCAAGACATCATGATGACAGAGAACGACTGTAACACACTTTTTAGCTTGTTTTGGTCATTTTGTACTCTAAGGCAAGATTTTTTCCACTGCAAAACAATGAAAGGTCCAAGCTGGCAAGAGAGAAAATATATATATAATCCAAATGATTGTTGTACAAAAAAATGGCCCCCCTGTACAGTGCGGACATGAAGACATCAGATAATGAGACATGTTTCGTTTTCTGAACCAGGTCGTAAACCAGTTTATTTCTAGTGTAAAAGACTGCTTTTTAACATGTGTTGTGTACAGGACTTCAGGTGTTCCTGCAGCCAGCCATTAAGTGGACACTCGCCGTATTGTAATTTTTTGCACTTACGCATTGGCTTCATTTTTTCAGGACCAGAGGTTGCCGCTTGGTTGCCAGTCATTCACAGGACCGACATAGAGCGACAAACAAACATCCATGCTCATAGCAGTAAGTAATGAGGTGTTTGGTAGATTATTTCTTTGTTGTAACAAAGCTTCTTTGCAGTAAATCTTGTACCGCTGGAAAGCCTGTTTATTTCCTTCTAAATGGTGCCACATTTGTAAGGAACATGTATTTGTTAATCTTGCAAAGCTGATGGATATGCCTGTTTCTGTGTTTCTCACTGGCGAATACATCTTCTGAGGTCCCGTCAGAACTGTTTGGGCCTAGTTAGAAAGTGACAGGACCAATCAGCATCGAGGGCAGAACTTTCGGGCGTGGCAGAGTCATAACGTAAGCAAGCAGCAAGAACACACCGGTGCATTTATGGTGGAAGACATTAGCGTGGATGCTGCTAAAGCACCAGTTTTATCAGAACTTGATAAGTTTCTTGGTTAAAAGAAGAACAAATAACAGCAGTGAGTTGTTTTCTTTTCAAAAACGACAAAGTTATGTACTGATATGTCTACAGTCGCCATGGTTTGCATTATACGGTTCTCTATGGAGCTTACTCCTCGGCAGGGGCGCACCTCACTAGCGGCCAAGTCACGTGTTTTGTTGCTCTGATTGGCCTGTAAAGATGTGACAGAAAGGACATTCATCTAATCATCTTCTGAGTTTTTTTTTTCAAAGGCTCTGCCCTTTCCCAGACGCTGTGTATGAGTGGTTTACCAGATGGATGTGTGAAACAAATCCATCTGGCGTGTCAGGTTATGCATTTGTGGGATGAGCAGCAGAGCTGAGTATGTGGGTTGAGCCCATGAGAAAATTGCAAAATCTTCTCTGCCAATGCCAAACAGCTTATTCTGCTGTTGCTACTGACTCTTGTTTTGAACTTCTGTTACCCCCAGGTGCTGACAGTCAGGTTCCTGATTGTTATGCTCATCAGTTGTTAAGAATCCTGAGCCATCCCAAGCTGATGGAAAAATCATAGTCCTTCAGATGTTAAGGTGACTTTTGTAAAGTGGTGGAACTCTCCTTTAGCGTCATTCCCTAATGAGCAGAACACTGGCTTTCATTGGAAAGATTTTTATATACGAGTGAAATACAATAATAAAATAGTGAATACTCCTTCTGTGTTCTAACAAAGACATTTTATTCAGACGTTAAAAGACATGAGAAAAGAGAATGAAAAGACAGAGAGAGTGAAAATAGCAAGGCTCAGTGTGAGAGGAAGCCCGCGGCATACTGTGTTGTTGTTGGCAGAGTGTGATCGGCGGGGTTGATGCTTGTCTGCCGCACACACAAACACAGAGTGAGGCACAGAGTGAGTCGTCTGTGGCTGGTGTAAAACACCAGGAACACTGTCTGTTGGCAGGGTGGCGTGAAGAAGGTGATAAAAGTGTGTTTACCCAAAACAGTTGCCTGCTCACTGCTGCCTCTACGCTGATTTATTACAAACCTGTTTTCTTAATCTTCTCCCTATCTCCGTCTGTATCTCATTCACAGTTTTTCTCCTGTCTCCATCTTTAAAAGGAACATCAACCATTTAATTTTTTCATTCTTAAAGAGTTTTTCACTGAGAATTAATTGTTTAGTATGTAAATTCTGCCACAAAGGAGGATCTCAATCAAAACATCAAAAGATGACGTCAAGGGTGACACACTACCAGGGCAAAAGAACACATGGTGGCCTCCTGGTGAGTTTATAAGCTCAAATTTACTTAAAACGCAGATATCTAGTGAGGTTTTTGTTCAGTGTACACACAGATACAAATACCTGCCCAACAAGTTGAATTTGTCTGATCATGCAGGCTTCCTTTTAAAGCGATGTGACACACTTTCTCTCTTTCTCAACAGGTTAGCAATCAAGCACACAAACTGTTTCAGTGCTTTACATGCTCAGATAAGTGAGATACACAAGGGGTGCAGAGGGGCTAGTGGTTTAAGGTGCGCCCCATGTTGTCAGGCCGCTTGGGTTCAAGCCACCAAAAATAAATTAAAAAATAAAAATAATATTTTACATACTCAAAACCAGTGACAACTAACTGCCCTTGCAAAACAACCTATACTACAGCTACATTTGAGCTAATCATTTTGCTTATGGCATAATTCCAATACAACATCGCCTGTAGCTACTGCCTCATTCTCCTTTAAAGGGGACATGCTTTACAGTTTTTAAGGCAAGTTTATATTGGTCTCAGAGGTCCCCAAAGCATGCCTGTGAAGTTTGATGCTGAAAAAATACTCCAGTTTTGGATTTTTGTATGTCTAAAAACCCCTCTGTTTCAGCCGTGATTAGAACAAGCTGTTTCTGTGTCTGTGGCTTTAAATGTTACTAAGCTGTCTGACTCCGCCCCTCTCAGGAAATAGATGTGGTTCTCCTGATCCTCTGAGAGGAGGATCAGAAGAGGAGGGCAGAGCTGTCTTCCAGGAAGGGCCAACCGAACCTGGGGGCGGGACTAACTCCCCACATGACATCACGAGGGGGAAATCTGAGAACGGCTTGTTTTAGCACACATTTTCTGAAGGTTGGGGGGGGGGGGGGTTTGGACAGGCCAGGGGCACATATTTGTGTTAGAAAAGCCTGAAAAAGTGATTTTTGCATAACATGTCCCCTTTAATGACTCTGGTCAGATCAATTTTCAGTCCAGGCACAAACATTTCAGATTGGAGCCTTTTAGGATGTATCTGCATGGACATGGAGTCTAGCTGATCCATCTGCTTTGCAAGGTTAGCATCTGCCTCCATATTAAAGCTTTTATCAGCAGTCATGCATGAATGCAAATGCAAACATTTTAAATAATTGATCACAGAATTTCTGTAGTTAAACAAGATTAATATCTTATGTTGCTTTTGGAATTTCCACTATTTTGTGTTGGTTTTTCCCCTTCAATTTGGATTTACTGTCTTAAACTAAAGGAAACTGACTCCTTCTTTGGATGCAGATCTGCTTTTATTTTGAAAAAAATCAGGTAACTTTAGGCACAGTGAACCCACTCTGGAAAAAAGGAACTTGTCATGGATTGCAAAAGGAAAATAAAACAATGATACAGAAGATGAATGTTTGATAACAGAAATGCAGAAGACTTGTCTACTGAGCTATCTGGGGGTTTTTAAAGTGAAAGGAGACATTAAGGAGTCTTAGAGCAGTGGTGGACTTACTTTACATCACTGTGGCTGCAGGAAGACGCTCCTGTGGCCTAACCAAAGTATGCTGAAAGGGACAATAAAGCATGTGGTAAATGTGATTTAAAAAAATTAATACATCAATTATGGACCTTAATTAATTGCAATTAATGCATCTTGCTGGCAGCCCTATATAATATATATAAAAAAATGCAAAACTCTGAAAAAAAACTTCAAAATATAAGGATGAGTTACTGTAATGGAGATTTTGATGAAAGCATCTTCATCTTCACGTTGTCGTCTGTCCCGCTTCCTCTCTTTCTCTCTCTCCACCTTGCTTCCTCTCCTCACCCCATTCATCCTCCTCCCCCTCCTGTTCTCTAAACCGCCTGTCTCCCGTACTTCTCTTCCACTTGATGAAGGAGTCGGTGTTCGGACAGCGAGGAATTTTTATCCACCCTCCAATCTAAACAGCACTTGATCCCCGCCTGGGTCGCAGGGGTAGACAGAGAGCCATCTAGGGTAAAACATCCTCCTCTCATCCTGCTCTTCTTCTTCTTCTCCTTCCTACTCACACCTCACCCTTTACCCCTCCCATCCCCCCTGCTGTCTCTGCGTCTCATCTGTTTATCCATATGGGGGGTATAAATTGTGAAACGAGTACACAGACGGTGACTTACGCAGATGCATCTTGGAGTTACAGGTTGTATTTTCCTCCTTAAGTGCTCCCATAAATTGTGTTTCTTAATTTTGTTTTATACGCGGCCTGTTGAGCGAGCAAACATCGGTGTCTTTAGGTTCTGTGATGCTCTCATCTTGACCCCCTCCTCTATATTTTACCGGCTGTAAATATCATCCAGTGAACCAAATATACACAAATACGTATCAAGTGGAGCCACCAGTCCAATAAATCCATGAAAACTGGGTGGATTCCTTTGTCCTGCGGATTGGGGAAATCATATTAATTATCCTATTTTTCTGCATCTGCGTGGAATTTCACAATGTTTCTTACCAAATATGGACGATCACCATCACATTTCTGGAGTTTTTTCATTGTCTCACAGCCTCCCTCTTCTGCCTACTTGTTTACAATGATCCCACGTGACGCGGATGGCTGCATTAGCTTATTTACAACAATCATAATCCGCCTGTAAACATGCACGGCTTTAATGCACTCAATGAGGAAGTTGTGTTGGGCTGGTGGACGACATGTCTTGAGCACACAATGGCCTCGTATGCACAAACCAAACATTAAGCCATTCACAATAGGCCATGTGCTCTTCTAAATGCCTGTAGTGCCTTTTGTCAGGATAAAGGCTCCACAAATGAGCTATTGTCCGACTTAACCATTCTAAATCAGGCGAGCCCTCAGGGGCATGTTTTCCACAGCACCCAAGAATGTCGCTTTTTTTTCTATGTATTTCTTTCTTTTTCGACGTCCTTGGTGACTGAGGCATCGGCATGGGGCCCTTCGTGACCATGACACCATCTGTGGCACGTCCGTCACCACCAAAACAAAAATATATAACCACACAGTCTGCAGCTTCACGTGTAGATGCACTCAAACAGCATTGTTTTACTAAAGCATGAGCAATAAGAGTGACTTTACAACAGTATTTAGTGGTTTCAATAAAATAAAGAAATGTAATGTAATGAATTAAAATTCACCCCCTTCAAATCAGTATTAAGTAGAGTCACCTTTGGCTGCAATTACAGCACTGGACACTGCAGTTTTACTCCATTCTTCTTTGCTAAACTGCTCAACCTCTGTCAGGTTGCACAGAGATCAGGCATGAACAGCCCTTTTCAAGTCCAGCTACAAAGTCTCTGTTGGATTGAAGTCTGGATTTTGACTCGGACACTCCAGAACATTTGCCTCGTTGTCTTTAATCCATTTCTGTGTAGCTTTCTCTCTGTGCTTTGGGTCATTGTCTAAAAATAAATCTCCTAAACCATAGTTCTCTTGCAGATTGAATCTGCTTGTTCTCCAGGATTTTATTATATTTTGCCACATTCATTTAACCCTCTACCTTTACAAGCCTTTGAGAGAAAGCTGCTGAGCAGCACCCCCACAGCATGATGCTGCCACCACTGTGATTCATAGTGGGGTTGTTGCGTTGATATGCAGTTGTAAGTGTCCCTCATGCTTTTGGGTGAACTCTAAATCTGAGTTTTCTTCTACAGTGACCTTCTCTTTGCCACCCTCCCATAAAGCTCTGACTGGTGAAGAACCCAGGCAACAGTTGTATGCAGAGTCTCTCCCATCTCAGCTGCTGAAGCTTGGACTCCTTCAGAGTAGTCATAGGTGTCTTGGTGGCCTCTCTCACTAGTCTGCTTGCACACTCATTCGGTTTGTGTGGACAGCCTGATGTAGGCACACATGTGCCATACTCCTTCCATTTCTTGATGATGGATCGAACAGAACTCTTGGGGATGTTCAGTGCCTTTGAAATGTTTTTGTATCCATCCCCTGACTTACACTTTTCAATAACCTTTTCTCTGAGTTGCTTAGATTGTTCTTTTGTCTTCATGATGTAATGGTAGCCAGGAATACTGATTAACTGGACCTTCCAGACACAGGTATCTTTATACTACAGTCACATGTTATTGTACATTAATGTTGTTGTAGCTGACATACTGGCAGAATATGAATGTTGGCTTTTATTAGTCCGGTCTTATTCCAAAACATAATAAACTGGTTATTTTTATCTGTAACAATGCAGTGTAAAATAAAAACTCATGTTTTATTGATGTTCTGTGAAATCCCAATTTAACTTCAGCTGTCTAATAAATGTCACTTCATACTGAGGCTGATTAAAGGAAATAACAATGGAGATTAATGATAAAATTCCCCTCAGTAAGAGTCTACAGCACTCACTCTCTGCTCCATGCTCATGTGTTTCTGTCTTTCTCTCCGTCTCTGCTGTCCGCCTGCTGAAGAATTTAAAAAGTTCCCATTGTCTGGGTAAAGTTCACAGCAGGACTCCTGATGAACAAATGAGACCTTATGAATCTTATGAGACCACGTGTCGCTGATGTCTATTATCCTGAGGCTATGAGACACATTGTGAGAAAGAGAACAGCCTGAATGTGAACAATGCACACATTCTCATCTGAGCGGCCGCAGAGCCGCTCAAACTTTTTTTTTTCTAGCCAAGAAGAATCAGGACATGGCGTCTAATTATGATTCATATCAGCTGAACAAATGAAAAGACTTTTCTCTGCCGTCATCACGACATTTCTTGTTGTCTTCATTTGCCTGTGCAGTAGACTGTTTAAAAGGAATTAAAGTTAAGTTAATCATCTTCTTTGTTTTTATAGAGCCAACCTGCATGGAGAGGCTCCTCTCTAAGGAATGGAAGGAGCGCGTCGACCGCCTGAACGCCAACGAGCTGCTGGGGGAAGTCAAAGGTAAGAGCAGTCCATGTAGAAGCACTTAAAATCATTACAAATACAAGAAGTCCAGGTAAAAGCACTTAAAATCACTACAAACACGGTCAATAAATCTCTAAAAACAGTTTAACTATCTATGTGATGCTGGGACAGTGTGTGGGCTTGATTTAGAAAACAGCAGACGAGGCTGTTGGAGGTAAAAGTGGAAAAGAAAACTGGTTGCAAGAAAAGGGAAATTGAAAAGGAAGGAAATAAAGAGAGAATAAAACAGGTGAAAATGAAAGAGGATGAAGAAACTTACACCGAAAGAGAAAAGTGAAACTGAAAAAGACACAGAGAATGTGAGTAAAAAAAGAAAACAAAATTTACCTGTGCAGAAGAGGACAAAAAGGAAAATAAAGAGGGGGAGAATAACATGAAATGAAACAAGGGGAGAGAAAGGAAAAATGAACAGAAGAATAGTTTTTAAAAAAGAGACAGAGTTAAAAGAAAGAAAGAGGGAAAAGAAAAAGAGAGAGGGAGGGAAGAAGAACCGTTAAAAAAAGAGTAAAAGGAAACTAAAAATGTGGAAAAAGAAAGAAAGGTAAAAACTAAAGAAATAAACAGACACAGAGCCTCTATGACCTAAAAGAATAGGAGATACAAAAAGATAAATGAATAAATAAATAAGTTGTGAGGAAAAGAAATAGACCAAGAACTAAAGAAAGAGAGAAAGAAAAATATAAGATATCAAGAGTGAGAGCATTTATGGTTTGAAATGTTCACATCCAAGAGAGAAAGCAAAAATGACCAAAAACAAAAAAGTTAAAAAGAAAAACAGAAAAGAAAAGGAAATAAAAAAAGGTAGAACAAAAATGTCAAAAACAGGGAAAATCAAGAAAAACGTGAAGAAGAAAAGAAGCTACATTTGAAAATTTGATTTCAATTTCTAAAACAACAAGGAATAGGAGAGAGGAATAAATAGATAAATTCAAAACTGTGAGAAGAAAACAGACTAAGAACAAAAGAAAGAGAGAGAGAGAAAAGTATTAGATAAAAAAGAGTGAGACTAACAAAAGAAACAAACAAAACACAACACAAGATTGGTAAAAGGGAAATCAAGAGAAAAAAACAATTTAAAAAGGTGGAAAAGAGAGAAGTAAAAAAAGAGAAAGATTAGAGGGGAGAAAAATGAAACAGTATTGAGATTGAAAGAGATTGAAACAGAAAACCAACAAATTGAAAAAAAATTAATAATAATAATTTAAAAAGTGAAGAAATACAAAAAGAGAAAGAAAGAGTACTAAAGTCAACAAAAAAGAACTTCAGTATAAACTGTACTGTTTCAAACTTCTACAACCATGAATGGATAAATAATATAAAAATAAATAAATAAATAATAATTAATAATAAAAAAAAAACACATGGACATAAAGATAATAACAAATAAAAAACAAATTAACAAATGTAAGAATATTGACGTAGAACTAAAGAAGATTGAGAAAGAACAGAGGGTTGTTGAGGAGGAAATTTAAATAAATAATATTTTTAAAATAAAGAGAGGAATAGGAAAGGAACTAAAGAGAGAAAAATTAAAGTAAGAAAAAGGAGCAAGGTTTCTGATCCAAGAAAGAAACAAAGTATTGTTTTAAAGAAGAATGATGAGAAAATAGAAACAAACTAAAACAGAAAAAAAATGAGAAACAAAAGAAAGAAAGAGTACAAAAGTCAACAAAAACAGTGACATTAGAAAATCCTTTGATCAGAAACTTTCTCATCAAAGAAAACAGAAATATAAAGTTAGAAAAATAGGAATGTTAACAAGAGAAAAATGAGCAAAAAATAAAAAAAAAAACAACGAAGAAGGTGATCATGAAAAAGAAACATGAATTAAAGAAACAGAAGAGTTTGGAACTTTTTGTTCTTAACTTTTACATCAAACAAAGAAATTTAGAAAAGAAGGAAGAAGCAATCAAAACAATAAAAAAAAGCAAAAAACAAATAAACTTAAAAGAAAGAAGATTTCAAAAAGTTGAGAAGAAATAAAATAAAGAAAAAAAAATCAGACCTAAATTTGATTTGAAACTTTTACATCCAAGAAAGAAAGAAAGAAGTAAACATATAAACATCATTTAAAAAAAAGAAAAATAAATAGAACAACAAAATGTTGAAGGTGAGAAAGAAAGAAAGAAATGAGGAACTGAGCATAAAGAAAACCAGTTCTTGTTAAAAAGAAGCATACATGGAAAAATACAATAAAAAGGTAAAGGGAAACAAATAAAAACCAAAGAAAGAAGAGAGGAGAAAAAATGAGGTACAACTTTAACAAAAACAGAGAAAGATTTCAAACTTTTTTGTTTAAAACTTTCACAATCAAGCAAACAAACACTGTTTAAAAGAGGACTAGAGAGAGGAATGCAACAAGAAAAACATAAAGAAAAAAGGAACAAAGAAGCTACTTTTGAAATCTTCTTAATCCAAAACTTTTACTTTAAGAAAGACAGAAAGAGATGAAAAATCAAATCAAACTCTTAAATAAACTAAGAAGAAAGAATAACTTTAGAAATTCAGAGAGAAAGGAAGAGAGAGAGATAAAAAGATGAAGAAAAGAGTGAGATTTGAAACTTTCTCATCCTCCTTCCCTTAGGAAACAACCCTAAAATGACAGTTTCATAGAATAAAATCAAAACGGTGTTTCAGTATAAAGAGCATGGCGGCGGCGTGCAGCGCTCTATTCAAGGCTGCAGCGCGGTCAGATATGCTGTAATTCTCCTGCCCGTGTTTACTCCCAGCATGTTTCTGCATATGAAAGCAGAAGAGTAAACGGTGTGTAGGTCCACCTGTCAGCTCAGACAGAGCAATGAGGCGGCGTTTACACAGCACACGCTATCATTGTAGCTCTGATTAAAGGGTGTGTATGAAGGGAGAGACTGCACATGCTCCAATAGTATTTATGATGCTTTAAATCACACAGAGGCAGGCACGCTCTGGATTCACTCTGTGGGCTATTCACTGTGGAAAGGGGCATTTTGGAGGGTCTTATGTTAAAGTTTTGTTGTGTAGCAGCAGAGATGAGGAGAGCGCGGCCTCTCAGCATCTGAAAGAAAAATGATATGAATGAGATCTTTCATAATTTGAGCTCCTTATGTCTCAGTTTCTGTATATTTTGCTTTTGGCAATTTGGACCAAACTGCTCTGTTTATAAATAGTTCAGCACTTAAGTTCCATCTGCACAACTGGGGTTATTTACATGATAATGAAAGACACAGGCAGGGACAATTTAAGGAAATATGCATTGCTGTAGTGATGTTCAATTAAGAAAGTGTGCTTATTTGATACATCTTTACTGCTACTTCATGTTTAACTCAGTGTGTTTGCAACACATCCACCAGACTCCAGAATTTAAATTTTCTCTTCTAATATTTGTCTTTTTAAAATTTACTTTGTGACCAAGCAAATTCTTCCCACTTTGCATTCATGTTTCTAAAGACACTGATAACATCTTAAAATCAGGACACGAGCAGCACAGTAGAGTGTTTAACAGAGTCACCAATTAATCCAACACCAGTTAAACTGTGACACCAGTTGCATACACGAGAAAAATAAATTAAAAAGGGTGATATAAATTGTGACTTAGGAGTCTTAAAATAATAATGTTATCATATATTTTATGATATTTTTAAAAATGATTTCAATACTTTTCAATTTCTATGATTTTAAGTTTTTATAAGGGACTTCTGAGGCCATCCTACACTACCTCTGGGAAGCAGGGGTATAGCTAGAGACCCCCAGTAAGGGCCCCCATAAACCAGCCTGCCAAGAAAAAAATGCTGTGCCATTTAAACACTATCTATGAATTTGTGTGTATTTTTGAACTATAGTTTCGCTATATTATTGAGCACTATTTTTGCTGTGGTTGAATTAATTGTTTTTTGTATTACTTATATCAATTAGTTTATTTGTAAAAAAGCCTCTTTTTGCTCTCTATCCCTGCCTTCTTCTCATCCATCATCCTCATCTTGCCTTCTTCTCCTTATCATCCTAATCCTGCTCTCTGTCCCTGCCTTCTTCTCCTCATCATCTTCTTGTTCTCTGTCCCTGCCTTCTTCTCCTCTTCGTCATCTTCTTGTTCTCTGTCCCTGCCTTCGTCTCCTCTTCGTCATCTTCTTGTTCTCTGTCCCTGCCTTCTTGTTCTCTTCACCATCTTCTTGTTCTCTGTTTCTTCCTTCTTCTCCTCTCCGTCATCTTCTTGTTCTCTGTCCCTGCCTTCTTCTCCTCATCATCCTAATCTTGCTTTCTTCTCCTCCATTATCCTCGTGCTGCTCTCTGTTCCTGACTTCCTCTCTACCATCATCTTCATCTTGCCTTCTTCTTCTCCATCATCCTCATCTTGCTTTCTTCTCTTTATCATCCTAGTCTTGCTCTCTTTTCCTGCCTTTTTCTCCTCCAGTATCCTCATCTTGCCTTCTTCTCCTCCATCATCATTATCTTGCGCTTTGTCCTTGCTGTCTTGTTCTCCATCATTCTTGTGTTGCTCTCTGTCCCTGCTCTCTTCTCCTCTGTCATCCTCATCTTGCTCTCCGTTCCTGCTCCCTTCTCCTCCATCATCCTCATCTTGTTCTCTGTTACTGCTCCCTTCTCCTCCATTATCTTCATCTTGCTCTCTGTCCCTGCTCTTTTCCCCTGCGTCATCCTCATCTTGCCTTCTTCTTTTCTGTCATCCTCATCTTGCTCTCTGTCCCTGCTCCCTTCTCCTCCATCATCCTCATCTAGCTCTCTGTTACTGCTTTCTTCTCCTTCATTATCCCCATCTTTCTCTTTGTCCCTGCTGTCTTGTTCTCCATCATTCTTGTGTCGCTCTTTGTCCCTGCTCTCTTCTCCTCCATTATCCTTATCTTGCTCTCTGTCCCTGCCTTCTGTGGAAAAGTGGAATGAGTTGTCACTTTTAACTTGACAGATTTGACTAGGACTAACTTTGATTTGACTCAGGCTGTGTGCCTTATAGTTGTGTACCCCTCTGCTGAGCTCCAGCTGATCCAGTTAGTTTTCATTTTTCTGTAACATTAGCCACCAACATCTCTGCAGCTGAGCTCCCCTCGCTGAGAGAAACCGTTTGTGATCGTCTGCCGTTGAAATGGGAAGCATTTCCTCTGTGGAAAATCGGATAAAAGACACAAGTGAGAGCTTTCTGCAGCAGAACAGCTCAGACATTCACTCCTGGACGGCCTGACACACACCATTTATTCACAGAATCTAGACACAGACTTCAACACCTTGTATAAAGTATCACTTCGCTGATCACTGTCTGTGTCGGTGCACCAGACGGATTCAGACATATGAAGAGTCAAGAAGACTTTTGAACTCAGGAGGTGAAAACCTGCTTTATATGGCATATTTCATTGATTTAACTTATTTAATAGTCAGTCTCTGTAGTCTGTAGAGCAATGTGTGTGGTGAATGAAGTGGGATATGAGCTCTACATCCAGGTGAAGTACGGGATCAGTAAACCTTACAGACATTTTAAAGGTCTCCTTTTCTTTTTCTTCCATTTCTTTGCATCCAACATGAAGACTTTAAGGATTTTTGTTGGCTCTTACTGCTGAGTACAAAAAGAAACTTCACTCCGGTGACCTCTGCCTCTCAAACTCCACTACACATCTCTAAATACTTGTGAGGAGAATCAAAAAAACTCAACAAACTCTTAGCTATAGAGCACTTGTAACTTGTAACTAACCTTACACCTTAAATTTGAGGGCTTATATTTTGTTTGTAGAGTCTATTTGTACTCCTTTAATTTTTTAAGTTTTTCAAAGTTATGCAGCTTTTTCTGAGTACTTTGACACTTTATAATTCAATGGGAAGGTATTTCTTTTTCTTTGAAGTTAGTCTAACTTCTCAGCTCTTACTAAGAATTTATAGGGACTGTGTTAAGTCTTTCCTTTTAAAGGATTCTCTCAAACTGAGGATATACTTGTCAGCATTCAGATCAAAATCAAGAAAAGGTGACAAAGGTCAAAACAGATTTAATTACTTACTTACTTACACACTTTCTTTCTTCAGTAAAAGAGAAGACTGATCAGAAGGTTGTTTATGTTAAACTTCACTACACACGGCATCTTTTTATCTGTACCGGCACTACTGCTTTAGCTGGCGAGTTGTTTGGTGATTATCTTATCCTATCCTTGAAAATAACGTTAGGACAGCAGCAGACCAATGACCACTGCGTGTATATTCCGATTTCTTCAAAACGACATGTTAAAATCATCTGACAACTGCAGAAAATATTGATATTGATATGAATTAAAACTGCAAGTTTTTGTCAGCTTGGACCTTTAAGCAGCACAGGGGCACTATTTAAACCACTTAAGAAACGGAGTTATAACTTCTGTATTGCCTTTTGGCGTTTGTAACTTCCATGGGCTGACTTGCAGAGATTTCGTAGGCGGCCTTTTTTTGTTTGTTTGTTTTTTTGCAGGGAACAATCCAGTGCCATCCACTGAGAGGCATCAGACAGGAAATGCTGTGAGTAATTTCTGCTTTTATGGAGATGTTAGGCAATAATAACTTTGCAAAGAAGATGGACTCATCCATTTCAGTGTTTCGTGCTGGCAAATCCATCTTGCAAAGCTCCCATCTGAACAGTCTGGGCCCAGATAGAAAATGACAGGACTAATCAGCGTCGAGGGGCAGTACTTTCGGGCGCGGCATATTTGTGATGTATGCAAGCAGTGAAGAGAGGCCAGGGCAATTATGGCAGAAGAGATTAGCGTGGATGCTACTAAAGCGTAAGTTTAATCAGAATTTTACAACATTTCTTTCTTAAAATTAAAACAAATAACAGCAGTGAGTTGTTTTCTTTTCAAAAATGACAAATGTCTTGTACTGACATAGAGTCGGCATGGTTCGCGTTATGCAGCTCTGGAGTTTACCCGTCCATAGTGGCGAACTGGCAATCTGGCGAGTCAGGTTAAGACCAGATACAGAGTCTATAAAAAGTATTTACCCCCTTGAATGTTTTACCCTTTTATTGATTTTATGAATAACTTATGGTCAATATAATTTGGCTTTTTTGACCAAAAAAAAAAAAAAAACTCTCCAATGTTAAAGTGAAAACTGATTCCTACAAAGTAATGTCAATAACATACATATACAGTGCTTAACAAATTTATTAGACCACCTGTCATATTTGTCTCAGAGACCATCCAGCATCATGAAGTGCTTTAATACGGACTCTTTCATTTTCAGTGAGCTCTCCAAGTTTTACCATTTTAAACAGGAATGAGGGATTTCAAACTGAATTCACCCAAATTTGAGCCGGCTCACTGGGCTTCTCTGAGAAGTCAGAAATTAATCAAGCATAACATTCAACCACTAAAACTCATTTTTCTGTTCAGGCATGCAAGTAAATAACTATAATTTGACATATTAATCAAGAAATATTAATGTGCTTTAATATTTTTTCAGTTTTTTTGTAAATCAGTAAATTTTAAAATTCATGGATAACAATAATAATTACATTTTATCATTAAAAATATCATTTGGGTTAAATAGCTTCTACATATTGGTGTATTAACCATTGCAGAAACATAAAAAATGATTTTGGTAATTACCAATGCTGTTAATTTAGGGCAGCTGTGGCATAAACCTTACTTTGGTTAGGGTTAGGGTGGTCTAATAAATTTGTTAAGCACTGTATGTAATGTAAAATAAGTGACTTCGTAAATATTCACCCTCTGCAAGTCAGTATTTCGAAGATTCACCTTTGGCTGCAATCACAGCTCTGAGTCTGTGTGGATAGGTCTCAGTCAGGCTTGTACATCTGGACTCTGCAGTTTTACTCAATGTTTCTTCAAAACTGCTGCTGCTGCAGCTTGTAACTATTTTAGAGTGGCCATAGCTGTCTTAATGGACTCTCTCTAGTCTCCTTCTTACATGGTCACTCAGTTTGTAATCTTTTGGAGACCTGACCCTCCAGTTTTCTAACGGTGGATGGGCACACTGAACTAAACAATTAGGAAATTAATTTCAGACTTCAAATCTAGGCCATTATAGCACAAATGTCAGGATGCCAAAAAAATAAAGTAGAAAAAGCTGAAACAGTTATTTTTTAATGGAAAGTAACTGAATATTTGTAAAATGAGGCAAAAAAGAATAGGCACGAAGTAGCAAAAATTGATTAAAGTGGCAAAAATGGATGGAAAGAAGGAAAAATGGGCAGAAAGCATGCAAAATGGGTAAAAAGTGGCAAAAATGGACAAAAAGTTGGATAAAAGTGCCATTATTAGTGATAAAGAAGGGTTTAAGTGGCATAGGGTTAAGAACAACAAAACTGGGTTAAAAGTGGCAAAAAAGGACAAAATTCAGCAACAATGGGATAAAAATGCCAAATAGAAGTGGCTAAAATGGGTTAAAGTGGCAAAAAAAGATGGAACAAAAACGGGGGGAAATGCCAAAATGGGCATAAAATGCAAAAATGAGTTACAGTGGAAAAAAACAAAGTGACAAAAATGGACAACAAGTAGTAAAAGTGGGATGACTGTGCCAAATACAGAGACAAAATAATAATAATAATATCTTGAATTTATATAGCGCCTGGCAAAAATGGGAAAAAGCAATCAACATGGGTCAATATCAGCAAAACTGGGAACTACGCTGCTAAAATGGGTTAAGTTGCATAAATAGTGCAAAATTGGAGAAATGTGGTAAAGGTAGGATAAAAATGCCAAAATTGGTGACAAAGCAGTGGCAAAAATGGGGAAAGCAGCAAAAAGAGATTAAAAGTGGAAAAATAATGGGAAAAAAAGCTACAAAAATGGGTTTAAGTGGCAAAAAGGGTAAAGAACAACTAAACTGGGATAAAAGTGCTAAACAGATTTGGTATAAATGGGTTAAAGTGGCAAAAATAGATGGAAGGTGGCAAAAATGAGGAAAAAAAGTGGAAAATATGGGTGATAAGTTGCAAAAATGGGTTAAAGCAGCAAAATAATGTGGTCAAAATGGGGAAAAACAGCAAAACCAGGTGAAGAGAGGCAACAAAAGCAGCAAAATAATGTAGAAATGAGGTAAAAAAGTTAAAAGAAGCACAAATACATAATTCTAACATCAGAACCTAAAAACAGCTTGACACACTTATTAGGTCCAACATGATGTAACTGTTAGCCACGGCGCTAGCACCAATGCTACTAATCCAACACACATGCATTGATATCATCAATAAAGAACAGCTGTGGACGGCCCACTCTCTGAGGTTTTCAGAGTCCATTCTCTGGGTTTTTCAGGTTCCCATTCTCCGGATTTTCAGGTCCATTCTCTGGGTTTTTCAGGTTCCCATTCTCCGGATTTTCAGGTCCATTCTCTGGGTTTTTCAGGTTCCCATTCTCCGGATTTTCAGGGTCCATTCTCCGGGTTTTTCAGGGACCCATTCTCTAGGTTTTCAGGGGCTCGTTCCTCGGGTTTATCAGGGTCCCAGCCATCTCTGTGGGCAGGGCTGAACAGAACTACTGGAGGTCATTAACAGACAATAATAGCTGCTGACATTAAAGCTTCATACTTTACTGTTAGTGGACACAACAGTATTTTAATTGTAGTGAATGCTAGTGTCATGCATCTTTTATTTTAAGTGCATATAATGTGAGATTGCTGACTTACTGACTAAAGAAAGCATGGTATGACTTCTTCTACTTGCGTGACAAATAACCTTGTTATGATCTCTATAAACACATTTTGACTGAGTGAAGTCAATCAGACACAAGAGAGCTGCATGTTTGTCCTCTTCATAAAGCTGGAATGTGCACAATATCAATTTCTTGTATGTTAGTTCAAGAAGCTAATAAAAGGACTTCGATATAGCGTGCACTATTACATGCGTGCAAGTCAATTATCATACACAACACACATGTCTGTGTTGGTCCAGCTGCGTTGTGACCGAAGAATGGCTCTGATTGGACTCAGCAGGCTGACTCTTTTATTTCTCAGCGGCTGAAGTGAAGCCCGCTCTGTCTGACCTAAATACACAAGCACAACTGTTGCTGTGTGTCTGCTCACACAACAACCTGGGCCTATTTGTTCAGTTATTTTTAGGGTGAAGAAAACTGATGACCTCCTTCTTTTATTCTTACTGCAACCTTCATTAGGCTTCACAAATGCTCTGGCACATGCTTTTTTTAAAAGTTGCTGTCTAAGTCTCCATCAATAAAGGGAAGGCTTGCATGCACACTTGATTTTGACTAAAAAATGCCTTGTGTCGTAGACGTAGACATGTGAAAATGTGCCCAGAATGACTTCAGTCTTCTTCTTCAGCCTAATGTGGAGCTCCAGCACGACATTTCAACACATCGCACTAGTTTGGTCATGATTTACTCACTTTGGCTTAATGATTGTGATATTTATTGACTGAAGTTCAGACTTCTGTTGGAACCATTCCTCACTGTGATCGTATATTAGATAGAAACAGACATCATAACATAATTTTGTCCTCATCTGTAGATGCTTAGAAACATTATGGAAAACAACAAAAATGTGAGAGAGCTGCACTTCTTTCTATCTTTGTGCTCGAATTGCAGAGGTTTTGGAAAAGATGCTGCTGGACCTGCCATCAATACTCAATGCATACTCAGCATCAAAGCTAGAATTATTCAGTGAGCCCAAATGTGCACTGATTAAATCTGATATCGTTGTCCCTGCTCCCCTGAGGAGATCAGGACTCGTGTTTTGACAAAATGAAGTGACCGTGTGTGTCTCGGGGCCCGTGGGCTGATGGGAAGTCAAGTGTCAGAGTGTTTGTTTTGGTGTTACACTGAAGAGGTTACATCACACTGAGGAATTCTGGGAGTTTGGCTGACAGTTGTCATGAAACATGAGGGTTCAGCTGATGCTTAAGGCGTCCTGTGCTGTCTTGAGGTGTGAATTTTTGAGTGTGTGATGGTTTGTGTTTGTCAAGGGATATTTTTGTTGTGTGTCTGTGTATTTGAGTGTTTGTGTAATGGCATGTTTTTAAACTTAGCACAAAAAGTAAGGACATTTGTATTTGGTAAATTGGTTCTTTGTTGTAACAGTGCATCTTGGCAGAAAATCTAATACCGTTGGAAATGGTGCTGCATTTGTAAGGATCATGCCTTTCTGGGATGAGCAGCAGAGTTGAGTATGTGGGTGGCACCCATGAAAAATTTGCCAAATCATCCCTGAACATGTGGAGAAATGTTACGAGTCCAGATTCTGCCAATGGCTTTTGGATCATAGGGTCAAAGTGTGGCGAAGAGGTGGAGACCGCCATGCTGATTGCTGCACTGATAGAGTAACATCTTTTAATATCTCTGCTGCTCTTCCCACAAATGCATGTTGCATACAAATGTGGCACCATTTAAAAGGGGAATAAACAGGCTTTCCTGCAGCACAAGATTTATTGCCAAGAAGCATTGTTACAACAAAGAAACAATCTACTAAACATAACTTTCCCTTACATTTTGTGTTAAGTTCATCTTCAGGGCTGTTACTAAAGGCTGGAACAAATTTTAAATCTTATTTATGAAGAAACGACAGACATTTGAACACCTCTTCAGCAGCCATCTTGCCATTGGTTCACTGGGCACTGTGGGAGATTTCCCCTTATTCTTGGTGTGGATTGTGCCATCAGTGGTTCTCAAATGATGTGGCGAGGCACACTAGTGTGCCTTAAGGTAAGTCTAGGTGTGCTGTGGGAATTTGTACAACACGTTTTTACTACAACTTTATGGCAAGTACTGTAACCAGGCCTGCCCACAGATCTGGCTGGACCCCTGAAAAAACGCCAGAGAATGGGCCCTCCCCAGTTATAATTTATTGATATTAGTGTATGTGTGTTAGATTAGTAGCATTGGTGCTAGCACCCTGGCAAACAGTTACCTCATTTAGAGCTGAAAAGCATGGCCACTTTTTTGCCACTTTTTTTGACAACTTAAACCATTTTGCTTCTTTTTGGCATCTTTGCCACTTCTCATTACTACTTTGACCCATGTTTACCACCTTTTTTGGAACTTTTTTGCCACATACTCATTTTTGCTACCTTTTTGCCACTTTTTGCTCACTTTTGCTATTGTTTTGCTGTTTTTTTCCATTACATATAACCTCTTTTTACCACCTTTAGCAACTTTAACCCTTTTTTTGCCACTTTTCTGCCACTTGTGATCTATTTTGCCACCTTTTTGACACTTGGAACCCATTTTTATCACCTTTTTGCAAACTTTGGCCCACTTTTGCCTTCGATTGACCACTTTTTTTTTTTTGCCCAATTTGACCCTTTTATCACTTTTAACCCATTTTTACTGCTTTTGTAACCCTTTAGGGCCAACTGTAACCCATTTTTGCCACTATTTTGACACTTTCAACAAGTTTTTGCCAATTTCAACCCATTGTTTGGCCCCTTTTTTACCAATATTTGCCCATTTCTGACTTTGTTTTTCCACTTTTGCCAAGTTTTGCCATCTCCATGATTCCCCTGTTGGCACAGCCCCAGAAACCTCTCTCCTTTGTTCCCCATATAGGCCACCTTGACTGTAACATTATTTATTTTTGTAACATCTGTTTTTGTTTCAATTTAAATATGGTGTGCCTTGAGATTTTGGCTTAACCTTAGGTATGCCTTGGGTAAAAAAAGTTTGAAAATCACTGCTCTAGATAATCCCCATGTCACCCCTGTCACTGAGATCACTGTCACTGATACAAGATTGGGTTATGGTTCTTTATAAACATCTGTCAATAGGCATTATAAACAAGTTTAAGATATATACATTTTTCAGTGTGAAGTTTTTCTGGCTTTTGTGGAAGAAAAACTGCAAAATTAAATCAAAGTGTGCAAGAAGAGACAGCAGTGAAACTAATGCAATTATATATAGCTTTAAAATAGTGACTAGCTGTCATTTATATTATTTATGTGACATAATCTGTGATATAAGCCTTGTATTTGTTTCCATGGTTCATGTCTTGACGCCCTCTCCAGTCTTTAGATTCAGAGACGGATCACTCCCTCCATAGAAACAGAGAGAAAACAGTTAGTGTCTTTGTGTGTTGGCCGCTGCCCTCAGCAGGTGTCGGGAATAATCCTGATGGATGGAAAACGGAAAACGTCTCCGATGATTATCGGGGCCAGAAGCGTTAAGGGAACGCAAGACGGAATGCACGACCCGTAATCCACCGAGATGAATCATGGAGCCGTGATCGCAGTTGTTGCAATTACACAATAGGCTTTACTTCTCTGAGAGGAATGCAGAGGAAGAACTGTGTATGTGTTAGAGACGTGACAGCGTTGTGAAGTATCCATCAGTGTTGTAAGACTGAATCAGCCAAAGAGACTTTGGGAGGAGGAAAGAAGAGGAGGAAGGAGGAGAGGAGTGAAGCAAAGAGGCAGGATGAAGAGGTGAAGAGAGGAACACTTAAGAAGAGACGTCAGAGAAGTGATTGAAAGAGCTGAGGACACGATAAGATGAACGAGGAGAGATTGGGAGTAAAACGTAAAAAAGGGTAAAAAAGGGTAAAAAAGGGAGAAAGTGGGAAGGACTAGTAAGTAAAGGTGTTCAAGGAGGAAACAAGAAGGAGAAAGTTTATGCAGAAGAGGGAAGGAGGAAAAAAGTGCACAGGCCAGAGGTAGAAAAAGGAGATAGGAGACTTGGGAGGAAAGAAATGAGAGGAGATATGATGAGAGGTGGAGACAGAGGAGAGAAGATTAAGTGAAATAGGAATCAAGAAGGCAGTATGCACATTAAACTACACCATTTCCCCTCAATAACAACTGATTTGTTGTTGTTTTTCCTAAAGATTGGGATGCATCTACAGTGCCTATAAGAAGTATTCACCCCCTTGGATTGTTTTACCCTCTTATTGATTTTATAAATCAATCATAGTCAATTTAATTTGACAAATTACCCCAAAAAACAAGCCTTCCAGGGTTGGCTGCTGAGAAGCATCCCCACAGCATGATGCTGCCACCATCATGCTTCACAGTGGGGATGGTGTGTTTGTTGTCCACCACAGTAAGCATCTTGTTTGATGGCTGAAAAGCATAATTTTGGCCTCATCAGACCAAAGAGCTTTCTTCCACTTGACCATGGAGTCTCCTACATGCCTTCTGGTGAACGCTAGTCCAGATTTGGTCTGAGTTTTCTTCAACAGTGGCTTTCTCTTTGCCACTCGCTCATAAAGATTGACTGGTGAAGAACCCGGAAACAGTTGTCGTATACAGAGACTGTCTTATCTCAGCTGCTGAGGCTTCAGAGCAGTCTACTAGTCTCCTTCTTGCACGATCACTCAGTTTGTGAGGACGGTCTGATCCAGGCAGATCTACACATGTGCAAGATTCCTTTTATTTCTTGATGATGGATTTAACTCAACTCTGGGGGATGTTCAGTGTCTTGGCTTTTTTTTTGGTATCCTTTCCCTGACTTACACTTTTCAATAACCTTTTCTTTGAGTTGCTTGGAGTGC
The DNA here is from genome assembly GCF_018320785.1 of Cheilinus undulatus. Classification (NCBI taxonomy): domain Eukaryota; kingdom Metazoa; phylum Chordata; class Actinopteri; order Labriformes; family Labridae; genus Cheilinus; species Cheilinus undulatus. The sequence continues at coordinate 8,079,417 of NC_054873.1, read as the reverse complement.
TTTTTGTCTTCATGATGTAATGGTAGCCAGGAATACTGATCAACCACTGACTGGTTATTCTTGAGACACATTCACTGCACTCAGTTGATCTCCTTTTCACTAATTGTACTGAATTACACAAACGCTGTGCATTATATTCGTGCATATTAGGAATGGCTGCACAGCTGATTCAGTGAAATCCATATTACAGGAGAATTTAAACTCATGATTCCTCATGATGCAGTATAATGAGGTCCTCTCTGACACCTCACTAGGTCAGTCAGCTAGCAGCATGTGTGCACTGACTTAGCTGATGTTACTTTCCACTGGCACACAACTCGGTGCTAACAAGAAGGAGAGAAACCGAAACAGTGCACTCCTTTCTTGCACATAAGGAAGCAAAAGGAAATATGGTTTTTCATTTCAGTAAGAAATAGCTTTTTAAAAAAGGTAACTAATAATGAATTATTTGAATTTTGAATTTTTGTTACACGTTGCAAGAAAAAGTAATCAGACTACTCAAACAAATAAATTTGTAATGCATTGGCACAACACTGATAATAAGAGAGGAAACAAGGATGTCAGTGAGGACACAAGGAAGACTGGAGAGAAAGGAAGAAAGATTTGTAAGAGGAAAGAGATGAGTGGAAACAAGTAAGCAGAAAGGGAAAAATCAAGGAGAGGAAAGAAATAAGAAGAGAACAACTGGCAAGAGGAGCAATTAAGGAAAGGAAATAAGAGAGAGGAAGAGGAAGCTAAGGAGGAGAGCAGATGAGGATACAAGTAAGGAGAGGAGAGCAGAGACCGCGGGGAGTTTGCAGACTGTGAAGTGGAGTAACTGATGGGGAGGTTGTTTGGGGAAAAGCTCAAAAAAAGGAAGAATGAAAGGCTGAAAAAAGAGACAAGAAGAGGAGAATGTTTCCTTTGATACAGGGGTGCTGAGGGGTAATTTCACTCTCTGTGTTTGTGTGTGTGTGTGGGGGCCAGTCTGGGGTACAATAGGGGCCTGACAGGACTACAATGGAGACTCTGTTAGTATGCAGGTAGTGTTGGGGCCACCCTGCAACCTCCCTACATGGCCCCAGGGCAAGACCTTACACACATACACTCACACATATGCACTCAGAAGAGCAGGAACTTGTAAAGCAGATAAACTTCGGCGGGGATGTTTGCCATATAGGAGCTCATGTATACAAACAGCCTCACAAAAAACCCCAAAACAAATGAAAACTCACTTGTTTGCACCTATTAACACCATAATGCCTCCATCATACACATTTAAGAGTTTCTGACGTTGGCGCTGTGTGACGAACATTCACAGAAGAAGAACAAACATCAGCAGCAGCTCTGGGTCTGGCTGTGTTGGTGTCTGTGTGCTTTAGCGTGGATGCTGATCTCCCAGAAGGCTTCTGTTACCTCATCAGACAATGTGTTGTTTCTAAAAACATTTTGGTTGCCCAGATCTCATCTTATTTGTTATTTGAGATTAAAAGTTAGTATTCTCATAATAACATGTTGATTTTGAGATTGAGAAGTTATCAGTGTAACAATTAGTCAAAAATGTTTTCATTCTATGGCTTCTATGGTGATGTTTTGTTCTGTACAGAAAAGGATAAGGGGCATTGAATTTTTTATTTAAAAAAATATTTCTGACTTTTTTCCCCTCACAGTTCTGATTTTTTTTTTCCCTACAAATAATGACTTTTCTCTCTTTAGAATCAGATTTTTATTCCTGGGAATTCAGACTTTAATACCTTCATCTATATTATTTTTTTTCCCCAAAAAAATTCAGACTTTTTTCTCTAGAATTCATGACTTTTTCCCCTCAGAATTTGAACTGTTTACTTTTTATCATAGAATTCGGGATGTTTTGCCTTCAAATTTGGAATGATTTTTCCAAAGAATTCCGACTGTTTTTCCGTAGAATTCCAACTGTTTTTTTCCGAAGAATTCTCACTATTATCCCCTCACAGTTCTGACTCTTTATTCCTTTTCTTTTGTCAGAATTCTGATTTTTCTCTCACAAGTCTGGCCTTCTTTTTTTTCTGAATTTTGACTGTGCCCCCTTTCAAATTCAAAATGTTTTTAACCCTTAAAATCCAGACTTTTCCCCTCACAGTACTTTCCTTTCTTCCTTGAAATTTTGGCTTTTCTTTTGTCAGAATTCAATTTTTTTTTCTCACAAGTCTGACCTTTTTCCCCTTACAGTACTAAGCTTTTTTCCTTGGACTTCAGATTTTTTTCCTATCAAGTCTGACATTTTTTCAGAATTCTGCCTTTTTTATCCATTTATTTGACTGTTTTTCTTGGGATTTTACCTTTTTTCTATGAATTCTAACTATTTTCCCTTAAGAGTTCTAACTTTTTTCCCTGGAATTTTGACTCTTTTCCCTTGAAAATGTAACCTTTCCTTTTGTCTAGATTCCGATTCTTTTCCCTCACTAGTCTGACTTTTTCTTTTCTGACATTATACTCAGAATTTTGACTTCTTGTCCCGTTGGGATTCTGGCCCTTTTCCCTAGGATTTTGGTCTTTTTCCCTTGGAGATCCAACATTTATTTTTTCAGAATTCTGCTCTTTCTTGCCTTGGAATTCTGACTTTTCTTCCCTCCTGTCTGACCTTTCTTTCAGAATTTTCCGAAACAAATTATCATTGGTTTTAACAGTGGTTGGTTCACTCAGATGTTCTGTTATAATTAAAGTCCAAAAATGAAAGAGTTCTTAATAGAAAAATGAGAGTTTTTTTTTAAAGATGTTGTCCAATTGATTCATGATTTCTCATTGAGGAGGTGGTGGTGGGTCCTGACCCACCAGTTGAGAACCAGAGCTCTAGAGGCTACATGAAAGAGCTACCTGATGTGTGGGATGTAAACTAAATATATGGAGACTCTAAATGAGTTTACTTGAATGTTATTTTTTGAAACAGAATTAATCTCATATTAGCATCAATAATTCATAGTTACATCAGATTAGCTCAGACTGGCTTCTCTTTGTTTCTATATTTCCCATGGATGTAACACTACCGGTGTATAGGTTTAATTGGTGACTGTGTCAACTGGTGACTTTCAGATGACTGCATTCAGTAGAGCTGCCTTTATTTTTGAAGGTGTTCACAGGCAATACATTGGACTGAAGCATAGTTAACAAATACATCTCTGGCCTTAGGCCAAGGGGATGGTGTCAGTTGTGGTGTTTAGTTGAATGGTGCTGTAGGGAGGATGGGGGTCTGAGGGGTTGGTAACAGAGGGGGTAGAGAACCCCCTTGTTTATTTAACCTTTTTTTCCTACAATTATGTTTATTAAAATACCAACGGAAATACTTTGAACAAGAAAAATAAACCTGAAAATAGTGAGAATATTTCTGAGAAATCCTCTTGGTTGGTGGACAGAATTTGAATTAATATGTTGAAAAACTCAATGAAACTAATGATGGGTAGAGAAAATGGGGGGGGAAAGGTTTACAATGTGGAGATGCACACCCTGTAGCTACCTTGTGGGCGTTGTGCACTGGTTAGGAACAACTAAAGCAATGTTTAGAGGGCGCATGTTCCTCAGAGAAGAATGAGCCATCTACATTTTTTGTTTTTTACAAGAAACGACGCTCAAACAGAGAAAATTTATCTGCGTTTGAGCAGCTGTTGGAATAAACTGAAGGCCAGTGACAATCTAGTCAAAACTTTTATGGTATTACAGAAAGAATATCTCCTAAATGTTCACCTAAGTTTGAAAGTGTTTGTTTCACAACCTCTCAGATGTTGATTCTGAAATGACGGTGAGGTGAGGCTGTTGACAAAGTAAAAACCTCCCAAGAATGTTTAAATCATAAAGCTGACAAAAGCCTGTAACAGCTACTTATTTGCAAAGGTTAACTCTAAGTGTTTTTATTGTTCTTGGGAGCAGACACTAAGTGATAAACAGTGATGGCACGCAGAGACGAGACGTCAGATAATAAGTAGTGAGATGTTATTACAAGCCTGATGATTTATGAGACGTGGGAGGATCCGATGACTTCTTTACGTGACGTTGGCCAAACACTTTGTTTTAGGTTGCTGTGAGAAATATTCCAAGTAAAGCCAAAATTTCTAAGGTTTTTTTTGTTAATGCATACAAGGTGCAAACATTTTCCAGGTTATAAGGAACTCAAGGAATGACACATTTAAGTGTGGCCGTAAATCACCTGTCTAATAGCTGGCTAAAAAAAAAAAAATGTACGTACTTGTATCACCTCTAAATGTCCGTAATATTCTCTGAGGTTTAATCTTCTCTATCTTGTCCAGGTACGCCGGAGTCTTTGGAGGAGAAAGAGCGCCAACTCTCCACCATGATCGGCCAGCTGATCAGTCTGAGGGAGCAGCTCCTCTCGGCCCACGACGAGCAGAAAAAGATGGCCGCCTCACAGCTGGAGAAGCAGAGACAACAGATGGAGCTGGCCAGGCAGCAGCAGGAACAGGTATGCAAAGTTTAATGAGGAAATTAGGCGTGTTCTTTAATAATCAATGAGTTTTGGTGTTTATACTCACTTCTGAATTTTTACATTTTACAGCTGAATTTTGCATCTTTACTATCATCTTTACATTAGAAATTGAAACCAAATCAGAAACCAAATCAGAAAAGTTGGTACATTAAAGCTCTAAATGGGCCTGTAACGTGCAGTTATCATCAGAACATTTCTACATACATCCAATAGGATCCCTACACTTCACAAAAAAATGATTTTTCCCACGATTAAGACCATTTACCTGGCATTTACCTTGCACAATTTACTCTTGAGTCTTGAACTGAGCCTAAAATCTAGCTTCTAGCTGCACCCATTTAGCAGTTTTTCACCCTTGTTTTGTCATGAACATGCATTTAATACAAACGGTGATATACTATGAACAAAATGAACCTTTTGGGTAAGTGAGCAATGATGTGCCATTCAAAAACGAGCCCATCTTGTGAAACGACTCTTTAATGTGAACCACGATAGCTAGCTCCAGTTCAAGCATCAGTTTTCTAACGTACATTTTTATTGTTATTTAAAACACACTCTAAAAGTCAAACTGGAACCAAATGAAAAGCCATTTGGGAGCCAAATAGCTGGCTCTTATTACTGAAGTAAGTCAAATGATCCAGATCGCTAAATAGAGATAGATTTCCCATTACAGAGAGTGAGGCTTGATGGCATCAGCTGTGGAAACACAGGCAAGATGACTTTTTAAACTTATTTTGCCTGAATGGGTCACTACTGTTGGCAAACTGTCGCCATTTTCCATGCCGAATCACTTCCTGTAACACCGCTGGAGTTCTCTGCTGTGACATCATCTGCAAACAGCCTGTTAATGCTAAAGTATCTAAAGACATATCTAAAACATTACTGTTGGTAAGCAGGCAGCAAAAAAGGATGCTTGAAGTCAGTTTGATTCACAAAAAGTTCACAAAAGTTTTCATGATGAAATTCTCCTTTTATAAAGTACATTTATGGAGGTGAATACTTTGAGTCTTATGCTAGGGTTGTATGACGGTTCAAGCGGTCCCCAGGAGAATTTCAGGGTTCAGAATAGGCGAGGGCATACTAAAGTTTGGGAAAGGCTGCTGTAAACCATGTCTTTGGACTATGGGAGGAAACCAGAATGACTGAGGAGAACCTATGTAAACCCTACACAGAAAAGCCCATTCTAGAGGAATTCAAACAGGAATATTTTTGCTGCAGGGTGGGCAACCACTGCCCTAACTCTAACTGTGCCCCTTCACTCTAACCCTAACCCCCCTCTAGCTTAACTCTGCCCTCTGTGTGGGGAAAATTGTTGTACTTTTACAAACCTAAGCCTAACCCTGCCCTCCTTACCTGAACCCTAACCCTTCCCTGTGCAATGTATGTTGGCCCATGCCTATCCCCCTTCATTCCCTACTCCAAGACTACTGGATTGTAGCCTGTGTGGGGGAAGTGATGTACTTTTACAAACCCTAACCTTGTCCTCCCAATCCTAACCCTTCTTACCCTAACCCTTCCCTGTGCAGTGTAGGTTGGCCTGAGTCTATCCCCTTAATTCTGCACTCCAAGCCTGTGTGGAGTAAATTATTGTACTTCTACAAACTTTACATTTACCCTGCCCTCCTAATCCTAACCCTGATGTGAACCCTGCCCTTTTGACCCTAACCCTTCCCTGTGTGATGTACTTTGGCCTGTGCTTATCCCCTTTATTCCCTAGTCCAAGCCTCTTGGATGGTGGCCTGTGTGGGGAAATGATTGCACTTTTACAAGCCCAACCCTAACCCTGCCCTCCTAACCCTAACCACTGCTCACTAGTCTACTCAGAGCTAGTAGAATTCGTGTTGGACCGGGTTCAAAGATAGTCTCCGGGGACATCCTCCATGTCGTTATAGCTGAAATTAATGAAAGTGAAAACTTCCACATTAAGAGCCATGTTTTAAAGCAGCACTGCTTTTTAAAAGAATGTGTTTGTTTTGGAGGTGTCTGGTGTTTGCTATGAAATAATTAGCGTGTGACAGAGTGAAAAGGAAGACACGAGGTGCTGAAGTGTTGAGGTGAGCTCCTCTTTGTTTTTCTCTGTTTTCTGACACGTTACTGTAGGTCGACGTACGACAGGCTCTGTTTAGACAAGCCCACACCTCCCATCACAACACATTCCACCTCTCTCACGGCTTCACAAAGGAACGGCGAGGACAGAGAGAGTGAAAAAAAAGACAGATTCCAATATCAGCCCAGTCATTTGGCTGTTGAGACTTGATAGGATAATGCCCTGCAGACAAACCCGGAGAAATCTGCCTTTAATGAAATATGACATGTGTGCAAATGGGGCGCCGCCTCCCATTCAGCAGCCTGTAATTACATTTCAGAATAAATACACTAAACGACTTCTCAAGAAAAAAAAGAGACGCAGCTGCTTTACTTTTCTGACTCAGAGTGGGCGGGGCTTAATGTTGACATGCTGCCCCTTTAAGGATTTTAACCTCACGTGACTGGCTGAGATTTATCCCTTTAACTTTTGACTTCACATGCTTTTTTTATTAGACGTTTTAACATGAAAACAACAGAAGGAGAAAACATGACAATCAGCCTTCCTGTCCATGAGTGTTGATGGCTTTGTGGGGTGGGGGTCCAGATGCATGCTGGGTATTGCTCATTGAACAAGTAAACATGTCAGTCATGCAGATTCTGTGTCAGCTAAGGGACTTGTTCAGGAACTTTTCCTGCTGCTAATTGTGTTGATTCCTTGTAGCATCCATCACGCTGATCTCAGGCTCTTTGAGATAAAAATCAGTGGTCAAACAGACACCTAACTCACTGCTACTGAGCCTCCTGTCTCATATGCTGCTGCATTCATCTACTGCACTGATATTTTTAACCTATATTACATCTTTTACTAAGGCTTTAGTTGTTCAACTTTCCCCTCTGAGGTCAAACACCTCCTGAACTTGATTTTGAACGCTGCTTGACCTTAACACTTCTTAGAATGAAAGTCATCTGCTTATATTTTCTTTTGGTAATTCTTAACTCATTAATCAGACATTTTTCATAGTTTTACCTGGAACATTTAATAGTTTTAGAAGGATGCAGATCAGCTGAAACCAATTTCCCTCCGATTGAATGTCCCAAAGGCCAGCAACAGCTGTTTTATTTACCAATAAAGTAATTTTCATGTAGAATGAGCCAGGTTATCTCTATTTACAGATTTAACACAGAAATTCTCAACTGGTGGGTCCCGAAAAGTGGGCCTGAAAAAAACACTGGAAAATAGTACTCGATGTGTGGAACATGCAGTGCCTATAAAAAGTATTTAACCCCTTGGATGTTTTACCCTTTTATTGATTTTATAAATCATTAATGGCCAATGTGTGTATTTTCTTATATTACAAAAAACTCATTATTGTCAAAGTGAAAACAGATTTCTAGTAATGTCAACTGAACAAAAATATGTGATGTAAAATAAGTGATTGCATAAATATTCATCCCCTTTAAACTGACTGACCTAATTCAACAGAGGTCCAGCCAGCTGGTGCTAGTAGTCTCACAATTAGTGAAATGGAGATCACCTAAGGGGAAGTGAATGTGTCTCAAGTAATTTAAGTATAAAGACACCTGTGTCTGGCAGGTCCATTCACTTGATGATCAGTATTCCTTGCTACCATTACACCATCAAGATAAAAGAACACTCTAAGCCACTCAGAGAAAAGGTGATTGAAAAGCATAAGTCAAGGGATGGATACAAAAAACACTGAACATGGCACCTAACATCTCATGGAGTTAATCAAGAAATAGTATTACTATGGTTCATGTGGAAATCTGCCGTCCTCACAAACTTAGTGGCCGTGCAAGAAGGAGCCTAGTGAGAGAGGCCACCAAGACACCTATGACTACTCTGAAGGAGTTAAAAGCTTCAGCAGCTGAGATGAGAGAGACTCTGCATACAACAACTGTTGACCTGGTACTTCACCAGTCAAAGCTTTATGGGAGAGTGGCAAAATGAAGGCCGCTGTTGAAGAAAAGTCAGATCAAATCTTGACTAGAATTCACAAAAAGGCACGTGGGAGACTCCATGGGCAAGTGGAAGAAAGTTCTTTGGTCTGATGAGGCAAAAATTGAGCTTTTTGGCTGTCAGAAAAGATGCTAAATATTGCACATCCCCACAAACACACCATCCCCAATGTAGGGAACGGTGGTGGCAGCATCATTCTGTGGGGATGCTTCTCAGCTGCCAGCCCTGTAGGGCTTGTAAAGGCAGAGGATGTATCTGATCCAGTCTGCTGGTTCTGGAGTGGTTGAGTCAAAGAAGAACGGAGTCAAATTGCAGAGTCCAGATGTGCAAGCCTGATTGAGGCCTATCCACACAGACCCAGGGCTGTGATGTTAGCCAAAGATACATCTACTGAATACTGACTTGAAGGAGGTGAATATTTATACAATCACTTATTTTACACCACATATTTTTATTAAATTGATTTTACTCTGCAGAAATCAGGGTTTTTGTCAAAAAGTCAAATTATATTGACCATGATTGAGTTATAAAGTCATTACAAGGGTTAAGGATCAAAGTTTTTCATTTGCACAAATAATTATTTTTTTAAAACGCAAGTGTTTCAAGTAAAATGAAAAAGAGAAAATAACAGGAAGATTTTTTTTAAAACACAATGCTATTCCTCAAATATATTGTATATATTAAATATTTGTTGTTATTTATTTTTGTGTGTACTTTCTCTTTGGATACTGGATTGTGTTTGAGCTTCCTGAAAAGAATAAAATTCTAAAAAAAAAAAAAAAAGAAAAGAAATTGGGGATTTTTGAACCTCTTTAAATCTTTTTTGGGATAACAAAACTGGTTATTTTTGTCCTCATTTCTCAAAATCTCAAAAATATTAAGAACTCACACCTTTAAAAGTTAGCTTGCATACGTTTATGGTTTCTATAATGATGCACCGGTCCTGTCTCTTCATTTTGTTTCGTTTTCTGCTCTATAAGTTACAAACTTCAGTCATTTGGTCTGCGATCGCTCATTCAAGAGCCCTGAAGCCAGACTGTTTGAGAACCACTGCTTTAAATATTTTAATATTTTCTATGAGCTTTCTGAAGCGCAGTTAAAAATGTTGAAAACAGTCTCATAATCCATGCTGACTGATTTTCTCCGTCTGTGTTTGTTCAGATCGCCAGACAACAGCAGCAGCTCCTGCAGCAGCAGCACAAGATCAACATTCTCCAACAGCAGATCCAGGTTAGTGGGGGAACGCACCTTCCTGACTGAAGTCGCACACTAACACACACTTTTAAGAGTCATTCCTCACATTTCTGGGCTGACTCCTTCTGCCCTCTGCAGACTGTCCTCATCACTTCTGCTTCCACCTCTGCTAGATTATAGTTAAATTGTCTTTTGTCATCTTTATGGATTATTTTAGTGTATTTTTCTCCTCCTTCTTTTAATATTGAGTTTTGCTTGATTAGAAAACAACAACAACATGAGCGGTTGTGACCTTTTCCTGCATGTTGTGCCTTATATTGAGAGGTTCGACAGTTAGGCCACAGAGATCTTGCTCTGCTGCTGAGACGTTCGGATACACACATACAACGGTGACCCAGTAATTGCCCTGGTTATGGCTGGATCATTTACTGCTGCATTGATTACACACGGATCAATATCCCAGCATCCTCTGGGTGTCCTCCTACTCTTTCTCTTTCTCCTGTTGCCTATTTATCAACATGTGTTTCCTCTCTTCGGCTCCACATCAAATGTTTAATCCCACTTTTACACCTTTGCTCATATTTCAGCTTAAATTAAACCTCTGCTGACTCTTCTATTTACCTTTTTCTCTGCTCTAATAAAACAAGCAACAATGAGTTAAAGTAAATATGATTGACAAGGAAGAACATGAAGATAATTATCCCTTTCTTTTGTTTGTTTACCTTGGTTTTCTCTCCTTTTCTTCCCTATTTTATATGTTTAATGTTTGTGAATACTCACAGAAAAATTACCACCAGCTGCGAGCCAGTGCTGGTAAATTTGCACGCTGTGACAGATGTGGGAAGTAAGCCAACTTGAGTTTCAATGTTTTTTTTTGGTTTAAGTGCTTGAATTGAAGCTGCATAAAATCGACTTGTGAGACAGTCTGAATCTGACCGGTTCTGCCTCACGCCGTACTCTGTTTTACCCCCCATCGGTCGCCGGCTTTGGATCTCCCTTGTGCTCCGGAGGTGAGATCTAGTTAACGAGTGCTTGTTTTCTCTGCCCTCTTCTTCTTCTTTTTCTTTTTTTTTTTTTTTTATGGCGAGGCCCCACCCTTGGATCTTAATAAAGCTCGGATCGGACTTCATTAGGCCTGCGAGCCCCGGGGGGGAGCGAGTCCATAAAAACCTCGGATCCTCTTCCATGCTGTGAAGCATGGATACTGTGTCATGTTTGGTTTTGAGGATGAAGGGATACTCGGAAAATAGCTCCTGAGAGCAGCGTGTTATCATGTAAAGCTTCACAAGCATCTGCTGTACATTCAGGTGAAACCGACGTCCGTGTATCTCTTGTTTCACACTTATTTTCTGTGCGAATTTAATTTAACATGCACTACATGACTCAGATCTGCTGTTTAGTGAAGGTGCAGGGATTGATCCACATAAGAAGGCAAAACAAAGACCACACTTTCATTGAAATGTGGCTAAACATTACATGTAGAACAGCTGGGTGTGCAACAAGTTCTTGTTATTTACCAAACAATAGCATTTCTTGCAGCTTAGTACGGAGCATATGGTCCATCTACAGTGCAGAGGTTTAGAATTATTATGGCTAAGCTCCAGGGCTTAGTCGCTGGGGTACGGGCTGTTTACGCTGTGTCGGATGTGTGTTGGCTTTAAACACACAGGCAGCGCTGCACCAGTCTGTTTCCACTTATCAAATCCAGACCTGAGCTCCTCTCAGGCCAATACTCAGAGGAGCTGACCAAATGCTACTGTTTCAGCTAAGAAGAATAGGCCTCAGTGTGGTGGAGTGGCTTTTTAAAGAGTGTCTGCTGCTGCTCATATCTTAATTTAAACACTTAACGTTGTCCAGATGGGAAAAATAAGAAAAGTTTTGTTTGGAAAAACACTGGAATAACTCCCTGATGTGCGGCATTCGGTGCAGACTTTTAAAGCTGAAGATACATTTGTTTGTGATTTCTCATATTCATGATGGCTGCCACGTGCCCCACCTTCGTAGGTTTAGCATGTGCATCCTTAAAAATCAACATGATGACTTCATGAGATGCACATGGTCAGTAAAAGGGAATGCAGAGATAGAGGAGATGTGGATTTGAAGAAGATGTAGCTTTCAGTCATGTGACCTGCATGGAGGCATGAAGGGCAAAAAATGCTAAGGAGCTACGATTGACCTGGAAATTTAATTCTCCATTTCCTTGAAACAATGCATGTTACATTCATGTCATTTTGGACCCATATACAGGACAGAGACACTATTTAAATCAGTAGAAGCAGAAAAGTCCCAGCCAAACCTTTGCTGTAGTGATGTCAACAAAAGTATGGACAGTTTCTGATGTGTTTAGGTTTATAATGCTGCTGTTTGGAACGTAAATGGCAAGAAATTTATCATTAAAGTATAGTTGAGTGCCACTTAGTGAACATAACTCTGTCATGTTAGTGCTAATAAAAAGTATTCCTGGGATGTTCTACCCTTTTATTATTTTTAGACAAAAAAACTACCAAAAAAAAGCACATCTGGATACAACACTTTTACTCGATTCTTCTTTGCAAAACTTCTCACACCCAGGTTGCACAGGGATCAGATGTGAACAGCCCTTTCAAAGTCCAGCCACAAATTCTCTTATATTGAGGTCTGGGCTTTGACTCGGCCACTCCAGAACATTCACCTTGTTGTCTTTAAACCCCCTCTGTGTAGCTTTTGTTGTATGCTTTGGGTCATTGTCTTCTCCCAAGCTTTTCTCTTACAGACTGGATAAGATTGATCCTCTACCTTTACAAGCCCTCCTGTGATGGCTGCTTAGAAGCATCCCCACAGCATGATTCTGCCACCACGTTCCTCCCATTTGGGATGGCGTGTTTGTTGGGATGTGCAGTATTTGGCGCCTTTTCTGACAGCCAAAACGCTCAATTTTTGCCTCATCAGACCAAAGAGCTTTCTTCCACTTGACCATGGAGTCTCCCACATGCCTTTTTGTGATTTCTAGTCGAGATTTGATCTGACTTTTCTTCAACAGCGGCCTTCATTTTGCCACTCTCCCATAAAGCTTTGACTGGTGAAGAATCAGGTAACACTTGTTGTATGCAGAGTCTCCTCCATCTCAGCTACAGACGCTTTGAACTCCTTCAGAGTAGTCACAGGTGTCTTGGTGGCCTCTCTCGCTAGTCTCCTTTTTGCATGGCCCCTAAGTTTGTGAGGACGGCAGATTTACACGTGCCATATTCCTTCCATTTCTTGATGAACTCCGGAGGATGTTCAGTGCCTTTGAAATGACCCAGAATTTTCAATCACCTTTTCTCTGAGTTGCTTGGAGTGTTCTTTTGCATTCATGATGCAATGGCAGCCAGGAATACTGACCAACTAGTGACTGGACCTTGCAGAAACAGACAGATGTCTTTATACTACGATCACTTGAGACACATTCACTGCACTCAGGTGATCCCCATTACACTAACTGTGAGCCTATTACCATTACATTTTTTTAATGTATTTTTTTCCCAAAAAGTTATCTCATTATTTGCCGGTTGCAGGTAAAAGGTAAAAAGAAAATACATTTCAACCATGGTATTATGTTGCAATAAAGTTAACTGACTTTCAGTGACAATTAAGCATCAAGTGTATGAGTTTTTACGATCTGTTTTGAACGTTTTAAAGCTTTTTTTCTAACTGTATCTGATTCATGAGTGGAGATAATGAAAAGCCAGTGGGGAGCTTTGTAAGAGTATTTTTCTGCATCAGCCTTGCTGCTTCTTCCTCTGTCTACGATACTGTCGGTGTGTTTGTCGGCCAGGGTGTTTTTAGAGTTAAGGGGGCATAGTTCAAAGTGACCCAGGTTTCCTGTCATGTGGTTTTAAATGGTGTGGAGAGCCAGCGGGGGATGTCCACAGGTTAAAGAAACGCTTCCGAAGGCCCCATTCTGATAGATATGGTTACACATGGGCTGCATGCACACAAACAAGCAGAGAAATAAACTTAAACACTGATATTAAGGCAATAAACACATGCATACTGACTTAAAAACAGACTTCTTATGTTAACTTACAGAGGAGACAGCTGATATCGGTGCATAAGTTAAATCATAGAGTTTTTATGTTTTAAAAGCAGCGTGCACACACACAGATCCTGACAGAGCGCTGGTGGGCCCTTTGTGTGCCGTAGGCAGAGCGGCCCAGCCCAGCCTGGTGGCTGACAGGCATGTGTCTTTGTTAAGTCAGTCCCTATAATGGCTCTCATATGTGGCCCATTTCCTTCAGGCCCACAAAGGCGCAGGCCCTAACCGCACCGCCCGGGCCCGAGCTAACAGGCTAATTAATGACTGCAAAGCCGCACTCCTCCTCCTCCTCCCTCTCTCTGTTCTTCGTTTATAACTCCTCTGTCTCCTCCTTCACCAGCCCTCCTCTCCCGGTTTTATCCCTCTAGCGTTTAACTTTTTGTTTTTACTTTTCAATTATGTGTTGTGTTATTTTATTGTCAGGATGATGTAAAAAACCTGTATTTGAAGTGCTTCCTGCTGTTGAAAGACCTGCAGAATAGATGAAGTTTTGACCATTATCAGCATTATTAACCTCAAGAAAAGTATATTAACTACAAATCAAGATTAAAATGCCCAGTCCTGCAGTTTAGCTCCTTTACAGCGCCTTCCTCTCCTCTCTAACCGTCTTGTTTCATCTCTGTTGCTCTGAATCAAAGCCAAAGCTTTTCTCTTGTCAATAAAGTGCTGACGTTAGCTTAGCCTCTAAATAGTCTGGGTTGCTAAACCTGTGTTAAGACAAACAAGCACAAACACAGTAATCCTCACACACATGCATAAGAGCTAATGGAGCAGGCAAATGGCCGTTAGATGGACGGGCAGCTCCTACGTCAGCACATGCAGCTCAGACACAATGACTCGGAAAGCTGTGGAGGGCCCATAATGTCGATTGGACTCACCAGCTATGGAGAATGGCGAACTCTTGACTCCGCAACGGCCTCACACCATTGTATTAATTTGTACGTTAGCATAAAGGAAATGCTGTAAGCATGCAGCAATCAAAAGCACCTCCTCATGTCTACATTTTCTCTGGTGATAAAATGTATGTATGTATGACTTCAGTGGTCATGTACTTTTACTTAAACTAGATAAATGTAGATTTTATTTGCCTTGAATTAATAAAAGGAAGTCTGTTTGTACAGCAACAGTTTCAGTCATATAAAAACTGCCTGAATACACTCAAACTTTTATGACATCAAAAAGCATATGTTTTAACATGTTTTGTCTCTTCAAACAGGTTCTTATTTTTTTTTTCTTAAATTTGTGGACTAGAGCAGTGGTGGACTCAGGATTTTTCAGGGTCAGGGGTATTTTAATAAAAGGTCACCTCCTGTGTACTCTGGGGCTCCAACACAAAAAAATCAACATAGACTAATAGTGAAATAGTTCAACATCTTGGTTAAGGTTAAAAAAAAAATTATTATACCTACTACACCTGTGTTGTATAACAGACACAGAGGCCACTATAGAGGTCACTTTATCACAGTCTGCCCACATAATGGGAACCAAAGAGGAGACACTGGCATATTATGTCCACTTATAGAGAATCTTAGGGTGCTTTCACATTAGGCCTGGTTGATTCCTCCACTGCCCCCTTTCCTCCCGCTGGCTCGCTTTCACACTAGCAACAGCGATCCATGCCCGGGCGCGGTTCATTTGCATTCACACTAACCAAAACGACCCGGACTTCAGGCACCTGGATCCGGGACCGGGCCCCTAGTGTGAAAGCCACCTTAGAAGGAACTTGCAGTGCAGCCTACTGCAGTGGTTCCCAACCTTTTTTCATTATGGCCCCCCTACTCATATTTAAGAAAAACTAAAAAACCCCAAGGACCCACTTGGTAAAATCAAACAAAACACAACATCAAACAAAGGATCATTATTACAATGGCATAGCAGAGCCTCTCCAGAAAAACAGAAGATCTTGTAGTTTTCAAGAAAAACTTTAAAAGGTTTTTAAAAATTCCTAAATCATAAGAGAAACCTTTGAGACAGTAGAGTTAAAGATCTAGCCCCTGTTTTTGTTTGGTTTCTTTCTTTTTTTTTTTTTTTTTTACTTTACACAGATGTAAATTTCTGATTTTAAAAACTGAGTTTCTAATGCAAAACCTTTACACGTTTTGATTTTTTTTCTCTCTTGAAAAGTTACATCTTTGTAAACTCTGAAATTCAGAGTTTGTTTTCGTTTACACATATACAACCCTTTTTGGCTCCAATATACTGTGGTACAGAATACCTCAAAGATCTTTGGTGTCTATTCCTAGCCTACAATTTTGTATTGTATCATATCACATCTTCTTGTAATAATAATACATTTTATTTATAACGCACTTTTCATTTCATTCAAATCTCAAAGTGCTTGTATTGTAATGTATCATATTGTATCATTTTAAATTGTGTTATTGTTGTATTATATGGTTTTGTATCATATCATTGCTATGATTTTCTAAGATTTTTGTATTGAAGCTTTTTGATTTATATCGTGTAATGTATCATTTTGTATCATTTTGTGTCCTATTGCATAGTTTTGTATCATTTGGAATCGCGTTGTTTTTAGCATATAATGTCGTATCGATTTGTATTTATCACATTTTAACAAACTGCATCGTTTTGTATCATTTCTTATACTATTGTTTTTTAAAATTGTATTATATTGTACCGTTTTGTGTTGTTTTCTATCGGATCATAATGCATCATATTGTATCATTTTGTATGGTTTAGTACTGTTCTGTATTGTATTGTAGCCTATTGTATCCTGTCGTATCGTTATGCTTTCTATGGTATCTTCTTGTCTTGTTTTTGCATCGTATGCTAATGTATCATAACATATGGATTTGTATTGCTGCGTATCATTATGTTTTGTATCACTTCATATTGAATTTTGTATTTAATCGTTTAAAAACAACATTAGGCAGGGTGGGCTTGCATTGTTAGTAGCTCTTAGAACCAGCTCCACCAAAACTACACATCTGTCCACTGAAGTTGATCTTATATGAGCTTATATCTTTAGGACAGGAAAGCACATCAGACAGGCATGCTTCTTGTTGTCATGCTGATTTTAGAACATTTTAGACACTCTACTCAGGTAAAAAGAAAAACCTAAAGTTGGGGTCGGCTCATAGCTCTGCCCTCATTGAGACTGTTTGAGCGATCACACAATCCAAACATCAAACATGGTAGAAATCCCTCCGACCTGTTTAGTTGTTTATGCCGTGGTCAGCCGCTGTGTCTCCCTGAACACAGCGGGACAAAAAGAACTGGAATTCAGCCAATCATAGAGCTCAAACTTCATGTCAGACTTTGCAGAATTTGCCATGTATGCTCGCCTTTCAGCGATCGACTATCAATTCAAAAGTGAAGCCGGAAACAATAAAGTTAAGTTTTAAATCTTAATTTCTTTACTTTCATTGTACAATCAGAGACAACATTTAGAAATAACTGTGTCTTTGTTGTTTCGTTTCTGTCTTCGACTCAGAGATAACTCCGGTGCCGTTCACCTGTGTGAATGTGCAGACTGAGTGAACTGATGGACAATAACAAGAGCTGCACTCATTCACATCATGTGTGCGTACCTGCCAACTGCACAACCACACATTTCTTTCTTCCTCCTCTCCTCGAACACAGACACACCACAGTCGGACTCATTGCCCCCTCACCCTCACAGAGCTCCATTAATTCTCAGTCTCTACATGCTCCTTGTGCCTAGGTGTGTATGTCGATGTGTCTGCTGGGCAGTTAGAGGAAGGGGGCCTTGTGTTTTCTTAGGGGCTGAGCAGAGAGGGGCCCCCGCAGCACCACCTTCACCAGTCCATTCATCCTGCGCCCCCCCCCTCCTCTCCGTAAAAGAAGATCTTTGTGTGTTTGCGCTGGTGAAGCAGCCCCAGTCAGTCCCAGTGTTCCCAAAGGAATACAATGAATGGGAGCATTTTGTCCCACTCTATAACATCCACCCCTCCCTCTCCCCCTCTCTCTTCTTCTTCTTTTTTTTTTTTTTTTTTTTAGTAATTTGGACACACAGACTCGTTTTTATTCTCTCCTCATTCCCTTTTCTCAGTGTCACAAGACGTCGGGTAGTTTTTGTGTGTTTGTGCGTGTGGGAATGCCTGAAAGTGCCTAGTGCTGGTGTTTGTGTTTGTGTGATGGGGCTTCCCAAGCTCTCGTACTTTTTTCAGAGTGTGAGCTAAACAATGAGTGGAGAGCTGGTCAGGTGATGAACACATGTAACTGCATGCTCACTGAACAATGCTCTCTGTGGGTAGTACACATGTTGATGTCCTGTTGTGGTGTTATCATGTGTCTGAGAACACAAACACACTCACACAAACCTTAATCTGATCTGATGAAAACCCAAGCATTTGGCAAAAAAAGGAACAAAAAACAGCCAAAATGATTTTCGCGCTCTCAGCTCTTGATGCTTAATGGGTGAAGAATTACATTTAAACAGGGGTGGGCAGAGTTAATCAAGGCTTTAACTGTTAATCCACCAACAAAGACATACACTTTAAAACAGTTAATCTGTTAATTCTGCTCAAAATTAACAGAATTTAACATTAACATTCATGGAAAAACATTTTAAAATCTGACGGCACACTCCTGGATAGTAGGGGTGAGTACTGGCAAGAACCTCACGATACGATACACATCACGATACTTGGGTCACGATACGATAGTATCACCATATATCAGGATATCACGATATTGTGATATATTGCGATATTCTACACAGTTAACTAAGAAAAATATAGAGATGATGTATATGTAAATCACACAATACGTTGGTGGTGTTCCCGCTATATTTCACGGCAGCAAGACAGAGCTTGCAAACTGCATTTCCTTTCTTTAACTTGCTGTTTGTCGTATTTTACTAACAACTCAGCTAAAATATGAATTTTTATTTTTTACCAAAAAATCGATATTAAGAGTTGAAGTATCGATATTGTATTGGATGTCAAAGTATTGCGATATATTGCCATATCGATATTTTTTCACAGCTCTACTGGATAGTCAGAGGTGTGTGTTTTTTATGTTCAACAGAAACAGTATTCCATAGTGTGAATTTTCTAAACAGTAAACTGAGGTTTTGATTTCATGGTTGAATTTCTTGTAATGAAGGTGAAAAAGTGTTAAAGTGGCCTAAATGGTTAATGCTGTGAGCTACCTTCAAATTATTCTGGGAAGCAGCCAGAAGCACAAGCCCTAAAGAGCACTTTTGACAGTTTTTCTCCCTCGTTATGTAAATTCATCCATGAAACCAAGACGTCCATTCACTGTTTACAGTAAATGATGTTCGAGCTAAGGATGCATCTAAGGGTCTATTTCCCCATTTGGCTAAACGCTCATTTAAATTAGTTTAACTGACTAGTCTAAAGAGGGGAAAATCCTTAGAAAAAATTCCTACAGGGTCATTGTGTTAGCGGGTTAGCCTGATATACTCTCTACAGTGTGGCTAACATTAGAAGCTAGCTCCGCCAGCCTTCATTCCTCTTTGCAGATTATTATTGTTCTTTAGCATGCGGCCTCTTTTCACATCTGTTGAGTAGTCATACGTAAGTCCAACCCTCAGCAGCCTACGCACCACTTTATTTCCATTTACTACTTAAAAAACTGTCATACCGCACTGTTCCTACTACATGCTAACCGCTAAGCTACCACTGAGCTTCTCATATTTATGTCCAGGGGAGTGCTGTAGGAACGTTCTGACAAGAATGCAGCAGCCGTTAACTGAAGCTACAGCAGCCTCTAGTGGTGGGAGGTTCATTACAGTTTAAAAGAGCATTATAGAATTGGATTATGAAAAATAATAGGTAGTTTAAGGGACTTGTAAATCTTGCGCCGGCTAATTTGATAAACGAGTTCAACTGTTTAACGATGCACATCCCTAGTTCAAGCCATTGTGACCCAAGAGCTTTGTTTTCTGTTTCATTTTGCCTATCAAGTCTGTCTTCTGCGCCATCCTCGGCTGGTTGGTTGAGCTGACGGTTGGTGCTAGCTTGGACAACATTAATACTGATCCTGACCTGGCGCTTTCTGTTTTACAAGACTGAAAGAAGCCACTCCACCTCTGTTTTGCTCTTTTGCCATCCAGTGGTTGGTTTTTATTATAGTCTACTGCAGGCATAAACCACACATTTAATACTTCATTGTATTATTTAATACATTTAAATCTCCTGGGTCCATGGTTTAGTAAATACACTTCATGGAGTGTGTTTTGTAGAAAAACTTTTTAGGTCAAAACATGAAATGAGCTGCCAACCAAATGAAATTATGGTCATAATGAGTAATGGAGGCTTGTAGGGATGCCAGATGAAGTATTTTTGGCAATATTCATTCTGCTGATATTTCGATGCTGATACTGATGTACACACCTTTGTATAGAATTAAAAAGCACCGTGCATGAGAAGGTGAGTCAATCTGAGCTGAGAGAGGAGATGTTCAGGGCTCACAGCGTGCCTCCTTGAGTTTGTGTCGCCCTTGGCAACCGCCTATACCTGATGATACAGTTGCACGTTTTGTCGATACTTAGGGCTGATGTATGATTTATACTGACGATATGTGTGGCGTATACATCAGATGTAAATATCAGCAGAAATGTTAAAATCTGCTGATACAGATATTTAACTTTTTCCTTTTTAAAAGATGATTTTTTCGCTCTATGAAGATATAATGGTACCATACCTGTAGGGTCATTCTTCAGTATACGGGTTCAGTTCAAGAGGAAAAAGTGCCTAAATATCTTACTTTTGTAGGTTTCTCTTATTTTTTGTTGAACTGGCGGCAGTGACGGTTACAGTCTGGTTGTTTATTTAAAGTCCTAAGAGCCTGTAGTATATCTATTACTGAACAGAAAAAGAGGAAAGTTCGGCAAAAATGACTCCTTCTATCCATCCTTATCCGGTTGGGGGTCACTGGGGGCTGGAGCCTATCCCCGCTGACTTTGGGCGAGAGGTGGGGTATGCCCTGGACGGTTTGCCAGTTAATTGCAGGGCTGACATAAAGAGACAGACAACCAAGCACGATCAGACTCACACCTACGGCCAATTTTAGAGTGATCAGTTAACCTAACGGGCGTCTTGCTGAGGCAACAGCAGTAACCCCTGTCCCACCGTGCAGCCCTCAGCAACTCCTGATCACAATGATAGAAATAAGTGCAACATAAAAAATGCTGTATATAACACATTCATTCTGGAGCTACAGTGGCGGTTATTTGTGCTAAATCGCTGCTCATATATGTCGGTAAAGGACAGAGAGATGGATCTTGTAAAGCTCTTTCATACACACTTGAAGGCAGAGTTCTCTTGAATGAATTAGCTTTGGAGATGTCTTCATTCCTCGCTGCTTTTTAAAAACAGAGGGACATGTTGATCTTCTTGCTACTGTTTGTGCTTTTGTTTTATTGTGTCTGTTTCTTCTTCTGTGGTACTTTAAAAACAGAATAACCTGGATTAGGGTGTGAACACTGCTGTATGTGACTCCTCTCTGACATAATCGCTGTGCGAATGCATGAACCAAACCGTGAGGGTTTGGGACAAATACAAATACTCTTACGCCCCTTACTTATACTGTTATTGAATAAATCCTGTGAGGAGTTCCCGTAGCCCAGCGGGACATTTGAAGTCCAGTAACCAGTGATATTTAATTATACATATTTAATCCTTACATCGGAGAGGTTGAAAGCAGGACATGCTTTTCACTTCCTAAACAGTTTACACAATTAATCAGTGATCAGATTTGTTGTCTATTAATTTCCTGTTGATCCTCTTACAGATTGACTAATCTTTCCAGCTCTGCAGCGGATAAACACTAGTCAAAGATCGTCCTATTCATCCCCCTCTCTCTATTTAGTCATGCTCTTTGAACGTCATACACTCGCAGCATTAAGATCCCAGAGGACAGTCATGTAATCCAACAACGCAGCATAAATGCACAGAAACTGTGGAGCCACACAACATGCTGATTGTGTGATTTGGCCTCTAATGATGGAGAGTCCCGGGAGGACGGTGGGGGGTGGGGGGGCAGTGGGCTAAATGAATTGGCAGTAAAGGAGATGAATGGAGGTGGAAGGCATTGAAGGGAGGTAAGGAGGAAACAGAGAAGATGTATCAACAAGGTTTCATGTTAAAGATTGAAACGGGGAGAAATAAGAAGGTGTGAGGAGGAAACAGCAGGAAGAGAAGGATGATAAAGAGGAGCAGGGTGATTAAAAACATGTAACATAACAACAGCTTTTCTGTTAGACCAGCTTCGTGCACAGCAGTGGTAAGGAAGAAACTGCTCTGGCACGTCTTTTTGAGGATGAAGTTGCAAGTTCTACGCCTGCGGCAAAAGCCAAGGCAAGAATCTTTTACACCGTTTTCACGTTTTCTTGGTGATCGTTCAGAATCCTCAATAATTGCAAGTAAAACGCAGTCTCACTTTTAGGCTCGTACACTCAAATGTTGAACTTCAGCTCACAGAAAGGAACGGTCACTGGAAGTTGTGTAGCACTAATGTCAGTTTCTCTGGAACTACAGAGGAGCGATCATCTGATCCGAGAGGCATGAGTAGGCAGTAGAAAGATCAACATGAACACTGTAAGTGAACAGTTTGTTTCCTCCACCTCATAAAGGCATCATTGAAGGATCGGTCTCAGATTGTGAAGAAATAGAATGCATCTGCGATCTGCCAACGCTGTCTTATCATAGAGTTGACTCTGTTACTTCTAGCTCTATGCTCGTTCACCTCCTCCCCTCCTGCTTTCTGAGGCTGCAGTGATTCACGGCTGGAAATGAAACTTAAGGCTTAAGAGAATTTCTAGCACTCCTATGCAGAGTTCTGTTGTAGTTTTTCTAAAGCATCAGTGGGCAAAAAACATTTTTTTCAAGTTTTCAAACTTTCTTGATATGTTTAAAAGACTGCATCCTAAACCGTCCTCTGAGGTTCATACAGAGAAGTGATCCATACCATGGCCAGTCAGATGTTGTTTTAACTCTAACAGCTGATGCTGTTTTGCTTTCCATTGTTTTCCTTTAATCCACTGATTTATTAACAAGCCCTCCCACCTCTCTACATGAGGTATGCCTGCCAGGATATCCAAGACTTCATGATATCCAATGTCCATGAGGACAGTGATCATCATTAGAAAATATTTTTAACAGTATAATAATTGACTTATGTGCATTTCTTTAGCCCAGGGGTTCTCAACCTTGTCAGTCTAGGGACCCCCAAAATAAAAGAACAGAGACCGGGGACCCCCACTGTACCTGAAGATGGCTGAACACAGCCATGAACATTCAAGAATAGTCTGCAGTACAGGCAGTAAAAAGTGGTGTAAAGGGTTTAAAATTGATAAGAATGGGTTTAGAGTGGCAAAAATGTGTTAAAATTGGCAGAAATTGTTGGTAAAAAGGGATGAAAATGGGTTGATATGAAGTAAAGTGGCAAAACAAATAGTCCAAACTGTGCAAAATTGATGATAAGTGGCAAATAATAGTAAAAAAAAACTGTGTTCTCCATTTTTTCAAGGCATCTGGCATCCCCCTCTTAGTGTTTCACAACCCCCAATGGGGTCCTGACCCCCAGGTTGAGAACCACTGCTTTAGTGGCTGCATGACCCCAGCCTGACTCTCCTCCTCTTTCCTCTGTTATAAACAGCAGACAGGTACAAGTGTGACTACGTCACCGCTCCATGAAGAAACGTTTTCCGGACCCTTTATAAATAAAAATCAACATTATGCTGTTTTGCTTTCCTTCTCCCACCCTCTTTCCTTCCTTGTCCCTTGCTATTTTGTTCTTTCATTTCATTTCTTCCTCTTATCTTAATGGATAATTTTAACCTCTTTTGGCACTTGCTTTGTCTTTGTTTTGATGTCTGCATTCATTTCAAAGCAATCTAGCTAACATCTCAGTACAGAAACTGTTTGTCCTTCGACATTTTATGTTTGCATGCTCTGTTGCTATGTTTTGTGTTGTATAGCACTTATGTCACCAGTTTCATTTTACACTTCGCCTAATAATAATTTGAAAAAATGTCTGTGGTCAGCATTCAGAAAATAGCTAAGTAGGCACAACTTGTGGAAAAAAAATCAAGATTATGTTAAAATATTGAACTGATATTGATCAGACTCTGGGTTATGTTTGTATTAACTTATTGGAGCAGTCTGTAAAAATGGTATTATAGGAACTGTTTCATGTAAAACTGCATATAAACAGGTTACTTATTCAGAGCTAGAGCTTTAGGAAGGCTGTTTGTAGTCCACATGCTTTAAAATAAAAAATCAATGTGTTAAAATGTGCCTGAAAATTACCAAAGTGGATTTAGAAACAGCACATAAATAGTTGTTTTAAAGTGGTGCAAAAAATGAAGAAATTAAAAATATCCATCAGGATGCAGGAAGATAAATGTTTGGTCTCTAAGATTGAATGCATCAACCTTAGAGACAATGAAATGTAATTTTCAATGTGTTGTTTTTAGTTATGGACTGTTGATGAGTATGTATTGCTTTAAATGCTAGTACGTTTGGTTTTATCATTTATATTGTATATTCTTCTACATCTTCCTGCCCAGGGACCACAGACGAAAATTAGCTTTATAGCTAACTCTGGCTTGACAGTTTTGTTTTGCATGGCCCCTGTCAAATAAACTGATAAATAAATAAAAATAAATTTAAATATTCTGGGAGGAAAACCTCCAGATCTCCTTACCTGATGGTGCTGAATATGAAACAATAAATCTTAAAATATTTAATGCATTGACCAGTGAGTTAGCACAGAAAAAAAAACTGTAATCACAGTGTTTGTGCATTTAAAAAATTACATGGTAAATCAGGCTGTTCTTTCTGGTCATTCACTTACAAAATTGTCAGAAAAATAGAATGAAAAAAATGGTGAAAAAAATGAGATTGTGATCTCTCCATAAGAAAATGGTGATATGGTTTTGTTTCCATATTACCCATCCCTACTTTAGAGTAAATTTCAGTTTGGTTATTTATTTATTTATTTAATGTAAAAAAAAACTCCTCCAAGGGTCTTTGAATTAAAGATTTCAGGCTAAAGAAGAGGAATTTTAGAAAAATCTTCCCTGGTTTGAAAACAGACAAAAAAATAAAGTTAAACCAAAAAAAAAAGAAAAGCGAAATTTAAAAGAAAAGAATCTGAAATAAAGTAAAAGGAGAAACACTCATAGAAAAATAAGAAAAAGGAAGAGTTAAAATAAAGAATGTTGCATGAATGAGACAAAGACAGTGGAGTATGAGGAGAGAAACATCAACACTTGAGTAAACTTTCATAGAAAAGGCAGAAGAGACTTTTTTTTCCCTTTAAAACTCATTCTATAAGCTCAGTGCTTTCTTCAGTGGTGTGCTTTTGTCATATATTTCTTTATTGATTTATCACATAAAAGTCTCCGACAGCTGGAGAAGAGCTGTTCTACCTTTCTTCTTTTTTCCATGATTTTTTGTTTTACTTTTTTTTTATTTTTGCACAAGAAACATCAAGACAAGTTTTAGTATGTGTTCACATCGGTGGTAATAAATCTGACTCTTTCTTCCATACAGCTGATCGCTAATTTTTTTAAATTAAGGTTGTCAAAAGAGAACATATTTTAATCTCAGGCTGTTTTTCTTTCAGACAGGAGCCTCACTAGTGATAAAAGAGAAAAAAGGAAGACAAGAAAGGACTTATAAGGAGGAAAAAGAAAGAGACAGAGAAGTTGGAGAGAAAGTGACAAGATAAAGGGAGAGATGGAAGAGAAGAGAGAGAGGCCGTCCGGTGGTTTTTAAGTACAAGCAGCGCTAATAGATTCCCGCAGGCTCGTCTTTGATTCGCTCTCTTCAGCCGGAGCCCTCAGCGCCTTAACTCAGACGAACCCACACTTTTTAAAGAGGCTTTCAAGCCGACATGAAAGCAGCTTTTATTTCTCTCTGTTGTTTTAAAGGCATTTTGTTTCACATTTCTGCACTTGTCTCTCAAGGATGTGCGTCTTTATTTGTTGTTTTGGCCTCTTCAGCCCTGCTGATCTGAACTGTGGGAGGTTCATTTTAGTCTCTATAACACCTCTTTGTTTTCCCTGCAGCTTAACCATATTTCTTTTTTCTTTCTCCTTTTCCTTTCATAACATACTTTTCCTTTTCTTGCTCTCCATTCTTCATATTTTTATTCTTTATCCACAAGGTTTGTTGGTTTTGTTGTTCCCGTGTTTTGAGTAGTACTTTCTGCATTCATGAAGCCCTTGTAGGGACAGAAGAGGTTGTTCATGGTATTATAAGTTTTTCTTGTCCAACTTTCATTAAAGGTTTCTTAAGGGAGTCAAACATCTGTTCCTCTCTCTCTCAGGTTCAGGGTCACATGCCTCCTCTGATGATCCCCGTTTTCCCTCATGACCAGCGCTCTCTGGCTGCTGCCGCCGCTGCACAGCAAGGCTTCCTCTTCCCACCGGGCATGTCCTACAAACCAGGTATGTAAACACTCACCCATAGCCTCACACTCACCACGGTAAGGTACAGGGTGAAGGCTAACCCTAACCTAACCCTTGACATCAGTGACATTTTTACATGATGGAGACAAACAATACCAAGCTAAAAATAGATATTTGATAACAAAAACTATTAAAAAATGTAAGTTTAGTTTTTAAAAATAAGATGAGACCAGACAAAAATGTAAGGGTGGGATCAGACTTTCAGAGTAACAATCATGCACCATCTCCTGTCTATTTAAAAACCATCATATCAAAGCAACACCGGCCCATTTTCTCTTCTGACAGGCAGGGTAGATGTAAAGTAGGAAAAGGGTCATAACTGATGTCTCAAAAATACTGAAAACCTCCGTAACAGTGAGATGGACTCCACTGTTGGCCCAGAACATGAACAAATCTTTCCCGTTGATAACATGCGTGTTCAGCATGGTTGCTTCTTCTTCTTCATTCTTCTTGGTGGATTTGTAAACCAGTTAGGCCGGAGATAAACTTGTTAACAATGCAGACACACTGGATTATGGTAACTAATTTGTGTCAGAAAGATTCAAACATCTTTTATACCAAACAAAAATATGTATCTTAGAACACAAAAATGAGATCCAAGCAAAAAAGAGTAAAAGTAAGCACCTTGGACCCCTTGTGTTTGCTGGGCAGATGTTAGGGGTGGATTTGCGACAATTTCTTTTGCCATAGCGACTCTCTTAACGCCAAGCAAACTACCTCGAGCACATTCCAATTCCGGGTCTCGAGCACATTCCAATTCCAAAGTCTCTGACTCTGATACTGCTTAAATGTGGAAAGTGCCCTGACTGGGGCTAACACTAATCCCTACTCGACTAGGCTGGTGCTCCCCCTTCTCCCTACCCTACCATGACTCCAACTACAACATCACTACTATTGCTACCACCAACATGACACTGGAAAAAAGTACATAAGTGATTTGGAAGAGAAAGAGAGAGAGCTTGGCAAGAGGGTGGGTGAGGCAGAGCAAAGGTGAGGTGCCCTAACTGGGGCTATCACTCACCCCCATCAGACTAGACTGGCAGTCTACATCCCCCTTTTCTCTACCCTATCCCTAGCACAATTCTTAACTACCTTGCTCCTAGCACAATTCATAATTTCACCTTCAACAGGCCCAGGCTTAGTAAGAGGGAGGGGGAAGCAGAGCTACAATGTGGTGCCCTGAATGGGGTTTACACTCACTCCCACCAGAATAGACTGGTGCTCTATATCCCCCTTCTACTTACCCTAGCGCAATTCATAATTACACTTTCAACAGACCTAGGCTTAGTAAGAGGGTGGGGGAGGCAGAGCTACAGAGAGATACCCTAACTGGGGATAACACGCACACCCACCAGACTAGACAGATGCTCTACATCCCCCTTCTACTTACTGTGGCAAGATTCCTAATTACACCTTCAACAGACCCAGGCTTAGTAAGAGGATGAGGGAAGTAGAGCTACAATGAGGCACCCTGAAAGGGATGCACGCTCACCCCCACCATGCTAGGCTGGTGCTCTACATCCTCCTTCTACTTACTCTAGCACGATTCATAATTACACCTTCAGCAAACCCTGGGTTAGTAAGAGGGTGGGGGGGGGGCAGAGCTACAGTGAGGTGCCCTGACTGGTGCTAACACTCACCCCCATCGGACTAAACTGGTGCTCTACATCCCCCTTCTCCCCACCTTACCATGACTTCTTCTGGAACAACACTACTATTCCTACCACCAACATGACACTGCAAAAGATAATCAAATATTTTGAGTGAGAACTATGAAGGTTAAAAGTTACAAAAATGTGACTTAAACTAAAAATCACAATTAATCTAAATATTGTGGTAAAAATTGTGATAAAAATGACCACTGATCAAAATACACTGACTGTTTTCAGTGCCTCATCTGACGTATTCTTTGTTGTTTGCAAACAGACTCAAATATAATGACTTTATATCAACTAAACTGGACTGAAATGTTTTTAGTTTTAATTGGCTTAAACCATATAGAGTACAAATGTGAGGAAAACCAGTAAATATTGTTAGTTTAAGACTTAGACTAAATCCAAATGCCCAAACTACACTGACACTCACACACAAATTCTTAAAACTAGATACCTCATCCTAGTGTGTGTAAATGAACCTGCTGTCTACGTAAACTTTCATCTTCCTCAGACATAGGCGCTACGTCTCTGACGCTCTCGTTAACTAAAGTGAAACACTGACAGTCCCCCTCTCTTACACAGATATATACACACATGTAGACAAACACAGGGATCCCAGTCTATGTTAATGAGGTGTGTCAGGTGAGGAATGTTCTGGAAATGAGCGGAGAGATTTACAAGCCCTGCTTGTTCACGTCAGGAACAATACATTGGACACAGCCAGGACTGGAATGTCTCTTTTACGGCGTGCTGAAAGCATGTCGGTTGCACAACACATCTGCAACATGGAATTTCACACTGAAACACACACACACACACACACTCTCAAGCATGTTCTCCTGGAGCGCAGCGCTCGCACAATGCTGGGGAGGATGCACTCACAGGAATCACAGGCATGGGGCTGGACAGTAAGACCAACAAGTATATAGAGATGTTTTTTTAGTTAAAGACATGCATATATATTTCTCTGTAAATAAAAAATTTGTTATGGTTCAAGTACAAATCCAATTCCAAAAAAGTTGGGATGCTGTAATGTGTCTCTAAAATGTTCCTTCTATACCCAGCAATGTTACTGACCTGTTGCCAATTAACCTGAGTAGTAGCAAAATGCTCCTCCAGCTGGTTTTTTCATTAGTGCCACCTACCTGTCCAGCATTTTGTTGCCCTGTCCCTCTTTTTTTTTTAACACTTTTAGCAGCCATCAAATTCAGAATGAGCTCGTTTTGTCATAAAAAGGTAAAATGTCTCATTTTCAACATCTAAATGTTGTTTTTGTTCTATTGTAAATTGAATATGGGTTTATGAGGTCTGCAAATCATTGCATTCTTTTTATATAGATTTTACACAGCACCCCAACTTTTTTGGAATTTGGTTTGTAAACACAGACTATGCTGAAACCAATTTGAACCCATGGCAACAAATATAAAATTTCTATCCACCCATTTTTGTACAGTTTTCAACCTGTGTTCTGCAAAAATGGCAAGTTGTCAGCATTTTGCATATTCTTAAATACCATATGTATTTCAATAAAATATTTGTTATCTTTAATGAGCTAAGGCATCAAAAAGTACTGAAACATTGTGATTTTAAACCAAAAGAGGAGGAGCCCTGCCTGAGTTGCACACATATGTTGGCAACATTAGCAAAAGTAGGTGGACCTGGTAAGGAGCAAAGGTTTCCCTTACACCTACATTCCCAAAGATCACTGTTAAAGACATGTGTGCACGTTTCATCAGCCAACAAGGATTCGGCACAACAAACTCTCTCTTCAAGCACAGTCCTCCTATTGCAGGATTGGTGACACCACCTGCTTTCTCGTCCTTCGCACATTCCTGTCTTACATGCGTTCCTCCAGGTGTTCTCTCGATGCCGCTTGCCACTGACCCCCCCCCCCCGACACACACACACACTCCACACAAAATAATCCCAGTTTATTCCTGCTGCATGAGCATGCACCCCCACCAGGCTGCAGAGAGAGGCACGCATGAAGAACGGGGTTAAAAAAGCCATTATTCGAAACTCTCCTCTGACTCTGGTCTGTTTGCAACAAAGGCTCAGACATGGAAAGCCTTTTAGGGACAAACAGTAGGGGTCACTCACTGTGCTCTTATATGAATTTATGAATGCATCCTGCTGCACTCAAGCTCCCATGTGTCCCAACAATAAGAGTTATTAACATCGGAATAAAACACTTATGGCCCTTTGTTTGTCATGAATAAAAACATGAGAACGAAAGAGGAGACAAAGACAAACAGAGGCTCACTGAAAGTAAAGAGCAGGTTAGTTCTTGTACAATAACCCCTTTTTCCCTCCTCCTTCTCATACAATATGCGTTGTTTTGGTTTTTCAACAGGTGACAATTACCCCATGCAGTTCATTCCATCGACAATGGCAGCTGCAGCAGCATCTGGACTCAGCCCGTTACAACTACAGGTAAGTGAAAACACACCTGGTTTCCTGAAAACTCCCCTTAGTATGCTAAAACAAGCTACTGTTGTCAAGGTGAAACAGAGAAATGTCAGAGAGAGGCTGAAATCATGAAACAAGGAAAGGTGGAGGAGGATGGTGAACATTAATCCAGGCTTTTGTGTTGCTTGTGGATGATCTTTTGAGTCTGTTGGTGTTATTTATTGATACAACTGTAGAGGCAGCTTAATATGTGCAGAACGAGGGTCTGGGACTAATTTCCCAAAATTTGAGTGTACAGTGTATTGCATTTTATCCTACCATATGGTATGAAATGGTATGGTTTGGTATGGTATGGTATTGACTGAATCAGGCTGTAATTTAGCATGTCATATCTGTTTTATCGTATGGTATCGTGCCATAGTATGGTCATATCCTATCGTATTGTTTCCCTTGGTATGATGGTTCACTATGGTGGGGTATCACCTTGTTACATATGGGACTGCATCATTTTGTATTGTATCCTATTGCACCCAGTTGAATTTTCTATCATGTTATGATACTGCAGGGCTTGGCATGTACACCCATGAGTTAGCCAAATACGGGAAGATTTCAGCCATGGCAGGTAGTAGAGTGACCTCAACTAGCCACTGTGGCTTGTGGAATTCATCAGCCTATGTTTCACTCTGATGGTGCTTGTTTATCAATGTCAGTGTTTCTGATTTAGATCAGTGTTTCCCAACCTTTATTCCCTGGAGTCCCCCCTACATGTACCTAAGAAAAGTGGAGGGGGTTAGAGGAGAGAGCTTTCCAAGGCCCAACCAAATACAAACAAAACATGGAAAAAAAGGTCAAAAAACACCAAAAATTGGTTTTAAGCAGCAAAAATGTGCAAAAAGTAGCACAAATAATCTCCATCCTGCCTTTTTTAGGACAACTTTTTCCCAGTTTTCCATCCAATTTCAGGGACCTCATTGTTGGAACAACTTACCGACTCATTTTAAAAACTGCAGTAACTTAAATTCATTCAAGAAACAAACTAAAGTATTTTTTGTTGGACCAATTAACCACAAAAAACTTTTAATTATTCTCTGACATTATCGTCTATTTAACTTCTGCTTTGTGTTTTCTGATTTCAGGATATAGTTCTTTATATTTTGTTTTAACACTTTTGTAATTGTTTTGTAATAATTTTTACTATTTGATGTTCATTTGAAAGTTGAATTTTTCATTTAGGAGGGCCACTCGACAAGCCCGCTCGGAGTTCTTTGGCTTCTCCTGCACATTTCCTAATTATCTGACTTCAAAATGTGTCGTTTTTCTTGTTTTATTCTGTATTGTTTTTTCCTTTTCTTTCGTTCAATATGAGCAACAAAAAAATTAAATAAATTGGCAAAAAATTGATACAAAGGAATCAAAGATGTGCAAAAAGTGGCAAAAAGGGTTTTGGAAGCTAAAAAGCGGCATTAATGGCCAAAAGTGGGCACAAAGTTTTAAAAAATGGGTGAAAAGTGGCAAAACTGGGGTTACAGTAGCAAAAAAGTGCAAAACATGGCAAAAGATAACTGAAGTTAGTAAAAGTTGCTAAAAGTTGTTACAGAAATTGGCATAAAATGGCAGAAAAGACTAAAAGGATAAAAAAAGGTGCAAAAGGAGGCAAAATGCAGTAAAAAATGTGGCATAAATGGGTGAAATAATTGGTGAAAAGCAGCAAAAAGTGGCAAAAATTGAGTAAAAGTAGCAGAATGGGCAAAAAAAATGTCTAGGGCAGCTAAAGCAGGCAAAAAGCAACAAAAATTGGTTATAAGTTACAAAAAGGTGTGGCAATTAGGGATGGAAAATTGGGGTTAAAAGTACCCCAGATAAATAATTTCAACCTCAGAACCCAGTAATAGCTGACACACTTTTTATCTCTAACATGGAGTAACTGTTAGCACACATGCAATGATATCAGCAATAAATTCTTACTGAAGAGGGCCCATTCTCTCAGTTTTCAGGGGATTTTGGTGTAGGGGGCCTTATACCAGAGTCTGCTCAGGGCCTCACTTTGGCCAGGGACAGCCCTAGCTTTAACATCAGGTTAGAGGGGGTCACCAGTCTCCAGCACCGTGATCTGGGGGTCCTGGGCTTTATCGTTTAATTCTTTGAGGAAAATGTTTTCTTCAGCTTATCTTATCTTTTCATGCTCTTCTTTAAAAGGGTTTCATAAATGTTAAACTCAAGCACTGTGTCTTTTTAAAACCCATCATGATGTGTGGAGTGAGTGGTCCAGGTCTAAAGAAACACCAGAAGCAGAAACAAAATTATTATTGAACTGTCAGAGGAGTAAAGAAAAATAATGGTGCAGCTTTTTCTCTGCAGAAACGCATGCCTATGTAATCCTGAGGGTGTAACCAGCAGACCAGAGCAGATAAGTAAGCAGTTCAATAGAAAAGACGGTCAAGATAAGGAACATTGGCAAACTTAAAAGAAACTCCTACTTCTTTATAACCTCGCCCTGAGTTCAAGTGGTCAGAAAAACCTCCAAGATGTTCCGTTAAGTATAATTCCTCTAAATGTCACCCTCAGACAGCTCAGTACAAGTCTGATCAATACGTAGAACATGAAACTTTTTATAACGTGCATGCGAGATCCAGAGGCCAAGGCGACGATGACACCTACATGAGCGTGCCAAAGATTTGACCTGAGAAAAAAGAAATAGTGAAACAGAAGCATTTAAAGAAGCTGGAGATACTTTCTATGAGAGGTGAAAGCCACCATGACAGAAGGTCTGATTATAGAAACCAGAGAGGGGAATGACATAGGGCTGGATTCAGAGGAGGAAATGTAAATATATTCTTCATCAGAAAGAAATGCTGTACTTGTGTTTAAAAAGGACTGAGGAAAGCCCTGATAGTGATGAGTGTATTAAACAAGTAAGAGTCCCTTTGAGGGACATTTCTGAGTATTTCCTGTGTCAGCTCAGACATGTTCATTGTTGTACATGTTTATGTAGATTTGTAGAACCTTTCACAGCACCCCATCTCAAAACAACAAGGCAGTGTTAATTTCATCAACTAAAACTGTGCCTAAAACTTTTTTTTTCCATGATGAAGGTGAGACTAAGAGTTACTAAAAAAATTAGATCTTTGGTGATAAAAACTGAAAAACACGAGTTCAGTTTTTTAACACACTGAACCCAGTGGAATCCCTTGCCATCCCAAGCCGCAGTGCATGCGTTGTTTACAACATCTCTGGAAATTTTAGATCACTGTGGAATAAATTGTGATCGTAAGCTTACCTATTTGCTGATCTACAGACTCATTTTGGAATTTATATCCTTTCCAGAACATTTTAAATACAGGCGCAAAGCGCTGTTTTTGCATGACTGTGATCCTACAAATCCACATTGCTCAAGCCATGATAATAGGACTATTTATCACCTTTTCTTTTTTTGTGATATAAATCTTTCCTCCTTTTTGACACCAAAAGTAAAAGACAACAACTTCCTGTTAGCCTGTCAGCCAATCATAATGCTCCATTTTCTTCTCTATAGTGATAGCGACCAATCAGGGCCAGCCTAAGATAAGAAAGATAGTTATCCAAGAATAAACAGTCGTCTACGACCCAAATAATGGACAGAGGACGTTTAGGCTCCTAAAATGGGATTAATGAGGATTTCACGCACTGGAATACCAAATTAGTGCAAAATGGGAATTGGAATTGTGGAGATAAATGATTGTGATAGTTTCTGTTGTAGGTTTATCAGAAAGCTGTTACTTTTAGTCCTGATAGGAAAGGCATGTAGGAGCTAAGTAACCCTAAGAGCTCACAGGGCACGGATCCCTTTAGAAATCACTCAGTAACATTTGAACCGTAGGTCGTAGACACTTCATCATTTTTTTATCTGAAAGCTCTCCATTGTGCCTTTCTGATTATGTTCTCCATGCATTCATAACTCTTACTGAACATTTTCTTGTAAGCCCTGAACTTGGCTGGCTTTCTGGGTTCTCTGTGGACGGTGTTGTAACAAGAAGTGACACTGTTTAGAAAAACATTAATAGCTTTTGAACCATAAGTCACAGACACTTACTCTTTTTTTCTTCTGAAAGCTGACTTCCTTGTCGTTCGTTTGCTAGCCTTGATATCTTTGTAGCCCTAAAGGACATTGTTCTAGCGAGCCCGGAACTTCTGTGACTATTTTTGGATCTTTACAGATTGAATCCCTACTGTTTGATCTGATAATAAGCGTCTTTCTATCCATTTTTATTCAATTTTCAATCGCTTACTTCAGCTTTTTGCCCAGGGCATCACCGTGTTTTTTACCGTAATGCATTGTGGGAGTTGTAGTTGACCAGTTGTGTCTACTGCTTTGAGGAGTGCCACAAATGAATCTAACTGCAAAAACAGCGCATGTAGATATTATAACCATTAGTCATAAAATGTTTATTTTTTCCTCCGTTGTGTCCCCAACTGATGAGAGAAAAAGTCTGTATTCTAATTCTAATTTTGGGGGGGGGGCATCTTTTGCGTTTAGAGTCCAATAAATTTTTAAAAAATCAAGTGACATTACTGTGGTAGGTACTTTTTAAGACAAAAAGTCCAGACGAGACATGATGGTGAAAAAAGTAGCTTGGAGCTCTAAGAGATAAAGATGTAAATCCTTGTAATACTTGTTCATTGTTGATCTGGTTGTGATTTTTATAAAGTCCTATGAGATTCAATTTTATGTTTTTGTCTTTATCTTTGTCTTTCTGTTTACATAACTTTTGATACATTCATGTGACATCTTTACAGCACACATATTCTGATAGTCCGGGCTGTCCTGAAAAAATAGATGTCTATAACTTGATTGTGCTTGATCGAGTATTTAGCAAAAAAAACAGTTGGACCAAAAATAACAAAAACTGTCTTGGGGTTCTATAAGAGCTGATGATCACAACAGCGTATCGTCAGCATACACTATTTTTGTCATGTGATAGCATAAAAATAAAGCCATATTTTGCATTGCAAAGTGTGATTTTTAAGCTCTCTTTCAGCTTTTATTTGAGGTCTATTAGAATATGAAATATGATCATTTAAAATTAATTATATATACAGGGTGCAGCAGTCCATCCTGCACGGGACTGGCACTGGTATTTTTTCATAATTTTAGCATTTTTTGTCATCATTTTTAAAGGAAACTAAACCGCTAATTCATTTTGTAAAAATACAACCATGTAGTTGAATTTTGTTTGTAATTGTGTTCATATAATATTTTACAGTGGGGCAGCTTAAATAGGACAAAATCGCACATGTGTATAATGGTGTTTTCATACATTTAGCTTGATTTTGGCACACTTCTACCCTCTTTCATGTTCACTTTGCTCTGTTTTGGAATCTCTCAGTCTTGGAAAGCCAAGTACATGTAAATATTTTAAACTTAGCCATTAATTGGTAGAGCTGTTCATCTTGACTGGTGTTATAATTCAACTGGATACCATGATGAATCAGGATTCATTCAATGCATCCTCCATTTTTTATTTAACTGTACATGGCTACTTTTGATCAATTTAGACAAGCAGTCTGAAGAACCTCCTGTGTTAATGTGAATCTCTTTATACAATAAATCTATTCTTTTTCTATAATTTATCTGAATGATATTAAATAACATTAACAGTAAAAAATGTTTTAAATTATTACTCTTATTTTGAGGTTTGCATGAAAAATATTAATACCCACCTGCTTCTCTGGAATGTGTGTGCTTGTGAGGAAGAATAAAAGCCTTTGTTGTCAGATTATTTTATAATTAGAATGACAAAAATATATAAAATACATGCAATTTAACCAATAATTTATTAGTTATTGTGCATACCTAGCAATTCCCCTTCACTCACTCTGTCTCCTCATTTTGCTGAGTGCAGGCCTGCAGAGCATGGACAGGTTTTCCAGGGTGACACTCCGGCAAAGTCGTAGCGCAGGAGCTGATTGGTTAGGCATTTGACTTCTACTACTGCAAAGACAAGAAGCTGCCACTGAAATGCACTGAAAGCAGCCCCAATTGAAGGGAAACAGGTCATCATGTGAGCATTTACAGTAGGTCTAGCTGCAGGGAGAAAATACACATGCAGCGTCCGTGCATGAGCTGCCCCTGCATCGATGCAGAATCGCCTGAATCTGCATCACAGTGCATGATGGAAATTATGATTTTCAACACCACTATTAATAAGTGGACAAAAATACCTTTAGATGCATGTGTATTATGTGTAAAAATATAAGTTTCATGCTTGATTTATGTTATTTTACTACTTTAATGTGTGAGTTTACAACAATTTCTAAAAGTCCAATTCTTGAAATGACAACTTCATCAAACTTGATATGCAAATTCTTTCAAATAACTTTTCATAAGCAGCAGAGCTTCAGGGAACGGATATCTAACTTTAAAGCCAGTGCAGAGACCGATGGATGGTACTTTTTGCTGATCCAGGGCTCCACAGACCAATGCACTCAGACCTTTGACATAAAGATCAGTTATATGATTGCTCATGATCATGCTTTGCTACATTTCTCCAATCTTAAACACGGCTTTGCTTAAAAAAAAAAGCTACTTTCTGTTAATTTTTGTTCTTTCTTTACCAAATCATGTCTCTTGGCTTCTCTATGTTGAAGTAAATGCACACAAACACTCCCAAAAACATGCTTTTACAGGGATTTGACATTTAAAGGAGTGGGTAGAACAAATGGAAGCTGGAGCCTGGCCAGCATACGTTAGCCGGCTCAGATCACAGACTTCTTAACGACTTTAAATGGAGTTAACTTCTCTCAATAAAACAGCACGACGCTGTGGATAAAGATGCCGCTCTATAGGCCCATGCTAACGTGCTAACCTGCGTCTCTGCTGCCTGTCAGCTGCGTCAGACAAAAGCTGTTATGATGAATCACAGAGGAATTCCGCCCCACCAGCACAACACCTGGCCCGGGCAATTCATCAAATATTTCATTGCTGCTTGACACCTGTGGTTTGAGAATAGCACTTAGCTATAATGGTTATCATAGAGCATATTTGCATTGGAAAAAAGAAGTGAAACAAAAACAGACAAAAAAAAGAGGAGAAAGATGAAATCACTGCTCCTTAAAGGCGGTTTGGATTTCACAACACGACCCGCTCGCCCCTCCTGCTCTACCTACTATCAGAGCGCAGAACAAAAGGCCTCAAAAGCTTTTTCACTGCAGACAATGTTGCTTCATCATGGCAGTCATTAGCATAGCATGGCTTTTGGATGTTGCAAGAATCCTTATCTCAGTTTATTCAATTTGTATTGTGGTTTTCGCTTATCGAGGCCCTCATTAGCAGCTATTGACTTTGCAAAGCGCCGTGCTGCGCTGAGGGGAGCCGAGCAGCGGCGCAGCCCCATCTCCACTCCTGGCTTTGAAATGATCAAAAGAGTCTCTTACCTCTCCTCTCTCTCTCTCGTGTGAGAGGTAAGAGGATGAATAATGTCGGAGACGCAGACTCATTCACATTTAAACACTGCCTGAGACGTGGAGAATGAGAGGCAGAGAGGAACCTGAATGAAAGAGGAAGCGTCTCATCACGGCGTTGTCTAAAATCGAGCAGGAGCCTGGGTGAGGGAGGAAGACAGAGAGGCGGTGCGGGGAAGTGTTTATGAGAGGAAAAAAGAGCCATTATCTGAGGAATTTTTGTGAGACGGAGGCGCTGGCTTCCAGCACATGTTTGGACATTGTTTTGACAACAATGCATACGCCAGAAGCAATCATGATGAGATTTATGAGTTTAACCAGTTTAGTTATGTATCTTTATCTCAGACAGTGGCTCTCTTTGTGCTCTGCTGCTGCTGTGCAGGCTGTGTCGAGGAAAAAAGATCTGTGTACAGGATCTGGATGATAATAGAAACACCTGCTCAGTGTGCAGCTAATGCTAGAGCAACAGAGGCCTGCAGTGTGAAGGTAATCTGGTTTAGCATCGTCAAGTGAACAACACAACAAAGATGACGCCAACAATCATCGCCTATTTGCACCTATCTGAACATGCAAATATGGGAATTAACTTCTTTTGAATTCACACAAATAACTCGCTCTACTTGTGAATCAAAGCCAAAGTGCCCAAAATACACAAGACAAGAGGGGCTTCCTCCTCCTACATCTGGTATTTGTCAAGAAACATGGCTGAGCCTGACCTCATTGAGAGTGCTAAATGCTAACCATGGTGCTAACTTGGTAGTTGAAAGCTGAAATCAAGTGACAAGCAAATTTTTTCACAACTTACCAGCCAATCTGACCTCCTCACTCACTTTCCTCCAAGCAAGCTCCTTTTTATTCCTGTACCAGTAGAACAATGTAAATGAACTTGAGCTTTTAAAACGCTTTTCTAGTCATCTGACCTCAGGTCACACCTACCTATTTACACCCTTTCACTCCATTCACTCATCTTCACACACTGACGGCAGAGATTGCAGTGGTGAATTGATCATTAGTATTACCTAATTCCATTCAAATGCACCCATACCCGTTTACACGCCACTGATGAAGCAATGAAAGCAAATTTGGGTTAAAGGTCTTGCCCAAGGACACATCGACATGTGGCTGCAGGAGGTGGGGAGTGAACCCACAACCCTCTGATTGCTGGTCAACCCACTCTACACTGATTACATGAGCCCCACAACAACACATTGTGTTGCATAGTTCAGGGTAGCCACAGACTACCCCGACTACCACCACCAGACTAGCCCTTTGGTGATGTCATCTGAGGATCTCCATGCTGATTGGCCGTCAAGGTGCGGTGAGTCTAGATTTTTCTGAGCTTTTCTGAATTCGCCTCATTTGTGCTAATTACCTGCTCAATTTATGGGATTTGTGGTGGATGGGCACATGTCGACACACACGTGTCACTCAGCAGCCATCGACATCTCTTCGTCTGGGCCTTTTTAACCCTGGTAATACCCCCAAAGACCGCCGACGGTTTTCAGACACTTGGAACATCCACTGCACACCCAGGGGCTCTTGGCAACCTTTCTACCAAGAAATACCCAAGGCCAGTGGTTCTCAACTGCTCTCGCCTCAGGACCCACCAGTCTCTCTATTGATAAACCGAGACCCACAATTCTAAAAAATGTCATAAACCCTGTCATGGTGCTACCCTGTGCCTTCTAAACTAAGTAAAGCATGCATTCACGTCACACAGCCTTTCTTGTAATCATAGACTGTAGAAAGAATTGGACAAACCCCGTGTGACGTCAGCCGTCTGCTTATAATAGGTGGACTCAAACAGCTCTTGAAGTCAATCCTTGGAGGCTTCCATATTGAAATCGCCATCTCAACCAAACTTTGGATCAACCTAACGGCCTGCTCACTAAGCACGACTTCCTGTCAGCTAGCTAGCTAGCATTCTGGTCAACAGGAACGTAGCCTCTGCCTGTCGAGCTATTTGTCAATCAAAGTCCGCAGTGAGGTTTTTTTCTAAAATCAAAACATTGTGGTAAAAAAATTCACCCCCCGTACAGTGAGAGTACATGAAGACATTAGCTAATGAGACCCTTCTGTTTTTGTTTTTGTTTTTTTTTTAACCAGGCTGTAAACCAGTTTATTTCTTGTGTGAAAACCAGCTGTTTAACAGGTGTCCAGACGGGACTCCTGATGTTCCTGCAGCCAGCCTCAAGTGGACACTTGCGGTATTGCAATTTTTTGCATTGGCTCCATTTTCAGGTTGCTGCCTGCTTTTAATACATCAAGCTGGCTGAGAGGCCTGTGTCATGTTGGGTTAGCATTGCTAGCAAACAGCTACTTAGTTTAAAAAGCCCTCTCTGACAAACTTCAACATTCAAAACTCATCCAAGTACTGCTTGGTAAGGTCAGATAAACACACATGAATATTGTTTTAACCCAGAAACACATTTATTCAGTGCTAGTCATGTCAAAATGTATTTGTTTGTTCACCTATTGCTCCATGTGCCTTCTTGTGCTTCACTTTTAAAACCAGGAAGTGGCAAACAGAGGGGAAGCTGCCATTGGGTTATATAAAGGTGTGCTTGGTGGAAGGCACCAAGTGTGGCAGAGTTGGAGGGGTGTTTGATAGCAACCAAAAGTAAATGTCTTTTTTTGACTTAAATGTGAACATTTTACTTACCTTTGATCATTTTTATGATAATATGAATTTTTCTGGCTAATGTTTATTCATTTTGCAGTCTTTAATTGTGTCAAGGATAGTTAATTGATTTCATCTAGTTCTTTGGCATTGGTACCTTCCCCTTACTCCTATATAAGGGG
Organism: Cheilinus undulatus; assembly: GCF_018320785.1. NCBI lineage: Eukaryota > Metazoa > Chordata > Actinopteri > Labriformes > Labridae > Cheilinus > Cheilinus undulatus. The sequence goes on along the minus strand of NC_054873.1, from coordinate 8,038,977 downwards.
AGGCTGGAGGTCTTGAGAGGGAGTTGGTGGTGGAGCTGCTTTTCAAGAGAAACAAAGTGTTTATAGAGCTCAGTCTTCTTTAGTTCTCACTTTTTTCCCTCTTTTTGCGAGTTTAAGCATTATATTTTTCTCCAGGTCTGCACTGTAAATACTACTGCACAGTTTTCACTTTAAATAAATTCACGTGGACAGCATTTTTTGAACCTTTGACTCCTTTTTGAGCCTAACCCACTACACCATCCTTACAACCCCATTTTTAGTTAAGTAAGTTGCAGTTTGGAGCTTGATTGGAGCAAATAAGAGAAAGAGGTGGAACAAAACTGACACGTTTTGCAACTCCTTTCAATTCCTGTCATTCAGTTTGCAGAGATCTAAAGAAATTACTTCATTATCATTGGAAAAGCAGCTTTTTCATTATAAGAAAAGGAGATAAATGAGTTGAAATATTGATGGAAAAAATCAAATGTACCCAATTTCACAGTTAAACAAGGTAAAATAAAAGGTATTGATGCATGCCCACTAGGGGCTTCAGTATTTCATAGACTTTTGCCACCATTTTTGACACTCTTGTAAATGGTTTTCTTAATCTCAATGAGGTTTTTCCTAATTCAGTAAATTAAAATAATTCTTTTAACAGACACACATTTGCAACCCACTGAAAATGGCTCTGCAACCCACTTTTTGGTCTCACCTGACCACTCTGTAATATGCAAGGACATCCAGAATAGATTGAATAGAAGTTCTGTATAGTGCTGTGTAAATCCTTAAATCATGCTTTTTTCACACCTGCTGGTGCAGAGCCTATAAGCTACTATATAAAATGCTAGTATGACTGAAAGCTGGTGAAGGGTTGGCTAGCTGTAGGCTACACATGAATGGATCCTATATAGTAACATACAATGCCTAGAAAAGGTGCATTTGTGCTGTCAGCACTCTGAAGGCATGACTAAGTACAGGCTTAACAAAATAAAGGAAGTTTAAAATCTACACCCTCCTACAGTTTCTATCAATAAACAATTAGATATAGATACCTGCCTGTTCACATGTTTATGTGTGCAGAGGGGAGGCTGTTCAAAGGCAGGCACGAGCCAAATGGTGATTCCTTGGCTTTTCGCAGCCAGACTCAAGCAGATGCATGAAGAACTGCAGCTGATTTTTCATTTGCACATTGGATTAATTTTTCTACCTTAGTGGCTGCTGCTTGGCTGCATCTTTTGTAACGGCTTTGCAGTGAAAATGAGTCCCTGTTTGTGTGTCAGTGATCGTGACAACCAGGTTTTCCCACAGGGAGTTTATAGTCACTATTTGTTTTTACATGCCACACAGAAAACTTCTCACATGGTCTATAAATGGTAGCTGATTGGAAACATCGTACTTTTTATGGCTCATTATTTAGAAACTGACTGAAGAGAAACAACAATGTGAAATAAGTTTTCTCTTCACAGGGAGATACTGAGATAAGATGACAGTTTTTTTAACCTTTACTCTCTTTAAGTGTTCCTTTTACTTGCTGATTTGTAGCAATTTGCTGGATAAAAGCGTGTTGTCAACATGCTGTGACATAAGAACACAGAGCCATGTCTCCAAAGCGGCATTGATAGAGGCCGAGCTAATCATAGTTAAGGCCTTTGCTGTGTGGCATAGTGAGAGCTTGGACCATACTCCTGCAGGAAACCCTGAACTAACCATCTGACAGTGCTGAGACATTACCCGTCTCTCCGTCCTGCACTATCTTAAGCCCTCTGGCCTGCATGTAGCCATGGCGGTTACGCTGTAGTGCCACAGTGGCTCTCTCTCTCTCTTTCTCATCCCCGGCTCTGCTTTCCTCATGGGCTCTGCCTCTGGGAGGTGAGGGACAACGACTGCATAGAGAATACATTTTTTCTCACATCCATGGGAGTGGATGTGTTTATTAACTCAGAGCTTTGCAGACAAACTACTGCTGACTTTTCTAGTGTCTTGACACATGGCTTTTTTATTATGCATGAAAACCATCTGCAGCCTTTTGACCCTCTGACTCTGAGCTGTTTGTTGGTTGTCACATTGGTGATGGATGAAACGAGCCAGAATGAAGTGTGGCAGTCATTAAAAATAAGAGGAGACAAGCACTTACAGTTTGCAATATGGAATTTGCATTATAGCATGAGGTAAACGTAAGTTATGTAGTTGTATGCATTAATGGGTCATTGATCATCAGAAGTAATCAATACAGTGTGTAGACTTTAACTCTTGCCGAGTCAGTCAGTGGTTTTCAAGCAGCTGCTGCTGAACGGGCATCTGCCAAGTGCTTACACACATTTCTTGTCTGTCTTTAATGCCGTTTACAGTGATTTTACACCCACATTTTTGGGAGAATTTATTCTTAAACAGAGGGCTTTTTCCTCTTGGCCCAGTTTGAATGGACAGGAAGCACTGTGCAGAATTTTTAGGCATGCTTTGGACAAAATTAAGGCTGCATTAAGCAGGCTGACACAACCCAGGTTGTACTCTGGACTTTCTTGCATATTACCAGGAGCATCTGTTAAAAAAATGAAGTCCACACCTTTACAGGGTGGATATGGTGAGTAAGCATGACCTAGGGTAACATCTGGGCGGGTAGTAGGGTTGTCACGAGCCCTTAGTCGTGCAGCAGATCTCCCAGGGTCCCAAAAATGCTGCCAGTCTTCAGGTGTATCACCAGGGGTGGAAATGTCCCCCAGTAAAGAAATGCTGACCTTGGCTGCAGAGCGACATGTGCTGTTATGTGTCAAGCTCTCTCCAGCCCCAGGTGGTGGCCTGTAGGCCCTCTTGATTAATCCCTAGCACCTTAAACGCCAGAAACATATGCACACGACTTTATGTTATGTAAAGATTGTAACAAGACAAGTGAGCTTAGACTACAGTGAAGAATGGGTTTTGCTTGTTTCCTGGTTTTCAGTTGCTTACAGTGAGAATACAATGGACCCAGCCACTGGAAGAAATAACTGGTTGACTCAGCACCAGTGTGAACTTCTTCAACTAAAACTATGACAAAAAATCTCAGCCAACTTACTTTTTTTCATAAAGAGTTAACAAAAGGTCCTTGCACACCAGAGGCCCAGCTAAGGTGCACCTCCTCCAAAATGTAACTATGCAACAAAACAACTCAGACTGCAAGCCCTGTGATTGGTCGTTGGGTGGCACTCATGACTACAGGTCTTTAAGTTATATCTACAGGCATGTTGTGTGTATTCTACTGTGAAAGAAATAGCTGCAGACAGCAGTACAACTATTCAGATACACTCACAGGCATTCCAACTACACATATTGACAAAAATTTCTGGCCACCTGGCTATTACACCAACAGGGACTGTACTTTGATATGGAGTTGTAACCCTTTTGCAGCTATAACAGCCTCCACTCTTCTTGGGAGGCAAGTTTTTGGACTGTTTTTGTGCCCATTCATTCTGCAGAGCATTTATGAGGACAGGCACTGATGTTGGACAGGGAGGCCTGGCTTGCAATCTCCCTTCCAGTTCTCCCAAAGGTGCTGGATGGGGTTGAAATCAGGGCTCTGTGCCAGCCAGTTCAGTTCTTCCACACTGACCTCTTCAAACTATGTCTTTATAGTCCTTGCTTTGTGCTCTGGGGCACAGTCATGTTGCAATAGAAAAGGGTCTTCCCCAGAAGTTGGAAGCACAGCATTGTCTACAATGTCTTGGTATGCTGAAGCATTAAGATTGGCCTTCACTTACCAAACCCTGAAAAACAGCCCCATACGTTAATCCCTCCTCCACCAAACTTCACAGTTGGCATGATGCAGTCAGACAGGTAACATTCTCTTAGTATTAGCAACCCGTCTGACTGCCAAACAAAGAAGTATGAATCATCACTCCACAGAACATGTTTTCACTGCTCCACAGTCCAGTGCCCGTGTGTTTTACCTCACTACATCTGACGCTTGCTGTTGGACTTGGTGATGTCAGGCTTGCATGCAGCTGCTCAGCCATGGAAACCTATTCCATGGATTCCATGGAATAAGCAGAGCATAAGCAAATCTAACGCACCTTAGCAGTCATTGACCCCACTCTGTGGTCTTCTGCTTTGTAGCTGAGTTGCTGTTGTTCCTAAACGCTTCCACTTCTAATAACATCGCTTACAGTTGACTGGAAGATCCAGCAGGAATGAAATTTCACAAAGCGCCTTATTGCAAAGGTGGCATCCATCACAGTACCACACTGAGCTCTACAGAACGACCCGTTTGGTATCAAAAATGTTTGCAAATGGAGACTGCATGGCGAGGTGCTTGATTTTAAAGACTAAAACTCAAACATAGACTTGGTTTCAGTTGCCATATTTTCCTTCAAACAAACAAGTAGGAAATGGGTTGGTAGGACCAGGAACTGGCATAAAAACCCACTCTCTCCAGCACAGATTCTATGTCAAAGTATAACCTAGGCTTGAGTTGTAATTATGTTTCCATTCACATGGCCAACCTGTGCATTAGTCGATAAAAAGTAGCAGCTCACTCTGTGACTCCTTACTGTCATCAAGTACACACCAGCTGGCATTAAATCCTTTCAATGCCAGATCTGTGCTTGCTGCTGAGTGGACAGATGTTGTACTCAGACTCCTCCAGATGTTACTGCCTGTAGCGTGCATTCAGACAGCTGGCTGGCACTGATGGTCGAGCAGGCAGGCAGAGACGGCATATTCTCAGGCTTCTCAAAAATAAACTCATACTGAGAAGACAGAATAAGTTCAGAAAGTTATCAGTAATTTCTGTAATTTTCTGCCTTAATCAATTGAATAAACCCTTCAAATCAACGGCAGGATGTCAGAAATATTTGGCTATGTCCTTGTCCGTTCGTAACCCTACGTCTCAGTATCGATAGCACAAATGTGGTGCTATCAGCGTGGGAACCAATTGTTTCCAGACCCCTTCACAAACAGTGGATTCCTGCTGAAGAAAGCCCCCCTTTGTCACGGCTGATACAGTTGCTTGGCTGACATTCTTCTTGAAATCATAAGACAGATTCTGGCTGTGTCTTTCCATGTTTGGAGTTTTTCTGTTTTTGTGTCTGAGGCATGGAGACGGTGCAGAGGAACAAACTTTGTGCCCCAGAGTCAGGATTTCTACCCCTCTGCTGCAATCAGGCCAGAATGGATTTCTTTGTCTTGACTGAGGACAATGATTGGAAAGCATTCAGATGTCTCGATTTAAAAAACCCAGTATCTGTTCCATGAATGAAAACTGGAAGTGAGATAATGGTTGTCTTTGGCCTTTCTCTCTCTGTAGATCTCATTCACCGTCTCGCGCACAGCTCAGCCTCCCTGTGCGGTGTTTAGTCTCCGTTCTCTGTGTTGGCCAGCTCAGTGGCAGTCGATCCATGTCATCCTCCTCCTCCTCCTTCCATTGGAAACCTGCTGAAAAAGACAAAACCTCATTTGTTTGGTGTACTGCTCGGATCGATAACAGCTCAATGCTAAAAGAGCTGTTTTCACTGCTTGGATACTCTTTGATTCCATGCATTATAAAACAAGAAACTCCTCAATATTTTCACTTTTGATAGGCCTGAGGAGCACAAAAGTTTTCACACGAACAGAACTTAAATTTTGAGATGCGTTCGTATATGCACTCCTGGAAATTTCTTAAAAATGTCTGGCAGGCTGTCCCTGAAATTGAAGGATAAACGCTCAGGGAAAAATCCCTAAGCCCAGTTAAATTCTCTCTTTAAGTCAACTGTGCACACAAATAAGAAGCCAACATCTCACCAGGGTTGACAAGTTGACAACCGTCCTTCATGATGATTCATTCTCCCCACCCATTATTCATGCCCCCAACATTAAGAATTAAGGACTGAATGCTGTTGTAATCCCTGACATTGGTGTAAGAGGTCCAAATCCATATAAAAATTGCCGCATATTCACAAAGTCTGAGGTTCTTCCTTGCAGTAAATATTGTCAAGATGAGGTTGCTTGAGAGTTCATTTGGACTATTCAGTGGACTATTGGTGGGGTTTGGATTACTGCTAACCTTACACACCAGATAGGCTGTTTCACGTATCCGTAGATGTATTTTACATTCATCTAGGAAACCTCCCATGCAAAGTGTTTGGGAAGGTGGGACTTTTCAAAAGGTGAAGGGATGAATGTTCTGTCACATTCTTTACAGGTCAGCAGCCACTGTATACGTACGGTCCAGTTCTGATTAAACTGTCTCTCTACTATAGCTACATCTGAGCTAATTGCTGCACTAGCAGCCACTGTATACGTACGGACCAGTTCTGATAAAAGTGCTGCTCTGCTATAGCTACATCTGAGCTAACTCTTACACCAGGGGATGATTCCAATGATTTCAAGTACAACTAAATGCCCATAGCTCCCGCCTCGTTCTTCTCAACTAAAGCTGATTGGTCTGGCATGTTTTTGCAAGACGGAGCCGTCGTGGAGTCAGGCCAGTCCATCTGCTTTGCAAGGTTGGATTAAGTGCTGCATGATTTGGTAATAACGTGCAATTGCGATTACACATAACAATGTTGCAATTTGCAGTTATGATATTATACATTAATGGTTTCATCAAGCGACTTGCTTGGTTATCAGAGAATGCAGACAATAGTGATATCTTCCAAGTCTTTTTTTTTTTTCAACCCAAACCACACAAATATTAATTAGCATAAAAGACACAAACCCTTTAACTTTTTTACAGTACTGCTTTCAGATTAACTTGATATTTTCAAAACAACCAAACTGTTTTTTTTCTTAAATAAAGATACCTCTACAGCAGGAGTGTCAAACTCAATCACAGCAGGGGCCAGATTCTGGATTCAGGACTAACCTGAGGGCCTAACAGGGTCACCTTTTTAACCATAAACTGTCAACCTAGCTTTACCTGTAATAAAATATGAGAATAAAACTTAGAACTGACGATAGACAATTTTGACATTTAAAAAGTTAAAAAGATCAGTTTAAGGGCTTGCAATCTGAGAAAAGTAAATTTATTAGTTCAAAAAGGTCAAAACATGAAATTGAAATTGAAAAATAATGTATTCTTAAAGGCAAATATATTAGAAAGAAAGTCAAAATCATGAGTTTAAAAGTTCAAAATTCAAAATAAAATTTGTTATCATGAAATTAAAAGTCAAAATATGATTCAAATTTAAAATTGTGAGTCCAAAAGGTCAAACCATGGGATTATGAAGTCAAAGTGTGGAGTTGAAAATAGAAGATAAAATACATAATAATTGGTTAAAATTTCACTTAAAAAATTAGAATAATGAATCTTAAAGCTCAAAATATTATATGAGAAGTAAAAATTATGAGTTGAAATGCTCAAAATATGAAATTAAAAGTCAAAATCCTAAGTTTGAGTCTTAATTGTAAGATGCTACATTGAAAATGTGAAATTAAAACACAAATTAAATTCTTTTCCCACATTCCTGACTTCTTGTTTAAATATTTTTACTCCTCACCTTTTCAGATTTTATAACTTAAAGATATCTTAAATCATCAAGGATATGTTCACATTTTTATACTTGAGGAAATCTGCAGACCTCAGACTGATGGGCCAGTTATAACAAAAATATGAGATCATCTTACAGGCCGGATTGAACTTTTCCATGGGCCAGATTTGGCCCCCGGGCCTTGAGTTTGACACCTGTGCTCTACAGAGTTCAATTGTGGCACTGTAGTAGTTTTGAAGGGCTTTCTACAGGTGTTTTATAAACCTTTTAAGTATTATTTACTGTAAAAAGAAATTTCAGCCTTTTATGGATTATGTTTTTGCACTCCCTGACATTGCAATTGTGTGCAATTGGGATAAGATTAAATGTGCAGAACTAGTTTGGATGCCATTTGATTTGAAGCTAAGTACTTCTTTGCTGCGAGTTCTCTGTACCTGCGTTCATGTTTATTCCATTTTTCTGACATATTTGTTCCCCAAAGACATAAACAGGCTGAAAATGTAAACACTGAGATGTCAAAGTGACATATGAGGTCCAAAATGATGGGGTGAAGGTCACATGACCAAAATATATGAAAAAAATGACCTTACAACCCCCTTACTGTTCATTTTATTGCGTTTCTCTGTGCATCGCAATGTTTTAGACACTGGATACTTTCTGATGATTTAAAACTGTCGTTATTGTAATGATCAGTTTAATGAAATGTACCAAAGCTTTGAAGAAACTTCAGTTGCTCAGTCTTTAAACCAAAGCTGCCACAATTGGATGCAAGAGAGCACAAATGCCTTGGCAACATTTTGGTTGCAGATTTATTGCCAACCTATTTGTGCCACTTGCTTGAGCTTACCTGCACTTTTTGGCAATCAAAACAAGAGATTTCTGGATATCTATTGCCCAGGATTTCAGCTATTAACATGAGTATTAATATTGTTTGATTGTTATTAGTATTGTATCAAATCTAGCTTAGAGCACAAAAAAGAGTGCAGGATCAAGCCAAGGCGTATAAAAAGGTGCTGATGATGAGGATTAGGAGGGTAAAAATGGCGGCCTAATCAGTTGGCTTTAAGTCAAATTAGCAGTAAAGATCCAGAGCGCAGTCAGATAGTCCGGACGGCTGCAGAGGCCTCCTTTGTCAATGTGTAATTTCGGATATTGCCGCATTGTCTTCCCTTGGGGGTTGACTGAATGGCGAGAATTCTCATTGGTGTTGTTTACGCTGCACATTGGCCTCCCCAGTCACCAATCAATCTCTGAGTGTCTTTAAGAAAATCAGGTAAAAGCTCTCATTCTCAGCCTTTTGTTTGTTCAACATTTCTCTTTTCTTTCTGCTGATGGAGCCGCTGCCAGCAGCACAATAGCAGTGGACGTGTTTGCACACGGGCAGGCGCATTTTACCTCAAAGACTCATGTGTCTGCTCCCCTCAGAGCCGTAAGAATATCAGGCATCACCAGAAGTAACTCTGCGGTCGGCTTGATTGACGCGAGAGGCCTCCGCTGCAGCCATTCGAGGCACATTCTTACGGGGATCTCATATCACCGGGGGTTGGCCCGAGCACCGCCGGTGCCTTCCAAGGAAAATAAGCGGCGTGACATCAGGGCTTTGTTTCAGCAGCGAGGCCCCTTCTGTTTGTGTTTAATATCGCTCCGAGAGAAGTGGAAAGAGGGCCAGCCAATTTCTCTGCATGGCCCCAACCGCTGAGCCTGGCGCTCCGGCGGTGAAGCGACGGTGGTCTCGTGTGTCTGAAGAGCAACACTCTCAATCCCCCCTCTCTCTCTTTGCTTTTGGATCTCTGCTCCCAGGAGGCTTTGCAGTTTTGACTGCAGGGAAATCAGATCTCACAACACTGGGGGCCTTTTGGGCTGAAGGAGTAAAAACACAGAGAGGAGCAAAGATGGAGAAGGTGAGGAGGATGTGAAGAGTTATTTTGGAACCAAAATGAAGAGAGAGGAAGAGTCAGGGATCAAAAGGGGGGAGGACAAAACGAAGACAGAGATGTGGAAGGAGGGGGAGAGGATAGATGAGGTGAGAGGAACGAGAGGAAAGCAGGGAAGCAAGACAGAAGAGGAGGGAGTCTAAGTGAAGGCCAGCCACGTCTGGGTGGTTTTCCTGAGGACAGGCTCTTTGATACTCCGGCGCTCACACTCCAATGCATTTAGACAGGGGTTGACAGTGGTTACAGGCAGCGGTTTGTCTGGCCAGCTAGCTTTGATTTAGAAGACCCTGGACCGTAGGCCGAGTATTTGACTCTTTGATTTTTCTTGGACGGAAAAACAGCATTTTTTTTTTTTTTTTTTATGCTACAGTTAATGTTTTCTTTTTTGTCCAAAGCTGAAGGCAGATGGCGGATACTTTCCAAGGCTTTTTTTAAGTGTTCTATTATTTTTACTCTATTTTCAAGTGTTTTTAAATTGACTCATGCCTGAGATGTAATTGCAGTACGACTCACTCTACTTAAACATGATTATCCACCATTGTCTTTGGGATGGAAGTCAGTGAAGAAACTCAATTGCCCAGACTCTTCAAGCAAGGACGAAGCAAATATGACAAGATTAGTTTCAAGTGTTTTTGAAACTCATAAAGTATTGTTTGCTGTCCTAGTTCAGATTGATTTTTTTACTACTATCATCACAAAGCTGCATGGAATGCTTTTGAAAAGATTAAGACTGAGAAAAACAGCCATGTGCAATACTTCCACAGTGGTTTGATAAATATTTTGAAGTACAAAAGGGCAGCATTTTTGTCACCAATACTGAGCCTGGCATTGGCTGAAATAGAGATGCCCTGATTGATCAGGAGTCAGTTGTGATTGGCCAATCTTTATTAAAGATATGTCATTCCTCAATCGTTGGGGTCTGACCAAATCTCATGCTTAATCTCATGCTAAGAGACTTCTGGTTGGGGAAAAAACATCTCACAAGATTTACAGGCTTTCTAGATGCAGCACAGCAACTCCCATGGTGTTGTTCAGTTGAACTGGAAATTGCCCCTGCAACCCGTCCTGATACTTTCATATGATTTGGGTGGCAAACGGACCACAGATGATTCTCTGTGACCCATTTGAATCACAGCTGACACTATATTTATTTATATGGATCCCCATTAGTCATGCATAGGCCTCACAGCTGACAATGCACATCAGAGTAAAAACCAGGTCATGAGGTCAAAGAAATTGCCTGCAGAGCTCAGAGACAGGATTGTTGCAATGCACAGATCTGGGGAAGACTTCACAAAATTTCTACGGCTCTTAAGGTTCATAGGAGCACAGTGGCCCCCATAACTCTCACTCAGAAGAAGTTTGGCACAACCAGGACTCTTCCAGGAGCTGGTCACCCAGCCAAACTGAGCAATCAGGAGAGAAAGACCTTAGTAAGAGAGGAGACCAAGAACCTGATGGTCACTCTGACTGAGCTCCAAGTGATCTTGTAAGGACATGGAACAGAGTCCCAGAAGGACAACCATCACTGCAGCCCTCCACTGATCTGGGCTTTGTGGTAGAGTGGCTAGACAGAAGCCTCTCCTCAGTGCAAAACATGAAATTTTACTTGGAGTTTTGGAGGAAACTCCAAGTGATAGCCAAATGGGCTTTCATGCATTTTGCACAAAAGAGAGGCTTTCACTTTATCCTATTTCAACAAAAATAGTGAGATAACCTATAGCTTGTTGCAGTCTCACCTGATGGAGAGCAGGAAGTGGGGGAAAGCTGTTAGGAATGAATAGAAACGGAAAAAAGTTAGTACTTTACACCTCTAAGTGGACCTGTACGCTGCATTTATCATATCACATTTCTACATACACTGAGTATGATCCCTTAACTCTGCAAAATAGTGTTATTCTGAGGTGATCAATATTGCATATTACTCTGTCTTGCAGACCTTTTTGCGTTGTCAAGCCAGATGAAGGCAAACAAGAGTCTTGAGGAGTCTTGCACTGAGATAAGATCCTTTAATGCATAAAAAAAATCCTCATTTGTCACAAGCAGGCTTTTAATTGAAGCAGTGATACATTATCAACCGAATAAACCTCATGAGGTAGAGCAACGATGTTTACGAATGAGCCTGTGCTACAAAACAACTCTTTTATATGAGCCACTTCATTGCAAGTTTTCTTTTCTCCATTCACGTTTAAAAGCCAAACTGGTGCCAAATAAAAAGGGAGTGAAACAAGCTTAGCCAAATGATCCAGATCTTTTAAAAGAGACAGATTTTCTGTCAAAACCAGCGAGGCTTGATGGTCATCAGCTGAGGAAATACAGGCATGAGCTAAACCGTAGCAAAACGGTACTGAGCCGAGACATAGGCTTTTTTAATTCATGCCTGTTGCCATTTCTCTTTGAGCTTTTTAAATGTTGTCTTTTCCAAAATACTTTCAGAACACAAATGGAGCTTAATGTGGCCTTTTTGGTAGCGTTTCTCTATGCAGAAATCCCTACCTGCCCCCCATCTGGAGTTCTCCACTGCTGCATGGTGTCATCTGCAAAGAAACCTATAAATTCACCCTTTACCCCAGTGGTTCTCAACTGGTGTGGCTGGGTACACTAGTGTGCCTTGAGGCAAGTCTAGGTGTACCTTATGAATTTGTACAACCATACGTTACTACTACAACTTTATTGCAAGTACTGAAAAAAACCCTGAGAATGGCCCCTACCCAATAGAAATTTACTGATGATGTCAGTGTGTTGGATTGGTAGCATTGGTGCTAGCATCCTGGCTAACTGTTACCTCATTTAGAGCTGAAAAGCATGGCAAGCTATTATTGGGTTAAAATTAGTGTTGAAATTATTAATTCATGCAACCTTTAACCAAGTTAACAATTTTTTTCTACCTATTTTTGCTATTTGTTTGATAATAAACCCTTTTTCTGCTTTTTAGCAGTTTTGCCACTTCTTATTACTACTTTTTACCCATTTTTGCCACTTTTTTGGAACTTTTGCCCATATTTAACCCATTTTCGTTACCTTTTTGCCAACTTTTGCCATTGTTTTGCAATTTTTTGACAATATTTCCATCACATTTAACCCCTTTTTACCACCATTTAGCAACTGTAACCCTTTTCTGCCACTTGTGTTCTATTTTGCCACCTTTTTGACACAACCCATTTTGCCACCTTTTTGCCAATTTTTGCCCACTTTTGCCCTGTTTACTCACTTTTAACTAATTTTTAACCACCTTTTTACAGCATTTTCCCCTTTAAGACCACTTTTAACCCATTTTTGCCAATATCAGTCTATTGTTTGGCCACTTTTTTTTTTTTTTTTACCAGTTTTTGCCCATTTCTGACTTTGTCTTGCCACTTTTTGCCCAATTTTGCCATATTGTTTTCATCACTTTTAACCCATTTTTGCCACCTTTTGCCCACTTTTTCCATCTCCATGATCCCACTGTTGGCTGGGCACCAGAAAGCTCTCCCCTTTATCCCCCCTTATAGGCCAATTTGACTGTAACATTATTTTAAAAGTCTATTTTGTACCGATTTGAACATGGTGTGCCTTGAGATTTAGGCCTAAGCTTGGGTGTGCCTTGGTCGAAAAAAGTTTGAAAATCACTGCTTTACCCTACGTATCTGTCGGGATGGGAGCAAGCCAGTTGAAAGCAGACGATATAATTATGTAACATATTACAAGCACAGTCATAACAGTCCTCTTTAGCTATCCTCACTGTAGGATACTTTCTGTGTTGGCAGGTTTTTGTACTGCTCTGTTATATAAAGGACGAGGTTGACTGAATAAGGATGACTTTTATGAGCTTAGGCTGCCACCTGTAGAAGGTCTTAGCACACTACAAAGCAAAGTCGACAAACCAAATGCAAACCAGCTGCTATATAAGAATGAAATATGGTGCTTATCAGCTGATCTCACTCATAGATGCTCAGTATCATAATCAGCAAAAAAGCTTGAACGGTGCATCCCTACTTCTGCAGAGCCGGATCATGGATATGACATTTTATGGATCATTACTATTGAGCTTGAAAGCATTCAGTAGTTTCTGTAGCCATTGTCCGGATTTATTTCCTGATACAGATTGTTTTACAAGCTGCTGTGAGCATCTGCTGAAAGAATAAGTGTCAGAGATGGATCGTACTTAATTGAAAATAAAAATGTTTAGCTGGAAGAAATCTCGTATTTATTTGGGACACTCTCGTCTATTGCAGATCAAGGCCTGTGTTTGTGTGTATGCACATTTTTTTCCACATTAGTTCTGTGTGTGTTTGGCTCTAAAAACACACCCATCAAACCTCAGAAGATGCAAGCAGTACCAGGGAGAGGATACAGCCAAAAACATAAAACATACAGCAGGATCAAGGGTGGGTGCAGTGGGGGGAGGGAGAATGAAAGGGGAAAGACACTGAGTAGCTGCTGGCCAACGATGTTAATAGCCTGTCGTTTTTTGCCGTTTTCTCCTCTCTCTGCAGCAGCTGTATGCCGCCCAGCTGGCAAGCATGCAGATCTCACCAGGAGCCAAGATGACTCCCCTCCCGCAGGCTCCCAACTCCTCCGGCCCTCTCTCCCCCTCAGCCCTGAAGAACGAGAAGCGGGCGTCCAGTCCTGTTGCGCAGATTAAGGTGAGCTGATGTTTGCAGAAATGTTTGTGCTGCGATTTCTTAACAAACCAAGTGGAAATCTTTGTTAATTTTTAAGAGATTTAACTAGAAGGAGAGGAAAGAGAACAAGCAGCTTGGGAGATAAAAAGAAACATTAATGGGAATAAACAGCGTATCTATGGTGAATACACCAACAGACAGGGTAATAAGACAAGGAGGGTGAGTTAAGATTATTTATGAAAGGAAAACACAGTGATAGTAACGATGATGATCAGTGAAGTCAAAGTGAGAGGCTGGAAATTTGGTGAAACACTGATCTGCGCTTGACGGCGAAGACTCGATTAGAAACAGCTTATTTAAGAGTCGCACAAACGCACACGCTGACACTGGCGCTGGCTGCTGTTTGGCAGGAGCCCAGACCCCTTCACTGGAGAGAGCGTACGCCTCATCTTTACTCTACGACGAGGCAGTAATGGAAGCCATGTGTGCCTGTTTGTGTGTGGGGCACAGCTGCAGCAGGCGTCACAATAGACCGGCGTCAGAGCTCACCGCACTCAAACAGTAGTGCAGCACCATCCAAACCCCATCCCACCCCCCACCCCACCCGCCCAACCCTCCATCAGACTACCCGCCCCTGCTTTGGCGTGCCACCCGCAGCCTGAGCCACCATTTCCACCCCCATCATCCTTCAGTGGCTTCACTTTTTTCCTCTTAAACATTCAAACCCAAGTTCATCAAGCAACTCCACAAGCAGGAGTAACCTTCAGGTCTGAACGACCTTTTTTACTGGATTCTTGAGGCCGAATATTCCCAACAAGATGAGATGAAACTTGAAACAAGTCGCTCCGCACATTTTTAATTTCAGCAACTAAAACTATGAAAAAAATGTTTGAGGGATTAAGACAGGCTAAAAACAGATTCTTAATCAAAAAACTTTCGAAAAGTAGAAGGGTTTTACTGATTTTATACTCAGACTGCTTTTATGTTTCAATTTGGGCCTTCTTGATAACTCTCTACCTCTCACTTTGATCCTGATCCTGTTTGCACACAGCCCTGCAGTCTCATGCCCTTATATGGGCATTTAAAGGCATTTTTCTATTTACAGTGCCTATAAAAAATGTATTCAACCTCTTGGATGTTTTTAAATTTTATTTACTTTATAAATCAGTCATGATCAATATAATCTGTCTTTTTTGACGAAACCCCCCCCAAAAAAAATCTCTTTAATGTCAAAGGGAAAACAGATTTCTACAAAGTATTGTCAATTAGATAAAAATATCTAAGACTTAATTCAACAGAGGTCCAGCCAACTGGTGCTAGTACTCACAATTAGTGAAACGGGATCACCTATGTGCAGTGAATGTGTCAAAAGTGATTGTAGTATAAAGACACCTGTGTCTGGAAGGTCCAATCACTGGTTGATCAGTATCCCTGGCTACCGTTACACCATGGAGGGGGAAGAACACCCCAAGCAACTCCGAGAAAAGGTTATTAAAAAGTAAAAGTCAGGAGAAGGCAAAAAAAAAAAAAGAAATTAAGAACAAGAAACATACCCCGAAGTTTGGTTAAATCCATCATCAAGAACTGGAAGGGATTTGGCAGATGTAAATCTGCCTATTTTAGGCCATCCTCACAAACTGAGTGGCTGTGCAAGAAGGAGACAAGTGAGAGAGGCCACCAAGACACCTATGACTACTCTGAAGGAGTTCCAAGCTTCAGCAGCTGAGGTGGGAGAGACTCTGCATACAACAGCTGTTGGCCGGGTTCTTCACCAGGCAAAGTTTTATAGGAGAGTGACAAAGAGAAAGACACTGGTGAAGAAAGCTCAGATTAAATCTGGACTATAGTTCACCAAACGGCATGTGGGAGACAACATGGCCAAGTTGAAGAACATTTCTTGGTCTGATGAGATGAAAATGGTGCTTTTTGGCCATCAGACAAGATGCATTTGTTTGCACAGTGCATGGTGGTGGCAGCATCATGCTGTGGGGATGATTCTCAGCAGTCTGCCCTTGAAGGCTTGTAAAGGTAGAGGGTAGAATGAGTGCAGCAAAACAGGAGAAATACTGGAGTACGGTCTTATTCAGTCTGCAGGAGAAGATTTATTTGCCAGCAAGACAATGAGCAGAAGCATACAGAAAAAGCTACACAGAAATGGTTTAGAGATGACAAGGTGAATGTTCTGGAGTGGCTTGAGTCAAAGCCCAGACCTCAATCCAATAGAGAAATTGTGGCTGGACTCGAAAAGAGCTGTTTACACCTGATACCTGAAAAAGCTTGAACAGTTTTGCAAAGATGGATGGAGTAAAATTGCAGTGTCTAGATGTGGAAGCCTGATTGAGACCTATCCACACAGACTCAGTGCTGTGACTGCAGCGAAAGATGACTCTACTTAATACTGACTTGAAGGGGGTGAATATTTTTGCAGTCACTTTGAAGAAATCTTTTTTCACTTTGGCATTAACGTGACTTTGTTTTTGTCAAAAAAGCCAAATTATATTGACCAGGGTAACTTTTTTTTGGTACTATAAAGAAGGAAAAAAGAGGACAGGCTTACAGCTTACGAGTATGTGGCATTTATCGATTTAAAAACACAGGTAAGAACAATTCAGGAGTTTAAGAACAGCTTCATGAATCTGCCTAAGGTTTTTCTGAGGATCTTCAAACTTAAGGAAAAGATTTTTAAGACCAGGATATTGGCGGATGAAGCCATATGTATTTTTACCCAGACAAAGTTATCCTATCAATCATTCACAACATGATTTAATCAAATTTGATATTCTGCTTTGAATAAATGTTTGTTGGCATTGATAACATTTTAAAACAAGATTTCCATTTCCCATTCATCTGCCTGCAACCAGCTGTTGGTGATTTGACAGTGAATTACAGGCAGCAGTATGAGCCAGCTGTGCTGCGACGGCTCAGTTCACACAGCTGCAACTGTTTCTCTGACGCTCTGAAATGGTCTCATTGTGCCACAAATCTCTGGACAGAATTGTTGCACAGTAACTTACATCTTCTGCAGTTGCAGCAGTGTGAAATGTTAGGCTTTCAGAGTGTTGCAGAGCGGCCTGCTGTGAATATCTTTTGAACAGTGTTTCTTCTTTCCTGCTAACAGGAGGAAGGATCCACACAGCCATTGAACCTCTCAGCCAGACCCAAGACAGCAGACCCTCTTCGCTCCCCGACGTCCCCGACACAGAGTCTTTTCCCCGGAAATAAAACCAGCCCCTCGGGTATGGGAAAAGGCCGCATCCCGAGCCCGCTCCCCAGCATGGGCAGGAACACCTCTCTGGGTGGGTAACAAGCACATCAGTCATGTTTTCATGAGATCCCACAGCAGGAGCTTCCACCGGGGATAAACTTCACTCAGATTAATTTATAGACAAAATCTAGTTTTAGTCATTTAAAAAGAATAGTGAATGACACGTCCGTTATGATTTGTCTCAGACACGGTGATTGGCTCTCTAGGTGAGCTAATTTGTTTTAAAAAGTGAAACAAAATGTTATTTTATTTAGATTATTAAGCTGCATCATAGCATTATCCAACAAAATAAGTTTTAGGCTGATTTATGACAGACATTCATTTATCTTTTTCATTGTTGCTTCATTGTGTTTTTTCTCTTTCTGCATCTCCCTCTTCTCTCTCTCTGTCCTTTTCTTCTTCCTCACCTCTGTATTTTTTTCCCTCTCTCTGCATCTTCTTTTCTTTATTCCTACACCTCCCTCTTATCTTTCAGCACCTTTCTCTTCTCTATTTCTGCTTTTTCCTCTCTCTTTCTTCATCACGTCTTTTTACCATCTGCACTGTTTCTTCTCTCTGTCTGCTTCTTCCTCATCTCTTATCGCCATCGTCTCTCTTTCTTCATCTCTTTCTTCAGTTCCCTTTTCTCTTTTCCTGCGTCTTTTTCTCTCTCTTGTGCATTTCCTCTAATCTCTTTTTGCATCTCCATCTTCAGTCTTTCTGACTCCACCTTCATCTCTTTTTGTGCATTTCCCTCTTCTCTCTTTTGCATCTCTAAATACTCTTTTTGCATCTCCCGCTTCTCTATTTCTGCATATTTTCCTCTTTTTGCATCTCCCTCTTTTCTTTTATCTGTCTGCTTTCTGCATCTTTTCATCCCTCTTTTTGCATCCGCCTTTTCTCTTTTTCTGCATCTTTTCTTCCCTCTTCTGGCATCGTTCTCTATTATATGTCTGCATCTCCCTCTTCTCTCTTTCTGTGTCCACCTTGTCTCTCTTTCTGCATCCCCCTTGTCTCTCTTTCTGCATCTTTCCTCTGTTTTTTGCATCCGTCTTCTTCTCCTGCTTCTTTTCTTTCCTCTCTTTGCATCCTCTTCTCCCTTATCTGCATATTTTCCTCTTTTTCTTTCTGCACCGCCCTCTTCTTTTTTTGCACCTCTGTCTTCTCTTTTCCTGCATCTTTTCTTCCCTCTGTCTGCATCTCCCGCCTCTCTATTACTGCATTGCCCTTGTCTCTCTTTCTTTAACTTCTCTTCCCTTTTTGCATCCCCCTCTTCTTTTTTGCATCTCTGTCTCTTTTGCTGCATCTTTTCTTCTCTCTTTTTGCAACTTCCTCTTCTCTATTTCTGCATATTTTCATCACCCATTGGTGTCTTCTTCCTCTATCTTATGCATCTTCTTGTCCCTTCTTTTTGCATCTCCTTCTTCTTTTTTTTTTATCTCTCTCTCTTCTCTGTCCTTTAACAACTCAAACACAGTTTCAGCAGAATTCTGAACAACATAAATCTGTTTGTGCTGGATGTTTCTTCCTGTTTAAGCAAATTTTTCTGGCCATTTTAACTTTGTTAAACATTGTTAGTGCTGAGGTCCTGATTGATTAAAGTTGGTCCTTTATAGGTAATATAACAGAGAGCACAATCTAGACCTGCCCTCTTTGTTTCAATAACTTTGTTTATGATTAGCGCTATAAACTTAAAGACTGGAATAAAAAAATCAAACCTTAACTCTCATCTATACTCTCTGGAGGTTTCCTCCAGTAGCGCGTCTTGTACAGACAAGTATATTTATAATTATGATCTTGTCACAGCTGTCCACATGTGCAAATGCAAGTGAAAGAGCAAGAACATCTGCAGCCTTGGAAAGTTTTAAATAGTAAAAGGACAGGCAATGTAGCACAGGTAGTGTTGAAACAGACCAGAATCTGCAGATCTACTCAACAAGACCTGACCTAAAGTTGCTTTACTTTAAAAAACTTTCACCCCCTGAACAGGAGGGGGTTTTGGAATAAAAATAAAATCCTGGGACTTTATTTAGACTCTTATTCCAAAGTGGAAACACACCAAGTTCTTCTAAAAAGCACATTTCCCAGGGAAAAGTTGGGAATGTAACTATACATAGCCTCTAACAGCAGTGTTCCCCTACTGTTGAGTCAAAGCAAGGATTAGCACTGGAGAAGAAGCACATTAGCATTGGCTTCACTGACATGTTCAATGAGAATCACCCGCTATAAATGCTGCCTTCTATGCCAAGAAACAAATTGTGAGGGAAAAATATGACGTGCTCTCCACATCCATGTTCTCCCCCACACAACCAAACACTCCAATACACCAGTGTATTGTTCACCTCTGTACTACATCCATCCACATCCTCCCTCCAGAATAAAACCCAGCCTTCCCCTCCACCGGAAAAACAAAAACATCACCCACCCAAACACCTCCCTCCTCCCCGCCACACACAGACAAACCGAGCGGCGTCGCATGCCCCTGATAGACTGCAGACACCTCAACCCCACCGTGCGTTTGCTTTGTGTCTACGTGTGCGTTTGAGTTTTACAGCAGTCCAAAGCCCTGTATTTAGCCCCAATGAAAACCCCAGCAGCGGAAGCAGTGAAACCCAGCACACGTTATTTGGTTTTTAAGAGCTTCCTCACATCATTGTCTGCCCGCGCTAGACCTTTTATGCCCCTACCTCTGCTATCTGTTATTAAGGCCAATCTAAAGCCTCTCATTATATCCCCCCAGAAAACAATTTCACCGCTCCTCTGGAGTGGCTTTGAGGACGCAGCGCTTCTGTTCCCTGCTAAGTTATTTTTTGCCCGTGTTAACGGCCACCCAAGCATACAGGGCTTCCTACCCGTCTGCTAATTAAACGAGGAAGGCGACGGAAACTTTGCATCCTTTTATTTATTTTTTTTCTCATTCTTCAAGTGTGCATCGGCCTCAGAAGTGTGAAGCTCAGCGCGTAAACAAGTGGGAGGAGGTGTTGTCATGTTTGGGTACAAGTGGACTGGAAAACAACTTTGGCAACATTTACCCTCAAAAACAAACTGAAAAACAACTTTATGCACTAATGTTTGAATATTATCTGCCCAGGAAGAGACACAGAAGATCAGATAAACTTTATAACAAAAGGCGACAGAGTGTCTGCTGGTCCTGCCTCAGGATCTAAAAAAAAAACAGTATCTTCTTTTACTTTAGTTTATTCATTCGCACATCATAAAACAAATAAGAACAATAAAAGAAAAACATGCAGGGGATGTTCGGAGCCAAAAAGGCTCATCAAGATACCTCCCCCTGAGCTGCTTTTAATCGCCTTTGAATGATGATAATGTAGAGGCTGACTGAAGAGAGACTGCTAGTTTGTTCCCTCTGTATTTAAAGTGTTTTGATTAAAGGAGGTCTGACATAAAGGGAGGCAAAGGTCCTCAGAATGATCTCAATGAACCTCCGTGAAAGACTTAAAAAGTGCTGGGCAGATGTGGATTTAAGTGTACACATTTATACATAAACAGACTAAAAAGTAAAAACTGATAAGAGTTTGTATTCTCTAAAAAGATGAGCAGATAAGTCACATCTTTTAGTAAAACCAATCAGTCTCAAAAATGTCTTCTGGATTAACAAAGTCTAATGTAAACATTTGGGTCAGATGGCTGCCCACACTGATTTAGTAAACATTAAATGAATATAAATTTAACTATAATAAAAAGTTAAAATACATGAATGTTTTATGAGTGGTCAGATTCTACCCAAAATACCAACAGACTTCATATTTTCACACAAAATCAGAACGATAATTTAAAATAAATGGTCATTTTTCATCTACTATGACTATGAATATCATATTCTGAACTTGAGTTATTTCTATATTGACTGTGAGATTTTAGCAAATTCATATTTTTGTTTTATTTTATTACAAAATACAATTACATTTTTTTTTTTTGTAATTCAGAGTTTGTTCATTTTAATCCACTCAGGAATAGATGTTAGGAGTGCCACATTTGCTTCTTAAATCAAGCTCAAGATCAAACTTTATTGATCTCCAGAGGGGAAATTCTGGCATTGCAGCAACACAAGAGAACAGGATGGTAAAAATACAAATGTTGAAATAAGAAAAGGACATAGATAAACGTAAACTAAGAAGAAGAAGAAGAAAAAAATGATAAATTATTAAAAATAAGAATTCAAACAAACTCAGGAGCTATATACATTTGGAATTCTATGCTACAAGACAATGAAGGTGACAGGTGTTGACATAAAGTGATATGGTACTCGTGCTATCAGCCAATAATGTATCTATCTATCCCTCCATCCACCCACCTATCTATCTATCTATCTATCTATCTATCTATCTATCTATCTATCTATCTATCTATCTATCTATCTATCTATCTACTTTAGATAGCACTTTTTTGTTGCTTTTGTTAATTTTAGCCAACTGTCATTCATTTTTTGCCACGTTTTTGCTGCTTTTTTACCATTATTGCCACCTGTAAGTCATTATTTTTGTCATGTCTCACCCATTTCTGCCACTTTTCCTCCACATTTTTGTCACTTTCACCCATTTTTTTTTTGTCATTTTCTGTCTTGCCCCTGTTCACCCATCTTTGGTCACTTTTTTGCAGCTTTTTCACCTATTTTTCCAGCTTTAACTTATTTTTTTTGCCACTTTCACCCACTTTTCACCACTTAGATTGTGGCTCTTGCAAAGATTTTTGTCAACAATTTGGCTCTTTGGTTGAGCAGGGTTGAGTCACGCTGCTCTAAGGTGACTTTCCTGACTTTAACTTGTTATAATAAAAGTCATATTGTTCATTTTTGCGACTAATTTATGCAACTATCTTAATGGTTTTAAATGTGCCATCTTGTTTGTTATCTTGTTATTTTTTTTTTAAGCATATAATTGCACACACAAATCAAGGGCAAATTTCTGCCTTTGCATGCAAAAATATACAAACTATTTTCTACTTTATTCCTCTTTAAATACTGCAGAAAGGTCAAGTTGAACCTCATCATCATGTCGGGGTGAAGCTGCCTAAAACTCTGCAAATTCAACAAGTTTTAGGAAGAAAAAATGGGCCACATTAGAAATAATTTCCTGAAAGTTTGGTTATGCAGGCTGTCAAACACTTAAAACTTTTAAGTGCCGTTGATTTTAAACTTTCTATAGTTAATTGAACTAATTTCTTTTCTGAGTGAATTTTGAAGTCCAGTGTTTTATGTTTGAATCTGTTTTTGTTTCATTTGTAGTGTCTTTAACTAAGGGTATTTGACTTCCTGTTTGCAGACAGACCTGCTTTTATTTTGAAAGGGAATAAGGAAAAGATTACAACAGTAACTTCTCAATGGAAAAGGGAACTTGTTATGGACTGAAAATTTAAAAAAGAACTGTAAAGTGTGATGATTGATAACTAAAAGTGCAAAAACTCACCTTCAAGATATTTTAGACAAAACCTCAAGGAATTTCTGCATAATATTACCTGGGTTTTATTAGTGAAATATATTATAATCTCTTTCATATGCTAGTAAAATATCTGTTGTTGTTCTACTTACTTCTAGTAAATGGTACAACATTTAGTGATGAATACTTATGTCTCATGAAAGTCAATAAATACAGAAAAAAACACTGAAGAAATTTACATTTAAAAAGGTATTGGAAAAATGCATTAAAGAAAGCAAAGCAGCTGACAAATGTGGATAGAATTTATAATGAAGTCATTATCACTTAGGCTATTCTAAGCATCTATAAGGAATGTATACAATTGCTTCAACAGAGCTAATAAATTAAAGATTAAAAAAAAACATTAAATTTACCAATTCAGGGGACTGGATCCTCCCTGGCAGGGTTTACAAGAGCCTGGGGCTCAAATAGAAAATGCTCAGTCACCTTAAATATTAAGCTGCAACCTTGAAATTCCTGAATTCTTAACCCTAGAAGGGCATTTTAGGATTCAAGATTTCTTTATTGTCATTCAAATAATTAATCTAAACCAAACAGATACATAGAACAAAATTCTATTGCAAATAAATAAAAATAAATAAAGGCTCTAGTGTCGATGCAGCGCTCTCTGTTTTCTTCCTGCCAGTCAAAGTGACTGACAGCTCTCTCCCCCCTCCTCCCCTCACAGACATCCTGTCCAGCCTGAACTCCACGGCGCTGTTCGGGGACCAGGACGCCGTAATGAAGGCCATCCAGGAGGCGAGGAGCATGAGGGAGCAGATCCAGAGGGAGCAGCTCCACCACCAACAGCAGCAGCAGCAGCAGCAGCCAGGACACCAGAGTCTGGAGGCCAAACTGTCGGCACTGAGCAGCATGAGCCTCAACAACGGCAACAAGGTCAGAGAGACGCGCAAACACTTCCACACTGGTCACATGTAGCCGTACATCAGAGGATGCACAGGCATTTCTCACTGATAAGAATCACATGGTCTAAATGCACTTTTCAAAGGCATTTTCTTTCATGTGAGGAAAGAATTCTGATTGAAACGGTGAACATGCACGCCCAAACTAACACACATGCAGGCATGCACATGCTGCACAGTGCATGTGACACACATCAACTGTGCTTCTTTAGGAGGTACAACTCCAGCCTCTCTTCTTCAGCTTTTCTTTTCAGCCCACTTTTTCAGCTTTAATTACTTTTCTCTTTTTTGATTAATGTTTTAGACACAAAAAAATGTGATCAGCCTTTTAAAGATGCATATTCAGGATGAAAGCACCTGGTAGTTCAGAGCGGAAAATGAAAGAAGGTCCACTATGACAAGGTTACACTCAAAAATGGTGGGATAAAAGTAATTAAACACTTTAAAATCATCATAATTTTAAATTAATGAGCTAAGTTTGATGCCAGCGTACCTGTCAGTCAGTCATTCTCTACTTTGACTTTAACAACTTTGCAGAGCTAGTCAAGTTTGAAAAAAAGAAACTTTCACACTTTTAGACTAAAGTTTTAATGATGTGATTACTCTAAATGGATGTTGTTTATAAAAAAAGTCATAAAACATCATAAAATCTAGTAATTTGTCATAATAACAGCAGCTACAAAAACCAAAACAACACTGATAGATAAATAAGTAAATAAATTTATTCAGTTGATTTATTCAGTTAATGAAGCTGCCATAAAATGTTTAAAATCATAGAAATGTAAGTTCTAACATATTTTGAATGCACTCCAAAATCTTGCTTTTCTTACCAAAAAAAAAAAAAAGAAAAAATCATTGTTAAAGTCTGCATTGTGCCTTCCTACATAGTAAGTTGCCAGTATGTTGGAATCTGGTTAAAATGAGTTTCTATTTTCCTGTTTGCATGGGGTTAGTATTACCTCGGTGCCTCTGGTAATTTGTAATAATCACATGGGACGTCTCTGCTTTCAATCCCGTATGAATCGACCATGTCTGTAATTTGCATTTGAAATATTCCAGGGCCAATTAGGACATTATTTCAGCGCACACAGACATCCACACAGGTAATCCTAATCCTGTACGAATCAGCAGCGCTGTAATTTAAGGTGGTAATTATGTTTTTTTATGGCCCCAGCAGCTTTTCTGCTTCTTTTTAATGACGGAAAACATAATAGAGGCTTTGCAGGACATTGTTAGCAAAGTTTTGACACATCTAGGTTATAAATAGTGCTTTGCTTTCAGTTCATTTTTGTGTAAAAATGGCTTTATTGAAACTCTAGTGTCCAGATGTGCATGTGCAGACTGCTCTCTTTGTACACAGCTCCTCTGCTCTTCCTCTTACAAGTGCCTGCTTTTATATCAGCATTATTTAGCTGTATATTAGGTAGGTATTCCAGCTTGTTATGAGAAATGTCCTTTTTTGTATGTATTTCAAGTACATTTTTGAAGTATGGAACGCTTTAGTTTTCAGTGTCTATTGTATTAAATCTTAAGATCCTTTTATGCTCATAGGCATTTTACATTATTTTTTCAGACTCTGTACTTACATTCTTAAATCTTAAAACCAACCAGGCTGTAAACTGGTTTATCTTATTGTGAAATAACGGCTTTTTAACAGGTGTTGTGTACGGGACTTCCCGTGTTACTTCAGCCAGCCTCAAGTAGACACTCGCGGTATTGCAAGTTTTTGCATTTCCAAATTGGCTTCATTTTTCAGGCTGCCGCCTAGAGCAGAGGCTTGATGATACTCTATGATACCCTCCCTGTATGCAGACCACGCACACCGCATCGTCATTTGGGGGAGTGTTTTCTTCTTCTTCCTCTCTCTGAACATCAGGCCGATGATTTAATAATAAACATAAACTTTACCTAGGAATCATTAATGAGTACATTAACCCTCAAGATATCTGATTTTAAAGATCAGCGCTGTCCGTGAACAATATAGTGTGCAGTGTCCACTCTCTCTCTCTCCTGCTCACTCATCCTTGCTGCTCAGAAACTCTCATCCTGTCTGTCCTGTAACTGCAACTTAACGTCTCATTTCACTTCAACAGCTCAAGTCAGAAGTCATCTGAGCCTTGTGTTACTAAACACTGACCTGCTTTATTTCCTTTTTAATCCATAACAAGCTCCTTTTTCCATGTTTAAGCTCTGTCTTAATCATCGATCTACTAAAAGCTTCTGATTTTCTCTCAAAACAAAACCCGGTTGTATCTAGGGCTTGGCAATTAATCAAAAATTAGATTAAATCGCCATATTGGCTGCAATTTTCAAATCGGAGAAGGGGCAGTATTTCTTTAACCTGAAATTGATGTCAAAACACCAGTTTAAGACTTTTTTTTTTGCAATAGAGATGTTATGCATTACATAATTATGCAATCATTCAAGTGCCATTTTTTAGAATGGTCCACAAAAAATCCTACTTTCTTCATTTTTATACTTTTTTCTTATTACAGGTGAGAATGATAATTCAGCAATTCATACCCAGTTTACAATATGAGTAAAAACCATCACAATTAGGTGTTTTTTCATAATTGTTCAGCTCTTGTTTAGTCTAATATTGTGTTGGTTGTAATATAGAATGATTTATTGCTTGTGTTTATTGGAAAATACATATGCCGAGGGATAATCGCGTTTCAAATCACAATTGCAATATTTGGTTTAAAAAAAAAACCCAATTCGATTATTTTTTTTCAAATCATTCAGCCCTAGTTGTATCCAAACAGGAAGTAGATGAACCAAAGTTTAAGACAGTACAGAAATCCAAAAACAACAAAACATTGTTTTTACGTTTTAAGTTTTATTTTTGGGCTTTTTAAGCCTTTATTCATAGAGGACGACAGATAGAGTTAGAAACAGGGATGAGAGAGTGAGGCAGAGACATGCAGGAAAGGAGCCACAGGCCAGACTTGGACCTTGGCCGACTGCCTACATGGGGCGCGACCTGACCAAGACCATCGGCGTCCCAACAAAAAATTATTTTAAAATATTGGAACTTAAGAATGCAACAAAAGGGGAAGATTAACTGCAATTAAAGAAGTCATTAAAATGACAAAAAATATGCACCAGATCTTAGATGTGATTGAAATGCTTTATGTCATGTAGATAAACCTCTGGATTAATGCTCCTTAT
This sequence comes from Cheilinus undulatus, assembly GCF_018320785.1. Taxonomy (NCBI): domain Eukaryota; kingdom Metazoa; phylum Chordata; class Actinopteri; order Labriformes; family Labridae; genus Cheilinus; species Cheilinus undulatus. Next base: position 8,012,245 of record NC_054873.1, on the reverse strand, counting down.
TCTAGCTAACCAGCATTGCTGCCTAGAATAACACTGATTTTATCAGCCTTTTGGCTTTTAACCCCTGCACTATTTTTCTGTAATGATCTTGTATAGGTCTTATTTGTTTTATAATTTGCAAACAATTAAACTAAACTAAACTAAACTAAATTAGACTAAGCAATTAACCACAAAAATTAGAGATTTTGCAGTTAATTCAAGATTCAAGATTCAAAGCGTTTATTGTCATGTGCAGAGTTATGAAATTCTTTCTTTGCCGTCCACAATTAATGCCACACAGTAAAGTATATGTAAATATACAAGGGAGAAAATACAAGACACAAAAATACACACGATAAAATATAAAATATATGTAATATGAAATATACATCTTAATGTACAAAAGGGCAGTGAAATCCAAAAGGCCATTAAGCAGCATGTCAAGTTGAAATTGTTTGATCCTATGGCAGCACTAATCCATATACAGCTTTTCTGTATTTTTATAGCATATTAGTGTTAGATGAAATCTCTTGGTCTGTTATTATTTGGGAAGAGTTCGTGTTTGGTTAATATCCATGATTACTTAGTTGCTTCTGTGCTAAATTAAATCCTCATTTGTCCATTTATAATACTTGACAGCATGATTAAATATGGTAAATGATGACTTTTCCTTCAACTAAAGATGTGAAAAGGCCTCTTTAATCTGCCAGCAGCAGGGAGAACATGCAGAATAATGCAGAGAGGAAGAGGAGGGTCTATTCAGTCAGCTACTTTTCTCTCCCGCTCCATGCTCACACAGAAACACTCCTCCGTCCACTCTCCACTCTCCTGTTCCACATTTCCTCCAGTTCTTCATGCTTCGAGTGTTTAAAGTTTCTGCTGAGCTCGTGCATGAGTGTGCAGAGTGTTTCATGGATGATATTTGGTGTTGTTTGGCCCGGCGTGCAGCTCTTGAGGACTTTTCTCTTCTCTGCTCTCGTCCACACGGCCACCCAGAAGCCCACCGCTTTGAAGAGCGAGCAGCTGGGCCAATGACAAGTGATGGTTTTGGCGTGTGTGCCTGCCTGGACTGGGAGAGACTGAGAGCTTTTTTGGAGAGGAGATGGTGTTAACATTAATGTCTGTGTGTATAATGGAGTCCAGCTCTCCACTTGCCCTGGAGGGGGGTTCCCGGCCTCGGGGTTTCAGCCCAATTAAAGGGTCTTTCTCTGGGAAAGGACCCCCTCCTGCTCCACGCTCACCTCTCCCCCTCGCTCATCTCTCCCTCTGGGCTGGAGGAGACAGAGCCTTTGTACCCGGATCTCATATCCAGTGGGAAATCCATATTCCAAAACATCTTCAATCAGTGTGATCAGCCAGTCACAGACGTTCACTTCACTAAAACAGAGAGCATGATTAGACCGCCTCTCCTGCCCAATTGATCCCATGCTGCTCGCGAGGATGAGGAGGAGAGGAGCTCATGAATATTTTAGGGGTGGAGACTTTGAACCCACCAACCCCCAACTAGGTCATGATTGGTGCACTCCAAGGATAGGCTGTTTTTGAATTTTTTTGGACTTGTTTGCGCTGCATCTTCAGGAGGAAAACATCCCCAAATCTGGCAAAATATATCTTAGCTGCGCTTATCTGAGGTCCCAAGTTGATTTTTTTATAAGTCATTATACTCGTAAACACTGAGAAACTCATAAATATAAATTATACAACAGCCTAAACTAATAAACTGTTAATTAAAATTTAATGCAAGTTGTCTGCCACAGGTCTGCTGAAATAAGTTTGTGCTAAAAACAAGCTTTGAGCGTAAAGTTTACTCTAAAAGAAGGTGAGTTTAAAAGACCATGGCAGTCATTTTGACTGTTTCATATTTTTAGTATAAAAGTTACAATGCTGCAGTCCCTGAATTTTCCTAAAAGTGCCTGTTTTTTCATCTGACATGTTATTTTAACATTCTGCACTAAAGGCAAAGAAAATGAATAACTTCTATCTAGAAAGACTTCGCAGACTTTGGTGCATTAAAGGTGCAAAAGGAGCCCAGAAACATTTGACATGAGGCATAATAAGTTTAAGTAGGCTTCCCTAAATTAGTATTTAATCTCCTGAATATATGTAATTTATTCTGCCCTCCCTGAACGCTCTGGTTTAGTTTGGCAGATAAACAGTTCTTTGTGAAATGAGAGACCGTTTCCTCTTAGTTTGGCTGGTTATTGAGACCTCAAATGCAAAGGCACTTTGTAAAACTGTAAAACAGCAGAGAACATTATGGAAACCCAAATAAAAAAGAAAAAATGTGAAAGTACAGCAATTCTTGAAAAAGAAAAAATATCCAAAGTCATACTTACGAGATAACAAGTCAAAATTTTGATTTTTAATCTCAATTTCAACTTTGAATCTTATGACTTTTTATCTTAATGATTTGACTATTTATCTCATAATTATGACTGTATAATCTCATGATTTTGTTTTTTTTAACCTCTGAATTATGATTTTATAATCTTATAATTATGACTTTTTATCTCATTATTATGATTTTTTATCTCATTATGACCTTTTATGTCATAATCATGACTTTTTATCTCATAATTATGACTTTTTGTCTCATAATTATGACTTTTTACTCATAGTCATGACTTTTTATCTCATTATTATGACTTTTTAATCTCATAATTTTGACTTTTTACTCATTATTATGACTTTTTATTTCCTAATTGTGACTTTTTTTTTATCTTAAACCCATGACTTTTTATCTCATAATTATGACTTTTCATCTCAAAATTTTGACTTTTAAATCATAATTCTGACTTTTTAGTCATAATCATGACTTTATATCTCATATTTTTGACTTTCTATCTCATAATTTTGACTTTTAATCTAATTATTATGACTTTTTATCTCATAATTTCAACGTTTTATCTCATAATCATGACTTTTTATCTCACACTTTCGACTTTTTATCTCATAATCATGACTTTATATCTAATAATTTTGACTTTTTATCTCATAATTTTGACATTTTTTCTCATTAGTTTGACTTTTTTTCTTATTATTATGACTTTTTATCTCATTATTTTGACTTTTTATCTCACAGTTATGACTTTTACCTCATAACTTCAACTTTTTATCTCATAATTTTGACTTTTTGTTTATAATTCTGACATTTTACTCATAATCATGACTCTAAATCTCATAATTTCAACTTTTTATCTCATAATTTTGACTTTTTATCTCATAATTATGATTTTATTGTCTCATAAATTTAACTTTTTTTCTTATAATTATGACTGATGCACCTTTGTTATTATTATTATTATTATTCAAATTGCCTAACTTCCCCATTAATTCTTTTAATTGGCAGAAATGGTCTTCCATATAACATATAGTTTTCACTATACAGTTTCACTGTAACCAAACTGTATAACCCTTGCTTACATGATGTTCTTTAGGGCTAGCACACCATCTGCATTCTTCTTACACAAAGTCAAAAAAGGTCTGTTAGCATGATGCTAACACCTAATGGAAAATCCCATTTATGGGCAAACAAAAATTAGCATCCTGATCTTGGTTATTTTTAATTATAAAAAATGAAACTTCAACAACACACTCTCAACACACAACATCATAAGTAGTCCAAAAAACCATACTTACAGGCAACACTCTTGCCTTCACACAGCTTCTCTCTGTACTGAACTACGGTAGCTGTGGAAGGCCAAAAAGTCAAACCTCAAAGACACAGCTTAAGAAAGTACGGATCTGTTATGATGACATTAAATGCCCTTGGAGGGTAACACAAAATAGTTTTTTAGAATAAGTCTTTTATTCATACATAGGGAGGGTCATAGGGGACTGACATATGTCTACAGCACTGCAGAAGGAACCAAATAAAAAATGCACCTTTTTTAAATTCACCACCAAAAGTGAGCATCATAATCTGGAACTGTACACCCAAACGATCACCCCTAATATTTTCTATGTACAAACCCAAACTGATGGTGGCCAGACAGTGGTGGCAATGCTGCATGTTGTTTTTAGTTTGTCTGGGTCTTTGCCCCAAGTGAAGGGCTTAAGGTATCCCGGGGTCTTGTTCACAAATGAGGGTAGTATGGACTGTGATTGGTGATTGGCAGGTGGATTGGTGCAGAATCGGCAGTATTGCAGATGTTGAGGTTGGCGGGCTCAGATTTAGAGATAGGGTGAGGAGCTGGGACATCTGGAGGGATCTCGAAGTACAGCTGCTGCTCCTTCATCTGGAAAGGAGCCAGCTCAGGTGGTTTAGGAATCTGATGGGATGCCTCCCTGTGGAGGTCTTCCGGGGCATCCAACTGAAAGTAGACCCCAAGGTAGACCAGAATTCACTGGAGGGATATCTCAGGTTGGGAACACCTTGAGATCCCCCAGGAAGAGAGATGTCTGGATGGACCTGCCTAGCCCGCTGCCACCAACTGGACCCCAGATAAACCAGATGTAGTTGAAAAATGTCTCCATGGATTAGGTGAAATTAACATTTTTTTGTTTTCTCAGATATCCCAACACAGTAACTATTTATTTTTCCTGCAGGATTACAAACCCCGTTATTTCTATTGATAGATACCAAATACAAACAGTCAAACTGACGTCTCTTGGTCTTTCTGGTGGATTTTGAATTCTGGCTTTTGTACCATTAAAGGGAGAGCCCCCTTAGCATCTATATTTTCCAACTTTACAAGAACAAAACCAAAGCAATGCAGTAATTTGGTTTATAGCTCCATGCCTCCTAATAAAAAGCTCATTTGGAAAGTCTCAAAGTAATTGTTTCCGGTTGGAGGACGACAGCAGGCCTCGGTGTTTGTTGTCAGTTTGTTATTCGTTACCTAACAACTGCTGCTCAAAGACTCTTTCTCTCACTGTCAGATTTTTTTTTTCATCAGAAGGAGACTTTTTTGTAATTTTTTTTCTTCTTCTAAAGTGCTCAAAAGGCTTCGCTCTGTCTTAAACAATTCATGGATGGAACTTGCTGGATGCTGCGAGTGTGACTCAGCCGCTCCACCTCGGGAGGCAATGAGAGCAGCTCTTTCTCTTTACCTTGGATTTGTGTGTTGTTTTTCTGTTCGCAGAATAAATTTGTTACTCAGATCCTCCTCTCAGACGCTTTGAGCCTCTGCCTTGGCCGTCTTTTTTTATGACATTGTACAAACACAGCATATTCTTCGGAGGAAACCAGATCCAAACGGTATCTCAGTGTAATATTGAATGTTGAGCTATTTATTGCCGGCGCTGATTCGACTCTTAAGAGAGACGTGTGATGACGTATGAGAGTGTGTTTGTGATTATTTCGCTTTCTGTTGTGTATTTTTGTCCCGCGGCGTTCCTTTCAAACATACACGACATTTCCCTGAGAGCTGAAAGTGATCCAAGTCTCCTTTGTGTGTATGTGCGGCTGTATATGTGTGTGTGTGTGTGTGTTTTCTGGCTCCGCACTGGCCTTGGCCATGTTAATGTCATTATAGCTGGTGTACAGACCAGAGGCCTGGCCAGTTAGTGGCATTGTTGAGTATCACCTTACGCTTACGTTGCTTCCAGCTGGCCTGCGGCTGCCAAAGCTCACTGAAATAGCCGCTGTGTGTAACTCTGTGTGTGCACGTATGTTTCTGCGTGCATGTGTAGAAAAGTCTGCGTCGACTTTTTTCTTCTCAACTCCCACTCAAAAGTAGAGTTTAAAGAAAGGAGTTTAAGGAAATTAGAGCAAGAATTCAGCACCAAACTCAGCCATAGCTTCACTGAGGCTGTACATGTTGATAAAACAGTGTTAGTACATAGAAGTCTGCATGGTAAGATAACAAACATTTGACAAACATGCACTGGAGCTTTATAAAGTTATGGGAAATCTGAAAGAAAGAACAATAGACAGCCATAGGGGAGTACTTTTCCTGTTTCTGGAGGGCGGTGATGGCAGATTGGGCGCAGATAAATCTAGAAAACACCAAAATATATGAGTTCTTTGGCTGCTTCAGATCTGTAAAACAGTTTGATTGTGAGCACCAGGACTGCACAGATCCTTGAAGGTTTTGCCGTGTGCTTTACTTCTATCATGTTTTTATTGTACTCCAGGTCAGACTGCATGATCTTTTTGCTTGTTAAACGGTCACTGTGTCAAGTAAGAGCCTGAGTCCACACACGTTTTCTTCGCTGGCAGTACTAAAACTCAGTTTAAGAGCACCTCCCACCCCTGGTATTGGTGCAAGGTTCCAACAGTCGACTTTTTTTTCCTTGGTTTTATCCATAAAGATGTTCTTGAGTTGCTCCATGTTCTTAGCATCCTCTTTTATTTAAGGAAATGTTCCAACATTTGCAGCATCAGCTCTAGACTTGGAAAATTTACCCTCAAAAAGATGAATCAAATCAATTTTACTTCCGTCCTGCCTCTTTTGATTTTGAACAGTCACTGAGGAAGAAGTGGCGTTTGCAAGCATGGCGCCGATCCAATCTGTTTTCAACCGATCACTCTGACAGAAAACGACTTAATTGGAGGGCATTTTAACATCATTTCTGGCTTTATGTCTGTGCTAAAGCAGGACTGAAGAAAGATGTTTTGTCCATATCTGATGCCTATCCAACACAGCAGAAACCGAGCCAGAGTTCATCGTTACCCTGTCATTACGGCCTGCTTGTTAACACATATTACTCATGACTGGGCCTTGGAAATAACCGCAGAAAAATTATTTATTTTATTTATCTTTTTTAAGTTGTTCAGTCAAGTATAATGCAAGCTCAGAGCTTTTCCTGCAGCAAGTTGCAAAATATATGACTACGTTTTACACAAAACAGCAGCACTTAGCTTCACATTAGCTCCGTTAGCTCTAAGTTAGCACATTAGCTGCCACTGTATCTTACCAGCTCACACAGCCAAATACTATTCTACACTAAATACACCAAGAAATCACACAAAAAAATCAGTCTTTCAGGCAGTGTCTCCAGTAGTCATCATAAACTGATGATCTCAATTGTAACCTGGCGGTACAGGGAAATTCCAACCATCGAGGTTTATTTGGAGTAGTCCCAACGAAAGGCAAAAGCATGCACTGAGGATAGTCCAGAGCTGTCCTCATCTCATCAGTGTCGCTCCTACAGCTGAAGTTTGCTGTTGCTGCTATCAGCTAGATTAGCTAGAAAGAGTAAATACTCCCAGCTACGAGAAAGTAAGATGGGGCTCTTGCCACCAGCCCAAATGACCCATGGCTTTCTGCATGACTTCCTGTGAGAACTGGTCATAGGTAGATTTACCCACTCACAAAAGTCCACCACTACTCTCTGCTGGGCACAAGCCCTCGCTCGTCCCGGCAGCTGCATCAGTGTTTATGCTGCTAAGCTATCTGCAGGTCCCTTTGTTTTTCTGCATCAATGACGAACTTAGAATTATTCCATACCACCAATTTCCCTGCATTGTTTTCAGTAACTTTAAAGTTCCCAGGAGACAGGCTTTGTTTGACATCATCCACGTTGGTCACATGACTTTTCACCACCTAAATTAGCCATGTGCTATGGTACATGGATAAACAACCCCAGCACCAAACCAGAACTGGATCTAAGTAAATTTACATTGAGTTTATATTAAACGATTCTTGCAATATTCTATTTTATCTGCTGAGCTTTGCCTGTGAAACCGGCCAAAGACCGGAAAATACCGGCTAACAAAAAGTCAGAGAGCCATAAGTTTGTGCCATGATGGACTATAGAGTGATACCAGACCAGTGGCAGGGATCCGAATTTAATAAAAGGAAATTTTTCAAAAAACTTGAATGAATATATGACTGGAACAGCCAAAGGTGAACTGGTATTTGAGAAAAGTGCCGTTTCTTCACAGAGGGCTGAATGGCAGGAAACTTGCAAAGCAGATGCAATCGCCAGATTTCATATCTGTCATCAGGGAAATATAAAGTTTGTCCCAGACCTTAAAACAGCTCTGACAAGTCAGTGTCATTTTAGGAGAATGAGGCGGTAGCTACAGGCGGTTTTTTAGTTCTGAAAGCAGATAGCAATGGCTGCTGCCAGTGCAGTGATTAGCTGGGGTGTAGCAATAGTATGGTGGCAGTTTGATCAGAATTTGACCAAATTTCTTTATTAAAACAAGAGCAAAAAGACACACCTAAAGCTTTCCTTCACAGAAAAGATGTTTTTGCACATCTCCTCCCCAGCTTCAACGTGAATTTCATTCCACGATTCATAAACTGCAGTAGCGTTAGCCTGTAGAGCTTGGGTTAGTACTGCAGCTATGCAAGTCTACTTCCTCATTTTGTCTTCTTGCTTTGGTTGGCCCGTAAGGAATGAGACAGACAGAACATTTGTTCAATCACTTTCTGAGAATTTACTGGAAAGTCCTGCTTTTCCCAAACGTTCTCTATGGGAACTTTCCCAGATGAATGTGAAATATACCCATTCAATGGCTATGGCAGTCTATCTAGGGCAGTGACACTCAGCGCGTGGCTCTTGAGCCACATGTGGCTCTTTTGTGATGATTTGTGGCTCTTCTTTGTCTGCATTTGAAATATTTTTTACCCAGAAAACCTTAAAAAAGGTCAACTTTGACCATTGCAGGCTTCATTCATCAGTGTGTTTTCCACTTGTGTGCAGCTTGCTTTAATTGTAAACCTTTATTTTTATGCCTGTATATTTCCATTGCCACATTGCCATTATTTGCAATTTTGTTCCCCTTCTTTCATTTTTTTGACACTCTTAATCGATTTTCTGGTTTTAAGCCCATTTTTCAATTTCTTTTTGCAACTTTTATCCTGTTTTTGGCCCTTTTTTGCCTCTTCTATCCTGCTTTTACCCCCCCCCCCTTGACGTTTAGTCAAGTTTTTACCACTTTTGACCATTTTTGCCACCTGTAACCCATTTTTCTATCCATTTATGCCGCTTAACTCCCCATTTTTACTAGTTTTTACCCAGTTTTTGCAATTTATGCCATTTTTTTGCCACTTTTTTGTCGCTTTTTGACCGTCTTTGCCACTTTTCACCACTTCGATTGCGGTTCTTGCAGAGGTATTTTTCAGCAATTTGGCTTTTTGGTTGAGCAGGTTTGAGTAACACTGATTTAGGGTGTTGGGTTGAAAGGCAGGTGCGCATGCCCCTTTTTTGTTTACATCTGCACATGCCTGATGATGACCTCTAAAGAGGGGGCGGAGTTAGACCAGGGGTTCACAAAGTGAGGACCGTGGTGCCTCTAAACAGCAATGATGGGTCGCCTGCACACATGGCATACGCCTTAACCACTCGACTACCGGTGCGCCGAATAATTGAAATTTTAAGTGGCATATTTTACCCTTTGCTGTAAAATTTGCATAAAATATTTCCATTTATAATCCATCCACAGTGATTGGGTGAGATTTATGCTGAAAAGTAAGAGGTATGTAAAGAAAAACCTTGAACTGTTAATATGCACATAGCAGCAATAATATGGTGGTCTGCTGCTCCTCAAATATGCATAGAGATTTTCTTACAATAAATAACTTTAGAAAATAAGATTTTTTTTAGGCTCTTGTGTTCTCATGTGTTGTCCAGTGTTGTAAAATGCTGTTTAGTGAATGTGTATGGGTGTGCATAAATTTTAATGCTGTGAATACATAACTAAAAACTCCAAAAGTTTGAATTTGTTAAAGTATCCGTATGCAAGGTAGTTCTTAGATTTTCATTTATTTCAGTTGTAAGAAAAGAAATAAATGTGTGCACATTCCTCAGCAGCTTTGAAAATTCATTCAGTTTTTAAAGAATACCTGTAACAATAACACAACAATAATATATGTTTTTGTCTTAAAACTGAGGCTGTGAGGAAGGAAAACTAGTAAAGATATAAGGACTGTAAATCTGGGCATTTCACTGAAACCAGAGCTTAGAGCTGCCCTTAATTCTGCCATTTAAAGTCATAATATCCTCACCACACTATTTAAAAAGCTCATGCATGTTTGTATTTGTTAGTTTAACTGTTTAGATTTCACCTTTTTTTCTTAAACACACACAGTCCACACAGTATAAACTTTTGTCCTTCTTTTTCAACTTTTCTGCTGTTTTGAGACTCACCAGATCTCCACGTCTAACGCAGCTCATTACGGCGACGTGTCTTTTGTCTGAACCCTGTTGAATGAAGCTGCAGTTTGTGTTGTTGGAGCACAGCGAGTCTGGAAGGAGGCAGGAAACAGTTGTATAGACGTTTATATTGGCCCTGCTGGTGCGTTTGGTCTTTGTAGGAAGCGAGCCTGTGAAACCGACTGCTCCGACGCCTCCAAGTCTTGATTAAAGGTCGACGTAATTCGGCTGGATTTGAAGCCTGAATGATATACATTATAATAATGTACACTACAAAGCCGAGTCTGGCACCTGCAAATAGACTGTTGAGTGTCTACTTGTGTGGAGCCAGAGCCTTGGCGGGTGAAGGGCTGCTGTTGGTGGTGTTGGGGGGGTGTTAAGGGCTATGAATAGGAGGAATGGTGAAAAGGAGAAGGAGGAGAGGAGGTGCAGGGGGGATCAGGGCTGACTGACAGCTCTATCGGCGCACAGCAAAGTCTGGAGAGCCAAAAAGAGAAAGAAAGATGAAGGAAATAGGAAGAGAGAGAGAGAGAGGGGGAGGTTGCCAAACTTGATTGGTCCGGGAGAAGACAGTAAACGGTTGCGGGTCAGCTGGAGGCACGCCGCGCTGGCGGTAGGCGAGTTGTAACTGTGGTAATGAGCTCAATACGGTGTGGATTAGAAAAAAGAAATGTTTGGAGCGTTACTGTAGAAACGCTGGGGATGCAAACGCCAAGAAGAGGCGAGACCAGGCGGAACAAGAGGAGTCGGGTGTCTCTTAAATGTAGAAATATACATTCAGCGCCGTATTGGACGTCAGAGTCAGTGAACGCATCACTGTGTTAAACACGCTGCAGCGGCAGGGAGCCGATTTCTTTCTGCTCTGCAGAATTTAATATTAACCTCCCTTTTTTCTACCTTTTTTTGTAATTTATTTTTAATTAGTTGTCAATTTCCTCTTCATTTTAATTCATCTTTGCCCCTTGTTGTGTTTAGTTCATGAAGGCCTTGGTTCAAGATAAATTCTTTGCTTCTGAGTCAAGTGCCACATGCTTTTTGCTCCAATTCACACATGGGTTAATAGTACCGTAATGTCAAGCATGTGATGGGTTGGTTTTATGCTCTCGAAGCTCTTCAGAGGCAGCAGGGCCACATTAAAAGTGTTTTTTATTCCTGAATACTCTGATTTATTTTTGCTGGGAAAACCTACGCAGCATGGCGACCAAACTGCTGATTTTTTGTTTAACCAGGTAATGAGAAGCAAAATCAAAGACAAAAGCGAGCACAATGCAAGTTTACACAATAGAAAAGGAGACAGAGAGAGTCCTCTAGAGCTGCTCCAGGGGGCAGCCATCCAGAATCCAACCAGCAGGCGCACACGCCAAACCTATTTCAATCTTGCCTAAACAAAGCAAAGACAGCTCCTTACTGCATCTGCCACAAGAACTTTCAAGTCGACCAAAAGTAGACCAACCGCAGGGAGGATTTGCAAATTTTGACCCAGGTCTGCTGTTAATCTGTATTTTGGATCAGTCCACCTCTATTGATGCCGTCCTGGTGCATTTTCCAAACTCTGCTGCTTTTCCTTCCAGTCTCCTCCCATTCAGCGGGAACATTTCTACATCTCTAACCACTTTGGATGTTTGGAAATTGTTTTCATCTAATATCCTTGCAGATTATCTAAACACAACATGGAAAAGCTGCATGTTTAGCATCATTTTGAGAACTTCAAATCTGATCTCCAGTAACCTGGAGCAGCAAACTTTGACTTCCAGACATCTGAGTGCTCTCCCCGCTCTATTGTTCAGCAGCGCAGGCTTAAAAAAGAACTCCTCGGTGCCTTATTCTAAGTTTTCCATCCACTCTTCTTCCCTTTTTTCCCTATCTCTCTCCTGTCCCTCTCTTTTTCTCTCTTTTCTTTAGTCCTTTGTTAGGCGGTTGCTTCCTGCGGTGAGCATGGCACTGCCCAGGCACATGTTCTGCGGTGGGCCTGATTACAGCCCTGCCGTAGTGCTGACATTGGCCCGCGCCGACTCCTCATCTATAAACACACACAAATACACACTCATACGAGCGCGCACACACCGGCCCTTAAGTTCCACCGACTCTGCCAGCGGCTACCGCGGCATGACTTCACCCGGCAACCATTCCTTGCGTCAAACAAAATGCCTCTGTCACCAGAAAAAGGAGGAGAGCCCGAAGAGAGGGAGAGGAGAGAAGCTGTGCGGCGGCTGTGCGGAGGGTTCGATGTTTCCACCACAATTTGGGAGCGTGGTGGAGTAATTTTAGCCGGACGGCCCCGAGGCAGGCAGAAGTGATTTGTCTCAGAAGTGGAGTGGCAGACAGACGGAGAATCAGAGATGATGAAGAGCATGATCAGAGGAAGAAGATGATTAGTATGGCATTAAAGGGTTTTGACTCAACAAACATCATATCTTACTATTTTACAAACTCTTTAAAAGAAAAGGAGTCATACTGCATCCAAAAAAATAGTTCCCATGCCATTTTTGGGGCCCCTACTGGACTCTCCTCCATGCCAACTCAAACCAGCAATTAGTTTTATTGTCACCACCATCAAAGTTGTCCCTAGTGACCCAATTTAAAAGATGGCTGGCATAATGCGGGACTCGCTCCACACATTAAGTAATAGAAACGGAATAAGGACTTAAAAAGATGTATTATTTGGCAGCTTGTGTAATATTTCTTTAGCAGCGGCTGCTGCAGCGTCATGTTGCAGCTTTCTGGAGTTTCTTTGTCTTCTTTGTGATGCAGGAGCGGCTGCACTACGAGACGCTGAGCCAGCACCTCGGGAAGCTCGGAGAGGAAGCTGGGAAGATGGTGCATCGAGTCATTGACCTGACGAGACCTGAAGACCTGGATGGTAAGCACCTTCATGGCCTGTCATTCTTGTTAATTTGGCATCTGTTTTAGATGAAAACCAGTTTTTTATTTCTATTTTTTAAACTTTTTGGGGGAAGATGTGCACCGAGACCGGGAAATGATCCTGCAACCAGTGTGTTAAGCTGTATAGCCTTAGTACATGAGCGCCTGCTCTACCAATTGAGCTAAAAATCCCTTTTTGTTTTAGTCCCGTTTTAGTAACTTTCACTCACTTAAAATTTTAGTCCAAAATGCAACAGTTTTATTCAGTTTAAGTTGCTAAAAATATTGTAACACTTTGGATGTTCCTTTAAGCCAAAATATTTTCTTTCTCTAAACTAGGGGTTCTCAAACTTTTCAGTCCACGACTCCAGAATAAAGGTGCCAGAGACCAAATAAATCTCACCAAATAGTCTTTGACTTTTGGAAGGCATTTGAAGACCCCATCTCGGTGGCTTGGGACCCCAAAGGTCAAGGGTGTCCAAACTATAGCCCGAGGGCCAAATGTGACTTACAGTCCAATTTTGATTGGCCCGCAGCAAATTGAAGAAATAAAATGAAATATGGCCACATTTGAACATGAAGCTTTTGGTTGACTGTACTGTACTTTATAGTTTCAGCACAAGACAGTGCTACCATGCTAATTCTGTAAACTAACATCTTGACAAGAAGAATTTATTTATGTGTTTTTTTTGACTACATTGAGACAACTCTGTACGTGGTTAACATATTGGCAACTGAAATAACAACAATATCTTGTTTTCTAATTCCCTGATAGGTTACAGCAGCAAATAGCAATACCATTAATATTACAGAGGCAGAGCCAGTGGTAGCTAGGGCCAAACGTGGCCCTCTGAAATCTGATTGGCATCCCCCCAAAAAAATTGTCTATTTGCATTGTCAGCCATTAAATCCTCCACCCCAGCTCCTCCTTTATCCTGCTTCTGACTTATTCAATGTCATATACCTCACCTTGCGGAAAATAAAGTGGCCCCAACATCCTTAAGCATTTGGCCCTCAGTGGAAAAAGTTTGGACACCCCTGCCCAAGGGGGTCCTAACACCACGTTGCAAATCATTACTGTAAACTGTAAAAACATAACCTGACACACCAGATAGACTGTTTCATGTATCCATTGCATAGAATATATTTCACATCCATCTGGAAAAGCTCCCATAGAAAGCATCTGGAAAGGGCGGAACTTTTCAAAATGTTCTTGGAGGGTGATTGGACAAAAAAATTCTGTCTATGTATTAAGGGCCAATCAGAGCAACAAGACAAAATAAGGTTGTATGCATGGGCAGCTCCAGTAGTAACCTGAGCTAGACAGGCTGTATGAACAGTGGAGCTTGTTTGTGGATAAAACTCATGCCGAGGCCGGTGGAGAAAAGAGCAGAAAAGTCTTCTCTAGAGAGGCTTTAGGTGGGGCTCTTTACGATTGTTTTAATGAAGCAATGCGGCCCAGTTCTGATGAAAATTCTGCTATACAATAGCTACATCCAAGCTAATTGCTACACCATCCCAGTACAACTAAACCCCACCTGTAGCTACTACCTTATTCCCCTCAAACAACGCCAATTAAACAGGTCTGTTTTCAGGAACAATGCTAGTTGTTGACATAATGAGGGAGAAAAGCTGTTCAAAAGTGGCACTACCAGCACACAGTGAGCATGCAGTAAAACAGAGCTGTGGCGTGAGGGAAAGGGAGCGCGGCACACAATCAAACACAGGTGGAAGAAGCAAATACTTGAATGGATTAAATCACTAATTCCCAAAGTCTGGGTCAGGATCCACAGGTTAGGCCAGAGATGAGTTTTCAGACTTATTTTGCTACAGTATTTAATGGGACATTTTTGTCAGGCCACCATAGAAAAATCCACCCTATAACACAGGCTCCTCCACTATAACAAAACACAAAACAAGACTCTATCAGCCACTGGATGGCAAAGGAGCAAAAGTCACAGTTATTGATGCTTGGCTAATAATGAAGAAACACATCATTCCAGACCAGACAGCCACTGAAGCCTCAAGGGGCCGAGCGTGTAAAGAAATCCTATGACAGATGTAGAGGGGCCCTTCTAGGCCTATAAAACGGAAAGTTTCAGGTCCAGAATTAACTTTATCCAAGCAAGCACAAGCCAACAGCTCAACCGACCAGGTGAGGACGGCGTAGAAGGCAGACTTGATGTGCAATAACAGAGTGAAGAGCAGTGTAGACTGTAGTCTCTGTACTTGTAACTTTAATTTAACAGCTAACTTATTGAAAAGTTTGAATCAGACTTAAAACCATAATGAATGGGATGGGCCAGGCCAGCTTGAAGAGAACATGCTCGTGTATGGGGCTGGGATTTTTGGGCCTGGTCTCAGCTCTGCCTTAGGTAATGCGGTTTAGTTTGCTAACTAGCTGTCGCTATATTGTCACAGCCATCGCCTCCAATTTGTTCCCATGCCACTGTACTGATATGTAAAGTCCCTGTGCATGTAAACGCTGTGCAGAAAGGCCTTAATCTGTCAGCCTCTTCAAATTTGGTTGCTAACGTTTTTGTACTTTGCACATGCACAGAAGACTGGATGAAACTTTGAAAGCTTTGGAGAAGTTTAAGGAGCAGTTTCTGAGTTAGAAGTGGTCATATCCTCCTCTGACTTAATTAATACCAGCAACTCTCAACTCAGTGGGCCCCATGTAAAGAGGATGCCCCCCCTCCATAAGGTCTCGCAGCTCAAAAAAGAAGACGAAAGCATCCTCTAGAAAGCGAGAACACAGGTATTCAGGGAACACAAATATTTATTGTGCTCCTCAGTAAGTGACACTGAAGGACACCCTCAACAGCTAAACAGAGTCTTCAATGTCAACATTTTCCTCTCTTGAAAATTTTTAACAGTTATTATTCCTCCAAGTGGTTGACAAGAGTCTGAACACTCCTTCTTTTTTCTACGATGAGTGTTTGTGACACACGATCCCATCCAGAGTAAGTATGCAAACAAAAGCAGGAGAGGACAAACAACAAGTGTGTCGAAGTTAAAGCTTCTGGAAGTTTAGAGATTGTAACAGGCAGTGAAACGCTTAGCCCACGTACAGAGATTATGGTCCTCAATGCAGCAAAGTTTTGATACCCACCTTCTGCATGCTGTCCCTCCTCTTTATTACCCACAATTCCTGCTGGTCATCTTTTCAAGACCATAGAGGCACAGCCTATCACATTTTTATTTATCTGCCTTCATCTGGAGAATAAAATATGTGTGTTAAAAGTGGTAATGAATGAAAACAGTAAGGACAGCTCCATAGTGTCAGCATGGACTCCAAAAAAGTGAGAAAACTGACTTTGAATTCATTGAAATATGCTTAATTATGATTTTCCATCAAAATTCAGCAAATAAAGGCTTTTTTTTTTAGTTTAGACCTTTACCTTTATTTGATTGTACAGCTAAACAGAGATGTGAAATGTGAAGGGAGACTGACAAAGACTGGACGTCTGAGTGCATTATTGAAGATGCTTGATACTAGTCAAAGAAGAACTGAAGTAAAGCATTTTTCAAGGTTTTGTGGATTGTGTGTTTTCATTGGTGTTTATGAATTGTCGGTGAAGTTTCCTTCTCACAGAGGGATGTTTCTGCTCTGTGCTTTCTCTGTACTTGAGGTAACTGAAGCATACGATTTAACAACCTCAGACAGACTCTCTGTTTAATCCTTTTTCTTCCAAACACACCTGTGGCTCATAAAGCTGCACTGTTTACAGCCCAGCAGTGCTCATTGTGGTTTAGTTTACAATCAGAGGAGTAAACAGGCAAGTGGAGGGAGCAAACTGGTCATGGGGACTTTACTTCATGAGTGTTTCTATCAGCATATTAAAGACATCCCAGTGCTGTTTCATTTTCATAATGTACATCCAGGCCTGAGGAGAGAAGAAATAAATAGGAAGGATTCACTGTCATCACTTCAATTCCTGCTCTTTAAATCTGAAAGAAAGAGAAGTATGAATGTTGGACTGATAGGAAAAGTGTTTCCTTTGTCTCACAGGGAATAACATGGCAGAGGCACGAGTGTTCAGAGAGGCGCGGGGCAGGAACAACAACGAGCCGCACATCAAGAGGCCCATGAACGCCTTCATGGTGTGGGCCAAAGATGAGAGGAGGAAGATCCTGCAGACCTTCCCCGACATGCACAATTCCAACATCAGCAAGATCCTCGGTGAGGTTTTTCATAGTTATCAATACTCAAGCTACATTCCTGCAAACTCCAGACTCAGGCTTGAATCTTAAAGCTGTAAATAGATGAGCAGTCTTAATGATTTACCTGATTTTAACTCTGAAAATACAATGTTCAAAAGAAGTTTAGGAGGACTGTATCTCAGAGTTAGTTTTCCCAAACTAGGTATCTGTTTGTGTTGAATTGAATTAAAAGAAAAAAACTTTTTTTTGTCATTTGGAGAGACTACAGTTTGAGACTTGTTTGAAAATGAAAAGTAATGTACGTCACAACTACACCATACAATACATTTTATGATAAGAAGCAGCTTATTTCAACCAAGGCATCCAGACTTTCTGTCACTAGAAGTAGTTTGTAAGAACAAGAGGGCCTCTTTTTCTGTAAGCAGCTGCAATATGACTTAACTTTGAGGTTCTAGGAGTAAAATCTAATTTTTGCTCCATTGCAGATTTGATTACTAGCCTTAATGTCACAACAAATCAAAGTAGACTGACCATGAGCTACAGTGGCTATAAAAGTATTCCTCTACTTGGATGTTTAACCTTTTATTGACCAATCATGCTTAATATAATTTGGCCTTTTTGACAAAATGAATGTGAATGAGTCTCAAGTGATTGCAGTATAAAGATGCCTGTGTCTGGAAGTTCAAGTCACTGGTTAATCTGTATTCCTGGCTACCATTACACTAAGAAGACAAAAGAACACCCAAAGCACTCACAGAAAAAGTGATTGAAAAGTATGAGTCAGAGCGTGGATACAAAAACGTTTCCAAGACACCGAACATCCCCTGAAGTTCAGTTAAGTCCATCATTAAAAATGGAGGTAATATGGCACATGTGTAAATCTGCCTATATCAGACCGTCCTGTGCAACACGTGCAAGAAGGAGACTAGTGAGAGAGGCAAGGCTTTTTGGCCATTAGAAAAAACACTGCACATCACCACAAACACATCATCCCCACTGTGAAGCACAGTGGTGGCAGCATCATGCTGTGGGGATGCTTCTTGGCAGCTGACCCTGGAAGGCTTGTAAATGTAGAGGGTAAAAAGAATGCAGGAAAATATTGGAAAATCCTGGAGGACAATCTTATTCAGTCTGCAAGAGGACTACGGCTTGGGAGGTTTATTTCCCATCAAGATAGTGACCTGAAGCATACAGAGAAATCTACATGGAAATGGCTTTAAGACAACAAGGTAAATCTATTGAGTGGATGAGTCAAAGCCCAGACCTCTATCTAATAGAGAATTTGTGATTGGACTTCAAAAGGGCTGTTCATGCCCAGTCTCTGTGCAAACTTACAGAACTTTAGCAGTTTTGCATAGAAGAATTGAGTAAAATTACAGTGTCCAGATGTGCAAGTTTGATAGAGAATACTTATGCAGTCGCTTATTTTACCTTACATGTTTTTACTAACTTGACATCACTTAAAGAGGATTTTTTATTGGCAAAAAGCCTTTTATATTGACTATGATGGGTTTATAAAATAATAATAATATTAATAAACTTAATTTATAAATCACTTTTCAAAACAGACGTTACAAAGTGCTTTACAGAAGACATGCACAACAGAACAGATTACCATCAACAAATTCCATGTGGACAGTTTTGTTTATGCACTAGGTAGGTGCATAAACCCAATTAGATACAAAGACAAGCTGATAGTTAAAAACATGTGATATTCAACCCCTACATAAGTCAGGACAAGCTCTCTTGTAAAAATATGTTTTTAAAAGTGACTTAGTGACCTGCAGCCAAGTGACTTAGACCCTTAGTTTTTAGCTGAGCTTCTGGCA
Source organism: Cheilinus undulatus (assembly GCF_018320785.1). Classification (NCBI taxonomy): domain Eukaryota; kingdom Metazoa; phylum Chordata; class Actinopteri; order Labriformes; family Labridae; genus Cheilinus; species Cheilinus undulatus. Next base: position 7,993,358 of record NC_054873.1, on the reverse strand, counting down.
CAAACAGACCTTTGCCAGAGGATCTCAGAGCGCGTGCAGGGGAATAGGGAGTTAAAAGGTTAGTGATGTAACTTGGACAGAGACCGTTGAGTGCTTTAAAAGTGATTAATAAAATCTTAAAATCTATCCTAAAACGTTTAGTGGATTTTGGTTAAGAACAGTAAAAAGGCTGTTGCAATAATCCAGACAGGATGAAATCAAAGCATGTAAAATTGTCTCTGTGTCTTTAAAAGTTAAAGATGAGTGAATCTTTGAAAATTTTTTGAGGTGATAAAAGCATGACTGTACAAGTTTGGTGGTATGCAGCTCAAAATTCAAATTGTTGTTGAACCAGATAATAATACCTCAATAAAGGGGTAAAATATAAGAGGAAGTGAATACTTTTTATGGGCACTGTATCACTCCAATTATTTGGAGTGTATTTTAACATGGTCCTCTTGCAAAATGTGACATGCTTTCTTAGCAGTGCAAAATGGTTTGATTTTTTTGTTTTTCAGCCCCAATTTGGGTAACACTGTGCTAAGAAATAGATTTAATATGAGAGGAAAGGCAAAGTTAAACATAAAGCGAGTGCTATACAGAGTTAAAAACTCTTTAAAGCATTAAAAGACACATCACACTGTTAAAAAAAGACAAAAAAAGATAAAATGCATTTAAATATATGATAAGAAATATGACATAGATAGCAAATAAAAGAAAGTTTCCTCTAATTCAGCAATCAATAATAAGTTATCTGCTCTGCATGCCTTTTTGTTTGAATCTGTCATAAAGAATGGAATAAAAGATGGAAACTCTGAAAGACAGACAGACCCAGCTGATCAACAAATCCATATCTGTGGCATTTTCCCTCCACCTTCCTCCTGGTTCAGCTCATTACTACAGTTCACTGAGTTTCTTTGCAGTGGGCTGCCGACTATAAGAAGGATCAGTGTGTTTTTAAACCTGGAACAGTTCGCACACAGAGCTCCACTGTGTCCGCCTGACCACTGTGATGGATGCATTCAGTTAAAAAGTCGCCGTGTTGATACTAACCTCCCCGACACAGATAGCCATTCACACGGTGCTGAGCATGACGGTTGTTCGTGAAATGTTCTTAAGACCTCCACTGTCCCGCGCAGGGCTCCAGTGAGCGGCAGGGGCGCTGAATGTAAAGCAACTTTTACAAATTGGTGTTTCATAGGTGGGTCTGTGAGAAGGCACTTTGAATGAGCTCTAATAAAGGGGCATTTGTGTTGGACTAAATGCTTTTTGCACTGATATGATGTATAATTCATGCACCAACAGTATCTAAATTTAAGTTTTTATAGTCCTTGTTTCACAGAATACGAGAAGTAGAAATAATTTCCCTGTAATTTTCCAAACCTCCTGCAAAATAGGAGCAAATAGCAGCATTTAAGCACATAATTGTGTACGTGTACGTGCCTGCATGTGTACAATCCATGTCCCTCCAACATAATAACACAGCTGGACTCCGAGGAGTGGGTGGCAGGCTCAACAAAACCTCCCCTCTGTTTCCTGTGTCACAAAAGTACACGTCCAAGTTTGTGATGAACCTTGATAAACAAAGAGGCGAGGCCGAGTGTGTATAATCAGCTGTCAGAGTGCTTCACAGATGCACTGCGTTCCTGTGGTAATGGCCCCGTCCTCTTGTTCAGAAGGTCCTCTTACCGGGGAAAATCTGAAGTACACAATGTGGCGTTCCTCTGCAGCCAGCAGGACGCAGAGCGAGAGCCACTAGACATGATGGTGTCTGTTCACAGGAAGAAACCACCAGCAATACTGCAGTTTTCTGAGTAAACCGTCACACTGTGGCTCTTTTATGTGATTAATTTAATGTGACAATGATTTGATAGCTATGTTAGCATTGTTGCATGGCTGAGTCACAGCTCATTATGTCTAATTTACCACAAACTGCTCAAAGAGTATCACTGAAACAGCTTAGAGACATATGTTAACTCTTTTCATCGCTTACTAAAGAACCAAAAAAAAAAAAGAGACATATGTAGTGTTGATTTCTCAAAGTTATTATTTGACCATTATTAGTTGTCACATGGATCAACCACTGAGGAGCTCTTAATCAAAACAGCAACAAAAGAGGGGTAGCAGACAATCAAAGGAGCGATTCCCCGTCCTGATTTAGGGGACAGAACCTGCAGCTGATGGCAGATAAGAGTATGCATAAAATATGAATTAGATAAAGCAACAGAACAGCAGCTTAAAGCAGTTCATACTTTCCTCTGCAGCAGTCTTTGATGTAGCATCCAGCGTTTCCATGGCAACAGTAAACATTTAATGTCTGGTGTCTATGGTATATATAAAGATTAAAGGTTTCTTCAGCGTTCTCATCTAAAAATATGTAGCATTGCTATTTTTTTAACTAAATGTAGACATTTTATTCTGAAATTCTAGGTTTTACAATATGGTATGATTCAATGTGATGCAAAATGATACTGTCCAATGAGATGAGGGTCCATACAATGCTGTGCAGTGTGATGCGATATGATAATGCCCAACGAGGTCTCCAATTATCAGGGATAAATGGACTTTGTGGAGCTCCTCCATGTCATCTATTTATCCCTGATAATTAGACACTAGTGTTAATTTTGGCAGCTATTTTTAATTTAGTCTTAGTTTTAGTCTTAAAATGAAATGCATTTTAGTTTTATTCACATTTTAGTCATTTCTACCATTTTTAGTTTTAGTTGATGAAAACTCAAAAAAAGTCCTCACATTTCAGTCTTTACTTTTAGTCCAAGCATTTATTTTCTTGCCTAAATCTGGTACCAAATCATGGTAGTGTGTTATCTGCACTCTGCTTAACTTGGGGTCCCTGCTTTCTACAGCTGAGAGGCAGGATAGCTACATATGCATGGTTTTTCAACAGATTTACCCACAGTGGAGAAATATCACAGATTTTTAATGTCTGATGATAACAACATTATATTTTAGTCTAGTTTTAGTCATCTTGATGAAAACTAAACGTAGTTTTTGCCAGTTTTAGTCATCAAAGATCTATTTTTGTTAGTCTTAGTCTAGTTTTTGTCATGGAAAAAAGGCTGTCCACAAACATTTTTAGTCATAGTTTTAGTCCACAAAATTAACACTGTTGGTCACCTTGTCAGGCATTGACCCACTTATACCATGGTCACTTGCAAAAGAAAATTGAGTCATTTTGTACATGCACCCCTGCCTATTTCTTGACCTTTTACAGTGCTAAGGCCTTTGCACACTGAGTCCATTTTTATCACCTGAAATTTTCGCATGTTAAAAAAGACAAATTAAACTATTAAAATTGATGTAGAGTTTTTACAGTTATCCATTACTTTTTTGTGGGCATTTTGGCAGAGGAGTTCAGCTTTTAAAGATATAAGTAGGCGGGTCTCCGAGGCAATGCTGTGCAGTGCGATGCAATATGTAAGAGTTAATGTAAAAGAATTAATAAAACCACAAATTTATCCTTTCATATGTTTCCAAGCCTATAACATTCTTAGGGAATGTAAATGTCGTTCAGTACTCCAGTAAATAGGACGGGCCATGAATGTGAAGTAGCAAAGAAACAAAAAAATGAGTCCACTCAGCTGCACTTTCTTAGTATAAAGGCATGAAGGCGAGGAAGACGGAGAGTCACCGTGATTGGACTATAAACCTTTAAGTTAACATGGACAGTCATGTGATTAAAAGCTTGGTTTTAACAGACCAGCCGTTTGAATACACAGAATAATTCCCCCTTCTGCACTACGAGGTCACAGAGGTGAAACAGAGCTGTTCACACTCTGCAGGTGCTGATTCTCAGTGAGACACATCAGTATTTATCAGATATTATCATGACGCGTATCAGAAGTGTTTTCTTTGGCTCTACAAAGAAATAATGGCTTTTTTTCTTTCTTTTTTTTTTTTTTTTTTTTTAATTTTTGGGTTTTTGTGCCTTTATTGATAGAGGACAGTGGATTGAGTCAGAACCAGGGACAAGAGAGTGGGGAAGGGCCACAGGATGGATTCAAACCCCAGCCACTCGCCTACATGGCCCAATGACTCCTTTCTTGTGTTTTACGTTATTCAGATCCTCTGACAATAGTTTATAGAAGCCAGAACAGGAGGGAGGTGACTTCTTTTGCGACACTTACCTCTCAGTATTCAGGTGAGCCTGGAAAAAAAGTCATGCTTCTCGTAGCTCATGTGTTACAACACCATCACATGATGTTCAGAGGATACTTATCTCGTTCCTCACCAGCATTTCAGACGTCAAAGTTGTCGTATTCACCAAATAAATTAAATGAAAGTATGAATTCGGTCATTGTTGTATTTAATTTGTGGCCTTATAGAGTATTTCTGCTCCATGTTACTATGGTTACTTTTCTCGTATATCGGCTGCGGCGCATGAATTCGGAACAGTGTAAAGATTTCTGACCTGAACTGCTTGAGCAGTTCCATAGGTGTCCATACATCAGAAGTTAATGGACACCAGTGGAACTTCCAGAGCCAATCAGAATTGACTATTCAAGATACGGTACAGTACAGCATGATGGGATACTCAGCTTTATAAGACTGCTTTGAAAATTTAATGTCGATAATCCTTCTATGAAGACGTATTAGACTTGTTTTATTGAATCTGTTTCAACATTTTCTTTATCATTTGGTCCCTCAAAATTCAAAAAATGCAACAGACTGCAAGGCATTGTTAAAGTGTGCATAAAAATATCAAATGATAAAACCGTACCTATTTAATGACAGTGAAGCCCCTTTACTCATTTTAACATTCATGATTTACTACCAAGAACAGAAATCAAGACTTGAATAAGAGGCCAAACTAAACGTTCCACCCCTCCTCCAGGCTCTCGCTGGAAAGCCATGACCAACCAGGAGAAGCAGCCGTACTATGAAGAGCAGGCCCGCCTGAGCAAGATCCATCTGGAGAAATACCCAAACTACAAGTACAAGCCCAGGCCCAAGAGGACCTGCATCATCGACGGCAAGAAGCTGAGGATCGGAGAGTACAAGCAGCTGATGCGGTCACGACGTCAGGAGATGAGGCAGTTCTTCGTGGGGTGAGTCGTCCTTGTAACTCTCTACGTAGGTGCTTATTTTTCGTGAATCATTTGTGTTCCTTTGAGGTAATGCCTCATTAATGTAGAAAAAACACTTAATCACAGAGTTTTATTGGATTTAAATTCCAAATCTCTTGAAAGTGTCAAACTATGTACTGAAACACAATGATTGATGGTGTCTCATTTCAAACATGGAGAGGATTTTTCTGTTACATCAACCTTCTGACAACAGGGTGCACTTTCAGACCTGACTTCTTCTATTTACTTATCGTCTTTGATTCACGGCAGACATTATTAGAAGGAATTTTCAACATTTTTGAAGAGTGGGCCATTGTGCATGTACAGTCGTGAGCCTCTCATCAGTTTTTCTACTCAAAAAGTCTTCAACTCGCTTACTGTTTCACCTGTGACCTTTGTATTAAAGTCACTCTTTAAAGGGATATTTCAGTGTTTTTGAAGTTTGGTTGTATAAGGTACTTGGTAACGGCAGTTCTATTAGCCACGAGAGCTTTCAGTTGTTCAGTTTTTCACAGTTGAACCAGGGAATCGAGCGTATTTAAGGTCAAAAAGGGACAAAAGTCAATGTTGGCATGTATGCTATGCAGAGAAATTTTTAAGTGTTATTTCCTCTAGAAAGCCTCTGAGTTTGGCTCTATTTTACAATCCAACAAGTAGCCTAGGTGTTCTTCTACCTCAATGCATCGTTATCCTCTGACCAACTGATTGGTAGAGACATAGTGGAGTAAACACCAATAACTGGTGCCATAATCCATAACAAGTTCCTTTTTCTGTGGTTTAATCAACACATTAATCTTCAATCTACCTGTAGGTCCTTATTTTCAAAATAGAAGCAGGTCTGTATCCAAGCAGGAAGTCAGTTACCCTGATTATAAGACAAAAATACCAATGAAATGAAATGATCACTGTTCGTGATCGATTACAGAAATTCTGTGATTAATCATGCTTGAATAATCTTGAATTATTTGACAGCCCTAGTTTCATGATAATTTTTTACAATTCCAAAAGATATTGTTTCTTGAAAGATATTTGTCTAATTTTTTTTGGAAATTTATATTTATTAATAAACTCAAAAACATTTAATTTAATTTAATTTAATTTAATTTATCTTATTTTATGTATTTTCTTTTATTATTTTTTATTATTGCCATTTTTTGCATATGTGCATCATTTTGTGTTTTATGTACTGTGTTGGTGCATCATGAAATACCTTGTGCTCAATTAAATATAGAGTTGTGCATAATTTTGGGGCATTTAAAGATTTTTCTCTGGGCCTGATGGGCCACAACTGGGCTGGAGAGGGGGGATAGGGCAACCAAGGTCACATGTGCCACTCTGTAGCCAAGGTCAAGCTCAACAGCATCTCTTGTCCCTGGTAATACGCCTGAAAACCACCAGCAGTTCTAGGCCTTTGGCAACCCTGATACCACCTGCCCGGATGGTGCCCTAGACTGTGCTTACTCGCCACATCCAACCCTTAGTCTGCCCTAAAGGTGCAGACTTTATTTTTTCAACAGCTTTTCCCACCCATGCTAATATGCAAGGACATCCAGAGCACAGCCAGGATTGTATCAATCCTTCTTCCCACCTGATGGTGCCCTCATGGGGGATTACTTGCCACATCTCCATCTTACTTTAGCCTCAATTTTTGACCTGGACATGCCTAAAGGTTATGCACAGTAATGTTTTTACAGTTGACCTTCAAGGCCACCGTAATCAATAAATAGAGCAACAATAATGTAATCATCATCGTCATGTAATGCATTTTACTTCTGCATTGAAGCGTTTTGCAGGTGGAAAATTCAGAACATTCTCAGTGCAAATGTTTTCATCTGTACTGATCTTGCTGAGTTTTGTGCAGTGTCTGTCAGGGTTTATCAACCATTCATTCCAGTTTTATTCTTAGAACTGCCTACGTCTATCTGCCATACAATTTAAACGCTCACTAAAGACCATTTCTCTTTTATTTAGAGTGTAGTCGGTGCAGCGAGGAGAAAAACAGTGGCATTGTCCTAATGGGAACCAGCTTTGGATGTGTTTAAAGCTATCACAGCAGCCTGTGTTTTAGATGGATTTACCAGAGGCTATGGGCTTTGAATGGGAGCGATTTTTAATAGCTTGTCATTTATTAAATTAGGACAATGGCGGGCGCTTGCGGGCAGTGAAATTGGACACAGACAGACATGGTGGAATATGAAATGTAAGCAGATGTTTGAGAGGGAGCGAGAGCAAGGCAGACGTCACATGCTGAACGCCACATTTACCGTGTGTGGTCAAGCAAATGTAGAAAACAAAAAAGCATATGATTCTTCAGGCCTGGACTTTCAATCACAGCTACCGGGAGCCGGCAAAGTACCAGTCTCTGGCACATTCCTTCTAGCTGAACCAGTGTTGTTTTTAAAGCGCTTAATGTGAAAATGAGTCTGTCAGAGCGTTCGGCAGTAATTGTTTCAGGAGACGGAGGGGGGAAAACTGTTAGGTGAGAAAAGTGACAGCAGTTTTCCTGCTTTATGTGGCTCATTTGAGGAGCCAGAGGGCCTGTTTGAGTGATGTGCTTTTACCCTCATTCCATCTCAATCTCAACAGGTTATTTAGCTGCTGAGAACTGGCAGCGAGATCCACGTTAGGACATGCCCAGCCAGATGAAACGCGCTGCCGGTTTAACTCAAGCGGCCCGAGAATTAATGCTTTGTTTAAGCGGTTTGTTCAAAGGATGTTACATAAATCCCTCAAATGGAGAGATCACACCGCCTTGTACAGTAAAAGTCAGTGTATTTACTGTTGCCTTTACCAAATTGTACAGATAGAAAACCTTTTTTTTTTTTGGTCTTTCAGCCAATGGTTTTAGCCCAGACTTAAATATCTAATCAGCTATTAATGGAAGACCTTGAATTCTGGGCCAAAGGCCAAATGCTACCAACTTCAGTGGTCCCTCTGGTGATTTTCCTTGTAAGATCATCACAAGTTAACATTTAAATTTTTGAATGAAAAGGCACAAATTTATCCAACAAACCACCATTTAATTTTGCCATGTTCCAACATGAATTTTCCTAGAATAATTTTGAAGAGGCTTTATTTTTAATATTGGGTTTACTCTTTGCTTTTGGCTAACCATGCCCTAATGTTCTGTTACTAGCTAGAGCACAAATCTCAACTGGTGTACCTACTACAAGATAATCATGTCGGTTTTGCACCCATTTCCCCCTTACAACCAAAGGCAGCAAAGGCCCCATTATCTGTTGGTCCTTAAGATTATCTTGCTTAATTTTTTTTGTGGTGGAGGGTTGCTAGAATTGATTTCACCCTTCCTTATCTGCTTAGAAATTGTAAATATTAAACATGTTCTTACTAAGCACATACTTTGTGGTTTAATAGAAGATAGCCAATCATAAATCAAGCTGACCAAAGGAGGAAGCACAACAAACACAGTCATGGTGACGAAAGCAAACATGAAGCATAAAGTTAAACATCAGAAATGGAAGACCAACTTGCGTGTTTATAAAACCTGTACTGTAAAAAAAAAAAAAAAAAACACAATCAAACTAGCATAAGCTGCGTTTGTGACATTTCTTAAATTTCCAGTGAGTAAAATTGTGCTTTGAATAGGTTTCCATTGAAGGGAGTTTTGGGCATGAGCCTTGTAATTCTCATAAAATGTCATCTCGCGAGACTCCGCTGCAAAACCTTTTGGTGTTGGTACGGTTATGATTATATCTACAGCAGTTGCCTTGATAATTTTGAACAAAATACGAAGGCAACGGATGATAGCTCAGAGGCAAAGTCTGAATGTATGGCAAACGCCACGTATAAGGGCTTAAGTGTGATGTTAAGAAGGTCTTGTTCCCCTCTTCTGTCCACACGTACCGCGCCATGTTTTCTTGAGTGAACTGGCCATGTTACACCGTACGTTATGTCCTGTGATGTGTAAATGTAGAAAAAGTGTTTCCATAGCGCTTTTGGGATACACTTCTATATCCAAATGTCTGAAAAACCTCCTCATGAGAGCATAAAAACTTTTTAGCGATATTTGAGATGTTTTCGAATTTCAGATGTTTCCATTACCAGTTTTTTATTGAGGTATTTAGAATTTGCTTGGCTAAAACCACTACCACAGTGGATGTAGCAGTAGAGTCAGATCTTTAGCCGCCTGGCAAATACTTATAACACGTCCACCTGTAAGTCAACTCAGCCATGCTACTAACTATGCAAATTAAAGCAGAACTCTTCTCCTTAATAAAATCAAAACCGATGATTTAGGAATGCATTCGTGTCCTGCACATTGTGAACCAAAAAATAAATTAGCTATTCATAACAAATTCTTATTCTAATTTGTCTGAATACATTTATAATTCTTCTTTAAAAATGAGAACTTCAGTATGAAATCCATTGGGGATTCCTTGACTTTTAAAGCCAGCCTCTAGTGGACATTTTAGGAATTACATCCTTTTTTGTAGTTTAACTTAATCTATTATCTAATTTATTTAGTCTTTAATGTATGTATTTACTTAATACAGTAGAGTAGAAAATTAGATAGAGAAAATTGGGAAAAGAGTGGACTCCATAGAAAACTGCATAACTCCATAAACCATGGCGACTGCAGACATGTCAGTACACGACTTTTGTCGTTTTTGAAAAGAAAACAACTCACTGCTATTCTTTGTTCTTCTTTTAACGAAGAAACGTCGTCAAGTTCTGATAAAACTGGCGCTTTAGCAGCATCCACGCTAATGTCTTCCGCCATAACTGCACCAGTCTTTTCTCGCTGCTTGCTTACGTCATGACTCTGTCGCACCCGAAACTACTGCCCCTTGATGCTGATTGGTCCTGTCACTTTCTAACCAGGTCCAAACGGTTTAGACGGGAGCTTTGCAAGGTGGATTTGCCAGTGAGAAACACGGAAACGAGTGTATCCATCGGCTTTGCAAGGTTACAGTTATTTTTCTAAACTAGAGTTAACTGCTTAGTTGAAATATAAAGTCAATATTCATGATGAAAGCTGTTGCCATTTATTGACCTTTTAGCTCTCAAGCTAATCACAACACAGTGGCGTTGGGCTAAGAAGAATTCCAAAGGGGGTTAACTGTTGCCTAAAATGCTTGTTAGCATGTTGTTAGAATCCCCACACAGCTGCTTAAAAAGCTGTGAACCCTTCATCTATGTGTATTTGTGCTAATTTCTTGTTTCTTGTTCTTTTCCTGCTCCTCAGGCCTCAGCCCCCGATTTCTCTCGGCAGCAGCCCAGGTGGCGTAGGAGTTTACCCAGGTGCCATAACGATGGCCACAACAGCCACCCCATCCCCACACCTGACCTCAGATTGCTCCAGCAACTCAGCCAGCCCCGAGCCCGCCATTCCCGTCATCCAGAGCACGTACGGGATAAAGTCCGAGCCCGGCGGGGGGAGCAACGGCGCCGGGGTCGGCGGGCTGGATCATTTGCCCAGCGACCCGGCCAACGGAGATGACGACATGGACATGTATGAGGACTTTGAGGATGAGCCCAAGTCAGACTATAGCAGCGACCACGAGACACGGGAGGCCGTGAGCGCCAACTGAGCGCTCTGTTGTAAAAAAAAAAACAAAAAAACAAAAAAGAGAAAATGAACTCCTGTTATACTCAGAGACACTTTTTAAAACGCAGTTTATAACAAAGACCTCCAGGCAGACTTTCAGGACATGTATTCATGCACTGAGCATGCCCGGACAGGATTCACACTCAGCGGACATGCTCACAAAGGTCTCGGACGGTGTGGCGATGAACGAACAGGGCTGATAGGAAAAAAATGTGACTCCGGAAAACAACCTGAAAAGACTTTAAGACGTCCAACTGACAATGAACTTCAGCTTCCTTATCTTTGACAATCTTAACAGGAGCGAGCAAGAGGAACACGAGAGGGAGCGAGAACAAGAGCGATAGAGAAAGAGAAAGAGGGGGAGAAAGGAAACGAGTGACGAACACATTGCTGTGTGGTTTGTAAAGAGCATGCATGGATTTTGAAGCATCAGGAGTTGGTCTTCAACAGCTATTTGGTCTTAAATGTTTAAGGAGTGAATTAGTTTTTATCATTATGTATTTACTTTTTGTGGGTTTTTATTTTCCTTTTTTGTTTTTTGTTCCATAGACTCTTTCTGACAGGTCACTGCCTGTACAAACTCTGGACTGTCGGAACTTGAAATTTGAAAAGTTTTAATATAAATCCTAGCTATTGTAATCTTATAGTCTTACTTTTGTTTCTTACGGATACATCTACACCTTTTTTTTCTGACAAACTGCTTACATTACATTACTGTTTTTTTTTTTTTAAATATCCCAGCTCAGGTATGATGTGCCAGCTTGTGAATGTTTTTTTTTTTCATTCGTTTTCATACAAAAAGGAGTGGTAGGAATTTTTCGACTGTTGATGGAATAAAGGGAGTAAAATCCCTTATAAACCATTATTATTATTATTATTATTATTATTACTATTATTATTATTATTATATTATTAAGAGAGTACCCAGGCATTGTACAGATTTACGTCAAATGTGCCAAAACCTACATTCACATTCACTCGGGATGTTGTAGTCTTAACTTCCAATGCTGCAAAAGTCTTACACAATCACCTTTTTCAATCTAATTTCATGAGTTTCTTCTCTGTAAATGCTGGCCCCTCTCCTGGCAGAGCAAAGGGAGGATGGGTTTGTTGTCCTTCCAGCATTGAGATGTAGTCAGATGAGCAGCATCAGCTTCATTTCCACTGCTCCGGTGCTTTCACGAACCACAATGCCCATAGTTCCTTGAGGCCAAACACATAGAAAATAGAGCTCAACAGTGTGGTTCTAAAAGTAAAAAAAAAATCACATTAATTTCTCCAGAGTTGATTCAGTCATTTGCCATTCTGTCAGAACCTTTCAAGGGAGTTTTTGATATCAATTAGGGTTTATCCGCATCCTTGGGGAAAAGAACTACACTACCCACAATCCTAGAGTCGCAGCAACATGTCGGAACAGTGGAGCCTGCTGTTACTATAATAATGTTTACCCCTACCACACAATATATGCAGTCAGTGTTTGTTGCCATCTTGTAGTTGGCGCCTTTACTGTTGGACTTCAGCATCTGTTGTTGCCTGCTGACTGTGACAGCAGTGTGGATAGTTGGTGCTGATGAAGCAAGCTTAATAAGACCATCTCAACTCTTCATATTTTATATATTAACCATTTTTTACAAAAGCAGCCTGATCTGGAGTAATAGAAAACAAAAACTGGACTGTCTGGTATATATTTGTGATGAAGTGCTTCATAATATAATGTTACTATACTCACTTGTTAACTTAATAATTGAAAATCTGCATTTAACAATCACAAACAGAGGAAATAAGCCAACATTTGTCATAAATGTTCAGAACATACATATTTCCTGTTTTTGCTGTGGTTTCATAATGATTAGTTGCAGCTATCACTTGATTGTGCTTTCTAGTAAGTAGAAGAATATCATACGTTTGATTTTTTCTGAATTGAATTTAACAATAATACACCTTCTATAGATCACTCAAGGGGGCCAAGGTAATTCTACTTTTCTCTGTTCCTTTTAAGAATACAGAAGTCCTCTGTGCAGTCAGTAAATCTGTGCAAGGTGTCCGCTTCAGGACAAAACCTTTTTCGTCAACACTTTTGGAGTAAACCTGTTTTAAAAAGTCACAGTGGTCCAAACTGCCAAGAACTCCAAAAATTCCTCCTAAACATCAGTGTCAACAAGAAAGTTAAATATAAATGTCTTTAAAAGAAAGAACCTTTTCACTTCTTGCTTAGTTTTAATTCAAATGCACAAAAACATATTACAGCATTAGTATCTGTGTCCACAGCTACTGTTGTTTGTGTTTGCAGCGTTCACTCTCCATACGAAAACAGTGCTTTTTTTGTTGCCTGTCAGTTGAAAACAGTTTATCTTTAGAACAGCGCTGAACTTGGCAACGTCACTACTCCCTAATTGGTCAATCAAAATCAGAAGGGGAGGTTCTTATGATACCAGCTTTGTCAACAACGATGGCAGCTTACAAACTGATCCAGCTAGTCTTTATAAGAGTAAAGTTTCAAGTCTAAAACCAGGGCAGGATTCCTTTAAATCATGGGTGTCAAACTAAAGACTCAGGGGCCAAATCCAGCCCGTGGTGCAGTCTATTTTAACTGGCCCACCGGTATGATGTCTGCAGATTTATAAAAATGTTTACTTAACATTGATGATTTAAAATGTCTGATTTAAGTCATAAAAATAAAATCAAGATTAAAAATGGTAAGTTAGAAAAAAGCCAGAAATGTGGTTAAAGAAATTCATTTGCATTTTCATTTCAGATTTTCAATTTTGGATCTCAAAAACGTGACTTTTAACTCATATTTTGACCTTTTAAACTCATGACTTTTACTCTGTCATATATTTCCCTTTAACAAACATGTTTATTATAACAATTCCATGTTTGAACTAATACGTTTGACTTCTTATCTCAGATTTTGAGCTTTAAAGTTATTTTCACATTTTTAAATCTCAAAACGACTTATTGTCAGTACATGTTTTGAATATCTTATTTCTAGTGAAAATGAGGTTAACTGTTTATGGTTAAAAGTTGACCTTTTAAGGCTCTTATGTTAGACTTAAATTCAGAATCTGGCCCCTGCTGTGGTTGAGTTTGACACCCTGAATGGGAATCCCACAGAGCTATTGAAAAACAGTGTTACCGATACTGCCAAGGAAACTTTTGTAGCCTAAAAAGTATTAATACTGTTGAGAAGTGCTCTAAAAAAAGAGGTTTTGGGTACTGGCAGTGCAAAAAAAAAAAAAAAACTGAGCCTGTGGACACAGTTTAAACTAGGGCTTTCAAGATTAACTGAGTTTATTGTGATAAATCAAGATCCACAATTAGTGCACTGATTTGATTTAAATCATGATTAATCGCACCTCTTTCAAGACACTTTGATTAAGCCACGTCAGCGTCTCCCTGCAGCCACATTAATGTAGAAGAAGTCCACAACGGCTCCTTAATGTCTCATTTTACTTTGAAAATCTCACAGACCAGTGGACAAGTCAAAATTCATGTGCATCTTGTATTATCAAAAATTAACATTTTTTCTGTTCCCTTATTTCTTTTCAATACATAAGTTCTTTTTTCTGTGGTTCACTTCCTGTTAGAGGTCGTCTTTTATCTACCTCTGGAAGCATGTCTATATCCACACAGGAAGTCAATTTTCCTTAGTTAAAGTCAGTGGAAAAATACAAAATGACATAAAAACAGCCAAAAATGCAAAAAAGTGGAATTTTAAAACAAATTCCAAAGGTTGCAATTAATCATGATTAACTACAGAAATTCTGGGATGAATTGCTATTAAAGTTTTAATGTTTTGGTAGCCTTAGTTTCAATATAACAACAAGGATAAACATAGAAAGAAGTTTATGTAGGTTGTGGAAGAGGAGTGTTTAATTATTGTTTGTTGGGTCGTGTCAGATCTTTTAAAATTTAAAACAAACAAACACAATGGATTGTGGGATGTGTAGTTGCTTCACCCCCTCAAAAAAGCATTATGTTCACAGTCTTGTACAATGCCTTTTTCTTTATTTTAATGCTGATAAGAATGTTTTAATGTCACAGGTATTCTGGTAGCTGGTCGGCTTGTTTCCAGGATTAAAATATTGCCGTTTGGATTTTCTGGCATGTGAATGCCAAGTTTAAATGGGAAAATTTACTTAAGGAACCAGATCTGCCAAAAAAGAAGTGGGTGGTCACTGCTGAGCTCTATTAATCCCTTTTCCCGGCAACCTCGCTCTTAATCTGGTTTAATATTTAGACATTTTGTTGGCTTAATTTCTGCTCGGACTCTTTGAGATCATTAGTCTTAAATGTCAGCCTTGTAGCTCAGACTCATAGGACAGAGTATGAACACCCCCTTTACTGTAGGACAGGACTTTTAATTCTGGATCCCGTCACTGTATTTGAAATTGTACAAAATGTTACTATTTTTTATCAGCCTGTTAATATTTGTAAATGTATTTTAATTATAACAAGGGGAGAAGATACACCAAACTTGTGTTTTAAAAAAAGAATTTATAGAGTTGCAAAAAATGGGTTTAATAGGTCTGTTATTTCAAAAAGGGTACGTTTTTCTACGTTGCATGTATATTTTGAAGACGAGTAAATTATTACGAGAAGAATGGAGGAAAAATAAACGTGCGTAGCTCCCATTCAGCCTCTCAGCCGGAGCACACACAAGTTTTTCCACAGCGAGATGTTCCTCTTTACGTCTCGGCGGTCGGCACCACGCTGGGTGTGCACGCTTTTTCCTCTGTTTTCCTCAAATGTCACATTCTTTCTCTAAAGACACATAATATTATTTCTTTGTCTCTTTTTTCACTCCGTTCTGCGTTTTCAACACCTGCGACCTCGGGTGTATTTTGGGTGCTCTGTTGCTCTTTTTATACGGACTCTTTCTTTCTCTTCATGACCACCTCTGGGAGTGTTTCACAAGCTGGGACTGAACATTGGTTTTTGCTTGCATCACCTGAAAAAAGCCTCATGCATAGACATTTCTGTTAGTGTCACACATCCTAAGCACTGGATATAAATTCTATGTTTTTTTTTAGTATTAACTAATGTGAAGTTGTGTTTGATTTTTAAAATGAAAACTAGAGCAGTCAAAAGTCAAATGTTTGGACTCTATAGGACGCCTCTCACATGCGAGGGAGGCACAAGTAAATTGCCATTTTTTTTTAGAAACATTTCATTTATTGAAGCATTTTGTTTTTTGTTTTTTTTTTTGTTGATGCCGCAGCTCTCGTGCCGCCTGACGGGGGTCACATCACCTCTGATCTCTTTGAAAATGGTAACCTCATGCTCTCGTCAGCTGTGACCTGCAGGAGCGCAACACAAGCTTCCTGGTCACTCTCATATTTTTGTGATGAGTATTGTATTTGAAATTCAATTGTGCGTTTTAACATTTCATTGTATTTATTAGCCAGCTTTGGCTCTAAAAAGTGTCAGTACAACTTGGTGAGAAAGACAATCAAAAAAAAAATAAAGAAATAAATAAAAAGTAGGAAGACTGGAGACTTTTCTTGCTTTCAAGTGTTTTCTCTGACTCCTGTTCAAGATTTTTTTTTTAACTGTCATTGAGCCAAGCGTGTAAAAGCTCAGTACAAAAGTAACAGGTAGAGCTGTGTGACGTTTTTCTCCTGACTTTGCACAGAACTAGTCATTTCCAGTACAAAGCTTCACTTTCTAAAGCTTTTCAACTCTGTCTTCATATTTTTGTAGCCCATGCAAATTTAAGACTGACTCTTAAAGTCTCTGTATAGTGAAATCCAAACTTTGAGTCTCAACACACTTGATCTATTGGAATAAGGTTGCTGTAAACATTTGAAAACACAGAGATCTATATGAGACTGATTTCTGGATTTAGACTGTTAGGAGGTTCTTTTACTTTGTTCCTGGGTTGGCTTGATTTCAGCAGGGAAAAGAAAAGCTCATGACATCACTAGTCCTGACGGGGAATTGCTCTGCCCCCTTTACTGATTGTGAGGTAAAATCCCCAAATCTTTCAGCCACAGTTGTTTCCCAACCTTTTCTTCCTTAGGGTCCTCCCTACTCATATCCATGGGCGTAGCGCGGGGGGGAAAAGGGTACTGATTACCTGGGCTAACCGTAGGGAGGGGCTGGAATGGAAAGTGTGTTTTTATGTATTTTTTCTTAGTGATTTGTGTGATTACTGAATCAAAAGCGACAAAATGAATCTGTCAGCAGACTGAAATTCGCATCAAATAGAGTAAGATACAACACTGGGGCCCCTGTTCCTCCCTTAAAAAATGTCCAAATGGTGTAGTCTAGTGCTGCAAAACAATGCAAGTAAATTTAGTTGAACCATAGTGAAAATATTGCTCATAAAGGGGGAAATTATGGTTCAAAAATACATTAATATGCATGGATATTTGTAAAAATGGCACATTTGTTGCTTGGCTAGCAGGTTAAGGGGGGCCCTGTGTAATATTCTTCTAGGGGACCAAAATCCCCAGGTACGCCCCTGTTAATATCTAAGAAAGCCAAGCCCCTTAGGACCCACTTGGAAACATTAAACATCAGTTTCATGGACAAAATCCCAACATAATAAACCTGCATGCAGCTGTCCTTTACAAAAGATCCATGTATAAATCATCCATTATTACAACACTAGAAAAAACAGTAGTAAAGAGGATCTGTCAAAGATGAAGAAAAAACTCAAAATTCTCAAGTTTAAAAAGAAGGGCTGTCAAGATTAAACTAGTTAATCATGATTAATCAAAGTCCACAACTAGCACACTATTTTTAATCATGATCAATGACATGCTCATTTTCTCTTTCAGTACAATTCGCTTTAGAGTCTCCTTACAGCCACAGTGATGTAAAATAAATCCACCACTGCTCCGCGATATCTCATTTTACCTAAAAGAAAAATGTACAGACAGCTCAGTAGACAAGAGTCATCTGAACCTTTAATGTTCATTTCTTGTTAATCCATAACAAGTTCTTTTTTTCAGTGAGTAAGTTCATGTTAAAATCTTAACTCTACCAATAAAAGTAGGTGTGCATCAAAACAGGAAGTAAATTGCCCCTAAACCAATTAAGTAGAAAATGAAAAAGGTCACAAAAATTATTTAAAATGCAAAATAGTGCAGTTTTAAAGTGTGAAAAAAGGTTGATTAATTGTGATTAACGACAGAAATTCTGAGATTAATCGTGATTAAAAGTGTTAATCTTTAGACAGCCCTTTTAGAAAGCTGTTATTTTATGAGAAAAAAAAGTTTACCTTTACGATGTAAATGTGCAATAACCAAAACTTAAGATTATAAAGTCAAAAAGTTGAAAATCCAATCACTATTTTCAGTTTGGTTTCTTGTAAGTTTTTATTTTACACTGTTGTAAAATTTACAATTTTTAAAACTTGAAACTTTTGAGTTTCTAATGACAAAATCTGAGACATTTTGAAGAGAGAAATTTTTTTTTTCCTGTAAACTTCTGACTTTTTAAACTCTGAAATTACGAGTTTGAGTTCTTATAAATATACAAATACATTATCTAAAAAATGTTGACTTTAAAAAAAAAATAGACTTTGAATTTTTGCACAAAACTAAATGGATACTCTTGATTTTTATTTATTTTTTATTTTTATTTTTTTATTTTTATTTTTATTTTTATTTTTTGTCTTTTAGGCAGGCCCTAACACAGAGAAAAATATAAACACCTAATATGGACAATGCCAGAACAGACGGGATACTGCGCCTCTGCCCTTAGACCTTTAACACCCCACCTAGGGGTGCCCGGACCCCACGTTGAGAACCACTGGCCTAATGGTCATTAAAAGTATCATAGCAGAGAGATTTGTGCCAGGAAACTGTAAATTGATTCCCCAACTTCTGTCTCTCTGCTCTAGCACAGAGCCAGGCAGCTGCGCTCTGGCCATAGCTCGCCATAAGGTCAAGGGGCAGGCTAACTGCTGGAGTGCTCGTCTATTTTTCACTTGAATCAGACGCAGCAGGAACAAACAGCTTACCTGCTGAAGGTGTGTTTTAATATATATTTCACTTGTCTTTAGTCCTGGATGATTAAAAGAAGCAGACTATGGCTTTGTCTCTCTCTAAGC
Organism: Cheilinus undulatus; assembly: GCF_018320785.1. Lineage (NCBI taxonomy): Eukaryota > Metazoa > Chordata > Actinopteri > Labriformes > Labridae > Cheilinus > Cheilinus undulatus. The sequence continues at coordinate 7,974,664 of NC_054873.1, read as the reverse complement.
AGCTACAATTCCATCCCTCCTGTCTGTTAGCACCGCGATGCTCAAATTTAGTAAAATATCTGATGATAGACACGTCTACTCCTGCCAAGTCTGTCACAATAAAAGCCTCCATTGCTAATCATTACTGACGACTTAAATTTTGAAAAGCAACATCAGAATTGTTTTACTTTCCATCCTGACTTGCAGGCTGATGAAACCATCACTGGAAAGGATCCACTGGTTGGATTTGACCCCAGGCCACCTGCTTGGGAGACAATAGTCTCTGCACTTGGGGTGTTACTTAACCCTCTGGCCATCAGCGTCCCTGGCTTTATTTTTCTAACACCAGAAGTTAACATCTAATTTAAATAATGTCAGTATTTACAATGACAGCAGTTGTGGTCATTGTTGCTAAAAGATCAGAAGTGGATAAATTTGAGGAAAAGTCCTGGTACTGTTTTGTGCATGTAGGAGCTCTGTGTAAACGTTACAGGTAGTGCTGCATGATTTTTTATTTCCATTGCTCTCACTGGTGCTCCGACTTTCCAGGGATCTAATAATTTCCAACACAAGGCTTTCTGTTTCCAGCACCAAGCTATTCCACTCCGTCTTTATATTTTGGTGGCCCATTACAGTAAATGTGGCCTATTGTTCCATTGTGTGCAGGAGTGTGCGTGAGGAAACATTCTGACTGCGCTGTGGTGTACACGCCACGGCGCCGGTGTTCGCTGCAGCCAATCCCTGCATTTGAGAGAGGGAGAAACAGAGAGCTCAGCCATATGCAGCCACATCATAAATCTAATTGTAATTCCCAAATCAACTGTAGCGTCACCCTGCGAGGGGCGCCGCAGAGTTTATCACACACTCCTTTGTGTGCACGTGTGAGTGATTGTGTGTGTGGTGCAACAGTGTTTGCCTGGGAGGGGTGTTTGAATCATACTTGTGCCTTTGCCATGTTCATCTCGTTAAATAAGTCATCATAATTTACATTTCCTTTTTGCTTTCTGCAGGATGAACACTCAGCTGTTTGCACATTGACAGATTGTTTCTGTGTCTGTGTGTACGCGAAGCTTTCAGCGCCTTCACCGAGTGTGGTGTCGTTCATTACACAGCAGTCCAAGTGTTAAAGTGGGACATGCCCGTTCAGATATACAGACTTCATCTATCTCAGAAGAAAAATGATGTAATCCAGGATTTTCCATTCAGTCTGCAGGATTTCCTCATCACTGAGGCTACTGGTAGCTTTACATTAAGAGTTCAGAGCCCAAAATAGCACAGTGAAATCAAACTGAACAAAGTTAGAAATGTTAATATTTTAAAATTGTCTGAAGGAGTAGAAAAATGTGTGGCAGACAGACTGTATGTCCTGGAGAGGATACAATCCACCAGATATAAATGAGGGTTCTACCTTCATCTTCATATACAAATTTGTACGTCCGTGAATTATTTCTTTGTTGTAATAATGCTTCTTCGCAATAAATCTTATACTGCTGGAAAGCATGTTTATTCCCCTTTTAAATTGTGCCACAGTTGTAAGGATCATGCCTTTGTGGGATGAGCAGCAGAGCTGAGTATGTGGGTGGCTTTCATGAAAAATTTGCTAAATCGTCTCTGCCAATGCCAAACAGCTTATTCTACCGTTGCCTATCACCATCAGACCTTTTGGCACCGGTGTCTGCATCATGCATGCTAGAACCTGAACATGTAGAGAAATGTTATGTCCAGCAATGGGTCCAGATTCTGCCTATGGCAGTTGAATCATAGGGTCAAAGTGTGGCGTGTGGCAGTCCTGACCTCAACCCCGCTGGTGCCAGAGTGACTGACACAACCACACTGGCGGACTTGTGACAGATGCTGGTTGAAGAATGGGATACCATCCCACAGCAGTGTGTGACCAGGCCGGTGACCATCATGAGGAGGCTCGTTGACTCACTGCTGAGGCTCGTGGTTGTTAAATGAGTAAATCGTCAATATGTCTTGTTTCCTCAAACCTCATCATCCAATCCACCAAACGAGAGTCAGAGATAGAAAAAGCTGTTTGGCATTGGTAGAGACGATTTGGCAAATTTTTCACAGGCCCAACCCACATACTCAGCTCTGCTGCTCATCCCACAAATGCATGTTCCTTACAAATGTGGCACCACGTAAAAGGGGAATAAACAGGTTTTCCAACTGAGTATGTGAGTTGCGCCCATGAAAAATTTGCCAAATCTTCTGACAGGGTTAGAGGATCCTGGCACACAGTAAGCAGTGAGCTGGATAAGGCCAAGGAAAGTGTGCCAGGTGCCTGTAGAAGCACAGTTCAGCACATCAGCTTTGGTCAGATGGTCTTGTCAATGATAACCAAAAATGCACCAGTGAGAAGTCATCACAAAACAGTCCAGCCGATGTCTCTGGTAATCAGTCAGCGTCCAGACCTCACAAGAGGATAGTAAGACCAAGGACTGAAAGACTGATTTTCGTACAATGCTCAGATACGATGCCCAGTGAACCAATCACCCCATAAGTGAGGCCAAGATTCAAATGAGGCTGATTGTGCCATTCATTCTTAGACCAGGTACAATTAACCTGCAAGGCAGATGGATATGCCCTTTTCCATGTTTCTCACAGGCAAATCCATCTTGCAAAGCTGTCATCCGAACCTTTTGGGCCTAGTTAGAAAGTGACAGGACCAATCAGCGTCAAGGGGCAGTACTTTCGTGCGCAGCAGATTTGTGACGTAAGCAAGCAGTGACAAGAGGCCAGTGCAACTGTGGCGGAAGAGATTAGCCTGGATGCTGCTAAAGCGCCAGTTTTATCAGAACTTGACGACATTTCTTTATTAAAAGAAAAACAGAGAACAGCAATGAGTTGTTTTCTTTACAAAAACGACAAAAGTTGAGTACTGACATGCCTATAGTCGCCATGGTTTATGGCGTTGTGAAGTTCCCTGTGGAGTTCACACCTTCGGTAGGGGCACAGGCGCACAGCTCGGTAGTGGCTACGCCACGTTTTTTTGCTCTGATTGGCCCGCTAAGATGTGTGTAGCACCACATTATGTAATAACACCGCATTATGTAATAACCCTAACCATAGGACTCAGTGTGGGCTCCAAGGTATGCCCTACCCAACTACCTTGCCCTAACTCTAACAGCTTAGTGACTTATGCCTAAACCTAACCCCCCTTCAGGGCTCTAAACACCTAACCTTAACCCTAGGACTTCAGGCTCCAGGGTATACCCTACTACCCTGCCCTAACCCTAACCGCTTAGTAGCTTACAAAATGCGTTTTTAGTGGAGATCTTCAAAGAAAGAAAATACTCATACTTGGTGTTACTTGAGCTAAACTTTTACTTATGCAAGCCAGATTTGCATCTTCAGCATTTTAAAATGCAACAAATGTTCAGTCTTTGACCAAGAAACTTTAAAAAGTTGGAGCCTCTGAGCAAATATTACCATCAAAATAAAACATGTAAAGAATAAAAGGGCTGGACCAACATTGTGTTTTACTAGCTTCTGTGCTAACTGTTCCATTCATGGGAGGGAGAAAAGGACGAAGTGATAAAGAGAGCAGGGATTCCTCAACCTTTGAATCTACCTTTCTCTTCTTGTGGGTTCTCTGTGTGTGAAGATGATGAAGGGTAATAACACACTTTCTTCTTTTTCAGGCCCTGTAGGCATACATCCACTTTTTGATTTTTAAAAACCATCTTGAAGAGTAAAGAGAACTAAATCTCTCCTTTTTTTTTGTCCTCACAAATCAGAGCCTCAGATCAAGAGAATTATAAATTGTTATTACAAAGGAGGAGCCCCAGTCAGACGTGGTGGAGAGGCTCTTTCAATGAGGCATCAAAGCGTCCTGCTTTATGATCATGGAGACTCATTGAAGTCTATGGTCATGGTGGAGCAGCAGACGACTTTTCCTTCAGAGTTAATGATGCTTATTCATTGAAATGCTTTTGATTTAAAAGAGGTTTAATTGACCCTCACTCTTCTTAAAGCTGTCAGTTCTTAATGCACTGTGTTTGTTTTGAAGGCTACAAACTGTTGAGAAGGAGGTGGTTGAAAAGTCTAGAGAAGCATTTTTAGCAGGGCTGAAAAATCACACATGAATTTTGGTTAATTAATCACACCAAAAGTAAACATCATAAACATCAAACACCACTCTTAAAATACGCGCCCACAGATGCTACGACTTGGTGAAAACATAGGCCAAACGTTTCAGTGGTCTTGTTATTATTCTTGTAAAACCTTGTGAAAAGTTCAAATACGATTCAGAATCATGTTCTTCTATTCAGATCATTTTGTTTCTTTTGTTCCGTCCTCAGTATATGTGCTGTGCATATCTTGACAGACAGCTAAACTCTTTCCTAACTTCAAAACTCTGAAGACTTTGTCAGCTTGTCCACAGGTTGATTGAAGCTGTAAAAAAGTCTGTGTATGCTCCTTATAACTTGTACATGAGCACTGCATATATCACACAGTCATATGAATTACATCTGTTTTTAACCTTTCTGTTTTTATTGCATTTTAATATCCATGAACTCTTGTTTTAATTTTCTTACTTAAGTATTTATTTGTATTTATCGTCTTGTACTCCTGACAGCTAACCAACAGTACGCTACTGAGCAGAAGGCATCTTAAACAATTGAGACAGCGAACTCACAAAATCAAACGTTCCTCCTGCAATTACATGTCTGAGCATAAAGATTACTATCAAACAAATAATTAATACCCACGGTTCTATCAAAGGCTGAAGATGAATGGCAGATGCTACAGGATTCTCTCACATGCCATGATACACCGCCATGTTGCCATTTTATCACTACTTCCTGTTAGTGATGGGTTGTTTATGAACGGGCCGGTTTAAAGAGCTGGATCCCATTTGAGAGCCATTTCATATTATTATAACATTTTTTTTTTTCATTATCTTTATGTATGTTGTTTGGGTGTTATGTGATTGTTTAGCATGATATTTTCTACATACACATTCACAGGCACATCCCCCATCAGAGACACAAGTTTGATGGTATAACAGTACTGTTTTATATCAGGTGTTTCATACAGCCCAGCCAGTGAGCAGATTTCAAGGTGTTTTGGGACGGTATATTTAAAGAAATGATAGTGTTATATTTTCTTCAATTCAACAAACTGAGCACAGTTGGACTACAATACCAGCAGTGTTGGGGATAACACGTTGCAGAGTAATCCATTACAGTACTCAGATTACTTTTTATTGTAACGAGTAGCGTAACGCGTTAGTTTTAAACTCCAAGTAATCCTGTTATTAGTTACATTTTCATAAAAGTAATACGTTACTAAAAGAAAAGAAAAAACAAATTTCATCTCTCTTTCGTCTCAGTATGTAACGCAGTAATCTAATGAGTTAGTTTCAAAAGTAACGCTACCCAACACTGAATACCAGCACGAATGTTAATAATATATCATGACATTGACAAATCTGGCAGTTCAAATGAACATAAATCGTACCCTAATGAAGAGCTGAAAGAGCTGGCTCTTCTTGCTGAGCCGAACCAAATGACCCGGATCACTGAAAAGAGCCAAAATTCCCATCTCTACTCCCTAGTATAGTCACATGACATCCCTACCTGTGGCTGATTCCCTCAGCTTCTTAAAGCAACAGTACAAAACAGAAACTTAACTTAAAAATAGTCTAAATTAGAACTTAATACAGATAAATTAAATGTGTAAGATCACTCCTTTAGTAATACAAAACTAACTACTGAGATCTTAAACAAATGATATATGTGACTGCATGTAAGATCCACTCTAAAAAATAAAAAAAATAAATGCTTTAATTTGTAGAAAATCCTCAAAATTCAGCTCATAAACTTGAGATCATAAAGTGATTATTTTAATAAAAGCCAAACTCAGAATGCTTGAGTTTAAAAATATTAATTTAGGACATTTTTTAACTCAAAAATTTGAAATTTAAGTTTATAAGAACCAAAACTTAGGGCCTTTGCACTGAGTCAGTTTTTTTCTTCCAAATTTTTTCAAATTAAAAAAGAAAATCGGTCTTATGTTGTTCTCATTATGTTTGCACACCAATGCCGAAATTTTTTTCAATTATTTTATTATTATTTTAGAAGAAATTTCAAGACAGTCTGGCTGCAGACCGCCCATCTGTTACGGCACATCTCCGACTTACAGACCACACATCTGAGATGCAGTGCATCTCAGAGCATAAAAGCACGCTAAAACTTCCAAAAATAAAATAGGTTTAAACGTCCGCTGTAAATCTACCACTGTCAGGGCTAAAATTAACACAAACCTTTCAAAATAAAACCAGATTACACTTCCAGGTCAAGCGTTTTAGCTATACATCTATTTATGAGTTAGACAGTCAAAGCCTTTGTTTTGCGTCTGAGGTGTGCTGTTTGTTAGAACCGTTACATGTGAAATAGTCAATGACTAATGACGTCACTTCCTCTTTTTCTTCGTTGGTGTTTATATGAAGTTGACATTTGCTTCCTTCTTCTTCTTCAATTACCAGGACTTAACTTTCGTCTGAGATATGCAGCGCACTCACATGAGCTGCAGCCAGAGCCCTCTCAGAGATTCAGGCTACGTTCACACTGCAGGCCTTAATGCTCAATTCTGATGTTTTTCTCAGATCAGAATTTTTTTGTTTGGTTGTTCACACTGTAGTCACTACCTCAGCCAGGAGCTACCGCCCAAAATTTCGTTATGTTCTCACTTAATGACAATAAAGGAATCTTGATTCTTGAAAGATCAGATACATATCTGATTTAGAACCACAAACGAAAGTGACCTGAATCTGATTTAAAAAGGTCAGATTCAGTGAGACTTGTGCTGTTCACACTGTTGGGAAAAAAAATCAGATATGAGTCTAATATGAGTTAAAAAAAAAAAAAAACATTTTTAACTGCAGTGTGAATGTAGCCTTAAGATGGGTGGTGGATAATTCAGATCAGCTGCTTCCTTCTTGCTCGCTCCCCCATCCACCCCCTCTCACACCTAAACCTCACTTTAAAAACCATGAGTTGGCGTGTATTATGTGGAGCTCAACCGTGGAAGATGTGGCACCAAAATCTTTTGCTTTTCAGTTTGGTAGGTATCAGACGTTATGGCACTGGTGCCACTTTGGTACTGGATTTCGGTACTCATCCCTAACAGTGAATACCTTTTTTGTAGGGAAAACCGAGTGGCAACCTTCGGTCCTGAAAAATGAAGCCAATGCAGGTATGCAAAATATTGCAATACGGCGAGTTTCAACTTGAGGCTGGCTGCAGGAACACCAGAAGTCTGTCCACAACACATGTTTAAAAGACAGTTTTTACACTAGAAATAAATTTGTTTACAGCCAGGTTGAGAAAAGCAAATGTGTCTCATTAGCTAATGTCGTCATGTCCTCTCACTGTACGGAGGGTGAATTTTTTTGTACCACAACAGTTTTGATTATATTTAGGATAAACCTCACCGCGCACTGATTGACACGTCTCATTTGATTGACAGTTTGACAGGCAGAAGCTGCCTTTCTGTCAACCAGAATGCTAGCTAGCTGAAAGGAAGTTGAGTTAAAAGTTCGCGGATTGGCTTCGACAGCTGTTCGTGCCAACCTATTGTAAGCAGACGGCTGACGTCACACAGGCTTTGTCCAATTCTTTTTACAGTCTATGGGTAAAACTTGCAGAGGCAGACAGGGCTGTGACAGCAGGGAAACGCAACAGCGATGCAGCACACATGCCTGGTATGAAAGCTGCAACAGCGCGAGTGAACAGCATGGCAGTAACGTGCCTCAAACATGCACCCAGAGGCTGGGCCCATGGGTGTTAGAGCTACCTCATCATATCTAAACAACACACCATCACCCAGTATGTGATAGCTTTAGTGCAAGGAAGGATGGTACAAAGCAAAGGAGGTAAGAAAATCGTTTTGGGCTGCCTGATAGCTTATGATGCTAATCCAGCTAACGTAACTCTACCAATCAGCGTAGATATCACAAACTACTGCACACAAAGTCTAGCTGCAGCCACAGGCTGCTTCTGTCCTGTCTTCAGTTCTTTTTCCTTGGAAGTTTAAGCATAGATCTCGCAAGATACTGAGTCTTTAAAAATTCAACAGTTTCTAAATTGTCTTTGAATAGAAAGGTGTCAGAATTTAAAGCATTTGGAAGTCAAGGTCTTTTATTACATGGCATGCATTAACTGTGTTTCACTATGAGCTAGGTTTACCTGAAGACATGCCAAGTGAATTTAAAAGAAGACCATTGTGATGTTTTGTGTAAGGGTTGAACTCAGGTGCGGAGACGGAAGCAGTTTTAACAGTTTTATTGTGAGGATAAGTGCACCAGGGAAGGGGATACCAAGAGTCCAGGAGGGAGTGAGGGAGTGCTGGAGCTGGCTGTGGTGAATTGAGCAGGAGGCACTGGAAAAAAGGAGGAGAGGCACGTTAGCGACAATGTACACAAAAATGCAAACACTAGAGATCACTGGAATCATCAAAAGCACAAAGAACTTCTCTGAAGGATCACGAGAAGGAGCCCGGAGACGACGTTTACCGTGAGGTAATGTAGACAAGACTCAGGCGCTGTAGAGAGCTGCAGCCAGTCCTAAATAGCAGGTGTAATTAGAGGATTCGCTGCAGGTGTGCCTCTCCACAGCACCAGGGGGGCAGGGTGAACGCCTCAGGAGAAACAGAGTCAAGTTAGCAGCCAGCAACCAGCTCCGGAAACCGGAAGTACCACAAAGTAAAATATTCAATACAAAATAAACACCACAGTACCCCCCTCTCAACGGACGCCTCCTGGCGTCCTGCCAGGCTTTTCAGGTTGCTCCTTGTAGAAATCCCGAAGAAGGTTGTCGTCTAAAATTAGTTTTCTGGAAATCCAGGAGCGCTCCTCCGGGCCGTACCCCTCCCAATCTACCAGAAACTGGTAACCCCGGCCTCGAGGTCTAACGTCCAGGATCTTGGAAACGGTGAAGGCGGGATGGTCATCGATGATCCGGGGGGGAGGAGGGGCGACGGTAGGAGGGCTCAGATCACTGGAGGAGACCGGCTTGAGTAGTGACACATGAAAGGTGGGATGGATCTTCATGGATTCAGGAAGTTTGAGCTGTACTGCCGAGGGGTTGATGATTTTGGTGATCTCAAAAGGTCCAACGTAGCGGGGGGTCAATTTCTTGGATTCTGTCTCGAGGGGTAGATCTCTGGAGAGAGCCAGACCTTCTGGCCAGGGAGATATTCCGGGGCAGGAGTGCGGTGGGCGTCAGCCAGTCTTTTATTGCGCTCGGCCGTGCGCGAGAGTGCCGCCTTGGCTGTCCGCCACACCTCTCTGACGCGCTGGAGATGGTGCTGCACGGAAGGGACGGAGACCGAGATCTCCTGTTCGGGAAACAGGGGGGGTTGATACCGAGGCAACACATGAACGGAGACATGCCGGTAGCAGCGCAGGTGAGAGAGTTGTGGGCATATTCAATCCAGGGAGGTGAGAGCTCCAGGTAGAGGGATGATGGGCAGCAACACAGCGTAAGGCCGCCTCCAGACTCTGATTGGCCCTTTCAGTCTGGCCGTTGCTCTGTGGGTGGTACCCGAGGATAGGCTGACTGTGGCCCCCAGCTCCTTGCAGAACTCTTTCCATACACGTGATACAAACTGGGGTCCGCGGTCCGACACGAGGTCGCTAGGAATTCCATGGATACGGAAGACATGGAGGACCAACAGGTGAGCCGTCTCCAAGGCAGAGGGGAGCTTGGGGAGAGGGACGTAATGGACGCCTTTGGAGAACCGGTCCACTATAGTCAGGATGACTGTGTTTCCCTCAGAAGGTGGGAGACCGGTGTGAAGTCCAAGGCTATGTGCGACCAGGGGCGGCCAGGAGTGGACAGGGGACGCAGAAGGCCAGCAGGGGTTGATGAGAGGATTTTCCTCTGGCACAGGTGGAGCAAGCAGCCACGAATTCACGGGTGTCTCTGGTCATGCCCGGCCACCAGAAACTCTGCTGTAGGAACCCGAGGGTCCTCTGGAAACCGGGTGGCAGGTGAGTTTTGATGCGTGAGCCCAATGGAGCACTGGAGAGCGAGCTGAGTCCGGGACGAAGAGACGGTCTGGGGGTCCAGTTCGGGGTCCGGTTGGGCTTTCTGGGCGTCTTTGACTGCCTGGATGATGTCCCATGTGGCAGCACCGACGAGACAGGAGGGGGGAAGAATCAGGTCCGGCTCAACACTCTCACGAGCTGGGGAGTCCAAACGAGAAAGGGCATCAGGTTTAGTGTTTCTGGAGCCTGGCCTGTAGGAGAGGGTGAAGTGGAAACGACTGAGAAAAAGAGCCCACCGGGCTTGACGGGAGTTGAGTCTGCGCGCCGTGCGCAGATAGGCGAGGTTCTTGTGGTCAGTCCAAATGATGAAGGGCTGTCGCGTGCCCTCCAGCCAGTGCCTCCATTCTTGTAGTGCCCACACCACAGCCAGCAGCTCGGTTTCCCACGTCGTAATTGCTCTCCGACGGGGACAAACGACGAGAGAAGAAGGCACAAGGGTGAAGCTTCTTCGTAACGGGGTCTCTTTGCGACAGAACAGCCCCGGCTCCGGTCTCCGAGGCGTCCACCTCCACCACGAATTGGAGGGAGGAGTCAGGGTGCTTGAGGACGGGAGCTGACGTGAACAGAGTCTTGAGCCTGGTGAATGCCTCAGCAGCCTCAGGTGACCACCGGTAGGGGAACTAGGGAGGTGAGCCTAGTGAGGAGCAGCCACCCTACTGTAATCTCTAATGAACCTTCTATAAAAGTTTGCGAAGCCTAGAAATCGCTGGAGTTCCTTACGGTTACCTGGGACGGGCCAATCAGTGACTGCTCTGATCTTAGCAGGATCGGGTTGTAATTGGCCCTGGGCAATGATAAAACCTAGAAAACTGACTGATGGGGTGTGAAACTCACATTTCTCGGGTTTGACATAAAGTCTGTTCTCTAGTAGCCTCTGGAGGACTAAACGAACATGTTGCTGGTGTTCCTGGAGTGACCTGGAGAAGATAAGTATATCATCAAGATATACGAACACGAAGCGATTGAGCATGTCCCTGAGCACATCATTAATGAGAGCCTGAAAAACTGCAGGGGCGTTAGTGAGACCAAAAGGCATGACCTGGTATTCGAAGTGGCCAATAGGGGTCTTAAAGGCTGTTTTCCATTCGTCTCCCTCTTTAACTCTGATGAGGTGATAGGCATTTCTTAAATCTAGCTTGGAGAAGACCTGGGCTGAACAGAGAGGCTCGAAAGAGGGGTCAATGAGGGGAAGTGAGTATTTGTTTTTTACCGTGATGTCATTAAGTCCTCTGAAATCGATACAGGGGCGGAGTGTGGAGTCTTTCTTTTTGACAAAAAAGAAACCAGCTCCTAGAGGAGACGAGGAGGGACGGATGAGACCTGTGGCTAACGAATCATGGATGTAAGTCTCCATGGCCTCCCTCTCCGGGGCGGAGAGGTTGTATAGGCGACTACTGGGCAGGGACGCGCCAGGGAGCAAATCGATCGCACAGTCATAGGGACGGTGAGGAGGGAGAGAGACGGCTAGGTCCTTGCTGAAGACCGGGGCTAAATCATGGTATTCCTGAGGGACATTGGATAAATCAGGAGGAGGAGGACGGAAGGACGACTGACCGGTGGATTGGCTGAACGCAAGCAGTGAGAGTGGCAGTGTACGCTCCAATTGGTTATGGTAGTGGTTTTCCAATTGATCTGAGGATTATGTAATTGGAGCCAGGGGAGACCTAAAACAACGGGAGCGTGAGGGGACGGAATAACAAACAGCTGAATTTTTTCACTGTGATTACCCGAGATAATGAGGGTTATGGGGGCTGTCCGGTGAGTAACCTTAGCAAGCAACCTGCCGTCTAAGGCCGTGACGTTCTTAGGAGTCGGTAAGGGTTCAAGGGGGAGTTGGAGCTGTTGAGCTAACGTGTCCTGAATAAAGTTGTCGTCAGCTCCGGAGTCAACAAGCGCACTAATGGGCACGGAATCGCGCCCCCAGAGGACACTAGCGGGAACGGCTATGCGCAGGGGAGGGCTAGAGGAGGAAGAGGTCTGGCTCACCCGAGTGCCCTCGTTCACGGGTGAGCCCTGTCTTTTGGCGTCTGGGGACAAGTAGCGAGAAAGTGACCTGTCTGACCACAGTAGATACACAGTCTAAGGTTAAAGCGTCTTTGGCGCTCACTGGGGGTTAGTCGGGTGCGGCCTAACTGCATGGGTTCATCAACAGGAGTGGGGGAAAAGTCACGGGAAGACCTAGTGTGTTCAGGAGACTGAAGAGCAGACTGACCAGAGGGGGGAGCTACGGGACGGGAGCTGGAGGGCCTTTGCTGACTCCTCTCTCTGCGTCTTTCTCTCAAACGGTTGTCAATGCGAATGGCTAGTGAAATTAAACCCTCAAGGGAGTCAGGTTCATCCCGGGAAGCGAGTTCATCCTTAAGCTCACTAGAAAGACTCTTAAGAAAAACCCCTTTGAGCTCGGTCTCCCCACCCGCTCTCAGAGGCTACAATGAAAATCAATGGAGAAATCAGCTACTGATTGGTTACCTTGGTAGAGGAAAATAAACGTTTGGCTGCTTCTTGGCCCTGGAGGATGATCAAAAATCCGACATAGTTCACTAGAAAATAACGAGTAAGAAGCTAACACTGGGGATTCTCTCTCCCAAACAGAAGTGGCCCAGCGGAGGCTTTCCCACGTAACAAATTAATTACAAAGCTATCTTGGCCCTGTCCGTAGGGTAACTCAGGGGCTGCTGGTCAAACACAAGGGAACATCTTAACAAAAACCCACTAGCGCTACCTATTTCTCCTGAGAAGAAATCAGGGTGAGGTACATGAGGCTCTCTATAGTGGGGGAGGGGAGGAGAAGGTGAGGGATCTACTGAGGGTGGCTGAACACTGACAGGTGGAGGCTCAGGAGTGGGGTGGTGAGGCTGAGTGGCTGAGAGTAACTGCTCGGATATGGTGGAGACCTGGGTGTTGAGAGTCTGAAGAGATTGCATGATACCTTTTAACATGGACTCGTGATGTCCTAGGCGTTGTCCTTGGTGGGTGATGGCTGTTTTGAGGGTGTCCGATTCCGCTGAGTCCATTTCTGGCCTGAGTCTTCTGTGATGTTTTGTGTAAGGGTTGAACTCAGGTGCGGAGACGGAAGCAGTTTTAACAGTTTTATTGTGAGGATAAGTGCACCAGGGAAGGGGATACCAAGAGTCCAGGAGGGAGTGAGGGAGTGCTGGAGCTGGCTGTGGTGAATTGAGCAGGAGGCACTGGAAAAAAGGAGGAGAGGCACGTTAGCGACAATGTACACAAAAATGCAAACACTAGAGATCACTGGAATCATCAAAAGCACAAAGAACTTCTCTGAAGGATCACGAGAAGGAGCCCGGAGACGACGTTTACCGTGAGGTAATGTAGACAAGACTCAGGCGCTGTAGAGAGCTGCAGCCAGTCCTAAATAGCAGGTGTAATTAGAGGATTCGCTGCAGGTGTGCCTCTCCACAGCACCAGGGGGGCAGGGTGAACGCCTCAGGAGAAACAGAGTCAAGTTAGCAGCCAGCAACCAGCTCCGGAAACCGGAAGTACCACAAAGTAAAATATTCAATACAAAATAAACACCACAACCATAAAAGCTTAGTGTCAGTCTAAGTCAGGCACACTTTTTAATCAAAGATAGAAAAAAAAAAAACAATCCACAATGTTCTGTTTGGTGATATTAACTCTTTTCATGGAAAAATTCCTTTGGACTTTCATCCAAAAAACCCTTAAAATAGGTGTTGTACAAAAGAAAGCCACCCATTGACTTGATGTGCCTGAATTCTTTTGAGCTAATCACCAAAATACAGAGAAAATACAGCTGCGGTTCATGCTAATGTCATTAATTTGAAAATGGTTTAGCCATCAACCGAAGTGATGATGGCACTCGATGAAAAGTCTTTGTGGGGGATCAACAAACTTCTCAAAAGTCCTCTCAAGAGTAAAAACTGATGTCTCAACCAAATTTCTTATAAATCCTTCTGTGAGTTGAGACATTTTCTTCACAACCACAAATTTCATCCTCGTGTTGATGGCACAAGAAAGAGCACAGATCAGTGGGATTGATCCTCTGGGGAGCATAGATGTTGATTAAAGAAAATGAAAATCCAAGTTTGTACGTCTAGTTCTGATGGGCCAATATAACCGTCTCGAGTCAGGACACACCGTCCGCCACATCTGCCTCTGTCTTCTCAAAATTATCTTCCCTTTAGGGACGCAACAGGCAAGTGTTTTGCTTTAATTAGTGCCTGTATTAAATGACGACTCTCCACCACATGTTCCACAGGTAAGTAGGTGAAGTGGTAACAGGTGATAGAATTAGGATTGTGTATAAAAAGCACACCCTAAAGGCTCTGTTAACAATGCCACATGGTTCTCTACGTAAAAAAACTGCATGGTCAAATATGAGATATGACTATTAAAAAACAGACTAATGCTAATGTAATACAATTTTTCCAGTGTCTTTCTTTCATTATACTCCTCCTGCATCAACACACCGCTGCATTTAGATCTTCCACAAATTAAATCAGTGCAGTAGGTCTTCTTCAGACAATTGTCTCAGAAACTCTGTGGTTCTTTTCTTTTACTTCTTACACAGACTTTTTCTTTAGACTACTTTTCACAGTTCTCTTGAACCTGTGTGTAATAGTGTTTATTCACTGTTGACCCTTCTGGGATCCACTCCTCCAAAGTTATACTCCTAATGTCAACGAAACCAATCAGCATGGTCTCGAATATGGACTTTCTTTGTTGTGCTTTCTTCATCCTTGGTGACCATGGTGTTTTTCTTTGACCTTGCAAAGCAGATGGATACGCCCGCTGAAACTAACCTGGCATGCCAGATAAACCTTCCATACACAGCATTTGGGAAAGGGCAGAGACTTTGAAAAAATATTCAGAGGGTGATTAGATGAATGTTCTGTCTGTCACATCTTTACGGGCCAATCAGAGCAACAAAATGCGTGACATCGTAGCTGCTACCGAGGAGTAAACTCCATAGAGAATTGCATAACGAGAACCATGGCAACTGTAGACATGTCAGTACACGACTTTTGTCATTTTTGAAAAGAAAACAACTCAATGCAGTTCTTTGTTCTTCTTTTAACAAGAAATGTCGTCAAGTTCTAATAAATCTGAAGATTTAGCAGCATCCAGGCTAATCTCTTCCGCCATAATTGCACCGGTCTTTTCTCGCTGCTTGCTTACATCACCACTCTGCTGCGCCTAAAAGTACTGCCCCTCGACGCTGACTGGACCTGTCACTTTCTAACAGGGCCAAAACTGTTCAGATGGGAGCTTTGCAAGATGGATTCACCAGTGAGAAACACAGAATTGGGCGTATCCATCTGCTTTGCAAGGTTATTGTCCTTGGTCAGCAACAATACTCAGGTAAGCTGTGGCGGTTTAACAATGCTCAGTTGGTACAACCAAAGTGTGCCAAGAACATATCCCCCACACCACTACATCACCACCAGCCTGAACTGCTGATGCAAGGCAGGATGGATCCATGCTTTAATGTTTATGCCAAATTCTGACCCTATACCATCTAAATGTCATGGCTGAAATTGACTCATCAATCCAGGCAACGTTTGTCCAATCTTCTATTGCACAATTTTGGTGAGCCTGCTTGAATTGTAACCTCGGTTTCCTGCTCTTAGCTGACAGGAGTGGCACCCATGCTGCTGTAGCCCATCTACTTCAAGGTTCCTCGTGTCTTGCATTCAGAGATGGTATTCTGCATACCTTGGTGGTAAGGAGTGGTTACTTGAGTTGCTGCACGGTTTGAACCTCAGCAAGTCTTCTTGACCATGTCTACATGCCTAAATGCATTGAGCTGTTGCCATGTAATTGGCTATTTGTGTTAACAAGCAACTGAATAGGTGTACCTAATAAAGTGGCCGGTGAGCGTAGAACACTCGTGACTGCGAACCCCCAAGGTTTTATCCTTATAAGTGCAGTCTCATTTTTTAATACCTGTACCTCGTATGACTTTTTAATGCCATTATCTCATATTTATGACTTTATATCTCACAATTTTGACTTTTTATCTTGTAATTTCAATTTAAGATTTGTTGAAATTTTATTTCTTTAACTTTCATAGTTTTTCTTTTTTTAAGAAAATGGACTTCTGTCTGCTGAGTGAGTTTGCTGTGTCCTTACTGAACTTTATTTACAGCCTGAGTGACAGGACTAACAGCATACAGGCATTCCTGATTTACAAAGCTTCTCTGGTCTTACCTGCTGGTTTACAACTAAAGGAACTGAGTAGTTACAAGTAAATGTAAATAAATGAACTATGAACATTAGCACCTGCTTTGACTGGCTTTCAGATTCTGTGATTAAGTTGAAGGATTTCGTATAATACAGGAAAATAAAGCACTTACTTTAATTAGATTTGATCAAAGCATCACTTAAATGCATAATGTGTAACTAAAGAAAAGGTTTCTACTAATGTTCTTGTGCTGATAAAACTAAAATAATCTAATTTTTGAAAAAATGTTCTGTACATTAGCAGGTGCATGACAAAACCTCAACTTGGTTACATTGTTGAAGAGTATTAGAAAATAAAAATCGAAAACAATCATAAATTCAGAGGGATCTTATTAATATTCCAAGGGTCAGCAGCCTTGCGAAGCATTAAACAATAAATAAAAAGCTAAATGCAATACCTGAATAAAAAGAATTCATGGGGAAAAACCTTTGAATGGAGTTGCTTTATCTGTGTCTGTGTTTCAATGTCTTTGAAACACTGCATAAAGGCCCATACTTCTTTTTTTAATGCAATTAGAAGTGAAAGAAAGAATCTACAGCACTTTTTGGACTGGCAGTGGACAAAGGGCCAATTTTTTCCCTTTTCAGGCAGAGTCCTTGGGTCTTTCTAAGTGCATTAGTCCGCTAATTAAAATATCATATGTTTAACGAAAAATGCAGTTTGAAAAGCGGCTGGATTGTTTGACTCAAAGACACGGCTGCAGCCTTGATGAGCAGAACTGTGCATGGCCATGAGGAGGTAAAGAAGAGCATTGTTGTCTGTCCTCTCTTTTTTCACCCATCATAATCCTTTCTACTGATTTTACAATCACATTCTTTTTTTGTGGCTGCCTCAGAGACAAAGACTCTCAGACTCAGTTATGCCGAGGAAAGGACTCATTGACATTGCATCCATCCATTTTGCACAGTCTGATGTGCCAGCGCATTGTTCACTATCCTGAATGCCTCTGGCAGTTTGTTTACAAGAAAAGCCCTGCAGCCTTGGGTTAAGACAACAAAAAGTGAACATGTTGGGAAGTTTCACACGTAGCTAAGTTCCCTGCAGAAAACGTAGCATTTGAAGTGGCAGCAGAGTGATATTTTTTATGTTTGAAGCTCTTTAAAGTTCTGTTTCCTGCTTCGTTTCTGTCAGACTTCTTGGTGTGTTATTAACTGTTTAAGGAGTGAAATCAACACTAGCATTAAAACATTTGCACAGCACGTCTGTTTTTTGCACGTTCAAAAAGAAATTACATCTATTGTTGTGCATATTATGTTTCCACACTGGCGCTCAAACTTTTGTCATTAATTTTTCCAGAACAGGTTCAATTTTTTACATCTTTTTGCATCAGTCTAAGTCATTGAAATGGGTTTGGCTTATTAGAGCATCACCTGCTGCTTCCTGGCACAAGTTTGCGTAAAAGAGACTGAATTTAAAAGTTGCTCTCCGGCTCTCCAACTTGGCACAACACTATGATGAGTGAAGCTGTTGTGTTCATAAACTACTGTAGTATTCTTAATGAGAGGTTGTACTCTTACTAGGAAGCATCTGATTTGTTGGCAGAAGAGCAGAATGGATTCCAAAAGAAAAGAGCCTGTATTGCTCACATTCCTTATCCACAATAGTCTGCACTAGAATACAGGAAAGGAGGTCTACATTTACACTGCTTTCCACATTATTATGCAAATGACATTTTTCTCTTATTTTCCTAAACATTAATGCAAATGACAGAATATTTTTCAAGTCATCAGCCGTTAGAGCATAATTCAAATGTTTTTGAACAAACTTCATTTTTTTTTTTTAAATAAAAACCTAAAATGCACTGTTCCACATTATTATGCAAAACAGAGTTTCAAACATTTTATAGGTTGTAAAGAACTGAAAATGGTCATTCATTGAATATGCAGCATTAGGAGGTCATAATTACTGAAATCAAAAGCTATTTCAATTAAAAACATCTTAACAGGTCAAGTCCATGTGAACATAGGAGCCCTTCTTTGATATCACCTTCACAATTCTTGCATCCATTGAACTTGTGAGTTTTTGGAGAGTTTCTCCTTGAATTTCTTTGCAAGATGTCAGAATATCCTCCCAGAGCTGCTGTTTTGATGTGAACTGCCTCCACCCTCATAAATCTTTAGCTTGAGGATGCTCCAAAGGTTCTCAATAGGGTTGAGGTCAGGGGAGGATGGGGGCCACACCATGAGTTTCTCTCCTTTTATGCCCATAGCAGCCAATGACACAGAGGGATTCTTTGCAGCATGAGATGGTGTTTTGTCACGCATGAAGATAATTTTGCTACAAAAGGCACGGTTCTTCTTTTTGTACCATGGAAGAAAGTGGTCATTTTCACACCTTCAGGGACCCTAAAGGGGCCTACCAGCTCTCTCCTCATGAATCCGACCCAGAACATGACTCCACCCCCTCCTTTCTGACGTCACAGCCTTGTTGGGACATGGTGGCCATCCACCAACAATCCACTACTCCTCCATCTGGACCATCCAGGGTTGCACAGCACTCATCAGTCAACAAGACTGTTTGAAAATGAGTCTTCATGTATTTCTGGGCCCACTGCAACCATTTCTGCTTGTGAGCACTGGTTAGGGGTGGCTGAATAGTAGGTTTATACATGACTGCACGCCTCTGGAGGATCCTACCTTGAGGATGGTGGTACTCCAGAGGCACCAGCAGCTTCAAATACCTGTTTGCTGCTTTGTAATGACATTTTAGCAGCTGCTCTCTTAATCTGATGAATTCGTCTGACAGAAACAATCCTCATTATGCCTTTATCTGCACAAACCCGTCTGTGCTCTGAATCAGCCACAAATTTCTTCTATGTTGACATGTAACTTTGCCTGTTAAGATGTTTATAATTGAAATAGCTTTTGATTTCAGTAATTATGACCTCCTAATGCTGCAAATTCAATGAATGTCCATTTTCAGTTCTTTACAACCTATAAAATGTTTGAAACTCTGTTTTGCATAATAATGTGGAACAGTGCATTTTGAGGTTTTTATTTTTTTTTTTAAATAATGGTTATCATTATGAAGTTTGTTCAAAAACATTTGAATTAACGGCTGATGGCTTGATGTCATTTGCATAAATGTTTAGGAAAATAAGAGAAAAGTGTCTTTTGCATAAATGTGGAAGGTGCTGTAGTTGTCTTATAGATTTTCAGAAAGCCTTCGTCTGTATTGATCACAAGCTTCTCAATTTCAAATTATTAAATGTAGGTATTGATGGAAAATTTTATAATTCTCTAAAAGCTATCTATCAAAACTCAGTATCTTGTGTGCAGGTAAATGAATATAGAACAGGTTGGTTGGTTGGTTCCCAACACCATTTGGTCAACCAGAAGGGTCAACAGTGAATAAACACTATTACAAACATGTTCAAGAGAACTGTGAAAAGTAGTCTAAAGAAAGAGTCTGTATAAGAAGTAAAAAAAAGAACCCCAGAGGTTCTGAGATAAAACAGGGTGATGTGCTCTCTCCTACGCTGTTTGCAATCTATGTAAATGATTTAATAAACAAAATTAAACAAACTGCAACTGGTGCTCAAGTAGATGAGTCAAAGCCACCCTGCTGTATGCAGATGATATAGTCCTCCTTGCAGAGACTGAAGATGACCTTCAGAGTCTGTTAAGTTGAGTTTACTGTTGGTGCAGTAAAGGAGATTAAAGATAAATAGAAATAAAATTCAGATTATGCATTTCAGGAAGAAGGGGCAGTCACAAACTGAGTTTGACTTTTGTTTTGGTTCTACTCCCCTTTCATTTACTGAGAAATACAAGTATCTAGGATCGACTATTGATGAACACCTTACATTTGATGAAGGAGTGCTAGTTTTATCAGAATCTGCAGGTAGAGCTCTGGGAGCTGTCCTTAATAAAGTTAAACTTTGTTGTGATCTTGGATATGAAATGCACACACAGCTGTATAAATCCTGTGTTTGCCCTATATTAGACTATGGTGCAGGGGTTTGCAGTTACTATAGTCCATCCAGATGTGGAGCAGTCCAGAATAGCGCTGTTCGCTGCTTTCTGGGTGTACATAAAAATGCCTCAAAACTTGCATTAAATGGTGATATGTGTGGGAACCATGTGAAGTGAGACATATGGGTGACATGGTGTGGCCATAGATTAGATTTATCATGTCAGATAGCTAACCTTGCAAAGCAGATGGATACACCCGTTTTTGTGTTTCTCACTGGCAAATCCATCTTGCAAAGCTCCCGTCTGAACAGTTTGACCCAATTAGAAAGTGACAGGACCAATCAGCAGTGCTTTCAGGTGCGGTGGAGTTGTGATGTAAGCAAGCAGCAAGGGGGTGAATATTTATGCAGTCACTTCTGTTACATTACTTAATTTAACTGGCATTATTTCTTAGAAATTGGTTTTGGTTGAAATGTTTGTTTGCTTTTTATTCCTAACTTGATGGGCAGAGTGACTGGACAGTGATTATGAATACAAGAAAGTAGAGCTGAGATTTGTACTATGAAGAGGATTTGATGAGCAGCTCTTTACACGCAGAAAAATCCACTTTAATAAGAATTCGAGCGTGCTGATGTAAGTCTGCTGTTGTCATTTATTCCTTAGACTGTTAGCTTCACTGCCTGGAGCTGCCGACATTTCCTTTCATTTTAATCTACACACTGCTATAAAAGGAGAAGGTATGAGCGTTTAACAAAGCTCTGACATGTGAGTTCTCCTCAGGTGAAATATAGATAGGGGGATTCAGGGACACACAGTCTGGGAGCGTAGAAATCAAAACATCCTCTTCTCAGGATTTTATTCCAAAGATAAACTAATTAAGAAACAGTAATTGCATTTTAGTGACAAATGGATCCCTGTGCACACAGTCATATGATGTTTACTGCATACTGGACTTCCAGTGTAACTCAGCTGGTGGTGTGGATTTTTACCTCACATTATGAACCCTGGATCAGATACTGTAACACAGAAAACTGCTGCATGAACTTAAAGTTCTGGCATCTTTACAAACGACAGAGGTGTGGTACGAATAACATTAATCTATGTTATTATGATTGACTCACTCTATAGGCCTTTTCATGGAAATATTTCAACAAGTAACAGCATGAAAAAAACAAACGATCTATAATCTATGAATGGATTTCAACTTAAGAGCTCAGCTGTGCTCCTGAAAGAAGAAGCCTTATTAGAAATGTCAGGATTTTCATTTTCTTCCATGTTGACAACCCCTGTGGACAGAGAAGTACATCCCATCTCTCTGTTGATCCTATGATGGTTATGTTAGTTATATAATGAAAAAGGCATCCTGCTGTCTTTGAATGGTCAGATGTATTCTTAACACAAGGTTAAAAATATGTCCTAGCATGTTCGTGTGGCTGCATCTAGACTTTCACTTCTGCCTTCAACTTCAAAAGGAGGACATGTTGACTGAAAAAGCAGCAATTTGGAGGCAACAATTAGGCCTTTGGACTTCAAAATGTGAACATTTGTAATGTAAAAGTGAATGTTTGAGCTTACAACAGTTGATATTTGGGTTTGGCAAAAAGAGGACATTTATTTGGTCAATAGAGGCAGTTTTAACTGTGAAAAGAGAAATTTAGACTATTAAAATTGGACATTTAGATCTAGGGATGAACGATTTGAGAAAATAATTATATAATAATTATAATAACTGCTATTTCAACAAATTTCAGGATTAAAAAATATTGGACTGTGATTTGAAAATTGCAGCAGGCCATATTGTGATTTAATCTCATTTGCGATTAAATACCCAGCCCTAATTTAGACAATAAAAACAGGGAATAAAACAAGAAATGAACATTTGTGACATTTAAACTGTAAAACATTGGTATTTGGACTGAAAACGTTTATATGTGGACAATAAAAAAATCACATTTTTACAAAAAAGTGGCATTTTTACCCAGACATTTTGACTTTAAAAGAGAGGGCATTGGACTGTTAAAAAAAGTTGGCATGTGGATTGAAAAGGCATTTGTCTGTCAAAAAAATGGACATTTTGACTGTAAAAGGGGGCATTTTTTTCTGTAAAAAAGTGAAACTGAAATGAAAAAGCATGCATTTTGATGGTTAAAAATGTTGATATTTTAACTATATAAAGCATTTTGACAAAAAAAATAGACATTTTTACTATAAAAAGAGGGCAATATATATAAAAACCTGACATTTTGATTACAAAATGACATTTTGACTATGAAAAGGTGAGAAATTATCTATAAAAACTGGGCACTTTGTAAGAAATTGACATTTTGCCTATAAAGTTTGCGTTTTGGAAGTTAAAAAACCATTATGAATTTATAAGGACATTTTGACTGTAAAAAAACTTGACATTTTGACCTAAAGAAAAACGCATGTTATTTAATAAAACTGGCCTTTTCTACTATAAAAAGATGTTACTTTGACTTTATTAAAGGAACATTTGGACTTTATAAAGGGACAGTTTGGACTGTAAAAAGTTTGATAAAAGGTAAAAGGGGACACTCGTGCTGTAAGAAGTTGACGTTTGGACTCAAAAAATTGGACATTAAGACTTTGGAAATTTTACATCAGGTCAATAAA
This sequence comes from Cheilinus undulatus, assembly GCF_018320785.1. Classification (NCBI taxonomy): domain Eukaryota; kingdom Metazoa; phylum Chordata; class Actinopteri; order Labriformes; family Labridae; genus Cheilinus; species Cheilinus undulatus. The sequence goes on along the minus strand of NC_054873.1, from coordinate 7,951,851 downwards.
AAGTGGGCATGTTGGCTGTTAAAAGTGTACATTTTGACTCAAAAAACTGGACTTTTCTAATTAGCAGATGTTAACCAACATCCATTAATGAGTTTAAAGGTAATAACGTGTACATTTAAAAAAAAAATTGTTGTATGTAAATTTGGAAAAAAATACATCTTTAGCTTGCTGTAAATTAGGTTCCCCTTAACATTACGTTTATAACTGGAATTCCCTTTTATTGTAAGTAAAGCTAGCCATGAAAGGCAGAGAAATAAAAGCCTGTTAAATATGGTAAAATACTACATTTCAAGAAGTGGAGTAAATGAAGTACACTTGATTTACCCACATAATATTTGCTTACCCGAGAAAGAAAAATCCAGACCCTGCTCTTAGGATCACCAAAAACCTGACCAAAAGCTCAGCTACTTAAAGGCTGTCTAAGATAAAAGGGCTTTAGTTGGGCAATATTTTTCCTATTTATATATCCATTCATATATATTTCATCACACAGAGCCCTGAAAGTGCAGCTAACAATCCACTTTTGGACATTATTTCACTAAAACAATGCAAATGTTATTCTAAAGTCCAGTGGAACTGCCAACAATGACAATGCATAGAAGGAAAGTCTTGTCCATAATGTTTTTTATTTTAATCACAAAGTTTTTTGTCCCTCCAAGAGGCCTTACTGTCATCACATGACCCCAGTTTGGTTCAAAGATTTGGCCAACCAGAGTTTAAAACATGTTGAATCTCTGCATTAGTATTTGAATACTTTAATTACACGTTGATGTAAATTTTGCACACTCATTCAACTGATTTAGTAAACATTTAGCACATCCTGTAAAAAACAAGACAGCTGGGACTCTTTATACAATCACTAGTTGAATTTAGTGTAAGCAGTGTTAGCACTGAACTGTATGATTGCTGAACAGACTTAAATAAAAGCAGCTTTACAACATTATTTCCTAGGATAAAAAAAGGCTTAAAATAACGCTCTGCATGCTAAAGTAAATACTCTGAAATGGAAACTTGTTTTCCATCAGATCTGTGGTGCACACTGAATAAGCATGCAAATAAGCATCTTATGGCTTTTATGTACGGGCTCAGTTTTTGTGGCTTCATGCGACTCTGCTAAATGTGGGAACAATTAATGTGTTTCTGGCACCCGCTTCATCTCAATATGCCAAATAGGCTTATCGGCATACTGACTGTGGTAGAACAAATATTTAAAAAATCACAGTGATAGCAAAACATATGAACTCACACTGCAGCTCGGAGAAACAAACAATGGCGAGCTCGTTTAGAAGCCTTCGTTTCCAACATGGCGACAGAGGAGGACATGGATCTCATCGTAGGATCTCTCCTGGGACTGCTGATCCTGGAAGTGTCCGGTCTTTTCTATCCTGTTTCTAGCTCATAGTCAGAGCAAAGTATTCCTCTTTCTTCTCAAAGTAATAGTTGAGTCGTGCCATGGCATATCTGAGAGGAAAGCAGAGAAAAAAAAAACAATCTTTTTTTTTTTGACAAATACTGATAATAATTTAAAGTTTAGAAACAAATCCACTGTAACTAAAAGTAACTGTTTTCCTTTTTTAATTAAATATAGACATTCATGTCATGTTTCTGTGAATATAAAAGTGATCTGCATGATAAAGCCTTACTTCTGTCTTCACTCTGTCCCTGATAAATTCGGTTTTTAGAAGGGCGTCTCGTCCTTGTTAGTTCAACAAAAATTAGGCACATTTAAAAGACACTAGAGTGAAGCTCTGTTCAATCTCTGTGGTGCAACTGTCATATGAAAGTAAACAACCACATCACTTTACAGGGAGACCAAATTCCATTCAAACAGAAGTTTTGGTCCGTTAGTTATTCATAAAAATGTGTCTTTTTTTGTACGTGTTGTTGTTGAGACTCTGAATATGTGCCGTTCTTTTTGTTCAAAGATGAATTTAGAAAAAGCTTGGTGACTTTGGAAAGCAAATTCAGCACAACTTTTCCTCTAAATCAGGAGTGTCCAAACTTTTTTAACTGAGGGCCACATCCAGAGAAATATCTGGATAATTGAAGCACTTTGATATACAAGGCATTCAGAAAGTATTCAGACCCCCCTCCATTTTTAATTTGTTATGTTGCGGCCTGATGCCAGTTAAAAAACAAAACATTTTTATTCCTATTAATCTACACTCAACACCCAATCATATGGAAGACAATTTCTGCTACGTAAAAGAGAAAAATGTGGAAGTTAGGCACTTGAAAAAAAAAAAAAACAAGTCAAAATACTGAGATAAAAGTCAAAATTATTACTTTTAATCCCCTTGTTTTTTATCTCATATTTATGACTTTATATCTCATAATTTTTTTTCTCATAATTTGGATTATTTATCTGATTTGTGTCTTTTTATCCCATAGTTTTGACTTATCTCATCATTTTGACTTTATTCCCCATAATTATGACTTTTTATCTCAGAATTTTGACTTTTTATCTCATAATTATGACTTTTTTTTCCTCATAATACGACATTTATCTCATAATTTTGACTTTTTTTTAAAGATTTATTTTTGGGCCTTTTCACACCTTTATTTGATAGAGGAAGGACAGTGGATTGACTCAGAAACAGGGAAGAGAGTGGGGAGAGATATGGGGTAAAGGGCCACAGGCCAGATTCGAACCCAGGCCACCCGCGTACATGGATAGTGCCTTAAACCACTCGACCATCTGCGCTCCCATAATTTGACTTTTTATCCCATAATTTTGCCTTTTTAATCTCATTACTATGCCTTTTATCTCGTTTTTATGACTTTTCATCTCATAAATATAACTTATCTCATAATTTCGACTTATTTTATCTCATAATTTTGACTTTTTAACTTTTTATTGCGACCTTTGGTCTCATAATTTTGATTTTTTTGTCTCATAATTATTATTGAATTGTTTGATATTTCATTATTTATTTATTTTTAAGAATCACATTACTTTCACATTTTTTCTTTTTTATTTGGCATTAATCTGCTTCCATACAATCATGACAAAATGAAAAAAACATTTTTATCTATTTTATTTCATTCATTCTTTATTCTTTTTTATATTATTAATTTATCTATTTATTTATTTATGCAAATTTATTTTAAAAAGAAAAGAAATATCACACTGAAATAAGCATCCACATCCTTTGCAAAAACATTTAATATTCATATCTGTTGATTCCATTTCTCTGGATCGTTACTGAGATGTTTCTACACCTCGACTGGAATCCACCTGTGGTAAATTACATTGATTAGACATTTTTGGAAAGGCATACGGCAGTGTTAATTTTGACAGCCACGTTTAATTTCAGCCTAATCCTTAGTCTAGATGCAATGCCTTTTAGTTTTAGTTACATTTTAGTCATTTCTACCCTTTATAGCTTTAGTCCATAAAAAGTCCTAGCATTTTACTCTTAACTTTTAGTCCAAACATTTATTCTCTTACTTCAATCTGGTACCAAAAACATGGTTTTGGTAAATTGTTGTAAATTGTAAATTGTTCATCAACAAACAAAGTTATAGTCCTCGTCGACAAAATTAACACTGGCACACAGCTGACAATGATATCAGAGCAAAAACCAGGCCATGAGGTCAAAGGAACTGCCTGCAGAGACAGGATTGTTGCAAGGCACAGATCTGGGGAAGGCTATGAAAAAAATTATTCTTAAAAGGGAAGAAGTCTGGCACCACCGGAACTCTTACAAGAGCCGGTCACCCAGCCAAACTGAGGAATCAGGGGATCAGAGCCTTAGTAAGAGAGGTGACCAAGAACCTGATGGAAAGATCCTGTGTTAAGTCTTCAGAAGGACAACCAGCACTGCAGCCCTCCACCAATCTGGGCTTGTGACAGAATGGCTAGACTGGGGGTGTCAAACTTTCTCGGGCTACCTTTGGCCCACAAGACGTTTTGGGGAAAAGATGGACATTTACGAAGACTACTAATTTTTAACTTTTACGAACTGAAATATTCAATCTTTGCACAAATGTCCACTCTGACATTACGGCCTCCTAAAACACTTTCCATGTGGATGAAATGGCGAAATGACAGAAAACTTTTGCGTATACCACTGAATTCGTCTCCGTGTGGACGGGACCTGATAAAGTCAGGAGCAGAATAAAGGAAGAGCTGGGCAATCCGCCACCATAACGGATGTCTTGTCTGTCATGGTGGCTTTTCATGCTTTGAAAACTGGTGGAAATATTAGAGGTAATGTTATGGAGTTGGGAATTTGTAATAAACTCGGCAACTTAAGGGCAAAAAACCCTACATACTCCTCTCAGTCCATAGTTCTTGGTAAACCTGTCTCATAACTGAAACTAGAATCAGGTCCCTTAAAGTTCAAAGCAGCTGTAATGGAAACGTACTTCACTTTTAAATGAGAACTTGAATATCATAAAATTTGCTATTGTGGATAAGAGAATTTGAAGTTTTCTTTGCCGTTCTTGGCCTTTCCTTCACTCTCTAAAACTTTCTATTTCCCTGAGGTGGAACATTGGTAATGCCATTTATTTCAAATACGTCTTTTTATATGAATCATATGTTGTGTCTATATCTCATCTTAAATATCTATAATATAAAAGATGGAAGAAATAATGGCTTACAATAAAAGCAAAAGACTTATTCATCGGGGCTACTTGTAATCTTTCCAGTTTCCTGTGTCGTCTACAGGTCACACTGCCGGCCCTGCTAAGAGCTCAACGTGGGCAATATCGTTTTTTTTTTTGTTTGCAAAACTTGCATAACAATTAAGCATTAAAGCTCTTTTCAATAAAGCACACAGTCTGAAAGCTGTGTCAAAGCCTCGGCGCATTTCAGAACTTAACTGTGAGAAAAGTGGTTTTGTATTTGTTCAAACCATATTATCGAAGGCTTCAATAAATCTGATGTCTGAGTACGCTGTTGCCCTTGGCCATTATACTATCCCCTTTGAAATTAAGTGAAGTTTGAAAAGCACAGAAAATGGAGGCACAGAGAGGAGTTTGTCCTTTAATCAGTGCTTTCACTGAACTCCTCAATGCCAAATCAGTTTTCTCTCTCTTACTGCTCGCTGAGACAAAAAGATTATTCTGACACATGCCTTTTAGTTACTTGTTTTCCATCACTTGGTTCCCCACCTGCATCTCTGGGCAAAACTGCTCTCTAATTATTGTGTCAGTCTGGCTTCTGTTATCTGCTCTTTGTTGTTTTTCTTAGAGTGCTTTCGTTCCACCTGTAGCTTGTTCTCGAGATAGTTGGAGCAACGTGTGTTTGAACTCTGCCACTGGAGAGTAGAAAATGGTAAAAGTTGGGGGGAAAGAATCAGAGTTCACCCACAAAGCCATCAAGTCTGCAGACGTTCTCAACAGCACTTATTGTGGTTTCTAGCAACATAAATCTTTCTTTAACCTAACGAAATTAAAGTAATGCCCTTAGAAAATCCTGTAAAATGGGCTTGAGTTAACATGACCAGGAAACGCACTGGTTGTTTTTCATCATTTTTGTACATCTTTGTGTTTGTGTGAGTGGCCCTTTCTTCTGAAATGTCATAGAATCAGCATGTTACTGATGTCTGGGATTCACACGCTGCCAACTTTTTCATTTGTGATCCTGAATGCTCCATGGGGGGCAGGAAGCGACCAGATACATTGAGTACAATCCTTACACTTTACAAAAAGTGATTTCTTCCACAGTATAACTGATTTACCTGGAGGTGATTGGTATAAATAACCCAGTCCCACTGACCTCCTGGTATCTAGAGTAGTCTGGCCAGAGGAAGAGAGACAAGAGTCTTTAGGAGTCTTGTACTGAGCTAAGAGGCTAGCTGAGCTCCTTTAGCATATGTTCTACAAAACAGCTCTTTTATGTGAATCACTAGCGAGCCCCTGTTTGAGTGCCAGTTTCCTTTCCTCCATTGTTGTCATTATTTAATTCACATTTAAAGAGCCAAACTGGTACCGAATGAAGACCTGATTGAAAGCCAAACCACCAGCTCTCCTGAGCCAGACACTGATGTTAGACAAAAAAGCCTAGCTCACAATACCCATTCCAGTTCATCCCAAACCTGCGATTTCCACAGGACGAGTGCGTTGCGCACTGAAGCGCTGCGGGTTTGGTTCAACCGAAGGCAAACGACCTCACCCACTGAAAATATGTCTAGAGCGCAGCGCCACGGTGCACAGCCCTGATCAGCAGGAAGAGATCACGGGAGAACTGCGAGTTCATGCAGGAATAGTACGTCAACAGCGGACTATTTTACCTTTTGGGGTGAATTTATCATCCTTTCCGGTGTAAGTCCATGATATTATTGCTTCCGCCATTGAGTGAGTACATTAAGAAGTTAAAGGTTAATGTTTGCTTAAAGGATCTGTGGTTTTATGCAAAACTCTTTGGCTAGATATCCCCAAAAGTTAACTTTTCCTCTTCAATGGCGCCGTTGTAGCTCTGTGACCCACTGACCTCTCGGTGACCCTTTGCTTTCACTGCAGGATGAAACATAATGTCGATATAGTGATGATTTACAATCGGGAGTCAATGCATTGTGTTTTATTTTGAAAATACCAGCTGTTGTACGCTTGTGACTTCCTCTTCTGGAGCTTTCTGATCAATGAGTATTGACACGGTATGGCAGCAGCCGGTGCTGAAAATAGACCTGCAGCACATTTGAAACGAAGCAGGGCAGAGTGGCGCTCCAGGCACGCGCCGCTGCCGGTCTGGAGCGCCGGCTATGGAAATGCTCTGATAGACTAGAGAGGGAGCGATTTACTCCGCAGTAAAAGTGCTCCATGGGGTTGAGGTAAGGGCTCTGCAGTCAGGTTCTTCCACACCAAACTCATCAGATCATGTCTTTATAGTCCATGCTTTGTGCACTGGGGTACAGTCATGTTGGAATTGTTGCCACAGTTGAGGCCAGCCCAAACCTTAAAAAAAGCCCCATACTCAGCGCACAGATAGCCTTGCGGTTTAAGGTGTGACCCATGTACACGGGTGGCCCGGGTTCAAATCTGGCCTGTGGACCTTTGCTGCATGCCTCTCCCCACTCTTGTCCTGTTTCCAACTCTATCCACTGTCCTCCTCTGTCAAATAAAGGCACAAAAAGCCCAAAAATAAATCTTTAAAAAAAAGAAGCCCCACACCATTATCCCTCCTTCACCAAACTTCCAAGTTGGCACAATGCAGTCAGGCAGGTGACATTTTCCCGGTATCCACCAAACCAAGACTCACCCATCTGACTGCTGAACAGAAAAGTGTCAATTGCCTCTCCACAGAACACGTTTCCACTGCTCCACGGTCTATTGTTGGTGTGCTTTACCCCACTGCTTATGCTTACATGGAAACCCATTCTATGAAGCTCCCGCTGCAAAGTTTTTGTTTTTATATTTAGGCCAGTGGAAGTTCAGAAGTTCTCAGCTATGGAATCAACAGAGCACTGGTGACCTTTACCCTCCATGCACCTTAAGCTGTCATTGACCCCACTTAGTAAATTGCACTTGGTCTTCCACTTAATTGCTGAGTTGCCGTTGTTCCTAAATGCTTCCACTTTCTAATAACATCTCTTACAGTTGGCAGTGGAATCTCCCCCAGCACTGTCTTCCACTTCCTCCTGAGGGATTCTGAAGCACTCCCAGGCCAAATGGGATATATAATCCCTGCAGGGAGTCATGCCTCGGGGTCTCCTCCCAGTAGGATGTGCCTGGAAGACCCCCACAGGAAGGTGCCCAGAAGGCATCCTGATCAGATGCCTCGACCACCTCAACTGTGTGGGTGGTCTATTGTGGCTGGATTGCTCATTGGTTTACATTTCTGACTGTGGTATGGGAGGTTGGGGGTTCAATTCCAAGTCAGAGCACAAGTTTTCAGTGTGGGCCCTTTGGCAAGGGTCCTTAACGCCAGTAACACCAGTCCCAGTTGTAAGCTTATGTGAAATGAAACTGTAAGCTGGCGTCTTCTCACCCTATATCTAAGGCTGAGCCCAGACACCCACCTGTGGATCTCATTTTTTTAGTCATTACCCAGAGTTCATGGCCATAGGTGAGGGTTGGAACATAGTTCAACCGGTAAATCGAAAGCTTTGCCTTACGGCTCAGCTCCCTCTTCACCATGATTGTACAGTACAGCGCCTGCAAAACTGCTGACGCTGCACCAATCCCCCTGTTGATCTCATTGTCCATTCTACCCTCACTCATGAACAAGACCCCGAGATACTTGAACTCCCTCACTTGGGGCAAAGACTCACTCCCCGCCTGGAGGAAGCAATCCAGGGAACCATGGCCTTAGACTTGGAGGTCTAGGCCATGGTCTACTTCACACTCAGCCGTAAACCGCCCCAGTCCCTGCTGTTGGTCGTCGCCAGCAGAAGCACATTATGAAATACATTTATTTGCATTCATTTTATTTTAAAATCAAGACCCTGGCATGCCTCAATGCAAAATCATAAATGTGGTTAAAATGTGATGTGTTATAATTATCAAAATCTGCAATGTGATTTTAAAAACTGGACTTTGAGAGCTTACAAAGTAACTTAAGAAATTTTGAAAATTGATGCTTATAGTTTAGATTGTTTTAGTGGATCTTCTGCAAGCATTAACATTAATTTAAATCTAACTCATACCCTGTTCAAAACTTCCCACAGGAGTTTCACAATAAAATATACAAAGAAATTCAGTACGAGCGGATACACAAATGCCCATGAAATAACTCCAACCATAGTATTTTTTTTTATTGTTGAACTTTTAATCCGTTAAACCTAAACTCTTCTTAAGTAGAATTATATTTGAGTGTTCTTATTTAAAGAAAACCAACCTTCAGAGGAGATGCCTTTCATCATTATTTTTATTAGGGCTGACACCTAAAAGTAGCGTGCTTAACATTCATCATCATCAGAGATGAAACTGAGACGTTTTCCTCTTTAGCAGAAGTGGGGGAAAATGAACTCCCTCCGAAGCAGGTATCCCATTTCACAATGTGCTTTTGTGCACAATTCTCCCAATTTTGTAGTCATGCTTCTCCAAACAGAGGGCCTCCTCCTTCCTTCACTTCCTCATAATAATGTCTTTGTCAAACAGCGACTCACCTCGCCAACGCGTCCACAAATCTAAACCGCTGACTTGCAGACGCTCTCAACACATGAATAAAATCATATAAAGAAAAGTAAATAATGAGCGCAGAGGGAGGGAGGCTTGCATTCCCCTTGTGGCTCCCTATTGTCACTTCTACATCTGGCTCTGGTTAGAGCACAAGGCCTCGACGACGCCTGTCACTCGTTGGGAAGTCGGCGAGGATTTGGCTCAGGGGGGAAAACAGTGGGAGGAAAACATAAACACGCACACACAGACACACACATTTTCAGGGTTTAACTTCCTATCTCTTTTCTTTTTCTCAACAAAGACAAAAAACTGTACTGTGCTCTCTCTCCCCCATTTAAAGGAATAAAAGTGCTTGGTTAAGTTTGAGCAAAACCATGGTGATGATGGGAAAATTATGGTTAAAGCTGAATTAATCATTTTCTTGAAACCGAATCAAATGACTGTTTAATACTCTCTTGCAGTAATCAACCCACAAAAACAAAAATAAAATCCAAATCTGCAGTTAATTTTACGGCAAACAGATTTTCTGGTTCAATCTTTCTGCCTCTTAACTGTGTTTTCTCAACAAAAGACGCATGCTTTCAGCTATTCAAACCTTTTTTTCTCTAACTTTTCAACCTCTAATATTGTCTCGTTTCAGAGAATAAATAATCTGTAGATTAATCTGTAGATTAACAACTGATCTGCGAGCGCTGCAATCTTACCATGGCCACTGAAAATGTGATGTCAGCTCAGTGTCTGCCATTACCTGCTGACTGTGACAGCAGCACGGATAGTTGTGGGTCATTAAGGATGTCTGGAAAAGAAAAGTCGCAAAAGTCTGTAGTGTACAGACATTTTAAATGGACATGCATGTGAGAATGAGTGAATTTTGGTTGTTTTATCAACCAAGATAGCTGTGTCTGGACAGTTCAGTCACTGGTTAATCAGTATTCCTGGCTACCATTACACCATGAAGACAAAAGAACACCCCAAGCAACTCAGAGAAAAGGTTATTGAACAGCGAAAGTCAGGGGATGGATACAAGAAATTTTCAAGGCACTGGACATCCCCCTGACATTTATGAAATCCAACATCAGAAAATGGAAGGAATATGGCACATGTAAGTCTGCCTAGGTCAGGCCGTCCTCACAGACTGATTGACCATGCAAGACAGCGACTAGTGAGAGAGGCCACCAAGACACCTCTGACTGCTCTGAGTTACAAGCTTCAGCAGCTGAGATGGGAGAGACTCTGCACTCAACAACTGTTTCCTGGTCAAAGCTTTAGAGGGAGAGTGGCAAGGAGAAAGCTGCTGGTAAAGAAAACTCATTAAATCTTGACTGGAGTTCACCAAAAGGTATGTGGAAGACTCCATGGGCAAGTGGAAGAAAGTTCTTTGGTCATACAGCGAAAGCTACACATAAATAGTTTACAGACAACAAGGTGAATGTTCTGGAGTCAAAGTCCAGACCTCAATCTAATACAGGATTTGTGACTGGACTTGAAAAAGGCTGTTCAAACCTGATCTCTGTGCAACATGACAGAGCTTGAGCAGTTTTGCATTGAAGAACGGAGTAAAATTGCAGAGTCCAGGTGTGCACGTGTAATTGAGACGTATCGACACTGACTCAGTTCGCTGGCAGTTCACTTTCCTGGTTGAAAAAAGCCTTAAAAATAAAAATGATAATAATCATACATCAGACTTACATAGTGCTTCTCAAGGAAACTCAAAGACACTTAAAATTAGGAAAACTCTTGCTATACAGTTTTTAAATTTTTGACAGAAAATAGGACAAATTAGCCGTTGTCTAATTTTTTCACTTCAGTCACAGAGAAACTTTTTTTTTTCTAGGGAGGTCTATTTTTTTCCAATTCAGTTATTTTATTTTCATGTTTTAATGAAATACATGGGGGGAAAGAAAATCATGTGACCAATTTGGAAAGGTGATCATTTAAAAATAAAAGCCCTCATCAACTTGTTTACAGTATAATAATAGGCCTATTTTAATACACAATGTATTAAAAAATACAGCACAATGTATTTAAAATTATGTATTTACTTAAATACTTTTTTATTGTGTAACATCAATAGTAAATAAACCTTTTCAATATCTGACTCTTGCTGTGTACATGGATAAATGTCACAAGCATTCCAGGCTTATCTCTGCAGATTCAATTATTTTCCTCCTAATATTGTAAGTATTTCATAAAAACAAGAAAAAATGAAATAGAAAAACAATTTGAGCCAATTATTTGTTTTTCTGTTTTTTTGTTTGTTTGTTTGTTTTTTGTTTGTTTTCTAACCAAAATGAAAAAAAAAAAAAAAGAAAAAAGAAAACGGATATTTTTTTATATTTATTTATTTATTTTGTCAAAAAAAAAAAAAATTGGACTCATCTCAACAAGGAAATGGATATGCCAGAAAATGCATTGACTAAATGCTGGCTTTAAGGGGGTGAATATTTATGCAGTCACTTATTTAGACTAAATCATTTTATTTAATTGACATTATTTTGTAGAAATCAGTTTTCACTTTGACATTAAAGGGGTTTTTGTATTTCTTTTTTCTTATTAAAATGCTAAATTATATCTACCATGATTGATTTATAAACTCAATAACAGGTTAAAACATCCAAAGGGGGTTAATAATTCTTAAATAGACTGTAGTTTCAGCTTCACCTTTTTCTGTGTACATTTCCAACATAATTATGAAATAAACATTCTTTAGTTGATTCATAGATTTTGACTGCCGGCTGTTTTCCTTGAACTAGGGTTGTAAAACAGCAATCTGAATGACAGAAGTAAAAAACAGAGGAATCCTGCGTCCTACCCTCTGTGCGACTGTTTGTCTGTAGACAAAGCCGGCTGTAATTACCGTAATATCAGATCCACAAAAATACAGTTCTGCTGAAAAGAGTCTTTAAAGCTGATTGTTAAGTGTTTCCTCCATTTTAGAACCTGGTGCGACCTGACCTCTATGCATCCAATTAAACATGTTCTCTGAGACCTTTCACAGAAAATAAGAGGACGTAACATTACTTACAGCTCTGCCATTGAATTCAAATGAAGCAGTTTGCTTTATGCTGTTTAAACAAATGGCAAGGACGGTTTCCTAAGATTATGTTCTGACTGGTGTGTGCTCTCTGTAAATGTATTTAAATGAAAGGCTGAAAGCGAGGACAAACTTGACCGTTGCCATCTGCATTGTCTCTGTCTTTAGAACTTGATAGATCAGTTTTTAAAGTAGTGTTGCCACATGTAATTAGTATATAGTTTATGTGTGTCTGTGTGTGTTTGTGTGTATTATGGCACTGTTTTCAAGATAGCAAAGACTCCAAGAGTAAAACCTGCTTCCATAACTGTTGTTTTCTGAGTTCATTCAACGCAGCCTTCCAGCAGAAGAAAGGTAACCCGACCCTCACCGTGCACTTTAGGACAACCTCAGCCGGCGGCTTAGAGGAGCAGACGTCTAGCAGGCGCATGTGGCCCAGCCAGGGATGAGAGACGTATATGTAAGGGAGGACCGACGGCACAGGAACAATAGTGCCTCTGTGCCTCGGCACCCCTCTGGATCACATTTCCTCCAGAGTCCGGATCGAAATGAGGCGGGGGCCCTGTCGCTGATCTAGCAAGCGTGCAGAGAAAGCCACACAGAGGGGAGGGTGCCGTATGTCAATAGTGATTAGGATCACGATCACAACTGTGGCGGGTGTGGGGCACACAGAGAAGGGAAAGAGGAAGAAAGAGTGGGGGAGAAGGGAGACATTTTGCCCTCCTGAACTTTATTGTCTGGTTGTTGGAAGTGAGGAATGTCTCCTCCTGGTCTTGTTTAACGATAACTTGCTCTTTGTGGAGCATTATACACTTAAGAAGAAACTTAATTTATTTGAATGTCTTTTAAAAGTTTGTGTGAAAGCTAAGCCTGTCAGGGCAGAGAATTTTAAAAGCAGATAGTCCAGAGTGTAAATATTAGGGGTGTAACGGGATGTGTAGTATCACGGTGCTTTGGTATCAGAAGTGTCTAAATCCCGTCCTGTACATGTTACGGTTTCAAACGTTATGTCTTCAGGGCAGAGAGAGTAGTTTTTTAATGGAGCAGAGCTAATAGACATGGGAACTACAATTCCCATCTGACATTGCGTACCCACCGTGCTTTGCGCTCCACTCACTTTCTTGATTCTACAGCATGAAAATGGTGGATGCACAGAGTGGCGTGGTAACCTGACACGCCAGATGGATTTGTTTCACACATCCATCTGGTACACCTCTCACAGACAGCGTTTGGGAAAGGGCAGAGCCTTTGAAAAAAACTTTGAAGGTGATTGGATGAACGTTCTGTCCGTCACATCTTTACAGGGCAAATCAGAGCAACAAAAAACGTGACATAGCCACTATGAAGAGTAAACTCCATAGAGAACTGCACAACGTGAACCATGGCGACTGTAGACATGACCGTATATGACTTTTGTCATTTTTTAAAAGAAAACTAACTCACTGCTGTTTTTCTTTCTTCTTTTAACTAAGAAATGTCAAATTCTGATCAAACTGGCCCTTTAGCAGCATCCACACTAAGCTCTTCCGCCATAATTTCACCAACCTCTTGTTGCCCCTGGCATACGTTACAACTCCGCCGTGCCCAAAAGTACTGCCCCTCAACACTGATTGGTCTTGTCACTTTCTAAGCGGGCCCAAACTGTTCAGACGGGAGCTTTGCAAGATGGATTCACCAGTGAGAAACACAGAAACGGGCATATCTGCTTTGCAAGGTTATGGACCTTTTCATTTAATGGCCAGAATCTAATAATTACATTCTCATTTCAGAGAGGACATTTGTGCGAAGTTTAAAGACAGTCCTTTAAAGCATTCTTGAAGACAATCCTTAAAGATACTGCACTCATAGGCAAGGAATGATAATAAGGCACAATGGGCCCTCTTGAAATTTTGTACCAATAAGTAAGGGTAAAATTGAAAGCCCAGTAACCTTGACCTTCTACCTCCAAAAACAAACGAGTTCATCCTTGAGTTAGAGTGGACGCTTGTGTTAAATTACAAGAAAGTCTCTCAAAGCTTTTTTAAGATCTCTTGTCACAATCAAGGGATTATTACAACCAGTTACCTTGAACTTTGACCTAAGATCTTTAAAGTGTAGTCAAATCATCCTCAAGTCAGTGTGGGCACTTGTGCATAGTTTAAAGATGAGCCCTTGTAGGGTTCTTGAAAATAATGGCACAGACAAACAAGGGAAGATGATGAGGCCTGTTTACCTTAACCTTCTACCTTTAAAATCTGATCAGCTCAACCTTTAGTCAGAGTGGACATTTGTGGAGTTATATGAAAGTCTCTCAGAGCATTGTTGGGATAGCATGCATATACTCTTATCATTAGGCTGAATACAACTGATCTCAAAAGTCTGAAGAGTTAATCCTCGAGTCAGAGTGTTTGAGTTTGAAGGGGTTTTTAGATATTGTCTCAAAAAGAATGGCACAGATGGATAGATGGGTAGACAGGACAGGATAGGACAGGACATACAACGTGAATACATAATGCCTGGCCCAGGCCATCAGGGACAGCCAGGCATTAAAACTGGACCTGCCCTGCTTTGTTTCTGCCAGACATGAAGAATAAATGAGACATTTGACTCACTACAGCCTCAAATTTCCAGTACTTTTAGGACATTTATGCCTGTCATTGCTGAGAACCCGTAATGATAATCCTCGCTGTCTAAATTTTGCAATAATATTGTAAATGCTTGATTTCAACATGCCATTATCTTCCTTTTAATTAGGGATGAAGTTATTAGGTCATGAGTTGTCCACTAGAATTATCAAAGTCTCTGTGGTTGGATGTTTTTTAACATTAAACAGCTGTTGAGGTGGTGTTAATGTAAGGGTGGTGCTTTGTGTCAGCAGGCAGTGATTGTAATGTTAACAATTTGTCCACTTTATTCAGCATTTAATCTAAAATATGTCAGAAGCAGAGAGCTCTGGGAAACTGGAACAATATTTATGAAAAGTGACACCCAGACACAACCCTCCGACTGTGGACACACGGTCGCCACATGGAAAAGGCTTTTTTCTTCCTGCTCCATGGGACCTTTGAGCTGTCTTTGTCGGAAATACAAACCTTTGGAAGTCAAAGTCAATCGAGGAGAAGCGTGATTGCAGGATGGCCCAGAGACCCCAGAAGAAGTTGGATGCCTGGGGGGAGGAGAAGAAAAAAAAGTTAAAGGGCCAGGCCACTTTCTTTTTATGCATTACTCTATTTAAAGCACACACAAGTTTAAGAGTATGTTGTACTTTTCAATGTTTCCAAAACTTAGTGATGATGATACCAGTACAAACACCAATACTTAAAAAGCTCCAATCTGCAACATTTGTTCTGAACTGAACACTGTTCGGACCAATCAGCGTCATTTGAGGAGAACGAGGCGGTAGCTATGGGCGAGGTTAAGTTGTACTGAAAGCTGATAGCTCCTAGTGCAGTGATATGATTGTGTGTAGCCTTAGTGTAACATCAGTTTTACCAGAGCTGGACCACAATTCTGTATAAAATAAAAAGTAAAATAACACTTGATGTATGTAGGACCTGCTTCAGCATGAGTTTGTAAAAGTTACGGGGGAAAGGGTTCGTAACTGCGTGAGTGGAAGTATACAACGGCTGCTTGTGGAATGACTAGCTCAGGCTTAGCCACAGCAGCAGTTTTGTCAGAACTAGACCACATTTCTTTTTCAACACAAGGGCACAGAGAAACACTGAATACTTGTTTTTCACTTTTCTCCCGGTCTGCTTCAGCATGAGTTTGCAATGGTTGCAGGTGGGATTTGCTGGTTTATTTAATGGCTGCTGCCACGGTGGCTATTAGCTCGGATGTAGCTGTAGGGAAGCGGCAGTTTACTTGGAGCTGGACCACATTTCTTTTTTAACAAGAGCATAGAACCACAATGATATGGAAGCCCGTTTCCATACCATTATCATAGGAAAGGATAAGAAAAAAAAACTGTTAAGTCATAATAATAAGAAACTAAGTCATAATAATGAGAAACTAAGTCATAATAATGAGATACTAAGTCATAATTATGTGACACTTACTAAGTCATACTGGTTTACTAAGTTGTTTTTTTTTTTAACTTTTCCTTTTTTTTTTTCTACTGGCGGAAACGGGCTACAATACAATGAAGGCTTGTCTTGGCAGAGAAGATATTATTTCCATGTGTCCTGACTGACCTTGGCATCGATTTTATTCACTGAGAAGCTCCACCATTAACAATCTACGGTAGTGGTAGCGTGTAGCGCATGTGTACAACCTCATTTTGTGTTGTCACTTTGATTGCCCGGTCACGAATGTGACAGGCAGAACATTCGTCCAGTCACCTACTTAGAATTTTTTGGACACTCATGCTCTTTCAAAATGCTTACTATGTCATGGATATTTGAATCAGTCTCTCTGGCATGTGAGGCTATAAATACACTGCGGTGTACCAGCTATGACAGGCAGTTTTAAAATAACACAAAACTAAATAAACTGTAGCTGTCCCTACTTCCAGTTAAAAAATAATAATAGAAACCTAGAATCATACTTCTTTTTTCCTGCTGAACTGAAACGGTGACAAAACTTTGGCCCCAAAACTGATACCTGTGAACCGTTACACCTGTATTAATAACTATAAACAGAACATAAAAATGACATTTTTGAAAGAATTTAATCATTTAGTCAGTTAGTTATGGTTATTTACTGGCCACTTATGAGGGGACCTGTTCTGTGGTCCAAGCTTTTAAAGAAAACATCAGACATCCCCATTAAAAATGAATCTGATGGTACAAAAAAGAGGCAAATAACCCTGAAACAATGATTTTAGCCTCTAGTAACAATATAAGGCCTACTCCATGCAACAGACTGTAAATCTAACACTAAAGTCCTTCTGATATAAATAGCATTGGATCGTCTGCATAGAGATCAACTCTAAATCTAACAGTGAGCAGTCCAATATTTCCATAAAGTATGTGGCTATGGGCTCTATGCACAAATCGCTCCCGTATTTGGCTTTAGGCGGCTCCCTGTGTTTAAATCTCCCAGTCGGGAGATTTAAACACAGAAGAGAATTGCATATGATGGCAGATTCATTGCGGTTTACTTGCGGTTAGCATGAGTTACCAAATCTGACTGTCAATGACGAATTAAATTTAGCTGAAGATGTACATTGTAGTGCACAGCAATGATATCCAGAAGTGGTATTAACCCGCTTTTGAAACTTTTTTTTTTTTTTAAGGTTTATTCTGGGCATTTTTGTGCCTTTATTTGATAGAGGAGGATAGTGGATAGAGTCGGAAACAGGGATGAGAGCGGGGGAGAGACATGTGATAAAGGGCCTCAGGCCGGATTCGAACCCAGGCCGTCTGCGTACATGGGGCGCGCCTTAACCACTCGGCCATCTGCGCCCCAAAACAAACATTTTTTAAAATGTTTCAACACCATTATGGTAAGGATTAAACACAAAAAACAGTCAAAAAAAACCAAAGAGATAAATAAACCCAGTATAGGATGGTTAAGATTCTGTTTTTACCTGGCACGTATCGTTGGGCGAAAGTTGTAAAACAGCCTAATACTCCACCGGAAATACGATACACCCTGCTGTGCACAGAGCCTTTTCAAAATTAAACAGGATAGGAATGGATAAATTCTGTTTTTATTAAACAGCAGTTTAGATGTTACCGGCTACAAAGGTAAATGAAGAAAAATTAGCACCAGTTATTGTGTAATAAAGTACTTCACAATGTACTGCAGGGCGCAGTGGCGGCTGGTGCATTTTTCTTCAGGCGGGGCTGCAACAAAATCCCAATTTGATATGTAATGTATGTAAGGTACATCAAAAGGCGTTACTACATCGAGAGTTAAGTTATATTAATATGCCTTTTTACATCTGCATTTGTTTAGTTGGTGAACAAATATTAAAATGGGGGGGGGGGGCAGTGCCCTGGTGCCCCCTACTGACCAGCCGCCACTGGCAGGGGGGCTGCCAGAGGACATTTACATGTCATCAGAGCTTACTGCCACTTCTAAATTTCAACCCTTGGTGTACGGGACTTTTCCAACATACCATTCTCAACAGCAACACCACAACATCATTTTTTTATATAGAAATACATGCATTTGATGATCTGATTACAGCTGAAGAAAAGCATTTCTTCCCTCCTCTTGTTAGTCTGAGGTCACGGTGGGGTCAGATGTTTTGCTCAGACACACTTGAGCCAAAGTGTAGTGTCAGAGCCTGAGCTGGAGCCCTCTGATTGAATAACAGACTCATAAATTACTACATTTATCTTGTCTGTGATACTCCTGTGGGGCTGGGTTGCAAAAGTGAATAAAGCAAAGTGCAAAGCCCGGGTTATTTTTGTTTGCACACTTAAAATAAATGCATAGAAGTGTTTATTCACTGGCTTGGTTTATCTTTGCTATTTTTTCCTGTGCCACTGAGCAGAACTGTAAAAACACTCGAGTGACCTCCGGCTGTTGTGTAAAACCGCTTCTATAACTGCTGCCTGCCAGTTGCACGCTGCTCAGTCAGAATGACAAACCTCCGTATTGAATGGTTCCCTCCTTAATGGCTTTGCTCACTTAGGCTTGCGGACTTCCATGCCTCCATAAATTTCTGTTGTTCTCCACCCTTATTGTAAATCTTCATGGTAGGACCACTAATAGCGAGTCCTAATAAGATCCAGACAGGCCTCTGTTCTGCGGCCCAGTGATATAATCACATTTTTATTTGATAATCAAATAAAGGGTGGAATGAAATACTTGAAGAGCGATGTGCGGTTTTCCCTTGGCTTTCTCCCCTCCCTGGCAGATTTTCATCTCTAATCTCTGTCTTTAGTTGGAGGGAGAGATGGAGCGTGTTTCCATTATGATTAATAACTGCTCTCCATTAAGAGAGCATTAGTCTAACACTAAGCAGAGACCCACGGTGACAGGGAGCCATTGAGAAAAACGGCGATGAGAGACGTGCGGGGGGTGACATCACTGAGCTGCGGGCTTCAGCCTCGACATGACGGGAGATCCCTGCCGAGGAGAGAACGAGTGGTAAAGACCCCACTGCGACTTGGCACAGTCTTCCAGAGATTACGATGTGAAGGAGGCAGCTTCACGCCGCACAGCGCTGGCATCCGGCCAGACTTTGTGGATGGCACACGACGCAGATGTATAAACACAGCTTCCCTCTGAGCAGACTGGTTTCCTCTGGTCCTGTTTTTTTTTTTTTTTACCATGCATCTGTTATTATCTATGGAGTGATTTCAATG
This sequence comes from Cheilinus undulatus, assembly GCF_018320785.1. Classification (NCBI taxonomy): domain Eukaryota; kingdom Metazoa; phylum Chordata; class Actinopteri; order Labriformes; family Labridae; genus Cheilinus; species Cheilinus undulatus. Next base: position 7,932,507 of record NC_054873.1, on the reverse strand, counting down.
TAGTTTGATTATTGCAGGCAATTACAGAGATATGACAGCGATACACAAGATGAAATGACATTTAATCCTAAAGAGGAAATACAAAAAAACATCCACAACAATTTAAAATGTCATCGGACTGAACTGTTAATTATTAGAGTTTAGGACACGTTCCAGTGCCAATTACACATAAACAGATATGGGAGCTTATAGCATAGTTTTTGCCAGATGTGCTATGAAACAGAGCAGTTGGGGTCCCGGCACCCCTAGGGGGGACGCAAAAGACCTCAGGGGGAGCGAGGGCCCATGTCTGCTCTGATGTTGTCAAAATTAGTTATACAAATGTATATATTTTTAAAACCATGATTTAAAAATTATGTATTAAGGCAACGCTCAAAGATTAAAGAGTCTTTAAAAAGTAAAAAACAAATGAAAAAAGAAATGATTATAGAGTCTTAGACATTTATAAGGAATAAACTCTGATTTTCAGTTTAAAAAGTCTTACAAATACAAGAAAAAGCTAAAAATATCAGGTTTAAAAAGTCTAAAGTTTTGACTATAGAAACTCAAAAATGTCAAGTATTTAAATTCGTACATTTTCAACAGTGTTAGGTGAAACAGGACTAGGTTAAAAGCTATTACATGGCCGACCGCAACTGTCTGGGATGCCTGTTGAAATGCCTGACTTAATTGTGAACCCTTAAAGTGTGAAAAATAAAATCCTGTCGACTAAATAAATTTCATCTGGGAATGCTCCCATAGAAAGCGTTTGGGAAGGGCAGGACTTTTTCAGAAAATCTTCAGAAGGTGATTTGAGGAAGGCTCTGTCTGTCCCATTCATGACAGGCTATCAGAGCAACAAATTACATAGTGCACATGCGCTACGTGGATGGTGCTTTTTGGCCTTTTTGGCAGACACCAAACTTTACAGATCACCACAAACACACCATCCATTCCCACTGTGGAGCATGGTGGCGGCAGCATCATGCTGTGGGGATGCTTCCTGGCCCTGGAAGCCTTGCAAAAGTAGACTAGTAGCCCTCAATGAAATGTGCAATAGTGGGCGGTGACCAACAAGCGTCTGACATCGCCCACTATCGAGCGTTGGGCCCCACCCACTTCAAGCTGTCATCCAATCAGACGTTTGGTCTACGTCATCATCACATTAATCAACATCATATCGTTCCACTTATATTGTTGTTAAGCCTTCAATTATCATGATTTTTGTCAGATACTTATTGTTCCATTTAGCTCTTCTAAGTATTGTTTTATTGGTGGGTTGCAAACTCTCTTTTTCACTGCTGTTTTCCTCGTACCCCACAGGTTTCATAGGAAGGCTAAGGCAGCGCTGAGTAGGCGATGCCCAACGTTGAGCATCGCCCACATTGGGCTCCGCCCCCTATTGCACACTGCATTAAGAGGCCTCTCAAAGTAGAGGGTAAAATTAATGCTGCAAAGTATAGGAAAATCCTCACTTGATAAGTAAATCCATTTACATTACACATTTTTTTATTTAAAAATACTTTTAAAAAGTGATAAAACAAAATTTAATGAATTGACAACCACTGAGTTATAAAATCAAGAAAAGGTTCAAACTTCCAAGGGGGTGAATATTTTTTTATATAATAGATGGTTTAAGTACAAGTGATAGTAAAATCGATGTTCACCTTTTCTGTGTGGGACTTCGCTTTTCTTCATTTTCTTTTAATGAAAATTAACGTTAAATGCTACCATCTGCTGACACCAATAATACCCTGACTGTACTGTACATCACTTATTATTAGCCACATTCTTTTGTTATTATTTCTTTTGTTTAAGTTTAGAAAATCTTTTTGGTTCACCTTATTTACAATGATGGCAAAATACAAAAATAAACAATTAGAACAAAGAAAGTTTGATACTCAGTAGAAACAATAACACACTAAAGTAAAGTAATAATTTGAGATCCTAATCTTGAACTGACCAAGGGAAATGAGTGTATCAATCTTGAGACTTTGTAGTAAATTGTTCCACATTATTGAAGTATAAAAACCAAAAGCAGACTTTCCAAATTAAGAGGAAACCCTTTGGACTTGATGATGTCCAGTGGTCCAGTTCAGCATAGATGTTATGTAAAATGGTGCATGTCCAATCAGAGATTTCCAGATTAAACGATACCGGTGTTTATCACGCCTACATGCCAGAGAGGTCCAACCAGCTTTGTCATGAAGAACAAAGTTATGAGTGTTATAAGGATCCCCATTCATGAATCTAACAGCAGAGAGACAGAGTCTAGAGATTTGAGAGCAGAAGCAGCAGCGTCTCTGTAGATGATATCACCATAATCCAGCACAGATTGAAAAATAGGACAATTAGATTTATTTCTGGTGAAGTAAACCAGTAAGATATTCAATATCTGTAATCTATCAGTTACAATCTACATCTTTATTGATGTAGATTGTAATTGAAATAGGGACCAGAACTGATCCTTTTGTAAAAGATAACAACTCAGATTGAATTTTCCCAGACTTTACACACTTTAGTCTGTTAAAAAGGTTAGTAAAGTTATGAAACAAACAAATGAAACAAATTGTGTGAGTTTGAATCATAGCCAGTATTATGTAAGTGACAACAGCAGCACTGTGTGTCTTTTTTAACAACACAAGTTGCAGCATTGATGGTCCCGTTCATGGCACTGAAACCTGACTGATGAGCGGCAAGGACAGAAATGATTAGACAGAAATGTTTTGAGTTGTTTATCAATGATTCCAGGATTCTGACAGACAGGGTTATTTGGAAAGTGGCTGGTTATTTACCTTGTCAAAAAGATATTGAAAAAAAATATATCATTTTAAAATATGTGAAGGTAAAAATCAGGGCTTTGATTGCTTGATAGAAACTAAGTCTTTATGATATATAATGTCAATAACAAGTATTCAGCCCTTTGATTGAAAAATTACAAAAAAAACTCTTTAATATCAAAGTGAAAACAGATTTCTACAAAGTCATGTAAATTAAATATATAAAGATAAGAGATATATAAAGTACAATAATTCAACCCGTTATTTAGTAGAGTCCCCTTTGGCTGCAATCACAGCACTGAGTCTGTGTGGATAGGTCTCAATCAGGCTTGCACATCTGGACACTGAGATTTTACTCCATTCTTCTTTGCCAAACTGCTCAAGCTCTGTCAGGTATCAGGGACCAGACATGAACAGCCCTTTTCAAATCCAGCCTCAAATTCTCTATTGGATTGAGGTCTGGGCCTCGTCTTCTCCCAAGCCATATTTCTCTTGCAGACTCAATAAGATTGTCAACCAGGATTTTCATATAGTTTGCTGCATTCATTTTACCCTCTACCTTTGCAAGCCTTCCAGAGCTGGCTGCCTAGAAGCATCCCCACAGCATGATGCTGCCACCATCGTGCCTCACAGTTGGAATGGTGTGTTTGTGGTGATGTGGAGTGTCTGGCATCTTGTCTGATGGCTAAAAAGCTCCATGTTGGTCTCATCAGACCAAACAACTTTCTTCCGTATGCCTTCTGGTGAACTCTAGTCCAGATTTAATCTGAGTTTTCTTCAACAGTGTCTTTCTCTTTGCCACTCTCCCATAAAGCTTTGACTGGTGAAGAACCCGGCCAAAAGCTGTTGTCTGCAGAGTCTTTCTCATCTCTGCTGAAGCTTGTAGCTCCTTCAGAGTAGTCACAGGTGTCTTGGTGGCCTCTCTCACTAGTCTCATTCTTGCACGCCCCCTCAGTTTGTGAGGACGGCCTGATCTAGGCAGATTTACACATGTGCCATATTCCTTCCATTTCTTGATGATGGATTTAACAGAACTCTGGGGGATGTTCAGCACCTTGGAAGTTTTTTTTGTGTGTGTCCATCCCCTGACTTTCAATTTTCAATAACCTTTTCTCTGAGCTGCTTAGGGTGTTCTCTTGTCTTCATGGTGTAATGGTAGCCAGGAATACTGATTAACCAGTGACTGGACCTTTCAGACACGGGGGTAAAAATGTACACAGTCACTCATTTTACTTACACATTTTTGTTTAATTGACATTACTTTACTGAGTTCTGTTTTCACTTTGACATTAAAGAGGGTTTATTTTTTGTCAAAAAAATTATATTGACCATGATTGATTTGTAAGATCAACAGATGATAACAAAAAAGTCAAGCTGTATCTTTTTATTTCTTAAAATAAGATGTTTATCAGGAGTGTGATTCAAGTGAACTGAGCTTGAATTGTGTTAATTAAGAAATTAAAAAAATAATCTCGCTTGCATTTTAATTTTTGCTGTGGTTACTAATTTTCTGCACAAACAAATTCATTCATTGCAGTAACCCAGATACTGAGATAATTCCTTTTTTTCAGACGTACACTCCAAAAAAGAAATTATTCAAAAAGAAAAAACAGCACCTCTCAGAGAGTCTTTTCTTATTTAATGTGTAATTATCATTTGATAAGAGGAAATATGCTGTTGGTCGGGCATTTTGTCTCTTTTACTGTAAGGCCTTTTATAAAAGCTTTGAGGGCAAAATGTAATTAAACAAAATGCTGTCATAAATATCACATATAAGAGGGAAAACAGGGATATTTGTGAGGGTTTTTAAACACAGACATCCTCACTATTCCTCTGAAATGGTGAGAAATAGACCCTGTTATTTTCTCAATTAACAGCCTCAGTCTCCTCCATTCTGACACGGCGCTCGTCAAACCGAGCCGAGCTGGAAACTTGGCTCATCAGTGATCAATTTCTCTGTCTCCCCTCGAGTGGAGAGTCGTCCTCGGTTTTGTCGTAGGAAATCTGATTTCAATCAACATGATGTTATCGCCTCTCTGCCTCCATTCCAGGCTTTATTTCTTTTCCCTCCTCTCACTTCTCCCTGTCTGTTTTTTGGCCGAGGAGCGAGTTATTTTAAAAAGTAATATGCTTCCTCATCATTTCTGGGCTATTTCAAGAGACATTCACACCGGCCCAAAATTGGTGGGACAATTCTGTGTATTGTGTCGAGCTATGAAAGCACTTTGAGAGTGATAGCTCGGCACCACTTGAGCCACCAAAGAATGAAAATTGTGGTCATAAGAAAAATAATTTTGGCTGCTGTCTTTCATTTTTTCCCTGCGGCAGCTTCTAATCAGCTCAGATGGAGTCCATCAAAGTTTGGTGGGTCAGCCGCGTTGGTTTTCTTTGGGGAGCGTTTTTTTTTTTCACAGTGCTGGAAAAAGTAAATTGTTAAAATGTGATGGTGGGGTGTAGCCGCCCTGTCATTTCAGGGATCTGCACACATATGGATATTGTTGAAATGCACACACTAATCTTATAATATTGAGATATTTGAATCCCTCCAAGAGCAGAACTTTAAAAACGGAAATAACCGTTGAGAGATTTGTCACTTTTTAAAAGTCTTTCCAAAGCGCTGAGGCCCCTCATAATGACAGATTTCAACTTTTCAGCAGCAGCACACACTCACCAGTGAGAATTTACAGACTTGAATGTAGAGCTGTGTAACTTCTGCCTCTGTAACAGTGACCTCACGTCCTGAGCTGTGCTTGTAGCTCTCCAGATACGCCGCCAGCCACTCTCTCTGCAGCTCCCGGCTCGGGTACAGGCTGTAGTTCACATCGTTCACACCTCCAACATGAAAAACACACACATGCACGTGTTAGCAGATCTACTGTCAGTGTTTGAGTCTGTTTAATGCACAGGGAGAGCTTTGAAGATCTGCTGCAGCGCTGCTTTACATCAGCTCATTTCTGCTGTCAACACTTGTCAATTTCACTTCAGCTGTTCAAATTATATAAGCTCAACACAAGCTTACTAAGTCGTGTATTTTCCTCCATGGAAACTCCTGTGCACTGTCTAACAAGCAAACACGTCAACAGGCAAAAATTCAGAACTGAAAGCACTGTTAACAAATGTTTGTTTGCACAATCCTGTGCAGGAGTTTACCTGAAAGTTTTGATGGACACAGTAAACCTCATTGGCCAATATCTTCTTAAAACGTCATCAGATTCATGGCTTGTTTTTAAACTGCTACATTTTTCTCTTCTGTGCTTCTATATTGCTTCTATACTGATGAGTGCTGTTGGATTGTCAGCTGAAAGCTTGTGCACATTTTTCCTTATTAGAATAGAACATTTCCTCTTATGCCCATATAAGGGCATGGGACTGCAGGGCTGTGTGCAAACACATAAGGCACACAGTAGTAAGAAGTAGCCTGATGTCAGAAATTTCAAAATTAAAATAAAACTTAAAAACAATCCCACACTTGACCTCAACAATGTGAAATACAAAAGCCTGGATCAGGGATGGACAACTTTAAAAGGGCCAAATCATTTTTTCCATAAGGAACAAATACAATCACTTTCATCAGAATTTATTAGACCAACATTCATATTTTCAAACTGAAATGCAAAAAGTTCTAATTAATCTAATCAACCATTCAATCTCTGTTTATATAGTGCAAATTCAGAGCCAAAGTTATCTCAAGATGCTCAACAAAGAAGGTAGGTCCAGAGCATAATAGTAATAATGATATTGATAATAACAATAACAATTCTAACACTACTACTAATAATAAAAACAATTATAATAATGATATTGATAATAACAATGACAATAATCATCGTATCAATAATAATAGCAATAATAACAACAATAATACCAACAACAACAACAACAACAATAATAATAATAATAATAATAATAATAATAATAATAATAATAATAATAATATCCCGTAAATGGACACAGATAGATCCTCTCATAACAGATAACCGTGTTGAAATTTTCAAAGAATCTCATGAATTAGAAAGACTGACTTTCTTATTGAGACTGAGAAATGGCTTATAGATTAAAAGATGGGCTAAATGGAAATTATATTTAAAAGAATAAATAACACCTCTGGTGATCTGCCTTAGTCATTTTCACATCTTCAGAATTTCATGTACCACTCCTTTACTCTAAGCTCTGATTATTTTGTAATTTCTGAACTAATGTGTTAAAAATCCTCATGTTACTCTGACGGTAACCAGAAATTTGAACTTTTTTGAATGTCTGGTAATGTCTTACTGTTTTGTTTTTATTGTTTCATTGTTGGTGTTATTTCTTGTCAAAAAATAATTTTAAAAAATTAAGCATCAATATTATTATTATTATTATTATTTAGTAATAATAATATTTTAATATAATAAAAACAATAATTATAATAATAATTTAATGAGCTAAATGAGGATCTTAAGTTATTTCAAGCTTCATTCTCAATGCAACAAAACATTTTTACACAGTTTTCAAGAAGATTCTGACATTCACCAAAGTCCTCTAATCTGTTTCTTTCTTTATTTATTTGTTTCTTGTTTTTCTTATGAACAAAATGTGAGAACACCAGAGAGCATTCTTATTCCCATTTAAGTGCAATTATCAGCACTTAAATAAAGTAAACTGATAAAGGCTTAATAATATTATTTTTAATATTAACTGGCTGCATTTTTTTTTAATGTAGCACTTTGATATGTTTAAGTCATATGCATAACTGCTTGATTTAAACAGGGTCAAATTTAATTTAACCATGCAATGTTTCATTGAAATTGTAAAATCTTAAAAGAATGTGAACAAACTTCACAGGTTAGTAGGATTGTTTTCATTGAACACTTTTTTATAACAGCATAAACCTTCCTTCATGGGTATCATGGTTGTAAATTGACTTTTATAAAATTGTAGCTTGTGGATTTAAAATAATCTATCAGTCTATCATGTTTTTAACTGGCAGGGTAATGTAATGATGTTTAACATTTTAATAAAGACTTAAAGAATTCAAATATTTAAAAAAAATTGTTAAAATAATAAAAACACTCACTCATAAATAGAAAAAAGGCATTATTTTTCCTGTTTTAGTTAGAAGGTTCGGCAGTTGAGAGCTTCAATTGGAGCTTTGTCTACAAAGTTTAGTTTGACTTTGACTAAACCTCAATAAGGACTAAAAATGATTTACTCATTTCAGAAATATATGAGCTTTTATGAGGAAGATTGTGTCTTTGCTCCTTAAATAAGACTGGAGTTCAAATACAGTGTTTTCTGTCACTCATCACTTTGGTTTATATACCTGCCACTGCACAAAAACACCAGCATATTGTTAGCCTCATAGCATAATAGTCATATTTTAAGGTTTTCAGAAAAAATAAAATACATATGATGGCAAACACGTGGGATTTTTTTATTTATACTGTAACAGTAAGTTCTACCAGTGAACAAGTTTCTTAAAAAAGAAAAGCAACAACAAGGACTGCAAAACAAATATAAGTGACTTGATAGATAAAATTAATAGATGACATAGGCATATAGTGATTGTGGATGTTAACGAGCATTCTGATTGGCTGAGGATGTCAGCAATAATGCAAAATGAATCTGCAGCATTAGGAGAGTAGAGATAGGCAGATATCACAATTTGGACAAAAAATAACTTATGCTATGAGGCTGATGAGGCTAACGAGGCTAATGAGTGGCAGACACTAATGTCCAACCCTGATGGATATATAAATGTTTGAATGATGCCAGCTTTTAATAGTTTCCATTGCTAGAATAAACATAAGCTTCCATTCATTTGGGAAAAAAAGGAATGCCTATCCTATAACAATAAGTTTTTAATGTGACACTGTAATTTTTCATATTGAGGGCATACTTTATTCTGATAGAAACATGCACAACAGCTTTATCTTAAAGAGTGATATCTAATTTTCCTGTTTGTAGTGCTTATATTATGCTATACACTACTGTCCCTGAATATATAGAAATAAATGGTCTTTTTCTGGTTTCATTTGGAAAAAAAAAAACACTCCATTAAGAACTACTTTAGATATATCTAAGTATATCAGGAGTCCAGTGTGTAATTGTTATTACTGTTTATTTGAATTTTGATATCACTGATGTCTCACTGCCTCCAGTCTCATGCCCTTATATGAGCATAAAGGTGTGTCTCTATGTTAATTAGAAATTAAATTAAATTAGAAAAAAAGATACAGGGGACTCCAGCTATAAGAGCACACAGCATTCATCTTTCAAAACAGAGGAGAGACTCAGCTGTATAACACCACGTAATAAATCTGAGGAAGGTTTCTCTCATAAAACTTTCTGAAGAACAAATTTCAGACAAAAATCCCTGGAAGAAATTGATGAATGAGGCCCAGTGTGACTAATTTATGTATTCTCTTTGAAATAACTCCCATACAGCAAACCAAACACATTAATATGAAACAGATATGAAAAGCATTTTTCTAATCCTAACATATTAAAATGCACATGCCTTGATTAAAATGAAATTTTAGAAATGAAAAACATCACATGCACTCATTTTTAAATTTCAGATAGATAAATGAGGTCTGAAAAAATGTAACCATTCTTGGACAAAAGTTTTATAATTGTCTTGTGTTTACTGAAGTTGATTAGAAAATTCCTGCTACTTCCTGCTAATTTTTAGGTGCTCTAAAATTCAATTTTCTCTGTTTAAAGTCTGGTTAAAAAATTCAGAAACTGTGAAAAGCTTTACTTTTATTTGGATGTAACAAAAACGTGATTTCAACACTCAAATTTAACTGAGTACATTGTTTTGTGCAAATTTGACAAGGATGTGTTTTACTCAAGTATTTTAATTTCTTTTCCCTAAGGTTCTATTTTTTAATTCTCATACTTGAGTTCAATTTAACAGATGACATTTTCATACTTTCACTGTTTACAATTATTCATGCAGGACTTGACCCTGAATACCTCTTCAGCCACGGCACACTGCATGAATTGGTTCATACATAATAAAAGAAACTAAGAGTCATTGACATTTTATGAAATCTGCAGCACGTCAGAGGAAAACTGAAAATCAGCGCATAAAAATGTGAGATCTGTGCTGCACGAACCATAAAAGACTGGATTTTACCTTTATTTATTTATTTAGACAAACACTAACACAGTGTGTTTGTGTATGAGGTTTGGTTCGGATGGTTTTTCATTATTGTAATTTTAGAGTTCAGTCCAGTTTATATTAAGTGGGACTGTCCCAGGTTTATTGTGATCACATTCAGTTGGATGTGTGTTCATGAGGAAGCTGCAGAGAAGACCTACTATGATATTTACAGGTTTTTAGCTGTTTGATTGCTTCGTTCGTAGGTAAATCCTCCTGGGATCTGAGCTTTTGTTTTCAGTTTCTCTCATTTAAATTTAAAAGCTCAGCCATGTCGTTGAACAGGAAGTCGTTTTTTTTTTTTTTTTTTTGTTTTTTTTTCTTTAACCAAAAATGATACCCAAAAATCTCCTGAGGGTCCTGATTCTGCAGACAATAAAATGCTGGGTTGGTTTAGTTTTGAGTCAGCTGGTTGTTGGGGGTCTTCGGTCAGTTGGAAATGGTGTCAGTCACTGAGAGAGGAATGCTGAAGTAATTTTTCCTCTTATTTTAATGATAAACCACAAGAACTTTTTAAGGCCAAGCAGGCATCAAAATTCCACTATGGGTTCGGAATTTCTTGGAAATTTTCTTTTCCAAAATCCTCACAAATTCCCTTGAATTTCAAATAATTTACTCATTATTTATTTTAATTAACTTATAGTTAAAGTTTCTCATAAAAGTACCACAAAATTTCTTCCCAAAATGTTTCAGTGAAGCTTTATCAAACAGCCTTTGAATTCCAAAAAAGTAAATTCCTGAAATGTTCAGGCAAACCCCAGTTAACAGTTTTATCAAATTCTCCCAAATTAATAAATACATTCCCTGAAAAATGGAGAAAATTCCCCAAACATCCAAATAAATAGATAATAGATATGATAGATAATGGATATCTCATTGAAGATTCCAAAAGGAGTCCCCTTCCCCAAAATTCCCAATCAAATTCCCCAAAATGTAAAAAAAAAAAATACATTTTTAAATAAATACCTACAAATTAAAAGCAACCCTCAACTAAAAAATGAATGTAATCCAATTTAATATATGTATATATGAATAGATTTTTTTTAATTTTCATAAAAATGCCAGAAAAATTTCACATTCCCTCCCAAATAGCCAAATTCCCAAATTACCATGAATATGACAAAAACATTCGAAGGAAATTCCCCCTAAACTTCCAATGAAACTCTGCAAAATATATTCCCAAAATGAAAGGAAATTCTCTCAAAAATCTAAATTCCTTGAATTTCCATAAATATTCTTGAAAATTTCAAAGAACACCCCTTCCCAAAAATCCCCAATCAAATTCCCAAAAATTTAAAAATAGATTTCTAAATCAATACCGAAAAATTAGGCCTGTTAATATAAACACATTACACTCTTGATTAATCTGGAAAGCTTAATGCGGTAAATAAATAATAACGCAATTTAATCATATGACTAACTTTGACCACAATTTTCTCCTGTAGTCCTCCTGCGCGGATGTTTACGTCCCTGGGGTGAAAAGGTTAAAGGCGGGTCAAACCCAGCCAGCAGTGGTGAGTGAGGAGACAGACCCAGGTCTGCTTCACTGCAAATCACAGTTTAAAAAGCTGCCCAGGGGAAGTCTGGATGAAACAAAAGTTGTGTGTACATACTGTGGTGATGAACTGTCTTTACACCAAAGCATGAGTGTGAAGTACCACCTCCAGCCAAAACGCATATTTGCTAATGTTAGCAAAGACGCTAACAACAACACGAGGTCAAGCCATGATAGCTAATGTTGCTAATGTTAGCAAAGACGCTAACAACAACACAGAATCAAGCCATGATAGCTAATGTTGCTAATGTTAGCAAAGACGCTAACAACAACACGAGATCACGCCATGATAGCTAATGTTGCTAATGTTAGCAAAGATGCTAACAACAACACAGAATCAAGCTATGATAGCTAATGTTGCTAATGTTAGCAAAGACGCTAACAACAACACAGAATCAAGCTATGATAGCTAATGTTGCTAATGTTAGCAAAGACGCTAACAACAACACAGAATCAAGCTATGATAGCTAATGTTGCTAATGTTAGCAAAGACGCTAACAACAACATGGGATCAAGCCATGATACCTAATGTTGCTAATGTTAGCAAAGTAGCTAACAACAACATGGGATCAAGCCATAACAGCAAGCTACACCGGCGCAGTCCTGCAGACATGGAGTTGTCCCCAAAAACATCTAAGCTGAGTAATGCGATTGCTAATGGGTCACCAGGGACTGCAGACCGTAGACATTGCTGACAACAAGGGGCCTCAAGACATCATCTGTGGCGCCTCTGATGACCCGCACCACAGAACACCTACGAGAACTACTGTCTCAAGAATCCATGAACTGTATGACAGCTAAAAAGGCAACTAAAATGGAGCAGCTGCCCCGAGCTACATTTATTACACTGATGAGAGACCACTGGACATCAGTCAGCAACTTCAGCTACCTCGAGGTAACAGCACACCCGATCATTCACTTTACAGCAAGTTATTTTGTACCTGATGTGTTTGTCTGCTGGGTTCCTTTGCAGTTTATAAATGTTATTGCTCAGTGATTTAAGACACTCTGATTTACAAACCACAAGTTTAAAAACTCTAGTTTGTTAAATATTTCTTCATTTAAACACTGTACTTGTACTAACTTATCTCAAACAACAATGCAAATAATAGTAGTATTTCAAATGTTAATTTATAATGATGATAATAATACTAATAAATTTGTTTAGTAAAAAGCACTTTCAAAGTGCTATACATAAAGTTAAAATAATAAAAATAAACACTTGATAATACAAATGTTTAAAAATCTAAAAATTACCACAACAAACTTGATTAATTTTCTTAATCAATTCACAGCACTACAAAAAATACAAAGCAAATCCCCCACAGGCACGCTAAAAAAAATCCATTAAGATTCCCAAAAATTAACAATACATTTCCCAAATTCTCATGCAAATATAAGTGAAATTTCAAAGCAAACATAAAAATATATCCCTAAAATTTTCATGAGAATACATTAAAATGCCTAAGTCAAAATCTCAAATTTCCTATAAATTCCCCCAAACTTTCATTGAAATTACTGAAAAATTCAAAGGACTTTAATATCCCTAAATTCACAAAAATGTACAAACGCATTTCTTAATCAATACCTACAAGTTTAATTCATACCCCCCCCCAAAAAAAAAAAAAAAAAAAAAGAAATTCAGGTAAAAAAATTACCAATACATTTTCAGAATTTCCATGAGAATCCCTGATCATTTTCAAATTCTCCCCAAAATCCCAACAAATTTACCAAATTCACAAAGAAATACAAAAAATCTAAGCAAATACAAAAATACATCCCCCAACTTTTCATGAGATTATTTGTAAATTTTCAGCCAATTCCCCCAAAAAAATCCAAACAAAAAAAACCCATCAAAACTCCTGAAAATTTCATTGCAGATTTTCCCAATATGTCAGACAAATAACTTCAATTTTTAAAAGAAAAATTCTTAAAGAAATAATTGTTACAATGTTACAATGTTACAATGTCATTTAGCAGACGCTTTTCTCCAAAGCGACGTACATTTGAGAGCAAGAACAACACAAGCAATGATCTAGACAAGAAGAAACAACATCAGTAAGTGCCATCAAGTGCTTCAGGTTCAATTGGACGCAAGTGCTGCCGTGTAGAGTTTAAGGCAGAGTACCAAAATATACGTTGTTTATGTAGTTTTTTTTTTTGTTTTGTTTTGTTTTTTGTTTTTTTTGGTTTTTTTGGGGGGTTTTTTTTGTTTTTTTGTTTTGGTTTTTTTTTTTTTTTTGTTTGTTGTTTTTTTTTTGTTTGTTTGTTTTTAGACAGCAACAATGAATCAAGGAAAATGTGGGATCACTAATTGCCATTCATTAGGCTTCACAACAACTATTTACCAAGTACCAAGTGCTGGATCATTCCCAAAGAGCTGGGCAAAGAAATCCCAGAAGTAGAGCAGGACAGTGCGAGCTAACTATAGTTGGGAATTGTCATGTTTATGTCTTTGTGTGCACTTCCAGAGTCTCAGGAACAATTGTGACAAGTGTGTGTTTGTGCATAAGCCCCCGTCCGTTTTTGATTTGTAGAAGTGATTGAGGTTTCAGGATCAGAAAAGCTTGTTATGAAGAAATAACTTCACCATTCCTGCTGTTACAATCACTCTGTGTTGGTTCACACTAAAGCTGCACCCTCTGTTGTGCCAGGGATCCTACCTTGGGGCTATTTTGGATAATTCAAGTCTATATTAATGCATTTTTAACTGTGCTAAGTCCCTTATTAGTAATTTTTTTAGACATATACCTCATTATTTAACGCACATGTACACATTTAGACTATAATATGAGGTCTGTTGGAGCATGAGGCCCCAGGCAGTTGCCTACCTTTGCCTAAAGGTAAGACTACCTCTGGCTATTTTGCACCATTGCAATTTCAGGATAAGGAAAGTTTGTATTACACAGAGAAACTTTTAAATCAATGCCATTTCAACCAGCTTGATTAGTCTTGACATAAAGCTGCCAAAGTACAGTGCCTACAAAAAGTGTTCACTCCCTTGGATGTTTTATACTTAAGTTGATTCTATAAATCAATCATGTTAAATATCATTTAGCTCTTTTGACAACAAATTTTTACAAAAGAAATCTTTAATGTCAAAGTGAAAACAGATTTCTACAAAGTAAAAGCAATTAAATAAAAATATTCATGGGCTGCACGTTGGCACAGGGCTTAGCGCTGTTGCCTCACAGCAAGAAAGGTCCTGGTTTGCCTCCTGGTCATTGCCTTTCCATGCGGAGTTTACTTTCTGTGCAAAGACATGCTCGTTAGGTTACCTGATCACTCTTAATTGGCCGTAGGTGTGAGCGTGCCTGGTTGTGTCTCTCTTCATGTCAGCCCTGTGAGTGACTGGTGACCAGTCCAGGGTGTACCCAGCCTCTCGCCCAATGACAGCTGGGCTCCTGTCACCTGTGACCCCAAATGGGATGAGCGGATAAGAAAATAATGGATGGACATATATTTACCCCCTTCCGGTCAGTATTCAGTCGATGAACCTTTGGCTGCAATCACAGCACTGAGTCTGTGTGGATAGGTCTCAATCAGGCTTGCACATCTGGACAGTGCAACTTTACTCCATTGTTCTTTACAAAACACTCAAGCTTGCATACAAATCAGGTGTGGACAGCCCTTTTCAAGTCTAGCCACAAATTCTCTATTGGATTGAGGTCTGGGCTTTAACTCGGCCTCTCCAGAACATTCTCCTTGTTGTCTATAAAACATTTCTGTGCAGCTTTGCTGTATGCTTCAGGTCATTGTCTCACCGACACATAAATCTTCTCCCCAATCTTCTTGCAGACTGAAGAAGATTGTCCTCCGGGATTATCCTGTAGTGTTCCCATTTATTTTACCCTCTACCTTTACAAGGACCGGCTGCTGAGAAGCATCCCCACAGCATGATGCTGCCACCACCATGCTTCACAGTGGGGATGGTGTGTTTGTGGTGATGTGCAGTGTTTGGCGTCCTGTCTGATGTCCAAAAAGCACCATTTTAGTCTCATCAGAACAAAGAACTTTCTCCAACTTGACCATGGAGTCTCCTACATGCTTTCTGGTTAACTCTCATTGAGATTTAATGAGTTTCTTCAACAGTGTCTTTCTCTTTGCCACTCTCCCATAAAGATTTGACTGGTGAAGAACCCAGGCAACAGTTCTTGTCTGCAGAGTCTCTCCATCTCAGCTGCTGATGCTTGAAACTCTTACAGAGTATTCATAGGTGTTTTGGTGGTCTCTCTCATTAGTCTCCTTCTTGCACGGTCACTCAGTGTGTGAGGATGGCCCGATCTGGGCAGATTTAAAAATCTGACTTCTACTCTGAGCTGCTTGGAGTGTTCTTTTATCTTCATAGTGTAATGGTAGCCAGGAATACTGATTAACCAGTGACTGGACCTTCCAGACACAGGTGTGTCTGCACTCAGGTGATCCCCACTTCTATAATTGTGAGACTACTAGCACCACTTAGCTGGACTTCTGTTTAATAAGGTCAGTCACTTTAAAGGGGGTGAATATTTATGCAGTAATTTATTCTTAAATTGGCATTAATTTGTAGAATCGGTTTCCACTTTGACATTTAAGAGGGTTTTTGTAATGTTTTTGTCATAAAAACATATTTATATTGACCATGATTGATTTATAAAACTAATAAAAGGGATGAATACTTTTAACAGCATTGATAATTTCTGTTTTTTTCTTGTTATATAGCAGCCTCATTGATAGACATAAGTAAAAACTGTGAAATCATGCCCATTCCAGCCTCTTATTTCCATCAGTCTCATGGTTAAGCAGTCTGAATTACACAGAGATATTTCTGTTATTATTGCAGATACAATCATTTGGAGTTGTGTAGATGTGAAAGCTGCAACTATACGCTTAAATTGCTGATTAGTCCACAAATGTTCACATGAACCCTGACAGGCATTGCTGGGACACAGCTGGTACATCAAAGAGACATTTATCAGCGAGCAGAAAACACTCTGAATGCAGCAATTTGTCCTGGCTGCATCAGAAAGAGGACATCGTTTTATTATGGCAGAAAGATAAACGATATCATAGTTGAACATGCGTCACAAAGTGGACAATGATTCTGCACATCACATCCTGAATACAACACGTGCTTCTCTCAATATTCCACGTTAGGCCTTCATGAAGAAAAGATTATTTTCATCACAACACATACCTACCTGCAAATTCATTGAAGTGATTGCCAATATCGAAGGCCTGGTAGTTGTAATCGGCGTACTCGTAGTCAATGAATTTCACCATTCCTAATGGAGGAAGAGAGGGGAAAAGAAGCAGCGGTTACCAAGACAACATGGCGAACTCTTCTTTACCCGGGCACACGTCTGAAAACTCAAAACTCTCCCTGGTTTTTATTGAAAAGTGCTGAACCTTGTGGGAGTCAAAGGAACAAGGAGTCCCTTTTTAGTGAGAGTCACCCTGAGCATCCTTGTAAAATATGTGAGAGAAAAGAAAACATAATAAAAGATCCTGCAAATGAGGTAAGACTTATAATAAAGGAGCAAGTTTTCAGCAGAGCAAAGGTTGCCTTGCGTATGTAAAATAAAGGAAAGAGGTATAAAGACTATGATTGGCATTATTTCAATCTGATGTAAAAAATTTATTTTAATTTGAAAAGGCTCCCCTATCACCGAGCAGCAGCTAAAACTGTCTGTTTGTGGTATTTGGCTGGTTTTAAAACCTCCAAATGATGAAAATCTACAATAATGGCTGAGAAAGCAGCTTTAGAGCTTCTTCATGCAGCTCTTCTTGCAGAGTTAGTGGCTTGCGCAGCTGTTCCTCACCCTCTTTGTGGTTATAGATGATGTTTTTGGTCAGAAGGTCGTTGTGACAGAGGACGGTCGGCGAGTCGATCTGGGAGAGGTGCCTCTTCAATGATTCCATTTCCTCCGACAGCGTCTCAAAGCTGGGGACCTCTCGCACAGCTGCAGCGCTGTAACACAGACAACCAATAAAATTATACATTTTATTTGCAACACAGGAGCCAACACTGACTTACACTGACTTTTCCAAGAAAGTGGGTGTCTTTAATTCAAAGCTGTCCAAAATTTACAAAAACACTCCAGAGTCATTTAAGGCAAAGCAAATAAACAGCAAACATCACATCATCTTTGGAAATTGAAGGCTGGTATACTCTTACTTTTTCCGAACAGTTTTTAAGCAGCAAAATCAGCAATGGATAACCACCCTGTGCTTTAAATAAAGACATTTAGACCCTTATGCATATTTAGCATGTCTAACAATGGATGTTTCATATTCTCACATTGCCACTTATCTCCTCTGCTTCAGGGTGTGAGGATCATTATGAAATTAACAGCCAAAGATGAGTTACCAAAAATGGCTTTTTTATAATCTGCTCCATGGCAAAGATTCTTACAGCTGATTAAACTGACTGGGAAAAGGAAGCATGACTCGTCTTTTGTAGGGCTGTCAGCATTCCAAATTGTTATGCAATTTGGATTTTAGTCTCATAAACATTAAGTTTTTTGTTTTTTCAATGACACTCATGGATGGTATTGTGTCTCAGGGCTCTCTGGATCACTGAAATCAATCTCAGACACATGTGATCATTAGTTTGCCAGGTGAGCCCACTTAAAGGAAAACTACTTAAGAAGGACGTTCCACATTATTAAGCAGGCCACAGGTTTCAGCAATACGGGAAAGAAAAAGGATCTCTCTGCTGCTGAAAAGCCTCAAATAGTGCAATGCCCTGGACAAGGTATGAAAATACTAGACACTCCAGGAAAACTTAAAGACCCTGTAAAGTGAAAATGATTTTGTATTTAGACTTGTTGTATGACAGGTCACTGTGTTATGAACCCCCAGGTCAAACTGCAGTCAGATGAAACATCTCTAAGTTCATAAAATTAAGCTTCAAAATCATGAAAAATGAGGCAGTAAAATCTGCTCCAGGATGGTGTGGGCGTGTCTGTTGAATGAGCTGAAGCCACACCCACTCAGGAGAAATACAAGATTCTCAAATTAAAGAAAAAATGCTGCAATCTGAATGGAGAGAAGCTCTCATGTCATTAGCCTGCTTCTTGACCTTTTTGACCTTGGAAGAAGAGGAAAAAGTCATTTTTTCTGGCTCAAATCTCTGTTATGGCTGATAGCTTTGGCAAATTTACCTCACAATGAGCAAAAGAACAGCATTTAACTGACTGTTAACTTTCAAAAAAGGCAGTGACATCAGCTAACAATAGACTGTACTGAGATGAACTGCTCTAGGATTTTATACTGTAGTGCTAGGGGGGCGGGGTCATTCCCCACTGTGGGCTCGTGACATCATGAGACCACATATTGTCCCCGCCCAAATTAAACCAAGCCAGAGAAGAGGTGAAAAATGTTCTAATGGTCTAAATCCAAAATTCAGTCACATGTAGAGCTCAGTGTTTTCACATGTTTACAGCAACCATATTCCAACATATCTAGTGTGTTACAACAAAAAGTTAGGATTTCACTTTACAGGGTCTTTAAGCATGATCATCGTATTGTGAAGAAATTTGTGGCTGATTCAGAGCACAGACAGGTTTGTGCAGATGAAGGCATAATGAGGAAGGTTTCTGCCAGAAAAATTTATCAGATTAAGAGAGCAGCGGCTAAAATGCCATTACAAAGCAGCAAACAGGTATTTGAAGCTGCTGGTGCCTCTGGAGTCCCACCAACCTCAAGGTGTAGGATCCTCCAGAGGCTTGCAGTCATGTATAAACCTACTATTCAGCCCCCCCAACCAATGCTCACAAGCAGAAACAGTTGCAGTGGGTCCAAAAATACATGGAGACTCATTTTCAAACAGTCTTGTTGACTGGTGAGTGCCGTGCAACCCTGGATGGTCCAGATGGAGGAGTAGTGGATTGTTGGTGGATGGCCACCATGTCCCAACAGATTTCAGTAAATATGGCCTCCTAATGCTGCAAATTCAACAAATGACCATTTTCAGTTCTTTACAACCTATGAAATGTTTTGAAACTCTGTTGTGCATAATAATTCAGAACAGTGCATTTTGAGTTTTCTATTTTTTGAAAAAAAAAAGAGAAAAATATAATTTGCATAATTATTCAGATGTAATATCTACTTTGTCATAATGTGATAAAGGTCTGGTACTAATGCATTCAATTTTTACATCCTGATTTAATTTAATTATTGTTCAGTCTCAGTTAAGTCATGCTAAATGTTTTTTAAATGCTTTGATTGCTTAGTACAATCACATAGCATACTCATCGTAATTACTTTGTCCTATTTATAATGTGCTAAGCGTTTATCTGTTGTTTTATTGTAAATGTTTTTATCTCTGCAAGGTGTCCTTGAGTGCTGAGAAAGGCACTTATAATTAAAATGTATTATTATTATTATTACTACATATTTTAACAACATGTTTAAAATTGTCTTAATTTGTATAAAAGTACTTGACATGGCAATATGAGACAGTTTTGGAGAGCTTATTCTGTGACAGACAGTGTTTAAGACTGATAGGCATGAAGAAAATGCATGAGTGCATGTACAAAATGACTCACGGATGTCCAATAAACCCCACATTTAGAAAGCATTCAGATCCCATTCACCCTTTTCAGTTTTTTATGTTGCAGCCTGATGCTACAGTTGAAAATTTTTACTTTTATTCTCATTAATCTACACTCACTTCCCACATAGACAAAGTTAAATTTTAAATTTTTTTGCAGATTAATTAAAAATGAAAAACTAAAATATCACATTGACATAAGTATTAAGACTTTTGGCAAAACACTTGACATTTAGCTAAGGCTCCTCTCATTTCTCTCAATTGTTGCTGAGATGTTTCTAAACCTTGATGGGAGTCCACCTGTGCTAAATTTAATTGATTGGATGTGATTTGCAACATTAAAAAAAAGAAGAATGCAGACACACTTTTCCTCCAGGATCAACATGTTTGTAAACCGCAGCAGCTTGGCGAGCCTCCACCAGAGGTCACAGGCCTTGTTTTGCGTCTCCTGATTACTCCATCTATCACACAAAACGTCCTTGGACGTCAGACGAAAAAGCACCTGGAAAAAATGCAGCATAAGCACGCCTCTCCTAATTAATTTCCATGTTTCCTTTTCAGTGGTCAGGCCACCATAAGAGGCTAATTTAAACAGTGCAATTTAAACAGCACCTATTTATTCAAAGGGGAACAAACAAATGCTCTGGTATTATACACACTGGGAGACATAATTTAGTGAGGCCTGTTAGGAACGCACAATAAAAGCAGAGGAGCCAAGCCTTGTTTATAGTCATGACACAGACCATCTTATGCTGCCTTACACAATTCCTCCTACACATCCTCATAAGGCAATTTTTTGTACATTTCCTCTTATCTATTCAGTTTTCCTCTCTGCTTTGGATTCATCAATGGAAGATTGATTAAATAACAGCATCTATAATGTGAAATAGCCTTCTCTGAACCTACAAACAATATCCATTCCTGTATACGGCAACAAAAATAGAAGTCCTATACAGCAAATAAAGAGAAAATTACTTTTTATTTTCAAGAACTGTAGGCAAACTTCTGTTCACTGCCTTAACTGCACAGTCACATGTCACCAGCGTATTTATGTACAATATTTCAGCAACCTCAAAAGATGCAAAAGTACTCAAAAACCCCCAAATCAGAGGGGTTGGTGAAAAGTGTTTCTGCTAAGTGTGACAGGTTCTATAAAAGTATACACCCCCATGGATGTTTTACCCTTTTATTGATTTTTTTAAATCAATAATTTGACAGACAAAAAACAAACAGACGTGAAGGTCAAAGTGAAAACAGATTTCTACAAAGTAATGTCAATCAAATAAGAATATGCTGTGCAAAAAAGTGACAGCAGTCACCTCCATTAAACCTAATTCAACAAAGCTCCAGTCAGTTGGTGCAAGAAGACTCACAATTAGGGAGATGATCACCTGAGTGCACCCGGTTTATCTGATCTGTTGGGTGGTTATCAGAGTAACTACAGTCCCCTCCAAAAGTGTTTGAACGGTGGGCCCAGTTCCTTTATTTTTGCTGTAAACTGAAAACATTTAGATTTGACACAAAGCGATGAACATGAGACAAGAGATCAACATTTCAGCTTTCATTTCCAGGTATTTACATCTGGATCGGACAAACAACTTAGAAGGCAGCATTATTAGTGACGGAACACCAAATTCTTAGGTGAGTAAAAGTATCGGAACAGATAGACTTCAAGCAGATTCAAGTGAAGACTTAATATTTAGTTGGAAATCCTTTTCTTGCAATACCTGCATCAAGTCCTGACGCTTTTCCAGACTTTCACCACAGCCTCTTTCAGTTGTATTTGTTTTGGGGGATTCTCCCTTCAGTATCCTCTTTTAACAGGTAAAATGCTCTATAGGGTTCAAGTCTGGAGATTGACTTGGTCAGTCTAAAACCTTCCACTTCTTGCCCCTGATGAACTCCTTTGTTGTTTTGCCAGTGTGTTTTAGGTCATTATCTTGCTGCATGATGAAGGATCTCCCAATCAGTTTGGTTTCATCTTTCTTTAAATTGGCAGACAAAATGTTTCTGTAGACTTCTGAGATCATTTCTGCTACATCATCAATGAAGATTAATGAGCCCGTCCCAGAAGAAGCCATGCGACCCCAAGCCATGACATTACCCCCAGTGTGTTTCACAGATGAGCTTATATGGTTGGGATCATCAGCAGATCCTTTCTTTCTCCAAACTTTAGTCTTTCCATCACTTTAGTAAAGGTTTATCTTTGTCTCATCAGTCCAGAAAACTTTGTTCAGAAGGTTTGAGGGTGATCTCTGTCCTTTCTGGCAGATTCCAGCCTGGCCTTCCTGTTCTTTTTGCTAATGAGTGGTTAGCATCTTCTGGTGTAGCCTCTGTACTTTTGTTTATGACATCTTCTGTGAACAGTAGATGGTGATACCTTCACTCGTGTCTTCTGGAGGTTGTTGCTCATATCACTAACAGTAGATGGTGATACCTTCACTCGTGTCTTCTGGAGGTTGTTGCTCATATCACTAACAGTAGATGGTGATACCTTCACTCGTGTCTTCTGGAGGTTGTTGCTCATATCACTAACAGTAGATGGTGATACCTTCACTCGTGTCTTCTGGAGATTGTTGCTCATATCACTAACAGTAGATGGTGATACCTTCACTCGTGTCCTCTGGAGGTTGTTGCTGATGTCACTTAATGTTGTTTTATGGTCTTTCTTTACAGCTCTCACAATGTTTCTGTCGTCAACTGCTGCTGTTTTCCTTGGTCTACCTAAGCAACATCTGTTAGTGAATACACCAGTAGTTTCTTTCTTCTTCAGGACATTCCAAGTGGTTGTACTGGCCATGGCCAATGTTTTTGCAGTGGCTCTGATTGATCTGACATCTTCTCTCAGCTTTACAATTACTTGTTTTTCACCCATAGACAGCTCTCTGGTTTTCATGTTGGTTACACCTCTAACTATAAATGCAGTCTCCAAAGGCAAAACCCAAATCTGAAATTGAGAGTGTACATTCAGGGCTATTTATCGTTTGAATAATCAATGTCATTGGACACATCTGGGCAACAAAATACACCTAACAGTCACGTGTACCAATACTTTTGCTCACATGAAAAATGGGTGGGTTCAAACAAAGAGTGCTATCTTTAAAATGGTTCAGTGGATCCAGATGTAAAAACCTGAAAATAAAAGCTGAAATGTTGATCTATTGTCTCATATTCATCTTTTGATGTCAAACCCAAATGTTTTTAGACTACAGAAAGGAATTGGGCCAACCGTTCCAATACTTTTGGAGGGGACTGTATGTGACTGTTGGATGGTCACCAGGTTTACTCTGTGACGTTTGGGTTGTCATCAGGGTAACTCTTTGATTTATAAGTGTGTTATTTTGTTTTGGATTGACCAAAGGAGGATTGAGTATATAAAAGCACCCATTATAACAAATATCCTTCTTCTAACCTGCAGATGAGTGTGCAAAAATACAGGTATTTTTTTGAAAATGGAAGTTTTCTTCCTAAGTTTGGATCTTTTAATAATGTAAGAGAAAGTACTGCGCTGATTGTTCATATGCTGACAGTTTTGGTCCAATTGCACTTAGAAAAAAGATCTTCCTAAAAGAGAGTTGCCACTCAAAAATATCAGCATATGAGATCTTTGTTTTTAACTCGACCCCCTCTGACATGCATAATTCATCCATCTCCTCTCAAAGATGAACTCAAACACAGAGGAACATTGAATCACCCTGATTCCTTTTCAACTCTTGCGTTTCTTTGACCTAACAAAACTGACTTTATCACAGAAAGCCGCGATTGCTCCGAGTCAAAAGCTAAATGAAAGACTTGCGCTGACTCGAAATGGAAACCTGTCGTCTTGCCATCAGATCTTTTCCTCTCGCCTTTTCATACCAAACAGTGCGTCAAGTACGTTCGCCTCCTGCTCCTTGTCAAGTCTCTGTAAGGTAATTAGTGGAATTTCCTCCTCTGGCGCTTCATTATCAATGTGCCTTATTTACATATGATTTCAAACACCAGCCAAGCACTGCTGATTCTTTTTTCTCTAGCTGCAGTTTTATGCGATTCATGGGAGAGCAAACGGAGTCACAGCAGGGGGCCTTTTAGGGGAAGGAGAAGATGCTGCACTCTTGCTTTCCATTGCTTTTCTCTCTTTTCTCTTTGACTTCTTGGTTTGTGCACTCTCTCTTTCTCTCTCACTCTCTCTCTCTCTCTCTCTCTCTCTCTCTGAGCCATGCAGCTGCCTCTCCCTCTCTCTCTCTTTGCACAGCGGGTGGCTTGAGAGCTGAAGACCTCCTCTGCAGGTGCACCCTCTTCCTGCCTTTCTTTCACCGTTTCCTCTGAAGATCACATTCATCGCAGCCCCTCGTACATTCTCCAGCACAAAAGTTTCTCTGATGCCTGTTTAAAACCCCCTTTTTTAAATCTCTTTTAGTCCTCTCTGTCTCTGTGAGTATGTGTGTCTCATACACTCAAGAGACCACTGAATATGCAAACAGACCCACACTCCACAGACGTGAGTTTTAACCATAAATTAGCCTCTCATAAATTATGCTTTAGCGCTTTACTTTTCCAACACTATTTATTATTTCATGTACCCAAATTATTTATATTTTCTTAATCGTTTGGAGTTGTTTTTCATGTCTGTGTTTGAGCAGCGGTGGACTCTGCAAACCTCGCCATTCACACTAAAGTCTCACAATATAGCACCATCTATTGGGCCTGGTAATGAGGTGCAGTCTGCCTCTCCAGATGCACAAAAGATCCTCATGATTCAGCCGTAAACTCTGCACTTCTGGTGTCACATTGTAACGTACACAAAGCAACACACTGTAAAGATTAGGGCTTTTATAGCACTTGTGACTCATGCTTAAAGCCCTTCACTTTGGGAGAGAGTGGAGCCAGAAAGAAAGTTGATGCAAAGTCACACAAAGACCTTGGTTCTCCAAAGATTCTCTTCAGGAACTGAACAAAAACTTAAAGTTACTTTCTTTAGATTTAACTCTTTTCCCTCACTTTTTAGTTTCATTTCCTGCATAAGTTTACATCTACAATCAGGGCCATGCAATACATCACATTTTTCAGTTATATCTCTAGTTTTTATTTTTATGTAAATATATTTTATCTTGGTTTGGGGAAAAATTCCAGGCTTTACGCTTGGAGAGAACACAACTTACAGTGAGAACTACTGACTGTATCGACCACAAGAAAATCTGTATGAAACGCTCTGCCTTTTTGTTGTATTTAAGGAGGGGGTTACTGCAGGGGTTCTTGACCTTTTCAGCCTGCGACCCTCAATATAAAGGTGCCAGAGACCGGGGACCCCCACTGTACCTGGCTGAACACAGCCATGCACATTCAAGAATAGTCATGTGCAGACAAGGCACCCATTAGGGGGGAGAAATGGGAGAGCTTACTGGGGGCCAGCAAAATCATGGCCCATTGTAAAGTTAAGCAGTGGTCTTCGCTTATCAAAGAAACAAATATCTGTTTAATTTTGTGGAGTAAGTAGCTAAAATGGGTTAATAATGGCAAAAAAAAAAAAAAAAAGTGGAAAAGGTGGTGAAATCGGATTTTAAAAGTAGGAGAAATGGGTTAGAAGTGCCTAAAATTAGATAATAGTGGCAAAAATAACCATAAAAAAATTGGCAGAAAAGGGTTAAAGTGGCAAAAACAGGCATATTAAGTAGTAAAAGGGGATTAAGTGTGGTTGAAATGGTCTTAAATAGGTGCAAATTTGGTGAAATGGGATGAAAAATTGATATAAACTGGCAAAAAAGGGTTAGCTGAGGCAGACATTGGAAGAAATGAGTTAAACTGGCAAAAATTAAATTTTGAATTGTGGCAAAAAATGTGGTAAAGAGAGGTCAATGGTGGCAATAATATGTCAACAGAGCCAACAATAGGCGGAGAGTGTCAAGATTTGGTTTAGAAGTGGCAAAAAAGGGCAGAAAAAAAGTGGTGGGAAGGGTTTAAAAATTGATTAAAAAATGGGTTTTAGGTGGCAAAAACGTGTTAAAATTTGGCAAAATTGGTGTAAAGTGGCAACAGTGTAGTTTCAAAAAATATTCTTAGTTTTTTAAAGCATCTGGAGGCCCCATCTCAGTGTCTCGGGACCAATGAGAACCCCTGGTTTACAGAATTAAACAAGGTAATATCTTAATTTAGGGGCTCCAATATGAGGCCCGTCCTAATTAAGGTAAAAGCAATCATAGTGAGTGAACTGAATATTCCACAAAACATTTTGTTTTCTGTAAAAAATAAAAATAAAAAAAAAGCCAGGAAACTACAGGACAGACCCAAATGAGGAATATAAATACCCAACAATCCTCCATTAGCTCATAGAAGAGCATCATACCATTTATTTTTTATTAACTGCATGCCATTTACCACAAAGTAAACCACCAGTTCATTGTTTCAATATATCTATAGCAGTGTTCATCAACTGGAGGTTCAGGGGCCACATCAGGCCCCCATGGCTTCCCATCCGTCCCCCAGAGGATTATTGAATTCAGTCAGTTTGAGGGGGCAAAAATATGGCATGATATAGTTTTGCTTTCTCTCTTGAAGTCCAAAGAAAACCTCCAACCTAGCAGCTTATCAAACAAGAAGCAAACTAGTATTTCTGTAATTTGGCATGTAAGCACATACTCATTATTATCTTGATCAAAGTTCAAGTTTTCATATCAATTTTCCACATAAGGTTATTTCCCCCCGAGGATCTTCACAGATCTGCACGTTTTTCGGCCACTCACGACACACACGCATATTAGCATCAAGCTCAGTGATAGACATCAAGAGGGCTCCAGAAATATGTAGCTAAAATGTCTCAAACGCCCCCTTGTGGCTGGCTGCGGTATGGGCAATAGGGACTGATCTCACTGTGAAAGGTTTAAAGTTCCATTACTGGAAGGAAATAATGTTTCTTGAGTATGTGTTAAACAGACAAAAAACAGATTTTATTTCAGTTCATGTCAAGTCCAGCCCCCACAGCATTTTGATATGGAGACATTTAGGAGAATCAGGAGTGGCTTGGGCCTGGCTGTTGGGGCTAGGAGTCCTCCATAGGGACTTATTTGGACATATGATACGATACACTTAATTGTCACTTAAGGGGCTCCTGGTCTCTGTAAAAATGGGCCAAATCTAAATCACTCTGAATGAAATTGTTTCAATATTGATCCTTTTTGGGGTTGATTTAATAGCTATCAGGATATAAAGACAGAAGACCAGAAGTTCTGTTAAATTTAATAGCATTTTGGGGGCCGAATGGGAAGATTTGAGGACCTGATATTGCAATGACCTTGTGTACACAGAGTTGCACATATCAATAAAAGATTCAACCACACAAATATTGCTACCTATATTGCACAAGACTCTCTTAGAAATAGTTTAAAATGCTAAAAATAAATAACAATAAAAAATACAGGCAAAAAGAACATAGAGCACTATGACGTTACCGCACAATCCAGCGACGTTTTCAGGAAACATTATTCAAAATCCTAATTGAGGTGGGCACAAATGAGTTTTTAAGGACTCTGCATTGCCTACCAGAAAGGTAGGCGAAAGAAAGGTAAAAGTTCATACCCAGGGTAGAGGATGTGAGAAGAGTCAGAAAAAACTCGCTGTGCAAGGTTAAGCTCGATGACATCTTACTTGGTAATAAGCCCAAAGACCACCGCTGGTTATTCAAGCCCTTGGAACATCCACAGTACGACCAGAAGCTCATGGCAACCCTACTACCACCCTGGATGGTGCCCTAGGCTGTGCTTACTCACTGCATCCACCTCTTACTCAGCCCACATGGATGTGTCAATCCCACCTAGGCAGCTGACTAGACATCGATGCCTTACTACAGCCACCATTTTTGGACCAAACATGCCTAAAAGTTCTGCACAGTAAAAAGTATGAGAAGAAAAAAGAAAAGAAAGTTGTGTTAGCTGTGCTGAATAGTAAATAGAAGTGAAACTGGTTTATTTTGGAGTTTTTTTGTCTCTGCATTCAGGAAGTGGAGACCTCTTATCATAAGAGACTGTCTCCTCCACAATCCTTATTTCTAATAGATGACTCTCTCTGATCTAAATGTCCATTTGATAAAACTCAAAGAAGAAACTTCAGTTGTTCCACAGCGAGGCTCCAGCCTGAGTTTTGTGGACTTCCGACCCCTCCACACAAACATAAACAAGCGTGAACGTTTGACCGATAAGGGAGAGCTCTGCAGGAAGCTTGTAGCTCAGCTCTGTTTCTTTGTACTGTCTGAAAGCCCCCCCACTCACCTCTAACCCCGTAACCCCCTGTCAGAGATAATGCAATGTCAATGCTACGCAAGCCACGCCCCCCACCTCGTCCCTCTGACCAATGACAGCTCGGTGTGAGGGGCTCTGTCCACATGGGGAGAGAGGTGAATGTGCCAACACCATCGGAGCGAACAGTGGAGGTTTTAGGCGGAGAGCTGCAGCTTTGATGAATGAGCTTTTCGCATGTGAGAAAATGATAAGGCAGCAGTGGAAGTGCAGCTGCCTGAAAGATAGAGATGTGGAGAATGCTGCTGGTTTCTATCAAAAGGATAAATGCAAAAAGGCGATCAGGCAGCCTCCCAACAAAAGCTCAAATATGTATTCCTTTCAAAGTGATCTGACTTTCAGTGCAGTAGAAAATCAACAGTTTTATCAATCCTTTCCTCCACCTGATAGA
Source organism: Cheilinus undulatus (assembly GCF_018320785.1). Classification (NCBI taxonomy): domain Eukaryota; kingdom Metazoa; phylum Chordata; class Actinopteri; order Labriformes; family Labridae; genus Cheilinus; species Cheilinus undulatus. Next base: position 7,903,852 of record NC_054873.1, on the reverse strand, counting down.
GGGAAATGGCTATGCCAAGACTCACCCTGCATAGTTTCTGACAGGTTTTTAACATCCGTAGCCAGATAAATGCAGTTGATGATAGAGATTCTTAATTTTTCAAACAATAAAGGTGACAAAAGCATATATAATTTGAAGCATTTATAAAATATCTTTGGTTCTGCTGCCATCATATTCTTTTTAAGTTGCTAGATCATACTTGTAACAGCACCTGATATAATAATAAATTATCACTTCATAATAATTGCTTAAAACCTATGGCATGTTCTATCAGCTTTGCATATGTTCTCTCTTAGGTCAACGTGCCCACACTAAACCTGACACTGACACTTGTAAGGTTGTAATTAGGGTCAGAGCACCAGCCTAGGGTCAGCGAGGGCCTTATTGTGTCTGTACGTGTAATTTTTCTGAGGAAAGAGTCGCTAATTTGGGGGCTTTAACATGCTCAAAAACTTGTCCCCAGTAGAATTCTTTGTATTTTGGTGGGAACAGCAAGTCCATAAAGCAAACATGAGATAGGGTACTGGGTAAAAACTACAGGCATGAAAATTGGTACACAAATGTGTCATGATTAGATGAAAAAAAAAAAGTCTCTTGGGGTCATCCTCTAAAATGTACTGGAAGTGCACTACAAAGAGCTTAAGTTCAAATTTTTGCATTTTTGGGCGATTCACAAGTTTCATATTTTTGCAAACTCATCCGAGGGACTTCACCCGATTGACTCCAGATTTTTTGTGCTCATACAAGATAACCTGAAGATCTAAAGTTGTGCAAACTGTGAGTTTTCACCATAGAGTGGGGCCGTTACCAGAGCCCAAACTTAAACTGATTTTTGTATATTTTTTTCCAGTGAAAATATACCAATAATGCCATTTTAACTTTTTAATGCTAATGCCAGTCATCACCAAACTTCACAGGGATGATCACACATTAATTTCTTAAAAGGGTAAAATATGCCCCCTTTTAAATTTTCCCTTTAAATATACAGCCCCCGTCCACCATTCGGCCTAGGCTTATGATTTTTGGTCTGCATATGGGTCATCAAAAGACCCACAAAAAAGCCTCTTGGGTCCATGCCCAAATCCAAATAGAAAGACATGCACAGGGGTGCGAGGGCCCTTCAGTGCTGCTTGCAGCCCTAGTTTAACTTGTGTCATTGTGTGGTTGCTACACACAAAGGATGGTGTGACTATCTAACAGCCTGCCACTGGTTGTCACAACCGAGTCACAATGCATTGTGGGGTACAAACAGACAATACGGTGGACAGAATTAGCTGCTTGCTGCAGGAGCGATGGAAAAATTGATAATAAAATGGATTAAAAGGATGTCAATATCGGAGTTACTGGTGTGGATTTCATCTTTAAAGACCTCAGAATGTCACCCAAGTTCCAGGCTCACAAGAAAACATTCTGTAAGACCTACAAAGGCATGGATAGCGTCATTAGAATGGCACAACGGAGAGTTTTCTGCAGAAAAAGACAAGTAAGTGGCTACGATTTATTGTACAAAAGTTATTTAACTTTGGATAACATGTCTCTTCTTGTCTTATAAGATAACGCTGGTCAGGAGGTTAACTAGAATCGCAGGGCCTGAATACTTAAATGACAGCTGACGTTGATCCGGATATGATGAAAGCATATGTTATAATCAGATTATTTTTTAGCATCCATTTAAATATGGCTTTAATGACTTTAATCAGACTGAAAAACATTGCATGTAAACACAGCAATGGTATTGGCTTGTCAGGCTCACTTCCATCTTTTCTGGATGTCTAAAAAACCTAAACCCCTCTTATAAATTTACCACACCTAACAACCCCATCCACAGTATGATGATCTCTCTGTCCTTGCTTTCTCCATATTCAATTGTGTGTAGCACTCCTAATAAGTACGGTACATGGTGTTGTATTAAAAAGCAAAAACTGATCATGACTAATGTGATGTGGCTCTGCAGAGAATCAGCTAAAGTGAGCAGAGAAAGAGTCTTCATTCCTGGTGCTGCTGCTCAGCTGTGTGTGGCTTTGGTTGCATTTCAAATATTTAGAAACATTGCACTGAATATCTCAGGAGAAAAAGCGCTCTGAGCAGGGTCTAAAATATAAATCTATTGAGTCATTTTGTCAGTACCTTCTCATGCAGCGCTGCTCAGCCGGGCTGCTATTCATACTGCTCTGCACCAGTGTGAGAAAGTGAGACATCTTGGTCCAGAGGAAGGGTTCAACGGGCTGACCACATTTTGGCTGGATGGAGTGGATTCTCCCCATCTCGGCCGCGATCAATCTGCAGAGAGAAAACATTTTCTCAGATGAGCCAGGCTGATGCTGTTATTGCACAAACAACCATTATCAGAGGAGAAACACAACTCCCTTTCCATTTAGCACTCTTATCTGGCTCTCCTTTTAAAAAAAAAATGGCCTTTTTTGCTCTCGTGACCTTTTGACTACTTGAGAGCTTGTTCTTTAAGCTTCTTAGCAGTGACAGAAAATTCCCTGGGTTTCCCCTGGCGGCATATCAGGCACAGAGGGGTGATTGATGTGTGTCGCGGCCCTGGCCGCTCAGCTCGGCTGGCTGCGTTGTGTCCTTCTGTCCTGTGTTGAGAGTTATGATGCCGGTCTGTTATCATGAACATGATGAATGAAACGCAGGGCACGGCTAAACAACATAGCTCAACATGAAACATGACTCAGCTGAAATAATTAAAAGAAAACACCTGCATCAGCACCAGTGAAATGCTCACACACACATACAAACACAAACCCATCAGACTAGATAGGCAGTCATATGGTCCTAGTCTGGGAAACACAGCCTGCTGTCAGTGAAAACAGATGCTCGAGGTTTCTCTTTATGCTAAAATAGATCAGTTCTAAATGTTAAATCGCCACTGGATCTACGAGCCAGGTCAGTGCTAATTCAGGGCAGAAAAGGACAGCATCTGAGCTACAGAGAACGTGCAAACTGCTCTGCAAAGCAAATAGTACTTTGGGTGTGTCTGTCCAGTTTGCATGCATTTAAATGAGTAAATATCCCAAAATTTGGCCCAAAATTCCTCCCTTTATATGCAAAAAGTCTTGGTGAAAATACAAACTAATTCACAAAGGCCAACACTCATTACTACAAGCAGCACAAGTGGTGTGATTCTACCCATGAACCTGAGTATTAGATATGCATTATGTCCCACCTACTCAAGTATTACTGTGAGGTCTAAGATAAACTTTTGACTTGAGCTGTGGAACAGGTACAGTCCCTTTAAAAAAAAAGTGTGTGTCTGGAAGGTCCAGTGTTCCTGGATACCATTACACCATGGAGACAAAAGAACACCCCAAGCAGCTCAGAGAAAAGGTTATTGAAAAGTGTAAGTCAGGGGATAGATACAAAAAAAAATCCAAAGCTCTGGAGTTCAGTTAAATCATCATCAAGAAATGGTAGGCATATGAAAAACGTGTAAATCGGCCTAAATCAGGCCATCCTCATAAACTGAGTGACCGTGCAAGAAGGAGACTAGTAAAGTCACCAAGACACTGATGACTACTCTGAAGGAGTTACAAGCTTCAGCAGCTGAGATGGGAGAGACTCTGCAGACAACTGTTGGCAAAGAGAAAGCCACTGTTGAAGAAAACTCCAGAGTTCTCCATGGTCGTGGGGGACGGTTCTTGGTCTGATGAGACCAAAGCAGAGCTTTTTGGCCATTAGACAAGTCGCAAAACACTCCACACCACCAACTTTTTATGGGGACTTTATCTTCGTTAATACAAAGCAACGACTATATTATCTGTTGTTTTATGCTCTATTTTACAAGATTGAATTTTTACACGGTGGTGCAGTTATTGGTGCTGAACATAATGGTAAGATTGACTCTTGCTAAGTTGTATTATTTGTATTTTTATCCTAGGAATGTGAATGCAGAGATTGCCCAACATTTTCGTTCTCAGTGCACGCTCTCTGATCAGATCTATCGATGTCTTGACAAAAGAAATCAGAGAAACATTAAAAGCTGATCTGGCAGAGACCTGTAGATGGAGGGCTGTCGGAGCAGCTCGTCGTCCAGCACCGTCCCTCTCACAAACTCGTAGCAGATGCCGTTCTGGAAGCTGCAGTAGATCTGAGGGCCGCATCCGTGAGCATGAAGCACCTGGAACATTTCCACCTCTCTGTCTCTGTTCACGTAGAGCTCCGTCATTCTGCCGTACAGACGAACAAGAACACAACCAGGCTCCTGCAGGGAGCCCACGAAGCAGCCGATCAGCTGGTTGGTGATCCCCTCTGTGAAGGTCTGAAATGAAGGGACATGGATAAAACAAAAGGTAAAGAGGATGACACAATGATCAGCTCATTTACAGAGAAAAAGGAATTCAATTACAGAAATATAAGAGCTCGTAGAATTCAGTTTCTTGGTCACATGTGGAACCAAAAGGTGCAATGAAAATGCTAATCTAGATCATCACCTTTGGCTGGACAGACCAACTTAAAACTTAATGCCTCCAGCTGCTGGCTATCAGTGATGAAGAGGCATTAAAAGAAATGAAAAGATAAAGCAACAATAAAAAGATGAGATTTTAAAGAAAACTGAAACTCAGATTTTTCTGATGTTTTTCCTCCTTATCTCCTCAGGCAGAGGGGCCCCACCTCAGGGTTTAAGCTCTGGCTCTTACAGAGTCATCATTCCTGTTGTCTCCAAAAAGTCCACAAGACTTAAATCAACTCTGATATTCTAAGAAGGCCGTAAACTGGTGCTTATGGTGTTACTTTATAGATAACAGCGATAACGCTGTGACAACTCATAGCCTTGTAAAAGAGGCTTTTTCTCTGATGTAAGATCTAGTTTATGGATATGATAACATTTTGACTTTACCATTACTGAGTGCTCAGGTCACACTAGTTTGCACAACAAGCTTTTTTTCCTAGTATCCCTAGTGAAATATGTCCTAAGTATACATTTGGCACGCTACTTAAACCTCACTCTGAGTTTCATGTCTTCCACAGAGCTTCAGGAGGCAAAAAAAGTGCAGCAAAACTTCAGATGATCTTTGGTACATTTAAAAGCTAAAACTTAGGGGCGCTCAGATGGTTGAGTGGTTTAAGGCGCGCACCATGTACGTGGGCGGCCCAGGTTTGAATGTCTCCCCCATTCTCTTTCCTGTTTCCAAGTCTATATACTATCCTCCTCTATGTAATAAAGGTACGAAAAGGCCCAAAAATAAATTTAAAAAAAAAAAAAAAAGAGCTAAAACTTAGCAAACTAGAAAAGCACTCGGAGAGCGCAGACCTCCCCCATTAGCCCTATCTCCCAATAGTGAAGAATCTTTTAAAAAATTCCCCGTGTCCTCCACCACAGCATTCGCCGATTACTCCCTCCCTGGTGGGGTGGAAACATGGAGAGGCAAGCATTGGCTTCACTACTGTCAGGTGGACCATCATGGTGGAAGCATTGCCTGCCGGTGCCAACAGATGCACTGACAGTCTCACCCATGGTCTCACCGAAGTGGTAACAGTGCAGATCTCTGCCATTAGCCCTATCTCCCAATAGTAAAGAATCCTTTAAAAAATTCCTGTTGCGAGACACTGTGAAGGTGGGTCTCCAGATGCCATAAAAAAACTAAGAATATTTTCTAAAATTACATCATTGTCACTTCATACCTATTTTGCTAAATTTTAACCCGTAGTCATCACTTTTTCCCACCAATTTTAACACATTTTTGCCACTTAAAACCCTTTAATGTCTGTTTTAAACCCTTTCCATCACTTTTTTCTGCCTGTTTTGCCACGTCTAAACCAAATCTTGCCACACTGTTGTTGGCTCTGGTGTCCCATTATTGCCACTATTAACTACTCTTTACCACTTTTTACACTCAATTTCACAATTTGATATGCCCATTTTTGCCAGTTTAACCCATTTCTGCCTATTTCTGCTTCTGCTAACCCCCTCCCCCCTTTTTTTTGCAGATTTATATAAATTTTTCATTCCATTTCCAAAATTATCACCTATTTTAACCACCCACTTTAATGCCATTTCAGCCTCTTTTTAATCCCCTTTTACCACCTAACCAAAAAAATGTCACAAATGGGTAATTGTGTCAAAAAGTTAACCCATTTTTTACCTTTTTTGGTTATTTTTTGCCACTTTTACCTAATTTTTGGCACCTCTAACCCATTTTTGCCACTTTTAAAATCTTATGTCACCACCTTTCCCACCATTTTTTGCCATTATTAACCCATTTTAGCTATTTTTAACATATTTTAATTCTGTTTTTAACAAAAGGATTTACATTTTTAAGAGGGTTACTTACTACACAAATGAATTAAAACTATGTTTGTTTCTTTGATAAGAGTGGTAATTATTCAGATTAAATATAAAATATCACAGCTTAACTTTACAATGACCGTGATTTTGCTGGCCCCAAGAAAGCTCTCCCATTTTTCCCCCCTAATGGTCAGCCTTGTCTGCACATGACTGTTCTTAAATGTGCATGGCTGTGTTCAAGCAGGTACAGTGGGGGTCCCCGGTCTCTGGCACCTTTATTTTGGGGGTCGCGGGCTGAAAAGGTTGAGAACCACCCTCTTATACAATCCAACTTCAAAAATACTGAAATATCCCTTTAATATTACTGTTTCCCACTAGGCAAAGGTGTGCCAGTGGTAGAGGGATGTAGACCTCTATTATCCTGAGGTTAATGAGAATGAACAGAGGCTAAAAGGGAAGCAGCTCCCATCATTCACATAAAAACATCCCACAAAGAAGATGATGATGATGATGGTGGGCAGTCATCAGCTTTCTCTGCTGTTTTCTTCTGCGAACAGAAAAATTCGGCCTAATCTGTATGAGTAGGAACAACAGCATGGTAATCCAAGGTTAACAGAGGCAGAGCCTGAAAGAGCTGAACCTGTCGAGGTTCCACATCGCAGTCCCACCACAGCGAGTGTGTGTACACAGCAGCACCACACTGACCACTGTTTGTCTGCTGAAGCCTCATGGGGCTTTTGTTGTCATTCAGTGGTTTCAGAGTCTCTCATTCGGTGTCACAGTCCCTGAGGTCTCTGAGTCTCACATTTCTCTGCACACAAGAGTTTTCATCAGACTGGAGAGTGAACAAGCATGTCCACCTTAACATCTTTAACTATTTATTGTGTGGATAAAAGGAAACCTTGAAACTTGAATCTGACATTTAAAACTTAATCTATGAGCTGGAATGATCAGAAGCAGGTTTTCAACTATGAGACTGGCAGGTGAAAAAGGCTCCTTTAAGTTAACTGTTAGATATTTAACTCTTTAGGGTTCCTCCCTAGCTGAATAACCCAATTCCCAAAAAAAGTTGGGGCACTGTGTTAAATGTAAATGAAACACCATGAACCCGTATGAGATTCACAATAGTGCATAAAAAACATATCAGGTGTTGAAACTGAGAAATTTTACCAGCTCATTTTGAATTTGATGGTAGAAACACGTCTCAAAAAAGTAGGGATGGGGAAACAAAAGGCTGGAAAAGTATGTGCAGTTTGCAACTGATTTTTTTCAAATTAATTGCCAACATGAACTGAAGTCTATGATAATGGAAAAATAAAATCAATCGTTTGTCCAGTGAGGTCGGCAGAGGTGGTGGTCATACAGCAAGAGAAAGTCAGCACCAATATGGCAGCACCAGGGAAAGGACGTTGGGAATGCAAGCAGGGCATGAATGAGACGGGCATGACACATGAGGTTTGCAAGAAGTGCTACACGAAAATAAAATACTGCAGAAAGAAGACAAACATGAGGACAAGACTAATGCTAGATCAGCTAAACAGCTGAAAAGATGGTATAGATGGTATCGCAATACTCACTGTATTGCAAAATTTTTTTAAATCACAATAATATCGAATCCTGACCCAAGTATTGTGATATCATATCGTGGGGCCACTAGTGATTCCCACCCCTACTAATTAGGTTAACTGGTAACAGGTCAGTAACATGACTGGGTATAAAAGGAGCATTTTAGAGAGGCTGAGTCCCTCAGGAGTAAAGATGGTCAGAAGTTCACCAATCTGCATAAAAATATGTTTAAAAATTATGGAACAATTTAAGTTAAATGTCAAATGTAAAACTGCAAAGACTTTAATTATCCCACAACTATGGTACATGATATTACGATCTTCAAGGATGGATTGCACAACCTGTGTTCATTTGACTTTGTGCCATTTGTGCAAAAATCTGAACTAAGTTGGGAAAGAAGGATTTTAGGTTTTCTGCTCCTTTTGCTTTGAACGATCTGCAGGCTGAGTTTAAAACTGCAGGACTTGGTGTCTCTGAATATTTGCATTGCTGCCATTCTTGGCCAGGGCTCCCTTGGAAAAGAGATCTTTGATCTCAGTGGGACTAACTTGATTAAATAAAGGTTAAGTTAAATTATCAAAAGACTCAGAGAATCTGGAGAAATCTCTGTGACAATGCAGAAGGTCAATGTTAGAAGTTCGGGATCCTCGGACTCAGAAACACTTCCAGAAATCATTGTCTGTCAACACAGTTCCCTGTGCCAAAGCTGTATCATGCAAAGACGAAGCAAAATATGAACACAATTCAGATACACCACTGTCTCCTCGCTGCCAAAGATCATTTAAAATGGACTCGGGCAAAAATGGAAAACTGTTCTGTGGTCAGATGAATCAAAATTCTAAACTCTTTTTGGAAACCACGGATGCCATGTCCTGTAAACTAAAATGAAAAGGGACCACCAGCTTATTATCAGCACACTGTTCTAAAGCCTGCATCGCTGATGGTAAGGGGTTGAATTGGTGCCTATGGCGTGGGCGGCTTACACATCTGGAAAGGCACCATCAACGCTGAAAAGCATACAGAGTGTTTAGAACAACATATGCTCCCATCCAGACGTCTCTTTTAGGGAAGGCCTTACGTATTTCAGCAAGACAATGCTCAACCACATACCACATGCATCACAACATCATGGCTACAGTAGAAGAGTCCGGGTGCTGAACCGGCCTACTCGCAGTCCAGACCTTCACAAATGGAAAACATTTGGAGCATCCTAAAAGGAAAAACCCAGCAAAGAAGAATCCTAGATCAGACAGGAATGGGACAACATTCCTCCCAAATCTCCAGCAACTGGTCTCCTTGCTTCCAAGAAGAGGGGATGCTAACAATGGCAGACATGGCCCTGTCCCTACTTCTTTGAGATGTGTTGCTGCTATCAAATTAAAAATGAGCTCATATTTTCATTAACTGGTAAAATGTCTATTATTATGGTATAATGAGAATAAAATATGGGTTCATGAGATTAAAAAGCGTTACATTCTGTGTTTATTTAGATTTTACACCAGTGATGCTCAACATGTGGCTCCTGATTCACATGTGTCCCTTTCGTGTCTTTATTTGAAATATTATCCCCCCAGAAAACCTAAAAAAGGTCAACTTTGACCTTGGAAGTTATCCATTGCAAGTAACATTAATCAATTTGTCCCCATCCTTGTAGAGTTGGCTTTAACTGTCAACCCTTAATTTATAATAATATATATTATATATATATATATACATATATATATTAAAAATATATTATAATATATTTTGATTGCCCCTATTTGCATTTTTTTCCCATTTCTTTTCCTTTTTTTTGCCACTTTTAATTAATTTCAACTGCTATTTTAGCCTAAGTTTGCCACTTATTTGTGCCCTGTCACCAGTTTTTGCCTCTTTTTTCCTGTTCTGTTTGCACCCCCCCCCCCCCCATGTTTTGCCCCTTCTTGCCCATTTTAGCTGCCTTTTCCCACTGAATGCTACTTTTCAATTTTTGCCACTTTTGCCCATTTTAGTCTCTTTCACTCATTTTCACATTTTTACATTTTTTTTCCTTTAGACCCTTTAGACTATTTTAATCAGTATTTGCCTCTGTCATCCTGCTTTTGCCCATTTAAGTCTCTATTTGCTCATTTTTGCCACATTTTTACTGTTTTTTCCTTTTTTTGCTACTTTTAATCCACTTTTTAAAAAAAATCAGTTTTGCCTCTTTTATGCTGCTTTTGCCCAGTTTAGTCTCTTTTCACTCATTTTGCCATATTTTTAATGTTGTATTTTCCTTTTTTGCCACTTTTAATCCATTTTTTAATCAGTTTTGCCTCTTTTTTCCTGCCCTTGCCATTTTTTTTATCTTCTTACTAATTTTTGCCACATTTTTACTGTTGTTTTCTTTTTTTGCCACTTTTAATCCATTTTTAAATCAGTTTTGCCCCTTTATTCGGCGTCCACTGATTTTAGTCTCTTTTCACTGATTTTTACATTTTTTTGAAATTTTTGCCACCTGTAACTCATTTTTGTCCATTTTTTGCTACTTCTTTGCTGCTTTTGACTGTTTCGCCTTTTTTAACTTTCTTTTATTACCAATCAGCCCATTTTTGCCACTTTCACCTCTTAGATTGTGACTCTTGCAAAGGCATTTTTCAACAATTTGGCACTTTGGTTAAGGGTTGAGCAGGGCTGAGTAACACTGTTTTATTATTGCCCCAACAGTGGAACTGGGGTTGTGCACCAACAAACAGACTGCTCACCATACATGCTTAATAGCTGCAAATTGCCAGGAATTCAGTGCCAACCTGCAGCCAATCAAACCCCAGTATTTACTGAGACCCTTTGTAATTAGTTGTTTCCTTCAGGGAATTGCATTTTGTCAATAAATCACTTAGGCATCACCTTGAGTTTTAGTGCTTATTTGTTCCAAAATAGATTAAAAAGGGCCTCAAAGGAAGCCTCAAAAGTAAGAACAGTCAAACGGATATTCACGCTAAACAAGGCTGAAAAGGAAGTAATTTGACAGAGCAGGTCTCAGATAAAGAGTCGACAGTACAGTAGCATTAGTGGCTGCCTTTCCCTTTCACTGTGTAGTATAATCTTGAAAAGAAGAACACAATACATCATTAAAGGGACAGTTTGGGCTCTGCAGGCTGAGAGGAATCATCCACTCCTTTGTGTACATATGTGGACCTGCTGTAGATTGAGAGGTCACCCACCCAACGTGCTGCCACCTGACAAACAGAAACTCTATTTCTCTGAAAGATTGGACCTTGTGTTTGCACATGGGACCAGAAAAGGGATTATCGTGTTCTGAACAGCTGCTCTGACAACACTGCTCATCTTCTCCCAGGGTTAAAAAACATAATACAGTCTGCTATTGTGTCCTGTAACCTTGGACGCTCTGCTGGTTTTGAGGGATGTTATTCTATAGGGGGACATATGTGCAGACGATGTGACATTTTAGGTTTTCTGACATTTTACCAACATCTCAACCACGGTAGGATTTTATCTTCAGCAAAATTTAACAAGTAAATGGAACATTTAACAAGAAGTTTTGTTATTTCACCTAAAACATAACTTTGGAGTTATCACAAATTAACATTTTATAGATTTTAGGCATTTTTATTACATGTTTTTGCCCATTTGGTTGTAATCCTGTCCATGAAAAGCCCAGACTCCACTAAATAGTAGTCCATATCTGACTTCTCCTGTCATTTCAAGGCCTACTTTTTTCTGCATAAAACACCCCAAAATGCCCTTCATATTGTTGTTGAACAGCAGGGCTCTAACCTTGAAAAGCTCATATATGCCTTTATCTTTAGCAGGTTAGATTATTGCCATGCTCTGTTCTCAGGGCTCTCTAAACAAGTGATTTAGCAACTTAAAGGTACTCAAAAAGCAGCAACAGAAGTTCTTACAAAAACTCAGATATATGATAGATAACACCAGTTCTAAATTTTTTAAATTGGGAACCAATTACTGAGAGAAGTCATTTCAAAGTTTCTCTGCTTATTTTGACATTCTGATGTTGTCAATGTCTGTCCCGCCCAAGCCTGGGACAGCAAAAGAGACACGTTGTCGCACGTTTGCATTCCCGTCATAGGAATGGCGTGCAAAGATCAGATGGGGGACAGGGAAGGGAGAGCACCGGTCAGGAACCAATGGGAACACAAACTTTGTGTCCTAACACTCTAGATATGTTGGAATAAGGCTGCTGCAAACATGTGAAAGTACTGACATTTGACTGAATTTTGGATTTAGACTATTAGAAAGTTGTCCACCTCTTTCCTGGCTTGGTGTAATTTGAGCAGGGCAAATATAGGGACCCACTACATCACGGGCCACTATGGGGAATTACCCCGCCCCCAAAGCTATAAGCATATAAAATCCCAGATCAGTTCATCTCAGTACAGTCTGTTGTAAGCCCATGTCACTGCCTTCATTGAAAGCCACAGTGAACATTAAAGTATCATTACAGAGAGATTTGTGCCAGAAAACAGTAAATTTAATCCCCAACTTCTGCCTCTGCTCTGGCACAGAGCCAAACAGCTGTACTCTGGCCAGAGTTCACCATAAGGTCAGGGGGCAGGCTAACTGATGGAGTGCTTGTCTAATTTTTACTTGAACCAGATGCAGCAGAAACAAACATCTGACCTGCTGAAGGTGTGTTTGAATCTATATTTCACTTGTCTTTAGTCCTGGATATTTAAACAAAGCAGACAGTGGCTTTGTCTCTCTCTAAGCAGCAACAATTCAATCCCTCCTTACTGTTAGCACGAAGGTGCTAAAGTTTGCAGAGGTTACTGCTGCCATAGATTGTTAATGGCGGAGCTTCTGTGAATAATTTGATGCCAAGGCCAATCAGGAGATGTGCAATGTCTTTTCTGCCAAGACATGCTCTCAGTTTGGCTCTTTGCTTGGGTTTTTAAAAGAAATCTGGTCCAGTTCCAATTAAACTGCCACTTTCCTACAGCTACATCCGAGCTAACAGCTACTGTGGCAGCAGCCATTGGACGCATCGCTAAACCTTACATGTAACGATAACAAACCCTTGTTGAAGCAGACCAGGAAAAGAGTGAAAACATATGTTTTGTCACGAAAAGTTGTCAGTGTTGCTCTCTGTACTTACTTTAATGAAGACACGTCGTCCAGTTCTGAAAAACTTTAGCTACATCTGAACTAATCACTCTATTAGAAGGTGTTGTGCACAACCACCCACACAACAACTAACCCTTTCCCCATAACTTTCATAATCTCATGCCAAAGCAGGACAGCAGAAAACCAAAACATCTTTCACATAACAAAAGGCTTTAAGGGTTGTTGTTGTTCTTTATTTCACACAGAAACATGGTTTACTTCCAGTAAAATGCTATGCTAAAGCTACATCCAAGGTTATCTGCAGTGGAGGCAGCCATTACTGATGAGTGCCGCTCTGTATGTACGACTCTGAAAGCATCGTCACTCAGTCAGTCAGTCACATACAGACCCATGAGTAGGTCATCCAAGAATAGACAGGCTGTCTTCAGCAACTATTTAAGTTCCACTGTATACTGTAATATTACTTGGAAAATTAAGCAGAAAAAAAGTGGATCAAAATATTCTGGATTGCTGTGATTGGGTTAAGGGTCTAACACTAAGAGGAGTGTTTCTGCATTTAAAATTATACCTGAGATATCCCAGCTACTCTCTTCAGTCTGGAGAATAAACCTTAACGAAGGATTAAATCTTTACTTTTTTGATGCACATGCAGACTGTAGCAAAGAGTTGAAATATGTCCCTCCAAAATGTCACCATGTACTAGCTTTACATCAGCCTATCAATGCTGAAAAGCCTAAACTGACAATTTTCCTGAAACTCCACACCTGCATTGGCCACTTAGAGGCGAGCTGTGTGACATTATAAGAGCGTCTGGTCTTTCAACCCTGAGCATGAAATCAGACAGATCTGCTTTGTGAGTTTGGTCAGTGCTGTCCTTCAAATCCACCGTGTTTCATCTAGATTCAAAGTCATTACTGAATGAATGACTCATACAGGTAACTCAAGGTAAACAGAACAATCACTTGCCTTCATCTGAATGTCCTCTGCCCTCCAGTGAGGACGAAGTCTGCCTAAGAGCTTCAGGATTCCTCTGCGAGGTTCCTGCTCACCAATATGAACATCCACATGGAAAAACGAGCTTCCAGCACCAGCGGAGCGTCTGTCCATTATTAAAAAGCCGTGTCTGTGTTTTCTTTAAAAGCCCAGAATGTGTTAAGAGAGTTTTCCGCCAGAGACCTGCTCAGTTACGTTACAAGTCCATCAAAACCATCGAAGCATTTGACAACTTTAGTTAAATGTGGTTTTAGTCAGAAAAATCCAATCTAATAACCATAAAAGACGAACACCAAAGCTTTAAAGCTGCTTTATCAGAGCCATCCAGAGATATTTCAGTCAGCTGAAGTTGTCCACTCGTGTGTCCAGTGAGTCAGCAGCCTTATCAGGGGCCAATGTTCCTGTGGGCATCTTCATAGACACACTGCAGAGTTTACACATTAACCTTTGGTGGTCGTAGCTCTGCTGCAGGCAGGTGTAGTGTTAATAAAAACCCAGTGACAAAAGTTAGTGGGGGAAACAACCATGGGATTTAAGCCTCTGTAATGATTGCCCTTTTTATTTACAACACTTTTAATTTTTCCTTATACCACAAGTCAGTCCTTCCTTTCTAAAGTCAGATTTTTATGCAGAACTCCTCCCAGTAGTCCAGTTAAGAGGCTCTCCATTACTGAAACATTCACTAGTAATATTTGCAATGTGCAATAGTATGTCCAAATTTTTGTGCACAATTCAGCAGTAATGAGAAATTGTATATTTAACTTTCTGGTTGCACTGTGTACCATGTATAAACCATAGACTGTAGAAAGAATTGGACAAACACTGTGTGACGTCGGTCGTCTGCTTACAATAGGCAAACTCAAACGGCTTTTGAAGCCCATTTGTGGATGCTTCCATATTGAAATTGCGGTCTCAACCGAACTTTAGATCAACCTAACGGGCCGCCCACTAAGCGCGACTTCTGGTCAGCCTGCTAGCTAGCATTCCGGTTGACAGACTCTGCCTGCCAAGCTATCTGTCAATCAAATGAGATGCGCCAATCACCGTGAAGTGAAGTTTATCCTAAATATAATCCAAACGATCGTGGTACAAAAAAATTCACCCCCCGTACAGTGGGAGCACAATAAGACACTAGCTAATGAGACACGTTTGATGTTTTGAACCGGGCTGTAAACCAGTTCAACATGTGTGCAGACAGAACTTCTGGTTTTCCTGCGGCCAGCCTCAAGAGGACATTCGCGATATAGCAAATTTTTGCACTTCCGCATTGGCTGCATTTTTCAGGACCAGAGGTTGCCACTTGGTAAAAACTCAGCAGCTCTGTTTCCGAACGTTAATCAGCATTCGCCACTCAAGCCGTCCTTACATATTTTACAAAATCCTTACAAAAAAACTCACCTTGCAAAGCAGATGGATACGCCCGTTTTCATGTTTCTCACTGGTGAATCCATCTTGCAAAGCTCCCATCTGAACCGCTTACGCGAACAGCAACAAGAGACCGGTGCAATTATGGCGTTAGACATTAGCGTGGATGCTGCTACAATGTATGTTTTATCAGAACTTGACAACATTTCTTTGTTAAAAGAAGAACAAAGAACAGCATTGAGTTGTTTTCTTTTCAAAAACCACAAAGGTTGTGTACTGACATGTCTAAGGTCACCATGGTTACGCAGTTCTTACGGAGTTTAGCCTACTCACCGGTAGGGGCACACCTCAGTAGCGGCTACGTCATGTGTTTTGTTGCTCTGATTGGTCCATAAAGATGTGACAGAACATTCATCCAATCACCCTGCGAGTTTTTTTTTCAAAGGCTCTGCCCTTTCCCAAACGCTGCGTATGAGAGGTTTCCCAGATGCCAGGTTATAGAAAAACATTTTAAATCAAGGAACCATGCCAACTACTGACCCTAATACTCATGGCTTTAATGCAAAAAGTAAACACACCTGGAGAGACAAATTTTTCGGACTGTGTCTATATTTTTTTCTGGAATGGAGGGAACTATATATCCCACAACCCATTGCAATTCTCTCAGTGTATAGAATGCATTAGTGTGGCTCCAGATGTAAAACTCACATTCATTTTCTCCATAGCGGATCTGTCGCTGTAGTGTAAATACTATAAATAACAATATTGGACTAAATTGTTATCAAAAATTTGAACACAACACTAAAAATCTATTTTCAAAGAAGGTTAATTTGCACTTTGGAAGTTTGAGAAGCTATCGCTAACAATGGGTTAAGGAAAACACAATAGATTGTGGAAAACGTATTTCCTTTCCCTCTGTCTCGAATTCTGTTTGCACTGAACCAAACGTTTTTCTTATCTGAATTTTTCTGGTCATTGGTTTGCTAGGTATTTGGATAGCGAAACTTGATCCCAGAACAAGAACTGTCATAAAACGTGTGCAGGAACTTTTGAGTTCGATTGGGGAATAAAGTTCATCAAACTTTCAGTTCCTAAACTGTATGTGAGAACAGTAAAGAGCTTTAGGCGTCAGGTCATTGTCTTACTGGAAAATAAAACTTCCCCAAAGCTGCAGTTCTCTAGCAGACTGAATAAGATTGTCGTCCTGCATTTGCCTATATTATGCTGTGTGTATTTTACCCTTTACCTTTACAAGTCTTCCGCCGCCTAGAAGTATCCCCACAGCATCATGCTGCCACCACCATGTTCACAGTGAGTTGTGGTGATTACTGGTGGGAGAATTGATACTACAGTATCGATATATCGATATTTACAATGTACTCTTTTGGTATCAATCTCTCCAGCAAAGTATCGATACCAAGTGAGTACTATAAAATATGTCTCGCAACCCTTCTCCGCCGAGTGCCTCCCTGCTTCTCTCTCCTCAAGACTGTTTTGGCTTTACTGATCATCCGTATCACGTGACTTTGGAGGCCAATCGGACACGTCGCTCCTGCCGTACCATGTGACTTTGGGGACCAGTCATAAATGAATAACAGATTTTAGTAACTCCACTCAATCGTATATGACTTAATTTTACAGTCTGTGATGTGAACCCGTCTGTCTTTCTCACTCAATGTAGTCCCTACGTAAATTTCAAAATTGTAAGAAAACATAAAGAAAATACTGAGACCACATGCCAATACCATAAAATGTATGAAGACTAAGTTGTAGAAGCATAAAAAGATAGATATTTTTTTAAAAGTCTTTGATGACTTGTATTTCTACATTTTTGCTTGAAACTCATGGCTATAAGTGGCTAATAAAGCCCTTCTATCTGAATTTTTAAAAACGAAAAGAAATTGGGCATTTTTATGTTAAGTTTCTCCCTAAATAAACTCCTGAATGACCTGAATACATCCTTTTATTTGCCTGAAATGTGTACCTTTTGAAAGTTTGCGACTCCAATATTTTAGTCTTTCTTCAAAGAATGGGTATCACTATCAATAAAATTACCTCAAAAAGTATCGGTAATGTACCACATTAAAATACATCGATATCGCCCATCTCTAGTGGTGATGTGCAGTGTGCATAGCAACTTGTCTGATGACCAGAAATCACCATTTTGGCCCCATCAGACCAAAGAGCTTTCTCCCACTTTACCATGAAGTCTCCCTCGAGACTTTTGGCGAACTCTGGCCGAGACTTATTTAAAGGTTTTCTTCAACAGTGGGTTTCTCTTTGCCACTCTCCCATAAAGCTTTGACTAGTGAGGAACCCAGGCAACAGTTGTTGCAGTTTCTCTGCTGCTGAAGCTTGTAACTCCTTCAGAGTAGTCATAGGTGTCTTGGTGGCCTCTCTCACTCGTCTCCTTCTTGCACTGTTTGTGAGGACGGCCTGATCTAGGCAGACTTACACATGTGCTATAATTCTTCCATGGATTTAACTGAACTCCAGGAGATGTTCAGAGCCTTGGATTTTTTTTTTTTATATCCATCCCCTGACTTGTACTTTTCAATAACCTTTTCTCTGAGTTGCTTGGGGTGTTCTTTTGTCTTCATGGTGTAATGGTAGCCAGGAATACTAATGACTGGACCTTTCAGACACATTTATGCAATTACTTTTTTACCTTTGTCAAAAAAGCAAAATTATACTGACAGTGATTGATTCATAAAATCCATAAAAGGGTAAGCCCTTCAAAAGGGGTGATAACTTTACTGTAACAAGTTTACTGTTACATGCGGTACTGTTCTAATCTCAACATAGACCACACTGCCAACATTCCCTCTGCAAGTCATCCAGTGTTCATGCAGATTTTGGGTCACAGTTTACCTCATTGATCTTTGTTCAAGCTTTAAAGTAAGCACTTAACAAAAACAAGGCCAATAAGATGAGTTTTGGTACCGTGAATATGTTGAGATGCTTCAGATTAGGCCCGTGTGCAGCCCTACATTTGAAGTCTATTGTCTAACCCAAATCGTGGCGATATCCAGAGGATCCATTTAAATATCAGTTCATTCAAACATGACCTTTTATGCGAACTCAATGCCACGAAATGTTTCAACACGATCATTCTGTAAGCACAAAATGAATTTCAAACATTGGAGCAGCATGTTTTCAGCCTGTTAAATTATTTAGATGCTGGGCCAATGTTTACCATTTTGCATCATTACAGTAATTGCCTAGAAGTCACGAACGCGGTGATCATCTTGAACCGAATACTTTGCAAGCTTTTAGACGCAAATGAAATCCGCCTGCCATCAAAGAGCGTCTCATCATCAAAGATGTTGTGCATTGAAAGAGAGATGAGTGTGGAGATTAAAAATGTAAGGGTCAGGCTGGAGAATAGAGGAGAGGAGTCAGTGTTTGCTTTGCCGTGCGTACCTCTCAAATAAAGCTGAACAAGAGAGCTGGCTGAAAGAGATGACACAGACAATAACCCACGCGTGCATTAAAACACTGTTCTGACGCTTTTCAGAAACATTCACTAGCTAAACGTCTGGCTCCTTTTTTAATTCTTTCTCCTGATTGTTGATGTGAAGAATGCAGACATTAACTTTTGGGCCTTTGAGCCTTGAAAATTAATCATTTATGAAAGGATCAACAAAGTAACAGTTGTGTTGAATACAGCATGACAGAGTAACAAAACTGAGTTAATGTTGCTGGAGTTTCTCTTGACTCCTTGACACTGCTTAGACAATTTTTTTTTTCACCCGAGTCGAGCAACAAAACACGAGCTTTGTCTGTTCAGCCAAATGTGGGAATAAAAAGAGAAGATGGAGAAAAGCAGAATAGAGAAAATGATTTTTATCTATTGCATTTTATTTTTGAGCCTGATAGACGAGCCTAGTCTTTCCCACTATTCAGAATTTAGATTTTAATTTTCTTGGGCAGTACCTTTTATGGAGCAAATCATAGCAGGACATTTGAATTGAGCAGAGGTCAGAAAAATCTTAAAATTCCCCTGGCAATATGAAAAGTACAGCAAATTAAAAATGTCAACATGTTTTTCCTTTTAAAGCATATTCCTACTACTGCACCAGAAAAGTGATCAAAAAGGAAGTTATACTCTTTAAGTTCTATTATTAAAAAAATCAGTCCGGTGTCCATGTCACTGAAAATGATGGTCCTTGGGGATTAATTTCAAAGGAAGTTTTATACAAATTCAATGTTGTACTAGTAGGGATGGACTTTATATATTATATTAACATATGATAATGATATATACAAGCTGTGAATAAGTTTTAGACCCTATCCTGATTTATTTTGGGTTTGAGAAAAGCCATCCAAACCTGCCTGGCTCTGTGTGAAAAAGTAATTACCCTCTGAACCTAATAACTGGTTATGCCACCCACTCTTCTTTGCAGTATTGTTTTTATTCAACCCCATCAGCAGGTTTTGCAGCATGAATGGCCTATGTAAGGTCATGCCACAGCCTCTCGAACAGATTTAGGTCTGGACTGTGCCAAGGCCACTCTAAAGCCTTCATTTTGCTTTGTTTCTTCAGGCCATTCAGAGGTGGACTTGCTGGTGTGTTTCCGATCAGTGTCCAAGTGTGCTTGAGCTTGGAGGTCATGAGATGATGGCCAGACATTCTCCTTCAGGGGTTTCTGGTAGAGAGCAGAATTCACGGTTCCATCACAAAAGTAAGTAGTCCAGGTCCTGAAGCAGCAAAGCAGATCGAGACATCACACTACCACCACCAAGTTTGACTGTTGGAGTGATGTTTTCTTTATGAAATGCTGTGATAGTTGGGATGGACATCATCCAGAAAGTTCCCCCTTTGTCTTGTTGGATGACAAAATATTTCCCAGAAGTCTTTGAGATCATTGGGATGTTTTTTGGCAAATGTGAGACAAACCTTTGTTTTATTTTTGGTCAGTGGTTGGAACTTTAACATTTTTCCCAGTCTCTTTCTTCTTGTTGAATCATGAACTCTGACCTTAACTGAGTCAAGTGAGGCCTGCAGGTCTTCAGATGTTGTTCTGGGTTCTGTTGTGACCTCCTGGATGAGTCGTTGATGCGCTCTTGGGGCCACTCTTGGGAAGGTTCACCACTGTTCCAAGTTTTCCCAATTTGTGGATAATGTCTCTCACCATGGTTCACTGATTCACAAAGCCTAAGAAATGGCTTTGCAACCTTTTTTCAGACTGATAGATGTCAATGACTTTGTTTCTCATTTGTTCTTGAATTTCAGATGGATTCACTCGTTTCTGTGTTTCTCACTGGTGAGTCCATCTTGCAAAGCTCCCATCTGAACAGACGGGGTCCTGTAAGAGAGTGACCCATCAGTGTTGTTTGAGGAGTAGAAGGCAGTTCTTGAGGGTGCAGCGGATTCATGACATAAGCAGCAGCCACAAGAGTTATTGGTGAAAAAGATAGGTGTGGATGCTGCTATAGAATAAATTTTATAAGAACCTGACGACATTCCTTTGTTGAAATAAGAACAAGGAACGGCACTGAGTTCTTTTCTTGCGAAAATTATGTTCAGCAAGTGTCTAATCTTCACTTTTTTTGTTGTTCTGATAAAGATGTAACAGTCACCAATCGCCATTCAAGTCTTTTTCAAAGGCTCTGCCCTTTCCCAAACCCCATCTATGGGAGGTTTTCCAGATGGATGTGTGAATGTTGCACGTATGGACAGGTAGGTTTGGATGATGTTTTCCCCTTAACAAATGAAATCATCCTTTAAAATCTGTTTTTGTTATTTACTCTGGTTATCTTTGTCTTATATAAAAATGTGTTTGACAATCTAGAACATTTAAGCATGATAAATATGCAGAAAAACAAGAAATCAGGAAGGAAGACACATTATCAAAATGTGTCAAAAAAAGTATAAATCGCCCTGACGACAGTGTGTCGTACTGCTCGGCATCCCCCCAGCTACAACTGTCCTTAACGCTGTTCAATGAAATCTTTATCATACTAGAAGCATGTCCTTTAATCAGATGAGACCAAACTAGAGCTCTTTCATTGCTTGTGTTTGGAGAAAGAAAGAACAGGCCCAAAAAACAATATCCTCAAAGAGAAACACGGCAGTGGGAGTATTATGCTGTAGGGATACTATGGAAGTGGAAAATATAGAGCTGGAAGGAATCATGAAGAAAGAAGGGTATATAAAGTGTTCAAAAGAAATCCTCAAGCAGTCAGCAGCAAAACTGAGTCTGGGTCGTTGCTTTGCCGTCCAACATGACAACGACCCAATACATGTGTCTCCTGGAGAAGAACTACCTCCAGGAGACCAAAGTGAACATTATTGACTGGCCTGCACAAAGCCCTGGCTTGAGTCCCATCGGAGTTAAGTGAAGACCGAGGACGAGCATCAGATCTGGAGGAGCTTGAGAGATTGGCCAAAGAAGAACGGGCTGGGATTCCTCAGGAGACGAGTCTGAGACTAAAACTACAACAAATGACTGTAGGATGTTATCCAGCAAAAAAGAGACACAACTGACTATTAGAAATAATTTTGTTTCTGTGTGCTAAGTTTAATACTGTCAGCATCCAAAATAACACTGGGATATTTGGAAAAGCCGTGTTAAAAACTCTTTGCTGTGTCAAACAGCACTAGGAAAAAAAATTGTATTTTTACAACAGTACCATCTTTTCCTGTATATTCCACATTATTCTCACCAATCCATCCAGGGGTTACTGTGTACAAACTAATATTTTCAGAAATTTCAACTAAATGAATGCACTAAAGAAAATCTAGGGATCGCTTGAGTCGACAAAATTAATTTTCAGTGGTGGTTGAGTTGTTCAAATCCAGACTAAAGTGGTGTTTTACCTTCAGACATTTATAAAGCAAAGTTTAAGCTATGCAGCTGCACAGTGTGCACACTGTGCACGATGGTCTCTGAGTGCATCTTTGCTTGGATCATTTGAAGTGCATGGAATGTCAATAGAATCTCAGCCATGCTTGAGGATGCAATTTAAGAGCTGCTGCAGCACTGGAAAAATGTGATGTTTTTATTATAAAGCTCAAGCTGGCAACAAATAGCCTCTTAATGTCACAAAGTATAGCGTAAAATTTATACAGGCTCTGATTACAACTTTAGAATCATATAGAATCAAAGATATGAGCTGTGAAACAGAGAGGGAAATGATCATGTGTGATGTAATTATAAACCCTGCAGTCTGACTCAGACTGTGTACATTCAGCTGTGGGTGCATCTGATGCAGATCTATAATGGGAATCAGGGCTTCAACATTGTAAAGAGAATGGCCTTGATACTTCAATCTTCTATGTAAGAAAGTTATTCAAAGAATCTGAGTAAAATCAGATTGTGTGTTGTGAGATGGTAACAATGTGAATGGTTATGATGCATTCTTTAGACAGTTGTCCGCTAGTTCTGAAGAATGCTGTACTCTAATGCCAGTAAAAGCATTTATTATGGTTAACAAAGGATTTCTGACAGAATAATGGCCAGGGGAATATAACAGTCTATAAACTATAGGAGCTGGTTGTTTGTTCACATCTATATCTTCCAGCTTTCATCCATTTAAACAAGACTCAGAGTTACCTCCAAACTCATGAGAATGTGTAGACTTTATTTTCTTATTTAAAAAATCCTCCTTTATGCTAAAGTTTATGTTTATTTTTTTTTTTCAGATTACTCTTTATCGAAAATAGCCAACTGAACTTGTATTTAAATATATGCATGAGGGGGTGCAGATGGCCTAGTGGTTTAAGGCGCACCCCTAGTTCGAATCCGGACTGTGACCCTTTCCTCTCTCATACCAGTTTCCTACTCTATCCATTGTCCTTCTCTATCAAATAAAGGCCCAAAAAACATAAGGTGTTTATTTGAATTCTATTTTTATCATCTGTAGCAGGCTCTCCATGATCAATAAACTAGTGAATGATCGCCCCTTGCATCGAGGTCACTTCTCACCTGTGCCTATTGATAGTAACCTTGTAAAGCAGATGGTTATGCCCGTTTCCGTGTTTCTCACTGGCGAATCCATCTTACACAGCTCCATCTGAACTGTCTGGGCCCGGTTAGAAAGTGACAGGACCAATCAGCGTCGAGGGTCAGTACTTTCAGGCGCGGCATAGTCGTGACGTAAGCAAGTAGCAACAAGAGGACAGAAGACAGTATGGATGCTGCTAAAGCGCCAGTTTTATAAGAACTTGACGACATTTCTTTGTTAAAAGAAGAACAAAGAACAGCAGTGAGTTGTTTTCTTTTCAAAAACGACAAAAGTCGTGCACTGACATGTCTGTAGTCGCCATGGTTCGCGTTTTTCCTCCGTAGCTGTGCATGCACACCTCGGTCGCGGCTACGTCACGCTCTGATTGGCCTGGAAAGATGTGACAGAACGTTCATCCAATCACCCTCAGAGTTTTTTTTTCAATTCCTCTGCCCTTTTCCAAACACTTAGTATTGAAGGTTTTCCAGATGGATGTGTGAAACAAATCCATCTGGCGTGTCAGGTTATATTGATGGCTGATCAGAGAGGAAGAGGAAACCTTGAGCATCGCAACGTCCCCCACGTTGATGTATGAGAGAAGAGAGACGTTTCATGTTCAATATGAACCTTTCCTGTCGTCTTTAACCATGTTTATGTAGCTGTTGCTGTCAATGTTATCCTGCATTTGATTGATTTAGGATCATTACAATAACATCAGCCCTCCTCACACTGATCAGCTGTTGTAGCCAAATCATTGAATGTTAAGCGACAGATTTCCTAACATAAACTGTGTTATGCATTAAATTTACGGCTAGATGATACTGATTTGAGATCGGGCACAGGTAAAGAGAAGCTGTAGGAGGCAGAGCAGAAGTACTGTTGGTATTTAGAGAGCAGTGGTGCACACATATAAGTTTGAATAGTAGAGTTAAGATAAATAAATTGAGCAAAATTTGGCTATTTGCAAACATGGGGTAAAATGAACTGAAAGAAAAGCTCTACTTATAATCTAGCTGTGTCAAAACTTTGACAGTCCTAAGCAGCCTCTATTTGTTTTTTTATTAGAAAAATCAGCTGAAAATGTTGCACGAACTGTAAAAAAAAAAACCTCACATATAAAAAACTTAAAATGCACAGATGCCCATTCGCACAAGATTAGTATTACCTGTGAAACTAGGGGTATGCTTAAATATGGTAGGTAATTTGCCCTGGAGTTTTTACTCCACAAAAAACAAACTTGCTTGATTTATACAACATTAAAAACACAGATGTCCCACATGATTATCACGAATTACCAGAGGTCCTCAGGTAATACTAATCCCATGAGAGTGGTCTGGCTGCAGACCGTATATCTCTGACAGCCCCTCTCACAGACTGTTCATCTTCGTTCGCCGTTTTTCTTAGACAAGAAAGTGCCGTAATAACTCGCGGGTACAATGTGTTTCCACTTTTAGATTCTTTATTTCTGATTCAGCTTTATTCCCAAACAAAGCCTGGAAGTTATATTCATGATAAAGCTACATTGTAAACATTACAGAATAAGAAACATTTCATAAATAAAATAGAGGAAAAAGGCCAGACGTGCAATTATGTATAAATCATGTATAGGCTACTTTTAGAAGCAGCTAGCTCACTTTATCGTTTTGAAGCTAACAAAGCTATGCTAGCTACATAATTAACCCTTTGGGATTGTTTTAGTATTAGTCACACTCAAGCTGCTATGCACAAAAATGTCCTTTGTATTCAATACCTATAAAAAATAATATACATTAATATTTTATTCTACTGTCATTGAGCCAGTTTTTCACCTACAACTGACCTAATTATTGATATCAAATATTCACTCATTTCAACCCTTTGCGCTCTCCGAGTGCTTTTCTAGTTATACATTGTTTTTTTGGGGTTTTTTTTGGCAAGTTTAGCATGTTTTTTCTCCATATGCCAAACATGCTCAAAATGACGCCATCTGGTGGAGAGTAGTAAAAATGATCAATTCCAAGACAAAAGCCCTGATTGACATCCAGATATAATAAATGCATATCTTATGCTTTAATGGAAGTGAGATCAAAAATTGCATTTTGAATGCGTTTCGATGGTGAATTTTTTGTGCTTAACAGCTTGAGTGTAACTTTTACTTGCAAACAGTGTACTTTTGACATTTCTATAGGAGCTGAGCTGGAGATAACGAAACCAAATAAAAATACACAATCTTGCCAAAATTCATGCCATATTTGTGAACACAGCCAAAATATCACAAAATGAAGAATGAAAAACTGCGTAAAATGTGCACAGCCTCCCCTGAGGGTTTACGTACTACATGTAGCCATTGTGGCTAAGTTAGCTTTAGCAACATGAGCTTTAGCTAAAGCTAACATATCTATGTAACTTACATAGCTGCCTTACAGCTTAGATTTAGCTATGTAGCTCAATCATCGACAGCAACATGAGCTTTAGCAAACATAGCTCAAGCTAACTTAGCTGCATAGATATGTAGTATGTAGCTTCTTGTAGCTACATAAGCTACGTAGCACTCTGTGTGATAGGTAGTCTAGCTGGTAATTTGTAATTTCCTTTTATTGAGTGTATATTTGTTGAATTTTTGAAATATGGAAGTTGGAATTGTTAGTATTTATTGTAGAATTCTTATAATGTCTGATGTTTTTGGCCCTTTATATGGTATTTTCAGACTCTGTACTTATATTCTTAAATCTTGAAGAATGCACGTCGGTGTATGTTTCAAGTGGTGTATGTTGCACTACTGCCAAAGGCAAATTCCCCCTCGGGGACCATAAAGTATATCTTATCTTATCTACGTGGCTTATGCAGCTAACGGAGCTACATAAACTATGCTTGCCGTGTTAGAATATTTTCATGGAGGATACACATATCCTGTTTACTCGGTTTTATTACACATTGTGCAGGTCAGGTTTTTAACTTTTAACTTCTGGTATCCTAACTGTTACCTGAACACTTACCCTAAACAGAAGTTTATTTTGATTTTTTTTTTTTTTTTCAAAAAAGTTTTGCCTGTATTTCTGTTCTGAGATAAATGGTGTCTCAAATGAATGGTCTGCAGCCAGACTGTCTTGAATCTCATGTGAATGGTAGTGTTGTAGTACTCAAGAATGATCTTGGTCTTGAGACCACATTTTGAATGTCTTGGTCTTGTCCTAAATTTTTTTTTTTACTCTGTCTTGTCTCAGTCTCAGACTGGCATCAACACCAATCGAGACCAGCACTGATCTGCTATTCTTCCACTTCATTAATGAGATAATGAGGAGAAGCTACACCTGCAAAAACTCGGACATCAGTCCATCTTTTTTCTGGTCAGAAATACCTCTGAACGATTTAGGCCTCATTCCCCTGACAAATCTAGATAAACATCTAATTTTCAGATATTTAAAATAATTCTGGACTTGTCAGTAGTTTTTAAATACAAGGATTTATTTTTTATAAGAAGTTATTTGAATAAATTTGTCAAGATTTGAGATTTTTGCATGTTGTGCTTTGAAAGAGTTGCTGACAGCTTGTTTTTATCTGTCAGATTTTTTTTAAAAAGAAACTAAAATTAAAGAGAGGATACTCTTTAACTGTTCAAACCTTGCCATGGGTTTTTAAAATTGATTTTAATGGTCCTGGTCTTGTCTTGGTCTCAACCCCAAAAGTCTTGGTCTTGTCTTGGTCTCAGATAGTGTGGTCTTGAGTACAACACTAGTAAATACTGCATTTGCTGTAAATAAAAGTAGCCTATATACATTTGTTTACATATTTCTTATCTGCTGGAATCCTTTGATGTATTTTGTAATTCCATAAACTGTCAGTATTTGTGGGAAATCTTATTTAATCACTTCATCCTGTAAGTCGAAGTTGAAGAGAATCCAGCAGAGTTTTTGTAATGTTTCACACTCACAAGTGCTGCTAAGCATGAAGGCTAATGACCTTGACCTTTGGCCTCTGCAATCAGAGCAGTGCATCCTTGATTTTGATTGGACATGTGTGCCAAGTTTGAAGGAAATTCCTCAAAGCGCTCCTGAGATACTGTATTCACAAAAATGGATGAATAACTTAAGAACAGCCTTTGGCCCTGACTATCATCTGGCCTAATATAGGTATCTCATACAGGCTTTAAAAATCAGTTAAAGAGCATTAAATCGATTTAACTGAAATAAGTTAATTTGGCTTGAGTTTTATTTCCATCCTTTTCTTTCTAAGGCGCCTGGTCCACCAAAACTTTCTGATTAACCTCGGCTTGTCTGGGCTTCCTGTGCATGCCCAATGGACAAAAATACTTGGCCCAAAGTTTCAATGGCTTTTTGATATTCCTGCTTTAAATTTTTAACCTTAATGGCTAAAAACGAGAATTTTTTTCTCCTGTTAAGAGAAACTTTTAACACGTATTAATGAAATTATTTCATCAACTAACTTAACAATTTCAAATGAGTTTGTCCTTCACAGTACAAGCGTTTATGCACCACTAAAAAAGCACGTCTCCTTTCTTCCTTCAGGCTCCTGCTGTCTTTCAGAAGTTTTTGAAAAGAGAAAATTCCCCTTTTATTAAAGGCAAACAGTTGTTGGTGTCCTTTATCAAATGGCTCTGTGAAGAGAAAAAGGGAAAGGGAGCCATGCAGACATTTAACCTTTTTATATAGTCTTACAATTGGGGCTGTCAAGGCCTTTCATTTGTGAAGTTCCTGTGGAAAAATCAGGGAGCTTGGACTCATTACATCCACCGGTACAGTATATTTATATTTCAGCACCAATCAAAGCTAGCCAATATGCCATCCCTATGTATTTTCTCCTCTGAGCCCTGCCTCCCCTCTATAATTTCCACCGACATTTTGTGTGCAAATGCAGTAATAGACACATTTATCACATCAAAAGGGATTCAATTTTCTTTTCAATCATCCACCGGTATGAATAGCGCCACATCCTCTGCGGCCAACAATGAGGGGCCATTACCGTGAGCCAAAGGATGGTTCGCCGTCTCTTTGCATTCAAGGGGAAAGTGTGTCAAACTGTTTGCCGATGTTTGTTCTAGGCAAATGGAGACTGCTTTCAGACAGGTTAGTATCCAATTTTATTGTCAGACAAATGTCATTTTTGTTTGGGGCGGAGGTAATCATTGGCCTCACGCTCCGGTGTTCCTCCGCTGCAAAGCTGGCAGTTAGTCCATTTAATACTCTAACTCTCATGTCAGGAGCAGATTGCCGAGTCCACACATGACACCCGCTGTCTCTTCATTATGTGAAGAGGGTGGCGTGCAGGATTCAGGCCTCGGAGCGGGGGAGGGGAGGGGAAGGGAAGGGGAGCCTAATTTCTAAAGACACAGTTGATCTACATGAAGGAAAAAGTACTTCACAACTATAATTAATCATCTCCAAGCTCTGACAGACTAGACGTGGATGAAGATTTCCTGTCACCTATTCTTTGCTGTGACAGGCCTAGCTGTAGAGTGGCTACTGTACAGCATTTACAAGAACCTTTTCTCAGATGTGCTGCAGGTTGGTGATGTAAAAATAGGGCCAGGCATCACTGTGCTGAGGATTTTTGTTTCTATTTTTGGAAATTTTCTTTAAAAATTTGAAGACAAAAGCAGAAATAAGGAAATAAATTTGAAATCTTAAAGTTTCACCTTGATATTAGAGCTTAGATCAGTCCCAAATAATCTGGCTCCACCCTCCCAAGGCTGTGCATGTTTTCCTTCAGGTCCATCCTGTCCCATTGACTCTGGTAAGTTTTTATAAAGCTGCCTGTTATTTTAAAGTTTAAACTACAATTCTGAGTTGTGTAAATGTCATAAATCTGCTTGGATGAGATCTTAATGACAAAAGAGAAGTCAGGATGAGGAGTAGGTGTGCAGACATCACTGTGAACTGAGCGCACTGAGCTTTCTGGAGATCATCTGCCTGTTAACAGAGACTACAGCCCATAGTGTTCTTCACTCACCTCAGTGGTAAACTGAGTTGCATTAGTACACGGTTGTTTAGCCTTATTTACAACCACGTTTTACGATTTTTGAAACTCCAACACTTTACCATTTCATGAAAAACATTCTCATTTTGAATTTGATGGGGGAAACATCTCAAAAAAGTAGGGACAGGGCCATGTTTACCATTGTGTAGCATCTCCTCTTTTTTAACAACAGTCTGTAAATGTCTTGGAAGTGAGGAGACCAGCTACAGGAATTTGGGAGAGGAATGGTGTCCCCCTCTTGTCTGATGTAGGATTGCAGTTGCTGTTTTGTATTGGTGAAAGGTCTGGACTGCAGGCAGACCAGTTCAGCACCTGGACACACCATAGACACTAATGCAACCCTATACCGTCAGAGATGCAGGCTTTTAAACTGTGCACTGATAACGAGCATGATGGTCCTTCACAGCATCAGTGTTTCCAAAAAGAATTTCAAATCTTGATTCATTTGACCACAGAACAGTTTTCCATTTTGTCTCAGTCTGTTTTTTAAGGTGCTGCAGCCCAGAGAAGACAGCAGCATTTCTAGATTGTGTAGATCAGTGGTTCTCAACTGGTTCAGCCTCAGGACCCACCAGTCTATGTTACGACAGATCGCGACCCAAGTTTCCAAATTTTCAGTGTGTTGCAGTTTGGAACATGATTGGACCAAAACACCTGATATGAAAAAAAGAAAAGGGACAAAACTGACAAATTTATACCCTCCCCATCATTATGTGTCCATTCTTACCAATTTTCCAGAGAACTTGTCAAATTACTGCATTATAATGGAAAAAGTAGCCATTTATTGTAAGAAGAGGAGATACATTTGTTGAAACGTATACTGAATGTATCACAGTAACACAGGGTAAAATAAAAGGTATAGATGTATGTCCAATAAGGACTCAGGACTTTTGCCGCCATTTTGTTTTCAGACACCTAGT
Source organism: Cheilinus undulatus (assembly GCF_018320785.1). NCBI lineage: Eukaryota > Metazoa > Chordata > Actinopteri > Labriformes > Labridae > Cheilinus > Cheilinus undulatus. The sequence continues at coordinate 7,873,783 of NC_054873.1, read as the reverse complement.
TGCAGTGGTGTGCACAGAGGGGGGGCAGGGGGGGCAGTCGCACCCCTTTGTGGCCCAATATTTGAAAACGCATGCTAAAGTGCCCTCTTTGCAGCCAAAATGCATGCTAAAGGCCCCTCTTTGGAGCCAAAACACACGCTGAAGTGCCCTTGAGAGCCAAAATGTGTGCTAAAGTGCCCTCTTTGCAGCCAAAATGCATGCTAAAGGCCCCTCTTGGGAGCCAAAACACGTTAAAGTGCCCTCTTTGGAGCCAAAACACACGCTGAAGTGCCCTCAAGAGCCAAAATTTGTGCTAAAGTGCCCTCTTTGCAGCCAAAACACATGCTAAAGTGCCCTCCTGGTTGGCAAAACACACTAAAATGCCCTCTTGGGTGGAAAAAACACGCTAAACTGCCCCCTTGGCTGGTTGAAACATGATAAACTGCCAACTTTGGTGGCAAAAAGGCGTGTTTAAGTAACCTCCTCATTCGCAAAACACTCTAAACTGCCTTCTTGGGTGAAGAAAACACACTAAACTTTATTTATTTCTGTGTGTTCTTCACAGTCCTACGTTGAATCTACACAGTTCTTGTGGATGCTGATCCTAACTACAAACTAACTTGAGTAGTCTGTCTGGTTAGTCTGTTTTAAGGCTATATGATGTGCCATTTGTATAACATATAAACATGTCTTAAGTGCCCTCAAAAACACACGAAACTTAGTGCCCTCTTCAGTGGCGAGAACGCGCTGGGTTGGAGGAACAGGGGGTATCAGATGGGATAGGGCCACAGGATAGCCTTCCACCCAGGCCACCCACACAGATGGGCCTAACCACAGGGCCGTACTTTATCCATTTTTGCCTACTCTGCTTTAAGAGTCTTTTATTATGTATATTTTATATGACTGTCTGTATTAAATGTTGAGTTGTGCACCTTTTCCCACCATTTATTCACTACTTATCTTGCAATCAATAAGGAAATAAAATAGTTTTATTATGGATGGCTCTTTGAGGGTTCAGACCCCTGTGTGTGTCCAAAGTCTTACTCCTGCAGACTTGCATCACATAAAGCATCAGCCCTTTGCCAGTGTCTGCACCAGCATGCACCAAATGTCTCTGCTGTGTTTTCTGTCATCTCCTGCCACAGCTTACACACGCTCCCCCGCTGCCAAACCGCCCAAGCCACATCTGATGAGGTCATCCGTGCAGCCAGCACCGGACGGGCCCCCAAAAGCCTGACTTAATCTGATGTCAACGGCGGGGAGACGCTCGAACAGCTCCATCACTCACCGCACTCTTTTTAGGGTGTTCAGCGTCCAACAATGCTGTCTTGTCCTCGCCAGCACGGATTCGTAGAAACCCTCTGTGGAGCTAAATCGCTCTCATTTGATGTCCATTTAAGGCTTGTGATGCTGTTTGCAGGGAGCGGAGCGGCGGTCGGGAGAGCGTTTATAGAGCATGGCGGTAACGCTGCAACAATTTTAAAATGAAAAATGAGCCACAGAACCACGTCAGCACATGAGGCAGAGGTAGCCCATTTACTTTTATGTAAAGCAGAGTGTGTTCTAGCTGTGGTCTGGCTACTGAATTATGCTGGAAGTCGAGGAAATGAACAATAATCCTCTGGACTGAGACTCTGCAAACTGAAAGAAAAAACATTTCATATTAATGACAAATTGAAAATAATAAATAATGCAGCATTAAGATGCTACGCAGTGATTTTTTTGACTGAGTAATTGATTTCACAGGAGGAGCAGCAGCAGAGGAGGATGTTTAAAATACAGCGAGTTTCCAGTCACATATGTTCACATTCTGTCTTTCTGCATTAAAAATGCATCTCATAGGCTCGGGCCTCTGACCTTGGCCGGGGAGAGTGCTCGCATCATTTCATCTTGAAATAAAAAGAAGAGAGACTGCCAGCAATTACAGCGTGTTAATTACATATTCACTTTCATCTGCTGGAGAATCACACAGATCTGCCCTCAATGCTGCTGTTGGCTGGCTTTTGATGGAGGGGGAAAAAAGCACTGTACTGTATTTAAAAAACATCTGTCAAGTGCTCCGCGTTAATTACAGCTTGTCTTTACCTTGTTTGGTGATTCTCAGGGAAATCTTGGGAGAAGACGCTTCATCATGTTAGAAGGTAAAAGTGTTTGTGCTCTTCAGGTTAGGATAGTCTATGGTCATCTTCTGTTAAAATGACTAGCATAGACGCAAACACACAGAATCACTCTCCTCCCCCCTTAATGAAAGACTATCCTGACTTCAAGTGACGAATAGAAAAAGGTTGGAATAGTCCTGAGTACAGCGGCTGGTGCCAGGGTACATGAGGAGGAGGAGGAGCGGTCAAACTCAGCCACGCTCAGAGGAATTTACATGCAGATGTAATGATGCTGCCATTGTAGGATGAACGGGGAGAGAAGGAGGCAGAGGCTTCAGCGCTCTCTGCCGAGCAACAACAGAGACGTTCTATGCAGAAAGATGAACAACACGAAGTTTGCATGGAGCTTTTTAAGATGGCTACAGAGGAAGTCTGAAACATGAAGCAGACCACCTTCACTTTTTTCAATTTATGTTGCAGCCTGATACCACAATAGAAGAAATTCATTTTCATGATTATTCTTCTACATTCTTTACCCCATCAGGACAACGTGAAAACAGAAGCTGAGAAATGTTTGCACATGTTTTTAAATTAAAAAACTGAAATATCACATAGACATGGATGTTTAGACTTTGCAAAAACACTTTAAATGTAGCTCAGGTTCCTCCCATTTCTCTGGATCTTTGCTGAGATTTTTTTACACTTTGATTGGAGCCCACATGTGCCAAATTAAACTGTTTGGACATGATGTGGAAAGGTTCACCCCTCTCTATAGCAGTGGTTCTCAACGTTGGGGTCGGGACCCCGGGCCTGACCCCAAGGCCTTCAAAAAAAACAAGGAATATTTTTAAAATTACACTGTTGCCAATTTACACCAATTTTGCCTGATTTTAACCTGTTTTCATCACTCTCTCCCATCAATTTTGCCACTTAAAGCCATTTTTTGTCAATTTCACACTGTTTCCACCACTTCTAAACCAATTCATGCCACTTTACACCAAATGTTGTCTCTGCTGACCCATTATTGCCACTATCAACCAGTTTTTTTTTAAACACTTTTTGCCCCCATTTTGCCCATTTTAACCACATTTTACTAAATTCACTAAATGATATTTAACCATAATACTTAACCCATTGCTGCCTTTTTTTCACTCTCAGTTAACCCTTTTTTCCAGTTTGTATAAATTTTTTCACCCAATTTAACCAAATTTCCACCCTTTTTTGCAAATTGAAATCAATTTCAGCCACTTTTTAATCCTCTTTTATCACTATTTATGCCTGTTTTTGACATTTAAACTAAATTGTGGGTTATTTTTTACCACTTCAATCAAATTTTTGCCACTTCCAATCCATGTCTGGTACTTTTAAAATCCAAATTCACCACCTTTTCCACCAATTTTTGCCACTTAAACCCCTTTTTTTTTTGTCAATTTGAAACCCTTTCCACCACTGTTTTTGCCACTTTAAAACTAATTCATGCCACTTTACGCCTGATGTTGTCTCTGTTGACCCATTATTAACCACTATTAACCATTGTTTATCACTTTTTGCCTCCATTTTGCTCATTTTAACCACATTACACATCACTGAGTCATATGCCCATTTTTGCCAGTTTAACCCATTGCTGCCAATTTCTGCCTATTTATCTTTTTTGGTTAACCCTTTTTTATCCAAAGTATATCAATTTTTCATCCAATTTAACCAACTTTCCTCCCACTCTGCCAACTAAAATCCATTTCAGCAACTTTTAATCCTCTTTTATCACCATTTATGCCTGTTTTTGACACTTTAAACATTTTTTGGGGTTATTTTTTGCCACTTTTATCCAATTTTTGCCACTTCTAATCCATGTCTGGTACTTTTAAAATTCAAATTTACCACCTTTTGCACCATTATTAACCCATTTTAATACTGTTTTCAACAAAAAGGATTTAAATTACTAAAAAGGCTATTTACTACAGCACAAAAAAAAAAAAAAAAATTATAAGAGTGGGAATTTTTTTACATTGCAAGGCACAGATCTGGTAACCTGACACACCAGATAGACCATTTTATTTATCCATTGTATGGATATTTCACATTCATCTGGGAAAGATTGCTATCAAGGCATTTGGGTAGGTTAGAACTTTTTCAAAAATTCCAGGAAGGTGACTGGGCAAATGCTCTGTCTGTCACATACATCACGGGCCAATTAGAGCAACAAAACATGTGACGTAGTAGCAGGCATGCGCAGCTCTGCAACAAACCTACCAGTAAATGCTACTGTAGTTTAGGAACTGTGGATTATGATGTGGATTAAACGCTGTGGCCGGTCGGGAAAGGAGCAAGAACATCTTCTCCGCCAAGAGGAGCTTACAGTGTGGCTCTTTGCACTTGTTCTAATAAAGAAATGTGCTCCAGTTCTGATTAAACTGCCGCTATAACAATGCTACAGCTGAGCTAACCGCTCCACCAGCTCCCGTTGTTTACAGACCCACACTACATCCACCACTCCCCGTAACTCTTGCAAACTCATGCCGAAGCAGGTCTGCCATGAAAAGCTTTCAATGTTGTTTCCTGCTCTTTATTGTTCAAAGAAATGTGGTCAAGCTGTGAGAAAACCGCCGCTATACTCCACCAAGCTAACCATGAGTAACAAGGAAGTTGCTGTCGGCTCACACTACAACTAAACCCCGCCCACAGCTACTGCGTCCTTCTCCTCTAATGGCGTTGATTGGTCTGAACTGGTTTGCCACAAATGTTAAAGTTGAGAGCTTTGCAACATGGATTTGCCTGATGACAGACATAGAGTCTGACCTATCCATCAGCTTTGGAAGGCTACAGATCTGGGAAAGGCTACAAAAAAGTCCTGCTGCACTTAAAGTTCCCAAGGGCACAGTGACCTCCATAACTCTCAAATGGAAGAAGTTTTGCATCAACTAGGGCTCTTCCAAGAGCTGGTCACCTGGCCAAATTGAGCAATCGGGGAGGAAGGGGGGAAGGGAGGAAGCTTCTCTTCAGTGTAAGACACATGAAAGCCTGCTTGTTTAAAAAAAAGCACTTGAAGGACTCTGAGACAGTGAGAAACAAGATTATCTGGTCTGATGAAGCCCCGATGGAACTGTTTGACCTCTATTCTAAACTTTATATCAGGAGGAAACTAAGCACTGCTCATCACCTGCCCAATACCATCCCAACAGTGAAGCATGGTAGTGGCAGCATCATGCTGTGGGGGTGTTTTTCAGCAGCAGGGACTGGGAGACTGGGCAGGTTAGAGGGAAAGCTGAATGGAGCACTTGGGACCTCAGACTGGACCAAAAGTCCACCTTCCAATGTGACAATGACCCAAGACAACACAGGACAACTCTGTGAACGTCCTAGAGAGGCCCAGACAGAGTCCTGACTTAAACTCTATCGCACATCTTTGGAGATACCTGAAAATGGCTGTGCACCAACAGTCCCCACCAAGCTTCAGAGGATTTACAAAGCAGTTTGGCAGGAAATCCCCCGTGTGCTTTTTGCACATATTCAAAAAGACTCGAGGCTATAATTGCTGCCAATACAAGTCACAAAAATACCTGCAGTCTCTCACAGTCTCCTACACTCACTCCTCCACGAGGGCAAACTCAATCAACCATCAGCCTTAATGTTTAACCAGGAGTGTCACTTCAGGACACGCGAGGTCACATACATGACACCTTCTCTGTGTTTACTTTACCGCTGCAGAATGAGACTGAGATCAACCGTGACTTCAATTGATTTAACTGGAATCAAATACAAAAGAAATCATAGCTATATCTCTGTGTAAACCCCTAAAAAAGACTCAATCTGAATGTGGAAGCCACAGGCATCCTCTCCCGTCCAGCACAGTTTGGGAGAAATTATGACACATGTCACTGAAAATATAAACACCCTGGAGACCCGGAGCTGCTCCTGCCAATCCCAAACAGTGTCAAACACACTCAGCCTTGTCAGACGTTTGGAAGCTAAAGGCCACAGATCTTTAGTTACACGATCCACTCCGTCAGAACTGTGGACACAGACAGTTAACACAGTCCGCCCGGCGGTCGGCTACTGTCTGCAGCTACAGGCAGCCAGAGCGAAAAAACAAATACAGCCGCTCGTCTGCAGGAGAAACAATCTCCCCACAAATCCTCCGAGATGCTGCGTGGAGAGAGAGGAAAGAGGAGACTGCGTGCGTGTACGGTGGATGAAGGGGGGGGTTGGTTGGTTCGACTGCAGGGCCTAAATGGAGGAGGCTTGCAGCGGTGGCCTGTTAATGGGGAGAGGGGCTCAGAGGAGCAGAGAGGGGGAGCACTGTGTGATTATAGACCCTGGATGATTTGTTGAAGAACAGACGAGTGTGTTAACAGGCGCAGCAGTAAACAGGGGTTAAATAAAGCTGGCCTCAATGGTTTTATAAAGAGACAATGGAAAAAACATGACACAGCTATGAATGAACTAAACAGATGTTGCTGTGTGTACCACAGGCTGTATATTAGGACGGACAGAAAAACAACTGCCTGGAAGTGAAGCCAAAATAGCCAACAATAAAAGTAGTGATATGTTAGTCATAAAAGAGCTGACTCTTTTCAAGTGAGCACTAGAGGCTACAGCTTATGCTGTTTATTCTTACTGGCCTGTAAACGCCTCAGTATCCTGCAGGATAAGGGTTGCTGAAGAGAGGGGTGTCCTGGTCACCTAGCTTAGCCTGCTGCCACCGCGACCTGTCCCGGATGAGTGGAAAATGGATGGATGGGTGGGAGCCGGATCTCTTTCAAGAGCTTTTCTCTCTTTTTCCCCACATTTTTGTTGTTAGTCAATACTTGTAAGAATAAAGAGATGATCTTTACTCAACACTGCTCAGCCGCAGCTTCTGCTCAGTAGGGATGCTCTTAGGCGTCTAATTCCCCATTCAGCCAAATTCAACATTAGATTCTGTTTGACCAACTAGTCTAAAGAAAATACTTGTCACAGGGTCACTGTGTTAGTGGGTGTGATGTGAGCCTGATATATCGCGTAGAGTGTAGCTAACATTAGCAGCTAGCTCTGCCAGCCTTTGTTCCCCTTGCGGATAAAAATCATGCTTTGATATGTGTCCTCTTTTCACTTCGGTTGAGTAGTTATACATGAGTTCAACCTTCGACAGCCTACATACCACTTTATTTCCATTTATTATGTAAAAATCTACCATACCACCCAGTTCCCACTACATGCTAATCACTAAGCTTCTCATATTTATGTGCGCTAAAGCAGGGGTTCTCAACCTTTCAGCCCGCGACCCCCAAAATAAAGGTGCCAATGACCGGCGACCCCCACTGTACCTGAAGGTGGTTGAACACAGCCATGCACATTAAAAACAGAATTAAAAATAGCTGAAATTGGTTAATAATGGAAAAATATTGTGTGAAAGGTGGTAAAATTAGATTTTAAAGGTAGCAGAAATGGTTTAAAAAAAGGCCAAAAAATTAGACAAAAGTAACAAAAAAATTACCAAAAATGGGCATATTAGGTGGTAAAAGGGGATTCAAAAGTGGCTGAAATGGGGTTAAAGTGGCAAAAATAGGTAGACATTTGGTGAAATGGGATGAAAATTGATGTAAACCAGCAAGAAAGGGTTAGCTGAGGCAGAAGACACCAGAAACTGGCAAAAATGTGGCTAAAAAAGTGGTAAAAGGGGTTAATAGTGGCAATAATGTGTCAACAGAGCCAATAATAGGCAGAGAGTTGCAAGAATTTGTTTAGAAGTGGCAAAAACAGGCAGAAGACAGCAGTGGAAAGGGTTTAAAATTGATTTAAAAAAAAAAAGGGGTTAAAGTTGCAAAAATATGTTACAATTGGTAAAACTGATGTAATTCAAAAATGTTCTTAGTTTTTTAAAGGCATCTGGAGACCCTTCTCAGTGTCTCGCGACTCCAGCGTTGAGAACCCCTGCGCTAAAGTTCCAAGGGAAGCTCAGACAGGAAGGCAGCGGCCATTTACTGAAGCTACAGCGGCCTCTGCTGGCTGGAGGTTCATTATAGTTTAAAAGAGCACTGTAGACCAGGATTTCAAGCCAATGTTAACACAAATAGATAATTAGTTTAACCGACTCGTAAATCTCGCACCGGCTAATTGGATGAACAAATTTAACCATTAAACTGTGTGCACCCTACTGTTCAGTGGTGGAACTTATATATTTTACACCAAACTTTAAATAAAATGGAAGTACTCTAGAAATTTAAACACTTTATCTCAATTAGAATAAATAACGTCTGTAAAAATTTTTGCATACAAATTTAGGCTGATTTAATAACATCATTCTGTGGTATAAACTACATGGTCATCAGAAGATTAGTGGGTTACAGAGCTGCTAGGGTGCCACTGACAAAGAAAGGTTAACTTCTGAGGTAAAAAGCCAAAAATTTTACACCAAACACACATCCTTTGCAGCAAACATTAACCCTTTAACTTCATAATGTACTCAGTCATGGTAGAAGACATAAAATCATAGAATCATGTCTAAATGAACAACAGACCAACCTCATAAAGGCAAAATAATCTGCTGTTGATATACTATTCCTTTTAAAACAGTACCGGTGCCCAAACACACACACACACACACCCACACACACACACACACTGCCAAAATAACAAAGGAGTTCATCAGGGGCAAGAAGAGGAAGGTTTCAAACTGGTTGAGTCAATCTATCAATCTTCTTTCGTTAAGGGTCAGGTCGCGTTGGTAGCAGGCAAAGCAAGTCAACCCAGACATCCCTCTCTCCGGCAACGTTCCGGGATTCCGAGGCGTTCCCTGGCCAGAGGAGATATATAATCCCTCCAGCAAGTTCTTGGTCTCCCTCGGGGTCTCCTCCCAGTTGGACGTGTCCAGAAGACCTCCACAGGGAGGCGCTCAGGAGGCATCCTGATCAGATGCTCCACCTCAACCAGCTCTTTTTGACATAAAGGAGCAGCGGCTCCACTCTAGATCCTTCCAGATGTCTGAGCGCCTCACCCTATCCCTAAAGCTGAACCCAGACTCCCTCCTCAGGGAATCTCCTCTGACTGCTTGCACCCATGATCTCATTCTTTTGGACATTATCCAGAGCTTCTTTGTCCAATTCGGCTTCACCTTTTCACAATCGTCCAATCACAAAACTGCTCTGTTACATTACATGACATTACATCAAATCTATAAAGTTTGACTTTGTTTCTCTTCCTGTCTTAGTGTCAGGAAAGGCCCCCTCAGTAAAGAGGTACTAGCTTGCGTGAAAAGTTATAGACAGTTCTCTGCTGGAACCATCCCTGACCCTTTAGAGCATCAGTCTGTCCCACTAAAACACACACTCACATATACCCACACAAATAAAAAAAAAGCAGGCTTAATAAAAACACCCTTTGAAACTAACAAGACTGTGGCTGCTCAAATTTTAATCACCACATTTCATTAATTCATTCCTTTTTTCAAAGCCAGTTCTCTCTGTCCAACGAGCCGCTGCACACCAAACTGCAGAGCTATTTTAGCAGCAGAAAAGGATTAAAAATGTTCGTTTTCTGTAGATGAAAATTAATCAGCATTGTTCATCTCTCACTTTATGGGATAAAAAAAAATAATTGCAGCCTTGAATACTCTCAATGTGCGATCAAGGCTGAATGTCTTGGTACAAAAAGAAGCTGTTGAGCGTTTATTTGAGAGTCAATGCTGACCCACACAGAGCGACCTCCTGCCGTCCTGTGTGGCACGAACAAATTAAGGTGCACTCAAGCAACAATGAACAATTTCACAGCAGTCTAGAGGAAACTCTGGGGAAAAAAAGGTTTTGTTTTACCACGAAGGTCATGGAAGTCAAGTGTTCTGTAGTTGCTTTCAGTTTCAGCACAAATTAACCTGCACAAGCTTCATCCTATTATCATTCAGAGTTACTCGTAAGCAGTGTTTCATTTATTTAAGTTGGGCACTAGACAGTTCCTGATCTCTGATGTCAGCCCTAGATTAACCTGCAAATTCTACATACTCCATGTCTGCAGAGTTGCATGCATTGTAGCTGGCTCCATCCAACGGCAAGCTCTCTCCTCCTTTGCAATGCCCTAAGCAGCTGGAGGCAAGAGATCAGGAGGCAAGCTCATGCACAGTGTTGCCAGATACAGGTGAAAAACACTGCCTGAATGCAGAAAAATACACCCCAAAAATAATGAATATTGAGTGCTGTAATTTTGTTTCAACTAATGATGCACCAATTCATCTATCTAACATCGGGTCATCCTTTCAGTGTCAACGGCCCATCAGAAAATAATGGGACATGCGCTGAAGGCAGTAGCCGATGTGTCTCAAACATTGTAAATGGACAAACCTAAAGTGCATTCTGTCATGACAGGTAATGCTAAAATATGACAAAAGCAATGACAGCGGTCTGGTGAGATCTGGCCGTGTGAGCCACACCCTCTAAATGGCTCTCCACATGATACATTATCAGTTCTCACTCGTGCCTGCAGGCTGTGCAGGTGATGTCAGGAATGAAACCAAAAGGCTGCGGCAGGACGTCTCGACGTGGTGGAACAGTACGTTTAACAGGATGCAAAGCCTCTTGAAACAAAAATTAACTCTTACAACATATGCTTCCACCTTCCATCTCCCCACAACTTAAACTCCACAGCAGTGGGGAAAAGCTGAAAATGTCACAATTTTCTCTCCATTTTATCAACTGACAAGAGAAGTAAGGGCAAGGATTGATCAGCTGCTGATGTGATCCCCTCAGTCAGAGCCCTGAAACAACTTTTACACAGGGAGGTGGTCATAGAACATCATTTTAAAACAACAAAGACGCTATTAGAAGCTGATCCACTCTTCTGCTTTGCTTCCTTTTTAGATCCTCGGTACAAAGACTGTTATTTTGATAAGGATGTCAAAGAAAGTGCACAAGCGCAGCTCTACATGCAACTGACTTTTATACCTGCAACCAGTGCTGAGACGGAGCTGCTTTACATCCTGGATAAGAAGGGAAACAGACTGAGCTGCAATAAGGCAGATATGCTCATCTTTGCAGAGCAAAACATTCACCAAGATGCAGACTTTGAGGTAGGTCTGTGCAATGTTTAAACTTTTTTATAGAATTTGAAAAAAATCTAAATATCGGGTAAACAGGATCAAACAGGACAAATTTAATTTATGCTGAAGTTTATTTCAATAAAGTATGTAGTGATTTATTTCAGGCTAGAAATGCTATGCTGCATCTATTTTTCTAAAAGTAGTAGTAGTTTTCTTTTATTGTGAAATAAGTTTAGATAAAAAATGGTCTTATCATGACAGAATTTAAAATATCGGAAAATATTGTAATGCATGGTGATGAAACAGGGGATTTATTCCCCTATCAAATGCCATTTTCAGACCTTAGTAATCATCTGGGGGCCTGATGTGGCCCTCAGGCTGTCCTAGCCAAATAAAGGCATAAAACCTAAAAATAAATCTCTGTCCAATTAAAAACTGGATCAGCAGTAAACCCAACCACTACCTGGCTCAGTGATTGCACGTAAAGTACAATAGTATTTGGCTGATAATGTACCATACTATGGTGGCTGGCAAGGAAAACCAACAAAAAGCTAACACCATTTATATTGGACAGAAAATTGCAGAAGCTATTCAAATAAAAAAGCCCAAGTGCAGTAGAATACTGCAAATGGAAGAATGTGCATGGTGTATTATAAGTGATGCAGGATCATAAATAAATATATATTTGATGTAGCTTTCTATGTAGGCATATTTATCACTCCAGTAAATTGAACCTAGAAAATTAACAGAACTAAAGGTGCATCTTTAACACCAGATGTTAAAATGTTCTTGTTTATCCTATTTGGCAATGCATACAACAAACATAATTGCAGCATTTTTGTGTTCAAACAAATACAACAGACTAAACGTGATTAAAGGAGCTTAAAGGGTAGAAGTTTGGAGGATTTATCCTTCAGCATCACACATGACCAAATGAATTAAATTAAAAGTCCAACTAGAAGCCTGAGTACCTAAAAAATGCACATCTCCCAGGATGCATTCCTGTAGGAAGCATCCACAAAGCTTCACCTTGAGTTTTAAATGGTGTTGCCTGGCAGCACCACTGATGGGCGGAGCCACGTCCACTTCACAAACGAAATCCAGGACAGCTTCAGAGGAATTCAGCGTCTGAAGAGGAGAGTTTTGGTGCCTCTTGAAATAACAAATCAGAATTTAGACATCTGACCTCAGCCTCTTCAACGCCACAGTGAAACTCAGGAGTGTTAACAGATTCAAAGAAGGGATTGGGATTTCCTAGGTGCAATGATTAAAGTATCACCATGAAATGTGTTTAAAAGTTTGTCCTAAAGCAGAAATGAACAAACTGTTGGTTTCAAATAAAGTCTTCAGGCTTTTAAAGACAAATGGGATAAGTTAAAGTATCTGTTAGGCCTAAAGGACTCAAACAGCTCATGAAGTGAAGAGGGTAGGTGCTCCCAGCTTTCATAAAAATACCTTGATGTATCTGCACAGACTTGACAGTTGTGGTATTTCTAAACTGCTCAGCGCAGTCTTACCTGTGAATGTAAATCACCTTGAACTCTGATAAAGCTTCTTCTTTGTGCGGTTGGCATTCGGCATCCAGAATTGTTGCATTATCACCTTTTACTGAACTTAATCTACATTACTGTATACTTTAAAGTACTGCTGAAAAACTTAAATACATGTATATACTCATGCATTTAAGTGTCCCCTTTAAAACCCACTCTAAAGAAGCTCTGGATAAGACAACCTGCAGCAACTTTGTCTCCATGTGAGTCTTCTTCTTCTTCTTCTTCTGGTTTTACAGCAGTTTGCATCAATTACTTAAGTGCATTACCGCCCCCTTCATTTTGGAGTCCATTTTAGCCGATTTCAAAGTCTTCTTTTCTGCTGTATTTCTGCTTGGATGGCTCAATACTGCCCTCTAAAGATCAGTGAAAGCGCAGTGATATAAAAGTATTCCCCCTTGGATGTTTAACCCTTTTATTGATTTTATTAATCAATCACGATCAATATAATTTGGCAAAGAGAGAACAGATTTCTACAAAGTTATGTCAATAAAATAAAAGTATGTGATGTAAAATATGTGACTGCAGAAATATTCACCCTTTTAAGTCAGTATTTAGTCGATGCATCTTTGGCTGCAGTCACACCTCTGAGTCTGGCAGGCGCGTGTGAGCTGCTATCCTCCATCAGAAATGTCCTGAAGAAGGGATGTGAAGTCCCAGTCCTCACAGACGTGGCTCACAGTTTCCACAAATCTCCGAGGCTAATGCCACTACTATAACCAAGCAGTGTTCATTTTGAAAGCACTTTTTAATTTAGTTTTAGTTATAGTCTTTTGCCAAAAATATCATTTAGTTTTAGTCATAATTTAGTCATTTAAATTGTTTTAGTTTAAGTCTAGTTTTAGTTGATGAAACTTACAGTAAATTTAGTTGACTGATTGGATCTTTCCCCAACTTACCCCGCCACCACGCAGCAAAAGCAGTTGTGATTGGATCTCCCTCGTATCTCATCCCACCTTTCCACACAGCCGAAGTAGCTGTGATTGGATGTATGCCTAACTTGCCCCTACTTTCTACATGACCAAATTAGGTCTGATTGGATAAAGTCTCTGTCAAACATTTTCGTCTCGTTTTTATTTGTTGACTAAAATGTCAGTTAATTTCGTTTTAGTTTTTGTCCATGTGCACTTGTTTTATTAGTTACTATCTCGTTTTCGTCAGGGGAAAAAAGGCTATTAACGAAAACTATAACGAAAATAATTAGTCAACAAAATTAACACTGTAACCAAGTACCTTAAACAACCCAGCTTCAGTAATACAGAAATGTGTCTTTAATTCTTAGGGGTCGTTTTAGTATTAGTCACAATCAAGCTGCTAAGCGCCACACATGCTTTTCATACACCAGCTATAAAAATAATTATACATTAATATTTTATTCTACCTTCATTCAACTACTTCTTTAACCTACAACTGACCTAACTATTGACATCAAATATTAATTAATTTTAATATATTTTAACCCTTTGAATACCAGTTGAGTTTCCATGATGCCAACATCATGGAAAATAAACAGGGAAAAATATTTTCGATGTACTATGTGCAAAGTAATTATTTTGTGTTGAATTATTACAGCCTGGAAAAGTCAATGATTAGTAGTGACATTGATTTTTATACATTATTATTTTTGTGCAATGTCAAATACTCACTCTCATGTTCCTAGGAGCAAAAAATGTGATTTCATACAGTAGATGTAAAAAATATGATATTCTTGTATTTATTCGTCTTTCATTGAGCTATTTTTTTCACCTACAACTGACCTGATTATTGATATCAAATACTCATTCATTTAAAAGATTTTAACCCCTTGAAGGCCTGTTTTTTGTCATAATACCACAATGTTTTCAATGAAAAACAATGGAAAAATTAATTATTTTCAATAAACAACATGCAAAGTATTTTTTTTTTTTTTGTGTGTGTGTTGAATTATTACACCCTGGAATAAGTCAATGATTTGCAGCAACATTGATTTTTATGCATAATTATTTTTTGTGCAATGTTAAATACTGACACCCCAGCTGCCAAGCACAAAAACTGTGCTTTTTATACAGTAGCTATGAAAATATTATATATAAATACTTTATTCTTCTTTCATTGAGATATTTTTTTCCACCTACAATTGACCTAATTATTGATATCAAATGTTCATTGATTTTAAAATATTTTAACCCTTTGAATGCCAGTTTCAAACACATGAATTATTTTTCCAATAAACCACATGCAGAAAATCCTCCCTGTTTTACAGAATACTTTTATTTTTCCTGTCTCAGTTTTGATATAAAATAGTAATAAAATATTCAGTCTGCAGATTTTTCCACACAAAAGGAGCAGAGAACCTAACAGCCTTCTTTCCCAGCTCAGCTCTGATCAAGTCTTGTGAGATTTATGAAGTTTAAATTTCCAAAGTACGACAGAGAAGTGACAGCATTGAGCAGTGAGTTCTAATTTTGATTATAACGTCCAACTTAAATATAAATGTTGGGTTAATAGATGCTGTTTGGGAAGGGCAGAACCTTTAAAAATCGCTTGAACACTTGGCAGATGATTGGACAAAAATTTGGGCAAAGCCAGAGAAAAGAAAAACATCTTTTCCACTAAGACAGGGGTGTCCAAACTATGGCTGGGGGGCCATATGAGGCCCACAGTCCATTTTTGACTGGCCTGCACAAATTCCAAACTTTAAATAAAATATGGCCCAGATTGGAACATGAAGCTTGTGCTTGACTGTGTTGTACTTGCATAAGGCAGTGCTACCGCTATTTCTGTAAAAGAAGAATAATGAGAAGAATGAATGATTTTAGTATTTTGCGACTGAACAAAGACAATGCTGTAAATGAAAAACACATCGGCAACTAACACAATAACAATATTGTGATGCCCTGATGGATTATGAAGGCTTATAGCAGTACCGATGGTGTTTTAGGGGCAAAACTAGTAGAAGCCAGGGCCGACCAGGGCCTCTGGAGACCTGACTGACCTCCTGAAAGTCCTTAAAATGATTGGCTATTTGCCTTGTCAGCCATTAACTAGCCATTTAAGCATACCCAATCACTAACCATCATAAGGTTGGCTTTACTAACATTACAATCCTCAGATTTGAAAGTGGCCCCATCATCCTTATATATTTTCACATGTGGCGTTTAGCAGAGAAAGTTTGGACACCCCTGCCCTAAGAGGAGCCTTCAGTACAGTTCTTTTCTCTTCCCTTTATAAAGAAATGCTGCCCAGTTCTGACTGAAACTTTACCTGCATCCTCGCTAATCTTTGTTTACAGGCTTGCAATTGCTTTAACAAAACCATGTCTGTAGCTTCTCTTTAACAAAAGCTTGTTGATCTAGATAAAGCATATCCTCTTGAAGCTTTGCAAGACGGATCTGCCTGATGACAGAAATGTAGTATCGCCAATTAATCTACTTAGCAAGGACAAGATTACACTGGTTTGCAGAAAATAGTGCTGCAGGAGCTGTATAAGAATCTAAAGTGTGTATAGCTTTCCTTTTTAAATAAAATAAGTTTTAAAGCAGTTTTCAGGTGATGTAGACGTCATTTCGAGGAGATGTAAAATTATCATCCAACGTTGCAGCTGTGCAATAGCTGCTGCCACTTTCTCAGCTGGGAGAATACGGATAAGAGGTGGTATTTTTTGTGCAGTTGTTCCCACTCTGTGATGAACTAATTCATGGCGCATATACTGGGATGAACCACTGCACACAAACCCCTGTACATTTGTGGCGTAAACCTTTCGCCCTCCACTGACTTTCGGCCAAAAAGTTGCGACCACAGGGTGCTGATATTAATTTATATTCGATGTTTCGTTTGCATTTCAGCAATTAAAATCCCCTCTGGGTGCTGTAATGGGAGCCAGCTGGGGACTGGAGCAGCGACATCAGTAAACATGAACATCACCGCTAATTGGCTGTCCAACAGATGATGCTGCTGAAGTCATAATTAGCCTCTGAGCTGTGAGGTCTGCCTGTGCTGCAGAGGAAGGAGGAGGCTAATGTAGAAGTTTAACAAGTCCAAAGACGAGGAGAGTTTAGAGATTTTATGTTTGTTTAGAAAGAAGACATGAGTAGATACTTGTTCTTTAAGAAGTGAGATAACAGCAATATATTTTACCCTTTTAAGACAAGTTTATAGTTGTCTCAATGGTCCCCAAACATGCCTGAGAAGTCTGTTGCTGAAAAAGCACTCCAGTATTGGATTTTTGTATGTCTAAAAAACCCATCTGTTTCAATGTTAATGAGCTGTCTGACCCCGCCTCTGACTCCGCCCCTCTCAGGAAATAAATGTAGCTTAATTGATCAGGAGAGGAAGGCGAAACTTCCAGGCAGGGAGGGCCAACCAAGCCTGGGGGCGTGGCTCACTCCCCACATGACATCATAAGGGGAAAATCTGACAATGGCTTGTTTCAGCACACATGTCTGAAAGTTGAAGGCGGGGGGTGTTCTGATTCTTGGGGGATTGTGGACAGGCCAGGGGCACATATTTTTGTTACAAAAAGCCTGAAAAGTGACTTTGGCATAATACGTGACCTTAAACATATGGACTCCTTTTAAGACCATGATTGGGCATCCAAAATGCACTGTTTAAATGAGCTTTATAATGTGCCGAACATTTAAAGGGAGTGCTATAAATCCTCTGATAGACGCTGACTCTGGACTTTTTTAGCACATTTCCGATCCGAATCGTTCTATTTAGGTGTTTTGTTCAGACCATGTGTGCAGCTCCTGAGCCAAGTTTGTGAAGTAAAAAGGTTTTAAGGTGTGGATGAAGTCCTCTGAAAACAAAAGTCCTCAGCTCTTAGTTAAAGTTTGTGCAGGCTGTGTCCCTTCTTAACTTTGCCTAAATCGTTGTAATGTGGCCAAATCAGTTCACATCAGTTTGTAAGTTTATCTAAAATCCAATCCCAACTTACCAGAGTGTTTTCAAAGGAAAAAGAAATGTGAATCTTTTCTGCTGACCCGACTTTAAAAACACCCAGAGAAAACTTCTCCAAGAATAAAAAGCAAAAGATGTGAGACATTAAATTTTAACGTCTCAGGAGAGAGACGGAGAAGTGTCGTCTTGCATTAGGCTCCAAGTCTTCTGATCCTTTTCTTACTCCAAACGTCTCTGACTTATGGTTGAGGAGGATGAAAACAAGTCTGTAGAGCAGCTTTCATCAGCGAACACAAAATGTACACTGCTACTGTATGAATTATCTGTGAGACATTATTAAGACTCTAAAACCATGTCTGTATTAATACCACAGTCACCACCAGTGTTGAGGACTCTAGCCTCTGTGTTTGGGGTGTTTGTTCTACTAAATGATCTGAAGCAGCTCCCCACCATCAGCAATGAAGTCAGCTCCATCTGTCTTGTATCATTAACCCTTAGAGCTCTAAGCTATTTTTTAACCATCATGTCTCACCTGGACTTTTTGTCTTAAAAATCTGGTTAAACATCAACCCTGTGGAGCACAGTCCAGCTCTTCACACCTTTCTCTTCAGGACAACCTGAGCTTTAAGAATATGTGTGTTGGAGCAATGTCACTTGAATTTTTAAAAAGTAATGGGGCTGTAAAAACAAAAGGAAAAACTAATCTGAATTAAAACTCAAGATTGTTATGTGTTAAACACAGTTAACATTAATGACTAAGAGTGTTTTGTTGCAGAACTGGTTCTCCAACCTCTCTGGGACTAAAGGGATAAAAAATAATAATTTTATGACAAAAAGTCATCAAAATATTTACATTTAAAAAAAAAATTTAAAAGTCCTTTTCAAAGTCTGTGTACATGTGATGTTCAGCAAAGCTTCTAATTAGTTGTCACAGCCCACAGCAATGCATTCTGGGATACAAACAGACAATATAGCAGCAGGCTAACTGGTGTAGCTGACTAACTTCAGGAACGATTGAAAAATGGATCATAAATGGGTAAAAAGATGTCCAGTATCAGAGTTGCTGCCATTGATTTATTCTTTAAAAACCCCAGAATGTCGGCCAAGTTCCGTTCTCACTAGAAAACGTTCTGTAAGAGGTAGGAAGGCGTGGAGAGCGTCATTAGAAAGGTGTAACAGAGAGCTTTGCCAAGCAATTTACAAAGAGTGCACCTGCAGCATAACCTGGCAAAGCAGATGGATTCGCCTGTGTCCGTGTTCTCACTGATGAATCCATCCTGTAAAGCTGGGCCCAGTTTGGGCCCAACAGTCTGGGCCCAGTTAGAAAGTGACAGGACCAATCAGTGTCGAGGGGCAGTAATTTTGGGTGCGGTGGAGTCATGACGTTAGCAAGCAGCAAGGAGTGGCCAGTGCAGTTATGGCGAACGACATTAGCGTGGATGCTGCTAAAGCGCCAGTTTTATCAGAACTTGACAAAATTTCTTCGTTAAAAGAAGAACAAAGAACAGCAGTGAGTTGTTTTCTCTTCAAAAACGACAAAGGTTGTGTACTGACATGTCTACAGTCGCCATGGTTCACGTTATGCAGTTCTCTATGGAGTTTACTCCTCGGTAGCAGCTACGTCATGTGTTTTGTTGCTCTGATTGGCCCATAAAGATGTGACAGACAGAACGTTCATCCAATCACCCCCTGAGTTTTTTTTTCAAAGGCTCTTCCCTTTCCCAAACACTGTCTATGGGAGGTTTTGTCAGGTTGTAGTTACTGGGAACGCCACTCTGTTTTGCTCAGCAATCCCTTTGCCCCATGTGTGAGTCCAAGGTGTTCAAGGTGCCCAAATGCCTGGATCTTTGTTTTGGCCCAGGGGACGTGAATTCCCAGCACTAAGTAATATGCAGAAGTGCATGTACAAAATGGCTCACCAAAGTCTGACAATCCCTGGTTAATGTGACAGCATGTTCAAATGTCAGAGCTGATGGTTATTTTCTTCCTGCTTGGACAAAAAAAAAAAAAAAAAAAAAGTCTATTTTGAAAGAAATTAAGGAACTTCTGGTAGCTTGAAAGTAACAGAATTCACTTCCATTTGAAAGTAAATGGAATTAGATTCAACAATAATTGTGTTGTTTAATGCCTGTTGACTGGACTTATTTCTTTTCTGAAATTTTATGGACAGTCAATGCATGTTTGTGCACCAGTAGCTTGATTTAAAAGATGCAGATTCAAGGTGTAACATTATGCAATAAGGACAAACAGACCCGATCTATTTCTGGGTTTTGTAAAATGTGGAGGCAGGTTTCAGTGATTGTGATGACTTCTATTTTTTTATGAAGTAATTTTGATGAAATTATTCATCTTACTTAGTTTGGTGCTTCCTTTTATCACTTAGTCCCACCAAGATTTGATGAAATGAGCCAAAACAATAAGGACAGCAGCAACAAACACACTAAAGGCAATGAACAGAGAGATTCGAGTGAAAGTTTGAGAGCTTAGAAACTGAGAAACTCTGAGCTCCAGCTCTCCTCTGGATCACGATGATGGTCAGACCAAAACAGTATCAAAGGAACCTGTGTTTTTAGGCCGTCTGTTTAGTCCTCCTCTGTGCCCTTACATATTTCATCGGCTCTCAACAAAGCGAGTCAGGAGCATATTCTATCACAAAGGCCTCTGAACCCGGTCCCACGTGTACGCTGGACGACGCACAGGCGCGCACACAAAGCAGCTCAATTGTCTCGACGCCGGGCTGCAGCGTAACAAGTCCAGCCTCAGCAATACGTGCCCTAAGGTGAAAAAGAAGCTACAGAGAAAGCAAGAAGACCCTCAATTGTCTCTCCAAGGACAGGAAGGCTTATGGAGTGAAAAAAAACCTGAGAATGTTTTAATCAAAGGCGTGACAATACAAAGGACAAGTTTGGCAGACGAGCTCTCTCATATTTCTCTGCAAACACTCGCTACATCTCGCCCTGAACACTCGTGTCCTGAGAGTTGTTCGAAACTCTGCAGCACTTGTGCTTGAGAGCCTTTTTAAAGCTATTGTGAAGGAATACATTTTCATTTTCAGGATAAGTTTAACAACTCTCTGAGCTGGTGCTGCTTCCATAGAGACTTAGAGCGACTGTAGGAGTTGGAGGCTAAATAGAGACTGTTCATCCTCTTTGTGCCGGTTCACAGAGGACCAACAGGTACACCTTTGGGTCCAACTCCTCATAGTCTCCTGGCCTCTTTCTCTCTCTGTGAATCTTTTTCAAAGCCTTTTTCTACATTTGTGACAAGACAGAGCAGTTCCTGTGAGATAGCTGCAGGTCTGGAATCCTCCAAGGAACTTTAGCTGCACAAATCCACACATGCACGGGGTTAAAATATACTGTAAAAAATCAGCTGTTAGGTCAGTGCATTTGGTTGAATGAGTTCATGCAATAGACCCTTTATCGGCTCTCTGATTGGTTCACTGACCTGCCAGTCCAGGTCCCACATCAGAGCAGCTGGTTAGACAAGTGTTTACCCAGGTCGGTTCTGCTTTATAATGAATCAGGTCACCTGTTTGGAGGTTTACTGAGGTAAAACTTATGATGAAGGACAAGGCTTTGGCAGAAGAGACAGCAGTGAGAAAGCAGCACCAGACACCTGCAGCACACACTCACAGCAAAACACACCGCCAGTCTGAAACAGCCTTGAGCCTCCTAAACATCTACAAGCGCTCACGTGTCAGTCAAACTGACCACACGCCCTCAATCTGCAAATATGATGCATCAGAACAGATGCATTATAAAACATTTTAACCAATGACCTATAAAGACAAAGCTGTTTTTGAAATGTCAAAAATTGTGTTTTTTTAGCAGTAAAAATCAGCATTTTAACCCCCTGAGACCAATGTTGTGGTATATGACAGGATGGGACCAAGGCTGCCCATAAGGGGGGATAAAGAGGAGAGCTTTCTGGGGCCCGGCCAAATGGGGGACCCATGGAGGTCAGGAAACTCAAGGTCCATTGAAAAGTTAAGCTGTAATAAACAACTTTTATGTCATTTACCTGAAAAATAACCACTCTTATCAATTCAAAACACATTTTTATGCTGTAGTATATAAGAAAATGTGATCCCCTTTACTTAACACAAAATTAGAATGGGTTAAAAGTGACAAAATTGGGTTAACAGAGACGTAAAACAGGCATAAAAAGGCAAAAATGCATTGAGAGTGACAAAAATCAACAGAAATGTTGGTTTAAAGGGGTTAAAAGTGGCACAAATGGGCATAACTTATAGAGAAATGTAGTTAAAATTGACCAAAAAAAAGGTGGAAAAAGTGGCAAAATTGGGCATAACTATAGAAGACGTGTAATCAAAATAGGCAAAACGTACAGAAAAGATGAGAAAATGGGTTAACAGAGGCATAAAACAGACGGAAAAAAGCAAAAAAAAAGCACTGAAAGTGAACAAAACTAGCAGAAATGATGGTTCAAAGGGGTAACAAGTGGCAAAAATGGGCATAGCTGAGGGAGAGATGTCTAAAAATGGCAAATATGGGATTAAGAAGATGAGAAAATGGGTTAAAAGTGGCAAAAATTTGGCATAATTGGCAAAACCTAATGTATTGAACATTTATCGTAAGTAAGTAGTTAACAGGCTACGGTGAGGTCCTCCCATAAGCCTTCCAGGTTTCTGACCTCTCCAGCACATATTTCTAAACTTCCTCTCTATCCAGAGAGATATGTACATGACAAAAGGGATTAAAAGATGCAAAAATAGGTCAACAGAGGCAACAGTAGGCATAATGTGGCAAAAATGGGGACAACCAATACAGATATGTAGTTAATAGTGGCAAAAATGGTTTAAAAGTGGCACAAATAGGTCAACAGAAGCAACAATAAGCGGACGGTGGCAAAAGTGGCCATAATTGATAGAGAGATGTAGGTAAAAATGGCAAATATGGCCATAAGAAGATGAGAAAAGGGATTAAAAGATGCAAAAATAGGTCAACAGAAGCAACAGTAGGCAGAAAGTGGCAAAAATGGGCATGACTATGAAAGAAATGTAGTTAAAATTGGCAAAAATGAGTTAAAAGTGGCCAAAAATGGGGATGACTATTAAAAAATGCTGTTAAAATAGGCAAATGTACAGAAACAGATGAGAAAATCTGTTAAAAATGGCATAAAACAGACAGAAAAGGACAAAATATGCATTGAAAGTGACAAAAACTTGCAGAAATTGTTGGTTTAAGGGGGTTACAAGTGGCCAAATGGGTTAAATGGCACAAATACGTAAACATAGGCAATAGGATGCAAAAAGTGGCTAAAATGGGCAGAACTCATGGAGAGATATAGTTTAGATAGGCAAAAATATAAAGAAAAAGATGAGAAAATGGGACAAAAGTGGCAAAATGGGTTAACAGAGGCATAAAACAGACAGGAAAAGGCAAAAACAAATTGAAACTTACAAAAACCAGCAGAAATAATGATTTTAAAGGGTCACAAGTGGCAAAAATGGGTAAAAGTGGCACTAATAATTTTGGATGGAGGTGTCAACCAAGATAAATAAAATAATGGGAGTGGGTTTAGATTTTTTTTTTGTTATTTTATATCTCGGTAAAATTCCAGAAACAGTCCTTCATAAGGACAGGTACCTATTGAAGATCCTTTTGGCAAGTGCCAGGAAAGCTATAACCAGAAGGTGGTTGCAACCAGACCTCCAAACATTGGTCCAGTGGTAGGGGCTCACTGAAGAAATTTACAGTATGGAGAGACTTACTTTTGTTTTAAGACTTCAGTAGGAAAAGTGTGTGGAACGCTGGGAAAAATGTATGGTGTATATGCACATTGGATAGTGAGACTTTATGCTAAGATGTATGTGTATGTATGTATGTGTAAAAGAACATTTTGATTTTAACTGTATCGCCCATGATGAACTAATGTTCTTTGTACTTGTAAATAAAAAGTTAAAAAAGTGGCACTAATAGGTCAACAGTTGTAACATGATGCGGGTGGGATGTGGGCAGGATTTGGCACAGGGAACGGACTGTAATGGTCAGAAATCCAGCGGGATTAAGAAAGTCCCGTCCAGGACTCTAGTATTCTTATGCCCAGATCGTCCTGAACAAAAAAGGATGTTTGAAGCTTGACCGTGCACCACAGAGTTGATGTTTTACAATCTTTTTAAGGTGGTAAGTCGAGGCAGGACAAGATGGTAGCTATTTGAAAAACTCAGGGCTTGAAGGGTTAAGACGGAGAATTCTATAGCTTTTGCAGAAAGTGGACACTTGAAAAACTGAAGTTTTTTTTTTATTTAAGTTCATTCACCAACATTGGAAGCTTCTGCTTGGTCGGCTATGTTAGCTGCATCTTGCAGAATAAAAGAGTCATCTACCGAGGTCAAATAATAAAACTTCAGCCTACACGCTGCATGTGAGATACAATTGCCTTTATTCCATGCATGGCATACAATAATGGTAAATCTCTTAAATAAAAATGAGTTCTATATTCAGTTTAATTCAATAGTTTCATTCTCCAGTGGCTACAATGATGATTGACACGAATGGCATGAAGGAAAAGTTGTCATCCCTTACAATAAACAATAACAGCACACAAGGACGGCCACATCTCTTTATAATTCAATCATTACTCAAAAATTTAAGTACTCTTTGTGCTGTCATTTAGGTAAGATCCTCTTCTAACAGACATGGCTGATTCAACTTTGATATTTCATTTGTAAATGTTGTTCAAACAAAGCGTCTGCTCTCTCAGGAAAAACATCAGAAATAATTCTTTTGAATGGAGCAACAATGAAGAGAGTTAAGGAAAAATGTTCCCAGACAAACATCTTGGCATTTGAATTCTGAATGCCTCAGATGAACGTCGGTGTCAGGGACATCTTGTTGTATAATCCACTCGTGTGAAGGAGCCGCCTCTGTTCCCACAACCACAAAACGCTTTTGATGCTGCATATTCAGACAAGAACAAAATAATTGCACAGTGGAAGCATATAAAGTGTTTCAATTCAAAGAAGGTTAAACTTTCATTTTTAAAAGTAGCACCTAATTGTACAAAAAAAATCACTGATATTTTGAATCTTTGTTTGAATGTACAAACCTATGACCAACTTTCTAGAACAGCAAACACATTCAGTACCCTTTGTTTCATCTGCGGCTGTAGATTTATGTAAACATACATATTAAGTCACCCTAAAACCATGATGCATTTTAAAAACATTTGCCCAAAAGTCCAAAAACGGCTACGACGTTCCAGTCAGGAAATGGATGCAACATTCCAGAGTTCATCAGTCCTCTCCTGTACACGAGCTCAGCCCTCCTCTGTCGGTACTGTGTGCTCAGGCCGTCATACAAAGCTCTCCTCCATGTTGGAGCACAGCAGGAAAGAGTCGACTAGCCGCGGTTTGATCAGCTGCTGGTGGTCGGCTGCCTCGATGCTGTCTGGACACCCTGCTGCCAGCCTCCTCAGGGCAGCCTGCAGACACACAGCAACACGCACGCTTCAGAGTGTGCACATCCAAAAAACACATCTATAGAGGCAAATATCAAGATCATTGTGCACCATGTGTGCAAGCAGACTCGATTCATACAACACCAATTCCAAAAAAGTTGAGACGCTGTGTAAAATGTATATAAAAGCAGAATGAATTTACAATAGAATACATCAGATGTTGAAACTGAGACATTTCATTAAAAATATTAGCCCATTTTGAATTTGGTGTCAGCAACATATACCAGAAAAGTTGGTACAGGGCAACAAAAGGCTGGAAAAGTAAGTGGCTCATTTTGCAACACGTAAGTAACATGAGTGGAACATTTTAGAGATGCTCTCAGAAGGAAAGATGGGCAGAGGTTCACCATCATTGGTCAGGATTTGGAACACATCTCTCTATAGAAGGCTTCACAGTTCACAATGCATATCAGAGCATAAGCAAAGCCATGAGGTCAAAGGGACTGCCTGCAGAGCTCAGACACAGGATTGTTGACGGGCACAAATCTGGAGAGGGCTACAAAGTCCAAAGAAGTTTGGACCACCCAGCGTTCATCCAAAAGCTGCCGTCCACACTGAGAAATCAGGGGAGAAGTGCCTTAGTAAGAGAGGAGACCAAGAACCTGATGGCCACTCTGACTGAGCTCCAGAGATTCTGTGTGGAGATGGGACAAAGATCCAGAGGGACAACCATCACAGCCCTCCACTGATCTGGGCTTTATAGCAGAGTGGCTAGACGGTGGTGTTAATTTCATTGACTAAAACCATGACTAAAAATGTTCATCGACAGCCGTTTTCCATGGGAAAGACTAGAGTAAGACTAGCCAAAAATAGATCTTTGATGACTAAAACTAAACTAAAATGTAATTTAGTTTTTGTCAGACAGTTGAAATCCATGAGCTGTAGAAAGCAGGGATCCCAGGTTTGGATTTGCAGAGAACACACTACCATGATTTGGTACCAGAGTCAGGTAAGGGAATAAATACTAGGATCAAAAGTTTAGACTAAAATGTGAGGACTAAAACTAGGCTATAATGTTTATTAGGTTTTTTTTGCCAATCAAAACTGGACTTAATCTATGAGGGGTAGAAATGAAATAAAAGTGACTAAAATTAAAAGACATTTTGCCCTATAATCTCATGTTGTAGTTTGTTTAGCATTTTTTATGGAAACAGAACATGTTTGGTGTCAGGCTCTGACTTAATCACTCCTCACTGATTTTTACATACAGAAGGAGATTGTTCCTTGTCCTTGAGATTGTTCATATTTTTCCACAATTTAGCTTCTTAAGTCCTCAGACAATTCTGGGCTCTTCCTTCTCTCCTTCATGCTTGGTGTGACACACACAGGCACACAACACAAAGGTTGAGTCAACTTTTATACATTCTAACTGGCTTCAGGTGTGATTTCTAGATTGCCAGCACCTGTTACTGCCACAGGTGAGTTTAAACGAGCATCACATGCTTGAAATAAAATGATTTACCCACAGTTTGAAAGAGTGCCAATGATTCTGTCTGGCCCATTTTTGAGTTTTGTGTAAAATTATGTCAGTTTTGGCTTTTTTCTTCAGTTTTTTTTTTTGTGTTGTTCCAGTGCACATAAATTAAATAAATATGTGTTTACCAAAAACATTTGTAATTGCAACAATTTCTGGGAGAAGTGGTGTATTTTCTGGAAAAATTCCAGGGCTGCCAATACTTTTGTTCATGACTGTATATCTTACAACACGTGGTACATTTATGGTCTATAAAGTTAGTATTAGAACAAAACTGAATTCAATATTAAGAAGGACTGAATGTGCAAAATCAGACTCTGGGACAAAGGATATATATATATATATATATATATATATATATATATATATATATATATAAAAATACATAGATTAACAAATTTATTAGACCAACTGTCATATTTATCTCAGAGACCATCCAGCATCATAAAGTGCTTAAATGCGGACTCTTTCATTTTCAGTGAGCTCTCCACGTTTTACCATTTTGAACAGGAATGAGGAATTTCAAACTGAATCCACCCAAATTTCATCACTGGGCTTCTCTGAGAATTCAGAAATGAACTTATTTAAAACTTATTTTTCTATTCAGGAATGCAAGTAAATAACTATAATTTGACATATTATTCAAGAAACATTAATGTGCTTTACTATTTTTTCAGTTTTTTTGTAAATCAGTAAATTTGAAAATTCATGGATAACAATAATAATTATATTTTAGCATTAAAATATAATTTGGGATAAAGAGCTTCTACATATTGGTGTATTAACCATTGTAGAAACATAAAAAATGATTTTGGAAATTATTATTGGAATTTTGGAAATTATTATTATGAAATATTTCATTTCTATCTTACAATAAGATGCTAATCTGGAATTGTCTGCTAAATGTGGTCATACTCATGTAATATTTTTAACTCTATACGTTATCAGATTTGACTGTTAGTGATGCATAGTCCTCTATAGCGATAAATTTAACTCTATCTTAAATAAGAGGCTGTTTCTTAAAATAAATGTATATATTTTCCACTCGTTATGTGCTGATCTTGATGAATACGTTTCATGGCACTAACCTCTTCTAGCTCTGAAAGCCTCCAACATTAACATTTAAGATTACAAATGAGCATCAGCATCCTTTGAAGGTAAAATCCAACAACTACAAATGCTCTGCTTAACCCTTGGCAAAAGGGATAAAATAGAATCGCATTAATTTGACAAGAGTGATGAGCATGGTTACAGAGAGGAGGAGGGCATCTCTCAGTCTAATGAAGCTCCTCCTGACCATTATAACGCCTCCAATCCCCTCATCGCCTCCAAGATGTGGTCTTAATAATCAGAATGAGAGAGTGATAAAAAAGCAGCAGGGGTATTATTCATGAGATGTACATATTTAAACACACAACGTTTGAGATGATGTGCAGCGGTCAGCTATGATAACGTAGCTTAAAGACACTGAGAGGGTGATGTAGTTTCAGTTTGCAGATATTGCCCTGTGGACGTCATTAAAGGTGCACTGATGTGATATAACGTGCAGTGTGGAGCTGCACTGAAAATGTACAGTATTTCACAGGCGATACTGAAATAGGCAGTTTGAATAGATGATTTGTATTCAGGATGTGGAGTCATGAACATATCAGCACACATGCACACAGTTCAAACCTACCAGGCAAGCGACCAGCACCGAGTCGCTGTTATTCCTCTCAGTAGGGGAGCGGCACAGTTCAATAAGACGAGGAACAGCTGAAGAGAGCAAGGGGAAAATTCGGTTACAAGCTCGACTCACTCCTAAACATTCACATCAACGGCTTTAGAGCAGTAGGAGCCACGAGAATTCAGCAGAAAAGGCATAATTAAATGCTTTTGATTGGTTTTAGACACACATTTTGACTCAGCGTAAGAAGAATCAGACTAAATGTTAGCACATGATTAAAATCTTTTTAGTATTAGATATGTTAGAGGATGAAATGTGACATTTCCCGCCTAGTCAGTCAAATTATTGGGTATCATTGAGCTTCATGCAGGGTGTCTTTATGAAGCACAGCAATCTGCTCAAGGATTAGACATTTTATATTAGAATAAAGTTTATTTTCTGTCCAAGGATGAAGAATGAAGGATATATTTGGTGCCCTAAGGGGCAATTTGCTTCTCAGCTAGCAGTAACACACAAACAATTTCGTAAGATATAGAGATGAATGAAGATAATGCAACATACAACGGAAAGAAAACAATTTCAGTGAATAACTCAAACAAATCTCAGCTGTGCTATTTAAAATGCTACATTCAGTCATGACAAGAGATTTCCTTAGTCTGTCCTGCATCTAGTAATTGGACAGTGTTAAATCATCTTAAATTAGTAGTCTTAGATTAAGTCTTTAGATTATAGAGATGCAGGATATTATCAGCATCATATCTGAAAATTTCTTCCAGAAGTTACAACCAAGCCCAACTATAAGAGTGGATAAAGGGGAGAGCTCTCTAGGACCCAAAGAAAGGGAATTGACATAACTTTAAGGTCAAAAATAAATGAAGAATTGGAAAAGAGGTGAAAAAATGGGTTCAAAGAGGCATACAATAGGATACAAGCAACATAAATAGGTAGGGACTGGCAGAAAGGGTTAAAAATGGGCAGAACATTGTAAAAAAATTGGCAAAAATCTGCTGCTGAAGTAGTAAAAATGGGTTGGGAAAAAAGCAAAATAGGTTAAAAGTCACAAAAATGGGCAACAAGTGTAAAAAAAATTAAAAGTGGTGTTAAACTAGTTAAGAGGAGTTAAAAAAATAGCAAAAAATAGGTTAAAAATGGCAAAAATGGGAAACAAGGAGCAAAAATTGTTTTTATAGAGGGAAAAACTGCGAAATGGGCAGCTTAAGTAATAAAAAGGAATCAAAAATAGAAAAAAAGGGTTAGAAGTGGCAAGAATGGGCAACATGACAAAAATTGGTTAAAAGCGGCAAAAGGGCCAGTAAAGTGCTAATGTAAAGGAGTTAAAAACAGCAAAGAAATAGGAAAGAATCTGCAAAAAGGGGCAACAAGTAGCAAAAACTGGATAGAAGTGGAACATTTTTCAAAATTGAGCAGCTAAAGATGGAAAATCAGAAAAAAAAACAGCAGATGGAGAAAGTTGGTTTCAATAGGCAAAAATGGGTTGTTAAGGCAGTGAAAATGAGTTAAAAATAGCAAAGAAAAAGGTTAGAAGTGGCAAAAATGGGAAACAAGTAGCAGAAATTTGTTAATGGGGCAAAAAAACTGCTAGTAGGGCAGCTAAAGTAATAAAATAGCAATAAACCAAAAGGTTAAGAGAGGGAAAAATGGACAACATGACAAAAATTGGTTTACAGTGACAAAAAAACAGTAAGGTACTGAAGAGAAGTTAGGAAATAGGATAGAATTTCCAAAAAGGGGCAACAAGTAGAAAAAATTGGTTAAAAATAGAACATTTCTCAAAATTGAGCAGCTAAAGATGGAAAATAAGTTAAAAATAGATGGAAAGAGTTGGTTACAGTAGGCAAAAAATGGGTTGTTAAAGTAGTGAAACGTAGTAAAAAAAATGGCAAAAAAAAAAGCTTTAAAAGTGGCAACAATGGGTTAAAAGTCGCCAAAATTAAAGCATTGAAAAGCAAAAAAATTTAAAATTTTTTTAAAAAGATGTTGAAAGTTGCTAGAGTTAGCAAAAAGTGGCAAAAGTTGGTTAAAAGAAGCAGAAATGGGTCAAATAAGGGGAAAAAAATGAAAAAAATGGATAGGAACAGCGATGAAAAGGGGTTTAAAAGTGGCACAAATAAGTAATTAGAACATCAGAACCCAATTTTCAGCTCCATAACGAGGTAACTGTTAGCCAGGATGCTAACACCAGTGCGACTGATCCAACACACATTAATATCATAAATAAATCACAACGGGAGAGGGCCAACTCACTGGGTTGTTCTGGGGCCCCTGCACTTCTTTTTGTGGGTCTGTTTAGAAGCTAAACTTTGCCTTTAGAAACCTGCCTACATGAGCTGTAAATATCGCCATACGAACACATAAGTTAGTGGAGTTTCAGAATGGACCAACAGACCTACAACAGCTGAAGTCTTTTCTTTACTCATCATCATTCCTTACACTTCAGTGTGTTTGAAGGGCTGAAATGTGTTCACTTGTTCATCCTCAGACTTTAAAGTGTGTGTTTAAAGGATTGAGGGTTTAGGTCCAAAGTACATTTATATATCAGTATTGGCTAAAATTAATTTGTAAATATCCTCTTATCGGATATCATCAATAATCCAATACCATGCATTCCCACTCTCGGCCAAAATATGTATTCTTTTTGTCTGACCTGGAGCAAATAAAACTGATGCAACCTGCAAAACCCCAAATCCCTGCTCTCCACAGCTGACGGGCAGAAAAGCTACGGATTCATCTGACCTAACAGCTCGTGCTCTCTCATATCATGGGTTTTAAATGTCTGATGAACAATAAATCACATCTTAGTTTAGTTTTAGTCTCCTTGGTAAAATTAAACTTACATTTGTCACCACAGATCTAATTTTAGCTCCTCAGTCTTGACTCCATGGGGGAAAGGCTGTTGATGAGCATTTTTAATCATAATCTCATTTGTGAAAATTAACACTGACAATGAAATATTTATGTAAAATGTTTTGGTGTTTGATTTGGCACCAGGACTTAGACCAAGAGAATAAATCTAGATTTCATCTATTAAAACTAGGTATGACTAGATATGACTAAAACTGAAGAACATTTTATCCTCAAGTCTAAAATTAAACATAGATGAAAATAAAGACTGTTTTTTTCATATTCTATTGAATGAAAAGAGAATTAAGATTGTAACAGCCAATGATATTCTCTCTGGATTAGTTTTCTCTGTAATATGCTGCCGAGAAGGTTTAGCATTTAACTGCTAGTTTAAAGTCCTATTTAATAAAGCACAATGTCTATTTTGAATATTTTCTAAACACTTTTTTTCCTTGTTTTGAAGCTTAAGTCAGGCATCTCATCATTCTACAAAGTGGCTGTAAATGAAGGATGCATTCTGCAAGACAAAGAAGTGCAAGCACTGGCTGCCAACTTCCCATCCACACTGCTCTTGAGCTGCAGAATGAGATTTTGCAGGAAGGTCGGATCTGAGGCTTTAAACCACCAGGGTAATGTTTTTATGCTTCCTCCACCTTTCAGTCAAACTCTAATCAGTGTCTTCATCAGTAAATAGGAAACACAGCTCTGGATCACCTTTCAGCTGGATGGCTGTTTGGGCCACATCCGCGTCTCTGCTCAGACGGGCCAAAGTGACGGCTGCTTTCTGCTGAACTCGCTCGCAGGCGGCGCCCTCTGATGGGCTGGGAGAAGACGGCTTTTCTCCAAGCAGCAGCAGCAGGCGCTCGATTCCTAAAAGACGAGACGTGCATAGCAGACGAGGTGACAAATTAAAAACAAATGCAGCAGGAGGAAACTACTGCGCAAGTTACAAATGTGATGTAAAATATAAAAATAACAGACAGAAAAAAAGAACAATAAACTACAAAGAGATG
The DNA here is from genome assembly GCF_018320785.1 of Cheilinus undulatus. Taxonomy (NCBI): domain Eukaryota; kingdom Metazoa; phylum Chordata; class Actinopteri; order Labriformes; family Labridae; genus Cheilinus; species Cheilinus undulatus. Next base: position 7,841,773 of record NC_054873.1, on the reverse strand, counting down.
AAACACAGGAACAGACCCCGAGACACAGACCAAACAAAACGTTCAGGTGACTTAAAAACATTAAAAACATCCAGAAAGAAGCTGTTTGAATGGGGAAAAAGAACAATATCACTAATCTAAGACTGATCAGGAACAGAAAGAGCTGAGTCACTCAGGCCTTCAGGTTGTTTAACATCATTCCTCTGATCTGGTTTCTCTGAGAGCTGCTGAGATTCACCACTTCAGGACAAAATCAAAAACAGAACTGTTAAACACTGCAGTCTGCTGATTATAAAGACTATATTTTTTCAAAATATTAACTAAAGAGAACCTAAATATGAGACTGAATTTAGATGAGGAAACAAAGTGACCAGGAATGAGCATCCATCACAATCTGATGTGATCAAAATTAAATGAATATGATGAAGAGTATGATGAAGAGTATGATGATACTGGCACCAAGAGACTTGTTTACAGTGCCCGTATGTCTGCATACTGATAATAGAGCTGTGTTAAATATAAACTACTAATTAAAGAGTCCTATTAGGGACTGTTGCTTACATTACTTGTCTTTTAACATTGTTTTATCATATCTGAATATCCTCCCAATGTTTCTTGTTTATATTAATTCATAATTGCTTTGCCTTTTAACTCTTCTCTCTTTTTATTCTAACCTTTAATTTTTAGTGTTATTTTATTAAAACACATTGGTGTGCATTTGTCACAAATTCATTTGCACACTATTCTTTTTTTTATTTATTCCACTCTCTTGCAAAACACTTCTGAACTACAACAGAATTTGTCTAAAAGAAAATAAATGAAAAAAAAAATCCTTTATTGTTTGCTATGAATATTTAAAAAAGTTAAACTTAAGGATAAAAATATAAAAAGGGAATAATAATAATAAATGTATTGTATATCTCTGGTTCATCATTACTAAAGTGCTCCCAGGCTGGCAAAGACTTTATCTGGTGCTGCCACCTTGTGGACTAAAAAGGGATTATATAGAGTCTTCTTTTCTAATATAAGGTGATTACTTGGTGGTGTGTTTTAATTTTGTCTCATCAAACAGGAGGCAGTTTTGTTACTAAATGCAATAACAATGAAATGATAATTCTTATGTACCAAAAGAGATTAATAACTCCCTGATTTCAAGACATTTAAAGCTAAAATGTGTAGAATTTTTGCACTGAAATGTCATTAATTTTAAAAACCAGCCCAGTATTACATTAATATCTTAGTTGAGGTCTTACATTACCTCAAATATTTCCAACTTTTATCAAAGCCTGAGAAATTCTTAAATGGAGCGACACTTGCAAGTTAGTTCTGGCAGTCAATCTCGAGCTTAAGGATTCACATCTGACACGCATCAAGATCAAATCACACATCTTTCTAATTCAACGGTCTAGTCAAGCTGCAAGATTGCCAGCCTCATCCTCTGCCTTGCAGCTGCCAGCTCTGCCCTAAATCATCATGGTTCTCTCACTTTCAACCCTCCTCCACCCCTGCATCCACCTGTAGACTCAGACAGGGCGGTAAAGATGTTTTCTTATCACTCCTCAAGTCAGGGCCTGTCGCCAAACAAATACTATGCTGCCATAATAAATGCTTGAACAATCACAGACGTGTTTTATGACTGTAACAGTATTTGTAACTGTTCCTGTGTGACTGTTGCTCATTTGCTTTGTGTTGCTTATTTGTGGTGGACCACAATTATGATTCTCTACCACTGGTTGTGAGTTCAGTCACCCAGGCTCACATCCCTAATGCAGAACACCCCCATAAAGTTGCTGGCCTCCTAGGTATTTCCAGGTCAAGTAGGGACCAGACAGTCAGCTCAAAACAAGAAGAAAGCCACCAGGGTGGCTTACCTGTTGCAGCTCATAAGCTATCCTGACATTTATATTCGAAATTCTCATTTGCCCTTTTCCTGAAATCATGTCTGCATCTATGGTCAGCAAATGAGTAGACATATGTCAGTCAAAATTGTGTCTTCATGCCCATTCCATGAAAGAATAGACATCTTAATTGTTTTCAGAAGGTGCTGAAGAGCAGAGGTTCTCATCAGGCCTAGCCTTAGAACCACCACAGTCTCTTTGATGACAAAATGGTACCCACATTTTCCAATAATTTCAACAATGCATATTTATTTAATGAAAATGTTGTAAGATAAATGACTGATAAAAGAGATGGGAAAAATGAATATATTTTGCACCTCATATTCCAATTTTCCAGAGATCTTGTAGAATTACCATATTATCACGGAAAAATTGCTTAGCCATTTATCTCTGTAAACAGAGAACAATGAAATGTATGGATGCTGTGGTTTTTATAGTGTGACAAGGCACAACAGTGTGCCTTGGGAATTTGTACAGCCATGCATTATTACTACAACTGAACATCGAGTGAAGATGGCATATTAAAGAGGTGATTTAAGCGTGGTATGCCTTTGGATTTTGGCTTGGTATTAGGAGCACCTTGAGCAAAAAAAGTTTGAAAATCGTTGTATGGATGTTTGTCTGCTAATGACCTTACTACTTCATAGACTTTTGCCACCTTTTTTCCCAGGCACAAAGTTGCAGCCCTCTGAAAACAGCTCCAAGACCCACCTTTGGGTCCCCACATCCGTTGAGAACAACTGCTTTAGAGGTTACATGAGTCCCCTAGGAGTCATAGGAATGTAGATGCTTTTTTTACTTATCAATACATGTTAACTGGCGTGACTTGATCCTGAAATGCTTTGCCATTTTTAACAGCTTTTTTTCCTCAACAGTGAAACCAGAACGTAAGTGTGCTGTTCAGTGAATTCAAAACCAGAAATAAGCAGCGAGGGTGTGCTGAGCTGAGGAGCATATCTCTGCTTGTCATCTTTAGGGCCTGAGTGCCAAACTTGAAACAAGAGCCCAAATGAAACTGAAGGAATTCTTTGTTTTTAATTATTCCAGCACACAAGCTGCTAATTTGGGGACCTCATCATTCTCAAAAACTTACCACATTTTTTCAAAATATTCAGCTTAATGGAAACATTTATAACTTACTGGTTTAGTGCAAGTCCACTGTAAATGGACTGGGTAAAGGCTCATTTATGCCCTTAGTTTGAAACGGATATGGACGGATCTTTCTTGAAGCTTATGGATACGACCAAACGTGGCAATACTGCCGCCGATCGTGGGGCAGAGTTGAGCAATGTGGCCACCAGTTCAACCCAGAGCAGCAAAACACAACAAAAAAAAGGTGGAACTTAAATTGAGTTTTCCGAGGAAATATTGCTGCATATTGAGAGAGTTTTTAGAAAATACAAATTCATCCATGATTTTAGCTCACCTGGGCACAGAGACAGACAAGAGCACAGCTGAGCAGAGGACTGAATGTTCTTTCTTCAGTCTATGGGACGGACAGGCGGAGCAGCTTCAAAAGAAGTCAGTGACCTCTAGTGGATTAGTTTTTCAATGTCAGTACGAGGCCACTGACTGTTGGTTTCAGAGATCTATTTTCGTGCATGTGCAGAGCATAAATGAGCCTTAAGACAGACATGCATGCATGAAAAACAGTAGAGACCAGGATCGCATCTACATGGGAGCTAAAGTCTCTTCGGACCATCCTGTGAAATTTATAGGAAGTGAACTTTGTTTTTCACCAGTGCACAAGTTTCATTTTTTTTCTAAATCTGCTGATGTGTTTTATCTGACCATGATTGTTTTTGCTTATTTTTGCTTTTACTTTGATTAAGAGGTTGTAGAATTTAAACACTTTGTTTAAAGTCGCGCAACGGTGAACCCTTTGAAACAATCATTGCCATTTTATGATCACTTCTGAGGTTTTATCAAAGGTTTAATTTGTTGGAATTACCCTTTATAAGCAGGGGTGGTTTTGGTCATCTAGAGCAGGGGTTCTCAACCTTGGGGTCAGAACCCCATTGGAGGTCCCGGGACTCTGAGAGGTGGTCTCCAGATGCCTTAAAAAAAAACTAAGAACATTTTTAAATTACACTGTTTCCACTTTATAACAACTTTGCCAAATTTTGACCCGCTTTCATCCATTTTAGCTATTTTTAAAGTAGTCTAATCCTGTTTTCAACAAAAGGATTTTGAAAAGAGGGCTGATGACTATACAAATTAATTAAATTTTGTTTCTTTGATAAGAATGGTTATTATTCAGGTTAAATATAAATTACCACAGCTTAACTTTACGATGGACCATGATTTTGCTGGCCCCCAGTTTGGCTGGGCCCCAGAAAGCTCTCCCATTTCCCCCCCTAATGGGCAGCCTTGTCTCCACATGACTATTCTTGAATGTGCATGGCTGTGTTCAACCACCTTCAGGTACAATGGGGGTCCTTGGTCTCCAGCACCTTTATTTTAGGGGGTCACAGGCTGAAAAGGTTGAGAACCCCTGATCTAGAGGCCCCAGACAAAGGGCAACATGAGGTCCTCTTATGTTTAGCTTAAAGCAATCATAGTTAGAGAAGAGAAATGTTTTCCAGCATTTCTCTTCGGTTATAAAGCCACATCTTGTTGGTTAAATGTGGCATTTGACAAGTGTAACTTATGAAGAATTACTGAATAGCATCTTACCATACAGTAATCCACTTTTGATGGGTTTGATATTTTTGTAGGTCTAACTTGCTGTAATTTGTGTCATATGAAGGCAAAGTGGGGCTTTATGAGGTCTGGAGGCTTTTTAATGCTTGTTATACACTCTTAACACCTTATTTACATTCATAATAGTTCTCTCAATTATCGAAATAATTTTTTATACATTACATTTAAAGCACACTTTTGCCTATGCTTGATGCCTCTTTGTGAAGAAGGCCCTGGGAAACTGCCCACCTTTGCCGAGGACAAACTGCCTATATTTTTACTTTGCATCACATTGCATCTTATGTGACATCAAGAAACAAGCTACAAATGGAAATCCTGTTACCTTGTTCTTGCAGGACTTCAGAGGCACACTGCTCTAAGACAGACAGGTTCGCCAGGATCGTCACCACCTGGGAGAAAAATCATTCACAATGAAAAGCTTACTATTTTTAACCTCTGTTCAAAGCAGTGTTACTCAACCCTGCTCAACCAAAGAGCCAGACTGTTGAAAAATACCATTGCAAGAGCCGCAATCCAAATGGCGAAAAGTGGCTAAAATGGGCAAAAAAGCTATAAAAAGGTGGGAAAATGGGGGAAAAGTGGCATTTAATGGCAAAAAAGGCATCTTAATTGGGTGGAAAAATTGCAAAGACGCAGGAGAAAAGTGGCTAAAACTGATGAAAAGGGGCAAAAATGGGATATAAGTCACAAAAATGGTTGGGAAAAGTGCCTGAAAGAAGTGGTAAAAATGGGCTAAAAGCAGCAAAAATGGATTAAAAATGGCAAAAAATGGGGGGAAAAGGGGCAAAAATTGGTGCAAAGTCATGAAAAATTGATATACAAGTGGTCAAAAAGTGTCAAAAAATGAGGGAAAAGTGAGTATAGTGGGCAAAAAAGCTGTAAAAAGGTGGGGGAAATGGGGTAAAAATAGCATTTAATGGCAAAAAGGAAGCATATATGAGTGAAAAATTGCAAAGAAGCAGGATATAAGTGGCTAAACCTGATGAAAAGGGGCAAAAATGGGTGCAAAGTCATAAAAAATTGAGATACAGGTGGTCTAAAGGTGGTAAAAATGAGGGAAAAGTGACTAAAATGGGAAAAAAAGCTGTAAAAAGGTGGGGAAATGGGGGGAAAGTGGCATTTAATGGCAAAAAGGCAGCTTAAATGGGCAAAAAATTGCAAAGACGCAGGATAAAAGTGGCTTAAACTGATTAAAAGGGGCAAAAATGGGAAAAAGTGGCAAAAATGGTTGAAAAGGTGATTAAAAGAAGTGGTAAAGATGAGCTAAAAGCATTACAAAAGTATTAAAAGTGGCAAAAAAAATTTTAAAAAAGGGCAAACATAAAGTTTGTCAATTAAGTTTGACCATTAAAACGTACTGAATAAGTCTGGGAAACAAACTGGTAGATGTGACTTACAATGATTAATTTCTGAGGTCAAAGTTTAAAAGAATAATATTTCAAATTAAGACATAATAGAGCCACAGATCATCACAAAAGAGTCACATGTGGCTCAAGAGCCATGTGTTGAGTATCACTGGTTTAAAGTATGTGGGCAACAAAAGGAAATACTCAGTGATTTTTGCCATTCTAGTACTGCACTTTCATTTGTATAATCCAAAATCCCAGACACTATGAGAGCTTTCTGCCTGATCACAAGCCTCTCCAGTTTTTCTACTCAGCTCATTACTTGAGTGTAGTGTTAATCTTGGTTATTTTTTGAGTATTTTTTCTGTTTTGTGAGGTGTAGAATCTTTCCTATGTGCATACCTGGTCTTTGGAGTATGGCGTGTCGACTCTCTGGCGGTCTCTGCAGGCCTGCAGGAGGATCTTGATGGCGTTGAGCTGTAGCAGAATCTCACAGGCCATGCTGTCGAAGAAGGTGATGTTTGCCAAGGCTGCAGACGCCAGGAGGAAAACTTCACCACAGGAGGCGCTCTCGCACAACTCTGAGAGACAAAGACACGACTCACTATAAAGCTTTTCTTACAAGAAACAACACAAATAATAATGTCAGGAAGTGGCATCTCAAAAATGGATCTTCATTTCTCCTTAAACTGCATAAGTGCACATTTTAAATGTTAGAAATTAAATTAAATATTTTGCATAAGGGACAGTGGGGTTATTAGATGGTATTCAAGATGATTTGAAATACAATAAAAAGGTTTGAGTGCTTTGCTTAGAGATATGAGGATACATTAAAGTCGGCTGTTGTTCTTGTTTTTTTATTTTATCTTATCTTTGATATATAATGGTTTTAGTAATCTCAGATCTGTTGCCTCAGGTGTATAAAATCAAGCACCTAGCCATGCAGCCTGCATTTACAAACATTTGTGATCCTAAATGGGTCGTTGTGAAGAGCGTAGTTACTTCAAGTGTGGTACTGTGATGGATGCCAGCTTTGCACTAAGACAGTTTGTAAAATTTCCTCCCTGCTGTAAATGTTGTTATTAGAAAGTGGAAGCATTTAGGAACAACAGCAATTCAGCCACACAGAGGAAGATCAATAACAGAGTGAGGTCAACGTGTTAATGCCTACTGTGTGTAAAAGTCGCCAACACTGCTGATTCCAGAGCTGAAGAGTTCTGAAGTTCCACTGGCATTAATGTAGAACTGCAGCAGGAGCTTCATGTGATTGGTTTCCATGGCTGAGCAGCTGCATGCTCACATCACCAAGTCCAATGCCAAGCACCAGACGGAGGGGTGTAAAGCAATGATTCCCAACTGGTGGGTTGGAACCTGAAAGTGGGTTGTGAAGCTTTTTCCACTGGGTCACAGATGGGTGCCAGGACAAAAAAAAATGTGGTTGTCCAGTGATACAAAGTCAGTTTATTTTTTTTTTTCCTCAAGGTTTCAACTTATTTATATTCTGTCCCCCATGATAAAATTGGTTTCCCCAAGATAATGAGGAAATTCTTTGAGAAATTCCCAAATTTCCATAAGAGTTCACCAAATCAGACAGGCATGATGGGGAAAATTTACAATTTTATAAGTTAGCAGTAGCACCTTAAAGTCTGCTCCAAACTGAACAGGAAGCCAATGAAGAGAGGCCAGCACTGGAGTAATGTGCTCATGTTTACTTGTTCTGGTCAGAACATGAGCCGCTGCGTTCTGCACCATCTGCAGACCACAAAGACTCTTTTTTGGCAAACAGAACAGGAGGGCCTTACAATAATCTAACCGTGATGAAACAAAAGCGTGAATAAGGACCTCAGCATCCTGAAACAACAGAACTGGTCTAATCTTGGCGATATTTCTGAGGTGGAAAAAGGCCACTCTTGTCACCTCTTTTACATGAAAATCAAACTAAAGGGTCAAAGAGCACACCAGGATTCTTGACTCTGTCTTTGCAATGAATAACACAGTCACCCAAAGACAGAATGAAATAATCAAACAGATGATTAAGTCTAGCTGGTCCAATAATCAACAACTCTGTCTTAGCAGAGTTCAGAAGCAGAAATTTGTCGACAACCAGCTCCTAACAGTTGTAAGACAGGCCTCAGTTTTATTTTTAACTGAACTGATGGCATGTATTACTGTATATTCAAACTGGATATGAGTACAGTGTCATTACAGTCCCTGTTGGTGTAGTGGTCAGGTGAAGTCAGTGCTTAGCACACAGTGTTGCGTCTACTCACTGATAAGTGCGGTGACGATGTCATGCATGCTCTCCAGGAAGCTGGCGAGATGCTGAGTGGACGTGTGGTGAGGAGAAGTGATCTGAGCCACGACTGCCGCTGCCTCGGCCCTCGCTGCTTCCACGCTGCCCTCATCGGTCAGGATGTCTGCCAGACACAGGATCCCATCAACCTGTACATCAGATATCACACAGTTCACTCTCAGCACCAATGAATACATATTTAAATATTAGTTTAAGCTGCTGGAGAGGTGGAATTTTAAGGAGAACACACAGGATTCTGCATTCAAATAAAATCAAATGTTGCAGAAGTAATTAAATATATTGTTTTAATCAGGCTAAACAGAAAAATTACAGAAGTTTTGTGACGTTGGGTTTCCTGGGGTTTTAAAAAAAGCATTGAATAAGGCTTTTTAGGTTCTTAGAGAAGACTAGATTTCTTTTTATTGACTCAGTTTTACAGCTACATGCCTCTGTCACTGAGTTCTAGACTCTCTCTGAACATTTTGTTTCCAGGCTTGAGAAGAAAACCGCATCATCCCTGACCATCCAGACAGACGGGGAAGTGTCCGAGCTGTCAGCTTGGCTGGAACTCACAGCTCTGCCCGTAAAACCATCACAATTAAAACACAGCACTCAGATTTAATGGCCGCCTCCGAGGTGAATCTGCCACCTAGAAATTATTCCTGCTGGCAGGCGCCCAAGGCGAGAGCACCGGGTTCAGAGGGACGCCCAGACTTAAGGAAAAGCAGGATGTCTCCTTCTCGCTTATATTTAAAGAGAAGATATGTCACGAGCAAGAGGCTGTTATTTTGTATTTCTGTCTTTATTTTCATTTACAAGTTTGTGTATTTGAGTTGAGAAGCTTTGGCTGAGGATTAATGGAGATGTAAGACTGACATTCGCCCACTTGAGGGCAGTATTGCACAGTTCATACTCAATACAACTGCTGACTATGGATGTCTGCAGACATTATTTTTAAGTCTTGCAGACAAGATGAAAAACAGAAAACACCGAAAACTAGGACTAATGAAAAACAGAAAACACTGAAAACTAGGACTACCACCTGGAAGAAAGAAAGAAAGAAAGAAAGAAAGAAAGAAAGAAAGAAAGAAAGAAAGAAAGAAGTCCCACTAATAGTGGAATAGGGTTCACCTGAATGCAGTGAATGTTTTTCAAGTGAATGGAGCATAAAGACACCTGTGTCTGGAAGGTATTCCTGGTTACCATTACACCATGAAAACAAAGGAACACTCCAAACAACTCAGAGAAAAGGACATTGAAAAGTATAAGTCAGGGGATGGATACAAGAACATTTCCAAGGCGCTAAACATGCTCTGGAGTTCATCAAGAAATTGAAGTAATATTGTGTAAATCTGTGTAAATCTCTTCACCAGTCAAAGCTTTATGAGTGACAAAGAGAAAGCCACTGTTGTAGAAAACTCAGATTCAATCTGGACTAGAGTTCACCAGAAGGCATGTGGGAGACTCCATGGTCAAGAGGAAGAAAGTTCTTTGGTCTGATGAGACCAAAATGGGGATTTATGGCCATCCCCACTAAAGCACAGTGGTGGCAGCATTATGCTGTGGGGATGCTTCTCAGCAGCCGGCCCTGGAAGGCTTGTAGAGGTAGAGGATAAAATGAATGCAGCAAAATATAGGGATATTCTGGAGGACAGTCTTATCCAGTCTGCAAGAGAACTACAGCTTAGAAGAAGATTTATTTTTCAGCAAGACAAGCAGAGAAAACTACACAGAAATGGTATACAGATTTTGAGCAGTTTTGCAGAGAAGAATGGAGCCATATTGCAGTGTCCAGATGTGTAAGCCTGATTAAGACCAATCCACAGACTCAGAGCTGTGATTACAGCCAAAGATGCATCTACTAAATAGTGGCATGAAGGGGTGAATAAACTTGCAGTCACTTATTTAACATCGCATACTTTGATTTAATCAACATTACTTTGTAGAAACCTGTTTCCACTTTCACATTAAAAAGGTTTCTCGTCATTTTTTGTCAAAAAGCCAAACTATATTGAACATGATTGATTTATAAAAACCAATAAAAGGGAAAAGCATCCAAATGTTCCTGCAGCCAATTTCAAGTGGACACTTGTGCATTGGCTTTATTCCTCAAAAGTGGTTGCCAGTTGAGGGAACATGAGGCCTAATGAGCTTGACCTTTGACCTCCAGATGTAATCAGTTCATCCCGTAATCAGAGTAAACATGATTGCAGAGTTTGAAGAAAGTGTTCTAAGATACTGCGTTCATGCTTATAGCCCAGATGCATGGATAGATGGACAACCCTAAAATATAATCCTACTGGTCCTGGCAATTCACAGCAATTAGACAAAAAAAATCACAGTCCAATCTAAAATAAATTTACCTTGTTTCATCCTGAAATACATCTACCTTGATCACTTTAAGGAAGAATTAATGCATTTACTTATTTTATCATTTCGCTTTTTATATTTAATGTTTTTCTGTTTATCTTTAAAAAGTAAGACTATCCGAGCACAACTTTTCACTGTTTTTTTTTTCTTTTACTCCACTTAAATCAGCATTTTCTTCTGTACCAAAGAAGCATGATGTCTTTACATGTGTAAAGCATTGTTAGGGATAAAACTGCCTCTGTTTCTGAAAAAAGAGACTGATATTTGTGATCATCCTCCTCCGTCTCCTGCAGAATGAAGTTTTGGCTCTCGGACAGAGTGAAGCACACACACACACACCTGTCAGTCTTCTCCGCTGACGAGCATCAGCGCTCAGCTTCACAGGACCGTCCCCTATTTTTGTCTCTGTGGACGTCAGCAGCAGTGTGGCAGCGCGACCCACTGACGTGGAACAATCCACTCTCCACACCTCCCCTTCAGCTACCCTCCATCCCTCCACCAGTGTCCCTACCTGCACCTCCTCCTCCCTTAAAATAGGATATTCCCCAACTCCTCATTTAGCAAACACCGGATGTTTCTCATTCAGAGCCAATGCCAGATCACTTCTCTGCATTTTGAAGAGGAATGACAAAGTTTATGATGCCCACTCATGGGAAAGTTTTTGCTTGTTTCCATTCTGTCAATATCTGAGCTGCGTATCAGGATCAATGGCCTGTTGCATCAGCTACAGTTATGTTCTGTCTTAAGTTTGGCTGCCAGGTTCACACTGAACCCAGCGTCTAAAGTTAAGTCATTGGTTGCATCACAAGAAGTAAAGTTATTAAAGTACACATATGAAACTAATTATTTGACATCAGTCTGAAAGTGGTCACAAAGCTGTTGCTAAGGCTTTTAACCTGACATGCCAGATGGATTTGTTTCACACACCCATCTGGGAAAGCTTCAATGGGAAACGTTTCAGAAAAGGCAGAGGCTTTGAAAAAAAACTTGGAGTGTTATTGGATGAACATTCTGTCTGTCACATCTCTACAGGCCAATAAGAGCAACAAAACAAGTGATGTAGCTGCACGTGCGCAGCTACTGAGGAATCACGTGAACCATGGCGACTGTAGACAAGTACTCGACCATTGTCGTTTTTGAAAAGAAAACAGCTCACTGCTGTTCTTTGTTCTTCTTTTAACGAAGAAATGTTGATAAGTTCTGATAAAACTGGCGCTTTAGCAGCATCCACGCCAATCTCTTCCTCCATAACTGCACCAGCTCTTGCTGCTGCATGTTTATGTCACGACTCTGCTGCACCTGAAAGTACTGCCCCTCATTGCTGATTGGTCCTGTCACTTTCTAACCGGGCCCAAAGGGTTCAGATGGGAGCTTTGCAAGATGGATTCGCCAGTGAGAAACAAAGGAAACGGGCATATCCATCTGCTTTGCAAGGTTATAAGGCTTTGGGACTCCAACAAACCACAGTGAGAGCCATTATCCACAGATAGGGAAAACTTGCAACAGGGGTGAACCTGTTTACAAGTGGGTGGACATAATGTTGATGAAGCTGGGGATGTTGGGCTTTTTCCTCCATTCTTGCCAAAAAGTATGCTATGGTTGGCAACTTTTGAAAAGTGGGTAAAACTGGCCTCGCCAGTTCTCACCCACTTTTCAAAAGTTGCCAACAATGGACAGTCAACATGAGGGAAAGACTGTTGGTATAAACAAGAATGGTGAACCTTCCCAGGAGTGGCCAGCCATTTCCAAGGCTTTGGGAGTCTGGCAAAACATAATGAGAGCCATTATCCACAAATGGGGAAAACTTTGAACAGTGATGATCATCCTGATGATCCACGAGACTTCTGGGAAAAAAATGTTGTGGACTGACAAGAGAAAAGTTGAACTTTCTGGAAGGTGACCTGAACCTGAACCTGCATTTTTAAGTCTAGGAAGTGCTTCTTCCTGTTTGTTTTTATTTTTTAATCATTCCAATGTTATACTACTTATTATTCCCCTAGGCCCCTCCCTCTAAACTCTTTTTCCTCCTTAATCTCCTTCCTCCTTTCCTGAAGGGGTCACAGCTTGATGTTACGGCAGATTTCCTACCAAAGCTCTGTATCACAATGACCACTACATTTGACATTTCTTACACAGTATGTACAGTTTGTCAGATTTCCAACTATCCTTGAATAATTGTAGCACGGGCAGTGAATGCAAATGGGCATCCTTCTATTTTGAGTGCAGGGCTTTGTTGTACTACCTTGTACCACAGCATTTGTCTGTTTTTAGTATGACCATCTCCACTGACAGTCAGAATAAGAGTCAGGGCTCCTGACTGTCCAAAACAACCACTGTAAGGCTTTTAGAGAAGCTTAATCTCATGAAGATGTTTGTAGAAAACAAAATCGAAACATTATACAAGATTAGTCATGATATGGACTAATCTATAGAAGGCCTCACAGCTGACGATGCATATCAGAGCAAAAACCAAGCCATGAGGTCAAACTGGGACAGGATTGCTGCAAGGCACAGATCTGGGGAAGGCTACAAAGAAATTCTGCTGAACTGAAGGCTCCCGATGGTAAAGTAGCCTCCAGAATTTTCCAATGGAAGAAATTTGGCACAACCAAGATTCTTCCAAGAGTCAAACTGAGCAATCAGGGGGAGAAGAGCCTTGGTAAGAGAAGTGACCCAGAACCTGATGGTCACTTTTACCTAGCTCCAGAGATCCAGATTCCAGATTCTCTGGTCTGATGAAACCAGGACTGAACTGTTTGGCCTCAACATTATGTCTGGAGGAAACCAGGAACTACTCACCACCATGCCCAATACCATTCCAAAAGTGAAGCATGGTGGTGGCAGCATCATGCTGTGGGGGTGTTTTTCAGCAGCAGGGACTGGGAGACTGGGCAGGGTTGAAGGAAAGCTCAATGAAGCAAAGTAGAGATAACTTGTTCTGCAGCACTCAGGACCTCAGACTGGACTGAAAGTTCACTTTCCAACATGACAATGAACCTAAGCACACAGCCAGGAGTGGCTTAGGGAGAGTCAAGTGCCCCAGCCAGAGCCCTGACTTGAGAGGATTTGCAAAGAAGAACAGCAAAAAACATCCCCTAATCCAGGTGTGTAAATCTGCATTTCATTCAAAAAGACTGGAGGCTATGATTGTTGCCAAAGATGCTTCAACTAAGTACTGAGTAAAGGGTCTGAGTACTTATGCCAATCTAATATTTTTCTTTTTTCTTTTTAACAAATCTGCAAAAAATTCTAAGACTCTATTTTCACTTTGTCATGATGGGGTACTGAGTGTAGATTAATGAGAGAAAGTTTGTTGCTGAAACATAACATAAAACTTTGATTTTTTTGTCTAAGTTTTTTTGTTGAACTTCTCCTACAGATGTGCTCAGAATGGATGCGTCTCCCATTCACCGTGTTATGATTGCATAATGTTCCAGTGGGGGATGAAACTTTAAGTGTATCCACCAATGAGCAGCACAGATGCGTACCGTCCCCCTCTTCACTGACAGGTGTGTTTCTTAAGCCTGAGCGCTGACGGTGAGCGGAGCCTGACAGCGTCTCTCTGAGGACGGCGTGCTAATCTGAGGCGGACTTTTGCTTCCTGTTAGAGAGTTTTTACACTCGGATGATTCACGCTGTCCCAGCTGCTCTTTACGTGAACACAGACGCCGCTGTGGCTTCATTATTCACCACATTCAGGTTATATTTGTCTGTCTGTAAACGCTCCACTGACACAGGTGTGTCTGCTGTTTATTTAGGTGGAATTCTCCACAGAGAACAAACAAGGACAAACAAAGACGAATGGGTCATTAGCTGCCTTTAGCCAGGTTTCCCTTTTTCTATCACAAACACAGGCAGGGTCAGTCAGGTCTGCATGTTTGACCTCAGAGGTCAGAGGGTATTATATAATAACCTCATGTCTCTTTCTGTGCATCATTATGTCATCAGAACAAACATAAACCTAACATGAACATGCTGGTGTTCATCCCAGACCTCACACCTAAACTGATGACTGCAAGGGAGAATGGCAAAACTTTGTGGATGTTGTTGACGTGTTTTCAGGTAACTTTGCCAAAGTTTATAGTTTTCTAAAACAGTTCAGTTCCAAGCATTTTCATGCACATATGTGTGGGCGGCTGTGATTCAGCGGTAAAGTTGGTCAACCAGAAGACTGGGAGTTTGATCCCAAGCCTCTAAAGCCACATGTCAAGTCGCTTGGGTAAGACACAGACCACCAAACTGCTTCCACTGCTGCATCAGTGGCATGTAAATGTAGATGAATGGGATTAGAAAATACTTGGGACTGCAGACAAGATTTTCAATGTCAAAAGTCTATTATTATAATATGAAACAAATCCAACTAGTTTGAGACCAAGAGAGAGACTGGTCAGCAAACTCCAGACACTGTCTTTTGATTAATTGAGAAACACAAGAGTGCATGTACAAAATGACTCACTGTGGTCTAATAAGATCTCCAGTTAGTCTCAGGAATTCACTTTAACTTGCTTCGTTGTTAGCATGTACGCTACAATTGTTCCTTGCTATGCTTTACTTTGTGTTGCTGAAGCTTAGGGTAGTTTACTTCCTATTTAGACAAAAAGGCTGCTTTTATTTTGAAATTTTTTGGGTTGGTAAGAACATTAACTTGATCACTGAAAAAAACAACTTGATATGGATTGAAACGTAAACAAAAATATCTTAAAAGAAACACAAAAATAAAAAATGGCATTCTTGACAGAGGTCTGGCTGCAGACCGCAGATCTCAGACGCTCCCTCTTGCAGACTACTACTGTGGGACACCACATCTGTCAGGACATAATATGCTGGTACAATTTCCTGTTTCACAGGTTTTTTTCTTTTTAAATTCAACTTTATTCATAAAAAAGTATATAAGTTACATTCATTAAATAACCACATTGCAAACATTACAAACAAAACATTTCAGAAAAAAAAAACAAAAGGTCAAAGGTCTAATCTGGGAATAAATTATGTATAGACTCATTTTAGAAGTAGTTACGCAAGCGGTTTTTCTCTCTAGCTCTGCTAGCTTAAGCTAAAAGCTAAAGTAGCTACACTAGCTTCCTAGTTAATGGTACCTTGTTAAGCCAAGTTAGCTACATTAACATTTTAAAATGTGAGTTTAAGCAAATGTAGCTAATGCTAACAAAGCTAAGTAAGCTACATAGGTAACGTAGCTAAAGTAAACTGTATATATTATCTAAGTTAGCTTTAGCAAATGTAGCATAAGATCCTGTAGCTTATATAGCTTTATTGGGTTTAACTAAGTAGCTGTTTTTTAGGGAATAGTAAACAGATAAATGGCTGGTAAAGCTGCATTACCTGCATAGCTCATGTAGCTTTGTTAGCTTAATTAGCTTTAACCTTAGCTATGTTAGCTGCATTAGAGTGTTTTAAAGCTTTTTTTGTAAGGCAGGTTGTGTACTCCTTTATTAACCTCTTTTTTAATCAGGTTTTTCAGGTCAGGATTTTTTTTTTATTTTTGGTATTCTAACCTTTAACCTTAACCCATACCTATATGCAAACAGGAAGTTTAATCAGCCTTTTATTTTGAAAGTTTTTTGTGTTTATTTCCATCCTGACAGATGTGCTGTCTCACAGTAGTGGTCTGCAGCCAGAATGTCTTGGATTTCTTTTGGCTTGTCCACAGAACTGTCTGGTGTTTAAAGTGACATGAGACATTCAAAGATTCAGTTTTGACCTTCATTTAAATCACAGTCAGAACAGGAAGGTGCTAAAGTGAGTCATATCCAGCTACTGCACTGCTTTAGCTAAAGGGGAAAAAAATAGCACATGATTCATGCTAATTTTCAAACTGATTGAAAACCCTGATTTCAGACTTTAATGAATGCCTTAATGCTAACAGCCTTAATGCACATATAAACAGCAGCCTCTGCCATAATAGTGTGAATGTGGTTTAAATGGATGAATGAGGCCTGCAGTGTAGAAGGAGCTTTGACTACCATACAGGCTCATTTACCATTTACTTCATCCTCAAAATATTTTTTTGCGGCAGGCTGGTGGCTTTACTGGAATGACTATTGAGCCATTTTTACCAAAACCACACATCTTCCCAAAACACTGACAGGATAATGCCATTTTTAAGAAATAAGGAGAGAACTAACATAGTTTAAGACTTGTTCTTGTCTCAGAGACACTCTTTGAGGGATACGGAAACCGAGAAACCCTTTCTCTATTTTTTGGGGGGGTCTATTTGTTTTAAAAGATGCATGGAAAGTTTAAAGTTTAAGGTGGACTTCCTGTCATTGCTTTAAAAAACTGCTGTTACATTCATCACTTTGTTATTTGGAGATTTAGAACAAGGAAAAGTAGTTTAAACTGCTTCATTTTTTCTTATAGAAACTCTTTAGTTAAAATCATCTCTGTGTCCTGTTAACTTACTAACAAATGATTTAAAAAGTCTGATCATGACATCTGTATGCTGGTCAGCCTCACTCTGCTTGAATCATGGATGAGGTGCACACTTTTAATTTTAACAGGCTGGCTTATAACACTAGTGCTTCTCCTTAGATCAGCTTGCATGCAGTGTATCAGACCTACATGCAGATGAAAGCTGCAGCAACATTGACTGGTCAAGTTCAATGAGAAACTTGACAGTAGCATCAACTTTTTATTGAACTCTGATCAGCTTATCCTTAAATTTGCATTCGGGTGATTGGACATGCATGCATGCGATTGCTCTGAAGATTAAAGTGGCTTTACAGGTATATTTATTGTTGCAGGATTTGCAGCATATACCCTGTGAACCTTTTGGTGATCCACTGAGGACTGCAGCTGGACCCTCAGTGTTTTGGTTAAAATTATCTCAAGCATGGCGATTAATAATAAACCATCCACAAACTCTTAACATGAAAATAATCGACTGTGTTCAGGAAACTGGTCTTTTTATTTGAGTAACCAGCCCCATTAGCACAGCCCCAAGATAGTGTCTGTTTATTTATAGTTTGAAAAGTGAATGACTTTGTCGTCAGAACAAACAAAAAAAAAAGCGTTGTTTTCATTCAGCTCAGCCTCGCCCTGCTGCCATTGTTGGCACTCATTCACCAGTGAAAATAAACCATTCTCCCAGTCAAAACACAGTAATGAAACCCGTCTGATTGTGTCCAAATGTAGACACCCGATCTCATGCTGCTGATCTAAGCGAACACAAAGTGGACTACAGGGAGCCTTACTGGGAGAACTGAGTGTTTATTTAAGATTCCTGTTATCACATTTTCTCTCTCTCTGTCTGGATCTGACACACACACACATACACACACACACAGATATTTTTCTTTTGATTGAATAATTAGGCTGCACTCCTTTCATACTTTGTGATCGCTTTTGTTATCGACACCAGGGTGTGGTTTCACATAGCCAAACAAAAAGGATGACTAAGGCTGGGATATTTTCCATCAGATATACACTCAGGAGCCACTTTATTAGTTACACCTTGTTGTTACAAGGTTTGACCTCCTTTAACCTTCAGAGCAGACGTGACTGCAGCAAAAGTGGGCTTTCCCTCTAAATGCATCACAAATTTAAAAACCTTTAAGATGAAATATCAGTCAACAGAATATTTTCCCAGAAGTCTTTGGGATCATCAGGATATTTTTAAGTCAAATGTGAAACGAGCCTTTGTTTTATTTTTTTATATTTTGGTCAGTAGTGGTTTTGGCCTCAAAACTCTCCCATGGATGCCATTTTTGCCCAGTCTCTTTCTGATTGATGAATCATGAACCCTGACCTTAACTGAGTCAGGTGAGGCATGCATGTCTTTATATGATGTCCTTGATTCTTTTTTGACCTCCTGGATGAGTCGTCAGTGTGTTAGAGTCATTTTGGTAGCCTGGCCACTTCTGGGAAGGTTCCCCACTGTTCCAAGTTTTCTCCATTTGTGGATAATGGCTCATATCATGTTTCGCCTGAGTCCCAAAGCCACTCCTGGGAAAGTTCACCACTCTTATTTATACCAAAAATCTTTTCCCTCATGTTGACTGTCAAAATAGTTGGCAACTTTTGAAAAGTGAGTAGAACCGGCGAGTTCCACCCACTTCTCAAAAGTTGCCAACTATGGCCTACTTTTTGGCAAGAATGGAGGAAAAAAGGCCCCAACATTCCCAGCTTCACCAACATTCCAACTTGTAAATGGAATGCAGGTTCACCACTGTTGCAAGTTTTCCCCATCTGTGGATAATGAGTCTCAGTGTGGTTTGTCGGAGTCCCAAAGCATTAGAAATAGCTTTGTCAGCATTTTCAGTCTGATAGATGTTACTGACTTTGTTTCTCCATTGCTCTTGAATTTCTTTAGATGGTGCCATGATGTGTTGCTTTTTGAGATCTTTCAGCCTACTTCAGAACCAGCCTACTGTCCGACAGGTTCTATTTAAGGGATTTCTGGATGCAACAGGTCTGGCAGTAATCAGGCCTGATTATGGATAATGAAATTGAACTCAGCTTTCAAAAACTGCATTTTGTATTTACTTGGGCTATCTTTGCTTCTCTTTCTCCTCCCTAACGTAACTCAAACGGTCATGTTTACCTTGTCCAGCTGGTTGATGCCCTCCTCCACGCAGCAGATGGACGCCACAGTCCTCAGAGCGTGAGCGTAAAGCTCTTTGAAGCGGTCCTGTCTGCAGATCTTAAACAGGGCGACTACAGCTCCTTCCTGAGGACAAAGACAAAGAATACTTAATGTTTGACAGAACAAACTACAGTGCTTAGAGAGACTGTCGTCATGGTGAGTTTAGACCCTTTCTTCGTCAAATGTCTTTAAAAACATAAAGCTACATTCTTACTTTTGAATCAGAGACTTTTATAAAATCCTTCTCAAGTAAAACAGTTTATGTCTCATAAAGATTTTTCTTTTGTCTTCTTCATGACTCTCTCTGTTTCTATTTTTGTTCTGAATCATAACAGAGGACTGAAAAGGTTGTGGGTTTGGGAAAGAAAACTTCCAGAGAACTATTCTGACGCTTTCCTCAGGCCTAACTTCAGACCTTTAGATTATACACCACACGTCACAATGAGCCCTTGTCTTTGAGCTCACATGATTGTGCAGGGTGACGGATCAAATTGCTCCTTGCTGGACTCTCCTATGGGAGCCAAAAGGTCCTGCAGAGCAGAGCCAACAGCAGCACGCTGCTTTTAAAGAGTCCAGGAGACCCCAAATGACCGATGGATTTGGCCGGCTTTGCTTGGCGAGCCTGCCAACCACAGAACCCATCAAATAGCTCACACAATCCATCACGTCAGATAACAGCAGCCAAAATATACATATTTCATGAATGGAAAACACTGAGCAGAAAAAAAAGATGATTTGCGGTAATAGGCAGGCATTTTCTGTGAGATTATGCCGGGTGTAAACAAACAAAAATAGCTCCTGTGTTGGCTCGGCATCCACACTAAAGCGCCTCTCTGACAACAAACACTTGCAGGTACTGAGTTGTGTTCAGTGTGCAGATAGATAGAATTACCAGGAGGAAGACGAAGCCTGTAATACCCACCATTATCCTAATAAGGCCATTATACTGGGCTGGCATGTCGCGTATGCTGTGAAGGCCACGCTGCAGGGGCTTGGAGTGAATAATCAGCCTGCCCTCCAGCCTGACTGCTCCGCCCTGATCGCTGCCTACGCAATATCGCTTCACTGTACCTGGAAGAAGTGTTAGCACTGACGGAAAGGTTTCAGTAAAACCTCTGAGAATCCAAACAGGCTGAGCTGTGTTAGAGAGAAAGAAGTCGTTTGTTTCTCTGTGACGCAGACGATCCCTTAGCTTTCAGATATGATGTTCCAAATGAGTCTGGGGAGGATCTCTGATCATTGTAATGCACTTTAGAGCTTTGGGTTTGCATTCAGCCAATCATAGCTACTTTGCATTAAAGATTTAAATAATTGTTTTGCCTTTTATTTCTACTTAAACAGGTAAAAAATTGTTAAAAGCATTAACTAAACACAACTTTTGTACGTCAAAGAAATGAAGTATCCGCATCACCATCTGTCTTTTCTTGTCTGTTGAAAGCAGATGTTGCTGGACGCCCTTAAAAAAAGTTTTTAAACTCTAATATTGTTTCTTCTCTTCATGTTAAAACTTAATTTCATGCTAACACAACAGATAAAGGGCTGTTGTGTAATTTTATCAACCACTTAGTTTCACTTAAAAAAAAAGAAGCTATTCAATGGTGCCAAGACTTACTGCTTGGCTCAGAGGGTGTCCTAATATTTAAAAAAATAAATAAATTTAATTGTAAAAGCCAAGTATAATTTTCCATTCACTTCACATTTATATGCCACTTTATGTTGATCTATCACAAAAAATCCCAATAAAATATATTTACGTTTGTGGTTGTAACGTGAATAAATGTGAAAGTTCAAGGGGTATGAATACTTTTGCACTGTATTGAAAGTGTATTTAATAAAGAAGGTGAAAAAATTGATATAAGCCATTCTGATTAATAATAGATTTGGACACAAAAAAATGTCATGTCATTGCTATACAGTCATGTGCATACATTTTAGGTGTCAAGGGTTCATTATAGCAGTGGTTTTCAACCTTGGGGTCAGAACCCCCTTGGGGGTCGCTAGACACTAAGAGGGGGTCTCCAGACGCCCTAAAAAAACTAAGAATATTTTTAAAATTACACTGTTGCCACTTTACACCAAATTCGTCAGATTTTAACCCCTTTTCATTTTTTCCTCACCAATTTTAACAAATTGTTGCAATTTAACACCTATTTTTGTCAGTTTTAAACTTTTCCAGTACTGTTTTTTCCTGCCTGTTTTTGCCACTTCTACATCAATTCTTGCCACTTGAATTTAATGTTACCTCTGTTGACCCATTATTGCCACTATTAACCCCTTTTTGCCACTTTTTATGGCCATTTTTATCCCCTTTAACCCCACCATTTGGTATGCCCCTTTTTTGCTAATTTAACCAATTTCGGCCAATATCTGCCTATTTTGTGTTTCTCAGTTAACCCTTGTTGCCAAATTCTAAGCTTTTTTTAATCCCATTTCACCAAATTTCCACCCATTTTTGCCCATTTAAAGCCATTTCAGCCACTTTTTAACTCCCTTTTACCACTATTTATGCCCATTTTTGCCACTTTAACCTAATTTTGCCATCTTCTTCACCATTTTTGTCTAATTTTTGCCACTTCTTAACCATTTTGACTACTTTTAAAACCCAATTTCACTACCTTTTCCACCATTTTTGGCCATTATTAACCCATTGTAACAATTTTTAAACCAATTTTAATCCTTTTTTTTTTTTTAGCAGAAGTTATTTACAGTTTTAAGAAGGCTTTACTGCACAAATGATTACAAAAACATATTTTTTCTTTGATAAGAGTGGTTATTTTTTCAGGCTAAATATAAAATATGGTTATCACAGCTTAACTTTACAATGGACCATAGTTTTTGTTGACCTCCATGGGCCCCCAGTTTGGCTGAGTGGCAGAAAGTCCTCCCCTCTGCACGTGACAATTCCAAATTGTATATGGCTGTGTTCAAACACCTTCAGGTACAGTGGAGGTCCCTGGTCTCTGGCACCTTTATTTTGGGGGTCGCGGGCTGAAAAGGTTGAGAATCACTGCATTATAGGACTCAATAAGCCATAACCTGGGCTGGAGATGCGGGTCAGTCTGGCCAGAGTCAAGCTCGACATGTGTCAACACACGTGTCGCTCAGCAGCCAAGGTTAAGCTCAGCACCATTCGTTTTTGGTAATACGCCCAGAGAGCACCACTGGTTTTCAGGTTCTTGGGACATCCACTGCAGGATATAAACTGGAAACACTGTCTGATAATCAAATTAATTTTAGAAACGAGTGCAAGTAAAAAGAGAGCCCCAACCTGAAGTGTAGTTTTTATCAGACATTGATTAGAACTAGAATTGTGCTGGTCTTATTCTCAGACTACCTCCTGATTCTCCGTTTCACAGATGGCTTAGCTTCTCGTCGGTTTATTCTCTTCCCATCAAATGACTTGCAGTTCTTTCGTTTCCACTGACTTCATCCTCATTCCTTCAGTGAAGCCCACTGAATGCATCCATGCGTTTTGGTACTTGTCTGCCTAAACATAATCATGTAAAACTCCACTTCTTCACTAAAAATACCTCTCAGCCCATTTGTTTGTTTGTAACAGTCGACGCAGCGTGTAATTTCTTTCCATCTCACTGTTTTCTGAACTGAAGTCTGAGCTCTGGCTGCGGCACCAGTGGTTTTCTGAGTTACAAGAAGCTGCAGGCGGTTTACTTCGTGATTGCAAACAAAAAGGTTGTTGGTGAAAAATGTCTTCATTTCACTGGGCAAAGCAGTGCTTGTTTGAAAAAGAAAACCACTTAATTTTCCATGCAAGCAGGACCAAGGATGATCCATTTCTTTCCTGGATTTGTCAAACAGGAACATCTTAATCCACACTGCTATATTTCTGAGCATCACTGCCCTCTTAAACACAGCTTGCATGCTTCCTGAATTATCGCCACGTCATGCTCTCCATGCCTACAAGGACACACAAGCGAGCACCCAGCCAGCACGGACACATTCAGATTAGTATCCATCACTAGAGGAGGGTAAACACACAGACTTGAACGTCATGACACCGCTGCTCTCTAATATTTCAGCAGCTGTCTGATTTACGACGCAGCACATGGCCCTGTATTAAAAACTGTCGGCTCATAACATTTTTCTGTTAAACGGGCTGAACGTTCCCACAGCTGAGCTCCTGATTCCTCAGCAAGTTTGAGGAAGGGCACATCAGGTCAAAAAGAAGATGCTAAATCAACTTAAATGTCAACATGTTTGTCCCTAACAAACCCTAGTAAAAGAAGAGAAAGATGACTTTCTCAGTGTGGTGAAGAAAAAATATAGAGGTTTTTAGATAAATATGTGATCATCAAATCGAGCCACAGCAGACACAGATGTTTTAATTATCTGAATGTCATGCAGTTCATTCACGATCCTCTGGTTATTCAAACTGTTTAGTGTCGATTACATTTAAGTGCAATCACGAGCTCTAACGTGTGAAACTCACATACATTAAGAGGCACATTAGCGGAATAAAACACTGGGTATGTTTGTAAAAATGAGTTATTATGGTGGCAGTGAGATGAGAGATGTGAGATGTCACGCAGCGATTTTGTTCACTTAAAGAGCAGAACGTACAGATATCATGATCAGTGTTGGTTTTATTCTGTCAGGCACAGAATCTCTTTAATTTATGCAAACAAATTATAAGCTTATAATCAACAAAATAGTATTTAGAGGTCAAACCTCATGCCAAAAGCTGGGATGTTTATGAAATGTAAACAAACACAGAACACATGGAATTTAAAAAAAACATTAATTCCATTAAAAACAGCTCAAAAGACGTGATGTTTAATGGAAAAACAGGTAAAATTAATTCATTTATATTTTTATGAAACTACATACATACATTCTGAACTCAGTTCAGAATGTGTGTATGTAGTTACACACTGTAAGCCTGAACAGTTGAAGGTTTTTTAAAAAATGTAGTTGTGTTAACTTAAAAATCTAAGACAGCTTTACCAGCTCTATTTTTATGAGTTAATAGAACTGTTTTTTAGTTCAAGGGCATTGGCACTGGCATTTTACTCAAATTATTTGACTATCATCCCTTAATTTTGAGTTTCCCAGGATGCCTTTGGGCACTAGACCCTTTTGCACCATGAATAAAGTTACTCACTGAGTTAAAGGGGACATATTCAGGCTTTTCTAATAAAAATATGTCCCCTGACCTGTCCACAATCCCCTCAAGTACCAGAAAAATCCATTCCCTCTCTTTCTCCACCTTTCAGAAATTGTGTCCTGAAACAAGCCGTTTTTCCCCTCATGATGTCATGTGGGGAGTTAGCACCCCCCTTAGGTTTGGTTGGCCCTCCCCGCTTGAAAGAAAGTTCCGCTCTCCTCTCTTGATCCTCTCTCAGGATCAGGAGAGCCTGTTGCTCCGTCCCAGAAACCCGATTTGTACTGCGCATGTGCACACACACGTCTACATCCACTCGGCAGCCCACTTGTGCTATTGGCTTAGTTTAAGGTTAACTTACATTAATTTAGATAGGCCTTAATTAGCTTTAGGTTAGGTTTAGCATTTTAATTTCCACTGGTAAGATTTAGGGGTAGTTCATTGGGGTAGGTGTATATTTTAATTAATTAGCTTCCTGGGATTAGGTTTAGCATTTAAATTCCACTGGTTAGGGTTAGAATTAATTTATTGTATGGATCGATGGGGCGTGTTTTGTAGGGGGCGTGTCTTGTAGCAGCTGCAGCTGCAGCTAGACCCTTCTCTGCGGAGCGGATGTAGACATGTGTTTGCACATGCGCAGTACGAATTGGGTTTCCGGGAAGGATCGGGTAGCGACAGAGCCACATCTATTTCCTGAGAGGGGCAGAGTCAGGGGCGGAGTCAAACAGCTCATTAACATTTAAAGCCACAGACACAGGAACAGCTCGTTCTGAGCAGGGCTGAAACAGAGGGGGTTTTAGACATGCAAAAATCCAATACTAGAATGTTTTTTCAGCAACAAACTTCACAGGCATGTTTTGGGGACCTCTGAGAACAATATAAACTTGTCTTAAAGGGGTAAAATATGTGACCTTTAAAGAAGTGGTCCAGTGTGCATCTTTCGGTTGCTGTCACCTCTAGTCTCTTAGGTGCATAAATAAATAAAGTATTAAAAGACACAACAGGAAATTACAGTAAAGACCACATTATTTTTGAAAAGAACTTAAACATGTTGTTTTGAATTCGACTAAAACAGAATTTTTGAGTGTAGAAAAGTTTCGACAGTGCAGTTTAACTTAACTCTATTTCCACTACATAAAAAGTTTGATGTAATCAGTTTCAGCAAATATTTTGAGTACCTTCATCTTGTTTTGTTTTACAGTGCACACACGTAACAAAAAAAGTTGGTGCAGGAGACAGGCCAGTCTTGCACCCTGACTCTTTTATTGTGAAGCCATGCTGTTGTGACCCGTGCAGAATGTCATTTGGCATTGTCTTGTTGGAATAAAAAGAAATGACCCCGAAAAAGACGTCATCTGGATGGTGGCTGCCCAAACCTGGATATACCTCTCAGTATTAATGTTGTATTCACAGATGTGCAAGTGACCCATGCCATGGGTACTAATTCACCCCCACACACACCATCACATATGCTGGATTTTGAACTTTGTGTTGATAATAATTTGGACGGTCCTTTTCCTCTTTAGTCAAGAGGACTCGACGGACATTATTTCTAAAAAAAAAAAGAATTTCAATGCAGACCCTTCAGACCACAACACTCCAGGTCAGTCCATCTCAGATGAGCTCTGTTGGGCTTCTGGATGTTGCTGATATACGGCTTTCACGCTTTCAAAACGTGAATGAGATACATATACATTTGAAATCATCTGATACAATACAGCAGGGCGGCAACTTCCAGCATAAGTGCGAAAACTGATCATATACTTTTTAAGTGCTAACAGCAGATTTTTCAAAACAAGACGAGTGAAGAGTCAAACAGCACACTCTGTTATTAAAGGTGTAAATGTGAGTGTGACAGACTCTCTGGTGTTAGCTAATGAATTGAGACTACAGGTGGAGGCTGTTTAGTATCGGGTATTCATTAGCAGCCATTGACAGGCTGGTTTACTCATTCTCCTCCTGAGGGATCAGATGGAGAGAGAGTAAAATAAGGTGGAGCGGACTGAAAGGTAAAGATACCCGAGCAGCCTGTGATCAATGCTCCCTGCTAATGGGAGCTGACAGTATTGATCTGACAATCTGGCAGTAAAGGAAGTGTGTGTGTGTGTGGGGGCCATCAGGAAGAGTCTTATCACGAGTATCCTGGAAGCAGACTGCAAACTAATGTCCTACTGAGACTTTCTGTCTGCTCTGTCCCATCTTATCTGAGGGTGAGAGAGAGCTTTTTAGCCGCACGTGTAAAGAGATATCTGCAGGACGAACGCTGGCTAAAGGTGGAGCTGCTCATTACAAGGAGGGGTCTAGAGTAAAGGAAGGGGTGGAGGTTTAATATCAAATGAAGCTGCCTCTGCCAAAGACCGGGTGGGAAGAATTGCAAGAATATATTAGATCACGCTGCTGACTTGTCACTGACGTCAGGTTTTCTGACATAGCAGGTTTTTGCACGATTAAATACGTCAGCAGGGACGGGCTGCTTCTCAGATATTGGTTTGAACTGAGGCTTTTTTTGGAATTAAAGTGTTAAATCAAGTAAAATCTTTGGGAAGAGTTGCCTACTTACAGGTATTTTGTTTGTGGTGCTAAATTAATTCTTAGACATTTTAGTAACATTTACTATACATAAAGATGGATGATGCATCTCCATCTTCTACCAGTGTAGAAAAGTGAAGCATAAAGACAAAACAAATTATGAAATGAATCACCAGAGACCACTATTGCATCCAGACAGCCAGTCAGATCTTGCTTGCTGTCCCTGATTATTCAATATTAAAGCCATGGTTTTGTGAGTGATCAATACCTTGGCAATGATGCTGCAGAGCTGAGGTCCGTCCTGAGTGAGAGACAGCAGGTTGCTGATGGCACTGCCGATGGTGTGAACATTGTCTGAAGATTCGATCTGTTTGATCAAGACCTGAAAGATCAGAACTTTAAATTAGACTTAAATTTTCTGCTGCTTTTAACATGTGTTTAATTAGGTTTGAAGGGATTTTTATGAAACTGGATTTTCTAAAACAAATCCCTAAATTTTCTGCATGAAAGAAGTGCCAAAATCAGAAATGTACAACAAAAGCAGATCAGGTTTATCTGACAGAAAGCAAATTTAAAAATAGTGGCCAAGGTGTTGGGTAAAAGTCATTTTATTCCACCATGAAGTTAAGAGATCCTAGAGTTATGACAGAAACAGAGGCGGACTTTATTATAAAGGAAAAGACAGGCGATTGACTGGGGCCCTGGACTGCCGAGGTCCCCGTCAACACCCCCAAGTTGGGGCTTTTCAATTATGACTTTTGGCCACGCCAATCCAAACCAAGCCTAACTGATTTGCTTTTCTGTCACTGGTGAGCTGCACCTGGAATAGTCCTAATCTGGAGTAGGGCCCAAAGTTTTCTGCTTCTGACAATACATTTTCATACGTTTTTTTCCTGGAACACACACTGCAGGGCTCCAAAAATATAATTATTTATTGCACCAACGTGATGTTTTGAGCAGAGTAGCTCTTCATCAGACACTGCAATAAATAATTATATTTTTGGAGTCCTGCAGTGTGCGAGACATCTTTCTGTTCCATGTCAGTCTCTTTTTCGGCTCAGCACCTGCCCACCCAGGTTTGGATATGCGTGTAGACTTTTTTCATACTTTTTTTCCTGCCTCTGCTCAGACTGACTGCATCCAACAGTGGTGGTCTAATCTTAGGGTAAGGATCGTGAGATGTTCGCCTTGGGCCCCAAAATTGCAGAGTCTTCCACCGGTGAGAAAGGCTGTTTATACAGGGTCAAAAACCTCCTCTAGTGCTCGATCTATGTTAATAATTTGACTAAATCCCAGACCAGACATTTAATTTAAATTACAGGGGACTAAAAGGGGAAAAGTGTGGGTCACCTTTAGATTGCATAAATGGATCCTGAATAAATTCAGCAGAAGTTCTGTATATTTAGAGAGTACTGCTTTTGGAGGTGGTAGTTGTGGGAGACTTAACATACCCGGATCTCATTGGCCAAAGCCATGTCGATCATGTTGCTGAAGGAATCACTGACGTCTGTCAGGATCTCGTGGATGGCCTCTCTCATGGACTTCAGGAAGAACTCATCATCAGTATGGAGACACCTGTGGGTAAAAGGACATTTTATTTTGCATTCCACATAAATCAGTTTAAACTATTATTATTGGGCCTCACTCACCAACCATTCTTAATTCAAATTTGTTCTTAAAACCTTAAAATGCAAGTTTTAGCCACCCTTATCCTCATCCCTGCATACCATGATACGTATCCTCATCCCTCCATCCTATGATCCTTAACCAACTCCCTCCATCCCACGACTCACCCTCATCCCTTATTTCCATGACCCCTACCCCAGTTCCTCCATCCCACAATCCCTACCCTCAATCCCTCCATCCCCAAACCCTTACTCTCATCCCTGCATTCCTTGACTGTTACCCTTACCCCTCCATCCCATGAATCCTAACTGTAATCCCTCCATCCCATGACCCTTACCCTCATATCTCCATCCCATGACCCTAACCCTTCCATCCCACAACCCTACTCTCAATCCCTCCATCCCATAACCCTAACCCTCATCCCTTCATCCAATAGCCCATACCCTTATTCTTTAACCCAAGACCTTTACCCCAATCCCTCCATCCTTCAACCCTTACCCTCATCCTTTCATCCAATGACCCTTACTCTAATCCTCCATCCCACGGCCCCTAACCCAGTCCCTCCATCCCATGACCCCTACCCTCAACCCTTCATCCCATAACCCTTACCCTCATCTCTCAACCCTTCCCCTTATCCCTTCTTTCTCATGACCCCTACCCTAATACCTCCATCCAATGCCCCTTTCCCGCAATACCTCCATCCCACAACCCCTTCCCTCATCCCTCCATCCCATGACCCTTACCCTCATCTCTCCATTTCATGACCCTTATTCTAATCCCTTCATCCCATGACCCTTGTTCTTATCCCTCCATCCCATGACCCTCAGAGAGAGATCATGAGGGTCAACGTTTGCTGTTTAAGAAAACGTTTCAATCAGACATAGGTTTCTCTTAAACTGAAACTTTAAAGAAGAAAATTATTAAGATTTTAGTGGTGAATGAGGACCGAAGTCTGGTATTTTGTTATGAGATTTCACCTTTCTGTGATGTTGGTCAGCTCCATGCATTTTTCCAGCAGAGATTTCTCATACTGCAAAACCAAAACCAAAAGAAGACACAGACAATTATTAGTGATTTTTGAACACATTGTTATTTCATAGCATGACTGTAAGCTCAATAATCCTAATTATTGATTTTTGTTATTACAAGTTAACGCAAAACAAAATTCAGAGTTAATTTCAGTCAAAGTTAAAAATGTGTGTTTTTGATATCTTATCTGAGTTAATGTGACAACTGTTTCTCTGCATGATCTTGAGGACCTAAATTAAGGTTTGGGCCTAAGAGATGAGTGAATAATTTTTAATTTAGCTGTGACAGTACAGTCACATGATGGCCTTTGAAGACACTATTAATACACTGATGAGTGCAGGAAATGTTTAATAGGCTTTATTCTAAAATGAGACCTTTTCATGCAACAGCATTTTAAAAAAAACCTCTAAATTAGAATGTCGGGAAGGCCTCTAAATTCTAAAACTTCACTGTAGATTTTCCTTTAAAACATCCTTTACTGCTGAAAATCTCACAAATCTAGACATGCTTCATATTTCACCTTCTGCATCTCAGGCGGTGTACTCCGGGCCGCGCTGTACTCGTGCACCAGAGAGCGC
This sequence comes from Cheilinus undulatus, assembly GCF_018320785.1. Classification (NCBI taxonomy): domain Eukaryota; kingdom Metazoa; phylum Chordata; class Actinopteri; order Labriformes; family Labridae; genus Cheilinus; species Cheilinus undulatus. The sequence continues at coordinate 7,811,701 of NC_054873.1, read as the reverse complement.
ACGTGACAGTTGGCCCTCACGGCGGTGCTGTGGACCCTCTGCCAGCGGCCTTTCTCCAGCCGCTGGAACATCTTTCCCAGCTCCGTGCTGACCACTAACGCTCGCCTGAGTAGAGTCTGCAGGTTGTTCCTTGCCACGTGTTCGCCTGCACCAACCCCAGACGCCACGATCAGCTCTCCCTGCTGGGAGTCCTCCTCCACCCCGATGGGCTTGGCCTGGAGGACGCACATGCACTCCACCTCGGTCATGTGGCGGAGGTCCTCCATCCATCGCTGGACCGAGTCCACCTGGAGAGACTGCATGCGGGTACTGTGGGAGGAAAAAATAAATATCATAAGGCAGAGTTCATTTTAGCAGAACAGATTTGGCTGTTGTGAAGGCCTTTTCTGTTCCAGAGGACAGACATGTGGTTTAAAGTTCAGAGTGATAACATATGATGAGGACTCAGAAATGGAGATACAAGTAGTAAGTGGGCTTTATAGGGCATGTTTTTAAACCATAATACTAATGTGTGCTACAATAGCATTAGCTTGTTTATTGCTTATGTTACAAAAGAGATACTGCAATTGGAAATGCTTTGTTTTACACTTCATAAAATGGTTTCCAAACTTTCCGCATACAAATGTGCACTACACAGCAGGATCCGTCTGTATCAGATTTTTAATGCCCTCAAACTTTCCCCAGATTTTACTGGGGTATACGGTATTCTGGGTGTTTAAAAACCCACATTATATATGCATTTTTCCACGTGCACATGCAAGAGTCTGCCTCTGCAGGCTCTCCATTCAATCCTTTAACAAAATACTTCCAGGTTTAGAAAAACAAACATTGATTACAGGGATACTTAAAGAGATTTAAAGGTGAAGCATTGTTTTCACAGGTAAACAGAGCTGCATCAGGATCCTCTGTCTCATGTTTTTCCTCTCTGTGCATTATAGCTCAAATGCTCTCTTCAGCCCTGGCTTTACTAGGAAATATATTTTGAAAAAAATCACAATCCATAACAATTATCATACACTGTCTAAGCATGTGAGGTAACATTTCATGTGTGTCTAAGCATACAAAGATAGGCTTTACTTATTATTTATTCCTGTGTTGTGCAGCCTGGTAAGCTCCATTCTGCCGTAAGTTCACTTCACAGCCTTGGTTCCTAACCTGGGGTCCAGGACCCCCTTAGGGGGCTGCCAGATATCACAGGGGGGTGCGAGGCTCTGTCTGCCCTGAGGTTGTTACAATTAGATTTGCACATATCAACAGAAATCATGGCACAACACTTAGAAGTAATTCATACAATGGATGATGGGTAAAAGAATTTGAGTGCAAGGCTGCTTCGGTTGAATTTACACAAAAAAAAAAAAAAAAAATTATGTTCATTTTGGCCACAAAGTATCACTATTTTTTTGCGTTGGTCCTAAGGGGGGTCAAGTTTTCTTAGATATAAAAAAAAGGTTGGGAACCACTGCTTTACAGAAGGCTCACTGTATAAAAAGTTACAGACTACATTAGAGCCTCAATAATCCCCACCCCCAGATTAACGTCATCTAAATTTTACATATAAGGTTTAGCTAGGTTAAAGTGTTTCTATAAACTCTCGATGGTTTAATTCTGCTTGACTTTGCACCTGTAGCTATTTAACAGAAAGAAGAATTAAACTGTTTTTAAACTGAATGTTGAGACTGAAAGAATATTAGTAATTAGGAATGAGAACCAAATCTGGTACACAGCAAAACCGCTAGAGCTGAATTGACATTGGGACTGTTGAATCTAATACTCTCTAACACATTAAACACTTTAGGAAGTGTTAGTAGTTTAACTCGATTAGTGTTAACATAAAAAGCACTCACAGTGTTATTTTTTACACATTAAAGTGTAATTTAAACGCAATATTGTTTATGCCTTTCACATCCAGTGTAAATCTAAGATTTTATAAATTTCAACTATACAGTGCAGAGCACTTTACATTCTTAATAAATATATAGATTGCACCTCACATCAAACAACTGTGGCAAACTTAGTGGATAACTTCACTCATGGTGCAGAAGTGTTTAACTTTAAAAACAACAATAATTAACCTGAAACATGAGCAAATTAATCATTGCAGTGATCACTTCACAACAGGCACCATGTAAACACAACTTCTAAATACATCAAATAGATCAACTGATTCTATACAGTTAGATTAACATTGTCAAAAAAAAACTCTACTGACAACTTTTCTCTCAGTGGAGTTAAAATTTAACTTTGGAGTCTAACACTGAAAATTCAGCTCTTTTGGTGTGCACTTTAATAGGTACCAACCTAATTCCATTGGTACTCCCAAGGATTGATTCATGTAAAATCAAACAGTACCATATTTCTGTACCTAAACATATCCTCATGACTATGAGAGGGTGGAAGAGTAGGTGATTTTCCATGCCGGACATGAACACAGCATTGCACACACAAAAGCACACTGACGTAGCAGCTTATTCAATCAACAAAGCAAGCATGGCTGATAGGAAGAGGTCAAAGGTTAGGCTCCACTTTTCATAATGCAATGCAGATTATGCTGCAATATTTGTGACCTGTATTGGTTCAGATATGAAAGGTACCCATCTCTCTTGGTAACTCTACTTGAAATCTGAATATGTTTTTTCAAACATGCATGCTGTATGAGTCTAACACCATAATTGGCCCTTTATACATAAGCAAATAAAACCCCAAAATAAACTCAACCTGTTCAGTGCTTTAAATCCTCCACAGAATTCCTAAAATCAATGCTGTGTACTTGAGGTTAATTATCCTCAGATTACTGCCACTTGTCCGTTCATTATGGAGACGATTCTGAAGACTCTCTGCAGTGAACAAACACTCCCCTCCAATCAATACAGTCCCTCCTAGGACTGACCCTAATGAACACAGGCTTAAGGGGGAAATCCAGGGTCCTGAATCCACTGAGAAAAAGCTCCTTAAAAAATGATGGTCAATAAATACAAACAGGCAGTATGTCTCTAATGAACCCTCATGTTTGCAGTTTGTGGAAAACGGCAGCTCACTGGAGACATTAAATATTGCTTTGGGATTTATTTCTGATTAAAGGAAAGCTTGTGGCTGTGTGTAAACTCAAAACATAGATTTTAAACAGGTGGGCAACAGCTTACATCATAATGTAGTATCCTTAAGCAGGTGTTTGGTTTCAGCTTTCAGCCAGAGCTGGTTAGGCCAGGCCAGATCATTAGGAATCCACAGCTGCAATTATATTTAATCCACTGTCAAAGCATGCAGACTGCAGCTGTTTACTGGAGATTCAACGCAGATTTTAGAAAGGTCAGGAAAAAGGTCTAACTGAATGGTAAAACAGATTAACTCAGCATAAATGTTAAATAAAATATTGTGAACCAGTCCATTCTAAGATATTTACTGTGAGAAATGAAAGAAAATACAAGAACCCAACCATAAAAGCCTTAAAATACAACAATGGGAAATATACAAAGTAATGTGAAGGGGTTAACACTGTCGCCTCACAGCAAGAAGGTCCCTGGTTCCTGGTCGGGGCCTTTCTGTATGGAGTTTGCATGTTTTCCCTGTGCATGCTTGAGTTGTCTCCGGGTTCTCCGGCTTCCTCTGACCACCAAAAACATGCTCGTTAGGTTAATTGGTGACTCTAAATTGGCTGCAGGTGTGAATGTGAGTGTGCCTGGTTGTCTGTTTATAGCCGTATGCCATGTACCATATTTGATTCAAATAACTACAGTACCAATGTTTATGCCTCCTGACAGCTGATTGATGATCAGTCGGCACCGTCATCATAAACTGATATCGCTTCACGTGACGCTGCAGAAAGAAGGACGTCCCATGGGTCGTTAGAAATCTTCAGGCCTCTGCTTTGATTCCTCTAGTCTCTCCATGAGTCTCTGGTGGGACGGACTAAGACTCAAGGAAAAGACTTCAGCCAGAGACCCGGTATAGAAAAGCAAAAATGGCAAATAGGCCAAGAAGTGGCAAGAAATTAGTGAAAGTGGATAAAAAGGAGAGAGGAAGTGGCATAAACAAGTTACTGGTTGTAAAAATGGTCAAAAAATGGCAAAACTTAATGAAAAAATGAGTGAAAAGTGACCAAAATGGGCAAAAAGCCGCAAGGAACGGCAGAAATCGAAAAAATTGCCCACTTAATTTCAAAAGGCAAATCAAATGGGCAAAAAGTAGCAAAACATGCCAAAATAAAGGGGAAAAACTGCCAAAAAGTAGGATCAAAGTGGCTAAAATGGGGAGAAGTGGCAAAAAAACAAGTTACTGGTGGCAAAAATGGTCAAAAACGGCAAAAACATTATGAAAAATGAGTAAAAAGTGACTAAAATGGGCAAAAAGCAGTAAAGAGTGGCAACAATTGGAAAAGCATGCCCAATAAAGGGGGAAAATTGCCAAAAAGCAGGATTAAAGTGGCAAAAATTGTCAAAAAATGGCTCTAGGCTTCTACCACGTCTCTACCTCCACGGTGTTTGTCATTCCCAATCTCCGTCACTATTCGCAGTGTTTTGAACCCCCCCAAGATACCCCCACCACGTCCCCATGTGCCCCCCACCACGGCATTCACCGATTACTCCCTCCCCGGCAGGGTGGAAACACCGTGAGGCAAAGCATTGGTTTCGCTACATGTGGACTGTCATGGCGGATGCATTGCCTGCCAATGCCAACAGATGCACTGACAGTCTCACCCATGGTCTCACCAGACGACTGAAAGTCATGGCAGAGGGTAAATATTCCTCTATTCCTCCCAACATTGTGAGTATTCTCGCTACAATTCGCTGTCTTTCTCTCTGTTACGCTCCGACTTGTCTCCTTGACTGGGTGTGCATCTTTCAAACTCTATAAACTCCAAAACTTTGAATAGAAACACACCAAAAATGCTGCTGGGATTGTTCGCCATCTCCTGGTGTGAAGTAGTAACAACAGTAGAAAAGCACTCAGAGAGCGCAGACCTCCGCCATTAGCCCTATCTCCCAATAATAAAGAATCCTTTAAAAAATTCCTGGATCCGGATCATTCCCAAAATCTAATCAGTTCTTCCTTATGCCATTTCTGACATTTCCTGGAATTTCATCAAAATCCGTCCATAACTTTTTGAGTTATGTTGCTAACAAACAAACACACTAACAAACCCTCCCGATCACATAACCTCCTTGGCGGAGGTAAAAATTAGTGAAAAGTGACTCAACTGGGCAAAAAGCAGCAAAGAGGGTCAAAAATTGGAAAAAAAAAAGCCCATTTAATTTTAAAAGTCAGCTTAAATGGGCAAAAAGTAGCGGGGGGGGGTTGCCAAAAGGCAGGATAAAAGTGGCAAAAAATGGGCTAAAATAAGTGAAAAACAATTAAATTGACCAAAAAATTGAAAAAAAGGGGCAAAAAACTGCAAATAAGGTTAATTCGAAATATACAGACAAAAAAAAAATTGCTTTTTTGTGTATTCTTAGGTCAAAGTTTCTCTTTTGAAGGTTTTCTGAGGGAATAATATTTTAAATTAAGACATAAAAGAGCCACAAATCATCGCAAAAGAGCCACATGTGACTCAAGAATCAGGCGTTAACACTGTTGTAGATTGTTGTCGTGCAAACAAAGCCTGATTATGTCCTTGGTAAATGTGCAACAATAATCCATCTAATGTTGATATTCCTGTCTCACCTTAATTATTCTGTCCAAGCGTCACGTCCTCCTGAAAAAGAAAGTTTTGGAGCACAAATGCACACACAACACACACAGAAGCCCACACTGAGGATGTATATGAATATGTAAATAAAGCGTACTCTCAGTCAATCACCTGTCAGACGAGGAGGAGGAATAATAAATAAATTCAAATCTGTAGGTTGCAGAGCGAGGAGGCTCACTGTTCAAAACTCTACGGTGAATAAACTTCCCTCAGTTTGAAAAAGGATTTAACAGACTGTGAATGAAGACTGGTAAAATATAAGAGCACATCGTCACATGAGGTACTTCTGATTAATAAGGGGGTTGTTCTGTTCAGTGGGCTCTTCCTGATCACTGTGACTTCTGAAAGAAATATGAGGGGAAATCTCCATGATTAAAGGAGTTAGCATGTCCTGAAGGTTCCTTAGAAATAAAGCAGCACTGACTCCCTCTGTCTCACATTACAAAACACTCCTTCACCGCGTTACTTGTTAGGGATTAATCACACAGTTGTGAATAACACGGTGACTCAGATGGAGTCAAATGAGCCACACAGCTCGATCTCTGTCACGGATGAAGAGCAGATGAATAGAGCTCTCCACTCTTAATTGGCATCATTTTCTGACACATTTCACCCAATTAGCCTCCACAGGAAATGTCCGGAAACTTCTATTATGATAAGCAGCACAAAAGCGACACTCTGAGTCCGGAAACATATAAACAAACAACCAATTTGATCAAAAAAAAGCGCAGAAATATGCTAAATTCTGACCCGGTGCGGCTATCTGAAACCATTTCCCTCAGTTATATAACAGCGGCGTATGAGGATGAACTCGTCTTGATTTACACGCCCATCAAACCACAAAACCTTCCCCTCACTGCGCAGGGGGAAAAAAGATGATAATAATAGGTTTGTTTTCCAAAGGAGGGGAAGCGGTGCTCTTCAGCTCGCAGGGAATGACAAATATTTACATGCAGGGCCAAGAGGGGGTCAGACAACAGCGGCTCTATTATCACAGACGGGATCCTGTGAAGATGAAGCAGCACGCTTTCAAATGGCGGGCGGCTGTCAGAAAACTCAACAACAATGGGAGGAGCAAGGATGTTTAAGAGATTTCCTCTTTTTCTTTATAAAAACTGAACTTTTAAGATTTTGACATGCTTTATAATGAGTAGTAGAAGTCTATCAATTCAGCAATGTTAATGTATCTCACCTATTTGTAGTGCTTACAATGTGTTACAATGAGCACACTTGGGGTACCTGTGCAATTATCTGCAAAAACTTTCTGTCACAGGTACAAAACTCTAGTTATAAAAAAGCCATCCTGACCTACCTGGGCCTATGTGAAAAAGTAAGGTCCCTCAAACTAATAACTGGTCATGCCACCCTTGGTGGCAACAACTGCAAGCAACCCAGCCAGCATGTCCATGTGGGCCCCATATGGGTTATATGCAGGCTACCGTATGGGTTCCATGTAGGTTTGTCTGTGGGTTCCATGGAGGCCTCACCTGTGAGGACCTGCAAGTGTGGATCAGCCCATATGAGTCCAATATAGGCCCCATCTAGAGATCCTTGCATTTGCCCATGTTTACTACAAGTAGGATCTATCTTGGATCTTTGTGTCCAGCTAAACTTTTGCCCAAGTCTCTCCTGCTGTCCAGGTATTCCTTCTTCAGTTCTCTAAGTTAATTATTTGGTCTGGTGTTCAGGTGAACCCAGCCTTTGCTATCTCTTCCGCAAGTTCAGCATGTAACTTGCACTACTTCCCAGCTTCACCTGGAATTCTGTAGGTCTCCAGCCAACTTTGCACTTCTCAGGTTCAGAACCAATTTTTTCTTGGTTTGAATGGGCCGGCCAGTTCAAAATTAGGTTCAGGAACTGGAACAGGCACGGTGCCCTGCCAGACTGAAAGGCCTCTCATAGGCGAAGAAACTTTGACGTAGGGCACTTCTTCTTCTGTTGGAACCAAACTATGTTTACTGAGGTACTTTTATTCAACGTCATCGACTCAAAACACAGCGTCATCAATGCTAGCCGGGCCCTTAGATGGGTAGCTCGGTTCCCCTGCCGTGCTGGGCTATTATAACAAGTCAAACCAAGTCGAGCTAATCAGCCCCACATGTGGGTCTGGATTTAACTCTGGGATAGTTACCATGGGTCTGAGCTGAGCTTCACAGTTCAATAAAGAGGAAACAACTAGAACAAAGAAAGAACTCAGAGTTACTGTGTGGATTTTACCATGAAATTCTGATTTAGATGGAAATTTTGACTTGTTAACTCAGAGTGTTATCTGCTATCTGTGATGTTCACCTGAACCAGGATGTACTGTAAATCAGGCCCACACAGGCTGTCAGTAAAATCAAACTTGAATCCATGACAAGGCTTTACGTGTCACAGGAAATGCAGAAAAGTTTGTGAGGCGCGGCGGCACATCGTTGGTTTAGATCTTTCACAGATGCTGTTGACATCAGCTGAAATGTTGAACACAAGCTGCTTTTAAAAGACTGGAAACTTTCTTTATAACAGGCAGACAGCTGCATAAAGTCAAAAAGAGAGATCAATGCACAGAATTGCATAACATCTGTAAACATGCAGGGAGTATGTCCTGATTCTGGTTATGTAAGGAATCATGTCGCTGAGGCAGTGAGCTCACTCTTCCTGTTACACTTCAGGAGGAAACGTTAACTTGAGCTTTTAGATGATTCACTTTTTTAACTTTTCATGAGATCTGGAGTTGTTCTGCTGGATGAGTCACCGAGAGGTCTCTGCTCTGACTGTTCTGCTCCATAATCGTCGCTCTGATTCAAACCCACTTTTACAAAGCTCAGGGGTTACTGACGGCTAAACCAGCCTCTGTATGTGTGCTGGGTTTACGGTTAACAGTAGATTAAATTAGGGATTATTTTTAGCCTTTAAGTTGTTATTATTGGTTATTTGGGGGTTTTAATACTCTGCACCTGCAATATAAGACAAACAGTACCATTTTATTTTGGGTTTTGTTAGTGTAGTCTGCCTGATGGGTGCACCGGTTTCAGCTAAAATATGGAGCAAATAACCTTATCATCTACTCATGGCTCTTTGAGCTGACAGCTACATATTTAAGGTACTGTAAGACATCACAGTTACTGGGGGAAAGCTGTGTAGAAGTGTGATTTTGTTAGCCCTTTTTAAATAAAGAAAAACTAATAATCCAGGGTAATTTCCTCCATTAAACTGTGTGTAAGCTGTGTGGCTGTTTGCCATGGTGTAATGCCAACTCATGCTGTAAGTGGAGGAAGTGAATCGTACAAAAATGAATGATACAACTATCACACATGACCTGAGAGCTCAGACTGCTCAGATTTAGACATTAAAAATCACCAATTTCAACAAATTATTGCAACAAAATCAGCGTACTAATGATCTGCTGCTTCTCCTCTTCATGCTTGGTTCATAACTCGTGTGTGTCTTGGGGATTCCATGAGAAATGGGTCATGAAAATGAAAAGACATGGAAATAAAAATGCTCCTTCATTTATTTGTATCAACAAATCGTAGCTGTGGGGCTTCAGGTGCTGTCAGCCAGTTTCTGCAGGTGCATCCAGGAAAAGCACTAAGGTTAGGGAATCAGCTCTGCTTACACTGTACAAGACTATAAAGTCCATCTACACAGATACACTACATGGACAAAATAATACAGCTGCCTGACCATCACAGCAGGGACTGTGATTACAATATATATATTTTAATAAGGAGTTGATCCACCTTTTGCAGCTAGAACAGCCTCCACTCTTAGAAGGCTTTCCACAAGATTTTGGAGGTTTTTATTTATGAAGTCAGGCATTGATGTTGGACCAGAAGGCCTGGCATGTAATATCCTTTCCAGTTCTTTCCAAAGATGCTAGATGGGGTTGAGGTCAGGACTCTGCCAGTCAAGTTCTTCCACACCAAACTCATTGAACCTTGTCTTGGACCTTGCAGTCACATTGGAATAGGAAAGGGCCTTCCCCAAACTGTTGCCACAAAGTTGGGAGCATAGCATTGTCCAGAATGTCTTGGTATGCTGAAGCATTAAGATTGGCCTTCTCTGATAAGGAGCCTATCTAACCTGACACGCCAGAAAACAATCAATACTAAGCGTTTGGGAAAGGGCAGAGGATTTGAAAAAAAACTCAGTGTGATTGGATGAACGTTCTGTCTGTCACATCTTTATGAGCCAATCAGTGCAACAAATACATGACGTAGCCGCAATCGAGGTGCGCGTGCACAGCTTCCAAGGAACAACGCGAACCATGGCGACTGTAGACATGTCAGTCCTCGACTATTGTCGTTTTTTAAAAAGAAACAACTCACTGCTGTACTGCCCCTCGTTGCTGATTGGTCCTGTCACTTTCTAACCGGGCCCAGTCAGTTCAGACAGGAGCTTTGCAAGATGGATTCACCAGTGAGAAACAAGGAAACGGGCATATCCATCTGCTTTGCAAGGCCAGCTTGTGATGACACAAAGACTACATCCATGGTTTATAAAGTCATAAAACTCAAACTTTGCTCTGAAACCATTAAAGATAAAAAACTGCATTGCTTTATTATTCTTTTTGTAGCTCCAGCCAACATATAATAAATATTAATTTCCCCTCAAACACAGGGATTTCTGACCAGCTGCAGTGATTCATCATAAAATTGATATTCAGTAATCCTCCAACAAATGAAAATAAGTCACTGATGCAATTTCATGAGTAAAATGTCCCTCAAATGATCCAGTTACCTCGTCCATTTTTCAAAGCTAAGACTCTTTCACATCCAGCGTCTTTAAAGATTGAATCATCAGCGTTTTTTTTTTCAAAGAGGGAAACCTTCAGCAGACAAAGAAAGAAAACAGAAACACACAAACGACTGAATTCCATCACAGGGTGTGAGTCAGTTTGAGGCTAAAAACAGCAACAGCATCCGCATGAAAACACTGTGAGCATTAATCTCTTAGCGTGTGCTGTCTGTGGGATGCTAGCTAATCGCATCATGAAGATAAGGGAAATAAATGACAATATAAATGTGCTTTAAACCGGAGAGAGAGTCACGTCTCTGCCTCACACACGACCAGCTCTGAGTGAGGTGTTTCACGTTAGCTAGTGCAGCGGTTTGAGACATTCGTGGAGGAACGGTTGTCGCTCAGGTTGGGCTTTTATTGAACATCAGGAGGTGATCTGTTCTTCAGGGGTGGATGAACTTTACTGCACTTTTACCTCGTATTATAAAAAGCTACATACGACACTTCATAGATCATGAGCAGAGGATGAAATGAAGCTGTGTCTGTCTGGAGGACAGGTGTAGATTGATAAGTCTTGAAGGCAGTTTATAGAGTCTAACAGTGCCCATCCACTTATTCTGCAGTTGTAGGTCCAGAAGTAAAATTCCCCATTCATATCCCCCATGTCAACATTTTTAATGCATAAACCAAGCAAACCAGCTACCTGAGTACTAATGACTATGATTTAATTTGGTGGAAAAACAGCAATCAAAAATATAAAATACTTAACCCCTTTAAAATGACTGACCTAATTCAACAGACCAGCCTGTTGGTGCTAGTAGTCTCACAATTAGTGAAATAGGGATCACCTGTGTTTTAAAGACACCAGTGACTGGAGGGTCCAGGGCTACCACTACACCATGAAGACAAAAGAACACCTCAAGAAACTCAGAGGAAATGATACTGAAAAGTATAAGTCAGGAAATGGATTCAAAAAAAATTTCAAAGGCACTGAAAATTTAAATTCAACATCCAGAAATGGAAGGAATATGGCACATGTGTAAATTTGCCTAGATCAGGCCGTCCTCACAAACTGAGTGACCATGCAAGAAGGAGACTAGTGAGAGAGGCCACCAAGACACCTATGACTACTCTGAAGGAGTTACAAGCTTCAGCAGCTGCAGATAAGAGAAACTCTGCATACAACAACTCTTGGCTGGATTCTTCATCAGTCAAAGCTTTATGGGAGAGTGGCAAAGAGAAAACTCAGATTGAATCTGGACTAGAGTTCACCAGAAGGCATTTTGGAGACTCCACAGTCAAGTGGAAGAAAGTTCTTTGGTCTGATGAGACCAAAATGGTGGTTATAGGTCATCCGACACGATGCTTTGTTTGGTGGACACCACAAAAACACCATCCCCAATGTGAAGCATGGTAGTGGCAGCATCATGCTGTGGGGATGCTTCTCAGCAGCCTGCCCTGGAAGGCTTGAAAAGGTAGAGAGTAAAATGAATGCAGCAAAATAAAGGAACATCATAATCAGTATCAGTTTTATTTAGCAAAACAATGACTCAAAGCATACTGCAAAAGCTACACAAAAACGGCTTAGGTGAATGTTCTGGAGTGGCGAGTCAAAGCCCAGACCTCATCCAGAGAATTTGTGGCTGGACTATAAAAGGGCTGTTCATGTCTGATCCCTGTGTAACCTGGCAGAGCTTGAGCAATTTGCAAAGAAGAATGGAGTAAAATTGCAGAGTCCAGATGTGGAAGCCTGATTGAGACCCATCCACGAAGGTGTATGGACTAAATACTGACTTGAAGGGGAAAATATTTATGCAGACGCTTATTTTACATTACATATTTTTAGTTAATAGTCATTACTTCATAGAAATCTGTTTTCACTTTGACATTAAAGAGAATTATATTGACTTTAAATGATTAATAAAATCAATAAAAGGGGGGAGAACATTTTAAAAACACTGTAACTAAAAAAAAGATGCCACAATATCAGGACTATTAGGTCTCATGTTGTGTTAACTCAGTGGGTATTTTTATGTGTCTGGATGTAAACAGGCGTGTGTGAGAGCTGGAGTGTAAGTCATGAGAAAGAGAACAAACAACAGAGAGAATTAAGTTGGACTGAGTCAGACCCTGAGACAGAGAATAAATAAAAAACAGACAGAGTGTTCTGGTTTAGGTGAGTCTACCCTTGGCTAAACATTAGAGGCCATCTGAAACATCTGGAAGTCAGATGTCTGCCTCGGCTGCCAGGATTCAGCTGTACCAGTCAGAGGCCGCTTACCAGGCGCTACTTCAGGAGGAGCGCAGACTCGACCTTCGCCCGCAAACTCAAGGCGTGACCCTCACATCCAAAAGTACCATTAGCCATATGCTTTAACCATTTGCTGAGCTCATCTGTCACTTCTTTACGCAGCGAGGCTGCAATTTGTTCCTCCCCGGTGCAGCTGTAGCCTTGGTGTGCTCAGATATTCTGGTTTCTAAGCAGTAGAGGAATTCTTTAGCATCCTAGTCAGCCTCTTTGTATATCTGCCTCCATTTTAATTCTTTCTGGGACAACAGTGTCCTTGTTTCTTCTGTCACTGGAAGCCAAAGCCATAATGGTCTGCTCCTCAAAATCTCACAGCTCATTCTGCCCACATTTCCATTCATTCTGTAGCCGTGGACTGTGGTTCTGTTGTGGTATTTGACTGAAATTTCCATTTGTTCATGAGTGACATCAGGCGTCAGGCTGTGATATCCATGAAAAACAGACGCCGGATAACAGGAAGGGCCTTCATCCCGCTTACATCTCTCTGAATAACTTCCATATCAGAAAACTGTGATGGGAACAGACGGAGCAGATTGAGTCGGGTCCAGAGAACGGAATAAAAGCATGAACTAACACATGTTGCAGTGTTTTTCCAGAGGAGCTGCGTGGCGTGCCGGTCAGAGTCCATGAAGTCTGTGGACGATTGAGAACTGGACAGATGTTGTATCAAAACATTCAGTGAGGCCGTTAATCCAAAACTCCTCACTGAACAGATTTGCTACGCCTGTCTGTCTCCAGATTAATCTAAAAGTGTCTTTTGTGTCCTACCATCAAGGTGTAAGATCAGAAAAAAAAAACGTAAACTGCATGTAAAGACAACAACATTTCCAGGACAAAGCTCTGTAATGGCTCAGCCTCTGTGTGCTGATGATTCTTTGCAGAGCCTGCACCGAGAAGTAATTTATAAAACCAAACTATTTCCTCAATCTTGAATTAAACCCATTGTCCAGTTTGCGCAACATGCTCACTGCTTTAAACTCTCCACAAAGTTTGAAGCATGCTGACCCGCTGCACCACAACAGCAGCTGTAGCCCTCTGTAGACTGACGTGCTGGGACACCTCCAGACCAGCCTCTCAGTGAGCTGTCAGCGTGGATAGTTTGGGTGTTCAGTAATCTACAGCATCGACGTCTGTGATAAAGCCTACAGGCTACAAAAGGAGTCAGTTTTTAATAGATTTAATGACCGCCTTGATGGGCCAGTCGTGCAAAATAGGTGAGGTGTGTCTGTCTGTGTGAGGGTCGTCCTCATTATTCCAGTCAGTCAAAATGACAGCCTTTAAAATTTTCTGTCATCCTTTCAATACTGCAAAGAAGGAGTGGTTGGACATTTGACCACTTTAATCGAGGCCACAGAGCTCGGACGCCACTGTTTTTAACTGTTTTCCAATCTACTGCCGTTCAATCTCTTGGTGGTGGCATTGGACTGCTTTTATTCATAGTGTGTGTAGTTGTAACCAAGAGCTGGCAGCAAAAATTCATGGGCTGCACTATCTGAGATATTGTTATGACAATCTAGGACGGTGATACTCATCGCTCTTGAGCCACATGTGGCTCTTTAGAGATGATTGTGGCTCCTTTATTTCATATTTAAAATAATATTCCCCCGAAAAACCTGACAAAAGGGAAGCTAATCAGTTAGTTTCCCACACATATACAGCTGACTTTAATTGTCAACCTTTATTTTTTGTCTGTATATTTCCATTGCCCTTATTTGAGCTTTTTGCCCCTTTTTCCATTTTTTGCCACTTTAAATCATTTTTACAGATTTAAGCCGGCTTCTGCCACTCCTTTTTGCCCATTTTTTGCCACTTTTATCGCATTTTTATCATTTTAAACCAGTTTATTTGCCTATTTTATCTTGCTTTTTGCAATTGTTTTCCCTTTTTGCCACTTTTTTTTTTTACACCTTTTTTCCCATTTTTGCCTCTTTTATCCCATTTTTACCCTTTTTTAACCAGCTTTTGCCTATTTTAACCTGCTTTTTGCAGTTGTATTCCCCTTTTTTGCCCATTTCATCTGCCATTTGCCATTAAATGCCACTTTCTCTCAATTTTTTTGCCTCATTTTTGTTGCTTCTGACCTGTTTTAGTCAATTTTCATTCATTTTTTTGCCATGTTTTTGTCGCTTTTTGACCATTTTTGCCACTTTTATCCTGATTCACCGCTTTTTATCAGTTTTTGACTCTTTTTTATGCGTTTTGCAATTTTCCCCTTTTTTGCAACTTCTTGCCCATTTCAGCTGCCATTTAATGCCCCCCACCCCCCTCATTTTTGCCACATTTTTGCTGTTTTTTTCCTGGTTTAGTCAATTATCACTCATTTTTGTCAAGTTTTTGCCATATTTTGACTATTCTTGCCACCTGTAATTAATTTTTTATCACATCCCCCCATTTTTGCTACTTTTTTGGTCACTTTTCACCATTTTTTCCCATTTATGCCTACTTTGTCCCTTTTTACCATTTTTTTGCCACTTATTGCTGCTTTCACCCATAGTTGCCACCTTTAACTTATTTTTATTGCCACTTTAACCCATTGCTGCCACTTTTCACCACTTACATATGGCTTTTGGAAAGGTATTTTTCAGCAACTTGGCATTTAGGTTAAGCAGGGTTGAGTAACACTGCTATAGGATTTTGGGTGGTCTAGTTGTTTTCCTTGAGATTGCAGATAAACATGCATTATTCAAAGCATAGTTTATAAGAACCTGGAGCTTAGACCATCGTTTCACACTCAGATAGCTCGCAGTCAGTCTACTTTGGTTTGCTGTGACATTATTCTAATAATCAACTTCTGGAACCAGCCTGACTGACTATCAGAGAGAAAGCTGAAGGATTCTCCTTTGAGTCTTAAACCAGCTCAAGCTGACCCTCTCTCTTGTTCCTTTTTATTCTTTAGTCTTTTTCCTTTCTCATCAGTATGGCCACTCTTACATAACTTTGATCACTCCTGCACAGGCTGCAAACACAAATCCACAACAAACTAAGACAGAACAGACACATGACAGTCAGAAACCTGCTGAAGCTGCCCTCTACTGAGCCAGTCTGTAACCTGAGGCTCTGATTGTCCAGATAAACCGATCCCAGAAGACCGCTGGTTCTGTTGTGGAGATGTTTGTCATCTGAGTGCATGTGTGGGAGCCCCATCTGTGTTTGCAATTGATTCTAATACAATTCAGTCATTTGGCTCCTTTCATCAGTCGATTTACAGACTGTTACTGAGCCATGTGCTGAACAAATAGGATTTATGTCTGAGTGTGCGAGAGGAACGGACAGACAAAGACAGCAAGTTTGTTTGTTCGTGTGTTTACCGTTGTATGGCGTGACAGCTGTACTGATTTGATATCCAAGGGCATTCATTACGCGTCTTCTGTGGTGCTGTGTAAGCATTTGTAAACACACAACTGTCAGAAGATATATATTCACATTTATTATCGATGACTGGAATAGACTCCATCAGAGCAGCTGATGAACAGGCTTCAGCCACTAAAAGACAAAACATCAGCGTCTGACACTCTACAACAAACACATTAATCACAGCGGTGGTAGGAGTTTGTCTAGTAGATCTGCAAAAATAAGAGACTTTCTGGTTACGTTTATTTGAGAGGTGATAGCCGTGAAGGTTTGAAAACACACAACGGGCTTTGGGTGAGTTTTTTTTGGCCTGGAGTTCATGAAACACAAGAAAGGCTGAGGAGGGGGGTGGTTAAGAGAGGTGAAACTAGTGGTGGTTAAATGCCTGGACAAAGGGCTGGGTAGTTTCTCCGACAGCGTGATCAGCAGAAAACTTATTTCTGGAATAATATAGGTGCATTTTTTGTGGTGAACTTTGGATTAAAGAGCTAGTTTGGTGTATTGGGCTTCAACTGATGTATGAAAATATGGTGAAAGGTCACTGCAACCTTACAATAGTTAAGGATGCAGTGACCTTTGACCTCCAAAAGTTAATGAGTTAACCCTCAAGTTCAAGTGAAGCTTTGTGACCAATTTGGCAAAAATCCCTCAATGCATCACTGAAATATTGTGCTCACAATAAAAGAAGTTAAACTGCACTATGACAAATTGCTGTAAAAATACGACCAAATTCTTACAGTATTGTACTGTAGAACACAATGCATTCTGGGAAGAAATTTTAAAAACTGGGCCATTTTTTCGTGAAGTATAGAATTTCTACTGTAAATACACCTGAATCATGCTAATAAACCCCAGAAGACCCAAACATACAGGCAGGTACTGTATTTGAAGTGTGTTCAGATAGTGGTTTAAGGAGACATACTGACGCTTCAACATCACCGAAGCCAAGTTCTGGTTCACACTTTTCTAATTTTACTGATTTAAATGGTGTCCCAGTCAAAGTTCAGTCTTTCTGTCCTCTGGGTTTTACTATAGGCCTGAACTATGACTGATGGCCAAAGGTGCCGACTGGACTTTTTTGAGACAACTTTTGTTTGGCGCATCTTTGGTTATTATTGGCTGGACTTTGTGAGGGGGCTACTGGGAGGATACCTGGGGAGATGGGGCATGGGCCTGGCACAGGCCAGTAGGATGGCCATCAGGTGAGAGCAGTACAGGACCAAGGTTGATGTGGCAAAGTGCCGAACCTGCATATACTCCCATACCTGACCTGACCTGTCCAGGTGCTGTATGTGGGTCCAAAGTGGCAAAAATGTATATTTTAAATCACTTGTCAGGTAATGTATACTTGTACAAATATGCATGGGTTTAAGAGAGAGAGAATGAAATGCCAGTGTTGCAGCACCATGAGTGTTAATGGTATCTGCCAACCTTTTTTGCCCCCTGGCCACCACCCAGTCACATAGCTGAAAGCTCCAGAATTAAAACAATGTTAAACATGCTACTGAAGAAAATGGAGTCAACTTTTTTTAACCTACCAACAACAAACGCTGGTGAGAAAGGCTGTGAAACTGAAATTGTGGCTGCTGCCAGAGCAGAAACAGGTCAGCTGTGGTCACAGGCCCAGATGCCTCTACCCCTACACTTTCACTGGGGAAAAGTAATGATAATAACCTCCAAGTACTGATTTCATGATTTAAACTAGCTGTTCATGTCCCAGTCAGCTGGCAGGTTTGTGCTCCAAGTCAACATTTCGTGACAGTGTGGAAACAGCTCGTCTGGTTTTGCTTCAGCTTTTACCGTTTGATCGTGTTTTGCCCCGTTGCATCTGTCCGGCAGATTTTCCGGGATTATTTGGTCTCCATCACTGACGTTTTTGTGCTGCACCTCAAATGTGCAATCAAACCAAGGACAGATGTTTTCAGATCTTGTGTAAGAGAAGAAGAGGGAGCGTTTGCCTGTTTTTCTAAGTGTTTGAATTGTCACAAAGGTTTTGACCTCTGCACCTCTCTCTATTGACTGAATCTTTGTTGATTTACGATCCTGGCTAAGACCACTTTATTGGTTTGAAGACAACGAACAAACAAATATCAGCTGGTAAATATTTCCCAGGACAGATATGAAGGAGGGGAGGATGTGATTTAAATCAGCAGCTTCAGAGATACCAGTCCATAAACTGAGCCTTACCATTTCTGAACATCTTTAAAAGTTTATTTAGTCTGAGATTCAGCAGAAATGGACTGCTGTGAAATCCTGAATGTATGTTTCCACTGAAAAGACGTCTAAAGCAATGGTTCTCAATGTGGGGGACAGAACCCCCTTGGGGGTTGCGAGAAACTAAGAGGGGGTCTCCAGATGCCTTAAATAAACTGAGAAAATTTTTTTAACTTACACATTTTCCACTTTGCCAGTTAACCAATTTTTGCCCTTTAAAACCATGTTTTCTCTCCATTTCACCAAATTTTCTGACCATTTTTACCACTTTAAACCCATTTCAGCTACTTTCTAATCCCATTTTACTATTTTTTATGCTGTTAATGCCACTTTAATCCATTTTTGCTTATTTTTAATTACACATTTTCCCCTTTACACCGATTTTGTCTGATTTTAACACATTTTTGCCACTTAAAACCCTTTATTGTCTATTTTAAACCCTTTTCACCACATTTTATCTGCCTGTTTTTGCCACCTCTAAAACAATTATTGCCACTTTCTGCCTATTGTTGTCTCTGTTGACCAATTAATGCCACTATTAACCAATTTTTATGTTCATTTTTGCCAGTTTAACCCATTTCTGCTTATTTTTCTGCATCAGGTAACCCATTTGTGCCAGTTTTAACCATTTTTCCTCTCCATTTCACCAGATTTCCCACCCATGTTTGCCAGTTTAAGCCTATTTTAGCTACTTTCTGATCCCTTTTTACCATTTCAATGCCCGTTTATGCCACTTGAATCCATTTTTGCCATTTTTGCTTATTTTTTTGCCACTTTTTTCTGCTTTTTGCCATTTCTAAACCATTTCTGCTGCTTTCAAAATCTCATTCCCCACCTTTTCCACCAGTTTTTGCCATTTTAAAATCATTCTAGCCATTTTAACCCATTTTAGCCATTGTAACTCATTTTAATTCTGTTTTTAAGAGGAGAAATTTACATCTTTAAGAAGGCTCTCTAGTATAGCACAAAGAAACATTTGTTTATCTGATAAGAGTTGTTATTATTCAGGTTAAATATAAAATATGGATATCACAGCTTAACTTTACGATTGGCCGTGGTTTTGCTGACCTCCATGGTCCTGCAGTTCGTCTGGGCTGAAAAGGTTTAGAATGACTGGTCTAAAAGTTAGTGAAGGCAACCGTTACACATCTCTGATACTGGCTAAAATGGCAGTGAAGAGTGCTCCCCAGTCAGCAGTGATGAAATTAAATGAGTAGAGCTGTATTTGATCACACGACTTCCACAGCAAGTCTGATACTTGTCACCATCATATGCCCCCGAGACCCTCCAATATCCCGCTCCATTAGGTATCAATCAGCTGTGTCAGGTACCTGACCTGGCATGTCTTTTTTTTTTTTCTTTTTATCTCTGAGGGGAATTCTTCAAATGCTCTCTTTGGGATGTCTCTGAGCTGTCGTGTTCACATCAGACAGATTTCACCAAATGCTGAAAAATAATTAGGAAGAAACACTGCCAGAATCAGTTTTATCACTGTTCAAATGCTAAAATACATAAAGTAATAGAGTAAATAAGTTAGTATACAAGTCGCTAATGCCTTAATTATGAAAGAAGAGGACCGGGATGGATTGGGTTGGGGGGGTCTATTTTTCTTCTTTTTGTACTTTTGTAATGCACCTCTCTTTTTCTGAAAATAAAAAAGTTGAAACTCAAAATAAATAAGTCAACATATTAGAAACAGGAGTTTTCTCTAACGTGCAGCACATTTGCAGCAGTTAACATCTTGGACAAATCTACTTGGTTTCACCCTTTTTCAACTGAGTTTCAACACTGAACTCATAGCTGCCAACCATATGGAACACGAACAGTACAGGTGTGCTAGGAACATTCAATTTAGCAAGCAAAAATGTAAGATTACTCAGATTTTAAGTCCCATTTGTTTCATATAATAATTATATTCAAATCTTTCATCAGGAAACTTTCCATGAGATCCATAATCTCAGTGTCCTGGCCAAGACAGGCAGCAGCAAATTCACCAGAGTTACAGACTCTGACAAACACAGATCGATCAAATCCTGGTCACAGAGCACAAAGTCATCAGTAAAAACATCTACAACCCGATGCATCTTCCTGCAACACCTTTAATCTACGTTTGAGAAGAGAGCAGCTTCCTCAGACACATATGTTCCTGCAGCAGATTCCAGGCTTCAGCAGCAGCATACCTAAAAATCCTTCCACCCATTTCCAGATGGACTTTGGGCACAGATGGCAAAAGTAAGTCTTGTGACTGAGTCACAGAGTGAGGACTGCAGCTTTCAGCACTTTTCACATGAATAAAATCTCACATCGGGAAGGAGATTGGGTTTAGCCTTATATATTCAGATATGCCAATGATTCTGTTTTTGTGTGGTCAATAAAGGCCAACCGATTCAATCATATCAATCTTTCACCCCCTTGGATGTTTTACCCTTTTATTGACTTTATAAATCAATCATGGTCAATATAATTTAGCTCTTTCTTTTTACCAAAAATGAACAAAAAACTCTTTAATGTAAAAGTGGAAACAGATTTCTTCAAAGTAATGCAAATTAAATAAAAATATGTAAGGCAAAATAAGTGACTGCTTAAATATTCACCCCGTTAAAGTGACTGACCTAATACAACACAGTCCAGCCTACTGGTGCTAGTAGTCTTACAATTAGTGAAATAGGAATCACCTGAGTGCAGTGAATGAAGAAAGGTATTTGGTCTGATGAGACCAAAATGGTGCTTTTTGGTCATCAGATAGTTGCTTGATTTAAAGTTCAATTCAAAAATCCAAGGTATTTACAAGATAACAGACTCAATCACATCTCCTTGAGACGTAACAGAGAACAGGTTTAACCCTCTTGTGTCCCTAAGGGCATTTTTTACCCTTTCGGACTTTCTTTTTCGGTTAACTTTGTTTGCGTTGATGCATTTGGCATATGTGTCCTTCGGGACACAGGAGGATTGAAAAATAGTCAAGCACTAATCACAAAAACTGGCATTTAAGGGGTTAAGATTTTGAAACAGAAAGAAAATTCATTATATGGTGAGGACTGAAGTTACTTATAGTATTAAAAAATTAGGAATGATACATTAATACAAATACAGTACTGTGCAGAAGTTTTAGAAATGTTTGGGCTGAAATTTGAGGCTGAAGTAAGGCGTGTAACAGCGAGTACGTCCACCTGAGGGCCCCATCGGGCGGAAAGGAGTATTGACACAACCCAGGTCATGCTCGGGACGTCTTTGTACATTACCAAGGGCATGGGAAAATAATCTGATGAAACAAAACAAAAATCACAGCTTTAGGGCGGAGTTATGGGTAGATGTGGTGCCTAAATATAGCCTAGGGTACTGTTAGGGCGGGTAGGAAGATTGTCACAACCCCCTGGTTGTTGTGTGTACGTTCTAAGCACCTGAAAACTGTTGGTGGTTGCTGGGCGTATTACCAGGGATGCAAAGGCCCGGACAAAAGAAATGCTGTTAAGCTTGACCTTGGCTGCTGAGCGACACGCGTACATGTCAAATGTGTCGACACTGACTCTGGCCGCCCTCCCTCCTCTCTTCAGCCCAGGGTTGTGGGACATCAGGACCTGTGAAGAACTGTTAGCGTTCTACATGCTTCTTACACATACTTCTGCACAGTACTGTATTTTTCTGTGGCACAGGGTATTTTTTATCCTTAGGGACATGGGTGTCTCACTTTTTATACAATCTGACGCTATACAAAAAATAAAGACTGTAAAAATCAAACTTTATGCCAATCTTTGACTTTCCTGGGCTCAGATAATTCCACCCAAAAAACTCAATTTTTTAAATGTGATGGAAATTAATTTACTTTCTGTGTTTTTTGTTTTAACAAAAAATCAAGTTCTAATCACAACAACTGGAACTAAAGGGGTTCAAATTTTGTAATGCAGGTAATATTCATTATATATGGTGAGGACTGAAGTTAATAACAGTATTTATTTTAAAAAAAATTAAATTATTTATCAATTCATACATTTTTCTATGGCAGTCTTTATTGGAGGGTATATTTTACCTATAGGGTACCTGTACTCAGTGTAGTCTCTAAAATCCATCGATACAGTGAAGTTTTATTTGTTGTTATGCATTTTTCTCACAAACTTTTGAGAGTATAAATACAGCCTGGCTCTCTCACAGCATCCTGCTCTGTTACCAAACATGTCTGAGATAAATTCATCTCCTCACAGACCAGCGAGACCGAATGACAAATCTAGACCCTTTCACCTTAATCTACGAGCGGCAGGGATACCAGCGCCTGTCACACCACTGACACCATTACAGCTCATTATCGGACGGAGATAGAGGCCAAAGCTTGCCACATGTGGTCAGGACGGGGTTATTTCTATCATGGCTGTTATAGACGTGTTGGATTGCTACATGGATGTGATGTGGACAGATGTGGAATTTAACTGAGAACAAATACTTGGTTATTTCAGTAGAGTTTAACTAACCATTCTACTTTAAAAGAAAAATATCAATCTATTTATATATACTTCACTAAAGTTAGTCTGATGCATGATGATGATGAGTTACATACCTCATGGGAGATGAAGAGAGCGAGCTGCTCTGTCTGGAGCTGCTCTGAGGAGTCGCCATTCTGTCCGACGCCATTTTTACTTCAGCTCAGCACCTGGAAAATAAAAACGTGGACATTAAGGTTACAGGATATAAGTAACTCTGGAGGCGAGAGTTTACATCTCATTTTCTGACTTTAGCCACATAGAACAATAGCTGAATTTATCTTCCTCTCTTCTTTACAGTAAGTTACTTTTTAACAGATACCTTTAAGAGAAACTAAATCAATCAAAACTAAGTGAAAAACATTTCATATTTTGACATTTTAGACCTTCTAGACAAGTAAATTTGCATTTGAATTTGCATTTGAAAGATAATAAATTCCAATTTGAATATTTTGGCATGGTTTTATACTGGAAAAACCTGAAATGAGCAAAAAAATGTTATGAAAATTAATACTTTAGAAGCAACTGAGATTATTAAGAAAACTTCTTTGAGCACTTTGCATATTCTTAAATGTCAGAGTAGTGTAGCTGTAATCATGGGGCTTTTATTTTGAAGTGAAGTGGTAATAACAGCAGATTTTAGCACCCAGTGAATTCCAACTGACCTTCCAGGCCAAGAGAAAAAGAAACAGCCAACACCATTCCATTGCTGAAGAATTCTGAACTTCCACTGGCATTAACGTAAGCACAAAAACCGCGCCATGGAAGCCTTATGGAATGGGTTTCCAAGGCTGAGCAGCTGCATGCAAGCCTCACATCCCCAAGTCCAATGCCAAGTGTTGGATAGAGTGGTGTAAAGCAGTGGAACCATCCTTTGAGGAGTGATGAACCATGCCTCTCCATTTGGCAGTCAGATGGGTGAGTCTGGGTTTGGCGGATGCTGAGAGAACGTTACCTGCCTGACTGCATTGTGCCAACTGTGAAGTTTAATGGAGAAGGGATAATGGTATGGGTTTTT
Source organism: Cheilinus undulatus (assembly GCF_018320785.1). Classification (NCBI taxonomy): domain Eukaryota; kingdom Metazoa; phylum Chordata; class Actinopteri; order Labriformes; family Labridae; genus Cheilinus; species Cheilinus undulatus. Next base: position 7,787,933 of record NC_054873.1, on the reverse strand, counting down.
TTTTTTTAGGGTTTGGGCTAGGCTCCTCATCTCCAGTGAAGGCCAATCTTAATGCTTCAGCATAACAAGACATTTCGGACAATGCTATGCTTTCAACTTTGCCGCAACAGTTTGGGGAAGGTCCTTTTCTATTCTAACATGACTGCACAGACTATTAAGACTTGGGTTGATGAGTTTGGTGTGGAAGAACTTGACTGGCCTGCACAGAGCCGTGATCCCACCCCTATGGAGCATCTTCAGGGTGAACTGGAATAGAGACTGCAAGCCAGGCCATTTCATCCAACATCAGTGCCTGACCTTATAAATGCTCTGTAGAATGAATGGACACATTTCCTACAGAAACACTCTTCCAAAAAGAGTGGAGGCTGTAAAAGAGGGTAAACTCCATACTAAAGTACATGAATTTGAATACAACATCATTACTCTCCCTGTTGGTGAAATGGTCAGTGCCCCTCCATTGCACTTTGGTGATTTTTGTTTCATTAAATCTTACAAAGACTTCACATTTTTACCCCAAAAAAGCAAGATGAATCTCTTGGTTTTGTGAGCACTCCTAACAATAAACCAGTTGCTGATTCTGATTATGAGAATTGCTCAAATTTCAACTAAATATCCTGCACATGCCATCTTACTCACAGACACTCTGCATCCTCCCTGCTTCCCTCTGCAGCGTTATCTGCCACAACATCTCTTTATTGATCCGCCTCCAAGCATTCTATTCTTGTCTTGTCTTTTTTTCCTCCAAGTAATTCAATTATCAATAAACCTCACTGTTTTAAATAGCTGCAAGCCGCTGCTGTGCCAGTGGAATAATATTTCTTATCTTCTAATTTATTGGATGGCTGCCAGCCAGTGACTCTCTTTCCTACTTTGAGCCTGACGCTCTTAAGTGCCCGCAACTTTATTCCACCGTTTTATTGATGTATCCCATTTAGATTAGTCCATTTTCAACCAGGAGAAGCCACGGACGCCCTCCTGCCCCAAGCACGCTCTAATCCTTTTAGTTAATGATATCCTGCAGTGGCGTGGCTACACATTTCATGTTTACTGCGCGGTATAATTAGCAGGTAGTTACAAAGCGAGACCAGCAGTGAACACAAACACGTATGACCCCCCCCCCCCCCAGAGTCACGGAGCGGTTTTCAACCATGCTTTTTATTAATAACTGCCAGAGCGTTATGGGATCGATGCACGTAAACAGGGGAACGCACTATAAAGAAATGGCGAATAATGGAAGGTGTGCAACGTCACAGCTTTGATGGCCCATTTTTCTCAGTGCCGCAGTGACAAAATAACTGATCCATCCTGTCGTGGTTTAGAGATGAAGAGGAGTTTGCTTTCAATTCTCAGAAACTCATCGGGTTACGTAATTATGACAAAAACCGGCGCGACGTCTCCTGGATAAAGCACTTTTTTTTTAGGGGGTTAAAGTGACTGATTATCCAGACGGATGACTTGGTGAAGAGACTGACTCGTTAAACTGATGCACATAAAAATAGAAGCAGAAAATGCAGAGAAAGATAGGGAGGGATAAGGAGGGGGGTCTTTTAACTGCAGTCTTGGCATGGCTCCTTAAAGGCCATTTTCAGAGAAAGCATTGCAGCGAATCAAAAATTATCCCAATCCTGTGCCAGGATCATGGAAGTCTGAGAGTAGGAACACAGTCTTAGAAGGGGGGGTGACGCACACGCAGCTTTACAGCCAGCATGAATAGAGAACAATACAAAATAACACAGCTGCTATAATTGCACTGTTAGATTATTACAATAGAGAGGTAGATTAATTATACCGGCCCCATAATTGAGCAAAGGGTCACCGCCAACGACACAGATCCAGCAGATTCCATTACATGTGCCTCGCTGCTCTTCAGTGGATTACCATACAAATGGAGATGAGTTGTCCAATCAAGCAATTCAGTCCTGAGCACTTAGAGTGTGCCACTAAGTGCCGTGTTAAGGACCATCACGCTGAAAGTGATCTGTGGCGCTCTGCTGTGAGTGGCTGCAGGACTGTAAACGATGCATGAAGGAGGAGAAAGAGAGGGGTATTTTTCTACAGATGAGGTCAAAGGTTACAGCAGGTTGTTCTTCAGTCCAGGACTGTTTCTTTTACATCCCGCGGGATAGATTTAGTTTTGTACAGTTAATGATCCTGTAGAAAGGCTGCAGATCCAATGGTTTTCAAATCTAACCTGGCTTTTTAAAACACTAAAACTAGTTTCAACAGGTTTTTTTAATCATTATAATCCTCCAACCTGCACACTAGACCCAGGCCGGCCCACAGAACTATGTGGGCCCCACCCAGGCAATGGGCCCTCCCCAGTTGTGATTCACTGATGTCAATGCATGTGTTTTGGAGCAGTAGCATTGGTGCTAACGTCCTGGCTAACTGTTTTACTAACATTTTAACATTTTAGAGCTGAGAAGTATGTCAAGCTATTATTGGGTTCTGATGCTGAAACAACTTACTCGCGCCACTAACTCTCTTTTTTAATCACTGATTCTGACCAATTTTCAAGTTATGTCTACAATTTTTTCACTTCAATCCAATTTTAGCTGCTTTCAACCACTTCTCACCATTTGCCCTCCCTTTTTTGCCCCCTTTTTCTTTACTTGACCTATTTCTGCATCTTTTATTAAATTTTGCCATCTTTTATCCGCTTTCCACCATTTGTCCTCCCATTTTTTATTGTCTTGACCCATTTTTTGATATTTTAACCTATTTTTGCCATTATTAGCCACTTGCCACCATTTTCCCTTCTATTTTGAACCCTTTTCTGGCCTTTATGAACCTTTTTGCATCTTTTAACCAATTTTTGCCACTTTTTACTATTATACCTTCCATCTTATCCACTTTTTGCTTCTCTTGACCCATTTTTTTTGCCTCTTTTATTCCATTGTTGCCATTTTCAAACCACTTTTCATCATTTCCCCTCCCACTTTTGCCCCCTTTTTCATATTTTGACCCATTTTTGCCACTTTTTAACTGCTTTTCATCAATTCCCCCTCCCATTTCTTGCTCCCTTTTTGCCTTAATTGACCCATTTTTGCAACTTTTCACCGTTCCCCCTCCATCTTCTCCACCTTTTGCCCCTTTCAGCCAAATTTTGTCCCCCCCCCCCACCCCCCCACCACCCCAAACACACACACACACACACACACACATACACACAGACAGACAATTATTTCATTATTTTTCCCTTAATGTTTTTTTTCTGTTATTCTCTGGCATTCTAACATTTGTGCACAACATGGCTTAGCTATGAAGTCTGGCATAACTTTCCAAATATTCTAATCAGTTTACCCATACACATTATTGACACTAGGAAAAGGGGAAATTTTGGTTAGAGAAAAGGGGTTTACATTTTAGTTAGGCTTTATTGTACTGAAAAAAACTGTTTTTAACTAAATGAATTAAACTAAAAACTCAATTAAAACTAAAAACTAGGTTTTGGCTTTGCAATAACAGTACAAGTGGAAAAAAAATGCCTAGTAATGATGATGTGAATCTTTCAGATAAAAACAGACAATCACTATAATAAAATTGCAGGCCATCAATAAGATTTTTATGGCTGTTTGGAGATTAATAGCTGGACATTTGTGAAGCAACAGGCCTGGCAGTTTAAATATTTTAAAGTGCACCAAGTGCTGCAGAAAAATGAGCTTCCTAGCAGATGGTCAGCTTTGACAAGTTCCTGGCTAATTTTCTTGCAGGGGTGGACATTTCTTTTCATGTCTGGGCTGAAACTTGAGTGGCCCTGAGGGTTTCCCCACTCGGTTGCTGGGGAGAACGTGTCAGTTGTAGGTAAGCCTAACAAAGGACACCTCTGTCTCAGCCTTATGTCACATGCCCGGTAAAATAACAAGCACTCAGAAAGTTGGATGTGTGAGAGAAATCAGTGCGCAGTGCCTTCCTGATTCACTGCAGAACTTGGGCTCATTCTTTGCATGTGTGTAGAGTGGGATTTAAATGTTGGAGTGGGCTCATGTGAATGCTTCTGTCACTCGCAATTTTTCTGAGATGTTTCCTGTAATGTTACTGTAGTCACGCTAACTTCTACTTCCATTAGAAGCCTTCGTACGTCCTGGCTGTGTAACTCAATATTTGACTAATCTTAGGATGAACAATTACATAGCTGAGCTTTACACAATAAGCCAGCCTCTCCATTTAAATCCATACAGAATCAGAGTAAAACCAGACTTAGAGGTTCTGCTGTCAGGCTTGTAGTTAGTATAGCAGGAGGGGGTTCTTATGACCAAAGGGACCATTTTGCAGTTTCTCCCCTCAATTTAAAAATGTATTTAGTGCTTCAAATGATATCCAGTAGTAGAAGTACTTATTGTCAAACTAATAAAACAAGGTCTTGCAATGAAAGGAGATTACAGCCATGTGCAGTTTTAGGCATGCAGGGCGCCAAGGATTCCCTGCAAGGCCCGCCGCGCCATGTGCCAGTCAGCAGCCAAGGTCAAGCTCAACAGCTTTTATCTGGGCCTTTTCATCCCTTGTAACATGCCTGGACACCGATTGTGGTTTTTGGGGGGTGCTGAGGTGTCTACATCACGAGCACCCCTTGCATTAATGGATTAACAGAATCACAGCTGTGTGCAGTTTTAGGCATATGGGGAACCAAGGATTCACTGCAAGGCCCAGGGAGCCATGTGTTAGTAGGCAGCCAAAGTCAAGTTCGACGGCATCTCTTCTGTCACGGCCTTTCATGGCCCAGTCTTCAAATCTGGTGGGGAAACAGATATTTTTTGAGAGGGTGGGCTAGGTAACCTTGCAAAGCAGATGGATTGGCCAGGTTCTATGGCCGTCATCAGGAAAATCTGTCTTGCAGAGCCCCAATCTGAAATGGTTGTGCCAGGTCTGACAACAGACCAAATGACCAATCAGTAGCTGTTGTTACATGAGCAGTTTCTTCACAATGCAATTACATTTATTACTACTGCCGATTTAAACTTCTCTCTTCTCTCTGACGCTTAAAGATGTGATCTGATTCAGATGTGCATGCTCATGCATCATACGTTTGATCTGAATAAAACTGATCTGACATGCACAGCATCATCCCAGTGACCAAATCTACTGAAATTTGACAGTACTTCCTTCAGAGTAACGCCTACTTACACATTGGAAAACTAGGTATTCAGCACTGCGGATGTGAAAGCTTGCCCAATGTAGCAACAGTAACCAAGGGGGGCAGGGCTTAGTAAAGTGCCAATAGAGTGGTCCAGGAATGAGTCCTAAAACGTGGAAGTAAGTTAGCATTTTAGCACTTCCGGTCCCCTTGTCTGGAAGTCTATGGGATTTTTTTGAATGAGTTTTTGGTTAAATGCCTGAAATAAGGTCTGTGGTGAACACAAGCTCAAGAGAGTTTAACGTTTTATTCTACGAGATAAAATACATAGAAAACGTGCCCCACCTTTGAATCGTGTATATTTTCACATCTTGATAAAGGCGGTTGCTAAAAGATAGCTAACAAGGACTACAGCATTTGTCGGGAAGACCATATGTCATCATCCGAAGAGCGGCAACTGAGCCTGCCGTTCACTTGTGTCCGCAGGTTATGACGTTACATTCAGTTGACTGTGTTGTAGTTAAATATAACATGACGTTAGCTTTTTACTTATTATATTTATGGACAAAATGTGTAAGTTTCATGAACTTTTATTGGACACAGATCTTATTTTCAGCAATAATCCAAAAACCCATTGAAAATCCCACAGGCTGGACGCCGAGGGAACCCATGCGATGCAAACTTCTGGGTTTTCAACCACGACTGCACCACTTTATTCTGAGCTATTTTAAAGTCTCGAGTTAAAAGTTATCTGGGCAACAGACCAGTCTTGTTTCGCTCCCACCATGTTACAGTCTAATCAGATCGAGTGTTTCCATGGATGCTGATCCGAACAAATATCAGCATAAACAACCATTTATATGAAGCATTTTTATTCCAATCAGGAATTAATTTAGATTCAAAGTTTAGCTAGTGTCATTTGAATGAGCCGGTAGCTACAGGTGGGATGTAGCTGTACTGGAAGCAGGTAGCGAGGGCTGCCACCGATGTAGCTCTAATGAAGTTATAGAATAGTGTGGCGGAAGCTTTATCAAAATTGAACCACATTTCCTTATTATATGAAGAGCAAAGAACAATGAAGGGATGTGGTCCGGTTCTGCTGCTATACTATAGCTACATCCAAGTTGATTGCTACACCGCCAGCAGCCACTGCTACCAGCCTAGAATGCAAGTTAACCTCGCCTGTAGCTACCCCCTTGTTCTCCTCAAAGGACGCTGATTAGTCTCAGACCATTTTCAGACCTGGCTGGAACAATCACTTCAGACTGAAGCTTTGCAACATGGATCTGCCGGACAGAAATGGAATCTGACCAATGCATCTGCTTTGCAAAATTAAGAGCACATGGACAATTCTTTAAAAACAGTGGATGGACTAAAAGCAGCTCCCTGCAGCATTTATCAGATCAAATGCTGCTTTCTTAGCGAGGAACTTCAACTAATTTTACACTGAAGGTAATACACCCCAGGACTTGGGTGTATTAATGCATGAAATATTTTGACTGTGATAGCCTTAACAAGACCTGGCAACCAAAATTGTCCCTTTCTAAAGTTAAAGTATTCGTGACTGGTGAATAAATATTGTTTTAAGTGAACTGTCACACTAGATATATCCTCTTCTTGTTCACTAACAGCCTGCTTAAGTTTAAGGTCTCTTTTAAAGTCTTTATTTTGTCTTACTAAAGGAACATTTTGTGCATGCTAATGCACCACCAAGCACTCGTCGTCCACTGACCTCACTGTCTGAGCTCTCCATTGCCGCAAAATCATTGGTTAAAAATACATTTCCAGACCTTTTTATAATATTCTGTGGTAAAGTAGAATGCCTTTTGCAGATTCTGGGTAAAAACCACAAAATGAATACAAAACTGGTCTACAGAAAACAAAATACCACACCACCATGGCTTCACTTCAGTTCTGCCAGTGCCAAAAGCAATGAATTTCTACTGGAGAAAAACAAAAGAACTCAAACAGAGGAAATCAGATGGAACAAGCAAAGCCACTCACCATTTTCAGAGGCCAAAACTAGACTGAAGCAGCGTGATGGAGTTCAGGACAAAGTGAGGAAGGCTAGTACTTTAATGTCCTTGCAGTTTCCTGTAACTCATTCCTTATGTTCTGGCAGTATTTCAGAACCGCTGATTATTAATGGTTTTCTCCTGCTGCTGTCTTAACTTGCACAGGCTGAAGAAATCTTCTGCTAAAGAAGATGTCTCTGGACTTTGGCCCTTAAAATCAGTGGACATCAGCAACTAGCTGGTGCCGTGCTGCTCATGTCCTATTGCTGAGCTGGGATCTGGGTTCACAGGAGGAGACGGCGGTCACAGTCCCACCACAGAGCTGTCATGTGGAAAGGAGAGCAGAGAAGGATGGGTACAGTATGGCTGGTAGGGTGGGAACAAGCTAGAAGCAGGCTGTGCTGAGACATGGACCCAACATTCCCATCCCACACACAGAGGGCTGGCTCAAAGTGGGCCCTTGTACTTGCACAGAGAGACCCCACAGGGCAGGAGATAATGCCTGGTGTGAACCGCTACTGCCTGACACTTGGTGAGTCAGCTCATTTGTGTTGTATAATGCAGGGGTGGCTTTTTAACCAGTCTGCTTTCCTCTTAAGAGGGTTAATAGTCTACAAGTAAAGCTTTTTTGTTTAAATATATATTCAGACTTCTGTCTGTTTTAGTGCCATGCTAAGGTCATGGAGCCTCGGAGTAATACCAAATATTCTTGACTTGACTGATTTAAAACTCCCAAAAATAGATGTAAGCTGTTCAATAAAGCCTGTCTGACACTTACACCTGGTGTAAATTCAAATCTAGCCCTGAACCTGTGCACATAACCTCAAGTGCACCTCCTCAAAAATGTAATAGGCCAGCTTGGCATGGTGGGACTGCCAGTCTGTGTTAAGTATACTGTGTGTACTCTAGTGTAAATTTAATGGCTACAGACAAGGCCGTCAATAAGGGGGGATGAAGGGGAGAGCCTTCTGGGGCCCAGCCAAACTGGGGGCCCATGAAGTTAGTCAAAATCATGGTCCATTGTAAAGTTAAGCTGTGATAACCATATTTTATATTTAACCTTAATAAAACCCACTGTTACCAAAGCAACAATTCCCAAAATACATGGACTAACTGAATAAATTTGAAAAGAGACCAAAAATGGGTGAGAAGTGGCAAGAATGGGTTACTGAAGTTAAAAAAAAATGCCATGAATCAGTCAAAAGTGGCAAAATTAAGAGGAAAAAAACAATGTAAAATGGGTGAAAAGTTGCAAAAAGTGGCTTAGTGGGACAAAAATATGCAAAAGTGGAAAAAAGGATACAAAGTGGCAAGAAATGGGTAGAAAGTGTTGAAAATGGGCAAAATGCAGCAAAATGGTATAATTCAGAAAAAAGTTGCAAAAAGATGTTGCAGTAATGGGCAAAAAGGGGATATATAGGGGTTTTAAAAGTGACAGAAATGGGTGGGAAAAAAAGGATAAAAGGTTTTTAATAAATAATCTGTGCAATAATTAATACTTAAAATAAAATTAAATAAGAAAATCAAATCATTGGCTGAACAAGCACAAAAAAGTCTTCCATCCTCTTCCTCAGCTATTTTAGTGGCTATGCGGTCTCAACTCTTACCTTCTCGGCAAACGTGGCAGTATGATCAAATGCTGCCAATGTTTATCCACTCCAACATCATACGTTTCATCCAGTGGAAACTTGTGATAAACATCAGCGAGAAAAAGCATGGTTCACAGCAGATGCGTTTTATGAAGAGCAAACTCTAAAAGTTTGATTTTCTTTATGAGTCACAATAAATCTACACCTGGCTCAGATCTTCTTTGATTTTGGACTTCAGGTGTGCTAACTCCTGACTCTGTTTTGCTCTTTTTGCTGGTTTGTGTAGTATTAGGTTAGGCATATTATTATATATACTGCTCATGTCAGTAAAGGCCCCTGACAGCAAAGCTAAGCTGTGGATTTGCTGTCAAAGCATAAACAGGCGAAAATAGGTTATGGTGGCACAGGAGCGAAATGTAAGCTGTCACGTCATAAAAAGCTAGAGGAACATTAACAAGTCATTCTGAATTTAGGTAACATCATGTATTAACACATCATGAAGCTTTCTTAGTTTAGTAAACACATGCTCTGACCCAGACCACTGGAGAGCCACACTTGTCTTCTGCTGACACAACAGGCCTCTTGACTTTAATCACAGTAGTTTAAATGTGGCACATTCCTCAGATAACCCAGGCATGGCTAGCTTATTTTAGGTACATTTATTTCTTCCCAGGCTGACACTTCGCTAAAGTCAGTGTTCAATGTGAAGGCAGAGGTCAGTCCGTATAATCCTGATAATACAATAATACAGATTTTGTTCAAGTCCTCTCCAAATAAACAGGATGACAGCTTTGTTATTCTAAGATAATTATTGAGAGTATACAAGGATTCAGGCCAACTGTACAACTGTTGTTCTAAAACCAGAGCAGAGGGAACCTGTATGGACCCAGAATAATTACTTTAAAAATTGACATTGTAAATTTCAGTTGTCATCCGAAAAAAAAAAGAAGAAAAAAATGAAACTGAAAAAAAATGAATTGGTTTTGAAACACTCATTAGCTGTGGTTACATGAGCCTTTTTTTCAAGATCTACCAACAATTTGCCGTAGAAGAAATTCTTCTTCTGCATCTGTAAACAAACCGCCTGACTTAGACTAGCCATCCCCAAATGATGGCCAGTGGGCCAGGTCTGGTGCCAGCAGGTGTCATCCAGCCCGTGAGACGTTTGGGGAAAAAGATGGATATTTTTTAATGTTAATTTACAATATTTACATATTTCAAATTTCCACTCACTTATCACGATCTATCTATAATTATAGCAAGGAAAGGTAATATGATGCAATAAATGATTTAAATAGCTTAACGTACATTGAACTCTCTTTAGAGCAGGGAGGAACATTATAAAAAGACGCACAGCAGGGTGCACACCAACGCATCCTCTCAGCTCTGCAAACATGCTGTCTAAAATAGGCTGATACAGACTGCATGAATTTTTAGACTGAAGGAGATTAATTTATTTTGTCTACTTTTGATGTTTTTTAAATTTATTTATTTATTTTTTTTTTTAAGATGAAGAATTTAACCACCGTGCACAGCTGCAATTCGCTCTCTAGAGTCCAGCCCTGTCTGCATCTTTAGGCCATAACAAATAGCAGAGCCAGAGGTTTTTGCCTTTTAAAAACCAAACTTCTATCTGTGGGGGATTCAAACAGCTGCTGTCAGGAAATAGCAAATACTTTCCCTGCGTAAAAGTCAATCAGCCACAGACGCAAACATCGTACCTTACTTTGGTGAGTGATTCAGTTCAGTGTCAGCCTGATTTAACCCCTTATTATAAAAATTTTAAATGCCAAACTAATATCAACTAAACTCCGGGTCTCATCAAATGGTAAAAATTCTTCTCATAACTGTAAAAACAAATTCTCTATAACTACAAATTTAATCCTAATCTGTACACAGGCTGTCCTATGACTAGGTGCAGTGCTAAAAGGCATCCAAAATTACATACGGAGATAGGTCAGTTCATGACGCATGCAGGGTAAGAGGGATTCTGATAGAACGGATATGCAGAAGAATGACCGTAGGGCTCATACCTGCCCTAAAGTCAAGTTTTCACTCAGTAGATGAGGGGTGTAGCTCTATGAGTCTATGTCTATGAGTCTATGAGTTAAAAATGTAAAAAATACATAGCACATTTATGCCTGTCCTGTTTAGATTATATCTTAGAACATCCAAAACATTTTAATGGTGTAATGGGTGGAAAAAATCCAATGTCTGGCCCTTGGCTTTCTGATGTTGAAATATTTCTGGATAAAAGTAAGGAACTCTGCTTTACACCATCAGATCACTCACTCATGTTTTTAAACTCATCCCTGCGCGAAAATATTGGTTTGTACACTCATTCATGTTTGTACTTTATATTATCTTTATTTTTACTTCACTGTACTTAGAAATAGACCTTTTACGTGTGCTGCAGACGGTTCTGATGTTTCTGGTGCTTCCCCTGTCAAAGCAGCAAGCTCAGCTGTACATAGGCTTCTGCTGTAGTCCATTCAAAGGAGGAGAACAACGAAGCATGTCACATGGGGCAGGCATGCGCAGTAAAACAAAAACGCCCCAAACAGGGAGAGGTGATCAGATCAAGTGTTTTCATGGATGCTGATCCGAACGAGGATCGACATAAACCACCCCTCTTGTTCGGAATGGAATTCCTTTCCGAATGTGTCAGATCGGAACATTTCATTCCAAATTGAGTGTGTATATGAAGCATTTTCATTCCGATCAGGCATTTACTCGGATTACAAGTGGTCCATGTAAACATGCCTATTGTATGAAAAAGATAGGATGGCATCAAAACACGAATTGGCACTGAAATAAAAAACTAGATAATTTCCACAAGTGGAAATCGCAAGAGGGGCGTGCTAGTTTCATCGCAAGGTCGTTTATGACAATAGATCTGACTTGTCATTACAAGGTCATGTCCAAGTCCAGGCTGAAGCAGCATGTAGCTGGACAGTAGCTGGGTTTCCATTACAGTTTTTCGCAAAATAAAAGCGATATCTCTTAAATTTCGATTAAGTACACTTTGAATGCATTTCCATTGAAGGGAGTTTTGGGCGTTGGCCTCGCAGTTCTCGTAAAATCTCATCTCGCATGAATCTGCTGCAAGGAAGCTTGACGCTCAAAACCTGTTGCGTGTTGGTACGGTTTTGGTTACATCTACGGCGGTTGCCTTGATAATTCTGAACAAAAGACGAAGGCAACGGATGGTAGTTAAGAGGTAAAGTCGAGTCTGTATGTATGGCAAAAGCCACGCATAAGGGCGTAAGTATGATGTTTAGAAAAGTCTCATCTCTTCTTCTGTCCACGTGAACTGCACCATGTTGTCTCAGAGTGATTGGTCATGTGACATCGTACATCAATTCCCGTGACTTGTAAATGTGGAAAAAGTGTTTCCATTACACTTTTGCGATATATTTCTGTATCAAAACGCCTGAAAAACCTCCTCTTGAAAGTGTAAACACTTTTTAGTGAAATTTTAGGTTTTTTTTTTTTTCAAAATTCAAGTGTTTCCATTACCAGTTTTTTATTGCGCTATTTTGATTTTGCGCATTTGAGAAAAATAAGTCAAAATCTGTCATCTGACTTGATAAAACTTAACAACTTGAATAGAAAACACAACATATGAACAATATTTAAAAAGTTTAGTAAAAAATGATGAATTTACTCTTGGCGCAAACAGCTAAATGAGAAGTATTTTTAAAGTAAGACATAAAGGCCTGACAATGGTGCAATGAATTGCTAAAATAATCTTACGAGTAATATGCGATAACATGAGAAGAGTGTCTGAAGTGTACGAAAAAATTGTGGGAGTAGTTACAAATCATTAAAAAAAGTGACCAGGAGGACAGGACAGAAGACAGCTTTGTGAAGATGAGAAATTCTTCCAGAGTGAGACATGTATTAGCCATAATCCTGCAAATGTCTGCAGTTTTTTGTGACTTTTACTCACGTGGCCTAGTCACAGTTTAATAGCAGTTACTGGAGCATGAGGCTGAGAAGTTTGTGCACACATGCATCTAACTTTTGCTAAAGAATGCTCAAATAGAGTCCTTTAATTGAATTTTATACAAACATGCAGTTCGTGTCAAGGTCTTGATGAGAGCAGGGGCAGAAGAGATGTAGTGTTGCCAACTCCTCAGTAAGGAAAGTAGCTATTGGCTGTCCTAAAAGTTGCCAGAAGTCGCTAAATGACGTCATCACCTAATTTGCAAAATCATGCATAACTGTAATGGACGCTGTAGGAGAGAAGGAAAACGTCATGAGAAAGACAAAAAGTGGGTAAAAAGATCTTTAAGATGTATAGAAGTACAAATGAACTTGCTTCTGTCAATTCTTGTTTTTATAACATCACAATTCCAACCCTCATCCTTTTTCTGGGCTTTGGACAGGCAAAAATGACTCGAGAGATACTCTGGCAGAGTAACTTTAGTTTTATTTTTAGTTTATTATTCTATTAATTATTCTATTTTTCTTAGAAGTTTAGCTTTCTTACTTTTTGTTTAGTTTTAAACCTTATGGTCCACTTACAAGCCTACATCAAATTCCAGTGAAATATTAACATTTTTAACCATAAAATTTAAAAATATTTTTTGTATAAAGTCTTCATTTACAACTTCAAATTGACCAAAAAGAGACAATAGAAAAACTGTTAAGGCACCTCCACAGAGCAGTTAATCTGCAGTCTGACTTGGGGGTGTGAGCATCTCCTGCTCTGACTGCAGCCAAGACAGACTGCTGCGAGGACAGTGCTGCCTGTGAGTGCTTTGGGATGGGGAGGGGCCCACGGAAAGGGGCAACAACGATACATGCTTTAATGTCGGAGTCTCCAAAAGTCTCCAGTAACACCAGAGAAAGTCGCTAGATTTGTCGCTAGTCGCTTTTTTGAAAAAGAGTCGCTGGAAGGATCTGAAAACTCGCTAAGTCGCTAAGTTGGCAACACTGAAGAGATAAATTTCATTATTTCCATTTCCATTTGAACACATTAAAAACTTTTATTGAGAAAGGAATTGTGGGTTTTAATTTTGATTGACATTGCCAAAGACAAGACAACACACACACTCACACATGTGGGCTTAGCACGCCAACACACACACACAAACGCACTTTTATCACTGCACCTGAAAAGCAGTTGACTGATTGCAAGGCAGCTGCCACAGCCTTGAAAATCTGTGGACAGCCACTTGTTTTTAAATGTTTAACACGTAGTTTGGGAAATCAGTTTAAAGGTTCTCTTGTTTGCAGTGAACAAATTTACTTTACAAATGCTTTAAAGACCCTGTAAAGTGATTGAAAAAAAGCTGTATTTAGGTTTGTTATGACAGGCTACTATGTTATGAACCACAGGTGAAATTTCAGTCAAATGAAACATCTCAAAGTTTATAAAATTGAGCATCAAAATCATGAAAAATGAGGCAGAAAAATCTGCTCCAGGATGGTGTGGGTGTGTCAGTTGAAAGAGCTGAAGCCACGCCCACTCCAGGAAAGATCAATCCTGTCACACTGTTAAAAAATGCTAGAATCTGACTGGACCAAAGATCAAAGAAAATCTGTTCCAGGATGGCGTGGGCGTGTCAGTTGGAAGAGCTGAAGCCACGCCCACTCCAGGAAAGACCAATCCTGTCACACTGTTAAAAAATGCTAGAATCTGATTGGACCAAAGATCAAATCAAAGATTAAAGCAAAACCCTGATGAGGTAATAGCTAAGTCACTCTAGGCAAAGTGTGTGATAAAGTGAGAAACAGGATCAGGTCATCACTGGTTAAGTTTTAACATTGACTGATATCAATAGAATTCGGCCATCATCTTTCATATCTGTAAGTTCAAATCACCATGAGGGAAGAAAGAGATTTTAGTCTTCCAGAAAGGACTTTTCTCGGAGAGCATTATGAAGTCGAATCAGTCCTTGGGGAGGGCAGTTTTGGTGTTGTGGCTAAGTGTCGCAACATCCACACTGACAAGTATGCAGCCATCAAGGTCAACAAAAACAGCCCTCACACATTTCGGCGGGCAAGAGAGGAAATATCCATCCTGAAGCGACTGCATACTCTTGACCCAGAGGAAAGCTGCATTGTTGAGTGGAACGGCTACTTCTTTGTAGAGACCAGTGTTTGCCTTGTTTTTGAGCTCCTGGATCAGAGCTTGGCTGAATATATCAACAAAACGTGCCTCAGTGAAGTCCCCATGGCAGAGATAGGGTCTATTTTGTATCAGCTGTCCACTGCTCTGTCCCACCTGGGCTCCATGGGGATTGTGCAGGTAGACCTGAAGACAAAGAATGTGATGGTAGTGGACCACCATAAGAAGCCTCTCAGGGTAAAACTGATTGACTTCGGCCTGGCGTGTCCGGTATCTCACTGTGAGGCTGGTGTGTGTATCGGGACCAGATGGTACAGAGCCCCTGAGGTGACTCTGGGCTGCCAGTTCAATGAGACCGCTGACATGTGGTCTCTTGGTACAGTAGCTGCAGAGATTGCCACAGGATTCCCTCTGTACCCTGGAAAAACAAAATATGATATGCTAAAATACATCACAGACATGCAGGGACAGCTTCCAGTCTCTGTCCTGGAACGAGGAGAGTACACATCAGACTATTACTATCAAGTTGATGGTCCAGAGCCCTGGAGGTTAATGACACCAGAGGAGTATGAGAGCGAGACCGGTTATTAACACTCAGACAACAGATGCTACACATTAAAGAGGCTGGTGGATTTTTTGAGTGCTATGAGAGGACACAGCAAAGAGCACGCTCAGTTGGTGGACCTGATAGAAAAAATGATGCATTTGGATCCAGATCAGCGCATCAAACCCCTGGAGGTCCAGCAGCATCTGTTCGTATCAGACAGCCTCCAACAGAGCAGTATCACCAAAGAGCCAGCATCCGTGGACCTTCAGCAGCCAGGAGGACCAGATAATATCCAAGCTGAAGAACCAGAAGACAGGAGCAGGGAAGACATGCAGTCTGGGACAATAAAAACAATATTTGGCTGGTTTTGCTCACTTGTTAGAGGGATTATAGACAAGTTCTGGTTCTTCTATGAATGGCTGATTGGGAGGGTTAAATAAAAGCAGAAAAAATGTGCTGGCATGGAATTTGAAGGGGACACTGAAAATGCTCAATGTTGCAAGACTGGGGACGAGAGGACCTGAATAGAGGAACTGAAGAACTGAACAGTAACAGGAATGTCAGCTGGTCCGACAGAGCCATGGAGGATATAGAAGCTCTCATGTGCTTTTGCTAGAAGTTGGGTCTGCATGAACGGTGGCTGGCACAAATTTCTCACAGGAAGAAAGTTCCTTGTTCCATTTCACAGTGGGACAGGGACTTTTTTTCTGAGTGGAGTTCATATGATCATCCCCGTGCAAGATAGGGTTTTCTCCGGGTTTGCTCCAGTCCCCCCACAATGGCCACTCTAACTATTCAGTGGGTTTGTTGTTGCATTCGGCTGGTTGCTGGTTCATTTACATGGTTGCATATGTCCACATGTCAGCCCTGTGAGTGACTGGCAACCTGTGGATGACAATACAGACTCAGGGACAGATCTCCCCATAAAATCATGGAGATGGAAAAAGTACATCACTGTTGTACTGAAGTAAAAGTAGTTACTGTAGTTCAAATTTACTTAGGTAAAAGTAAAAGTACTAGTCTTCAAATCTAATCATTTTTACTGATTTCAAAAATAAAAAGGACAATAAATCCAAAACATCATCCAATTACAGAAAAAAAGAGTTAGTTTCTTGGTTTTTTACATTTCTTAAGGATCCTGTAAAGCAGGGGTGTCAAACTCAATCACAGCAGGGGCCGAATTGTGAACTTGGGTCTAACCTGAGGGCTGAACAATTTCAAGTCTATATAAATAAATAAAGATAACAAGGTGGATATTAAGCAATAAAATGTCAACCTTTTTTTCACCAGAAATGAATTATGGGAGTAAAAAACTTAGCACTTATGATAAATTATTTAGTGATTAAAAGGTCAACATGATAACATAAAAACTCAAAATCTGAGATAAAAAGTCAAACTTACAAGTAAAAAAGGCAAAAACATGACATTTAAAGGTCAAAATCATGAATTTTAACAGTCAAAACATGAGGTAAACAGTCAAAACATGAGATAAACATCGAAATCATAAGTTTAAAATGTCAAAATTTGAAATAAAATTTTAAATCATGAGTTTTTATGGTAATAAAATGAGATAAAAGTCAAAGTTAGGATTTCGAAAAAGGTCAAAATGTGGGATAAAAGTCAAAACTATGACTTTAAAAGGTCAAAAACCTGAGATAGAATAAAAAATCTTCAGTTTTTTTAAGGCAAAAATTGAAACAAAAGTCAAATGGCCAGATCCACAAAGAATGGATTGCTCCTGCTAATAGCACCGTGTATTTGCACAGAACTAGCTCATGCAATCTGCCCTGTTTTAGCGCCTTATCCTCAAAAGAATTTGCTCTAATCATATGCAGGTGCTACAACGCCCACACAGTTTGGCAGCTGAGCGCTATTTGCGCCTCTGATTGCAATAAGCCACATGGCATCTAGTAGCGCAAGGATCATGCGGCCTGGCAACCGGTATCTGCAGATGATTTCATTGTCGCTTAGATCAAAAAGTGATACTCTCCTCCAATAAATCCTTTCTTGTGCGCACCTGCCATCTCGCCTGCCACGGCGCCTTCGCCTGGCTACAATCACTGCTGCCATGATTACCGCAGAGTCCTGGCATGACAGCCCTTATATAGGCTATGCTCCACAGTTACCACCAATTGAGAGCAATTTGCAATCATTGTGAGTGAGAGAGAGAGTGAGAAAGGGAGAAAGAGATATTGCACGGATTTAATACACGGGTCTCACTGGTGGTAAATAGCACCGCTTTACTGCCTGTGGCAATTAGCGCTGGTCTTTGAGGATTAGGTGGTATTTGCAATGAGGCTCATTTGCATAGGAAGGGGGCAATTTTGCGCTGAATTTATGAATATTCCCTAATTTACATGCATGCAAATTGGACCGGCGCAGCGAGGAGTGGCAGTGCAGTTTGGGTTCAGTTTGCGTGCATTTCACCCTTTGCGTATGCTTTGAGGATTGCACGCTATTTTTTTCTGTCATTTGCACAGGTTTAGCGGTCGCAAAAGCAGTGCAATCCTTTTGAGGATCTGGCCCAAAGTTAGGAGTTAAAACAGGTCAAACATGAGTTAAAAGAAGTCAAAATAATGATTTTAAAAGGTCAAAACAAGATTTAAAATTTAAAATTATTCATCTAAATGGTAAAAATATGAGATAAAAATCAAATTTATGAGATTTAAAGGTTAAAATATAAAATAAAAACATAACTTTTGGTCAAAACTGTGAGACACAAAATTTAATATAGCGAAAACACAAATTTCTTTCCAACTTTCCTGACTTTTTATCAATTTATTTCTAATCTTTACTTTTTCTAATGTTTTATAAATCATCAAAGTAAAGTTTACATTTTTATACTGGAGGAAATCTGCAGACCTCATACCGGTGGGCCAGTTATAATAAAAATATCGTATGATCTGGTGGGCCGGGTATAACTGCACCACAGGCTGGATTTGTACCACAATCGTCTTGATTATATTTAGGAAAAACCCAAGCGGCAACCTCTGGTCCTGAAAAATGAAGCCAATGTGGAAGTGCAAAAAACTGCTATGTCCACTTGAGGCTGGCTGCAGGAAAACCAGAAGTCCCGTCTGGACACATGTTAAACAGCCGGTTTTGACACTAGAAATAATCCGGTTTAGAGCCTGGTTCAAAACAACAGACGTGTCTCATTAGCTAGTGTCTTATTGCGCTCCCACTGTTCGGGGGGTGATTTTTTTTGTACCACGATCGTTTGGATTATATTTAGGATGAAAGCTGATTGGCACATCTCATTTGATTGACAGATAGCTCGGCAGGCAGAGGCTCCATTTCTGTCAACCAGAATGCTAGCTAGCAGGCTGACAGTAAGTCGCATTTATTGGGCGGGCTGTTAGGTTTATCCAGAGTTTGGTTGAGACAGCGATTTCAATATGGAAGCCGCAACAGATTGGCTTCAAAAGCTGTTTGAGTCCACCTATTGTAAGTAGACAGCTGATATCACACAGACTTTGTCCAATCTTTACAGTCTATAGTTATTCCTTAGTGTGGGCGGCAGAGCATGTGAGTGGAGCGGGAGCGAGCGGGGGATGCGAGCGGAAGGATTTTGGCCAGAGCGCGGAGTGGTTTTTTCAAAAAAGGTGGACCGGCACCTTATCTTGCGCTCCAATTTCGCTCCGGTACCGCTCACACCATGCGTCTCAAGCATGTCTCACCCAGAATGCATCTGCAAGAATTTGTATCCGTGAAGCATCCCGTGTTCGTTTCACTGCTCCTGCAGAGAGACAGCGACATCCAGCATGTCAGACTGGGCTTTCCGCCGGAATAATGCGAGAGACTTGAGATGCCTGCACAGTGCTGATATACTAATATTAACACCATTGTCATTTTTTAAAAACATTAGTATTTCCCAGTGTCTGAAACTGAGAAGATGGTAATGGTAATGCGCTTCCGTGTCTTCGTTGAGTGAGCAATGAGTGATTGGAGTGGAGCGGGAAGAAATTTGAGTGAGCGGTGGAGCGATAATGAGCGGAGCGGCGTGAATCCCCTCTGAGCGGACGAGCGGGCGCAAGGAACAGCTCTATGAGCGAGGAGCGGGAAATCTCATCGCTCCACTCTGCTCACATGCTCTGGTGGGTGGGTGGCATCACCAGACCGCTCATTAGCCCCGCCCAAATTAAACCCAGCCAGGAAAGAGGTGAAAAACTTTCTAATGATCGAAATCTAAAATTTGGAAACACATAGATCTGGGTGTTTTCACATGTTTACAGCAACCTTATTCCAACATATCTAGTGTTAAGACACAAAGTTTGGATTTCACTTTACAGGGTCTTTAAAAAGGCATTTTAGAGTTTGATGAGACTGTCTTGGAGATTTTTCTTCTAAACTCATTGTTTACAGTTAGCCTGGGATCATGCCAGTCAGTGTGCTGTGGGTTGTTCCCATGGATGCTTGATATTGGCTGTTGGCTGACTCTGGCTGTTTATTTTACTGATCGCAATTTTCCCTCCATGTGCATGTAGATGCAGTGTTACATCATGTGCATCGTCACCAATGGCTGTTTGAGTTTATTTAAAAGTGCTGCACTGCACCTTACTCTGCAGCAGCACTGCTATATCTGTGTGGCTAATGATAGAAAACCAGCGTCAAAGTCTTGACATGTCTTGGGCTGATGCTGACAGAGGCTTCAGGATCGTCACAGATGCTGTGATGTCAAAGATAACCGTGTAGGAGGACAGGAGAGGAACCGCCGGTCCTGTGTCCATCATCATCATTTCACAACCAAAATAAAGTGGACGGAGAGGTTTTGGGGAAGGAGGAAGACTGAAAATACTCCAGAGGACGAAGAATAACAAGGGGCCGCATGGGAATTGGATTGTGGGTAAAATAGGTAATGCTGTAAAAACACTTCTCTTACGATAATGCTTCTCTGAATAGATATTCTTAGAGTAAGAGCTTGTAGCAGAAATATTTCTTAAACGTGGGAGGTTCAGGGTTGGTAGGTGTTCAGGGTCAGAGGTATTTAAATGGAGCTCTACGTCATTCAGTAGTAGCAGAGTTTTTTAAAAGTATGTGGTCATTTAAGTTTGTATGTGTTCACTTAGATCTTGGTTCCTGATTATCCATGATTGGTCAGAGGAAGGCAAGGCATGTCCTTCACTGAAGGTTCCCAAGAGCACAGTGGCCTCCATGATTCTTGAATGGAAGAAGTTTGGCACAACCAGGACTCTTCCAAAAGCTGGTCACTTGGCCAAACTGAGCCATCAGGTGAGAAGGGCCTTAGTAAAAGAGGAGACCAAGAACCTAATGGTCACTGACTGAGCTCCAAAGACCCTGTGTCGGGATGGGATAAAGTTCCAGATGGACAACCATCACTGAAGCCCTCCACTGATCTGGGCTTTATGGTAAAGGGGCTAGACAGCAGCCTCTCCCCAGTGCAAAACACATGAAATCCTGCTTGGAGTTTGCAAAAAAAAAAACAGCCCCCGTAGGACCCTAAGACTGTAAGAAACAAGCTCCTCTGGTCTGACGAAATTAACATTGAACTGTTTGGCCTCAATCCTAAATGTTATGTCAGGCGGAAACCATGCACCACTCATCACCTACCCAATACCATCCAAACAGTGAAGCAAGGTGGTGGCAGCATCATGCTGTGGGGATGCTTTTCAGCAGCAGGGACTAGGAAACTGGTCATGGTGGAGGGAAAATTGAATGGAGCCAAGTACAGAGATATCCTCAGTGAAAGCCTGCTCTGCAGCACGCAGGACCTCAGACTGGCTAGAAGATTCACCTCCCAATAGACAATGACCCTATGCACAGGAGTGATTCAGGACAACTCACAACACCATTGTTTTCCATACATCTCTTCATTAAAGTAGCTCTTTTATCCTAATCTGCTCCACATTCCTCTTATTTATCTGAAAATGCATACACAAACACACATAATGTCTGAGTTTGGCATAACATCCTCCCCACCACATTTAACATGAGGAGTAGGTGTACAGTGGATAATTAAGTATTCAAAAATAGAGCTAAATAAAGTCAGTTAAAGTTGAGCAGCTGGTAAAATAGTCTTTAAAATGTTACTGGAGCTGTAAAAGGCTCTGCTGGGCTTCATTAAGATGATTGGCAAAGTGGTCGATGAGAATTTTCTTTATGCTGTCTTTCTGGCAACACTTCACTCAGTGAATTGTTCTGGGACAAACAGTCCTATCACTGATAGTTTATTAGAGAGCAAAGTTTTAAAAAGTTAACACTGACAGAAAGAGAAGAGTGTGTTTCTTTTTCATGGACTGTATATGTCTCTGTAAGTCTTTCCAACTTAAAAAATCCTCTAGCCTGAGAATGTTCAGTTCAGCTTCTGTTAGTCTGAAGAGAACACGGCCTCCTGACACATGAAATGATCCCTAAACGTCTGTCACTCATTCTGCACCCATTCAGTAATACCCAGAGTGAAACTCAGATCTCAACGTACCTAAGGGATCATACTCACTCTTTTACCTTTTGTCCACTGACGTTTAAGAAATGAGACGTTTGCTCACCATTTTACACAACCTTTAGCCAGGTTATTGACAGTGGTGGATGAAGAGGAAACTCTATTACTTGAGTCACAGTAAAGATCTCCTTGGGCTAAAATCGCTCCAATATGTGGGTTAAATACTTCAACAACATTTTCATATTCAAACTATTTTTCAGAAAATCTCAAAACGAATTTCAACAAAACATGATTTTAACAAAGAATGCATGGTAGTACAACTCATCTAGCCATTAAAGATATGCAGGTGAGGATGGCCGTGAAAATGAACCTTAAACTACAAAACTTACTACACTCAATTGCATTTTCTCCAATACTGGACATGAGTGCTCTAGAAGGCACTTTATCGGGTTTTGACCATTTACAGGGCACCAAAGAGGGCAATTTGTCAAATTTTATCCACTGGGAGAGATACCTTAAAGGGAACTTCATCACTTTTAGTCCACATGAAGAGCACACCAGAGGCCACTGCCAGATTTTGTCAAATTTCGTCCATTTGGAGGGCACTTTATCATGTTTGGTCCATTGGAAGAGCAGCAGAGGGCACTTTGGCAAATTTTGCGAACTAAGAGAGCAACCAAGAGGGTACTTCTGGTTCATTGGGTGCACGGCCTAGAGAGGGCACTTTGTCAAACTTTGTCCACTTAGACTGCAACCAAGGGGGCACTTTATCACAGTTTGTCTGCTGGAAGAAACACCTTGAGGACATGTTGTGAATTTTATTTTCTTACTTAGCAACCAAGAGGGCACTTTACCGCAGTTTGTCCACTGGGAAGGCACCCTCAATGGCACTTTGTCAAATATGTCCACTTATGGGGCACCAATAAGGCACTTTATCCCAGTTTGTCCAGTTAGAGGGCAAGCAAGAGAGCACTTCATATGGTTTAGTCCTCTGGAAGAGCAACCTCGAGGGCAAATTGTCAATTTTGTCCATCTAAGGAGCAACAAAGCGTGCACCTCATCACAGTTTTGTCCACTGGAAGGAAAGTCTAGAGAGCACTTTGTCAAATTTTGCCCACTTAAAGGGCAACTAAGGGAGCACTTTATCATAATTTTTCTAGTTAGGGGGTAGTTTATCTTGTTTTTGCTCCCTGGAAGAGCAGCAAGGACACTGTCAAATTTTGTTCACTCATAGGGCAACTAAGACGGCTCTTTATCATAGATTGTCTTGTCAGAGGGCATTTTTTCTCGTTTGGCCCACTGGACAAGCAACTTCGAAGGCACTTTGTCACATTTTGTCCTCTGAAAGAGAATTGTAGGGGGCAAAAAGTCAAATCTTATCCACCTACCGAGCAAACAAAGGGCACTTTATCACAATTTGTCCAGGGTGCATGCTATCATATTTTTTACTAAGAGGGCACCTTAGAGGGCATGTTATCAAGTTTATCTACCATTGGAGCAGCCAAGAGTGAACCTTTTGCTGTTTTCAACCCTGCCTCTTACACATTCTATCTACCATTGCAGGGACGTTGTGGTCCATTGCAAGTAGGAAGCAGAAAGCATGAATGAAATACAGCAACAGAACAGCAGCTTCCAGTTACAATGTATGCTTCCTTGTGTAGCAGTCTTTGAGGTAACAACAAACATATGCACCATTACAACTACATAAATCATTATTTGTGTTATCCATGACATAGGAAAGTCAAAGTTGAGTTTTGTGACGTATTGTTGTATTTTATGGCATCATTAACTTTTATAGATTTAACTTGTATTTTGTCCCCCAGAACCACCATAAACATGACAAATAGCTATTCTTAGCCGTGCGTACAGTAAAAACACTCTATAAAATGTTTACTGGGAATTAGGCCTCTTTTGGTTTTGTCTAGGAGAGAGGCCATAATAGTCTCATGTCTCTCTGTCTGCAGACAGTTTAGTGGATTAAAACTCTCAGCAAACATCTGCCTGGGACTAAATATGAATCTCTCCTTCTAAGGCCAAAAACTTTGCGATCTATTTGTGTCTAGGAGCATTTTTTACTTTGGCATAATAATGTGAAAGTGTCCTCTTGGGGTTTCCAGGCAACCTGCGCTTATGGAGATGAGATCAGACGGGGTCAAGTTGCACAGACATGTTCACACAGACACGAAACCTCAACTTTGCTGCCTCCCTGTTGACTGTCACTCTAATAAAAGTGGACAGATCGCTACGACTGATAGCAGTTATACTTCAAGGCAGCAGCAATCTCACCAGCCCTTCATTCCTCACACGCCTAAACCCTGAGACACATTTTTCCACCACAAAAAGATGAAATTCAGCCACATAAATAACTATATCGCCTCACCACAAGTCTGCTAAAGTGAGCGCAGTCGTCTTAGTACTTTATGGTCGGCTATAAAACTTCCCGTAATTTTAATTTTCAACAGGGAAAAAAAGGATGATAGCAACAACATACCTCCTGAGACCTCAAACAGCCCCTTCGTCATGCCAAGAGAAATATCCAAATGCATTTTAAGCTTCCCAACTCCATCAAGAGTTAGCTGGAGAGAGAAGAAAACATCCAGAACTGTTTCAAAGAGAGACTGGTGAGTGGCTCAGTGAAGGGGATCGAGCTGGTACCCGACACCGGTGCAGCAAAAACATCAGGAGCTGCTTAATAATGAATGAGAAGGCCGGGACAGAGGGCTCAAACGCACACCACATGGCTAATAGGGAGCCACACAGACATAATTGGAGGCAGGTTTACAGCATGGTCAGGTAAAAGTAGACTCTATGACTATAATCAACCTGACACATGTTGCTAACAAAGTACTTTGTCATCACTCTGCAGCATTACTCACATAGCAGGCCACAAAGTGTGTTTAGTGCTACTTTACAGTCAAACTGATCCTGTCGAGTCTCGTAAAACTTCTTTTTTTAGCCTTGTGGCAAAAAAAAACAGACGTGACTGAAGGAGGACAGAAAATCTGCAACATCAGTCACTTACAAGCCAGTGTGGTGTCCAAAATAACAGGATTGAAGGGTGTTGTCATGAATGACTGAAGCCACGTCCACACCCACTGCTGACACAGAACAGGATTGGCTGAAATGCAAGCCTCGTGGCAGAAAAGAGGGGAAAACCCAATCAGATTGGAGAAATAAAACTGTGTGTCCCCTTTGAAACGTCCTGCTGAGTCATCGTAGAGGTGGAAGACAGAACGGCGAGGTTAAAGGCAAGAGACGGGAGGGCATCCATTTAGAAACTTGAGGCTTCGACTGGGTCTTTGTGCAAACCCACATAAAGTCAAGCCAAACTGAAACGCAAAACAGAGCCGCAATGTGAAGAAATAAGCTGATGAAAGTTCTGACAGTGTTCACCTTGGAGAACCTCAGTCCTAAACATCATCAGTGATGTTTGTGCAGTGAGTTGCACAACAGAGAAGGGCAAAAGCCAGAAGAACAAAACCAAGCAGAAGCCTCCAAAAATGTTTAAGTGTAAAAGTCTGCAGCTCATCAAGAGTCCACCTGAGTCTGGCTGCAGAATTACAAGTCACATTCATAATTCATGTTAAGATGTCCGTTTACATGTCAGAGATAAACATATTTATCGCCTTGTTCAAGAACAGTTTTGGTCATAATGGTTCATATCTTTATGAGGGTTTAAAAAAAGGTTTATTAGGGGTCTAGCTGTATTTGTATTTGCCCCAAACTGTCACAGTTCTGAAGTACTGATTTAGTTCTGTCCCATGATGGAAACATCTGAATCTTTTGGTCTAAACCAGAGGTGTCAAACTCAAGGCCTGGGGGGCAAATCCAGTCCGTGGACCACAAGATCAATAGATGTTATTGTACCTGGCCAACTAGTATGAGGTCTGCAGATTCCCTCCAGTATAAAAATGTAATGTTAGCCCTGATAATTTAAAATATCCTTGTAAAGTCATAAAAATCTAGAAAAAGTAAAGAGTAAAAATAATCAAATAAAAAGTTTGGAATATGGGAAAAGAAATTACTTTGTGTTTTCATTTCAAATTTTCAACTTTGCATGACCCAACTGTGAATTAACATATGATTTTGACTTTTATATATAATCCTATATTTTGTCCTTACAGATGCACAGTTTTAAATTTTTAGTCATATTTTCACTTTTACAACTCATGATTTTGAATTTTATCTCAGGTTTTGACCTTTTGAACTCCTACTTTTACTTTTAATCCTATATTTTGACCTTTTAGACTCACAATTAAAAATATAATCTCATACTTGTCCTTTAAAACTTCTTATTTTGACTTTTATCTCACATATAGACAAATCCTAACCTGACATGCCAGAAAATCAAACATGTTTGACATTTACAATTCAGGGTCTGGGAGGCTATGATGCGATTTGGAGCAGTAAATTTATCGTGTTGACACCACACACATGCAGACTACTCAGACAAATAATCATTTGCAACGAGGTATGCGCCCCCACAATTGTCGGGGGGTCAAATCTTGGCTTAAAATCCTATAGTGTGTGGCAGGCCTTAAGGCCCATTTATGCTCAACGTTAAATACGAATCCGGAAACGGAAAGAGCCGTCTGTCCGTGCTCTGTGTTCATTTTGTCTGTGTTTCCGCATGTTTCTATAAAGCTTATGGGTACGGGCCAAACAGAGCAGTACCACTGGAAACCGTGGGGCAGTGTTGATATCACTACCCGATGCGTAGCTCTAGTGAGACACAAAGAGGAAATAACAATGGCGGAAATTGTTGAGGAAAAGTTGTGCGAGCTGGTTAGAAACGCTGCCTCCATTTTTGTCTTTTATGCAAGAGGTACATTATTATTACCTCCTCCACAGTCGCCATGTTTGCTTTTGAGTTTGTTGTTGTCATAAACTTTTGACTCTGGGCTGGGCTGCCCACCCCCCCGTGGGTGTATTGGTTAACATCCATGCCAACGTAAAGGACGCATGGAAGTATGTGAGCAGTGATGGCAACATTGTTTGTAAAGGACGTATACATTTTCGTATGTAAAGGGAGTATAAATGGGCCTTTAGTCTGAGTTCTTCACAAAACAGCAAGACCTCAGTCTGAGTGAAGAGGAGAGTGCCATAAAAACTCAAGACTTTGGATTTTTGTTGTTTTTATTTGGCCTGTAAGAATCTGCTAAATCAGGTCGCTAGATCATGTAGTGATCTTTATTTATTTATTTGGGTCCGTCTGAAAAAAAAGAGAAATTTGTGTAATTTGTTCTCAGTTATTGTTTTTTTTTCCTCATTTTGTTGCTTATATCTCTTAAAATGCTTGTCAAATTTGCCAGTATTTTAAATCTTGTGTTTAAGAATATTACAATTTACAATTTTGATCGTATATAGTCTCAAAAGGTATCAAAAGTTTGACATTGTCATGAGACAGGTGCACAAGGGAGCAAAGAATCCATGAAAAAAATGTCTAAATTGCTCAAAACATTGCTACAATTATTTAAACATGGAAGTATTTCCGAAAATGTCAGGAAGTTACCAAATATTGGTTGCTTTTTTAAAATATTTCTATATTTTTCTGTTGCTGAGGTATAAAAACAGGTACTGATGTTGCCTTATTTTTAAAGGTACTACGGTGAGGTTTTAAAATTCTGATGACCCTAAAGGCCATTCCACATTCAGTCTTATTTTTAGACGTGTTTTTTTTGGGTCCGTAACCCAACAGAAACAAAAATCACACACTCAAACCTTGCTTACTACATCTGATGCTTTATATTCAATGTGCATAATTCTTCGAATGTGCACTGAAGATGAGTCCGTGGCTTTCTCACTGCTTGAAAAAACACACTGGGTCCAGCCATCCAGATGGTGATCTTCATATGGCTCAAGTTTGTGCACCACGGCACTGTACTGAATTGTAGTATTGCAAATTTTGGCCTTATTAGTTCTGTTCTATGGTTGATATCCACATAAATAATACACTGGCAAAACACTGTGTTTAAAGTGAAGTTTCACTGAGAAGTGATCTGCAGCCTGTTCTGAATAATCAATGCCAAATTCAAATGACTTTGACAGATGCAAAAAAAACATGAGGTATCAAACCTTTCCTGAAAAACAGACTTAAGTTTCATGTTGCTATGCAATCATGATCAGAACAGTACCATATCTTTTGCGATTTCCAGCATTGTCTTTCATGTTGTGTCCAAAGTTTTGGAGTCAGTGATTAATTCTTGAAAAGTGCGTGAAATCAGTCTCCAGGTCAGACTGCAGGCACGTGGCCAAAGCAATCCTTTGAAGCAGATTCCCGACAGCAGCAGGAGCTCTCAACCCTCAGCATCATTGCCTGATCCTCTCCTGTCAATCACGCTGAGGATGACCTCACTGGCATTAATGTCAAGCAGCCCCTTCAGATAGATGGAGTGCTTTGGAAATGGCATTGGCCCAGTTACGGCCCAGCTTAACATGTCAGGGAGAGCAGGTGACTACAAAACATCGCCGTCAAACACGATCCATACGCTGGATTTACAGCTGCCTGTCTGTCTATCCATCTCCGCCCACGGGCACCTACGATGTAAATTCGTGATGTCATATCCAGCAGCCGGATCGTAAATAAACCCAGGGAGGAGACTCGCTCTACACACAAGGTTTTGGTTTGAGAGTGACCTGAAATTTGGGGCCACACACAAAACGGCGGAGCACAAAGGGAGGGGAGGAGGACGCAAGAGCAGCAGTTCTTCAGGAGTCGACTCTGCAGCTGTTTGGCATTAGGACATGGGAGTAAATTAGGAGGTTTAAAGGAGAGGGGAAGAAGAATCAGGGGTGGAGGAAAGGTTCACTGCCCAGATCTAAGCCGAGGAACACAGAGCAGCACTTCAGGGCAGGGTGGAAAATTTCAAGGCGTTTTCCTTTTGACTGTTATTCTACTGCAGAGCTGAAGGCACACGCACGCTAAATGGGACACACATGGGGTCAATGTGATAAGTAAATATCGGCCACAGAAATCGCAAGGTATGCAATAAAAAAAAGCTCCATATGTGCCCACCAAGCACACACGTGGTACTTCAAACACATTTCAGTGCTATTTTTTCCACTTTGGGCACCAAAAGTAAACACGTGAGAGTTTTCTGGATAATTACGTCTGAAACACAGTCTGCCATGTCTCATTTCCAAAATACAGCATAAGCTAGGAAATAAATATGTAACAATGTGATGAAAAAAAGCTGAAATTGCACATTATTGTTGCTTTGAACCACAAAGCACTCAAACTATTTGCACTTTACTGAAATAAACCAAACAAAACACTTAAAAATAACATAAAAATAATGACGGGAAAGAGAAGAAAAACTCCCAAAACTCTAAAGGCATAGTTTGTATTACAAAGTGAGTATGAGTGGAATAATTAAAAATACAGGAATGTTTTAAATGCAGGAATATAAAGACCAAATATCTGCTTTGGTGATTGTTTATTCTTGATCTTTATTTTATGGTTAATTTGAGGGACAGGGCAGTTGATAGGGAAGGAAACCAGGAGGAGAGAGTGACGTGCAAGGAAGGATTCAAGAGTTAAAGTCAAAGAGGCCACCCACTTTGAGGATTACAGCCTTTGTACAATGGCATGCAACGTAACCCCAAGGCCAGCCGCACCTCGAAAACATTACAATTTTGCTTTTTATCAATTTTACATCACTGGGGCTTAAGAGGTATGCGAAAAACAAGCACTTTCAAGACACTGCAGTTGTATATGCCATATTTCAGCAATGGTTTTTACGGGAAACAACTCTGATTAAAAAAGCCCCTACAAAGTTTAAGTACAGAATTGATGTACAACCCCATTTCCAAAAAAGTTGGGCCAGTGTATAAAATATAAAAGCAGAATGCATTGATTTGCATTGCATTCTTCAGTAGCTGGAGTTGTGGGAGAGGAATGTTAGGATTCTAGCTTCCAACAGCCCTGGATCTTCTCTGATGGATTTTAACTTTCATGGTGCTCCCAATCTTTTTTATTTGGTGAAAGGTCTGGACTGCCAACAGGCCAAGTCAGCATCTTCTACTGTGAAGCCATGCTGTTGTGATGGATGTAGTATGTAACCTTGCAAAGCAGATGGATACGCTCGTTTTCATGTTTCTCTCTGGCGAATCCATCTTGCAAAGCTCCCATCTGAACTGTTTGGGCCCGGTTAGAAATTGACAGGACCAATCAGCAATGAGGGGCAGTACTTTCAGGCGCAGCAGAGTCGTGACGTAAACAAGTAGCAGCAAGAGCTGGTGCAGTTATGGATGAAGAGCTTAGCGTGGATGCTGCTAAAGCGCCAGTTTTAGCAGAACTTGACGACAGAACGTTAATTTTTTCAAATGCTCTGCCTTTTCTCAAACGTTTCCTATTGAAGCTTTCCAAGATGGATGTGTGAAACAAATCCATCTGGCGTGTCAGGTTATGTAGTATGTGGTTCAGCATTGAATTATGCAAGGCCTTCCCTAAAAGAGACGTTGTCTAGATCAGTGGTTCTTAACTGGTGGGTCGTGGAGCAGTTTCAGTGGGTCTCGAATCAGTGTCTGTAAAAAAAAATGGCAAAAGTCCTGAAGTCCTCAGTGGACATGCATCGATAGCTTATATGTTACCCTGTTTTTCTGTGAAATTGGTTAAATTTAAATGTTTGGCCAGTATTCCAACTAATTTAACACCTTTTCTTCCAATGAATACAGCTCATTTCCCATGATAATAAAGTAATTTATCAAGATCTCTGCAAAAATTTACACATAATGATGGGAAAATAGGGTGTAAGACTTGTAAGTTTTGTCCCTTCTCTTTTACATATCATGAAATTTGGTCGAATCATGCTTAAAACTGCAAAATATTCAATTAACTAAACATGCGTTGTTGACGTTTTTTGTTTGTTTGTTTTTTTGTTTTTGCAAAATTTGTGTCACGATTTGGTATAAGAGAGACTGGTGGGTCCTGAGGCTAGAAGAGTTGAGAACCACTGGTCTAGATGGGAGCATATGTTGCTCCAAGTCTACTCTTCAGTATTGATAGATCCTTTCCAGATGTGTAAGCTGTCCACACCATAGAAACTAATGCAACCCCATTCCATAAGAGATGCAGGCTTTTAAAGTGTGTGCTGTTAACAGGCTGGATGGTCCCTCTCCTGTTGTTTCCAAAAAGAATTCCAAAATTTGATTCATATAACCACAGAACAGTTTTCCATTCTGGCTCGGTCCATTTTAAATGAGCTGTGGCAGAGAGATTGTGTTCACCCATGGCTTTGTCTTTGTGTGACTCAGCTTTAACTTGCATTTGTGGATGGTACAGTGAACTGTGTAGACAGACTGATTTCTGGAAGTGTTCCTGAGCTCATGCAGTGATTTCCAGCTGTTTTTATTCCAGTGCCGCCTGAGGGCCAGAAGACCACAAGCATCCAATATTGACCTTTAACCTTGCACCCAGAGATTTCTCCAGATTTTCACAGATTGGAGAACCTCTGCCCATCTTTACTTCTGAGAGCCTCTTTAAAATGCTCCTTTTATACCCAGTAATGTTACTGACCTGTTGCCAATCAGCCTAATTAGTTGCAAAATTCTCCTGCTGCTATTTTTCATAAGTACCACTTATTTTTCCAGCCTTTTGTGGCCCTGTCCTAACTTTTGTTGCTGGCATCAAAATCAAAATAAGCTGATATTTTTCAAGATATGCTAAAGTGTTTCAGTTTCAACATCTGATTTGTTGTTTATGTTCTATTGTGAATAAAATATGGGCTTATGAGATTAGAAAATCATTGCATTCTGTTTTTAGTTACATTTTACACAGCACCCCAGCTTTTTTGGAATTGGGTTGTATTCATTAGCTACAATTTGGTGTCAGTGTCACCTCACTGAGATATGCTTGCTGTTTCCCAAACTGGTGGGCTCTAGTTAAGACTACAAATCATTTAAAGTCTTTTCTGTAAAATATGTCTTAACCAAAGGGAAAATATCCATTACTTGAAAGCAGAAATCTAAATAAAATCTATACTGAAAAGTAGTGTAATGCTCAGGTAAATAGCAGTTGAATTCACACTTTCAAAGCCAGAGCTACTGCTTCCATACAAAGCTGTTTGAGCCACCAGAGATGGTAGTGCTGAGGTCTCAGAGGTTACCCAAACAGAAAAGGACACCACTCAAGAGAAGGAGCCATAGTAACTCCTCAAGACTTCCTGAGGGGCTTCTATGAGCGTCAAGACTTTCACAAGGAGGAGGGAGTGTTGACCTTTCTACCATCCGTGAATTACACAGCAAACAAATGCACAAAAGTACTAGAGTCTCCATTTCCTTTCATCATCTCCCCAATGAACTGTAATGAAGACCGCAGAGCAAATACAGGAGATCGCAAAGACAGAAGAGATGGCTAAACGGACTGACCTCCATCCAATTAGCGGATGGAGATGGGAAGAAAAAGAGACAGCAGAGAAAGAGGTCAACGCAAGAGAGCTGCAGGTTGACGCTCTAATTCAAACCAGTCTCATATTGATTTATCCCTCAGCCGAGGGCCCCGGAGTGGCTGCCATATTGGGTCCACCTACGCAAAAATTTATACCTGCACTCTCCTAATTGAGAGGCTCCACTGAGTCATGAACACCGTGGCAGTGATGTGTCAACAGTCGCCGTCGCCCACATGTACACGTGACGCACACTCAACGTCCAGCTATTATGATGTAAGGGATTTTAAAGACGGGCTTTGTAGGCTTTGATTAGTGTAAAGTGTTAAATGTCAGAGAGAGAGGTCTGAGATCTGGCTTCTCAAAATATCAATACTTCATTAAAAAACTATACTTTTTAAGTTCAGGCTGATTAGTATTGTAAGTTCTCATTCTCTCGTATTGTTCAAGCAAGAGCAGAAGGTTTAGAATATAAATATAAAACCCCAATTCCAAAAAAGTTGGGCCGCTGTGTAAATGTAAAACAAAACAAAACATGGTTGTCAAATCTCATGAACCCATATTTTATACTCATACTCATAACTCAAAAAGTCAAGGATGGATTTTGATGGAATTTTCAGAAAATGTCAGAAATGGCATAAGTAAGTACTGATTATATTTTGGGACTGATCCGGATCACCGTCTGGATCCAGGAATTTTTTTTAAAGGATGCTTTACTAGTGGGAGATAGGGGTAATGACGGAGGTCTGTGCTGTTACCACTTTACACCAGGAGATGGCGGACATGAGTAACTTTAATCCCAGCAGCATTTGTGGGTGTGTTTCTATTCAAAGTTTTGGAGCTTATAGAGTTTGAAAGATGCACGCTCGGTTGGGGAGACGAGTCGGAGCATAACAGAGAAAAAGAGAGCAAATTATAGCAAGAATACTCACAATGCTGGGAGGGATAGAGGAATATTCACCCTCTGCCATGACTTCCAGTCATCCGGTGAGACCATGGATGAGACTGTCAGTGCATCTGTTGGCATCGGCAGGCAACGCTTCCACCTTGACAGTCCACCCATAGACCCAGGAATTTTTTAAAGGATTCTTCACTATTGGGAGGTAGGGCTAATGGTGGAGATCTGCGCTCTCCAAGTGCTCTTCTAGTTTATAATAGAACATGAGCAACATAATAGATGTTGAAACTGAGACATTTTACAGTTTTATATTCGTGCTGTCTGATTTTTTATGCCAGCAACACATCTCAAAAAGTAGGGACAGGGCAACAAAAGGCTGGAAAAGTAAGTGGTACTAATGAAATACAACTTAGGAAGCATTTTTAACTAATTAAGTTAACTGGTACCAGGTCAGTGGCATGACTGGGTATAAAAGGAGCATTTTAGAGAGGCAGAGACTCTCAAAAGTAAAGATGGGCAGCGGTTCTCCTACGCCTGAAAAATGGGGTCTAAAAGAGTCTAAAAGACTTTGAATATCCCCCCACCTACAGTCCATAATATCATCAAAAGATCTCAAGAATTTGGAGAAATCTTTCTGAGAAAGGGACAAGGCTGAAGGTCAGTTTTGGATGCTTGTGATCTTGGGCCCTCAGACAGCACTGCATTAAAAAACAGGCATTATTCTGCACTGGAAATCACTGCATGGACTCAAGACACTTCCTGAAATCACTGTCTGTCAACACAGTTCGCCTTGCCATTCACAAATGCATGTCAAAACTGTAACATGTAAAGAAGTAGCCATATATGGGCGAGAGCTCTTTCAAAATGGACTCAGGCAAAATGGATAACTG
The DNA here is from genome assembly GCF_018320785.1 of Cheilinus undulatus. Lineage (NCBI taxonomy): Eukaryota > Metazoa > Chordata > Actinopteri > Labriformes > Labridae > Cheilinus > Cheilinus undulatus. The sequence continues at coordinate 7,754,056 of NC_054873.1, read as the reverse complement.
TTCTGTGGTCAGATTATTTAAAATTTGAATTCTTTTTGGCAACAACAGGCAACGTGTCCTGAGGACTGAAGAGGAGAGGGACCATCCAGCTTGTTATCAGTGCACAGTCCTAAAGCCTGAATCTCTGATAGTATGGGGATGCATTCGTGCCTATGGCGTGGACAGCTTACACATCTGGAAAGGATCTATCAATGCGAAAAAGTAGATAGAGGCTTTAGAGCGAGAGAGAGAAAAAATTCAACAAAGAAGATCCAGGACTGTTGGAAGCTACTATCCAACATCAGAATGGGACAACATTCCTCTCCCAAAACTCCAAAACTAGTCTCCTCACTTTCCAGATGTTAACAGATTGTTGTTAAACGAAGAGAGGATGCTACACAACGGTAAACATGGCCCTGTCCCTTCTTTTTTGAGATGTGTTCCTGCCATCAAATTCTAAATATTTTTCTTAGAATGGTAAAATGTCTCAGTACCAATATCTGATATGTTGTTCAGGTTGTATTGTGAATAAACTGTGTTTATGAGATTTACATAGCATCCCAACTTTTTTGGAATTGGGGTTGTATATATTTTTTGTGTGTTTTTACATTATTTACCCAACCTTCTTTGATTCCAGCTGTTTGGAGGCCATAAAAGTGCCTCCATCTTTGATTAATGTTGGAGACAAGCAGCTGGCTCCATGTGGAGGATGTTGTTGTCTGTTCCCCTCCAAGGTCAAAGATCAGCAGCTCAAAGGTAGCAAGCGGAGACGCTGTTGTCTCTGAAGCAGTGCAAGTGTGAAAATGTATTACTGCGGGAAGTAGAGCTGTTTTGAATGTTGTCTGCTGGACAGACTGGGATCTTTGATGGTGAAGGTTTAAAGAAAGCAGTGAAAGATTCCAAACCTCCACATCCAAAAACTGCAATTTTCCCTCTCCAGTTTGGTTAAAACAAGCAGAAACTCTCTGGGCTGCAAAATTAAGCTGGTTTTTTGTGCAAAAATACTTGCTTAAAATGTTCACTTTAGGCTACCTACACACTTCATATATCCTTACGACTGATTTTGCACCCCTTGCAATTGGAGTGGAATGCCCTGGTTTGAAAATACTGGATGTATGACTGTAAGGGAACCAGCTCTATCTCTTGATCCGCAGCCTCCTCTGTCTCCATCAAACATATTATTAAACTTAGCCATCTGATCCGATTTTTCACTCATAAAAAGACATTTTGCAGGCATGTGACTACTGTGAAGTCACTCACTACAGTGGACGGTGGAAGCACAATAAAAGTGAGAGAAAGTAGCAGACACATTGACCTCCTTGACACAGTTGTCAGTGACTCTGTCGAGTGAAGTAAATCCCCCAAATGTTGCAGAGAAACTTCTGTGGAGCAGACTGTGTGAGGTGCATCTCCGTGAGGTGCAACTTGCTTAATAATGTGGAACAAAACCATTAAGTAGTTTGATGTCAGTGATGGAAATTGATAATACCAATGGACAAAATAGACAATTACTACATCAGTTTATTTGTCCAAATAACAGTAATAGCTAACCTGACAAGTCAGATGGATGTGTTTCACATGTCTACGGGCCAATCAGAGCAACAAAACACATGACGTAGCCAATATCAAGCTGCGCATGTGCAGCTACTGAGGAATAACGCGAACCATGGCGACTACAGACATGTAAGTACTCGACTTTTGTCGTTTTGAAAAGAAAACTCCCTGCTGTTCTTTGTTCTTCTTTCAACAAAGAAATGTTGTCAAGTTCTGATAATACTGGTGCTTTAGCAGCATCCACGCTGAGCTCTTCCTCCATAACTGCACCAGCTCTTGCTGCTGCTTGTTTATGTCACAACACTGCTGCACCTGAGAGCACTGCCCCTCATTGCTGATTGGTCCTGTCACTTTCTAACCGGGCCCAAATGGTTCAGATGGGAGCTTTGCAAGATGGATTGGCCAGTGAAAAACAAAGAAATGGGCATATCCATCTGCTTTGCAAGGTTAAGTAATAGCTGAGTGCTCCCTTTAACCAAATCATGGCCCCATAATAAGATCCAGAAACTTAATACAAACACCACAGGGATACTTTGAACAGACTGAAGTGCACATCTTTAAAATTACTTGAAGCTACCAATGAAAGCACTTCTGTGATGGTTTTTGTATGTTATTGGGCACAAAAGGCTTAGAAGAGCCATTAGTTTTTTCAAGTCTTCCTCGAGTTAAACAATATGATGGGTCTTTTTGAATTACAATTAGCAATTCAAGGACTAAAACATATAAAACCCAGAGTTATTTTCCCTGCAGAGAATGCAATAATTGGGCATCTGGATTGCAACATTCAGGGGAAAGGCCAAGTCTGTCTGAGAAAAAGCTTCTGGGGAACCCCAGATTTGTGGGAGGAGAACCAAAATGACCCAGCTCTGACTCTTACAGGCCACACAGAAACAAAGAGGAGGGCTGGAAAACTGGAATCACACAAAGAAAGAAAGAAAGTACCACAGCCAGTGGAAAGAACTGCTGATGGAGGATGATGGACGCTTGGCAGTGATGAGGGTGGGATCCTGTAGAAACCTTGATGGTGAGCTTTAGAAGAGTTATCAGTCTTTGTAGAGAGAAAAAGGTTTAAGCATGAGCACAAGTTTGAATACAGCTCTTTTGACCCGAAACCTGACTAGTGTGAAGCAAAGTGCAGCTTCATGCTTCCGTCGTTAGCTGCAGTCACAAAGTTCAGTTGCACCCTCAGTGATGATAGTCACAGCTCATCAGACGACACCAGCAAAGACGCTAAACAATGAGTGTGTGGGTGAGACTGAGACACATTTTACAGCGGAAACCAGGAGATGCCCCCGCCCGTGGGTATAAAACCTAATTAAACAGTGTGACAGCACAGTGAGGGCCACACCTGCATGTGTGGTTCATGTAAACCGAGCCACCACGCCCTCAGCTGTAGAACAGGCGGGCCAGAGGAGAATGCACGACAGAGAGGAACTGTGCCACAGAGTTTATCCACAGCCAGTCATATATCATTCAATAGGAGATTTGAACAGATGTTTACAGGAAGTGTTTGTCGTAGTTTGTCATTTGCAGTTGCTAAATGAGCCGTTACGGCCAGCATGGAGCATGCCGCCTTTTTTCAAAATACTTATAAACGGATTCTAAGGTATCATTTGCTTTTAGGAGTTGTACAAGCATCAATTGCAACACTTTGCATAGTCAATTACTACCCCAAAATGCCAACATGTCACTGTAAATCATGCTAAAAGGTCGTGGTGACCAAATGCAGAGCTTACCGAGTAGCATGATATGACAAATCAGAGCAGAGCCAGAGATTTGAGATGTTTTTACTAAACTTTATATGTTTGGTAATTCTAGAGACCTAGTAGTCCTCAGATGATGAAACAAAACCTTCATTTGTCCTCCAAAGTAAGCATGCTTGTTGGGTTTTGCCCATTTCTACACTTGCTGCACAAAGAGAACATGTGGGATTTGTGGATGAGGATGCTTTCACACCTAAGCAGTTTTGTCAAAACAAACTTAGTCTGTTTGTCATGTTTGGTTCAGTTTCTATTGCACTGGTATGAAAGCTGTCCACTGAACTCTGGTGACTCTAAGACCGCTTGAAAATGTGGCTCTTGCTCTGCTTTCATGGACTCTGGTACTGTTCAGTTAAAGCGAGGATATAAACCAAACTCAATACCTATCTGCACTTTCTGGATGAAACCAGCTGCCATAGCTAGAGAGTATTTGGAGGCCTTTTGATACGCAGTTGGTCCTCTTTTGCAGCTAAAATAGCCTCCGCTCTTCTGGTAAGGCTTTCCACAAGCTTCTGGAGTGTTTTTGAGTGAATTTGAGCCCATTCATGCTGTAGAGCATTTATGAGGTCAAGGTACTGATGTTGGACAAAAAGGGCTGGTTCGCAATCACCATTCCAACTCATCCCAAAGGTGCTCAATGGTCCTTGAGAAAAAAGACAGATGAAGCCCCTTCAGGCCTGCCAGTGGTGTTGAATCTGCAAAGCGAACTGAAACTTAATGAACTGGTCTCATTGGATGCTTTAAGAGGAAGTTAATTGACTTGGAGGTAGATACATCTGGTTGAAGATGCTTTGAGTAATTTACAAATCAATTTTGATAAATATTTACTTTTAGAAATTCCTTATCTTGTGTCTCTAAATGCATTTAGGTTACATAGTTTGTATTATGTTTGCTGTGAAAAAATCAAGTTAAATTCAGGTGTTTGGATCAGACCTTTTGCCACAGGTGTATAAAATTAAGTTCCTAGCCATGCAGGCTCCATTTACAAAAAATTTTGATCCTAAATGTGTTCTGGAGAGCGCAGTGACTTCAAGCATGGTACTGTGATGGATGCCATCTTTGCAATAAGAGGGTTTTATGAAACTTCATCCCTTCTGGATACTCCAAAGTCAACTGTGAGTGATAGTATTAGAAAGTGGAAGCGTTTAGGAACAACAGAGACTCGCCACGAAGTGGAAGACCATGTAAAATCACAGAGTGGGGTCGACGACTGCTAAGGCGTACTGTGTGTAGAAGTCGCCACCACTCTGCTGATTCCATATCTGAAGATTTCTGAATTTCCTCTAGCATTAATGAAAGCACTAAAACTGTGTGGTGGGAGATTCTTTGAATGGGTTTTCATGGCCAGACAGTTGCATTCAAGCCTCACAACCCCAAGTCCTATGCCAAACATCAGATGGAGCGGAGTGGTGTAAATCACACTGACACTGTGGACTGTGGAGCAGTGGGAACGTGTTCTGTGGAGTGGCGAATCACACTTCTCTTTTTGACAGTCAGATGGGCGAGTCTGGGTTTGGCAGATGTCGGGAGAATGTTACCTGAGGAGAGGTAATGGTATGGGGCTGTTTTTCAACCCCTTATTTTCAGTGAAGGCCAATCTTAATGCTTCGTCATACCAAGAGATTTTAGACAATGCTATGCCTCCAACTCTGTGGCAACAGTTTAGGGAGGGCCCTTTTCTATTCCAACATGACTGTGCCCCATTGCATAAAGCAAGGACTATAAAGACATGGTTAGAGGAGTTCAATGTGGAAGGACTTGACTGGCCGGCACAGAGCCCTGGCCTCAGCCCTATGGAGCACCTTTGGGATGATTCGGAACGGAGATTGCGAGCCAGGCCTTCTCTTCAAACATCGGTGACTGACCTTATAAATACTCTACAGAATGAATGGACACAGATTCCCACAGAAATACACCAAAATCTTGTGGGAAGCCTTCAAAGAAGGCCATATTAAAGTACAATATCATTATAGTTTCTGATGGTGTAATTGCCAGGTGTCCCAATACTTTTTTCCATATTGTGAATAAATATATAAATATAAATGTTTACATGAACAGCATCTACCAACATTTTTACAAACACTACTTTGTTAGATTGGAGGAAACAACATGAATAAAAACATTGACAACTGTCCACAGCTAAATTAAATCAAATGCTGTATTTGACCCATTTTCCACCAAAGTAGGAAGGAAAAAAATAAACAAGTCTCACTAACTCACTAACCGGAAGAAATTCATATATATATAGCTCAATCTTCAGCTCCATGTGGTGGTTTGTCATATAATTATGTAGAAAAAAACATGACGAGTACAGCCGCAGAAATTCTTCAGCTGCTGGTGGCATCTTCGCTCTTACTTTGTGTTAGCACTCTGAGTGTTTGTCGTTTTTCCAGCTCAGGACTTTGAAGCGTGTGAGCGAGGGTTCAGGGTTTGAAGAGTAAAACACTAAAACTGGGTAAGGGAAGCATGAAAAGAGGTGAATGATAAATAAACTTGCAGCTACTAAAGTCTGAGTCATCCATAGTCAGCCGCCACGTTCATAGACAGAAAACAAAGTCGCCAAAACTTTTCATAAGGAAAGACATAATTAAACCTCTCTCTTGTAATCTGTAATCGTCTCTTCCACCATCATTCAAACAGAAATCACCACATCACTCTAACAGAAGCCTTTAGTAGACCAGTGGTAGCTGTGTCCTCAGTCTCACTCTACAATCTCTGTTGTTTTCTTCAGCCTCCTTCACTCCCACACAAACCAGACCAGCCAAAACAGCTCGAACCACGCTGGTGTTCAGCTCCAGCATGACTCAGAACAAAAACAGACCATAGTTTCAGATAAAGGACACAGAGAAGGTTATTTACATTCATCAGTAAAATGTGAGTTCACACAAAGGTGGCATAAATGAGAGTACTATGTGCTTAAAATATAAACATCAAAAACAATTCTTTCCTACCGCCTTTACTCTTTGGGTTAAATTAGGCTGAATGACACAGCAGAAAGCTGGAATGGCCCTGCTTAAGTATTACAATTCTGTATTAAAATAAACTTGTGTTATTTATTTTGCTATTTATGTCCAACTATTTAAAAGCCAAGAGAAATAAAGATTTGAGGCAACAATGCATTTTACAGTAGCAAACTGCTTTACTCCTAAAGCTGCACCATTGCTTGGGGGGTGCAATGGTCTGGTTCGTACGTCAGTTTTGAGCTCATGGCAGATCTGTCCGGGTTGAAAGCTAACTTTAGTGTCGTGATGATATTCATACTCACATACATACGTAAACATACGTAACATACCTACGTAAAAAAGTAAGAAGACTTAAAATCTGTCACTTTAAGTAAAAAAACAAAAACATTCCTCTAAAGATGAATGATTAAAATATTTACATATTTGTCCATGTGGAGTTGCCGTAATCAACAGTGTTTGTGAGGTCATCGCAAGGTGCATGATGAAGACGCAGGACCCCAGACAGATCTGTCAGCTCAGACACATCTTGTACACACAGCGGGCATACACCGTGTGCTTTCAGGCAAGTGTTAATTTTGACAGCTAGTTCTAATTTTAGTCTTAAGATGAAATGTCTTTTAGTTTTGGTCACATTTTAATCATTTCTATCCTTGTTAGTTTTAGTCTAATTTTAGTCGACGAAAACTCAAAAACATTTTAGACCCTGCCAAACCTGAGGTCCCTGCTTTCTACAGCTGAGAGGCTAAATAACTACAGTTGCATTATTTTTTGACAGATTTACCCACAGTGGAGAAACATCATAGATTTTGAATGTCCGACAAAAACTACATTACATTTTAGTCTAGTTTTAGTCATCGCAGACCTGTTTTTTGTTAGTTTTAGTCTAGTTTTTGTCATGAAGAAAAAGGCTGTCTACCAACATTTTCAGTCATAGTTTTAGTTGACAAAATTAACGCTGTTTCAGGCCTATTCTGCTACTGGTTTGCAGTGCTTAGTTTGGTGGGACACAATGGCCAACCTTGGCTTAAGTAGCTACTCTGGACATGGATGAATTTCTGACGTCTGTTATTTCCGTCGTATGACTGCTCTCTCACAGAAAGAGCTACTAGTTTGAAAACAGTCCCAGCTGTGCACCTAGTGCATTTACATTCACATGTACATCCATCCATTTTCTACATGGTTTATTCTGTTAGGGGTCACGGGGGGGCTGGAGCCTATCCCAGCTGTCATTGGGTTAGAGGTGGGGTACACCTTGGACTAGTTGCAGTCAATCACAGACAGACATATAGAGTTGAACAAGTGGGCATACTCATATTCAGACCTACGTCCAATTTAGACTAAACAATTAACCTAACAAGCATGTTTTTGGTGTTGGGAGGAAATCAGAGCCCGGAGAGAACCCACACATGCTCGGGGAGAACATGCAAACTCCGCACAGAAAGGCCCTGACCACGAAGTGAACCGGGGACCTTCGCATGGATATGTCGTACTTAAAAACAAAAGAAAATAGCACTCCATACAGACAAATATTCATATGAAAGGGAACAAACATCATGCAATGTTAAACGCTCTACTCCTCGGCCCAAAACTCTTCTACCGCAGGCTACAGCGAGTGTTTTCTTGGTCAGATGTGTGCTCAGAAAATACTAGCCACAGTGTGAAAGCTTGCATTTTCCTGCTAAATTAGTAATCCTGCAAAGGCTGACAATTTAACAAAAAGATCAACTAAAGAAACTGCCTTTATTTCGTGAATTTACTGCCTTAAGCTTGGCGTATTTCACTCCTTGCTTGTAAAAAACGTTTGTTCTGAAATAAAATAAGGAACTTCAGGTTTATCAAAATTTTGATAAGGGTCAGGATTAACATGACAACACTGAAGAAATTCACTTTCAGCAACTACAAATTCATTTTAAAATAATGATGATGATTGAGATTTTATTAATCAGAAATATCTTAAAATAAAATGCATGTCAGTTATTCCCAGGGACTTCATTACATAAGTTCTCTTTTTCATACATCAAGAAACAGGGTGTTAATCCTGTTCATCACTTGGATTTAGTTTATGTCATTTCGTTTTTTAGCTTTTCCTGACTGTTAGCAGAGTGATATTGTAAAACCAAAGCTTATTAGAGCTAAAAAAATGTTTAACAGGACTGGGTAGCCTTCTTGTAATGGCGGCACCTGATCAATAATAGCGTTAGTGTTTAAATAAGAAGAGTTTTTGCTGAAATGCCACTTTACAAATGAGCTTCAAGGCTTCTTATTTAGACTTTGGTCAGAAAAGACCAGTGGTTTAAAACGAAAGCACTGCAGGCACCTTGCATGATGTGACAGCTGCACTGACTACTACGAAATACTCCTTTACAGTCAGTCCATGAATAACCCAGCAGGATATCCTGTATTAAGTTTTCCATCTAAATCAGGATGTACCTGCTGCACACTAAGTCAGTTGAAGTCATTTAAAGGGAGCTTTGTCTCTAAGTTGAATTAAAGTTCATGAATGGACTCAAAGTTTCTGAAAGAGCCTGAACTGGCTGCTAAACTCACCCATTCTCTCAGCCGGCATCTGAAGATTAAGTGTTCCCAGGAGGGTTCATAGCAGCAGCTCGTGGTTCTCGTCTTCTTCACTGGAAACAGTCTCTCTAACCGTGTCGCTGCGTGTCCCGTCCTGGAGCCCAGCTGGGCCGACCAGCACCAAAGCCTGCCGGAGAAGCACTGCTCTGAGTCTGAACGAGACTGGCCCTTAAAGGTTTTTGTGGGAGAGAAAAAAGCACCACATCCCACTGTCAGTCAAGCAGCAGAGCATAGTTTCAGCTGGGCCGCCATCCAAACAGACATGAAACTATTCTATTTTGGTCTGCCATATGAGCAGCGGTGCTGCTCAGAGGAGGGGTTGGGGGTAGAAAGATTCTGTGGTGGAGTGGAGTAATTGCAGAGTGACCAGTTATGGTGGGATGTAATTGCAGACCTCATCAGATGAAGAGAAACTGCCAACAAGACAAGGTAAAGGACTTTTAAATAAGACTTAAAAAAAGAAGAAACAACACAGACCACATAAATAAATGGGGAGCTGGGTTCCAGATGTGGCAGCAGAGGGAGGGAGGGGAGAAGAAAGAGGGAGAGGGAGGGACGCAGAGAGAGAGAGAAGACCAGATGAGCGAACTTGCAATTGCAGCAGAATGAAATCCCGTCTCTGACTCGGTGAAAGGGTGTTTACCTTCCCAGGAACAGTCACACAGGACGGGAAAGGGGGTTTGGGGAAGGTGAGAGGATGTCGGACCAGCCTGATGTTGTTTCTGGACCCTAACCATGATTTCTCCAGGGTGTCTGGTTTCACATCGGCCTTGGAAATGACTCCCTTATGGAAAAATTGGGAGCTTTAAAAACGAGGAAGGAAAATGAAAATATAAACGGCAGTCGGCTGGTTCCCATTAAGAGCGAGGCTCAGCTGGGCCGAATTGCTGTAGTTCGCCTCGCTACGTATTCTGGAGTGAATAATTAAGACGTGATTATGGGAAGGGGGCGGCTCCACACACGCTCCAGTGTGCACATAAGGGTGTGTTACACTGTATGTAGTCAATAAATATTAGCTTTAGCTTAAATCTGAATGTACACAGCTAATTTCCTCAAAAATTTTACCTCATTTCCTGGTAAATTCAACAAGGGATAACTCAAATACGCACATTTAGAGGAGCATAACTAAGTGCAAAGGTAATACCAAGACAAAATGACTTCTGTGACACATTTTATGGATATAACAGAGTAAAAGTCTCAATGAGCTTCATACACCAACAGTTCTAAGGAGGGAATTTGTTCTTAAACTACATGTATACAGATTTTACAATGATTTTAGAATTGTTTCTTATATTTAAAGGTCACATATTTTACCCTTTTAAAACTACTTTATATTGGTCCCAGAGGTCCCCAAAACATGACCGTGAAGTCTGTTGCTGAAAAAAACACTCCAGTATTGGATTTTTGCATGTCTAAAAACCCCTCTGTTTCAGCCCTGCTCAGAACGAGCTGTTTCTGTGTTGGTGGCTTTAAATGTTACTGAGCTGTCTGACTCCGCTCCTCTCAGGTAATGGATTTGGTTTCATGGATATGGCTCTCCTGAGGAGAGGAGGGACAAACTTTCTTCCAAGTGGTGACAGCCAACTGAACCTGTGGGTGGGGCTAACTCCTCACATGACATCATGAGGGGAAAATCTGAGAACAGCTTGTTTCAGCACACATTCTCTGAAAGGTAGAGAAACAGAGAGGGTGAGGGAATGGATTTTTCTGGTACTTCAGGGGGTTGTGGACAAGCCAGGGGCACATTAGTTAAAAAAGCCTGAAATAGAGATTTTTGCATGTCACCTTTAAGTAACTAAGAACAAAATCTAAGAACACTCCAGAGCACTCTTCCACACATTATGCACTGATATAACAGGAAAAAAATGATTTTTGCAGTAAACTGCACTAGAGTATGCAAAATTTGCTGCATTTTTGTCAATTTAACACTTTTATATTAATATTTACACTTGTCACTTGACTGTGTCCCTTCTATTTTTCATATATTGGTCCAATCATGCTCCAAACTTCAACAATTATCTAAACATGTGTTGTTGAAAATGTTTTGGATATTTGGGTCACGGTTTCTCGTAAGAGGGTCTGGTGGGTCCTGAGGCTAGACCAGTTGAGAACCGCCGCTTTATGCCACTCCATCTGATGCTTGTACGTAACCTCCCGCTCCACGGTGGAGTTCACTCCATTGTAGAGGTCTGCAACAGATGAGCCCAAACCGCCCCTGCATAGAGGTCTGCAGCCTGATGCCTGTCATTAATTTCCCACGCTGCACCATAGGCTGAGAGCTAAATTACCATATTTTAGCTAGTAGATGCCCAAACTCCATACAGCAAAAAGTATGGTACAGAAAGAGCAACACAGCTGGACAGAAGCTGCAGGTTATGGACTGGAGAAACACAGGAGGACAGTTTAAACCCTTTACATGTTTGACAGACTTGAAGATAAAAGACCGCTAATATACTCTGGATTTTATGGGAAAAGGTGCGGTCAGTCTAGTATACGTCCATGCAATTCCTACATACGCCTGCAGAAAACTGCATACCATGAATTACAGAATGCATATACTCAATCTGACCTTATATTTAGTATGAGAAGTGTGGAAGTATGCAGTTTGGGCTATTTCCTTGACAGTACAACAGTTTAAAACTTAAATGGCCGAGGAATTTTGGTCACATTTGAGTTCCTAGTCGCATATTGTGGCGCCGAATGATTTCCCCACCAGTGGACGTAGCTCTCAGTGAATGACGCATTCCTCCCTCTCTTTTCCCCCCAAAACATTAAAAAGCAGCGTCTTCCAAAGCCTCAGGTTTAGAAATTGGTTTGTGGTGAAGATTTCTGGGAACTGGACTAGCGGCACGTCTTCTCTCTGGAGATGGGGGGCTTGCTTGCTTGTCGTTTATTTCTCGTACGAAGCGTCTAATTTCCAACTGTAAGGGCCCCATTCAAAGCAGCTGTGTGCCATTAGGACCGCTATTCTCATTGGCATAGTGGGATTGTTAGATTACTGCTGAGGAAAGACACTTCAAACCCAAAACGACCCACGAATCAGCCCTCAACCTCCCATCCTCCTCAATTATCAGAGCATAGAGAAGAGGGGTTATGATTTTCCTCTTCAGTCATGCAGGAAAAGTTTCCGTGTAGAGCTTCAGCAGACAGATACTACGACAGAGAGGGAGCATGAGTGGAAAGACTGTAAAAACTACTGACAGATGAGGGTTTAAAAGCTGAGGGAGGAAAGAGCATAAATCCCCGTTCCTGTCTATTCTTCTATACCATAAGCGCGCATACTCTTCTTACCTATTCCATCATAGATCAGTAGAAAGTAATCGCTTAAGTGCTCAAACATGCCCAGTGACGATGCCTGCTATATTTTCCTTTTATTCTGTCCAAACTAAAGATGTTTTACAAAACAGCATCTTTACTCTTAATCCTGACAGCTCTTTGTGTGCTTGGCTGAGAGATCCAAACTGTGACAAATATCCTGCATTTGCTCCAGCGCACACTTGGCATCCATCCGTGCAAACGAACAGCATCGACTGTATCGTGTTTTTCAATTTCACCCTTATTGAATGGGCTCATTATCCCCTCCATTTCCAAACTTACATCACCTATTTGTCATCCAAAAATGGCAGCAGGGCTTTTATTTATTCTCTTTAAGCTGCTTTTTTAAGCTTTCTGTCTGGGATTTTTCAGGAAAGGCTGCATCTTAAATACCTGAGAAGATATGTGCACGGTGTTTAGAGATTATCAGAGTTCACACATCTCACTCTAATCATGCATTTCCATGTTTATCTGCTCCAGTTTGTGAAACTAGCCTGACTGATGTTAAAGTAAATGTTTAATTTACTGATGCAGACCTAAAAAATATTCATCTGATGCTTATATAGTGGTTGTGTACTGTCTCCTGCATTGAGTGATGAACCAAGCACTTTCATTTTTGGCACCAGCGTGCTGTTTATTCTGATAACAACAGAAGCATATTAGGACTCTCACAGCCACTCTTTCAGTAATAAATTCCAAAAATGCAAAAACATAGAAAGAAATCACTCAGCTGGTTTATAACTACAATATCATTAATGATGCATGACTTTATCTAGCAAAGAAAAACAACAGGAACCTAAATTACTCAGAAACAAATCAATACTGCCACATAAATGTTTGATATTGATTTATAATATTCTTTCAAACTTTGGAAATGACTATTTGGTTCTTTACCAGGAAAAAATTGTATTTTCTCATCCATGGTGATCACATTTTCAAACACTCACCAATACAACTATTTGGAATGTCCTAAAGAAAAAAGAAACTAATGGTGTACTCAGTAACAGATGTCAAATAGGTAGCCCAAGGTAAACAGCAGCAGTTGATGACAGAAACATTGTGAGGGCTGTAAAGAAAGACCCTAAAACAACTGTTAGTGAAATCAGAGGACAGGAGTGAAGGTATCACCATCTACTGTTAGCAACATCAGCAACAACCTCCAGAGGACAGGAGTGAAGGTATCACCATCTACTGTTAGTGACATTAGCAACAACCTCCAGAGGACAGGAGTGAAGGTATCACCATCTACTGTTAGTGACATCAGCAACAACCTCCAGAGGACAGGAGTGAAGGTATCACCATCTACTGTTAGTGACATTAGCAACAACCTCCAGAGGGCAGGAATGAAGGTATCACCATCTACTGTTCACCGAAGATGTCATGAACCAAAGTACAGAGACTACACCAGAAGATGCTAACCACTCATTAGCAAGAAGAACAGGAAGGCCAGGCTGGAATTTGCCAAAATTCACAGGGAGGCGCCTCAAACCTTCTAAACAAAGTTTTCTGGACTGATGAGAAAAAGATGAACCTTTACTAAAGTGATGGACAGGTTTAAGTTTGGAGAAAGAAAGGATCTGCTCATGATCCCAAACATACAAGCTCATCTGTGAAATACAGTGGAGGTAATGTCATGGCTTCTTCAGGGACGGGCTCATTAATCTTCATTGATGATGTAACACATGATGGCAGCAGCAAAATGAACTCAGAGGTCTACAGAAACATTTTGCCTGCCAGTTTAAGGAAAGATACCAAACTGATTGGGAGATCCTTCATCATGCAGCAAGATAATGACCCAAAACACACTGGCAAAACAACAAAGGAGTTCATCAGGAGCAAGGAGTGGAAGGTTTTAGACTGACCAAGTCAGTCTCCAGACTTGAACCCTATATTATTAGTTTTTTCATCCAAAATTTGGTGTTCTGTTACAAATAAAGCTATCTCCTAAGTTGTGTATCAAATCCAGATGTAAATACTTGGAAATAAAAGCTGAAATGTTGGTCTCCTGTCTCATATTCACCTTTGATGTCAAACCCAAATGTTTTCAATCTACAGCAAAAAGAAAGAAAACGGCTTCACTGTTGCAATACTTTTGGAGGGGACTGTATTTAAGTTGTGCATACGAGACAAATGATCTGACATCTACCTGTGTCTGACACTTTTCAAAGGATGCTTCTCCTTTGCAGTATGTACTGACTTAACTTGTACAGCATGAGCACTCACGCTATGCACAATCCCCAGACCATACAGGTGTTAGCATGCAAATCACGAGCACAGGTCGGGTGTTGTAAACTGATATATTTCACATTCATCTGGGATACCTCCCATAGAGGGTGTTGAGGAAGGGCAGGAAGACGTCAGATGACGACGACGCCGCAGGGCATAAAGTGGAAGCTACACCAGGGGGTGGAGAGGGGACACAGGCAGGTGTAGCTGCTGCTGTGGAGATGGTGACAGCACCGGTGGCAGGAGGCGCAGAGGTAGCGGCAGCGCCAACTGCATCCGAGGCGCAGTGTGTAGACCCAGGAGGGCAGCCCGCCATGTCGGTGTTTAGTCCAGCTTCACCTGGATCTCCCAAGGCATTGTCCTGCAGCGCCGTGTAATGATTACTGACGAGGAGTGGTGGGGGAGAATATGATTGTTTCCTCCTGTTTTTGTCTCCTCGGACCACAACCTCTGTCCAGGATTCCCGGGGATTAGGTGTTGAGCAGGAGGAAGGACGTGGGTGCATGGGATCCCACAGCATGGTGTCTGAGATTTCAGTCTGGATGGCCAGTAGATTTTGGACTCAGAGGCTGCCATGTCGATGTAGCTTGATGGCATGGTGTCCTTCCTCTGCAGCTCCTCAGAGAGCCTCCGGATGTCCTCTCTAAGGGTTAAACAACCCTCGCAGTGAATAGTCCTTATGTCGTGTGAGGTAGATGTCATATCTTGCTAAAGTAAACAACACTGTGTGCTGAAGGCGGTGAGACCGCTCAAAGATTTGACTTGTAAAAACTTACAATCGCAACAGAAATTAGAGCTACCGGTTTGGAACTAGGACTCGGTAGACATTCAGAGTCTGTGGTGATTAATAATCAAAATAAGGGTGCGCTTAAAACAGCACAAAAATAGTTTTAAAGTGGCGCGATCTATACACAGCAAAAATCAGAGTCTGACGTCATCAGCGTTCGACCCTGAAGTCTATATCTATACCGGCGGCAGCTATTGCTATCGGCCACCAGTACAACCTGCCCATAAATACCACCTTGTTCCCCTCAAATAACACTGATTAGTTTTCAGACCTGGCACAACTGTTTCAGACTGACACTTTGCCTGGACGGACATGAAATCTGGCCATCCATCAGCTGTAAGGTAAGTCCTACAGTCTGAGATAATCAGGATGTTCACCTTAATTTAGCAGAGCTCATTACAAATCAACAATAGGGACAGCATGGGGAAGACTAAAAGACAGTATTAATCCTGGTGTAAACAAACAGGAACATATAAACTGTTTTTGCACCTGACATAATGTAAGTGATGGCGAATAGAATAATTACACTGTCATGCTCTTTATTAAAAATAATTTCTTATTTCCTTTCATTTTTGTTTTTCACTTTTCATCGTTAGTCCCAAAAACAGAACGCGTTCTTTAACTCATAAATGGTAAAAATGTTGGATAAGGAAACCCCGATGAAGTGCAACTTCTGCAGAATAGAGTCATTTATGTTTAATGTCTGCAGTAGACAACCTTCAGCCTTTATCTTTTGTAGTTGGAGGTTTAAAGTTTAACGTGTTATTTGCAAACCAATATGACATGTAATTAACCATTTTTCATTAATCAAACCCCATTAAAACCAAACATCCTTGTCATTTGGCGCTGGCTCACTGACTCCTATTCATGATACACCTACAGGTGTGTTTAACAGGTTACTATTACACCTCAATGATGCATGAACAGCTCTGATAAGGACATAAAGACACTGAAAAACCTTCAGTTATCATGATTTCTGTCCTCCTTGTTTCACCTTTTTGGATTTTCCTTCTTGTATTTACCATAAAAACAGATATTTATCTGATCACTGAGGTCTTATTTATTACTTATGGAGACTTTTTTGATCACAATTATGTTGTTTCTTAATTCAAGTCTGACCTGTGAGACTCTGCAGAGCTGCAGTGAAACTTTAGTTGGGGTAATTATGTTGCCATCTGTTGGAGTGCAGTTGTAAGAACAGGACTTCCAAAATGTCCATTTATCATTCATGTGATTAAACTTATGAAGGTCAGTAAGGTGAGGTGCATGGAGCAGATGTGCAGTTTGAAGATGTTGGAATATTTTTTCTTTTTTTTTTCAGTTCTTATTTTTTGCTTAATTTTAGTTTCCCTGTCTCTTTTGGTCTTTTATCTTCAAACATTTACTAGTATATTCTTGTGAACTTGTTTGCTCAATTTAATACAGTCTATAAAAAGTATTCTTCTACTTGGACTTTTTTGTACTCTTTTGTTGATTTTATAAATCATTCATCGTCAATATAATTTTTTTTTTTTTTTACCCAAAAAACAGTCTTTGATGTCAAAGGGAAAACAGATTTCTACAAAGTAATGTTATTTAAATAAACATATCTAATATGAAATGAATGACTGCATGACTATTCAATCCCTTCATGTCAGTATTTAGTAGATGCACCGTTGGCTGAAATCACAGCACTGAGTCTGTGTGGATAGGTCTCAATCAGGCTTGCACATCTGGACTCTGCAATTTTACTCCATTCTTCTTTGCTAAACTGCTCAAGCTCTGTCAGGTAACACACAAATCAGACGTGAACAGCTCTTTTAAAGTCCAGCCACAAATTCTTTTTTGGATTGAGGTCTGGACTTTGACTCCAGAACATTCACCATGTTGTCTTTAAACCATTTCTGTGTAAGCTTTGGCTCATTGTCTTGCTGGAAAATAGATCTTCTCCCAAGCCTTAATTTGAATATGGACTGAATTTTCCTACATTTTGCCACATTCCTTTCACCCTCTACATTTATAAGCCTTCCAGGGTCAACTGCTGAGAAGCATCCCCGCAGCATGACGCTGCCACCACCGTGCTTCACAGTGAGGATAGTGTGTTTGTGGTGATGTGCAGTGTTTGGCATCTTGTCTGATGCCCAAAAAGCTCCATTTTTGTCTCATCAGACCAAAGAACTTCCTTCCACTTGACCATGGAGTCTCCCTCTCATGTCCTCTGGTGAACTCTAGTCCAGATTTAATCTGTTTTCTTCAACAGTGGCTTTCTCTTCCATAACGCTTTGACTGGTGAAGAAGTCTGGTGCAGAGTCTCTCCCATGTCAGCTGCAGAGTAGTCATAGGTGTCTTGGTGGCCTCTCTCAGTAGTCTCCTTCTTGCACGCTCTCTCAGTTTGTGAGGACGTCCTGATCTAGACAGATTGACATATGTGCCATATTCCCTTCATGTTTTAATGATGGATTTAACTGAACTCTAAGGGATGTTCAGTGCCTTGGAAATAGTTCTGTATCCATCCCTTGGCTTACATGTATCAGTACCTGTTTTTCTTAATTGCTTGGAGTGTTCTTTTGTCTCTAAGTGTAATGGTAGCCAGGAATACTGATTAACCATTGAGTGGAGGTGTAGTATAAAGACACAGGTGTCTCTATACTACAAATCTGTCTATTATAGTGACCTAGTTTAATTTATAAAATCAAAAAAGCTTAAAACATCCAAGGGGTGAATACTTTTTAAAGGCACTGTATGCTTTTTGATGTGTTTATGTCTCTGTAAATCACTTTGGGTTGCTTTGTGCATGATAAATAGACTTTCCCTGCTCATCTCATGATAAAAGCATTTTTGTTTTTACCTCTCATAGAGCTAAAGAAGAACAAGTCTGCATGCAGGTTTTGCCTCCTTTTATTAAGCAATTACCCATGCAGTTTTGACTTTATATCATGTATGCATGCTGCTGGTAGAGAATAGTCCCATTAGTGATGTTTACACCTGAAGACTGTCGCTGCTTCCAAAGTGAGCAACAGTGGAGAGTATGGATGTTTGAATGAAGCCAATGTGTGGATGTGTGCTGCCGTTTTAAGGATATATCAGTGGGAAATGGTGCTAAATTATCTACCAATGAGAACAGATCACTCACTTTTATAACTGATGGATCTTATGAACCAATTTCCCGTTAATGATTCTGATAATCTCCAACCTCCATCTACACCTTCAAACACTTTTTGAAGAACAACACAAGTACCCCAAACCCGAGTGTATCTAAAATACATTTTAATCTTGCTGAAATTTGTTTTCACAATATCGTTTTACAATATTAATCTGTTGTCATTCTCTCCGTCCTCGCTCGGCTCTTCTTTAGCGTCTCGAAACAGAACTGTACAATCATGTTCATGTAAATTGTTCTACATCAAGGCACAAGACAACAGCCGTTGTGGGGGGGCCTTGGGTAGGCTGATCTTTAATGGCGTCCCTCTGGCACACAGGAAAATGGGGGGTGGGGGGGCTTTGGGGCAGAGGGGATTGTGGGAAATGTGGAGAGTATGGATCTGGAAAGATGAGGAGCATGGAGGAAATGTGCTCTAAGGAGGAGAAAGGAGGAAGAAAATCAGGTGATAACCACTGCTGCTTTCATTTTATTTTCCAATCATACTCATGTATAAAAAAGAGGAACCATGTTTTTTCTTTCTTCAGGAGTTCATTTGTTCATGTACAGAAACTAAAGTGCTTTTTTTCTCTTTTTTCTCTTATTTGCTGAAAGCAAAAGGTTTCACTAACAGGATGGAGATGGGGACGAGAGTCCGGTGGGTCTTTTTTTCTTTCTTTTTCCAGTAAGAAGGTGAGGGATGGATAAAGGGCCAGTCCACTGTTTATTTTCTGCTTGATTTTTGTTTTTGTTGATTTTTGTTCTCAGGTTTTTCTCGTCAGGATTCAACCTCTGAAAGAGAAAGAAAAAAATCACTTATTCCCTCACAGTTCAAGTCATCTTAGACCTCTTTGTTGCCTTTATAGAATATTTTTCTGATAACAGAAGTGTAAATGTTCGTACCGTTTCCCTGAAGGTTTGGGGTGCTCACATCTGGACGTTTCTCCTCCGCCTCCCGAAGGCCTTGGCGCCGACGTTGGTGGGGACGAAGTTGCTGTTGCCCATGCCCCCCGATCGGCTGAGGAAGTCCGCCAGGCGGTGAGTGACGCAGGTAGCCGTGTTGCAGGCTCGCTTCTGTGCTGTAACGCTGCTTCAGGAGAGCAAACAAGGGGTTAACGCCGAGATCTAGCCCCTAAATCCGGCATACAGTATTTCTGCACAGCATAATTCATTTAAATCACACATAAAAGTTTTTAAAAAAGCATCCTGAAGTGGCATTTTCTTACCTTTGAACTCGGTGAGATAATTTCAGTCACTCTAAGATCCTATTTATGCCCCTTTTATGTCCTTTTTTAAGTATGAAGTACTCATTTATGTCCCTATGAGAATGAAAATGAGCTAAGGCTTCCTGGTAGAAAAATACGTTTATTGAACAAGAAACATGGTGTCGCATTGGTGGATCATTTATTAATGCTTCCATTAAGTGATCTCTCTTAACCCTTTAACTTCAGCGGGCTTTGAAATGACTCCACGGACATTACACATAGAGATGGACGTCTGCAACGGCTCCTGAATCACATTTATGAAACTGATTGTCTGAAATGACGGGAACAAATCATTCTCTGCCAAAAATAAAGAAGAGGGGGAGGAGGAGATAAGAACGGAAAAGTTGGGTGCAGTTACAGTTAGCTTCTCATGTCAGTCAGGCAGATAAAATCAACATGCACTTGCCAATCCGAAAAACAATGAGGAAGAAACTGGGACGAGGAGAGGACAGAGGAGGAGGAGGGAGAGTTAAAAGAAGGGGGGATGACGGGGTTAGATGCTGTCAAACGTCTCGCCGTAGCTTGCATAGCTGTCGCTCTCAGGCGCACTGCGCTTCTTGCCGGGCGTTCCTGCTCCCACGTTCGTGCGGGGGAACGTCTGCAACTTGTGCAGCTCCTGAGACAGTTTGCCCAACACACAGGTGCTGAGGTTGGAGCAGCGCTTGGTTAGGGGCCTGTCCATGCTGTCGGGGAGGGGACACACAGAGACACATGCAGAGAACAGGCTCATAGGCATGGGAAAACATGCAGAAAATTCACTTCAATCCTTATTTCTCCCCTTTCATTCACGCAGCATTTCTCTCACATGCATTTCATTCTCATGCCACTTATAAAGACGTAGAAATAACCCCCCCTCCCACTTTAGCTTCATGCTTTCTCCTGATCCCCACCCATCAAAGAACCTGTCATCCATCCCCACATGCACCAAAACCCCCACCCAAAGTCAACCCCATCTTGTCACATACCTTACACCCACAGAGCAAACAGAAACCAGTCGTTTCCCACTGTCATGCAACTCCACTTAACTGACATCATGCACACTTATTCGTTCCATTAGACGTACGCTGCTCACATGCCCCGCAGGCAGGCTGCAAATAGTCGTCCGTTCAAACAAAATCAAACTCATCCATGCAGGAGCGGGCCACGACAGAGAATAGAAGTTTGGATTTATAAATATCTACTTTATCTGTACGATTGATTTGTTTTCATCCTGATATGAGTACATACCTCTACGCCTGATTGAACCCGAGTGAAGCGCTAAAAGGCGCATCTTTAGTGGAGTTCAAGTGAAACCAGAAAGAGATAAGAGTCTAGAACGGATGAATAAAATTCAGTATGGTGGTCCAGGAAATTCCTGTCTATTCTAGTTTTGGATTAACTAGACCTACATTTTTATCACAAGGGTAGGGGTAGGAATTGAGGGTAGGGGTTGAAGGGTTAGGGTTGGATGGTTAGATATAACGTTTAAGGATTAGGTTTGGAGGGTTGGTGTAAAGATGGACAGCAAGGATTAGGGATGGAGGGTTAAGGACAGGGTTTGAAGGTTAGGTATAAAGTTGGGCAGTAAGGGGTTTAGGGTTGGAGGGTTACGGTGGGATGGTTAAGGTTGTAGGGTTAGGGATAGGGTTTTAAGGGTAAGGGTTCAAGGATTAAGGATAAGGTTGGAGGGTAAGGGTTAGAATTGGAGCATAAGCATCGGAGGGTTAGGATTGGAGGGTTCTGGATAGGATTGGAGGGTTAAGGTGAGGATTAGGCATCGGGTTGGAGGGTAAGGGATAGAGCTGAAGGGTAAGGGTTGGAAAGGATAAGGTCGGAGGGTTTCTTGATAGGGTTTGAGGGTTAGGGTTGGAGGATTTAGCATGGTGTTGGAAGATTAGGCATAGGGTCTGAGGGTAAAGAGGGTCAGGGTTAGGACTGGAGGGTTCTAGATAGGGTTTGAGGGTTACAGTTGGAGAGATAACATTGGAGGGTTAGGGTTAGGTTCTTCTAAATACCTCATGAGCTAGTATGGCTCATTTCATACTTTAAACTATAGAAATATTGAACATATTTTAAAATCTTCTTTTGGTTATTTTTTAGTCCAACCCCTAATAAATAAATATTTAATGTTCATAACTTTTTGCAAATTTTAACCCTTCAACTGCCAGTTTCTGTCTCGACATACCCCTGTGTTTTAGATGGGGGGGGGGGAAGTAGGGCTGTCAAGATAAATTGCACTTATTGCTATTTTAAAAAAAAGTCAAGAATTAGTGTACCAGTGTTTTAAAATTGCAACACATTTTGGTTAATCCACTGCATTATCTCTGCAGCCACAGTGACTCAAAGTAAGTCCACCACTGCTCCCTAATGTCTCTGTCAGATTAAAAAACTCAGTGGACAAGACAAAAGGCATCCATATGTTATTGAATAATTTCCTCTTTACTGTTGCCTTATTCCTTTTAAATCCATACAAGTCATTTTTCTGTGGATAGGTCCATGTTTAAATCTTTGATCTACCTTTAAAAACAGGTCTGTGTCCAAACAGGAATTGAGTTACCCTTAGTTTAAAATAGTAGAAAATCTCAAAAGACACCAAAACGGGTTTGAGTGCAAAATAGTGGAAATTTTAAATGCAATGAAAAGGATGTGATTGCACTTAAAAATTATAATCTTTTGACAGCCCTAGCAATAAGAAAAAAATAGTTATTTTCAATATAATGCATGCAAAGTAGATTTTCCCCTGGTTGTCAGAGCCCGGTGTAAGTCACTGATCTGTATTGCGCTGATATGCATAATTATCTTTTTGTGCAATTTAAAAGACTAAAAATATCAGATTCCTTTGCAGCCAAAATAGCTATTTCATACAGGCTATAAAAAATATACTTTGAAAAAAGGGGTTAATTTTTCGGACCAACCCCAGTCCTAATATTAACTGTTGAATACTCATAACTTTTACAAAATTTAACCCTTTCAGGTCAAAGACGTTCCCTTCTAGTCAAGTCTTTCGTTGTGCATGGAGGTGACGTCAAACCGCTGTAAAAAAAGGTTTTAGTTGAAGTGAAGTCTCTTTTTTGTCGTCTGTGTACCTGTTTCCTTCAGTCGCCTGCTGCTCCAGCTCCTCCGCCGTCATCTGCACAAACTCCTTGACAATGGCGTTGAGTAACCTTCGCGCCTCGTAGTCCGTGAGCGTGACTCGATCTGACATGGACTCTAAACCCGGTCTGCGGAGGTGAAGAGCGGGGATGTTTAGGGGTCAGAGGGAGATCAGCATTAAATCTTTGGCTGGAATTATCACCTGCAGTTAAAAAAAATGAGGAGTGGTGGCGGTGTATGTGTGTACATGTTGGGGTGGGGTAGAGCCGCTGGATGGATAGGGGGGGGGGGTCAAAGGGGTTGGCTGGGACGTCACCAGCTCAGGGAGGGATGACGTCTGAGTTGGAGGGCCCTCGGCCAACGCGGGGAAACAATCTGCGGAAAGTGCCCCATCTGAGAGAGGAGCTGATGTGCAGGCGGCTTTAGATTTATGACTAAATCGATGGCTTCATGGGAACAGAGCGGGGAGTGGCTTCAGTGGTGGCTTCATAGAAATATATAGACCTCATTCATCCCCTACCAAGTGTATTACATTTTCTCTCCTTTTTCGTCCCTTTTTAAATTAAATTCATTTATTTTAGGAAGAAATAACAATGATACAACAGTTATAACATTGCCAGAAATGTTCAGTTCTTAGGTGACAGCCTGAGTTGCATGGGAATTTTTGCACATTATCTCATTATTTGTGTAGTTAATAGAGCAGACGGTAAAGGAGAGGGACATGACATTTTAATTAGGTGTGAATGTCTGAGGCAGACCACCAAGTGGGTTATTTATTCTGACAAATGTACTCCATTTAGTCCATCTTACAATGTATAAATCATCTCGTAGTCTCAGCAAGCAAGTTAGACCTAACATTTGCGACTGTCTTTGATCATTTCTACCCAATTATGCAGGATTTTGTCCCTTTTTTCATGTTCATGCACCAATATATCTGCTTTGTAACACTAAGAACAAACTCCCCCATTGCATTAGAGGTTTAAAATGCTGCACAAAGTTAATAAAGTTATCAGGATATGACTTTTTGCAACCTAATCTTTCCTTTAAAAGCTTTTCAGTGATATGCATGATTTAAACGCTTGCACCACACTTGTGTAAAGCAGGAAATAAAGCCTGAACAAATCAGAAATATTGATGCAAATCAGGAAAAATGTAAGCCTACTTTCATGCACATTTCTACACGTATCTTTTCTAAAAAAAAAAAAAAAAATGGAAATATTGTGACTTTTTTTCTCAAAATCAAAGCTCAATGTGACTCCCCCATGCAGAAATTTTCACTGCATTTTCCAGTGCTTGCTCATTAAAGTAAGACCTTATGTCCGTTTTGCTTCCCTATGGATGTCAAATGCGTGTCAGAGTGATGGTCTGAAGTAGAAAATGTTAAAGTTGAATATCTCACCTGGCAGGAGCGGCTTGTGAGCAGTACATCTGGCAAATGACCAGGGCGTAGGCAACAAGGAAAGCAGAGATCTTCAACATAACCATGGTCCCCTACACAGCGAGAAAGAAACCTTAACGTGAACGACACTGCCCCTACTCACACATCACTGAAATAAGTTAATCTCAACACACATCACAGGAAAAAGTTGCAGCCACGGAAAAAATGCCTTCTAATTGGCATCTCAGCTTCACTTTGTCTGCTTTTGCCTCCACTGAGCATCCTTTCTTTCACTTTACAGCACCCCCTTTCAAAATAAAGCTACCCTTTTATCCTGTCCTCTTTCACTTTTGTGTCTTCTTCTGTAATAAAAAAGGTCTGTTTCTCCAGGAAAAATCCAGACGAGAGCACCGGACGGGGCTCATGGTGAAAGCTGCAGGTCCTGAAGTGTGACATGCCTGCAGGTGGGTGGGTGGAGGTGGGGGTCCTGAAGCCTGGAGCTATCGCAAACGCTGGAAGAGGAGGGGTGAAAAGGGGAGAGGGAGGGAGGGCTCCAAGCTTGCCAACTCCCTAAGGGACCAGTGCATTAGTGTAATGAGCTGCCAGCACTCTCTCTCTCTCTCTCTCTCTCTCTCTCTCTCTGTCTCTCTCTCTCCAACCCAGTCCAACCTGCTTGTCCATCTCTTCTTTTTTCCTCTCTTTTACTTCTTCCTTTCAATTTCTTCCCATTTTTAAGCCCCTCTCTGTCCTTCTTTCCTCCTATTTTTCTCTTCTATCTCCGTCTTTGGCCTCCAGTGAGCAGACCTGGACCCTCACCAAGCTGGGTGCTGTTGATGCTGCTGACCCTAGTGGTCCCTCTCCAATCCCATTACCAACACAATCACATCCCTGCAGATTAACACAGAGACTCTCTGTGCACATACAAACAGCCCATCAGGTTCACTCACAGCCACACTGATAAAAAAATCAAAGTCAGCGCTTACCTTCAGTGATAATCACCCAGCAAAAAAATAAATAAATATAAATCTCTATGTATCTCTTTGCAAAAACACGATAAGTTGACTTTCTCTCAACTTGCAGGACAACTCTTGATTCTGTTGCATGCAGCGCCAACGCTCCAGCCTATATATCCCACCACTTGGATTTGTGCATTGACTGTGTAGGTGTTTAATTATCCGCCGGCGGCCAATCACATTGCTCTGATGCCACGGCCGGCCAATGGGATGCCTCCTTTCGGTCCTGGCTCACTCATGAGGGACATGGCTTTTGCGCTGACGTCATTCCTCAGTCACTAAGTGCTCCATTCACAAAATCCACCAGTCATTTGGACCATTTGCTATCCCCCCAATTTGCATTGATGTCATTAATTAAATAGGAAGCAAAGCAAGCTGGTGGCCGAGGAGAAGCATCACCAGCTATAAATATTTTAAGAACCTTCTAAAAAATGTTACATTGCATTCTATATCTCAAATGCCAAATCGATAACCCCCCCCCCCCCCCCCCCCCATCTAAGAGTCCTACCACCCTCCCTGCTAAGCACTTGCAGGCGGGGCCATCTGCTGGGGAGGGATGTATACTACACAGTGACGCACTTCTGGACCCTTCATTCATAACGCTGTTTGGAGAACTTCACACCCACCATCAGTCAGTATAGACACACAATCAGCTTATGTAATCAGCTTGTTTTCTGCAGATATGACCTGATTCACCACAAATGATGAACTCAGACCACTTTGCATATCATTTCCAGGTCATAAACTACTTTGAAACTGCAAAGACTTGTTCAATTTTCATTTTCTCCAACTTGAATTGTGTTTTTTTTATCCATATGAATCACCTGAAACAGATTTCTCCTCTCACAGCTGCTACTGTCTGCAATAAATGCCTGAGCCAAGTATGACAACATCCCCCCCTCTACAGTGAAACATCAGACCATATTGAGTTAATAAAGTGATACCACAGTCGGTCCAGTAATGATCACTGGCCCCTGCCCGGCCCTCCTCCCACACACTGAGTAAACGAGTCGTCCTCGGCAAAGACCAATCGATGACAGCCTCCGACAAGAGCCGTTTCTCAAAAGCAATTACACAACTGTTTGTCGTGCACCGTTGTCTCAATACCCTGCCTTTTCATTAGCGTGCAGGCCAGTGTGTGTGCACAGTGGACGTAATGAATGGGCGTACAGTAGGGGTGTGTGTGCTCTGGATTACATGTCCGAGTAAAAGAAGGGGAGGGTTTGCCTCTCCCTGTCTGCGTCATAGAGGAACCCCATTAGACAGGATGAGCCTTTTAGTGCTATTGAGCCACCAGGCTCACCCATGTCAGATGCTAAATCACCGCTCAACAGACAACTGCTTGGTCTTAAGACATGTCCAAGGAGCTACTTCACTTTTCAGCCTCCTCATCAGCTGGCCTGTCGGCTTTATTACATGCTGAAGCACACATGAACACCGAGCACATGATGAAAATAGAACTTTTTAAAGTTTTTAAAAGGAGTCTCAGTCTGTCTTTTCCTTCTAAAGTTTGATCCCAGTTACAGTGCATTCAGTAAGTATTCACTTTTTTCAATTTTGTTATGTTTTAGCCTGATGCTACAATAATTTTTCTTTATCTACACTCATGACAAAGTGAAAACAGAATTTAGAAATATCACTTAGACATAAATATTCAGACCAAGGCTGTTATAGTTAACTAAAACTAACATTCAAAAATCATTTTAGTTAACTAAAACTAAATAAAAACTAAGCTTTGCCAAAAAAAACGAAAACGAACTAAAACTGTATAGTGCGCTTACAAAACTAACTATAATAAAATAAAAATAGAGACAAAATATCCAAAGTTTTAGTCTTTGACACAACCATACTGACTGGCACATACACCCAAGCCTGGGGAGTGTAAAATTGCCTGAGCTGATTGCTTAAAACTTCACAAAGTGGTATTTTTATGTCTGGAGTTGTTTTCAAACATCATCATTAAGTAAATAAAATGATAAGTGAGGAGTAGTCTGTTTTAATATGTTTTTAAAAATGTATGACTCTCACTCTGCCCTAACATCTATCCATAGAAAACTAAAACTAACACTAACACTAATAAAAACTAAACTAAAATGAAGCATTTTTGTAAAATACAGACTCAACTAAACTAACAAGCTGACAATGATTTCAGAGCAAAAACCAAGCCATGAAGTCAAAGAAACTGCCTGCAGACAGGATTGTTACAATGCATAAACAAAAAAGTTCTACTGCACTGGAAAGTGGAAACTTTTATGGAGCACAGTGGCCTCCATAAAAGTTACCAAGTACTAAGAGCTGGTCACTGCCGAGAAGCTTCCCTACAGCATGATGCTGCCACCACCGTTCTTTGTGGTGATGTGCAGTGGTTGGTGTCTGCCAAACATAGCATCTTATCTGATTGCCAAAAAGTACCATTTTGGTCCACTGTTAATTTCATCAACTAAAACTATGACTAAAAATGTTCGTGAACAGCCTTTTTTTCCATGACAAGACTAATGAAAATAGATCTGTGTTGACAAAAACTGACAAAAACTCAGTTTAGTTTTTGTAAAAATGACTAAAACTAAACTAAAATGTAATGTAGTTTGCCTCGGACATTCAAAATCTGTGATATTTCTCCACTGTTGGTAAATCTGTCAACAAACAATCCATCTGTAGCTATTCTGCCTCTCAGCTGTAGAAAGCAGGGACCCCAAGTGAAGCAGAGTGCAGAGAACATAGTACCATTATTCAGTACCAGATTTAGGCAAGAGAATAAATGCTTGGACTAAAAATAAAGATTAAAATTTGAGTACTGTTTTGAATGTTTTGAGTTTTTGTTGACTTAAACTGAAAAGGGTATAAATGACTAAAATGTGACTAAAAGACTAAAGACTAAGACTAAAATTATGAATAGCTGTCAAAGTTAACACTGTTTTGGCCCCGTCAGACTGAAGAACCTTCTTCCACTTGACCATGTTTGGTGAATGCTCACTGAGATTTAATCTGAGTTTTCTTCAACATTGTCTTTCTCTTTGCCACTGTCCCATAAAGCTCTGATGAAGAACCCGGCCAACAGTTGTTGTCTGCAGAGTCTCTCCAATCTCAGCTGCTGAAGCTTGGAACTCCTTCAGAGTAGTCATAGGTGTCTTGATGACCTCTCTCACTAGTCTCCTTCTTGCATGGTCACCCAATTAGGATGGCCTGATCTAGGCAGATTTGCACTTGTGCCATTATCCTTCCATTTCTTGATTTAACTGAACTCTAAGGGGTGTTCAGTGCCTTGGACATGTTTTTGTATCCATCCTCTGACTTTTTTTTTTATTTTATTTTTGGGTCTTTTTGGGCGTTTATAGATAGAGGAGGACAGTGGATAGACTCAGAAACAGGGATGAGAGTGGGGAAAGACATGCAGCACAGGGCCACAGGCCGGATTAGAACTGGGGCCGCCCACCTACGTGGCCGACCACCTGCGCGCCCCATCCATCCTTACACTTTTCCATAACATTATCTCTGAGTTGCTTGGGGTGTTCCTTTGTCTTCATGGTGTAATGGTAGCCAGGAATACTGATTAACCAGTAACTGGACTTCCAGACACAGGTGTCTACACTACAATCATTTGAGACACATTCTTCAATCAGGGGATCCTTATCTCACTAGTTGTGAGACTACTACCACCAACTGGCTGGATCTCTGTTGAATTAGGTCAGTCACTGGGGGTGAATATTCACGCAGTCATTTATTTACCTCACATATTTTTATTGTACTTTATATTACTTTGTAGAAATCTGTTTTCAGTTTGACATTTAAAAGGGTTTTTTTTTTGTCAAAAAAGCCAAATTATATTTACCATGATCCATTTCTAAAATCAATGAAAGGGTAAAGCATCCAAGGGAGAGACTACTTTTTATAGGCACTGTATGTTCCCAGCAGTAGAATATGAGAGCCATGTGTTTCTTGATGACCCTGATGAAGGCCACAAGCATAAATGTGCTGGTTGGAAGTCGTTTCCACATCTGATTTTACAACACAGTTGTATTGTGTTCATCTTCTCTAATGAACACAATACAACTGCACTTCCTGTTCTTTTTCTTCAAAGTCAAAAAACTCCAGTTTTCACATTTCTGCAGAGAAGCTCACTTTTTTTAATAACAAAAATGCTTTTCTTCAGATTTTTGTGTGGTGCAGCTTGCAGTCACATCAGTTATAGCTCTAACAATGCAGAAATTGTCCTTATTAAAAAGAAACTAGAAGGGCTACAACTATTTGATTCAGAAAACAACATTGCTGCCACACAGCTACAAAAAAATATATTCAAACCGCAGATGCTACTTTATGCGCTGTTCCTGACCAACACAAAAGCTTACATACATCACTGAGGTGTTAATACATTTCTTTATTGTATTTTTATTGGTGCACGAATGTACCAACATGCACATGGTAACATATTTAAAAGCATTTTTTCCACAGTCAGTGTCTCTTTTAGGTCATCTGCATCACCGCTCACCCCTGGGAGCTCATCCTGTCATCCTGACCCTCCAAAAGTTCTCCCACAGATTCAGAGAAACTTCAGAACATCGAGTCGATACGTTAACCTTTGAAGCCACGGCCGATATGAACACAGCCACTGTAGTGTGAGTTATTAGTGAAGACACAATGACTGCTGCTGCTGCTTCTATAGTTTTATTGGATGTAAACATGTTATGCTGTATGTCATCTTAATGGCTCTGCTCTGTTGGCTCAATCAGGAAAATGTACACCTGCAGACATGATGTAAAACATGTTCATACATGTTAGAGTGCTGTGCAATATGTCAATACAGTCACGTAGCTCAGGTCTAGGTACATTTCATCTCATGCATACCTGCAGTCAGTTAAATGCAACAGAGCCTGTCAGGCGATTAGTTTGATAAGAATCTTTGCGGCAAAATGTGACTGAAATCAAGGACTCAGTAGATCGGTATGTAGGTGGGCTTTTGGGTAAAGTGGTACTACCTTACTGCATTAAAGTTTTTGTTTACAGGAAGTATTGGTTTCAAACTTGCATGGACACTTTATCAAAATTTCTAGTGCTTTTCTACGAAAGTCAGTGAGCCAGATGTCCTGAGTGTATTGTAGAACTACAAGAAATGTGATTGGCTTGTGGTGTTTTGAGGGTGTGGTTTAGTAATAGGTTAATTGAGGAGCAAAAATTAAGGAATAAATTTTATAGAGTGGCACATTTTGGAGTTCTGTAAAGGACTGTAAAGGCTTTAGTAAGAGAGGTGACCACTCTCAGTCACTCCGAGCTCCAGAGATCCCATGTGGAAGGATAATTGATGTCTGAATGTATTCAGGATGAGTGTATGATTATCCCTGCAAAGTTTGGTGATGATTGGCATCAGCATTAAAAAGGACATTAATGGTGTGTTTTCACTGCAAAAAAAAGAAGTTTAAAGGGGTAGTATTATGCAAAAATCACTTTATTAGGTTTTTCTATCAATATGTGACTCTGGCCTGTCCACCATCCCCTGAAGTACCAGAAAAATCCATTCCCTCTCCCATCTCTTTCTCCACCTCTCAGAAAATGTGTGCTGAAACTCAGATTTTTCCCTTATGATGTCATGTGGGGAGTAAGCCCCACCCCCAGGTTCGGTTGGCCCTCCCGAGTTGGAAGAAAGTCCAGCCCTCCTCTCCTGATCTTCCTGTCAGCTGGGAGGAAGATCAGGAGAGCCACATCCATTTCCTGAGAGGGGCGTGGTCAGGGGCGGAGTCAGACAGCTCAGTAACATTTAAAGCCACAGACGCAGAAACATGTAAGAATAGACATGTAGGAATCCAAAACTGGAGTGTTTTTTCAGCAACAGACTTTACAGGTATGTGTTGGGGACCTCTGACACCAATATAAACTCGTCTTAAAAGGGTAAAATATGTGACCTTTAAGTTTGGACTCAGGTCACGGCCCCATCCAACATTAGAAACCTGCAGTTTGCACAGATTTAGATCTCCAGATTGTCTAGTATGAGAAAAAAAAAATTGGAGTCAAATGGATGAAAACCCTCGGACTAGTTTGTTAAAATATGTAACTTATGAATCACCCAAAAACACCAAACTTTGACCGTTAGCTGTGTACCATGCATTTCCTGTGCATTATAGAGGATGGCCCCAAGAGGCTTTTTTTTTTTTATCTAGTCATGATACATGTGTGTACCAATTATCATGCACGTAGCTCTTACCCAGTCTGCTATTTCATGTTTGCTTGATGGACTGTTATGATTCATCCAAATATCAAAATTTCCACTAAGGGACAATTTCCTGCAAAGTTCACTGAGTTTTTGAGCATGCTCCCAAATTGATTACTCTCCTGACAGAATAATAATACACCCACATTGTCCTCCAAAGACAGTCAAAATATTTCTTTAAAAACTCCTTAGATAAAGAAAAATATCATCCTCTAAAGTTTATAATCCTGTGGTCCTCTGATTCATCCCATGGCCTCTTTGGGAGGGTTTAACCGTGGAGAACCTACGGCCTAAATGCTGCTTTCTCTTCTGAAATCAGAGTATGTGCTGTGTTTGTAAAAGGGAAAAATCACAGTCTTTCTCTACTTATACTTCTCTCATCCTACACAGAACAATCAGAGTGAAGTTTAATATTGGATATTGGATCTTCAGTGGGTATTTGTCATTTAATGTGCGGTGACTTGTTCAGCTAATGACCACAAACAGACTAATGAGGAAATTCTTCGATTCTTAGAAAAGAAAGCACAATTTACGACCTCTCTTCCCAATACTTGGAGTGACACCCACAGATAAATGGAAACAGTTCACACCAACTGTTAATGAATTGATGAAGGGGATTCTGGGAAATGCAGGAAGTCACTATGTAGCCAGTGGACATGGATGGTTGACTTTAATAATGTTAAATAAGCTTCTCACTGTAAGGCTGCAGTTATCATACATGGCACTAATTGAACCATGAATCACTGTGTCGTTAACGCTCTCCAATACTGATCCAATCAGAGGATGGTGTGAGAAACAGGCTTCACATCTAATATCAGTATAATAACACGTTTTTAACGCTGTTGAGCCATCAATAGCCATCTCACATTACCTCTTACTGTCTGTTCAGAATTGACTGGCAGATCAGTAAAGTGATGCTGTGTGTGGGTCAGCTGTTGCTGGCCTTCAATTTTTAAGTGCTTATGTTGCAGCCTGATGCTACAGTTGGATATATATATTTTATTCTCATTAATCTACAGTTATTTTGCAAAGAAAAAAGACTGAAACATCCACCTGTGGTAAAATAGATTAATTGGACATGATTTGGAAAGGCACCTCTCTAGAGAAGGCCTCACAGCTGACAATGATATCAGAGCAAAAACCAAGCCATGAAGTCAAAGGAACTGCCTGCAGAGCTCAGATACAGGATTTTTGCTGGGCACAGATCTGAGGGAGACTACAAAAACATTTCTGCTGCACTGAAGGTTCACCAGAGCACAGTGGCCCCCATAATTCTCACGTGGAAGAAGTTTGGCAAAACCAGGACTCTTCCAAGAGCTGGTTGCCTGGCAGAAATGGCCTTAGTAAGAGAGGAGACCAAAAACCTGATGGTCACACTGACTGAGCTCCAGAGATCCTGTATGGAGATGGGACAAAGATCCAGAAAGACAACCATCACTGCAGCCCTCCACTGATCTGGGATTTATAGCAGAGTGGCTGGATAGAAGCGACTCTTCAGTGCAAAACACATGAAAGTTCGCTCTGAGTTTGCGAAAAAGGACTCTAAGAAGGACTCTTAGACTGTGAGGAACAAGATTCTCTGGCCTGATGAAACCAAGATTGAACTGTTTGGCCTCAATTCTAAACATTATATCAGGAGGAAACCAGGCTCATCACCTGCCCAATACCATCCCAACTATGACAACTGGTGGCAGCATCATGCTGTGGGGGTGTTTTTCAGCAGCAGAGACTGGGAGACTGGTTACAATCTCACAAAAAGCTGAATGGAGTGAAGAACAGAGATATCCTCAATGAAAGCCTGATCCAAAGCACTCAGGACCTCAGACTGGGCTGAAGGTTTACCTTCCACATGACAACAACCCTAAGCTAGCTAAGCTAACTAGAGCCATGCGCAGAAGTCTTTTCTTGATCCTATTCCACTGGATTTCTGACCATTGCTGCCCACTACCATGGTGCGTGCCATCCACTCCCATCTGCACCCGCTACAGGTGTGTCCGATCTCGCCTGTATCTGTCAAAGATTCTGACTATTCATGTTAAAAATTCAGAGTAATAGTGTTTGATTAAAGGCAAGTGCTTAAAGGTGCCACACATGGATAAAAACTGATTTCTAGGACTAATTTTTCTGCTTAGTCATAGAATTTTCAAAGTAATATTTACCAAACTTGTTTACACATCATTATCATCTTTTATTTTTAAGCCATGCAGAGGTGAGATCATTTCCTGATCTCTGGAAAGTTTGGGCATTATAAAAACTGCAGCACACTTCCGCCAGCTCTCACAGACAGTAGGCTAATCTTTATTATGCTGTGCTAGTACCATCCTCATCATTAGATGCTTAATGCAATAAGGCCAATGCATGGAAAGGGGTGTTTTTTCCCCTAATAACTGCATAATACTGTAATTCAGCGTCTCTGCACACCATTGCGTATTTGGCCAACAACACAGTAAGGGGAGTATTAAAGCTATGCCATTGGACTTATTCACAAAATTTTATCTCA
The DNA here is from genome assembly GCF_018320785.1 of Cheilinus undulatus. Classification (NCBI taxonomy): domain Eukaryota; kingdom Metazoa; phylum Chordata; class Actinopteri; order Labriformes; family Labridae; genus Cheilinus; species Cheilinus undulatus. The sequence continues at coordinate 7,720,353 of NC_054873.1, read as the reverse complement.
TTCAAATAAATTTCCTTGTGAATGTGTTTCAACAAAGTCCAGTTGTTTTCCAGCTCTGTCAGTTAATCTTCTGAGCTCGTAGCAAATGGAACACTCCCTGAATTATGACTCGGTGCAACATTTTTGGATTTTACAGAAAACATACATACTTGAAAATTTTTTTCATGGCACAAGTTTCGAACCAGTACACCCAAGAAGTCTTCTGAGAAGTATCAAGGACAATTGGAGCAACGGCGTGGTGTGCAAATCAATACAGACAGACATACTGCCAATTATAGCTGTAGGATTTGACTTACAAATGATTGGATAAAAGTATGTCATGAAGGGAAGACTTTTAAAACTACAAAGACTGGTCCTTAAAAATGAATGAGTGGCATGATAGGCCATAATAATTAAATTGTTAAAATTATAAAATAGGGATGTAGGATTTTTTTCTTTTATTAATAGAGGAAACTAACTTTCATTGACTTTGGAAATAATTTTTACAATTCTGCAAATATAATGAATATGCTTAAACCACAACTAACTAAAGTGGGTCAGTCTGAGCTATGAAACTCCAGGGCTGAAAATGAGCCTGACCGGCCCTGTGTTTGACCAGCGGTGAAGTCCAGCGCTGGCCAACAGTGAGTTAGCGCTGCTAATGTTTGCAGAGCGGCTAACAAGCCAGGAGCCACACCTCTTGCTGCAACAGTACAAGTTGGCGATACTGCCTGAAGGAGAAAAACATAAATCTTTAAAAATATTGATTTGGGACATTTTGAATAGATTTAGAGTCATACGCAGAGATTTATTCCAACATCTCTAGCCAGAGGCATCATGTTCGTGGGTCGTTAGTCCATACTTTTATCAGGACTGGACTAGTTGCAATATAAGAGAAGGACAAGAAAAAAGAAAAAAAACCTCATCTCACAAGCTGTGAATGTATGCTGTGTCCTAACATTACACTTTCCCATGTACAGGAACAATAGATCATCATTGAGAGGACCCTGAGTGTTGATGGGGTCAGAGCCGGGTGATATGATCTATGTGTGGCACTGCTCCCCGCTGGGCACCTCCCAGTCAGTTAAGGCCGAGCCGATCCAGATAAATTACTTCCTGTAGAGAAAGGAAGGCGAACCAGCACTTAAGTCATTATCTAACTGCAGCCTGCTGTAATGGCTCTCAATCTCCAAATCTAATCAGTGGTTCGCCACCACAATGGAGGCTCGCCACCTGATTAAATGCAAGTTCAAGTGGTGGAACTGGTGTCACTTTGTGGTTTTCTACATCAGGAAGAAGGAGGGGTTTGTTTGAACACCTGGGATGGAGCGTCCATGGATCATTTAAAGTGAAAGATGAAGCTCTGAACAGGTGCTACGCTCTTGAACCTGTTCTTTAAACTAGCAAGACGAGTGGCTGAGCAGAAGGTCATGCTAACATTTGGGGACAGGTCATCAGTTAAGAGAGCATGTTAAATGTCAAGGAGCACACAGGGGAGTCTAATTTCCCCGCCGTTTGCTGTTGTTCATTCCCAGACATTAGGGAGATTACATTCAACCGTTGAGACCTCGGAGCATCCATCAGGAGACTCGGACATCGCTGCGTGGGAGGGATGCTGGCCTCCTGTCTCTGACATCACTGTCTGAATGGCCGAGCTCGCTTCTATCTGCTTCACATCCATTCAAGAAAAAGCAGCAAACGAGAAAAAGAGACCTCTCAGCAATCTGCAGCCAGACACTTACAAATGCTGTGGACGGGCCCAGCAACACTAAGAGGAGTTTGTGCTTCCGAAAAGTGCCTGCTGGCAGTCCAATTTATCATGATTACACAGGAATGAATGAAGTGACCTGACCGCTCCAAATATAGTGGGATTGGATCTGAGTCGTGCTGCCATTACGCTCGCCAACTCGACTAAACAAAACATTATGCGAATCATCCAAAGATTTATTTCATCCACTCACATTTTCTAATAAAAGACAAGAACCCCCCTCAGACCAAGACGCTGATCCCAACACAAATCTGGATTCTTCTATGAAACACTTTAGATTGAAGCCGGCACAGACTGCTGTGATACGGGTTTACCTTATTACCGGACCTCTCTATTCAAAAATCTTATTGGCATATTTAAGCTTCATCTCAATAAAGAAAACTTTATCTTAGAGGTGTTTTTTTACTCATCCTAATTCCAAAAAAGTTGGGATGCCGTGTAAAATGAAAATAAAAACAGAATGCAATGATTTGCAAATCTCATAAAACAATATTTATTCACAATAAAACTTAAACAACATATCAGATGATGACATATTTTAGCATTTTATAAAAAATATTAGCTCATTTTGATTTTACTGGCAGCAACATGTCTCAGAAAAGTAGGGATTGGGCAACAAAAGGCTGGAAAAGTAAGTGGTACTAATGTAAAACAGCTGGAGGAGCATTTTGCAAATAATTAGGTTAATTGTCATGACTAGGTATAAAAGGAGCATTTTAGAGAGGAGGAGTCTCTCAGAAGTATGGATGGGCAGAGGTTCATCAATCTGCAAAACTGTTTTCTTAAAAAATTTTTGAACAATTTCAGAAAAATCCTCCTCAACAAGAAAGACGAACACACTGATCATCCCACCATCCACAGCAGTGGTTTTCATCCGGTTTAAACATCAGGACCTGCCACTGCCTCCTGAAGGGAAATCGTGACCCAAATTTTTTCAAATTTCCAACCACTCAAAACTATTTAATGAATTTTTTTGCAGTTTGGACCCAATATAGAACACGACATGATAAAACAAATAGAGCAAAAAAAAAAAAAAAAAAAAAAAACAGTTTTAAAAGCACATCATTACAAAGGAACTTGCATGCATATATCTTATTTTACTCCATTTTCCCAAGACAGCATGTACATTTAGAAATTTCTATTGAAATGTTGTTGCTTTTTTGGAAAAATCAGCCCTCTAATCCAAAGAAAATGAGAATAGAAATCTTCAGACTAAAGGTCTTTACGCACTGGGTCCGTTATTTTCTGATCCATAATCTGAAAAAAACGTCACGCACTCAGACCTTGCATGCTGAGTCAGATGTGTTTTTATTTGCCTTCACAGTGAAAATCTGTAGAATGTGGCGAATTGTTTCATATTGTGAGCCTGTGGCTCCGTCACTCCTTTAAAATCACGCTGGATCCATCCTGACAGAGAGTTTATTCAGCACACGTTCATGCGTCATAGCGCTTAGCCAAGTTGGAGAGACGGAGAACAACTTTTCAATTCTGTCTCTGTTATGACCTGTGAGTACGTCACAATCTAATGCCTTTATCTGTTATATTTCCATGGCTGATATCCTCATAACACACTGGCAAACTACGGTGTTGAGGTTTCAGTGAGAGAGGGAAAGAGAGAGAGGAGGGGTTGGGCGATGTTGAACAAGCCGGGAGGAAGCAGCAGGCGCTGTTTTGAATCATCAATAACCAATTTAAATGACTTGGACTTTAACAACACTTCTCCTGAAATTAAACCTGTTCTGAAAAAAAAAAAAAAAAATGATGGAGGAAAATTTTGGTGCCAGTGTGCAAACATGATTAGAACAATGTAAGCTTGATTCTCTTTTTTTAACGTTCGGAGAAAGAAAAGAAAAGAAAACAGACTCTGTGTGTGAAGGCCTCAATACTGAAATTTACTTGTCATCATAAGCTACATAATGTCCACTTCAGGCTTATGTACATGGACTTTGTGACAGAGTTTTTTGTCCTGGCACGCATTTGCAACCCTCTGATCTACGGTACATGATGTCATTAAAAGATTTAAAGAATCAAAGCAAGGAACAAGGCCAAAAGTCAGTACTGGATGCTTGTGATCTTCAGACCATTGGTTGGCACCGCATTAAAAACAGGCATGATTCTTTACTGGAAATCACCACACGGGCACAGAAACACTTCCAGAAATCAGTTTCTGTCAAAAAATGCAAGTTAAAGCTGTGTAATGCAAAGAGGAAGCCAGCTGTGAACAGGATCCAGAAACCCTGCTGTCTTCTCTGGGTGAAAGCTCAATTAAAACGGGCTGAGGCAAAATGTAAAACTGTTATGTGGTCAGATGAATCAAACTGTGGAATTCTTGTTGGAAATTTGTTGGACTAAAATGGAGAGGGACCATTTAGCTTGTTAGGTATGGGGTTGCATTAGATCCTATGGCGTGGGCAACTTGCACATCTGAAAAGATACTATCAGTGGTGATAGAGGTTTTAGAGCTACATACTGTATACTCCCAGTCAGATGTCTCTTTCAGGGAAGGCCTTGCATATTTGTCCAGTATGTTGACATTGCCAAAGCTAAGTTCTTGTACTTTTCAAAATTCATTGATCTAACTAGCATCCCAGGTGCTTAAATATTAAGTTATATAACTTTGTTTTCCTGCAGTTCTTGTTTCAAGATGGAGAAATAAAATACCCAGTGCTGCAGTTCCATGCAGTAGTCGGTGGTAGCTGCCTAAGTTCTTTTTGCCCTCCAGGCCAGTCTACAAAAGCTATGAATTCTGAGCAATACACCTACAAAAACACAAATATTATATCACAACTATAACTATAGCGCACCATACCTTCCCATATGAATCAATGCATTGTACACTCAGCTGTTTCTACATTTTTGTAGTCTTCCCCAGATCTGTGCCTGCCAACAATCCTGTCTCTGAGCTCTGCAGGAAGTCCCTTTGACCTCAGAGGTGTGTGCCTTTCCAGCTCATGTCCTATCAGTTTGATTTACCACAGGTGGACTCCAATCAAGGTGTAGAAACATCTCAGCAAAGATCCAGAGAAATGGGAGGAACCTGAGCTAAATTTCAACAAATACATATTTTCAATCATTTCCAGGTTTCCTTGTTTGGTGTATGACCATCCTGTTATTCTTCTTCCACTTGAACCACTGAGATCTACGATAAGAAAGCGAGCAGTGACTCAGGATGGTGCCGTGTCAAAAGCTGGGCAGGGGCAAGCAGTTCCTCTCAAGTATCTTAAGGAAACTTGGCTCTCTTCATTGGAGTCATTTCAGATTCAATCACGCTTGATCAACTTGGACCGGGGCCCGTAGTATTTATAGAAAGTTAAACGTTATGCGGTTATAAAGCCTGGCTGAGACCCAAGAATCTGCCATCATTTCTGCCTCTGCAGCAGAGCGGAGACTTGGAAATTTCTGGCTCTTTGTATGCCTAAAAGATGCTCGAGTTACAATGAAACCGAGAGAGAAAACAGTCATTTAAAGGCATTTTAATTCATCTGTTGTTTCACCAAAAAGCTGTGTGTTGCTTTTAATTATGACGGTAGCTTTCAGAGCTTTAGATTATCGTGACTTTCTTCCTTTTTGAGTCATATCTCTTCCTGTCTTTCGTGTTTTTCACCCTGTATCATCTTACCTCTTTCTTTCCTTTGTCATTGCTCTTGTACCTTTCGCCACCTAAGCCAAATTTGTCTTGTGTACCACCATCGAGTACTCATCATCCCCTCGAAGAGCCTGTTCCTCTTATCCGAGGAAAATATCTCCAATTGTCAGCCATCAAATTCCTGACCCACGAACCTCTCCTTCCCTTGTTATGTTGCCCTCATTGACGTAATTGAGCCCAAAAGTTAATGGAAAAGCCGACGTGGCAATGAAATTAATGCGGCGTGTTAGGCCATGCCATTTTTTTTTCCAATCAGTCAAATGCGGTTAAAAGCACCCCTCACTCACCAAAGCCATTACAGAGACATGATGGATCCTGAAGCACAAGAGGCCATTAAGGGGGTTTAATGAAGAGATTAGCCGAGCAGCCAGGTGTCTCCAGAACAACACTCAATCACACGCCCACTTAAAGTGGCGCTTGTTAAATTTACAGGTCACCATTGACAGACTGACTTAAATGTGCATGTTTCAGCCTGTAGAAATATAATCAGACACTTTTTGTTTTGCAGAACTCCAGTAGAAATCCAAACATGGCGTCTAGACTGAAGTATTTCATTGGGCTCATAAAAAGTCAAATAGCATCAATATCAAATTGAGCTGACCTTTTTCTGTGGACTAGAACTCCTCTGTGTACAGACGGTTTGCTTGACTTCTTCTCCAAGAGTATTGATCAGCACGCTTCCCTGTCCTGAGTTTCTGTCGTGCCTGTTGCGCTGTTATCAACAAGGCATGCTTACATAATGCGGATAAACCCTCAGCTGAACCTCATGGCATGATCTCATGAGTTGTTAAGACTTTAAGAAAGGGGAATTAGGGAGAAAGGAAAAGCCACTGAAGACTAGGGCTGGGAGTCGAGGCCTAAATATCATATCACATTATTTTTTTGCCCTTCAGGGTAATGCTTTTATATCACGGTATTGTAAAATTAAAAAGAGATAACACATTTAAATGCATATTCAAGGGCTGAAACTAGAGCTGTTCCGATTCCAACTGCATGCATTTATGCAACGATCTGATACTGTTTAGTTTATCTTTATATTTTGCTCATTTAGCCATGCCATATGTTAGCATCAGCATCTAAAACACTGCACATAAGCTTCTGTTCTTAGAGCAGAGAAGAAGAAGAGGGGAGGAAAAAAAGGACCCACTGCATCATTAAAGTTTGAGCCAGCATGACATTCATCATCCTCTGTTTGTATTTGTTCAAAACCCTCCTAGACCAGCACTATCATTTACGACAAGAAGTGTCACAGGTTATTAAGAGTAAAATAACTTTTTAACCATAAATTATAGCCTCTTGCTTTTTTACTTCTTGAAGCTGGACTGCTCGATAGAGGCGATTTATGCCTTCATAGCTCTTACGGGAGCTTTTCCAGCAAGCGCTGGAACTCAGGTGATCCAAAATTCAGTAGGGACCAAAAACTGAGCTAAAATGGTGTTAAGGGACCTACAATGTTTGGGTTAAGGTTATATTATATACATATATATATATATATATATATATATATATATATATATATATATATATTATATTGGGTTAAGGAATCAGAGGTTGAATTAAAAAGTAAGGGTCAGGATTTTATAAGTTTGTGTTTTAGGATTTCCTTTTTTTTTTTTTTTTTTAAGTGGGGGTATTATGCCTTTTTTCAAAGCTTTACACATCTCTCTGATACCCACGTAGTAGCTTCACATGGTTTACAGTTCAAACCTCTGTCTGAAACTTCGTTTTTGCTGCTGTGTCTTTAACTCAGAATGTCAGAGTTTAAAAAATCATACATTTAGTCTAAAATGTTGACATTAGGAAACTAAAAAATATCAGGTTGTAAAAAATGTTTTTGGTTCATTGCAATTTACAACTATAAACATAAAAAACAGAAATCTACTTTCTTGTAAACTTGAGAATTTTGAGTTTTTCTTGTAAATTAACTGATCCTCTTTATTTATTTTTTAAAGATTGGTCCTTATATGCCATCGTAATAATGGGTAGTTTATACATAAATCCTTTTTCAGGAACACATGTACGTAGGCCAATTATGTTGGGATTTTATTTCTAAAAAGATTTAAATTGATGTGTGCTATTTCCAAGGGTGTCCTGGGGTGGGCCTTACTATTACTGTATGCTATGAAAAAGTAAATCAATTAATCAATAAATCAAACACTTTTTATATATAGTGCTTTACAGACAAATAAATGAATAAAAGGAAATGAGGCCTTAGTCGCCCATGGTACTGCAATGGATGCCACCTTTGCAAGAAGACAGCTGGTGAAATTTCATCTCTGCTGGATATTCCACAGTCAACTGTCAGTGATACTGAAGCATTTAGGAGCAACAGCAACTCAGCAAAGTTCTGCTGATTCCATAGCTGAACAGTTCTGAACTTCACTGGCATTAATGTAAATCTGTGCGGCATGGCCGAGCAGCTGCATGCAAGCCTCACATCACCGAGTCTAATGCCAAGCACTGGATGTAGCGCTGCAAACCGCACTTACACTGGGATTTAGAGCAGTGGAAACGTGTTCTGTGGAGTGATAAATCATGCTTCTCTGTTTGGTAGTCAGATGGGTGAGTCTGGGTTTGGTGAATACTGGGAGAGAATGTTACCAGCCTGATTTCATGATGTCAACTGTGAAGTTTGGTGGAGGAGTGATAACAGTATGGGCCCCTTATCTCCAGTGACGGACAATCTTAATGCTCAGTATACAAAGACATTTTGGATAATGCTATGTTGTCAACTTTGTGGCAACAGTTTGGGGAAGGCCCTTTTCTATTCCAACATGGCCATGCCCCAGTACCCAGTACACAGCACTATAAAGACATGGTTTGATGAGTTTAGCGTGGAAGGACTTGACTGGCCCTGACCTAAATCCCATCGAGAACATTTGGGATGAACTGGAACAGATATTGTGAGCCAGGCTTTCTTGTCCAGCATCACTGCCTGACCTCTAGAGAATGAATGGGCTGTTATAGCTGCAAAAGGGAGACCACCTCCATGTATTTGAACACAATGTCATGACAGGCCCTGAGAATCTGCTTAAATGTGGTAAATATGACTCTCTGCTCAGCATTATCATGTCTATGTTGGCAGTATAAACGGGCCAGTCTATTGTCTAGATTCTCGGTTCTTAATACGCACATAGGCCTGTGAGATGTGGCGCTCATGCAGGTACTCTGAAAGGCCTGACTTTTCAACATGAGTGCCAAAATGAAGAAAGAAGAGTTTGAAGACTAACAAATTTTAAATTCAACTTTGTTTGCTAGATTAACCTGCCAAGAATAAACATGAGCTGAGGCCCAAAGGGAGCTTATTACTAACTAAAACACAGAATTTTAAATAACAGGAAACTTACATGAACTATATCTTAAAACAAGACGGTCCAGTAATTTGGAGGAGCCTCATTAGGGCTCCACTTCCTCTCAGCTCTACTGGAGCAAATTACCAACACAAAAACAGAGGACTTTATTTAAAGTAATTGCTGCACCGACAACAAGGGTCATTGGGTGAGACTCTAGGGAGTAAAAACATCTCCAATCAGGATTTTTTAAAGTAAATTATCCGTCAATAGTCTTCTGCCATGTAGCACAATGTTTACAGCAACAGAAAAATGTGAGTGTGACGTCGCTGTGAAGCTCACTGAACTGAGATTCACACGAGTCAGGAATCAGAGTAAAGCATCACAGCAGACTGAGTTTGGTGTCAAACATTCATCTACGGTTAAATACATCACTGTGACAAAAAATCTGCTCCGGAGAGACAACAAAAAGAAAAGTGTGACTCATGATGGATCAGAGCTCTCCTGACTTCTTAGAGCTCTACTATCATCGTGTGTCATCGCCGAGAGGAAGCGTGACGGACTCACGTAACCCACATCACTTATGACGTTTGTTACAGCAGTCTTTTTACTGCAGTTCAGTACTAATATGTAGATATCAAACAGAGCGGTGCTGTTCGATGTGACAGAAGACGATCTAAACTCCAGAAGTGACCGCTCACATTAGTTTTAAAGCTAACTCAGAGAAACATGAGCAGAGACAATCAGAGCTTTAATGTTTGCTTTAAGGCCTCATGAATGATTGGATGTGTCCGTTCTTGGCTTGTCACATGTTTCTGCATTGGTAGTGACAGAGGATGACAAATGAATAAATGGCTCTGTACAATGGTGAACACAAAGTCAAGTTAGATTATATTCAAAAGTCTTTTCAAAACTTTAAGTCTCTGTTGACCAAATATGATGAGATTATAGAGATGCAAGGTTTGTAACACAAGGGTCAATGCCGATACCAATGTTTAAGGTAACACCCATGCAGTCTTCATTTGCAAACATTTGTGATACTAAATGGGTCATTCTGAAGAGCTCACTGACTTCAAGTGTAGTACTGTGATGGATGCCACCTTTGCAAAAAGACAGTTGGTGAAACTTCATCCCTGCTGGAGATCAACAGTAAGTGATATATTGGAAAGTGGAAGTGTTTTTATCTTGAAAAGCAGATGAATTCTCCCGTTTCTGTTTCCCACTGGCGATTCCATCTTGCAAAGCTCCCATCTGAACAGTTTGGGTCCAGTTAGAAAGTGACCGGACCAATAAGCGTCGAAGGGCAGTGCTTTCGGGCACAACAGAGTCATGGCGTAAGCAAGCAGCAACAAGAGGCCGGTGCAGTTATGTCGAAAGACATTTGCGTGGATGCTGCTATAGCATCAGTTTTATCAGAACTTGACAAGATTTCTTCATTGAAAGAAGAACAAAGAACAGCAGTGAGTTGTTTCCTTTTCAAAAACTATAAAAGTCTTGTACTGACATGTCTACAGTCACCATGGCTGGTGTTATGCAGTTCTCTATGGAGTTAATACCTCGGTAACGGCTATGTCACGTTTTTTTTTGCTCTGATTGGCCCGTAAAGATGTGACAGACAGAACGTTCCTCCAATCAAAGGCTCTGCCCTTTCCTAAACGTTGTCTATGGAGGGTTTTCCAGATGGATGTATGAAACAAATCCATCTGGCACGTCAGGTTAAAAGTATTTAGGAACGACAGCAATTCAGCCATGACGTGGAAGAACACGTCAAATCATAAAGCAGGTCAACGACTGCTAAAGAGTATGGTGCGTTTAATACCCTAGAGTTCTGAGCTTCTACTGGCATCAATGTTAATACAAAAACTGTGCAGCAGAAGCTTTATAGAATAAGTTTTCCATGGTCAAGCAGGTGGTTGCAAGCGTCACATCACCAGTGGAGTGACTAATCATACTTCTCTGTTTGGCAGTCAAAGGGTGAGTCTGGATTTGGTAGATTCCAGGAGAACATTACCTGACTGACTTCAGTGGACCAACCGTGAAGTTTGGTGGAGGAGGGATAATGGTATGGGACTTGGCCCCTTATCTCCAGTGAAGGTCAATCTTAATGCTTCAACATACCGAGACATTTTGGACAATGCTATCCAACTCTGAGGCAACAGTTTAGGCCCTTTTCTATTCCAACATGACTGTGCCCCAGTGCACAAAGAAAGGACTATTAAGACATAGTTTGACGAGTACAATGTGGAAGGATTTGGCAGGCCCTGACATAAAACCCTATGGAGCATGTTTGGAATGAGCTGGAACAGAAATTGTGAGCCAGGCCTTCTCGTCCAACATCAGTGCCCGACCTCATAAATGCTCTACCGAATGAATGGGCACAAATTCCCACAGAAACACTCCAAAGTGAAAGCTGTTACAGCCGCATAGAGGGATTAACTTGCTGAATGTTAGCATCTAGAAGTATCCAAATTCCAAACATACTCCACATCTAAATCACTAAGGAAGACTGTTTTGGACAAATTCTTTGTCATTTCATTACTAAAGGGTGCTTTTGAAACCAGTTTCTGCCATGTTGAAAACGCTGTCTCAAACTACCTGTAGACCACCCCAGAAATGGACAAAGAGGTGGAGCTGTGGCAGGTCTTCAGCCTCCTAACAGACTGTGCTGGCTTGCAGTTGTATCAGCAACTAATAATGCCAGCACATATCCTTCTTGAAAAAAAGGAACATTCAAGAGGAAGTTATTCCAAATACTCAACAATTCCCACCAAAATCTTCCTTTGAACCATGCTGCTGACATGTGTATTTCTGCCTCAAAAACCTGCATTTTAACATAAAGAGTGTATGTGACCTCTAGTGCTTTTGCAGGCAGCCTCTAGTGGACATACAAGGAACTGCATTTTTTGCACTTCCTCACTGGCTTTATCTTCTATTTGGTCCAAAATCTATTAATGATATTTAATAAATACTGTACACAAAAGTTGGACTGACTGAAGGACAAATAGGGCTCTTTTGTTCACTCTTTGACCTATTCAGTTGCAAATTGATGTAAGTTTGATAGATTAAAACATAAAGGCCAGTTCCCTCAGTGTCAAAAAGAACCAATGCCATAAAGGAGGGAATTTATAGTTGACTTGACCATGGGCAGTCTGCTGTAATAACCCAAAAAGTGTGTGAGTCTAAGGGGAGTCTGCAGACATAAATCCTCTGAGCACTTAGAGAGAGCCCAGTTTTACTGGTAGGCAAAGGGGTTTCCCTTCTGCTGATGCAGAGGGGTGTCCTCTTTCAGGAGGCCGCACAGCCAGCAGAATTTACTGCCCATCTCTTTTTCGGTTGTGTTTCACAAGAGCCATCAAAATGGTGCATCAGAAGCAAATAATGTTATGTTGTATTTCATCACTTTCAAAGGAAGTTCAACTCCATCGTGTCCCATTGTGACTTTAACATCTAGTTTAAATTTTGTTTATAAAAATGTGGTTCTCTTATGGTTTAAACATCATTAGTTTTATCATGTAGGCAAAGTTCTAAAGTTGTCTTCAGTGAGCTGAAGTCAGATGTAATCGATTCTGCTCCTTCAGCCCTGGCGTGGCTGTTTCCCCGCATTAAAACAATGAAAATGATGCATAGGAAAATTAACATAATGACTGAAATCTGCTTCCTACATGACTGCATTTCCTTCTTATAGAGAAGAGGATTAGTCACTTCTCTCAACAGCCTGATTACTGTTAGCCGGCATTCGAATGAGTCAAAGCAACTTTTATGTTTAATGCTTACTCACACACTGTTCCTTTGTTTCTGTTACTGCAATAAGATGAGTTAAGTTTTGACACTGATCATCTGAGTCAGCTCAGTCTTAGAAGTCATCTCTCCCAAACAGCCCTTCTATTTGAAGCATTTTGGTTTTGATTAAATCTGCAAAACGCTAAAACTTTGAAAATAAACTCTGATTAAACTTCCATTTACAGTTAGGGTGAAGGCTTGTCCAAAACGCACCTGCGCGTCTTCTGACAGGGAAGAGACAACGTGATCATATCACACCAGTCTTAGCCTCCCTCCGTCAGCTTCCTGATCTGGTTTAAGATCCTTCAACTGGTTTATAAAACATTGCATGGGGTAGCCCCACATTACTGTGTTGTTGCCATAGACTGTAGAAAGAATTGGACAAACCCCGTGTGACATCAGTCGTCTGCTTACAATAGGTGGACTCAAACGGTTCTTGAAGCCCATTCATGGAGGCTTCCATATTGATATTCATACTGGTGTAAATAAATAGTTTGATTAAATTTAACATATTTTTCCATTTTTTGCTACAGAAGATTTTTGTGAGAAAGGAACTAAACGTCTGTCCCAAATAGCTGCCTGGTCCCAAATAAACACCTGGTCTGCCCAGTGATTGAAACAAATAAAAGCCCTGGCTATTATTTGGTATTTTACAATATTTGTACTCTGTTATTGTTATTTAAATTGTGTTGTATTGTGTGTTATTGCCTTTTATGTCCTAAGCCTGTGAAGCACTTTCAGCTCTGTGGTTGTTTTAAATGTGCTAAAGAAACAGACAGGAGCACAGAACAAAGTTTGAGCAGACATAAACAAGCATATATGAGGAAGATGAGAAACCTGACATGCCAGATGATTTGTTTCACACATCCATCTGAAAAACCCTGCATAGACAACGTTTAGGAAAGGGCGGAGCCTTTGAAAAAAAAACTCGGAGGGTGATTGATGATCGTTTTGTCTGTCACATCTTTACGGGTCAATCAAAGCAACTAAAAGCGTGACGTCGTCGCCTCAAACCAAGGTGCGCCCCTACCGACCAGTAGGCTAAACTCTGTAGAGAACTGCATAACGCTAATCATGCCGACCTTAGACATGTCAGTACATGACTTTTGTCGTTTTTGAAAAGTAAACAACTCAGTGCTGTTCTTTGTTCTTCTTTTAACGAAGAAATGTCGTCAAGCTCTGGTAAAACTTACGCTTTAGCAGCACCCATGTTAATGTCTTCCACCGTAATTGCTCCGGCCTCTTCGATTCTGTCGCGCCTGAAAGTGCTGCCTCTCAACGCCAATTGGGCCTGTCACTTTCTAACCGGCCCCACACGGTACAGCTTTACAAGATGGATTTGCCTGTGAGAAACATGGAAACAGGCGAATCCATCTGCTTTGTAAGGATAGAGCATGAGTAAATTAAAATAATGAATTAGTGAGCATTTGTCAGTATTGAACTGTAATCATGAAAATATCAGGCTGATCATCTACATCCTCTAAAAAGCATGCAATGAGACCAGCTCATTAGGCTTTAGGAGTTTGATGTTTGATTAAGGTGTTTAATGGTGAATGATTGAGGGATGATCCATGTTGGAGCCAGCCTCCAGTGGTGACTAGTGGAACTGCAGCTTTTGCATCTGAGGTTTCAGCTTGATTATGAAACAGCCTGTATGGTGTGGTCCTGGTTTGTTGTAATCTAAGGTTTTTAGGCTTTACAGAGACTGTCTTTGTAGCTGATTGTGTTGTTACTCTCCCCACAACGTTTTGATATTTTAATAAGAAAAAAGCCTCTTCAGCCATTCGCCACTAAAATGCTGCATAGGCGCTTTCGTCAACAGCAGGAAACTGACGGCAGCGGGTTGAATCCCTGCACCTCTCCTCTCATACGTACACTGCTCTGGCCTTTTGCCGTAGGAATTGTTAACGTCAATGATGACATACAGTATTTGGACTCATAAAACCTACGGAGGGGGAGGGGCTGGGATGGCTTCCCTCTGCTCCGTTTGCTGCGCGGCTGCAGACCCCTGACCCATCTTGTTATAGGACTCCTGCCAGCTTAATGCAACCTTGGCTGGGCTGCCACCTTTCCTGCCCATTAGTCCAGTCATTTTCCAGGCTTAAACATATAAGTGACCTATTTTAAGCAGCAAGGGGATGGCAGATGTGGAGTGTTTCCACACACAGGTTGCAGCATAAATCCTATAATAAGTAAATACACACTTATGTGGATACTGCTGATGTGTAGCTCAGGAAAAAGTGGCTTCAGGGGAGCGTAGTGCAAAAGAAAAGACAAAAAAATACCATTTGCCGTTGCCATTTCAGTAAAAAGTCATAAATAAATCAAGAACCAGAGATAATTAGATAGAAATAAGATTGATGTTGAGGCAGTTGTTGCGAGTTAACAAGCTAAAAATCATGAATGGGAAGAACGGGCTCACACTCTCTTCTACTCCCTAAAACACCTCCCATTTGCTCTCCCCCCGCCACCACGTGCAAGCGCAGAGTCCACAGCGTGGCTTGGACCCACCGCACAGTGACTCAGGCTGCTCTCCATTTGAAAAATTAAACTCGGGGGCCGTTTGGCAGAGTTAAATGAGGCCCCCAGGAAAAAAAAAAAAAAGAAAAACATGCTGAGCTCAGCACGGCTCCTACAATCTCAATCACAAAGGAGGAGGTTGCCGCACTGATGTAATGGCCGCCGCCGTGCTGCTGCTGCTGCCTTGGCAGAGGAGGAGAGCTCGTCAGCACAGCCTTGCTAATTCATCTCCCCTCCCTCCCTTCCTTCCTCCTCCTCCCCCCTTCCTCCTGGATCAAGGGTACATCAGATATCATTAACAGAGACAAAAAGGCAAAGTTTAAAACCAGACACGAAGCCGGACGTAAGAGAGGATGAGGCCATCGGATCTCTCACTGCAGAGACATTCAGCATGAAAGTGACAGGATCAAGGAAGAAAACCAACATGTACCACATGTACCGTACCTGTTATGAAGAAGGAAGGATTTAAAGTCACATGGGAGGCGTCATTTATTACAGGCTCCCTCATTAAACCGCCACTCACCTGTCAGCGAGTGTCACCTGTAGAGCGTTTTACAATCTTATCAATATTCTCTGCAAAAAGCAAACAATAATGTATTTTAGAGGGATGTCAGATCTAATCCATCTTACAATAAGGAACCCCAGAAGACAAAACCCTTCAGATCTATGTAAGGAAACTACAGAGGCATGTGCAGGGCGCTTTTTTAATCCCACTACAGGTCTGTCCAATCTCACCCGCATCCTATACAGATTCTGACTATCCATGTAAAATATTCCGAATAACAGACAGTTTAACACAAGAGCTGCAGTGAATCTCTTTATACCGTAAACAGCCAACGGGTCAAATGTACCTGTCATTACAGTGCCTTGATTTTCATGAATAGCACTGATCAAGGACTGTTATACCCCTTTCCCACTGGCTGAAAAACCCATTAAAACATGCCAACAATCCGCTCCTGTCGCCAGTAAGAAAGGCTCTAATCGGCATTCAGACCCGCGTCGACTGACCCTGCAATGGACACGGGTTTTTATCGGCTTGCCTCTGATCAGCTCCATTGGGAACACCACACCCAGGTGAACGCGAGATGACTTTGGAGTAGCGTGCCTACGTCATAATATCGCACCTGTAACTTGGGGCAACAAAAGGACGCCGGCAGCAGACGGACAAGCATTGTCTTTAACTTCTGCGACTCTTTGCCAGCTCAGCAGTAAATTCCATCCGCCTTCGTATCATCAGCGCTCGAATGTCGTTCAGTCTGCGCTGAGTTTGTATATTTTGAAAGAGGGACAAAAATACAAAGTATGGAAATCAGTTGACCACCATGTCCGTGGCTTCCATGCTCCTTTCCGTTGTTTGCCTAGCTGTGTTTCGGCACGCTGATGACGCACCAGAGGAGAAAAACAGCCACGCAGCTCGTCTGCTGGCAATCAGACCCCGGTCTGCTGGCACTGGGAAAGGAATCACTTGCCGATTGTTAGCGGGTTTACCCACGTTTAAAAACCCCACTTTTACACGCTTATTTTAGTGGGAGAGCGGTATTAGTTAACCACTGACACTGAACAGCTTACTAACCACAGAAAGTGAACTAGATCACTGTTGGAAGATGATCCGGCACATAGATTGGACTGATTGCTAATCCCAAAACTTCCTCATCACTGGATTCTTCTTCATTAAAAGCACTGAGATTGACATTTAACAGTGATAAATGTCTTTTTTCCCTGGTGTATCCATGTTGAAGGTTGATCTGACTTCTGATTAGGCATTGCTGCAATAGAGAGAAGGTATTTCCATTGCACCTTCTATTTATGAAATAAAACAGTGAAAAAATCAAGGCTTTTTATGGGGTAAATTTGACCTGCATGGTGGTTCTACATATAAATGTCCATTAACAAAATTTGGATTTATTTAAAGATTTTTTTATGACACCAGGTTCTATAAAACAAACTTTTAGGAAAAGTCAAAGACCAGAAATCCAGAGATCCTGTGGGGAAATGAGTCAAAGCTCAAGAAGGACAACCATCACTGCTGCTCTCCACTGATCTGGGCTTAATGGCAGAGTGGCTAGACGGATATGGATTCCTTTTGTTTCCAGGAACATCAAGTATAGCTCAGTGTAGAGCTAAGCAGGGCAATTAATCAAAAGTTTGATTAAATTACAGCGTGGCCTCAAATTGCAGAAGGTGCAATATTTCTTTTACCTGAAATTTGTGAAAAATTCCAATTTTAAACCTTTTTGGCAGCAGAGATGTTTTATATTACTTATCATGCAATCATCCCAGTGGCATCTTTTTAGAATAGTCAACAAAAATCCAACTTTTTTGGAGGTTTTTCTTACTTAATATGAGAATAAGATAAAAAAAAATATATGACTCCCTTCAATACAACAATGCCTATCCAATTTGCAAGTGAGTCAAAAGCAACACAGTTAGATATTTTTCTAAATTGCTCAGCCCTAGTTTTATCTAATATTGTGTTGGTTGTAATATGTAATGATTTATTGACTAAAGAAAAATCGCCTATCATAATGCAATATTAGAGAGAAAAAAATCACAATTAGATTATTTTCCCAAATTGTTCAGCCCTAGCTTAGTGCAGGTTTAAATGTGATTATAAGAAACAAGAAAGGGTATTAATACTGTTTCAATGCATTTTTATGAATGTATAGGTTATTTGAGTAAAGACAGTGGAGGAAAATGTGTAAAATATGTCATATTTAATAGGAAAGCTTCATGGAGAGCTCTATCCTTGTATGAATTTAAACACTGAGTCAGACTGTTTATTCTTTTTTCCTGAAGCTGCTGAGAGCTTCTCTGACAAAGATGAAATAAAAATCAAATAAAGAAATTGAAAACTCTCGGGCTCAAATAGATTTTGCAGCAGACCTCATCACACTCCCGTCTGTTGTCAGTGGAGGATATTCAGGAGGATCTCAGTTAAAGGTCATGTGCTGCTGCTCCAGCTGAAGCTTTAACAAAAGCTCAGTGGATGAGAAGTATCGACTGGAGCGCTTCGTGGCTCAGAAATAACAAATGTGAATTATTAAAGTGGTTGGTTTGAAGATGAAGACATTACATGAACCCTCTTGCCTTCGTCTTATGGCTGCTTTTGGGTGCAGAATTTATTTTTGACTGATTTAGCAAAAGAAGCTCAGTCTGTCGGGACTTAGGTTAGTGGTTTGAGTCCTAATTGGAGCAGGTCTGGTGGCTGGAGAGGTGTCAGTTTAGTTCCTGAGCACTGCCAAGGCCACTGAGCAAGGCATCGAACTCGTTCAAACCATTTTCATTGCAGCAGCCCGTCACTCTGGTATCTCTCCATCACTAAATCTCCTCAGGATCCTGCTTGTGTTTCAACCATTGTTGGTCTTCCTCTAGAATATTTTCATGTTTGAACAGCAGGAGGGGGGACGTTGTGTCACTGTGACAAGTTAGGAGCGACCCCTTACCTCTATCTTACTGAGGATCTTGATTTTTATTCATGTAAGATGTTTCTAAAATAAAATGTTTACTGCCATATATAGTCCTGACAGAATCCTGAGAGAGTACTCCACACTGGTCTCACTGGTTTACATCTCGGGAGTGGAGTCTGTCAGCTGATTGTCTCTGGCTACTGATAATCTAAACCTGTTGTTGTATTTGATCGGGCTTTTTAGGGAGAGTTTGCTTTGAGATTTAAGCAAATTTGCTTCAAAATTTTCAGGCATTAACATGGACTTTAGGGGAAATTTTGTATTGGAATGTCAAGGCTTTATAGTAAAGTTAATATCTTAGGGAATTTTGGGTTACTTTGTATGGGATGCTTAATTTTTTAAAGAATTTTGTAGAAATGTTAGGTATTTTTTTAATCCAGGGAATTAGTGTGGATTTTAAAGGAAGATTTCCAATAAATTCAGACCTTTTAGTGTAAATGTTGTTGATGCTTGGCCTTAATAAGTCCTTATGGTCCATCATCAAAATAACCTCACCATCCCTCTCTCAGTAACTGAGATTAACACCATGGCTGTTTTCGAATTCGCCTACTATACTAGCAGTGGGTACTGATTTGCCAAAAATGCAGTATGCAGTATGCAAACAAATGCGAAAGTTGCAGTATGCCAAAAATACCCTGATGACGTACTGATTTGGGAAAATTATTACAGTATGCATCAGACCAGTCTGCTTCGCCTACTGTTACCCACAATGCAAAGCGCCGGGTCAGAGTTCATAATGGCAGAGAGTGGCCAAACTTAAACTTTTGGCGGCTGACAGTTACAAATGGAAGTGCTATTACTTTTTATCTTTACCTTTTTAACATGTACTATAGTGAAATAAGTTGTAATAAGGTCACTGTTGTTTTTGTTTTGCATTACGGCTCGTAACGGCCGGAAAGGTGCTGTGAAGTGTGTCCTTTCACTGCTCTATACGTGCTAAGCTAAAAACAACGGCTATAAAAATCCCCAAAAATCAAATAAAAACACTTCCCAGATTTTTTCTGTATGTAAATGGATGAAGAACACTGTAGCATCGTTTGCATTTGACCAGGGTATGACGTACTTATGTATACTGGAAACCAGCTAAGCCGGGCCAAGCATACTACACAATAACGTCCGACTGGTAGTCATGCTGCATCCTACTGTCAAACACAGTACGCAGTGCACATGCATACTGAATACTGCATTTGGCAGGAGTATGCAGTAGGCCAATTCAAAAACAGCCCATACCTTACCGACTGAAGACCCCCAACATCAGACCAACAGCCTGAAACATTAACATATGTTCCACAGCCAACCCAGCTCTGTATTTTTGTCAGAACAGGACTTTCAGGAGATTTCTGTACACCATTTTGAGTCAAAACTAATTTCTATTTAAAGACAAGGTTCTTATCAGGTCTTAGTGGAAGAAACTAAAAATTTATAACAGACAAAAGCCAAGGTCTCAGGAGGTTAATGAACAATAAATCTGTTTTGTAATCTCTTCTGTGTTTCTGTGATAACTCTAATAATTGATGTATCAGCAATAATCAAAAATAGTAAACAAATGTCTTCATTACTTGAAATGTCCATCTTCCTTAGCTGTAAAAGGACATACTGTATGTATTTTGATATTCTGTTATTAATTATATCAAAACAACAAATATACTCAGGACGTGATTGACATAAATAGTTTACTTAGCTGATTTTTACTTTTGTTTTATTTTCCTCATCTTCCCTTTAAGCTCTTACAACCCCTCTAGCATACCCAGTTGTTTTTTATTTTTAAAAAGGCTTTAAATGCATTCATTACTGGTAGAAATGCTTATATTTGTATCAAAATTGACATATTCTTTAATAAATAATAACATTTAAATAAAATATTAAGATTTTGTATCTTTTTCCTTGCCTTTTCCTATTTTAAATGGACTACAGACTGTATCCACCAGCCTAAGCATGGGTCAGATTAAATTCTATCAACTGAAAAGTAACTAGTGGTTGTTTTTTTTTTCTCAGTGAATTTGTGCAGTTAGATTTTGCCTTCTCTTTTTACCTTTATGTTAATCAGTGCATTCAGAAAGTATTCAGACCTCCTTCACTTTTTTCATGTTCTTTCTGTGAGGCCTTTTACAGAGAGGTGTGTGCCCTCGCTAATTATGTCCAATCAGTGGAATTTACCACAGGTGGACTCCAATCAAGGTGTAGACACATCTCAGCAGCAACGATCATGAGAAATGGGAGACACCTGGGCTAAATTTCAAGTCTTTGCAAAAGGTCTGAATACTTACGTCAATGTGATGCTGCGTTTTTTATTTTTAATGAATTTGCAAAAATGTCTCAATTTCTGTTTTCACTTTACCATTATGGGATCCTGTAAGAAGATAATGACATAAAAAATGTTTTCGACTGCAGCATCATGTTGCAATAAAAAAAAAAAGAGTGGAGGGGTCTGAATACTTTCTGAATGCACTGTATTTAGTTGGAAAAGGTTGATGGTCATGGAGCCAGTCTTCTGGTAATTTATTGCTGCCGCCTAGTGGTCATACAGAAACACTGCACCTTTAGGATGAGCGCAGAAAATACAAGAGCAGGACGAACAAACGGCTTCATTGACAAAATCATTTTAAACAGATGTTTAAGGGCTTCAGTAAACTAGTAGATATGAACCTGCCTGAAAACAGTAATCATCTATTTGAGAAATCCTTTGCTTTTATCGGAAATTATGAACATTTAAGTACTGAATCAACGTTTCTCCAAGAGTTAATAAACTGCGACACAAATAACGTTGATAAAAATAGCATACGGTAAGTGAAATTTTTAAAAACATGCAAAAACTGCAAATTAAATTAAGAGGGTCCCATCTTGATTAAAAAAACTCAAATGATAAAATAATAACTATAAAATAAATTTAGTATGATGACGTTTTTTAATTATCTATACAGTATATTTTAAATGGTATTTCGTTTGGAGTATTTATTATTTAAAACTAGAACATCAAAATAGTAAAACTGGCGTAAAGCCGAGTCCAACTAGAGTACAACTGATCAATCACTGATCTCAAATCGGGGCTCTACTACTTTCCCTGACATCCCGTCCAGGAAAATAAATCAAGTCACGATCACTTCACAGGCGGAGGAGACGACACACTGAAACGCGGAGATGGTAAGTTTGAATGAAATCTAACAAACGATCACTAAAGTTACGTGTTATTATAAATCTGTAGAGTGTCTGAATCTAACTTTTGTAATGTGGGAGGATTTCTAAACCTAGAAAACATGGCTGACTTACTCGCTCTGAGCTATCGTTAGCTAGCTAACTTACTGTGCACTGTGAGTAAGCAAAACAGCCTTAGCGATGCTAACGTTAGCTTCACGGAAGCCGGCTAAATGACGTGAGTCAAACGTAACGTTTCACCGCTGATAGTCACCGGTAGAAACTCAGTTTAAACGGTTGTAATAAACCCGGTTTATACATAAAAGCCCCAAAATCACAGATAGAAACTCCTCTGGCAGTTAGGTTGCTACTTAGCAGGCTAGCGCACATAGCTAGTAGCCTAGCATCAAACTGTAGTGTCATGTCTGTTACTTTCGATTTCCCTTAACTCACTGAACTCTTTCCTCCAACCGCATAAGTGTTTGTAAAGAAACCCAGAGCTATTGTAACAGATCACTGGCTGTTTCTTTAAATCGATCAAACTTTAGTAGACTGCTCGTTTCATCCGGTTAATGCCAGTTAGCTTTCTGCAGGATCACACTGAGGCATCGCTGCTTCAGTCAACAGTTTCTGTAATGAATTTACTCTGTTGCAGAGTCCGCTCTGCTTAGTAGCTGTAAATGATACTGAGTTTGTGTATTATTTATTCATGGCAGTAATATAAAACCTGTTTCTGGAAACGTCCAGGCTGTAGACGGACCCAGAATGACAGTAGTAGTGTTAGTTATGTGAAAAAAGTCTGATCCTGAAAGATGCCAGTGATGCAGGACAACTATGTAAGAAAATGTGTGTGTTTATACTGCATTAAGAGTTTTTTAATGATTTCACTTTTCAGTTATGGTTTATTTTGTTCTCATTTGTAGTTCCGTAACCAATATGACAACGATGTGACAGTATGGAGCCCACAGGTGAGTCTCTGTTTGTGCTAGGTTAAAATAGTTGGAAGAAGAGGCCGATTATAGAATCAAATCTTTAGGGATGCTCATCCCATAGAGACACTGTGGCATGTAGACATTTCTGCAAATGTTTAATACACCTGCCAAAACACAATACCTCAGGTGATGTTTTCCTATGTGCATCGTTCATGAAGATGTCTGTGTATGCTCTCATTCATCCAGGTCATGGTCATCCAATTCTTCTTAAAAGGGGCAACTGGACTCGCTAGAGGTTCTTGAAGATGTTTCGCCTCTCTTCCAAAAGGCTTCTTCAGTTCAGAACTGAAGCAAGTCCAGTTGCCCCTTTTAACGAAGAATTGGATCGTTCATGAAATTAATAACAACGTGGGTTCCAACTCACAAAACTAAACGTGTACAATTTAACAGAAAACAACTGGATCATCATGATTACCAAAGTTGTTTAGCATGTGTACCTGCTTCACACAGACCAGCACCTTTACCCACCTGATCACATCACCATTACAACATTTTTGAATGCTTATCCATGGTGAAAGAGGCCAGTGTCTATATTATTGCAGACCATTTCGAGATAAAAATGATTTCAGTACATGAGTCCTTATTTTCTGCCACTTTTTAGTAGGGATGCACGATATTAATGGCCTGATATTGGCAGTTACTAGCTTAAAAAGTGAATTATTGGTAATTGCAATTATCTGTCGATGGTTACAGCTGATATTTTGACTAAAAATCTGCCTATATTGTAACCTGTAAATATTGGTGGTACAAACAAGTAAGTCAGTTGAGTTTAAGGCTGCCTACATCAGCTAAAGTCTATAGTCATTATTATTCCTTACTTTTTAAGGTGTGTTTTCAGGCCTGATTTGTATTAATTTGTGAATCCTAAAACTTTAAATTGTGTGTTTAAGGACTGACGTTTTAGAGCAGAAGTACATCTAAATATGAGCTAAGATTCATTTGTAAAATTGGATATCAGCAAAATCCAACATTGTGCAACCCTGCTTTTTAACATTGTGCTCGAGTACATTGAGTGCAAACTTGTTTTTAATTTTTACTCAACATTACCCTGATCAAATGAGGCTACTTTCTTTCCACATTCAGGGGTTTGCCTCTTTCAAATATGATTTATGACATATAGATGTAGTGTTGATTATTGCTTTCCTATGTTTAAAATAGCTAAGGTATAAATGCATATTTATAAAATACCTGTGAGACTTTGAAAATCTGGTTGGACAAAATGCCCCTGTTACATTTCTAGAGGTGCTGAAATTAAATTTAGCATCCCTATAATAAAATAACCTATAGTTGGAAAGAGTACAAAACATTTTACTCAAGTAATAGTGTCACTGGTTAAAAATGCATTTTTAGAGTTTAGGGCAGAATGATTTAAATAAAAACACTGAACTGCTATTATTTTGACTTGTACTGCTATTTTAATATGATTTGTGGTCTTAAAGAGAAGGGATTTTTACATGATTCTCTTTGTAATTAACCTTTTTATTTGCATTTAGCATTCTTTTGGGTGTGGGAACAAATGTATGTATGTATGTATGTGTATGTATGTTTGTTGGATTGTTCCTATAGACTTGGGGTTTTTTTCTGTTAAAGGAGAATTTGTTTTATGTTAAACAATTATTGAAACAGAATTATTAAGATACATGGACATGTTTTGTTTTTTATCTTGCAATTTCTGCACCAGACAAAGACAGTAAATATTCTTATATCTGGGTATGGTATGTTTGCAAGGACAGCTCTGCTGCTTTCAGTGGAGGATCCTGTCCTATTTCCATCACTGTTGTGTCCTTGACTGTCTAATTAAGAATGTACACTATCACTGATATTTAAGCATTAATTTTTCATAAATAAAGTAAGGTTTTTTTGTTTCTCCAGGGTCGTATTCACCAGATCGAGTATGCCATGGAGGCTGTGAAGCAAGGGTCTGCAACTGTAGGACTCAAATCCCAAACTCATGCAGTCCTGGTTGCACTAAAGGTACAGTCATTAACCATCTTCTCTGGGGATATATTGTCTCACCTTGCAACACAGTCTAAAGCTCTAAAATGTCATTTAAAATTGTGCCAAAATCATTATTCTGTTGGGTTAGTATCGGGCGTGTGTACAAAAGTAAAGTGTGTTCCAAAGACTAAAGTTTGTTTCTTTATTCATCCTCAGACTTAAAAGTGTGTTTGTAAGGATTTAAGTTTGAGGTCTAAAAATGTCTGCATCTATTTGGTATTGGCTAAAATAAATGTATAGATATTTGCATATCGGATGAAGGGAAAAATTCAATATTGTGCATCCTTAAAAGAGATGTGTGAAATCTGTCATTTAAATAAACTTTTAAATATATTACTAAACTTAATATTCCAAAGCAAGGTACAGATTGTTCTTCACAGCTGATAACCAGTATTAGATCACGCCTGATTATTCTCATGATTCTCTGCAGAGAGCTCAGTCTGAACTGGCTGCCCACCAGAAGAAGATCCTCCATGTCGACAACCACGTTGGCATCTCCATCGCTGGACTGACGGCTGATGCCAGACTGCTCTGGTGAGTAAAAGCTGCCCTGAAAAGAAGTTGTAAAAGCTTCAATGGATCATAAAACTGTAATTAATCTTAATGATACTTTATTTCTTGTAGTAACTTCATGCGTCAGGAGTGCTTGGACTCAAGATTTGTGTTTGACAGGCCCCTTCCCACATCACGTCTCGTCTCTCTTATTGGCAGCAGTATCCTTAAAACAATCAATTGTTGGTTTAATACATGCTATTAGTAGTCATTTTTGCCTGTTGTCTTTGTGCAATTAAAGTGCAGTTTTTACTTTATAATTCAGAGCAGTGATCTTTAACTGGACTTTCAGAAACCCAAATCCCCACACAGAGGTACGGGAGGAGGCCCTATGGTGTTGGACTCCTCATTGCTGGCTATGATGTAAGTTTACTGTCTCAAATTTCTTGCTGTTTTATTATTTTTTTAACCGTGTAAAAATATTAAAGTCTTACAAATCTGGACTGTGACATCTGACTGCAGCTCTTGCTAACATGTTTTTCCTCCAGGACATGGGACCTCATATCTTCCAGACCTGCCCATCAGCCAACTACTTTGACTGTAAAGCCATGTCCATCGGAGCACGCTCTCAGTCAGCTCGTACCTACCTGGAGAGATGCATGGACAAGTTCCCCGACTGTAAGATGAAATTTCAACATACTGACTGTGTTCACTTATAGTGAGGAGAAACCAGTA
Source organism: Cheilinus undulatus (assembly GCF_018320785.1). NCBI lineage: Eukaryota > Metazoa > Chordata > Actinopteri > Labriformes > Labridae > Cheilinus > Cheilinus undulatus. The sequence goes on along the minus strand of NC_054873.1, from coordinate 7,694,554 downwards.
TCATTAAAGAGCCATGTTTTGGACAGATTTAGCCTCCTGATATGTATGCTTTGGCATTTTTATTGGAAATATTTTAATTTCTTTTTCCTAATTACAGAGCAAAAAGGAAATGGCAGTTGTAGTAATGTATATGTGTAAGCAAAGTGTTCTGTTTTAGTTTAGGATAAGACAAGAAAATATCTGCACTAATAGAGTCTCGTTTTATTTCTAGGTAATCTAAATGAGCTTGTGCAGCACGGCCTCCGTGCTCTCAGGGAAACCCTCCCCACCGAGCAGGACCTCACTACCAAGGTATCCCGGCTCTGTCTGACACTTTGATTTGATAACTCAAGCTTTAAAATCATGTTGACATAAAGTTGCCTACATTTGAAAGTAAACTCTTAAGTCTAGATTAAGTAAGTTCAACACTTTTACAATATAAACAATATAAAAGAAAAAGACAGGATCGAGTCAGAAAAGTGCTCCAAACTCCACATTGTTTTATAATCTTTTCTAATGCGTTCATGTGCAGGCTTTTTCTTAATTTCGTATTCTCTCTTTCAGAATGTTTCTATCGGCATCGTGGGGAAGGACATGGAGTTCACCATTTATGATGACGACGACGTCGCACCGTTCCTCGAAGGACTGGAAGAGAGGCCACAGAGAAAGGTACTACAGACGGTGCAAGATTTCCAGTCATGCTTGACTTAGACTGGAGCTGACTAGGCCAGACTGCAGCTGTTTATCTTTAAAACACTGTTGTTTTTGCAATCTGGCCCTCGTAGTCCAGCTCTTTTTTTAGGCATCTTGAAAAGAAACCAATGGAGTTGTGTTTTAGAGGGATGCTGATCATCATAAAGTTGGATAGGGTAGCACTGGTTTCAATATTGTTATTTTGTATTTGATAGAGCAGCTGGTTAAGTTGTTGGTTAACCTCCTCTAGACAACTTTTCTTGGAGTTTAAACACATGACCTTTAATTTACCTTCACCTAAAGGTAATTTAACTTTATCATCCTTAGACACATCATGATTTAACCTTATATCTCCTTGTTTGGTTTGTGGAGTTCAAAATTGGACTAATAAGATAAACTAACAGGATTAAAAATATCTGGGATCTTACCATGGCTGTTTAGAGCAGAGGAAGACTGACCTGCAGCAGACATATTGACAATTTCCTCAGGCCAGTTGTTGAAGGTGCTGCATTCCCATATAAGTTTCTGATGTGCTTGAAGCTAATTAGCTGGTCTATATGATGGCACTTAAATGCACACATAACATATTATATGACAAATATATAACATATTTAAACAGAGAGCAGCTTCGCATTAGAAGGTGGATAAAGAAAAGCAGTGAGTTAAAAAAGCTGCGAGTTATGCAGCAGAATAGTTCAAATACACACATTTGTCTTTACTTTAAAAAAAAAACTGTCAGTAAAGAAAAATATTTAACTGTTGGGGTCTGGCTATGAGTGAGATGTCAGACATGCTTTTTTCTTAAAAGTCAGTTATCCCTCAATATTACCGTTACATAACCATGAATTTAAGACAGACCCTGACCCCTTTGATTTGTGTTTTTTGTTTCTCAGGTCGCCCAGCCTGCAGATGAACCAGCAGCCGGAGCAGCGCCCGACGAGCCGATGGAGCACTGAGGTGGTCCCGTCAGTCACCTTCCTGTTTATAAGAGGAGAGGGCGGGAACGAACCCCAGACCAACGCGACACTTAATGCAACACATCACAGTCACTGTCACAGGGGGAGTGTTGTTGTGTTGATGTGCCACTTGCTAAACTGTTCATCCCAAATATTCTCTGCTAACATCAAACATTGTGATGTTGCTTTTGTATGAGTAAAATGTTCCATTATTCAAGTAATAAACTCTTTTTTTGAATTGTGCTGCTGCTCTTACTTTAACTTTAAAAATGATCTGGATTTAGTAATCCAACACATTTTTATCTGGATTTAAAAAAAAAACAAAAAACAAAAAAAAAACAAAAGCATAAAAACTTTAAGATCCTCACAATTAAAAAGTGAATGTTCTTTATTTGATAATGATGCTAATATATTTTGAAGGATTTTTTTACAGCCCTGTATACATTTTCTTCCCTATCTAAATAATAGATTTCTAGTGCAAAATAAGCTTAAGAAATGTCTTAAAATATCCACTATCCTATAAATTATTTTCTTCGATCAGTTTTATCATTTTCTCACATTCAAGATGCTCCAGATCTTTTATCATTGACTGAAACTATCTGAATTTCAATTTATAATCCTTTTCATGCTGTTTATTCAATATTTAAGGTAATTGGAATTTTTTAGGATTTCTTTTAAAAGACTCAGCCCAAGTTTCAAGGGTCTTCAGGTACAGCAGGGTACTTGTGGATCCTTGAAATGATTTAAAATGCCTTGAATTGATTTTAAATGAGATTGAAGGCCATGCTTGTCTTTCATTTTCTTTTGAAATGTTAATTTTATGAACTGACAATGTCTAACAAGGCCATCTCTGAATGCTTTGGGACTCCAATGAACCCTATTGAGAGCCATTATCCACAAATGGAGAAAACTTAGAAGGGGTTTGAACCTTCCCAAGAGTGGTCAGCCTACTAGAATTACTCCTAGAGTGCATCGACAATTTGTCCAGGTCCCAAAAGAACCCAGAACAACTCAGTTAAGGTCAGAGTTCATGATCCAACAATAAGAAAGAGACTGGGCAAAAATGGTAATACATAAGGGAGTTCCAACAAAACCACTGCTAGCCAAAAAGAATACAAAGGCTCGTCTCACATTTACCACTCGTAGTTGATGGATCATAAATTCTGACCTCTACCAGAAAATACTGGGGAATATCCGGCCATCAGTTCATAAAATTAAGCTCAAGAGCGCTTGGGTTATGCAGCAGGACAACGATCAGAAACACTAACAAGTTCACCAGGACATTGTCATATTCAGAAATACACAGAGAACATTTGTTCTTGTATATCAGGTATATTTTTTTATTTAATTCCCTAAAAACAATTTAGATAGGAAAAAATGTTCAGATTGGTTTAACGTCTGATCCAGAAATCCACCTGTCAGCCATTATAAGCAGATATAAAGCATGATAAACACAAACTAACAAGTCCGTTCTTGATTAAAATGTTTTTTGTTTTTTGTTTTTTTAAACTTAAGGCGTTTTTCTGCCTAAGAATCAAAACTAAAGACCTGTGTCTTGCACAGATTTTTCACCATTTAGGACACATCATACTAACATCAAATTCAGTGATGGAGAACAAAACAACCCCCGAGAGATTCAGCTAAAATATCTCAATCGCCCCCCTGTGGCCGTCTACGGTATAGCGACTGATCTCACTGTTGGAGGCTAAACATTACAAAGAATTCTTTTAAACCTGTTAATTAGAAAAAAATGTCTATTTATTGTACTTTATTTTAAAGTCCGGCCCCAAACATCAATCAACGAAAAAGCTGGCCCTTGTGCAAATGTAGTTGATGACCCTTGCATGGGCGTAGCACAGGGGGGAAAAGGGTACTGATGACCCGGGCCCACAGTAGGGAGGGGCCCTCGAGAAGCCTGCAATTAAAAAAAGAGTCTTTTTAGTTATTTTTTTCTTAATAATTAGTGTCATTTTGGATCAAAAGTGACTAAATGAATCGGTAAACGGACTAAATTTTCATAAAATAGAGTAAAGTGAAATACTGGGGGGCCCTGCACCATCCCTTAAAAAATGTCCAGCACTGCAAAATAATGCAAGCAAAGTCAATTTAACCCGAGTAAAAATATTGCTGATAAATTGGGAAATTGTGATTTCAAAAATACATTTAAATACATAGATATATGTCAAAATGACACATTTGTTGCTTGACAAGCTGGTAAAGGGGGGCCCTAAATCTCTAGCTACGCCCCTGGACCCCTGTTTTAGACTATTGTGACTGTTAAATAAACTCAGCTTTTTTTAGGAATTAATATACAAATGATTTTCCACAAGGTGAATAGAGATTATAAAAGTGAAAATCTTTAAATAATTTAAGAGCACACAAGAGCAGGTCTGTTACAAGCTTAGAATAAAAGCAACACTTGAAGAATCAGTGCAAATACTCTAAAACACAGTGGACCCATTCCTTTTTTTACTTCTGTCTTTTTTGTTAACATTTTCAATCTTCTCAAACAGCAAGAAGCTTAAAGTTTGGTCAGCATTTTAACAGGATTAAAAAATATTACGGCAAAGGAAAACAAAGCATGCTGGTTCAATTAAACTGATGTAAATACTGTGACTTAATTGTCATTTTTTTAAGTTGTCCAAATCCTTCATAAACTACACCAATTTTACAGTAAGTTTGTTTACATCCATCCTTTAAAATTCAAATTTAGACATCAAATGCTTACCTCCAGCATTCCTGAATGTCTCTGGGTCAAAGTTAAAAGTAATACTCTTTTACAGAGTTGTGAGTGTTCAAAAATGACAGCCACCTTTTCTAAATGGATAAATATGAAATTCAGAGCTATTTAAATTTGTCATCATTAATGAGTGGATAAGGCTGATATGAGCTCAATAAAACATCCCTTTGCACACATTTCTTTTGTTGTTCTCTTCAAGTAGATATAAATAAAGTTCACACAATGTGAAAAAGAAAAATTAAGTAAAAGGAGCCAAGCTGTCCTCTCCAACACCAGGCCCAGGAGTTCATGAGCAGCCTTGTTTGAAGTCAGTATGATGCCTTTTTGGCTCTCCTCCTCCTGTTCCTCCGTCTGACCGTGCTGCAGGGCGTTTCTGTCTCCGCTGACTTATTCAGGTCTGACTTGCTCAGGTCCTCCATCTTCTCCTGCTCCATCGCTGACGTCACCTTCAGGGAGATCTCCAGCTCCTGCAGGACTCCGGCCAGGTCCTCTTCCGCCACGCCCAGATCGATCTGACCCCCTCCCTGCTCCTCTGAGTGTTCGTACACGTCGGCCAGCTCATTATGATCTCTCTGTGGCTCTATGCTCTCCTCCATCACTGCTGTAACATCTGGTTCATCCAGAGTCTCAGTTTCTGCTTCCATTCCACCTGCTACTTCCTCGGGTAAGTTCTCCTGATCGGCTCCGTCAGCTTGTGTCCTCTCTGCATCACCCTCCGTCTCTGGGCCGTGGTGCTGCTCGCCGTGCTGACAGCAGCAGTGGGGGTGCTCCCAGTACTGCTGAGGCTCCTCGGGATAACCTGCAGACCCTGCAGAGAAATAAAACCAGGCAGTAACTAACCAGCACTTCATTTATTAATACATCTGTCTGAAAGTGTCTGAAAACTGTCATCTTACTCAGTATTTACTATTAACAAGAGGAAAGTGTTGTTGCTATTATTTTTGTTTATTTTTGATATCTTGAGTTTTATTCAGGGAGAGGGAGTTGATGATGCACTGGCAGTTTTGGCACTGAGATGCATGATTGGGAGGTGCATGCATGCACCAGGAAAGGTTTACAGCTATTTCAGGAACTCTGGACATGCCATAAAAGTACGAGGACACCAATAATCATCCACTGTAGGCCAAAATACACTGCCTGGCCAAAAAAAAGTAGCCACCAAAAAAAGGTCACGCACTCCAGTATTTCGTTGGACCGTCTTTAGCTTTGATTACAGCATGCATTCGCCGTGGCATTGTTTCGATAAGCTTCTGCAATGTCACAAGATTTATTTCCATCCAGTGTTGCATTAATTTTAATATTGATGATGGGAGAGTCTGACCACTGCGCAAAGCCTTCTCCAGCACATCCCAAAGATTCTCAATGGGGTTAAGGTCTGAACTCTATGGTGGCCAATCCATGAGTGAAAATGATGTCTCATGCTCCCTGAACCACTCTTTCACAATTTGAGTCTAATGAATCCTGGCATTGTCATCTTGGAATATGCCCGTGCCATTAGGGTAGAAAAAATCTATTGTTTAAGAAATGAAACGTTACTCATTGCATCAGCTGGGGTTAAATAACTTGTTGCCAGCTGAAAGATAATCACCCATGCAGTAATTATCCAATAGGAGGCTCGTACTTATTTCCTTAGTTAAATCCAGGTGGTGACTTTTTTTGGCCAGGCAGTGTATTTAATGACTGCAGAAGCATCAGCCTGTGGCTGGAATGATTTGAAGTATCGTCTTTGTAAGCTGACTAATCATCACTTCAGAGATGAAATTAACAGCTGCATGGTACTAGAATTTGAGATTTGAATAAAATATTTTAAGGCTTTAAACACTTTTAATGAGGTGTCAGCAGTTATCTACTTTAAACGTCAAATAAACAGTTGAATATTCTTGACAAGAGGTTTTCCTTTTGGTTGATTTTGACTCTCCCCAGTAGACTAAGCAGACTCTCTTGGCTTTTTTTAAGATATATTTTTGAGCTCTGTATGCCTTTTGTGAGCAAGGAGGGCAGTGGATAGGCTCAGAAACAAGGATGAGAGAGTGAAGGAGACATAGGAAAGGAGCTACAGTCTGGACTTGAACCCAGGCCGCCTGCAATCACTAGGAAATTTGAGCGCCTCTTTCTTAACTTCCAGTAGATTTTATCCTCTACAGGTCCAACTTTTTTTTTTAGTTTATTTGTGGGTTTTGTCATGCCTTTACTGTAGTAGATAGACCAGTGGTTGGAGTAGAAAACCGGGATGAGAGAGTGGAGAATGATGTTCTGCAAACTGCCAAAGGTCGGAGATGAACCAAGACCGCCTGCTTTTAGGACTACAGCCTCTGTGCAAGTAATGTGTCATCACATTTGTACCAAGAGTAAAGTGTTGAGTAATGTGCAGAGCTGTAAAGCTGTTCAACATATGTAAGGTTTAGCTGCTTGTTAACTTGTTTAAGTCTACTAAACCTGTAACATTTCTTCCCTTATATAAATTAAGTATTTTAAAATTATACTGTTTTATAATTGTCAATATTACTATCATTTTAAAGGCATTATAAGACAGAAGAGTGAATGAGCAGGCTGCATGTACCTTCCCAGTCCTCCTGGTTCTTCTTCTCTGGTACCACGTCGTCTACCAGCTTCCCCTCCTTCATCACTCGCGTGATCTCAGTCAGCTGCTGCAGGAGGCTCTCCTCCTGATCCGCCATGACTCCCTTCATCCTGACACACAGACGACACATCCAGAGTTTTACTCTAATATTATCAACATTTATTTAACATTTTTCTGAGTGATTAAACCTACATCCCTATTTCTCGAAAATGTTAAATGTTGTGCAAAATGTACAAAAAAAAAAAAAAACAGAATGTGATGGTTCATTTAACGAAACCAAGTGTAAGGGCCATCTCGTGGCTTAGAAATGGGACACCCCTTAATAGCAGTTACAATTTAAGACTGTAGAGGGCAGTAATGTGCCAAAACGGCATCGTCCGTCAATTCAGAGGAAGAAGAAGAAAAAACGAGAATGTGTTAATATTCAACCAAAAAATCGAATTGGGACAGCCCTCGCACTTTGCAGGAACGTGCATTTTGAGACTGAGGGTTAAGGGGAGAATTGGGAATTGAGTACCATCTTGTTTTTTGAATTAAAGCTTGCCCAGTTAAACCCCTGTACCATCTGATAGCTTTTTTTGTGAACTGCACCATGAGGAATGTATATTTTAAAACTGCCGTAACAACATTTTACAGCTGTATTGATTCCGTAAATCTGTATCGATTGCCATATCGATTTTCAAGCCTACGCCTGTGGCTTAGACCAATGTTTCTCAACTGGTGGGTCAGGACCAAAAAGTGGGTCGTGGAGCAGTTTTCAGCAGGTTGCTAATGTGTGTCTGGAAAAAATGGTGGCAAAAGTCTGTGAAGAACATGCAACCGAACTGCTTTTTTAGAGTGATATTGGGTCTATTTAAATGTTTTATTGAAATTTCAATGTATCTATCTCCATTTATCGTAATAAAAGAGCTGCTTTTACCACGTTACTGAAGTAACTTCTCAAGATCTCTGGAAAACTGGCTAATATTTATACTTTCTCATGGGGAAAAGGGGGTGTAAAACATGAGTTTTGTCCTCTCTTGTTCCTGTCATAAATTCAGTTCCATCCAAGATCTTAAGTGCAACATTTTTATTTATCTAAATATGCATTGTTGAAAAATTTTGGAAATTTGGGTTGCAATTTGTCATCAAAGATTTTGGTTGGTCCTGAGGCTAGAGCAACTGAGAACCACTGGCTTAGACAGAGAGAGGAGCACTGCATCACATTCTGGTTTTAAGATCCACTAACTGGTACCAGTTGGGGTTTTATATGTTGGTGAAAAAATTAATATTTGTCAACTATGGAGGTGGATTATTCCAGCAGCACCTCAGAGTTTTCCCCCTATGTTAGACTCCATCTATGCTCTATTAATGACGGCCATACAGGTCAACAATAACCACTATGTAGTCCTTCCTGACACACTGATGTTACAGCTGTATTTTATGGAGTCAAAAAATGACTACAATAAAGGCTTGAATGGACAGAAGACTTTGAAAACACTCCTTGGTAATTATGTTATAAAAAAGTCTCATAATAGTCATATGCAGTAATAATGATCATTATTTAAAAGGAAGACAACTTCTGGAGAAGTTCTCTTTAATAACTTAACTGTAGGATTCTGTGAGTCTTTACTCTTTCAGTGGAAAAGATTATCACACGCGTTATTTAATTGACACAAAATAAAACAAATGAACTGAATAAAAGCCTTCCCTCCCATCAGTAACCGAGAAAGAGCAGAGAGGAGGGGAAATGTTTCCTCGGTAAGCACACACCCACCTGTCAGGACTGCTGTGGACGTTGGAGACGATGTTCTCCATCACCAGCTCAGTTTCTCGAAGTTTGTCCTGCAGCTGAGCGAGCTCAAAGTCAGCTGGAGGACGGCGAAGAAAAGAAAACAAGTTTAAGCACAGAAGGACTAAGGAGCGGGCGGCTGCTTCAAAATGTTAATTCTTGTTTTCACGGCTCAAGTGGAAGGCAGTTCATCTTTCTGTTTAATGCTTTTAAGAATCAATATGCCAGAAAATTACAAACATTAGTTTATTTCTCATTAGGTTAATGCACCACAGAGATGAATGTTCATGTCAGCGGAGGATTTTGAGACTGGATGTGACAAACACGCAGAGCTGCTGTTTTAATTTAAAGGAAATGTTATCTGAAGGGTGGCAAGGCATCCTACATTCAGAGAGTTCTCTTTTCACTAATGGATTAATATTTTTCTCATCAGTTATTAGTAAGGCTGCAACTTTTTAAACCTAAACTTTGAGAAGAAACTAGCTTTTATGGCACTCTGTATCAATTAGCTTGTTGTAGCTTTTTTACGTTTGTATTCTAATTTAAAGGAAACCAGAAGTTACTACTGACTTAGCTATTAATTTATGACGTTAACCACACAATAACTAAAACATATATATGCAACAGAGCATGCCCTCAGAAAATGAAACATTTATTTGGCTGATGTTTATGTCAAATAATCAAGAAAATAAGTACACAGCATGAGCAGACCAAAACACTAAAGCAGCAAAAGTCAGAAGTTTCTGAAAATGTGTAGAGAAACACTCCCAGAACACAAAGATTACACGATAACTGAAAGCATGCATTTGAGATTTTAATGCTTTTTCTTGGAAATTCACTAAAAATTGCAGATTCAAGTCTTTTTGTCATTGTGCAAAAAGAAAGAAAAAGAGCAAAAAAATACTTACTGATCTTTCTCTTCATGTTCTCCGAGCGAACTGAAGGAAATCTGCTCTCTGACGGTTTGCTGCTCCCCTTAGAGGTGATCTGAAGAGGAGACAATAACATTAAATGTGAGCACAGAAACTGTGCAGCAGGAGCTTCATGAATGTGTTTCTATAGCTGAGCAGCCGCATGCAAGCCTCACATCACTAATTCCAATGGCAAGTGTTGGATAGAGTGGTGTAAAGCACAGTGACACTGGACTGTGGAGAAGTAGAAACCCAGTATAGGTTTGGTGGATGCCAGGAGAACATTACCTGCCTGACTGCACTGTGCCAACTGTGAAGTTTGGTGGAGGAGGGATAATGGTATAGGGCTGTTTTGCATGACCCTTATCTCCAGTGAAGGCCAATCTTAATGCTTCAGCATACCAAGACATTTTGGACAATGCTATGCTTCCAACTTTGTGGCAACAGATTGGGGATGGCCCTTTTCTATTCCAACATGACTGTGGCCCAGTGCAGAAATCAAAGACATGGTTTGATGAGTTTGTTGTGGAAGAACTTGACTGGCCAACACGGAGCCCTTACCTCAACCCCATCCAGCACTTTCGGGATAAACTGGAACGAAGATTACAAGCTAGGCCTTCTAGTCCAACATCATCCTGACCTAAAAAATGCTCTACAGAATTAATGGACAAAAATTCTTGAAAATCCTTCCAAGAAGAGTGGAGACTGTTACAGCTGCAAAAGAGGGCCAACTAATGTAATTGCAGTCCCTGCTGGTGTAATAGTCATTTTGTCCACATAGTGTACATTTCTTAAACATGATGAGGCAGAAAAGCTATTAATAGTATCCTTCATGGACTGTCCATTTGTGACTAAGAGTTTATTCTAAAGGACAACTAGACTTCATTGAAGTTTTTGAATACATTCACCAAGCTAAGCTCCTCATGAGCAAATAACTTGAATAGTAGTTTAAAAATGCATTAGAGTTCAATGCTCTGCTGCAGTGTTGATGTATAATAATGTTTGAGGAAGGCCTTTTCCTTGTGCAAAATAACATTTTTAAAATACTCAAACCATGCTCAGTGAATCTCTCATTAGTAAACTGTTAGCTTAGTGCAAAGATCAGTAACTGGGGGAAACACCATATTCAGTCCAAAGGTGGTAAAAATGCCTGGTAATTACCGGGCTAGACATTTCACCAAACAGAGAAAATTGAATCCCATTTGATGGATTCATTTGTCACTGTAGCATAAAAATGTCAAAATTTTGGAAGGTGATTTTTTTCCTCAACCCTCTGTCTCTTTATAAAGCTGGTGAACAAGTTTATTACTCCATATATATTATTTCCAGTGTTTCACCTTGAACAGTATGTAGAGGATGTAGAGTAAGATCCCAAAGCCGTACACGGGGATGATCTGCCCCGCCAGGTTGGATTTGCCTCCTGCTCCTGCCCCTGTTCCTGCTCCTTTTGCCCTAGCGATGGCTTCGGTGTTGTGAGCTCTGGACAAACCTGCGCCTGCAGCTCTCTGTCCTCGGCCATCAGGAGGCAGCTGACGGTGCATCATGGGAGGGAGGTGGCCTGAACCTGCAGAGGAGGGGGGAGGAGGAGGACAAGTTATCTGAGTGAATGAGAGGAATGGAAAATTATCAGTAATATGTCCTTCAACTTTAATTTATTTCTGGTTTAAGTTACAAGTGTTTCTGGTGTGCTGGGATGCTAATGAGCCTCATTCATCAAAAAAGTTTACCTTTGCACAACTGAAAGTAAACACAAAGGCATTTTTAAGGCATCTTATTCTGTCAAATTCAGTGTTACAGTTGCTCTTCTACAAAATACAATACTATACATACAACCAACAATAATCATAACACTGCTGACTTTATTTGCTACAGGGTCATTTCCTCTTTCAATTAGAATCCTTTTACTCAAAGTGATAGGAAACTGTGTTACGCTTCCTTTTTTGTTAGGGATGGTGGTCTGTGGCTTCTTGCTACCATGTCATATGTTTAAGCTAACTTATCAAATTATTTACAAAGCAAAAGCACACCTTTACAGCCTCTTAGACACAGGGATCCCTTCATTTTCTTTGTTTTAGGTATGAATTGAAAAGTAAATGAAATATCTCTGACTTTTGACAGTTATTCAAAATTATGTGTGCTATTTTCACTAATGTTTCTAGGTATGGAATAGGAAATATGCCCTTTTATCAGACATGTTTAAGACCAGGATCATCCACTCACCTATTTATTGCCATTATTGCCATGTTTCCAACTATTATTTAATATCCTATTTATTACAGGGTTCCCACACACTTTTAAAAATCACATTTAAGACTTTTTAAGACCTAACCTGAAAGGATTTAATGCCACTTTTTGCATGGTAAATGGCCAAAAATGGAAAGTGAGTGAGATATCTCAGTACACAGGACAGAGCTGAACCTTTTAGTTTAATGCACTGTTAAAGTATCAACTGATATAGCACAAAGAAATGTTTTGGGTCATAAAGACCCTACTCTAATTATTTCTGGCCTATTTAATGCATTGATTCTACCAATATATCCTATAGTTATATTTATTATAACATGCCAGAAGCATATGCTAAAAAAAAAAAAAAAAGATTAAAATCAAATAAATTTGCCTAAAAGCCCTCTGAGATTTAAGACCTCTCACAAGTAAAAATAATATAAGTTTAATAATAGTTTGATCCGCAGGAACCCTTATTACATTAATTAACTGCCGTTTGTGCTCCGACCATGTTGGATATTTTCTCCTATTACGTTGGTTTAAATAAATAAATAAACAAACAAACAGTGTCTATTTTAATCTGTGGATGCGTTGGGAATAAAATGTATTCTCAAAAAAACAAAACATTATCAACTAAATGTAAAAGTTGTAGCGGTGTATCTGGCGCCCTCTGGAGGGATGAAAATGTAACTGCGGGAACACGACATCGGTGATGTTCAGTCCAAACTGGCGTTAAAACAACAAAATACGACGTCAATTCCAACCTTTATGAATCTAAAAAAAAAGGCACGCTACGCCTTTAGCACACATATCGAGTTGGATGTTTGAAAACAGACACAAAGAAACCGTTAAAACGTGACGCACCCTCCGGCCGCTCAGCAGCATCCTTCCTCCCCCGGGATAACAGCATTCTGGGAAGCAGCAGCGCGACGCACAGCACGAGACACGTAACGAGAGTCACCTTCTGAAATGTTGACATTGCCATGGCAGCGGGATGATGGTCGCTTGTCTAGGTATGAAAACGGTGTTTATCTGGAGAGTTTACAGTGAGAAAACGGAGGAGAGAGGGGCAGGTTGATGTCGGTTTTCATCCATCGGTGGACTTCCTTGTTGTTTGCAGGACCGGAAGTGCGCCGGAATGTACTTTCTGTGTTTTACCACTAGAGGGCAGCAAAGGACCGTTTAAAAGTTTTGATAACAACGGACTTTAGAGAGTTGTTTAACAATCGTTATGCTCTTTGTAATGTTGATTTTTGTCGTATTAAGGTGCTAAATGTGTGTGTCAGTAATTTTAAGGTTGGGTCGTATGAGGTACTAGGTATCAGTACGCCATTAGCCTCCAACAGTTTCAGTCTGCCTTCCCCTTCATACAGGATGCACTTGGGGAAGCTAGTCTATACAGAGTAGCAGATGGGTACAGTTATATACAGTTATAGGAATTTAGTGAGTTTTAGGTAAAAATGGGCCAAAGAAATTAAGTTAGCTTAATTTCACGCTATATCTACATGTTTTAAGCTTTTTATTTTTCACCCAGAAAGCTTGTGTTTTTGGCACTATTTTCCAATGTGAGCTTTGGCCACCTGCTACGTGCTCTTCTGCCTGCAGACCTCATCAGAGGAAACAACAACAAGCTAAACTAAAGCTCTACTATTTGGGGAAAATTGTCTAATTATGACATAGGATTTAATATGCATTTATTTTTAAGTTCCCCACCTTATTTATTTTTTCGACAAATACAAGCAATAAATCAAGTAACGAAAACACAACTAGATATGTTTAACTAGGGCTGAACGCTTGTGATTTTTTTTGGCTCTAATGCAAATTTGATATGAAATGTACTGAAGGGAATGGCCAATTTTATGTCATTCTTATTTTTGATAAGAAAAACATACAAAAATAAGGAAAGTAGGATTGTTTTTTGCACAGCATTATAGAAAAAAGGGCACTTTTGCATAATGTGCATAGCAGAACATCTCTGCTGCAAAAAAAATAAGTATTAAACTGGTATTTTGGCACATTTTAGGTTTAAGAAACCTTGCACCTTCTGCCATTTGAAAACTGCAGAAAGCCATAATGTGATTTAATATCAATTTCAATTAATTGTCCAGTCTTAAACTAAACTAAAACAAGTTATTACAGCTCATTTTCCACTTCAGCTAACGCACGTCTCACAAGGTAAACACATACTGACTGTAGCTAGTCTAATTATCAGCCATTAGAAGAATAAAGTGAAAGCTGTAGACTTTTATTCTGATGTTCAGTTTCCATTCATCTCTATTGGTCAGGATCGGTTTAACCAGTATATCTCTGGAAAGTTTAAGAAGGACCATTAAAAAGCAGAAATCATTCTCTCCAGTCGGTTTTGTCTTTGCTGCCCTTTTTTGCTCGTTTTCCCACATAGTACTATTTGTGTCATGTTTCTCACTCATCTTGTATTGCTTATGTTGTTTTGCATCACTAAAGTTAAAAAAAAAAAGGGGGGGGGGGGGATTCAGTAAGGCAGGGAACTCTGAATGGGGACTGATGCAGGCTGCACCACCACATCTTCACCACCAGGTAACCTGGAATCTCTCCTGCTGACCAGTCTCCACTAAAGCTTCCTTGTTTCTTTTTCTTCCCGCTGACTCTCCATTTGTAGAAGTTGTTTCTGTGTGCTCCAGCTCATAAAAGTATCTCCTCATGTCCACAGTAAACTGCACGTCATCATCATGTGAGGGCTCTCACTCTTACTGCTCACCATGGCAGGTGAGAGAATCAACTCAGTGCTGAGTCAGGTGTGTGGCTGATTGGCCTTGATCAGGTCCAGGTGTGGGAAGCTTACTAATACTCTTCAGCTCCTGTGCTCTATGCTGACTCATTATCTCACCATCAGAGCTAGTGAGGGAATCTCTTCACATTTTCTCATTGTTTCCATGATTCTTAGTAACACAAAGCACTTCTTGTGTTTTCCCTGATCCAGATCTTTAAAGATTGGTGCTGGATTTCCTTGTCCAGTCTTTTAGTTCTCTCATAAAACCAGTCTGGTGACTTTTGTGCATTCATTTCCCTAAGAGTGTTTCTCAGACTCTCCAAGAATTTTAGTTTCTTATCAGCTGCTAGGCAATCATGGTTTAGTTCCTCATTTTTATTCAGAGTTATTCAAAACAGGAGCTATTAGTTTGGATTCTCCCATTTTGTTTCAATTTTTTCCCCCTTCCCAATTATCGTTTGCGATTCTAGTGGTTATCCCTTTGGGGGTAACTTTAAGACACCTGAGTCTGCGATCGTGTCCCACCTTACTCTTCCCTGACACGTCATTGCAAAAAAGTGCTGAACACAGAGGCTTTCTGGGGGGAGGGAATGCTTTAAAAAAATTCAATATAGCATACAATTGAGTATGTAGTGTTTCTTGGGTTATTAAGTGGAGCAGCTGTACCCATCTGCTAATCTGTATAGCCTAGCTTCCCTGCCAGTATGACCAACGAGTCTTCTTAAAGGGCCAGTGCTCACTGAAATCACTGGAGGCTCATTCCAATATTGTTGCCAAGTACCATATACGACCTAACTTCAAAATACCAACATATCCCTTTAACTATGTACTAATGTTTTTTTCAATGCTCAATTGTATGCATTTGTTCTGTAATTGCAGTCAAAGGTGCTCCAATTAAGAACTGAGTAAAGGGTTGTGATACTTGTGTCAATGTGATATTTCAGTTTTTCATTTAATAAACTGGCAAAAGAAAATTCTAAAATTCTGTTTTCGCTTAATCATTATGGGTTACTGGGTGCAAATTAATTGGGGAAATAAAGAATATAAAAAATTTTAGCATCAGGTTGAAACATCTCAAAACTGAAAAATGTGAAGGGGGTCTGAATACTTTCTAAGTGACTATATTTCAGCCTGTATGAACCCTGAACACACGAAGTGGTAATAACCTCTTCCCAGCAAGTTATCAAAGGACAACCTTCACTTTAAAGGGTGTTTAAGTACATCATTGAACTTCCTTTAACTGTCAAAATAAATTAAAACTTCCAAGTGCATAAATTACTTTGAAATCATAGGATTTGTTATTGACATTTTATATGATCTTTTATATTTTTTCTCGCTTAGATCATGACTCTCACAGAGGTTTTGATCATTTAAGCACAGAAATAAAAAGCACGCACTCTGAATTAATAATTCTGTTTAATTATTCAAGAAAAAACAGCTTAAGATCGGATTGAAAATAAAGTTTGGTGGGTCTGATGATCGCTCATGTCAGTCTCAGCGGAGATAAAGAAGATCCTTCTCGTTCGTAGTTGTAGTTTCTGTGAATATGGTTCAGTTTGTTTTTGGGTTTTTTTCTTCCTGCATGCTGGACGGGTGGAGTTAACCACAGAGGACAGCTCAGCGACTGCCAGAACATCTCGACAATCAGAGAGAAGCTTAAAAAAAAGACAACCGAGTATTTTCTCTGTGATGGATGACTTGGTTGATGCTATGTGCAGGCTGATTGGCTCCATCCAGCTCCTGTTTCAAGTTTGGTGGACAGACTCTTTAAATTATCGGCAAACGTTAGCTGAATGTAGAAAAAAAACTGTGAGGGATCCATCAGAGTCCACGTTAAGTGCTCTGGAAAATATCCTCTTTGTATTTTCATTATTCCATTTTTCAATCTTAAGTCCTTTTGATCAGAAATATTCAGTTTTTGGAGCGTCACCACACAGCTCTGTTTTAGAGTTCAGTTCTGAGCTGATGGAAATATCTCCCACATGGTTCAGCCTTAAGCACGAAGCCAACGAGGACCACGCTGCAATGATCTTTATCGTCTGATTGGCTCACAGTCGTCCTGAAAGAAAAGACAGAACAGCTCCAGGTCACTCAGTGTGGTTTCAGAGGTTCAATTAAAAACATGCCTGTCCACTAATAGCAGTATAAAAACAGGAATGTTATTTGTCTTGTTGTAAATTTTGGGTAATGTTACAGATAAATGGTGGTTTAGATTTCTTATTATGGCACTGTCAGTGGAAAAAGATGTTTTTCTTTTCAGAAAAACAACATAGAGTATGTGAAGCAAAAAGGAGAGCAATGATTTGCCTGTTAACTTATCAATAAAAGTCCATAGTATAGATGGCAGTCAGAACTGAAAATCTGAGGCACTCTGATGTAAAAAAAATTCCTTTTTTCAACAGGGGTATCTACGTGTTTCAACTCCAAAGAGTCTTCATGAGGACATCAGGACATCAGGATGTCCTGGCAAGTCATTGCTCTCCTTTTTGCAAACTATATTTTTGTCCATTTCCTGAAGCGCACCTGATCCTAAAGACACAGTTTTGGATACTACGACCCCATGTAGCACTCACCCACCTTTTATCTACATAGAGTATGTAAAGTCTGCCACCATGAGACTGTACCACTGAGGGAGATCAACATCACCAGACTTTTAATGAATAATCAGGCTTGTCAAAGCTTAACGCTCCAGTTAGAGATATCAGGAGTAAAACAGGGCGAAGTACACAATCACAATGGCAGGAAACACTAGGGAGTAAAACTGGACTTGAAACACTAGAAAGAAAAACTATAAAACAGAACAGGGAAGACTACTCTCAAAAAACACTTGAAAAACACACTTGAGGCACAAGGGAAGGAGAAATAATACAAGAAATACTAGAAACAGAACCTGGGAATAATTATCAAGACACACAAGGAACCCAGGGATACAAGGCGCTAACCATGCAAACTAGATTTGTCTGATCCATGTCTGTCGTCAGGCAGATCCATCGTGCAAACCTTTAATCTGACATGCTTGTTCCACATCTGAGAATGACCTGACCAATCAGCATCATTAAAGGAGAAAGAAGTGGTAGCTTGGTATCCTACCTGTTACCTTAATCCTTACCAGAACACTTAAACTGAAATTTAATCTGATTCCATTTTGAAAGTTTAAGCGTGTATTTCCACTCTGAAATAGGTGGTGTCTCATTGAGAGTTATTGCAAATGTTAGCAGTTGTTCCATCAAGGTTGGCACAATCAGTTATTAGGTTTAAGGGGCAATTACTTTTCCACATAGGGCCTGGTAGGTTTGCATGGCTTTTTTCCTTTAAAAATGAAATCGTCATTTAAAAACTAAATTTTGTGTTTAATAGGGTTATCTTTGTCGAATACTAATGTATTTTTTGATATGCCAAAATATTAAAAATATAAATCAGGAATCATCATGCCTGTGGAGAATATTTCCAGGTAGTTTATAAGAGAAACGACAACATTCTTTGCAAAATTTAAGCCAATGCAGATCAGTTACTGTGGCGATCTAGTCAGATTAAAACAGACCATCATAACACCGAAAACGTGGCCTGCTATGTGGTACAGCTCCCAGGACACTCTCACTCAAAACAATAACAAAATATGACGTCAACACTTCCAGATCTATTAATATGCACATAAATGGTCCCTAGAAAAGTCTAAATTTGATTCGTTATGAACTCCAGTAGACCTAAACCCAGCCCAATGTAAAATGTCTCCCATTCCAGACTCCATCAGTGCAGTGTTCTGTATTTCTCATGAACTCTAGTTGTGGAGTATTATAATGATAGCTTTGGCTGCTGGTGGCTTTAGGGTATGTGTTTGAACCCAGGCAGACCCTGAAACCCTCATCACTGTGGATTTTGTGGTGTTTTCTGCACTTGTTTTCTAACTTTTCCCATCTGCCCACACAGCCGACCGCTGCTCACGCCCATCGACAGGCTCAATGAAGGAAAAAAGTTCCCCCTGAGGATTTAATTTTCAGATGTTTAGACTTTGCAGATAACTCTGAGACGTGTTTAAACCTGCAGGCAACAAAGTGGAGAGATGTAAAGATAAGATTAGGTCTGCAGAATGATATTTGGAGGGACAAAGATGCAATAATAAAGGACAAACTAGAGCATGATTTTGAGGAGTCTCATTTTCTCTGCTTATTAAACTTGGATTAAGACGACTTTAACTCTCAATAACCCTAGAACTGCTGCAGTGATCATGAAGCCCTTTGTCAGTTCTCTAGTGAGCTGACATGAGAGGTTTTTAATAAAAATGACATTAAAAAACAAGTGATATAAAACTTTCAGGAGCATAAAATTTCCAGTGTTTCCAAGTCGACCCACATAATAACAATGAACTGCATATTAATGCTATATTGATAAAACTTCACTAATACAGCTTCATGTTTTTACCCCATCATTCCTGTTGTTATGCATTTATAATTTATATAAAATTAGGTACATTTAATTGTTTCAGGGAATGGGAAAGATGGGAAACACAGTAACCCCATAAAATGGTGTGCCCAAAGCTCAGTGAGATGACTTTTGATAGTTTCATTTTCCACTATTGCTAAGGTCAGGATTAAACAGACTGCTTAACATAAGACCTTTAGGAACTGAACACGTTGGCACAACAAGTGCTTTTTGTTTATATTGAACAGCTTATGTGGCCTGTGCATGCCATGTAACACACACAACAGACTCTATATGCCAGTGTTCAAAGGGTTCGGGTCTTTTTGTGCTAGCAGTGCTCATTTTTAAACCAAAGCCAATGCAGTCCAGCATTTTTCATGCTCAGCATCATGATTGAGAAGTTTTCACATCTAGAACTGCTATTAATACCAGGATACTACATCAGTTTTTCACTCAAAATGAGCACTGCCAGCATAAAAATTGGCTGTTGATGTAGGCCCACATACAATCAGCAGAGAGCTGTATTATTATTAAGGGACTGTGTGTACAGCTCCCAAATTTGCCAGCCTTTACATATCCAAAAAGTCTTGAAATTAGGCACATGCATGGGGCATGGTGAAAAATGTGATATTTAAATAGTTTCCAACATGAGTGACAGGAACTGACTCACTAGCACCCCGTAAACTGGCTTTAAAATTCAGCTCCTCAAGCCCATTTTACCTATCAAAAAGAAATTTTGTACAAATGTTCAGCTTCACGAGACGCACAAAAAGTCTCTTATTGTCATGGTGAATTCCCTAAAGGAAGTCCACCATTTTGAGTAAGTGTTAAGTTTTTTGCAATGTCCATGGGTCCTTTGAGGATGTACTCTTACAAAAGCGTTTGTCCAGTCAAGGTGAATTTTGGTACGCAGCTGGAATAGCCCTCAAGGATGAAAATGTATTCAAATCATGAACAAAACTCAAAGGGTGCGGCCATGGCCGCTTATCAAACTTTGATGTCTAAAAATAGCACAAAAACTGGCTTTTTCTCAAATAAACAGGGGTAGTTCCTGCGAAATAGACAAAATCTGCCATAGAATTGCTGAGAAACATCTGGCAAGTGTGCCAATGCTATCTTTTCAAGCTCACATGTCTGACACTAAAGTGGCCACAAAAGAGGAAGTAGACATTTTCTGCTTCTTTAGTATTAACTACTATTTCTATTAGATTTATCAAATCACATTAAGATTTTCTTTGAAATATCTAAAGAACTTCACCTTTACCTGCAACACAACAAGGTCATTAGGTTTTGTCCAATGCTGTGGTCCTGGTGATTTTTTTTTTTTTTTTTTTTTTTTTTTACCATGAAACAGGAAGTAGTTAACCTGACATGCCATCTGGAAAACCTTCCATAGACGGTGTCTGGGAAAGGGAAGAGCCTTTGAAAAAACACTCGGAGGGTGACTGGATGCATGTTCTGTCTGTCACATCTTTACAGGCCAATCAGAGCAAAAAAAACACATGATGTAGCCGCTACCGAGCAGTTAACTCCAGAGAGAATAGCATAACGCAAACCATGGCGACTGCAGACATGTCAGTACACGACTTTTGTCGTGTACTGACATGTCGTGTACGTTATTGAAAAGAGAAACAACTCAACTCTGTTCTTTTAACAAAGAAATGTCATCAAGTTCTGATCAAACTGTTGCTTTAGCAGCATCCACGCTTATCTCTTCCGCCATAATTGCATCGGCCTCTTGTCGCTGCTTGCCTAAGTCACAACTTCACCGTGTCCGAAAGCACTGACCCTTGACGGTGCTTGGTCCTGTCACTTTCTAACGGGGCCCAAACGGTTCAGAGAAGGAGCTTTGCAAAATGGTTTCACCAGTAAGAAACACGAAAACAGGCAAATCCATCTGTTTTGCAAGGTTAGAAAGTTCTTTTGTCAGGGGGTAAAAATGGTAATAAAGCCATGAAACATGATTGAGAAAATTCTTAGATGGGAAACAAGATTATTTATCTTAATGGCTCAGTTGTGCCCCCTACTAAATTCAAAGAACCAGCCCCCACACCACGTTTGACCTACGATTTTGAATTTTGGTACAGTATCCAGTGTCAGTCAAAATATTTTTATGTTAATAAAAAAACAGTACAACTTTAAAGAACACTGTTGGCATATTAGAGGAAATACAGTATATTTTATAAGGTCACCTATTTTTAAGATCAGGTAATATCTTTGTGACATGTCTTAGTCTGTTGTAATGAAATTTACTCTAATTTCATGTTGGCTGTGACAAAAGTCGTGAGGCATTGGATTTAGCAGCTGTGCCACATGCCCAATGTGCACCAAACCCCGACATGTGCAACGGTGCTGCTTGCAGCCCTAGTTTGCATTTGCAATGCTTATTTTAAACAGAAAAAAATGGAGATTAGCATGAGCTGTATTAGCATCTAAAGCTGTAAACCACGTTGTAATTAGAGCTTCTTTGTAAGTTTAAACTGTTGGCATGTGGCTTAATCATTACATAATCACACAAACTACCAGTTTGTTTGGTTGGTTTAAAAAATCAATGATTGTTTATTTCATTAAGAGGATTATTAAGATTTAAAAGATGGTTTATCTTAATTAGGAGTACTTAATGAGAGATATTTTGCTCTCAGCCTACTTTAAACTCATAAATTTGAAATGAGACACAGCCTAAAAACTCCCTTCATAGTTTCACATTTCTGCATGACATGATACAGACTTTTCAAAGAAAGTATGCTACGGCATATCATGGCATGGCTTTCTCACTAATGCCAGCAGCCTGTGGTTTGAAGTCCCATGTCTACATATGGTCATATGTGGGATGAGCCTGTGAGCTCACTTGTATACCTTCCAGATATCTGTGTGCATGGTTTACTTCAAACTGTCAGAGCAGCTGTCTGCTTCTGTAATTTATGGCCATACCTCTTATTGAGTCTGCCTCTCCACGCTGCCATTAAGATGGCCTCCTTCATAGTCCAGCTGGCACAGGATCATGTTGTTCTTGAGGAAAAACTTGTCTCCCACGCAGAATCTGTGGAGAGAAATAAAAATATGGATCTAGGTCTTGGTTCAAGCTGAAGTGAATCATGAGTTCCCAGAGGAGCATTTCAAGCATATTTTCAGCGCACATCCACTGCTATGATAATCAGAAAATTAATCTTGCATGATTGCTGCATGATTAAGTCTCCAAGTGATATACAAAGTCTTTAACCCCCTCGAGGTTTCAGACTGTGCAGGATATTTCATCGCTTTCTGATTACAATGCTTGCTCATAATGACCAGTGAGCTCACGAGCACACCTCCCAGATAAGTCCACTGAATTTGATCTCCCTGGCTAATTGCTCCCCTAATCTTACCTCTGGCGGCAGAGCTGACAGGCGAAACAGTCTAAATGGTAGACGTTGTCTCTGGCTCTCATCACCATCTCAAAGGCAGGGATCAGCTTACTGCAGGCTGCACAGTTCCCTGTCACCCCAAAGAGCCTGCAGAGAGACAAAGGGCGACAAGCAGACCTGTAGTCTGGACGCACTTAGAGTCATTTCAGCCAAGAGCTGAAGAAAAACACTGGAATAAAGAGTGGACAGACCTAAAAACTACTGCGTCTGGTGTCAGAGAAGTGGAAAGAAGCTGCTGCATTTCCTACGGATGATTGCTGGCTTTTACTGCTAATGCAGCACTCACATCACATCTTACTTTCAGCTAAGTGGGAGGAAAAAGTCACATCAGCCTGCTGGTTGATTTCCATAAACTTTGATTCCTCCCACATAGCTATAACCAAAGGAGTGTCAACAGCAGAAGTGCCAAAAGCTCCCTTCTTTAGGAGCCAAATGTCAGTTAAAGCAAATATTAGCGCTGATAGACCCAGGCTAGAGTTAGCTCATTTACTTTACTGCTTATAACAAGAGCATGGCAAAAGTAGAAGTCTGAAGCACTCAATATCAGTATTTATCTTAATTATCAAAAGTTGCAGACATACAGTTCCTTTAAAAAGTGTTTGCCCCCTTGGATCGTTTATCCTTTTATTGATTTTATAAATCAATCATGGTCCAAATCAGTGGTTTCTAACCTTTTTTCCTCTGAGCCCCCCTTACTTGTATCATAGAGGAGCTGAGGACCCCCAGGATCCACACAAACAAAAGGTGATATATGGATGTCAAAAATCAATGTTAGATGTAAAAGTTTTCATTGTCCAAATCTATATAAAATAGCCCCAAACAAAGGTTGTCTTATCAAGAGACCTTTGCCAGGACTATTCATAAGTGTTTTATCATGATTTTAGTTGGTACGAGTGGATCTAATTTTGGAAACTGCAAAGCAGACAGAGCCTGTACCAGGCTGTACTCCCCCAAGGGGGTCCTGGGCCCCAGATTGGAAACCAATGGTCTAAATAATTTGCCATTTTTGACCAAAAAAAACATTAAAAATACCTCTTAAATGTCAAAGCGAAAACAGATGTCTACAAAGATTATAACAGCATAAATATTCAACCCCTTTAAAGTGACTGACCTTGTTCAACCGAGGTCCAGTCAAATGGTGCTGTAGTCTCATACATAGTTAAATGCACTCACCTGAGTGCAGTGAATATGTCTCAGGTGATTGTAGTATAAAGATACCTGGCTCTGGATGGTCAAGTCTATGGTTAATCAGTATTCCTGGCTACCATTACACCATGAAGACATAAGAACACCCAAAGAGAAAAGGTTATTGGAAGAATAGAAGTCAGGGTATGGATACAAAAATATTTCCAAAGCACCAAACATCCCCCAGAGATCAGGTAAATCCATCATCAAGAAATGGAAGGAATATGGCACATGTGTAAATCTGCCTAGATCAGGCCGTCCTCACAAACTGAGTGACCTGAGAAGGAGACAAGTGAGAGAGGCCACCAAGACACCTATGACTACTCTGAAGGAGTTACAAGCTTCAGCAGCTGAGATGGGAGAGACTCTGCATACAACTATTTAGTCAACAGTGGCAAAGAGAAAGCCACTGTTGAAGAAAATTCAGATTAAATCTGGACAAGAGTTCAACAAAAGGCATGTGGGAAACTCCATGTTTAAGTGGAAGAAAGTTCTTTGGTCTGATGAGACTAAAATGGTGCTTTTTGGCCATCAGACAAGACACTGCACATCACTGCAAACACACCATCCCCACTCTGAAGCACGGTGGTGGCAGCATCATGCTGTGGGGATGCTTCTCAGCAGCCGGCCCTGGGAGGCTTGTAAAGGTAGAGAGGGAAATGAATGCGGCAAATTATAGGAAAACCCTGGAGGACAATCTTATTCAGTCTGTAAGAGAACTACGGCTTGGTTTCAGCGAGACAATGACACGAAGCATACAGCAAAAGTTACACAGAAATGGTTTAAAGACAACGAGGGGAATGTTCTAGAGCAGCAGAGTCAAAGCCCAGACCTCAATCCAATACAAAATTTGTGGCTGGACTTGAAAAGAGCTTTTCACACCCAATCCAAGTGCAACCTGACAGAGCTTGAGCAGTTTCGCAAAGAAGAACGGAGTAACAGTGCAGTGCCCAGATGTCCTCTCTAGTTTGCACACAAAGCCACAGAGCTCTTCTTTTACACTCCATCATTTGAGGATAAAAAAAAATCATGTCAGCTTTTTAATTGTTTGAAGCAGAAAATGTGATTGCGTTGCTATCACTGTCTTCTAATATACCACTATTCAGTCTCAGGGCTGGTTTTCACCCAAACAGAGGTGTGGCCGCTCATTTGACTGCTTTGTCCTGTCAAAGTGCTTGAAATAACACAAAAACATCTTAAGTGCAAAAATAAAAGTAGCTGTAGTTCAGACCTGAACTTTCGGTTTAACCAATGAGATGGAAAAAGAGGATAAAATTTATTAAACTCATTATACATGTATTCAGAGGGTACTTCTTACTCACTCTGATGTCACATCTAGTATGAACAGTCTGACAGTATACAGTTTCATACGAAGCATATGCATTACGCGCTTTCTAAACTAAAAACTCATTAGATAACTTTCCAACTATGTCCTCAAACTCTCTGAGAACAAAACCCTGTTATGTTTGAAACACTCTGTGACTCACTCCTGACCAGCTGCAGATTGCCTCACCTCTCATTCACCTCTAAAAGCACGAACAAACGGCTCCCTGAGAGCCTGACACACATGAAGATAAGTGGCTGCTGCTGATTTCCATATTCCATTAGAGGGCAGATAGAAAAGGAGGTTTGGGAGTAACCGTTATGAAAAACGGCGTCCACGGAGGGAGGGAGGAGAGTGCCAGAGCCTCGTACGACAAATGAAAAACGTCATCGAACAAGTGACCAACATGGGAACAAAAGAGAGTCCTAATTAAGCCAATGTTGGGATCTAACGAGCCTGAGTCCTGAGCAGGCACCTGGTGGGTTTTTTCCCTTCTCCTTAACGAGGCTACGGAGCTCAATGCTAATTCTCTACTAATGGTCCAATTAAAAGAAATCACATGATTTTAATCCTGCTCTTCAAAGGCTTTTGGTCTGCACCCTCGCAATGATGAGGAAAACAGGAGGCAATCTAGCCAATTTAACTGTCAAAAGGGGTTTTGGTCTCTTAAGTGCAGCGCAGCTAATGAGAGACTTAGCTCCAACCAAATCCAGCTGGATTGTACATGAGACTAACACATGAGTTCAGCAATGTGGCTGAGATATCAGGAGTTCCCCTGCTGACCTGACATCAGACGTCGTTATTTAAGGGAAAAAGAAGGTTGTACGAGTCTCGGAGGAGAAGTTTGAGCCAGGCTTGGGTTTGTATATAAGAGGTGTCATCTAGATTCATGGTGCAAGGTGAAACCTTAAATCTAAAGTAATTTAAAGAATAATTTGTTTTAAATTATTTCTGCAGCAATTTAAAGACACCAGAGGTCACATGATGAATGACTTTGTTCAAAGGATTCACTTAGGAGAAGCTTAGACATTCTGCAAACATTTATCTTCATCTGAAGTGTCTGAAGTGCTCCAAAGTATGCTAAGTGTTACTGTCTGTATATGCAGCATGTCTGATGGACTCGAAGCAGAAAGCTCACTCCCTTTCCTGCAAAAAGATGAAATTAAAAGCAGGTTGGGAACTGAAAAAGCTAGCCTGAAAACAAAATCAACTTGCAAGCACCTCCTTTGTTTCCAAAATGACTGTGAGTATGCACATTGTAAAATAGGGCTATGAGTTTTAGCTTGATAAGGCTATTTAGATAAGGGATTTTATTTCCAACACCTAACATTAGCAACACAGATAAACAGATGCATCTAAAAAAATAGAATATCATGAAAAATTAGGTTTTTTTTATGCAATTAACTTCAGAAAGTAAAATTTCCATATATTCTAGATTAATCTCATACAAAGTGAAATATCTCAGAGGTTTTTTGTTTGTTAATCTTGATGATAACAGCTCACATCTCACAAAAATCCACCATCTCAAAATATTTCAACATCTCAAAACCCCAATCCAAATCAAAAAAAGATTTATAATACAGTAATTGGTTGGAGTTACTGTTGCGCAAATTACTGCATCTATGCAACATTGCAGGAGGCAATCAGTCCATGGCACTGCTGGGGTGTTATGAAGCCCAGGTCGCTCATCTGTATTGTTGAGTCCGGTGTCTCAGAGATTCTCTATGGGTTCAGGTCAGATCAGTTGGCCGGCCAGTCAAACTATGGTCAGGAAACCAGTTTCTGGTAGTTTTGGCTTCACTGTGGTCACGTGAAAAAGAAATCAGTATCTCTATAAAGCTCCTCAGCAGATGGAACAAGAAGAGCTCTAAAATCCCCTGGTAGACGGCTGACAGCGCCGACTCTGGACTTGATAAAGACCAGTGGACCAACAGCAGCAGATGACATAGCACCTCAAACCTTCACTGACTGTGGAAACTGAAAACACCGGACTTCAAGCACCTCTCTGATCCCCTTCAGACTCTGGGATCTTGGTTTCCGATTGAAATTTAAAATGTACTTTCATCCGGAAAGTTCTTTTTCTCTCTAGTCCAGGTGAGACACTTGTAACCTTGTCTGTGGTTCAGGGGTGCCTTGAGACTAGAAACATGACATTAGTAGTCCATTTCTGGACCTGTCTTTGTGTAGTGGCTCTTGATCCACTGACTCCAGCCTCAGTCTGTTCTTTGTGAAGCTCCTTTAAACTCCTGAATCTGCTTTGTTTGACAATCCTCTAAAGGCTGAGCTCATCCCTGTTGCTTTTCTTACCACACTTTTCTCTTCCAGTCAACCTTCTATCAATCTGCTCGGATACATCCTCTGAGACCAGGCTGCCTTTTCAGCAGTGACCTCCTGTGGCTTACCGTCCTTGTGAAGAATGTCAATGATTGTCCTCTAGACAACAGTCTAAACGGAAGTCTTCCCCATGATTGTGTCTGTGTGTACTGAACCAGAGTGAGAGAATGAAGGCTCAGGAAACTTTTGCAAATTGGACTTATCCACAACATTCTAATATTTTGAGAAAGTGGATGTTTTATTGTTGTAAAAATGTAAACAAAAAAGTCTTGAAATATTTCACTTTTTATGAGATGAATCTATAATTGATAAAAGTTTAAGTTTTTGAAGTATATCACAGGAAATAAATTAACTTTTAGATGATACTCTAATTTTTTGAGATGCAGCTATAGGTATGTTTTGGCCTGATTTTAAGATACAATGTCAAAAAGAGAATACTTTCTAAAAGCATTTTGACAAAAACATTCAGTTTTATTTATTATACCATAAAGTTTTGATGCAAGCTCTGACTTTTTACTTTAACAACCTGAAGTAGTTATACCACAATCTAGAAGGACCTATTTACACATTTTACACTCCAATTAAAAACTAAAAAGTGTAGCACCACTTATTTAAGTTTAAAAATACAAGGCCAAATTGTCCATACTTAAATGCATTTAAAAAGCGCTGTTAAAAGATTACAATTATGCATCCTTTTTATCGCATTCAAACATTCCACTTTTTGCTTTCAAAACTTTTTTGGTCTTATTTTGTAAATTTCCACTGCCTTAAGCTAAAAGTAATACACTTCCTGTGTGGATATAAAACTGCCTTTATATTTAGATCAAAGATTTAAACATGAATATAACCACAGCAGAAAAGAACAAGGAGTTAAACGTTAGATAACACAAGGTACAAATGACTTTTGACTTGTCCATTGAGCTGTCTTTGAGTTTTTAAACTGAAATAAGCCATCAAGGAGCATTGGACTAATCTAGTCTCCATATCTCTGCGTTCAGATCGCCTCCAATGGTGACAAGCCTTGTTTTTCCAGTGAGGAAGATACTGCCCCACACCATCACACTTCCTCCACCAAAAGATGTTGCAATTGCAGTGCAGCAATCAGCATAGCATCCTCCGCGTCTTATCCACGCTTTGACGCTACGATGTAGCTGCCATAGACAGAATCTGGACTTGTGGTGAGCCAATTAGAGGCCTGATTGTCAGCATGGGTGGTATCAGAAGAGTCAGTAGCAACAGCAGAACAAGCTGGCATTGGCAGAGAAGATTTGGCTAATATTTCATGGGCACAAACCCTCATACTCAGCTCTGCTGCTTATCCCACAAATGCATGTTCCTTACAAATGTGGTGCCATTTATTTAGGGAATTAAACAGGCTTTCCAACGGTATAAGATTTATGCCAAGAAGCATTAATATAACAATCTACCAAACACAAATATCTAAGTTTATATAACTTGGGAATAGTCTTTTTGATTAATGTAGACACTTTAGTGGGAACAAAAATCAACATTTAGTGACACTTGGCAATAAAAAGTGTCCTTCTGTCAGGCTAAACTCTTGAGCAGAATTGCAACAGATTGGTGGATCACCATCTGCTAACAAAGAGTTTGTGCAGTCGAACAATTTTCTAAATTATTGGGCTACTTTACTGTTAAACAGTAGCTTATTTACTATAAATGATATTCTGCAAACCCAATGTTTCAGTTTGTTTGTATCCTGGTTATGATCAGGTGTTTCTGCTAAGGGTGTAGCATTGTTTCCCACTTTCAGGGGTAGAAACAAACCAAATCCACGTTTGTCTCTTTTTTCTTTTTATGATTTTTTTGGCCTTTTTATTGCATTCAGTCATAAAGAAGGACAGTAGATAATCAGTAATGTGGATGAGCAAAGGGATAACGACATGCTGGAAGGGAGCCAACAGGCCTGACTTGACCCAAGGCCACCAGGGATGCAAACAATCCTGCAAAGCCTGTGGTTCTCAACTCATGGATCGGGACCCAAAAGTGGGTTGCAGTGCCTGTTTAGTGGGTTGTGGAGGTTTACTTGGGAATAAGAAGAGTTGGGGAAAAAGTTGATGTTGCAGAGTTATTTTTAGGAAGTACGGGGAGGTCGTTGTGTAGTTAATGCTGTTTTCCTTCTGCCATTAAAGACTCAAGAAATAGAAGTATAAAGTGTGATTTTATGAGGGCAGTTTAGCAAAATGTGAAGCATGTAGGACACAGGAGCCATGAAATACGGGTTCTCTTTTGGGACAAAAGGGACCAAGGTGAGTTTTGAAGCCATTGAGAAGAAATAGAGTGATGTTATCTTCTTTCCAAGGTCCAAATTGCATCTTTCAACATTACATAAATTTGAAAGGTTGACTTTTTCTAATAAAAGTTTGTGTCATAATAACTCATAGATTTGGGGGTGGGTCCTGAGGCTAGATCAGCTGAGAGCCACAGTGCTAGGCCATCTGAACCCCTATCACCTATTTTCTTTAAACCAGTGGTTCTCAAATGGTGTGGCGAAGCAAGTCTTGGTGTGCCATGGAGATTTATAACTAAATCTATAATTATATTACCACTTTAGTTACTGTAGCATGATTTAAAGAGGCTAGTTTGTATCAGTATGGATATGGTGTGTCTTGAGATTTTGGCTTAATCTTAGGTGTGCCTTGGTTTAAAAAGTGTGAAAGCCATTGCTTTGCCCCAAAAAACTCTGAAAGCAAACAAATAGAAACCTGGATGATGCTCTTATAATTCATACAAGGTCCTACCATTGCCCACTTCTTAATGATTTATGAAAACATCATCTATCTAATCGATCACAGCCTGGCAACATTAGCAGTTTCTAGGATGTTATTTTCAAAGTCTCTCCCTCTTTCAGCCCACTCACACCTGTAGAAGGTTTCAGGTTACCTCAGGTAGTCCCTGCGGCAGAGGATGAGGTTGGCCCGGGTGTACAGGGTGGAGCCCAGGCGGCCCAAGCGGCAGTCACAGCAGGCACATTTCAGGCAGTCCTCATGCCAGAACCTGTCCAACGCCTGCAGCATGAAGCGGTCTCGGATCTTCCCATTGCAGCCGGCACAGGCCCTCGGCTTCTCTCTGGACTGGAGGGGGACGAGAGACACACCTGGTGGGAGACAACAACAGGTGGTGGGACTACTAAGGGCAAACAGAGACAGGATGTGTCTATGATGTTTGTAAAACTGCAGATTTTTCTGTGTCCTATGATTTTAAATTCATTTTTAGTTCCTGCAAGTGTCTCCCTTAGGACTATGGAAGTTTAAATTTAGCTAATTCTTGCAAATGTAGTTGATGTAAATTGCTGATATGTTGGTTAGTGTGCACCGCCCTAATTCAATAATTTACCAGTAAACACATGAATGAATCTGCATGTTTTTACATCTGCACAGGAAGAAAAAAGTTCTGCTTACTGAATGAATTTAACATTTCTTGCCTGTGGGACAAAAGGAGCAGAGAACCTGAGGCTTTCTGCATCAATTAGCACTTTTAAAAAATGTCTTAAAACATTTTTATTTGCAGCTGCTTCCCCATTAGTTCATTATTCTCAGAGCTTCTTTCTGTTGTCATGTCATTTTTTTTAATTCTTCTTACTTTTAATTCTTTACATTCAATTTTAAGCTGTCTTTTAATGTTTTTACAGTTACACTGTCCTATTTTAGCTCTGTACAGCACTTTTCATTGTTTTTTTGTATGTATGGTGCTCTCCAAATGCATTGCATTGACTTCAGAGAGTTTAAAATGAAAAAGGCATAGAAAATGTCTGAATTAAGGGAGTTTATTGAGACACACTTGGGTGGAATCGTTTCAGTATTTCTTATAAACTAGTCACTGCAGTAAATGTCTGTAAATTATGATAATCCAGCAGAAATATGAGCATTCAGATCACTTTGAATACATGATTTACGTGCATTCACCTATAATATGCTTTAAAATGCCTTTAAACATTTAAAAGAACGTGAATACCTTACTGTCGATGAATAATTTTCAGCTATGGTGGAGGTTTATCCACAGTATGTATGTTAATCAAAGTAGTTCTCAAAGTTTGACTTAAAAATGCATAAATTATGCTTTCTGAAACCCTAAAGTTAATTCATTTTGCTGCAGACTCCATCCAAAGTCCCCCAGCCTTTTCCTGCTTCCTTTTTTATCGATAGCACACACAATCATGTCGTAAATGTACTCACTCTCCTCCTTATCCAGCACCATCCTTCAGGAGAAAGACAACAGTCCACCAACAGGAGGGAGGACTCTTCAGCAGAAACAAACACTGAGAGATCTTCACACTCGGATAAATGGTGGAATCAGCCGCTCAAACTTCAGCTCCGCTCCTCACAGCCACGAGGGAAGCCAAGAGAAACAGCCATAGAGCCGCTGTCCGTCTGTGACTACACGCGTAAAAAGCAGCCTGCTAACAGGGGGGGTGAAAACAGCGAGTCCGTGGATCACCTTGCCGGTGGGAGAGATGTCCTTAAATCACGAGTGTCCGTGTCTTATCTGAGCTGATGTCAGTGCAGAAGCATGTCTCTCTCTCTCTGGGTGCTCAGTCAGGCTGCGTCTGCTCCTCTGCACAGACTCAACCTCCTCTCTCAGCTCCCTCCCTCTCTCTCTCTCTCTGCAAAAAACTCCCACAGTCAAACGTTTTTTTCTTCTACGCTGCGTGCTAATTATATAAAGTCATTACGCTCAGATCTGATAGTAACCGCCCCCTCCCTCTCTGAATCAATTATTCAATAGACAGTCACACACCAGGACAGCCCGGGCCTGAGGTGCTTTAGAATGAGCTTATTCAACTCCAAGGACACCAATTATCTCCAGGGCGCCCTGTAGTCAAAGCACAGGCTTTCTACAGCGCCAGATGCAGCGCCTTTTAACATGCGGGTGCACGCGTGGAGATGTGCACGTGCATGTGACACATATTATCAGTGAGTACCTTATACATCCTCTTGGAAAATAGGCTGTAATTGTAGTAGATATGGACAAACAAGCACACTTTGAGTATGCCTCTTATAACTGAAGGTTGGTTTTCTAGAAACCTCTTGGAGCATTAATCTTGTAGAAAAGTCTGATTGGTCAGATTCATGTTCAGCTAAATTCATGGTGCAAAGTTTCAGGCTGAAGGAATGGGAGGGTTCTGGTTTCAGACTTTTCATCTGAGATTCCGTTTATCTCAGAACAGAAATAAACCCTAAAATGTTTTAAATGAAATCAGATTAAACTTCTGATTACAAAAGTGTATAGTCATCCATGAAAACATTCTAACACAGCAAGGATAGCTGACTAGCTCAGTTAGCAGCATAAGCTATGTAGACAATGTAGCTAAGTGGCTTATGTAGCCAAAAGCTAATCTCACAAAGCAGCTACCAAAGCTACATATCTACATAGCTAAGTTAGCTTTATTTACATTTGTTTAAGCTCACATCGCTAAGGCTAACTTAACTACATTGGCTAATGCAGTTATGTTAATTACATAGCTAGCATAGCTATCTTAGCTCAACCTATGCTTGCTAAATATAACATTGCTAAAGCTAACTTATCTACATTGGCTTATGTAACATAAATTATGTAGCCTGTGCAGCTACATCTGCTACAGTTAAAGCTACATTGGCTGAAGTAAGCCACTGTGCATGTAGCGTCTTCTAAAATATCTCTATACATAATTTAATCCTGGGTTAGACCTCTGACCTTTTTTCCTTTTTATGAAATTTTTTCCTCTGTTTTGTTTAAGCAAACATAAACAAAGTCTGGCAGTTACTTTCCTGGAATAAAGACATTATAAACATACCAGACTAAACAACATACATAAATTAAACAGAAACAACGGTCAGAGGTCAAACCCAGAATTAAACTATGTATAAGCCTGTTTTAGGAGTAGTTACACAAACAGTAGCCTGCTTTAGCTAACGTTAACTGCTAACTAACTAGCTTTACAGTTGAATTTATTTCACATGCCAGTGTAGCTACGTGACTTTAGCTTTAGCAATGTGAGCTTTAGCAAACATAGCTTATGCTAACATAACTATGCTAGCTACATAGGTAGCTAACATACAGTAGCTATGTTAGCCACATAGGTAGCTAAGTCAGTTTTAACAGATGTGGAAAAGTACCAGACTATTGTACTCAAGTGAAAATACAGTTTCTCTGGTTTAAACTTATTTGAGTAAAATTTCTTGTTATAAATCTATTCAAGTTAAAGTAAAAAGTAATACTTTAAGAATTTACTCAAAGTGCTGAGTACTGAGTAGCTAATTTTGATATTCAAGGGGCTTTCACAGTGAACTATAACCTGTCCTTAATGTGCAATAACAAGAAAATATGGACCTCCAACCAGGTTATTTATCAGAAGGTGTGACCTAACCTAAAGTACAATGCAACAGCTGATTTGGGAAGAAATATGGAATCCTTCTCTTGCTATGTGCCTGTACTGACTGACGTGTTGTGACAGCGAAAACAACTGGTCGTTTTTATGTTGTTGGCTGAAAGCTTGGACCTCCTTGTTGTGGCTTTTAGTGTTTATTTGTGTAATCAGTGCTTTTTAAAATGTAATAAAGTACAATACTTCACTCGAAACATATATTTGAGTTAAAGTAAAAGTAGTGATTTTTAAAACTACTCAAAAAGTACAAGTAGGCTACACATAAAAGCTACTCAATTACAGTAATCTGAGTAAATGTAGTTAGTTACTTTCTACCCCTGGTTTTAGCAAATGTAGCATAAGCTAACATAGTTTAGTTAGCTTTAGTTTAAGCTACATTGGCTGCATTATTAGCTATTTTACATAAATAAACTACAGGTTTATTAGATTTACAAAACTGTAACGGCTTCAGCTATGTAACTGATGTTGCATCGGTTGCTTTAGCCTTAGCTACATTAGCTACATTAGCTACTTTAGCTACGTTAGCTGAGAATTTTCATGTTGGACAAGCTTTTGTCCTGTAAGCAGAATGTATACCTCACTTTATCAAACCTTTTGTAATCCGGTTTTTGACTTTTAACTTTTGGTATCCCAACCCTTACTTTAACACCTACTATTTAGAGTTTAAGCCAAATTTATTTATGAAGTTTTAGCGTGTATTTAGCAGTTTTGATAGATATGATACAGTACAGTACACAGTAATTTATCTCCCATTGGAGGAAACTGGCTTATAACAACAGCTCATAGTAGAGGGCAAACTTAAAACAAAAGCAAAAGTGCAGATTATTGATGCAATTGAGGAACTTGAAGTTAGAATAATCTCATAAATAACACCGCTGATTTGCATCATGTTTCTTCAATATAAAAAGATTTCATCTCCTGCAGCATAGCAGCCCTCTGGACAATTCTATATAAGAGGATAATATAAAAATGATGGGGAAAATCTTAACATCAGCCTTGGTTTCTCCAGTATTCCTTATATGGGAATGTATGCATCACATGCTTTGATTGCAATGCAGTAAATGCTCAAATGCAATGTGTAATAGTTAAAGGTGATTATAAACTTGCATAAAAACAAATATACTGCAGGGGCTTTTTGCTGGAATATTTGCAGAATTATCAACCAGAGGCTCTTATGCTCAACTAGGTCTATCCTCCATTCTGGATACTAATAAAAGCAGCTGTAAAATGCTCTACTCAGACTACTAATAGACCCACCACAGTGAGAGAAGTCATGGTAGTGCTGTGAAAGTTTTACTAGAATACCAAAGATGAAATATAAACAGCCTTCAGTGCTGACTCCCAGATCTACTGAAGGTCGCTGTATGGGGATCCAAACACCACAGAGTATGGTGAAGTCATTTAAGTTAATATTGAACACCACAGAGGCTTTATTAGTCCTTGTGGATAGATTATTGGAACATTATACTGATTTTCTTTAGGGGGTTTTCAAGGGCAGCACTAACCCCGCTCCCATAAACAACACTGCAGCGTGTTTCCAAATAGATCATCCGGCCCTAAATCCTCCTCATTAGAAGCTGTGGCATAAACAACTGTTCTAACATGGCCCCTGGATCAGGTCACACTAATTAACCAGCACCATCGACCGACAAGTCCCTCATTATCCGCCCTCTCATCTGATCGCATATAGGCCGTCAAGACAGCTAACGATCAACACACTAATTAATCAGCTGATGAGGTGCAAGTGGAGCTCCGGGTTCCCCTCTTCATTTGGGAGACACATGGGAGCTAATTAGCTCAATTATTAATGCATCTAATTAAATAGTTTCTCTGGGTAATCATGGTAACTGTCTCGTCTTCTGTGATAAATGCATGTGCACTGCTATAGACCCCTCTTGTCCTTTTATTTTGACATAAAGACTCCAATGCAGCAGCTGAATCCAGGCTAAACATTACAGGCTATTCACAGGCCCAGACCCCATTAGGCTAATTGCGCTAAGAGCAGTCTGCGGCTGACATTAAAGGTGAGCTGTGGTAAGGGCTCTAATTAGCAGGCTGTGGAAATAGGAAGCCTTTTTGGCCCATCTGCTGCCGACGTGTCCTCGCTCTGTGTGAAAAGGGCAGAGACAAATTTAGGCGATGTTTTTGTGGAAAGGCTGTTTGTCTGATATAATGCCACGAGACGCCGGGTCACCGCAGGAGAACGTTTCATACAGTTACAGCTGAATTTAAAGAAAGAGGGTGCAAGGGAACTGCTGTAATTTGTGGCAGCAAGGTCACATTGTTTTGCATATGAAACCCCGGCCTGCTGCTTTCTGTCAAACTCAAAGAAAAACTACTTGTATTATTTAAACCCTGAACCTGTTTCTTTCATTAATATTCAGTTAACACTTTCATCAGGGTCAAAAACCTGCCCTAATTATTTTATTTTTTAAACAAAGGTAATGTTACGGATAAAAAAGACATCTTAACCTTTGCTAGGAGGAGAAGCAAGTCAACAGGAGACTGATTCATAAACTTTTAAAGATGATTTCCTCTGATTTTGTGGATAATAAAGTGTCTTACCTGATTATTTAAAGATACAATATGTAGAATTGTTGCTCTGAAATGCATATAGTAACACAATTTAACAACTTCTATAACATGTACAGTGCTTAACAAATGTATTAGACCACCTGTCATAAAAACAAGAAAACATAAATATTTAAGAAATCTTTAAAAAACTTGTTTAGAACTAAAAATGTTATTGATATTTATTTGGCAAATTCCAAACTGAAACAACTAAATAGTCCTTTTTCACACATAATAACCAAAAAATCTTCTTATTTTGTATGGCCCTCTTTTGGCCTTGATAACAGCTTGCATTCTTGCTGCCATTGTTTTTATTCACTTTTCCACAGTCTCTTTTGTTGTTGAGTTACAAATAGTTTCTAGCTGTTCTCACAGACTTGCTTTAGATGAAACTTTTGTACCATCAATCTTTTAATCTACTAAATCCCAAATTTGTTCAATAGGATTCAAATCCAGACTTTGACTCGGCCAGTCCATCAGTTCCAGTACTCCAGATTCCTTTTTCTTGCTCAAATAGTCTCTGCACAGCTTTGAAGTCTGCTTGGGGTCATCGTCTTGTTGTTATATGAACCCACGACCAATCACATTCAGTCCAGAAGGGATTCCATGATGCACTAAGATGTTGTGGTAGACGTTCTTGTTCATGATACCGTCCATTTTCACTAATTTGTCCACGCCGTATCCACAAGTGGAACCCCATACCATAATGGAATCTCCACCGTGTTTCACTGTGGGTGCAATGCATCTGGCATCAAAACGCTGTCCAGCTTTTCTGCAGACATGAACACGGCGATGCTGACTGAAGAGTTCAAACTTGGACTCGTCCGTCCAGAGTACCTTCTTACAGTCATCAACAGTCCAGTGTTTGTGCTCGCTGGCAAATCTGAGGCATTTCTGCATGTTTGCAGCCCTCAGTAATGGCTTCTTAGCAGCTATTCTTCTCTTTAAGCCTTGTTCCATGAGTCGTCTGCTTATGGTCATTCTGAAGACTTTCTCAGACGCTGATCTAGAAGCATTCATCTCTGCCTGAAGATCAGCAGTGGTCTTCCTTCTGTCTCTAGTACTTCAAATCTCAAGTTGTCTGACATCTGCTTCAGTTAACTTTGGTTTCCTGCCTCTTCCTGGGCACATTTTGTAAGTACCGGTCTTGGCTATTGACTCCAAAGCATACTTGACCACACTGGGAGAACAATTTATGTCTTTCCCTATTTGTCTCAGAGACCATCCAGCATCATGAAGTGCTTTAATGCGGACTCTTTCATTTTCACTAAGCTCTCCACAATTTACCATTTTGAACAGGAATGAGGAATTTCAAACTGAATTCACCTTTTTAGAGCCAAATTTGAGCCGGCTCACTGGGCTTCTCTGAGAAGTCAGAAATGAATCAAGCACAACATTCAACCACTAAGACTCATTTTTATTTTCAGGAATGCAGGTAAATAACTATAATTTGACATATTAATCAAGAAATATTAATGTGCTTTACTATTTTTTCAGGTTTTTGTTAATCGGTAAATTTGAAAATTCATGGATAACAATGATAATTATATTTTAGCATTAAAAATATCATTTGGGTTAAAGAGCTTCTACATATTGGTGTATTAACCATTTCAGAAACATAAAAAATGATTTTGGTAATTACTAATGTTGTTAATTAGTGCAGCTGTAGTATAAACCTTACTTTGGTCAGGGTTAGGGTGGGCTAATAAATTTGTTAAACACTGTATATGTAT
Source organism: Cheilinus undulatus (assembly GCF_018320785.1). Lineage (NCBI taxonomy): Eukaryota > Metazoa > Chordata > Actinopteri > Labriformes > Labridae > Cheilinus > Cheilinus undulatus. Next base: position 7,656,599 of record NC_054873.1, on the reverse strand, counting down.
AATTTCTATCAGAGTTCTTGCATTCCCTCAAATACAAACCTAATTCTAAAAAAGCTGGGACACAATTTAAATGTAGATAAAAACAGAATGCATTATTTTACCATCACATAAACTCATATTCCATTCATGATAGCTCATAAATAACAAATTTGACTATTTCCTCAAAAAAAAAAAAAAAAAAAAGCTCATTCTGAATTCAAGGTGGCAGCAGGTCTCAAAAAAAGTAGGGACAAGGCAACAACCGGCTGGAAAAGTTAGTGGTACCATTGGAAAACAGCATTTTTGCAACTTATCAGGTTAATTGGCAACAGGCCAGTAACATGACTGGGCATGGGCTTAGCACAGGGGGGTAAAAGGGTACAGATTACCTGGGCCCACAGTAGGGAGGGCCTCTGAAGCCTGCAATGAAAAGTGTGCTTTTATTTATTTTTTTCTTAATAATTAGTGTCACTATTGAATCAAAAGCAACTAAATGAATCAGCCAACAGACTGAAATTTGTATCAAATAGAGTAAAATACAACGGGGGGGGGGGGCTGCTCCTCCCTTTGAAATGTCCAAATGGTGTTGTCAAGTCCTGCAAAATGATGCAAGTCAACTTTATTTAACCATAGTAAAAAAATATTGCTCATAAATTGGGAAATTATAGTTCATAAATATATTAATATGTATGGATATATGTAAAAATGTAGCAACATAAACACGGGGGCCCTGTTTTATATTCTTTCTGGGGGCCCAAAATCCCTAGCTACGTCCCTGTGACTGGGAATAAAATGAGCATTTTAGAGAGGGAGAGTCTCTCAGAAGTCAAGATGAACAGAGGATCATTAATCTGCATAAAACTGTGTCTAAAAACTGTGGAACAATTTCAGAAAAAAATCCTCAATGTAGAGTTACAAACATGTTGAATATCCCACCATCTGCTGTACATAATGTCATCAAAAGATTCAGAGAATCTGGAGAAATGTCTATGCACAAAGGACAAGGTCAAAGGTCAATTTTAGATGCTCGTAGTCTTCTGGCTCTTAGGCGGCACAGCATTAAAAACAGGCATGATTATGTGGAAATCAGTGCAACACAATTTTCAGTGCCATCCACAAATGCATGTTGAAGCTGTGTCGTACAAAAAAGAGGCTTTATGTGTACAAAATTCAGGAATGTGGAAGTCTTCTCTGGGCCGAAGCTCATGAAAATGAACGAAGACAAAATGGAAAACTGTTCTGTGGTCAGATGAATCAAAACTGAAACTCTATTTGGAAACAATGGACACTGTGTCCTGTGGACTAAAGAGGAGACAGACGACCCAGCTTCTTTTCAATGCACAGTTCAAAATCCTGCATCTCTGATGGTATGGGGCCACATTATTGCCTATGGCGTACTGGAAAGAGACTAACAATGCTGAAAAGTAGAGAGGGGTTTTAGAGCAACATAAGCTCACATCCAGGCATCTCTTTCAGGGAAGGCCTTAACTATTTCTGCAAGACAATGCTAAACCACATACTACATCCATCACAGCAGCATGGCTTCACAGTAGAAGAGTCCAGGTGTTAAACTGGCCGGCCTGCAGTCTAGATCTTTCACCGATAGGAAACATTCAGCACATCTTGTAAGGAAAAATCCAACAGTGAAGACCCAGGACTGTTTGGCAGCTAGAAACCTACATCAGACAAGAATGGGACAACATTTCCCTTCCAAAACTCCCTGGCCCTGCCATCAAATTCCAAATGAGCAAATATTTTTCATGAAATGGAGAGCATAGCTAGAAACCCCCATATGGCTAGACAAATTTATGACAATGCATTCTGAATACAATACAGTCAGTTCAAAAGCAGTTAAGACAAGCTTTATAGCAGGGGTGTCAAACTTAAGGCCCCGGGGCCAAATTTGGTCCGTTGCACAGTTATACCCGGCCCACCAGATCATATCATAGTTTTATTATAACTGGCCCACCAGTATGAGGTCTGCAGATTTCCTCCAGTATAACAACATAAACTTAACCTTGATGACTGAAAATATCCTTTCTAAGTCATAAGACTTAAAAGGAGTAAAGAGTTAAAATAATTTGATAAAAAGTCAGGAATGTGGGGAAAAAAATTTGTGTTTTCATTTCTCATTTTCAAATGTGCATCTCAGAGTTTTGGTTTTGACTTTTTATGTCATATTTTGACCATTTCAGATCATAATTTTGACTTTTATCTCATATTTGACCATTTACATTCATGATTTTTATTTTTAAGTCATATTTTGACTTTTTAAACTCATTAATTTGAATTTTATCTTACATTTCGACTTTTTCAACTCCCAACTTTTAATTTTAATCCCAAATATTAACCTTTATGATTTAAAAACATACATTTTTATCTCATCTTTAGGCCTTTATAACTCAGTATTTTTAACTGTATCTCATATTTTGACATTTAAAACTCTTGATTTTGAATATGATCTCATATTTTCACCTTCTAAACTCAAAATCATATTTTTTAATCTCACCTTTTGACCTTTTAAACTCATGATTTTGAATTTTATTTAGTACTTTAACTGTTAACAATCCTAATTTAACTTTTGACTTTTATTGCAAGATCATTTATCATCAATGTTACATTTTTGTCCCTATAATTCATTTATGGGACATTTTGACCCAGTTAGGCCCTCAGGTTAGACCCAAATTCACAATTCGGCCCCTGCTGTGATTGAGTCTGACATTCCTGCTTTATACTATAAAGGAGGCGGCTGGGGTGGAGGAGGAGAAGCTTTGCCAGCAGCAGCAACATAGTGCATCAGCATTAATGCAAGCAGGGATTAGTAAGAAGTATATTTAAATTCACTGCTGTATTGAGAGAAAGAGCAGTGATTGGCTGAGGGAGCTAAACATGACTATCAAGTCCTGCATGAACTAACACTGAGCTTCTGCATTTGCACTGTGAGTCCTCCCAGAATTCTTTGTGAGCATCATTTACAACAACAGCTAGAGCAGGTGATGTGAATACACTTTTGAAATACTTTCACAGGAAACAGTGCAAAACAGCACATGAGTCTTTACAATGTCAAAATATGAGGAAAAAATTGAGATCATGAGTTTAAAAGTCAAAATATGGGATTAAAAAGCCAAATTAAGGAGTTGAAAATATGAATTAAAATTCAAACTAATGGCTTAAAAATTAAAAGAATTACTTAAATTTAAAATTGAGAGTCTTAAATATCAAAATATAATATAAAAAGTAAAAATGGTGTTTTTAAAATCTCAAAATATTAGCTAAAATGTAAAATAAAAACTTAAAGGGTTAACAAATATTACTTAGATTTAAAACTGTGAGTCTAAAATGTGAAAATGTGATATAAAATTTAAAATGATGAAAGGAAAACCAAAGAATATGACTTAAAATTTGAATTTGTGAGTCTGAAATGTCAAAATATGATACAAAAGTAAAGATTATGAATTAAAAATGTCAAAATATGAGAACATTTTTAGATCATGAGTTTAAAAGTCAAAATATGGGATTAAAAAGCCAAATTAAGAATTAAAAATGTCAAAATATGAGTTAAAATTCAGGATAATGACTTAAAAATTGAAAAAATGACTTAAATTTAAAATTGTGAGTATAAATATGAAAATATAATAAAAAAGTAAAAATTATGAATTTATAATGTCAAAATGTGAGCTAAAATTTATAATAATGACTTAAAGCGTTACAAAAATTACTTAGATTTAAAATTGTGAGTCGAAAATGTGATATAAAATTTAAAATAATGAATGGAAAACCAAAAAATATGATCTAAAATTTAAAATTGTGAGTCTAAAATGTGAAAATATGATACAAAAAGTAAAAATTATGAATTAAAAATGTCAAAATAGGAGAAAAATTTGAGATCATGAGTTGAAAAGTCCAAATATGGAATTAAAAAGCCAAATTAAGGAGTTGAAAATGTCAAAATATGAGTTAAAATTCAAGACAATGATTTTAAAAGTTAAATTTAAAAATTGTGAGTCTTAAATGTCAAAATATTGTATAAAAGTAAAAATGATAAATCTAAAATGACAAAATATGATCTAAAATTTAAAATAATGTAGCAGTGAGATCCGGCCTTCATAAAACACATTTCTATCACAGTGCCTTCAAATCGATCTCTTCCACATGCAGATGAACTGAAAGGAACAAAAAGAGGAGTTAGACACTGACATGCAAAGTGATTTATCAGGACGGCTTGGCTGGTCGTGTTGGAGCTTCACTTAAACTCCCGGAAAGTTACAACACTGGGGAGACGATTTTAAAGCACATTTAGACGTTTCATATCGTAGGAGGAGCAGCAGATGTGAGTTATTGTCTTACTGAAGGTTCTGTTCAGCTCATACGTGATGACGTGACCACCAGAGAATTAATGATGGCAGGATCATGAAACTGAAGAGTTTATATCTTTAAACATTTACAAACATTTAAAACTTGATCTACTCGACATGGTGTCACATCAGCACGTCCTCACTGAACCTTTTTCCTCCTGTGTCTTTTGGCTTTTTTAATACCTCCAGTTTGTTTTCTCCTTTGACGCTGTTTTCTAAACTCTTGGATGCTCTGATTCAGCAGCTGACAGCAGAAGCTTTAGCGCGCCTCTCTCTGATACCCAGCTTGTTATCAGAATCACTTCATTTGCAGACTTTTGGCTGCATTTTTGTAAGAGGACACCGTCATCTTACAGAGCAGTATTCAGTGCAAACACAGCAGGACGTCCCATTCGGTGAAACGGGAGACGACAGGACAGCGAGCAGAACACTTCATACAACATATGAAAAAGATTAAATGAGATTCCTTCCATGATACATGTCTTTAAATTCATTAAAAACAGATGATCCAGATGTTAGTCATTGAAAATGACACTCACTAAATTCAGCATAATATGAAGGATTCCTGCGTCTACGTGTCTTTTCACTGAGGAATCATGTTTGTCTGAGGGTGGAGATCTCATCTTAGACAAAAGCTCCTCAGACACAGTCAGTGTATAACAGGACAGATTCATACCAGCACATCCTGAACAGAATCACTGTGGGCTCTCATGCAGCAGGACACTCTGTACACAAGCCAGTCAGGATCAGGTTCAGATCATCTCTAAGACCCTCTGAGGGATTTTAACTTCCAATCAGAAAGACCAACAGAAGTAGAAAAAATGCGCTAAAAGTGGCAAAATTAGGTTAAAGTGGGAAAAAGACGTTGTAAATGGGTAAAAAGGAACAAAAACTGGTTTTAAAAAGTGGCAAAATCAGCAAATGAAGGCAAAAAGCAGCAAAAATGGGTGAAGGACCGAAATAAAAGTGGCATAAAAAGGCCAAAGAAAAGGCCAAAAGCAGCATTGGGTGGATTAAAAGTGTTAAAAAGAAGTGGCACAAAAGTGCAAAGAAAAACAACAAAAAGTTGTTGAAAAAAGTGCCAAAAACAATTGGTAAATTAAGGCAAGTAGTCAACAAAAGTGGGTAATAATAATAATAAAAAAAGAAGAAGTGTCAAAAATAGGGCCAAAAGCAGAAAAAATTGTTTAAAGTGGCTTAAAAGGCAAAAAGCCACAAGAATGGACAAAGTGGCAAAAAGAATTTTCAAAAAATGGTTAAAAGCAGAAAAAATTGGTTAAAAGAGAAGAAAGGGCAGAGAAGCAGCAAAAATGGCGAAAAGCAGATAAAATTGGAGAAAACTGGCAAAAAGAATCACCAAAAAATGGCATAAAGCAAAAAATAAATTGGTTAAATGTGGGAAAAAAGGCTGAAAGGAACAAAAATTGGTGAAAAATAGCATAATTAGAATAGAAAGAAGTGGCATAAAAGGGCAGAAAAGCAGCAAAAATTGGTGAAAACTGGCAAAAAGAATTGGCTAACGTATACATAAAGGCAGCCAAAATTGATAAAAATGAAAAAAAGAAGCAACAAAAAAGGGCAAAAAGCAGCAAAATGGGTAAAAAAAATATATATATAAAGAGGCGATAAAGAACTTCCTGTGTCTGGAGGGTCCACTCCCTGGCTAATCAGTATTCCTGGCTACTATTACACCATTAAGACAAAAGAACTCTCCAAGCAACTTAGAGAAAAGAATATTGGAAAGTATAAGTCAGGGGGATGAGTACAAAAACATCCAAGTCTCTGAACATCCTCCTGAGTTCAGTTAAATCCATCATCAAGAAATGGAAGAACTATGGCACATGTGTGAATCTGCCCAGATCAGACCGTCCTCAAGACTAGTGAGAGAGGCCACCATAGACACCTATGACTTACTGTAGGTCTGATGAGAACAAAATGGAGCTTAATGGCCATCAGACACGACACAAACACACCATCCCCTCTGTGAAACACAGTGGTGGCAGCATCATGCTGTGGGGATGCTTCTCTGCAACCGGCCCTGGAAGGCTTGTAAAGGTAGAGGCTAAAATGAGTGCAGCAAATATCAGGAAAATCCTAGAGGGCAATCTTATTCAGTCTGCAAGAGAACTGCAGCTTTGAAGCATACAGTGAAATCTGTACAGGACTGAATTAAAGACAACAAGGTGAATGTGGAGTGGCCGAATCAAAGACCAGACCTCAATCTAATAGAGACTTTGTGACTGGACTTGAAAAGGGCTGTTCACGCCTGTGCAACCTGACAGAGCTTGAGCAGTTTTGCAAAGAAGAATGGAGTAGCATTGCAGTGACCAGATGTTCAAGCCTGACTGAGACCTATGCACACAGACTCAGAGCTGTGATTGCAGCCAAAGATGCATCTACTAAATACGGACATGAAGAGGGTGAACATTTGTGCACTTATTTTACATTACATAGTTGTATCTAACTGGCATTACTTTGTAGAAATAATCTTCAGTGTAGTTGTAAAAACTTCATTGTAGCTGTTAAAACCAGTATTTAAAGACGGGGTCTCACTTGGATGCCTCTGGAGCCAGCCTCTAGTGGACACTTTAGGACATTAGGACATTGACAGAGTATGCTTGAATTCGTTTTCGACTGCAGAGGTTTCTGCCTGAACAGATCCATTATTGAGCCACACTGACTGTTTCCATTTTTAAGGAAAAGGCTGATTTTCTGACGTATCCAGACTAAACATATTTAACTGCTGTTCATTTCTACAGTAAAGACTACAGACACTTATGCTGAGGTCTGATGTAGTCAGACTCCTCCTGCTCCTTTATGGATCTATTTCAGTGGAGGCTGAAGGCTTCTGGATGCCCTCCAATCCTCCGTCCGTCAGTCTGAGTAAGCTGCAGAGTTTGAGATTGGAGTCGGGGATGTGCTCACCAGCTGTGAGATTAAGGGGAACTGATCGATGGCCTTTCTGATTGGCTCTCTCCGTGTCCCAGCAGCATCCAATCCCCTCGGTTCGGGTGATTGTCCTCGGCCGAGCCAAAACCAATTCTTCCTCCACATGGGGGCCAAATAAGACCGCTGACCTGAAGCTACGAGGCCATGCTCGGACGTTATGTCTCCATCCGTCTGCAGTCTAAAAAAAACTACAGACAGAGAACAAGGAGAGATTTATTGACTGATTTCTCTTATTTTGTCTTATTTGTCACATTTCATTTTCCCTCTCCTCTCTGTTCATGCTCTCTTGTCTTCCAATCATTTAACCATCAGATCCCAGATATGTTCATTTGATTTTAATCATCATCTAACCTTTCACCTCTCTGTTTTTTATGTTTTCCTTTTTTATCCTTAATAGAAATACACAAGTACTCCCTCAAATATATAAAACTATCAAAAGTCTTAAAAGTCTTGACTTAACCATGGTGATAAAAGGGTTTCTTTCAAGTGTATGAGACATCAGTGAGAGAAATCAAACTTTAGCTCTAGCCTACACCTCTGCACCAAACCTAAACTCTGGACCAAATTGACAGACTGAGGTGAAGTTCATGACTGTTTAATGAAGCTCTGACTGGTGCAAAAATCATCCAAATCACACAAGGCAGAAACACCAGGATAAAGGTACATTACAAGAAAAATGTGACCATTTTGCCTATCCCAGCTGTCATTGGATGAGAGGTGCAGTGCACCCTGGACTGGCCACCAAACAACTTACCAGGCACACTCACATCTATGGGCAATTTAGAGTCGCCAATTAACCTAACAGACATGTCTGTGGTGGTGGGAGGATGCTGGAGTACTTGGAGAGAACTCATGCATGCACAGGGAGAACATGCAAACTCATGCAAACAGAACGGCCCAGACTGGGAAGAGAGCCAGGGACCTTCTTGCGCAAACCCCTGCACCACTGTGCACCCCATTACTGTTACTGTAAAACGCGGGTGTCAAACTCAAGGTCCAGGGGCCAAATCCGGCCCGTGGTGCAGTTATACCCGGCCCACCAGATAATATGATATTTTTATTAGAACTGGCCCACCAGTATGAGGTCTGCAGATTTCCTCCAGTGTAAAAATGTAAACTTAACCTTGATGATTTATAATATCCTTGCTGAGTCATAAAAAATAGATAAACAGTAAAAATAATTTGATAAAAAGTAAGGAACGTGGGGACGAAATTAATGTTTTCTTTATATTTTTAATTCTGCATCTCCCAGTTATGACTAAAAGCTATGGTTTTGACTTTTTATTTCATATTCTAACTTTTAAATCTCATAACTTTGTCTTTTTATTTCATATTTTTACCTTTTAGATAAATAATTTTACATTTTAAATCCTATTTAGACCTTTCAAAGTCATGATTTTGACTTTTATCTCATGTTTGACCATTTTCAACTCCTAACTTTAACTTAAATCTCATTTTTTTTACCTTAAAAACGCAGGATCTTTCATTTTATCTCAGTTTTTTGACCTTTTAAAATCATGATTTTGACTTCAACTCCTAAATTTAAATTTTATCTCTTTTTTTTACTTTAAAAATGCATGATTTTAAATTTTATATCATATTTTGACATTTGAAACTTGGTTTCAACATTATCTTACGGTGGCGTATTGCATTCACTTGAAAATAAAAAGAAATCCTCCAGTTTTTACGACATATCTCATAAAAACAGGAATTCATTTAATTTTGAATTTCCTGTTTTTACGAGATACTATCTCTGTAACTCATTATTTTGTCAATTCTCACTCATTTTTGCTCATTTCTTTCCCTATTTTTGTCAATTTTCAACCAGTTTTTCCCACTTTCTTGCCATTTTTTTACCATTTTTGCCACCTTTGACTTCACTTTATTGCCACTTTAACCCATTTTTGCCACTTTTCACCACTTAGATTGTGGCTTTTGTGAAGGTATTTTTCAACAATTTGGCTCTTTGGTTGAGCAGAGTTGAGTAACACTGCCCTAGAGCTTCATTTGTTCTATTATTATTTTTATTAGAAGTGTAATTACCTTGAAACTTTGTGAATCATCACAGTTGTATCTGTGCTGCTTCTTGCAGAAACAATCAGTCCCTCATTCTCAAAGGGCTTTGTGCTTTTCCCCTCAGATTTTCCTCTCACTCAGTAGGTGGAGCTCTTTTCTTTTTCTTTTTCTTTGTCTGCTCCAGTCGAGGTAGTGACTCCTGATGCTGCATGCTACATATTACCTCCATGTTTACATGCACACTTCTATTTCTGCAGCCTGAAAAGGCAAAACCCTACAGTAACTCAGTCAAACAGCTGACCTCTGTGGAGCAGAAATCTTATCCTGGTTGTCTTTGTCTCATTACTTGACTAAATACAAAAAGCAGTTTTTAAATTATTTGATTTATAAAGATAAAAATCCTTCTAAACCTATGTGGCCCTGTGTGGAAAAAGTCATTACGCCATAAACTTAAAAAATAGTTTTGCCACTTTTGGCAGCAACAACCATGGGCGTAACACAGGGGGGGAAAGGGTACTGATTACCTGAGCCCTTGGGAAGCCTTCCAAGAAAAGTGAGTTTTTATTATTTTTTTCTTAGTAATTAGCATCATTACCGAATCAAAAGCAACTAAATTAATTGGTCAACAGACAAAAATTTGTATAAGACAGAGTGAAATTAAATACTGGGGGTCCTCTGCTCCTCTCTTGAAAATGTCCAGATGGTATAGTCCGTTTAATTTAACAACTATAAAAATATTGCTCATAAATTGGAAAATAATGGTTCAAAAATACATTTAAATGCAAATATATATGTAAAAATGATGCAACATTTGTTGCTTGGCTAGCCAGTTAAGGGGGGCCCTGTGTACTATTCTTTCTTGGGGCCCAAAATCTCTAGTTTCACCCCTGAGTTGCTTCGACAGACTGAAATTTGTATCAAACAGAGTAAAATACGATACTTGGGGGTCCTGCTCCTTCCTTTAAAATGCCCAGATGGTATAGTCCAGTGCTGACAATAATGCAAGTAAATTTAATTTAACAACTGTAAAAATATTGCTCATACATTAGGAAATATTTTTCAAAAATGCATTAAATTGCATGGATATTTGTAAAAATGATTTGATGCTTGGCTAGCCGGTTAAGGGGGGTCCTGGGTAATATTCTTTCTGGGGGCCCAAAATCTCTAGCTACGCCCCTGGCAACAACTGCAAAGGAGTGTTTGCAATAACTGGCAATTATTCTTTCACATCACTATGGAGGAATTTTAGCCTCTTCTTCTTTGCAGAATTGCTTTAATTCAGTTTTAATTCTGGAGGGTTTTCCAGCATGAATGGCCTGTTTTAGGTCATGCAACAACAGATCTAAAAGATTTAAGTCCAGGCTCTGACTAGGCCACTCCAAAACCTTCATTTTTTTAAGACATTCAGAGGTGGACTTTCGGCTGTCCTGCTGCATAATACAAGTGATCTTTACTTTAAGGACACAAACTGATGGATGGACATTCTCCTTCAGGATTTTCTGATAGAGAGCAGAATTTATAGTTCCCTTAACTTCGGCAAGTGGTTCAGGTCCTGAAGCAGCAAAACAGCCCCCGACCATCACACTGCCACCACCATGTTTGACTGTTGGCCTGATGTTCTTCTGATGATATGCTGTTAGTTTAGTCCAGATCTAATGCGATGCACACCCTCCAAAAAGTCCATCTTTTGTATCGTCAGTCTGCAGAATATTTCTCCAAAAGTCTTGGGGATCACGAGGATGTTTTTAGTCAAATGTGAGATGAGCCTTTGTATTCTTCTTGGTCAGCAGGGGTTTTGGCCTTGCAACTCTCCTTTGGATGCACCTTAACTGAGTCAGACAAGGCCTGCAGGTCTTTAGATGTTGCTCTGGGTTCATTATGACCTCCTGGATGAGTCGTCCGTGCACTCTTGGAGTCATTTTGGTTGGCCGTCCACTCCTGAGAAGGTTCACCACTGTTTCATGGTTTCTCCATTTGTGGATAATGGCTCTCACTGTAGTTTCCTGGAGTCCCAGATCCTTTAGAAATGTCTTTGTAACTCTTTCCAGACTGATGTTAGTGACTTTGTTTCTCATCTGACTGACTGAATATTTTGCTGCATACATTTCACTCTCTACCTTTAGCCTTCCAGGTCTGGCTGCTGAGAAGCATCCCCACAGCATGATGCTGCCACCACAGTGCTTCACAGTGGGGATGGTGTGTTTGTGGTGATGTGCAGTGTTTGTTCGTTCGCTTTGGATTTTTTTGTATGCATCCCCTGACTTTTATTTTTCAATCAGCTCTTCTCAGAGTTGCTTGGAGTGTTTTTTTTGTCTTCGTGGTGTAATGGTGGCAAAGAATACTAATTAACCAGTGACTGGACCTTCCAGACACAGGTCTCTTTGTACTACAATCACTTGGGATGCATTCACTGCACTCAGGTGATCCTCATTTCACTAATTGTGAGGTTACTAGCACCAACTGGCTGGACAAAGACTCAAGATTTAAAGGGGGTGAACTTTTCATAGGCACTTATTTTACATTATATATTTTGGTTTATTTGATTCCTTACCATAGGCCAGAGAGGCGCAAGACTATCAGAAAATACATTTATTTCAATTGCACTGCTTGCAGTTCCAGAAATCATGGTCCAGGATTGGTGAATACCTCTTTAAGATACTGCAGAAATGTCATTACATAGAAAGCCTGAAGGGATTCTTCAGTGAAGGGCAGTTTGATGTGAAAATTGACTTTTGCATTAAGACAGTGCCATGGTGAATAGTTAAAATGATGGATTGGTGCTTATAAAAAACATATTCTATTTGGCATTATGGGTTTTTTTATTATGCTATGGATTTACGCTAAGAAATTCTTTCTTGCTCTCCATTTTTAGTTTTCCACTTTTCATGTCCCTAATTGACTGTCAGTTATAATAAGGGCCACAGAAAGAGGCTGGATAAGCCTGGAAAACCCATATTTCCTTTAATAGGCTGTAAATTTAATAAATAATATATTCCCAGATGTATATGGCTGACAATATTGAGGAAAATCCTGTGGAGAAAGAGCCATTGAACAGGCTGCCCTTTAATTTCTCACTCATGTGCTTCTTTGATCCCTCACTGTCATTAATCTCTATAATTTGAATTGATTAGTGTGTAATAGGTCAGGCCACATGAGCAGGAAATCATTACAGAGGAAAAAAAAACACATCAGAGTGTTTGGATAACTGTGCTGCCATCTAGTGGCCACTTCAGGAATCATGTTTCGTTTTACAGGAGAAAAATCAGTGCGATAATGGTGCATTTCCCACTTCTCCTGCCTCTAAACTGTCTATTTTTAGCAGCTACACACAGGAAATTCCTCATTTTTTCTGGCAGCTTTTTCCCTCTAATTAAAGTTGGGCTCAAAGGGAAACAGCTCACCCCTCTGAGGAACCAAAACACACGTCTTATTAAGCAATGTTTGGCTTTAATTTCCTCTGGAACAGCCAGTGTTTTTACAGTATTTACAAAAAAAAGACACATTCGGCTACGAAACAGTGAATATTATGTTTCACAATGTGCGGTACATTCCTCCTGTACATGGTGACATAACCGGGTTTAAGAAGAACAACAGTGCAGCTCTGAATGAGATCACGGCCTAAGACTTTATGTGTTTCTATGTTTAACATCATATCTAATCACGCTGAAACTTTAAACTGCAAAAATAATACTAAAAAATGATCACATTACCAAAGCATTGCATTACAATAAAAATCTTATAATGTAACGTTAATAAAAGCGATGCTAAAATGTACATTTATGACATTTTATCTTCAGGCTGCATAACGAAGGAGAAAAGAGATGGATGGAAGTATTTGGCCACACCTGTTAATTATTGAATCTGGTGTTTTAATCGAACCTGTCACAACAGTTGTATAAAATCAAACACCTAGCCATGCAGTCTGCAAACATTTGTTATCCTGGGTCTTTCTAAAGAGCTCAGTGACTACGAACATGTTACTGTGATGGATGCCACCTTTGCAGTAAGACACTTTGAGAATTTTTATCCCTGCTGGAAGTTTCACAAATGTAAGTAATATAATTAGAAAGTGGAAGTGTTTAGGAACAACAGCGACTCAGCCACAAAGAGGAAGACCACGTCAGCGACTGCATACCAAGACATTCTGGACAATGCTATGCTTCCAACTTTGTAGCAACAGTTTGTAGAAGCTCCTTTTCTATTCCAACATGACTGTGACCAAATGCACAAGCAGGGACCATAAAGACATGGTTTGATGTGTTTGGTGTGGAAGAACTTGACTGGCCTGCAGATCCCTGATCTCAACTCCATTAAGTATCTTTGGGATGAACGGGAATGGAGATTGCAAGCCAAACTTTCTTGTCCAACATCAGTGCCTGACCTCATAAATGCTCTACAGAATGAATGGGCACATATTCCCACAGTTATGGGGTGAGTTGGTATATACAATGGCTGCTAATGTAGTGATTAGCTTGTATGTAGTTGTAGAATAGCGGCAGTTCTTCTTGGAGAAGTTGTTTTTGCACTTCTCCTGGCCTCAGCATGAGTTCTATGAACAACTGGAGCAGCGCATGCTTACTACTTCATTATGTCTTGTTGCTCTGATTGGCCCATGATGAATGCGACACACAGAACGTTCCACCAATCACCTTCTGAGAATTTTTTGGACACTTTGCACGGGAGCTCGCCAAGATGAATGTGAAATAAATCCATGCAACGGGATCTGGCATGTTCATCTACCTGGCATGGAGGCTGCATGCCAAAGATAATAAAAACAGTTATAAAGGCAGTACATGGATGTAAAAAGTAAACATTAATTTATTTGATTTAATTTTGGGAACTTTATTAGTTATCAGGTTTTATGGAGGAAAAAACAGCAACAAAGTAGCCAAAAATAACCGCCTTTAAAGTAGCTGTCAGTACAATCAGCATTATAGGGATTCTTTGGATAATGTTTTAACACCAATATAACATTTGCAAATTTCACAAAGTGAGCAACATAAAGATTATGGCATGATTCAGTTATGGGGCCTCTGCAGAAAAAAAAAAAAAAAACATCAATAATCATTGTACAGTGCAGCCAGGAAAATCAAAATCTGAAATAAATCTAACAACCCACATTTTAGTGCTAACATGTTGCTGAATAAGGCCAAAAATTGACTGAGAAAATTCAGGCTTTTTGGAAGGCTTGTTTATACAATAAAAAAGCACAATAAAGGGAAATGTGTGCACAAATTAGCATGAAAAATAGCCAAAAGGTACAAAACAAGGGGCCAAGTTCAGTGGCTCAAAGTCACACAAGCAAACACGCCGCTAATAATGCATGTTAGCATTAAAATAGTTTATAATAATAATTCAACCCTTTTTCAGTTTTCACAAGTAAAAAAACATACCGTACAGACCAAAATAACTTCTTTTTACAAGGCCATAAATAAGTATATTTCTTAATTAAAGTTTGTAATTTTTGCATGGGGCAGAATGGGGGTTGACTCACTTTTGGACTCAGCCTCCAGTGGTCACTCAAGGAACTGCAGGCTGTGGGCACTTTTTGGCCCTGGCTTCAATTGTAATTTTGATAGTAAAATATTTTGAACAATTCCTTCATTGAAAGGTTCCCAACCTTATGACCCTCAATTTTGACGTAACTTTCCAGCTTTTTACTTCCTGTTTTTCCCCTCACAAGCTCTTCTTCCCATCCTCACCCTTCATTTGTAAGCCTCTGTCCTTTTCAACAACCTGCTTTTCTTCAAAACAATTTTAAATTTCTTTGAAAAGGTAAAGAAGCCTATGTAAGGCAAAATTAGATGTACAAAACTTAAGTTTGTTTGTAAATATAGTAGATTCAGACCCACAGACGCCATCCAAACCCCTCCATCTCCTGACATGGATTTTTTTTGTGTCTGTGCTAAATCAGTTTTCCGACCCAGCTTGTAACCTCTTATCACAGGTCCACACATAATATCCCAGTCCCTCTCTGCACCTATCACACTGACTTCCTCCTCTTCCCGAACACGTTGTTGATGAGCTTCGCCATCGACTTGGAGCCGCTGTAGCGCCGTCGGTCGGCCCTGTACTTCAGGTGGTCCATCACCTGCCGGATGAGCTGGGTGAAGAGGTTGGCGATGTCCTGGTAGCTCTCGGCAGCCGAGACCTCCTGAAAGTGACAGCGGTTCTCCTGAGCCAGGCAGCGGCCCTCGTCTTCACGGACCTGCCGGACGTGACACAGATCCTGTTTGTTACCCACAAGACAGACGGGAACCTCCACCTCCCTGAAACAGAGAGAGGGAACCAACCAGACATGTTAGCACCTAACAGTGGGTGGTGTAGAGAGTAGAGTGTTTGGGAGCCAATAAAAGCTTTAGTTTCCTGGATGTTCTCTCTGCATGGGGATGATTTTATCTTAACTTTGCTGGGTTCTTCCCTGGAGCATCTTCATTTGAACTCAAATAACTTAATTTCATGTTGCAGTCGAGCTCCTGTGAAAGCACTTTGTAAAGCTCTGTTTTGAAAGATGCTATACAAACAAAGTTTATTACTATTATTTATTATATTATAACCACTGAGGATTCAAATGGGTCGATGCATTTTAGAGCCAATAGTTTTAATTTGAAATGAGAAATCCAAAATCAGGAAACACCGTGTTTCACAACTGCTGTTTAAAAATGGGAAAATGAAACATGGGAAACAGGGGCCCTTGAGGGAAACCCGTCATTCAATTTTTTTTTTTTTTTTTTGGACAGAAAATGGAATAAAGGGAAAAAAGAAGTGTTTTCCTGTTTTTTTTTCAGTCACAAAGTTGTAAAAACAGGGTCAAATACCAAAAAAGTCATTTTTTGTTTTTGTTTTTCTTAATTCTGTTGTTTCCTTTTGTTGTTTTAATAAAGTACTGAGAAAAAGAAAAGCATGTGGCTCAATAGGAGGGGTTAAAATTTCAAAATTAAAGCCCTTATTTCAAAATTTTGGCTTAGATAGCCATCACGGGAAGCATTTCTTTAAAACAAGAAAACAAATTAGCAGCATTGGAAAACACACACTTTTCTTAAAGGTTATTTTCCTTTTTTTTCCCCAGAAAACTGGTAAAACAGTTTTCTCAGTTTTAAGTTAAATTTATTTATTTATTTATTTATTTTTTGATCATTATTTTTGCATTTTCTGCAAATATAAAAAAACAGAATAGAAAGAGTTTTGTGTGATTCCTGCGCCTGGTTTCAACAAGAAACAAGAAACTGAACTGCCAGAAAATACACTGACCCTCGGCCCTTTAAGCAGTTCATGTTAGAGTGGGAGTCAAAAAAAAAATAAAACAGAAAGATAACTTTTTTTTTAAATCTGTTCTTAATTTTCAGAAAGGTACTGCAAAAAAAATAAAAATAATAATAATAATTTTTACTTGGTTCATATAAGGTTTCAAAGCTTCTCTATAAAACAAGCAGCAACTTAGAAAAAAAAAAACCTTATTAATGTTGCATTCAAAAGGATAGATGAAATAGATAGATAGATAAGGAGCCAGAAAAAGACAAAATTATGTCTGTAGGATTTTGCTTAATATGTTTTATGTTAGAATATAGTGTTCATGAGTGAGGGCAGGTTATAATTTGGGCTGTCAAAGTTAACGAAAACTCGTTAACTTAAATCCATTTTAACGCCACTATTTTTTGTAGCTGTAGATTAACGCGCACGCGCCGTCTTTATTACCCTCGACGCATCCCGTAGTTTGTGCGATCAGGAAGCGGTGCCGTGGTGATGTTGGTAGCGAGCAGCAGAAATGGATAAAGGACGGAGACTTTTGAATGGCAAGCTGGGCTTTAAGATTATGCCAGATAAGACTGACGTTATTTGCTCTTACTGTCGGCGTGAACTGAGTTACCCAGAGTTCGTAGGGTCTTAAATACCCCGTAACACCCCCCCCCCAGCCTAAGGCAGGCCATGCTGGATTGTTTACACCAGAGACGCTCAGACAACGTGGAGGATCATGCTCTGCTGTAAATGATTCACATCCATCGAACTTTCTTGGGAGCCATTATTGTAAGTAAAATACTAAAAGGCTCTCTCGTCTTCATAGACGCTCCCAGTAATCTGTGGTGTAATTCTCTGACTGTATTTATTATCTCTTTTTTCTATCATCCCTGTTTTGAGCCCTCTCAAGGGATGTTTCTGCCTTTATTTCCCTGAAATCTTTAAGTGATTTAAACTTAACTGACCATGTTGTTTATGTGCATGTGTGATGATGTTTTATGTTAAGCTGCTGAGAACATCAGAGGAGTTAACTTCTACAAGTCTGAAGTTGGACACTACATTGTAGTATTATTGATATTACATTAAGGTCAGTTTCCACAGTTGTCACGTGTTGGGCTTCAGTTTACCATGTTGTGCTCTCAGCAGATTTATGGAGCATTCAGGATCTTTGAGCTTCATCTAGAGCAGTGGTTCTCAACAGGGCTGAACAATTAAATAAGACCATGTGTGTTGAAAACAGTGAAATTATCTCAGAAGCAATTAATCTATGGTAGTATGAATCTGAATATAGCTTTAAGCTTTAAAGGAGGCGGCTGGGATGGAGGAGGTGAACCTGGCTACCAGCTGATCGCAGCTGGGGTTTGACTTTCATGAAGTATCGCAAGGCTTCATCAGTTTTACATAGAATGAGCCTTTTTTGCTCATATTGCAAATGTGATGTTATTTGCTTTGTTTAAGGGCGTTGTCATTTTTATGTCATTCATTTTGATTAAGAAAAACATACACTTAAATGTTTGCATGATGTATGTAAAATCTCTGCTGCTGCAAAAAAAATTGATTTATTAAACTGGTATTTCGACATATTTCAAGTTAAAGAAATATTGCAACTTCTGCGATTTGAAAACTGCAGCAGGCCACATTGTGAGTTAATCTAATTTGCAATTAATTGCCCAGCCCTAGCTCTCAACTGGTGGGTCGGGACCCAAAAATGGGATGCGAAGCTCTTTCCAGTTGGTCGCGAATGTATGAGAAAAAGATGTAACAAAACTATCTACGGAAGCCCTAAGTGGACATACAGTAACTTCATAGATGTATATATATATATATTTTTTTTTTTTAGGTTTTCCTATGATTACGAGTAAAATTCAGTATTTTTCTCTAGACTTCTACCTATTTGTCTCCCTTTTGTTGGAAAATAAAGCTTGTTTACCCAAGATAACAAAGAAGTTCTTGGAGAAATTACCAAACTTCTGTGCTATCTCTGGAAAATGAAGTCAAATAAGATGTATACATGCAAATCCTTCAGTAATTCTGAGTTTTTCTTATGTGTTTGTTCTGTCCTGTGTTTTTGATCAATAGGTTTTTTCTATTTAGAGTCCAAACATCAACACTTTTTGGAGTGTTCTTATGTTTTCATGGTGTAATGGTAGCCAAGAATACTGACTTTCCAGTGACGACTGATTAACCAACATGGAAATATTGATTTTTTTCTTTTTTTTTTTTAAATTTGGGTCATGATTTCTCTTAAGGAGGATGTAGTTGGTCCTGATGCCTGACCAGTTAAGAACCACTGATCAAGAGAATAATTTGGACATTATCCATCATCGTTTTAGGTTGTTGCCATAAACATTTGCATAAAGAAAGCGTTTTGTCCATTCGTGTTGATAAGGGTGTTAAAATCTTGACAAATACTCCTGTGTGGTACATTTAGAATACTTTTGTAAGCCTAGCTTCTCTGTATTAGCTACATAAGCTACGTAGCTACATTGTCTACACAGCTAGGTAAGCTATGCTTGCTGCATTACAGGGTTATCTTGGAGGACAAGCTTTTTTCCTGTAAGCAGAGTGATTAGGTGAACAGGGTTATCCTTACCTTTATCTAAATTCCTCAATCCTACCTTTGCGTCGTGATAAGTTTAATCAGCTAAGAACTGGTCGAACCATTAAAGGTTGAAAGGATACTTAACTTTTAAATATTTGCTAAGGTGCTTGGTAATAGTAATGATAGTAGCCATCATAGATTTCAGGTTGTATTTTACTTTGGAGGGGAGAATGCTCAAGAACAGCCAAGTAGGCTTTATAAACCCCATAGAGAGGTACAGTGTAGTCTAATTTTAGACTAAGCACCTTATACAGCCAAACTTGGAAAAATAGCGGTTTATCCCTTTAAAGTTTTATCATATATTGATTCACTTTGACATTAGATTAGGTTCTGAGCTTTTCTATTCAGCCATAAAAACATCACTGTGGTTAAACTTCAGTTCAGTAAAGCAGGGAAAGTCTTTTATGAAAAGCCAAATAATGAAAAGAGATTATTTAAAACTTAGTCAACTGATATGAAAACTGAAAGGATTAAGAGTACAAAGCACTTTTATAACATCTGTGTTTCCAAAGCACACCCTGGACTTTAATTCTTGACTGAAACAATAATTTTGATTCTCTTGCATGAATAAAATCTGAGCTATGTGAGCAAACTGTTGCCAGATTAAATGCCAAAAACCCCTAAAAGTTTGTATTTTGGCTCAGCACATTTGATTTACAAACTCATAAAAACAAGAGAGTCTAATATTTCCAGTTTTTATCTCCATTAAGACTCAACTGTCTCCTTTTATAACCACATTCTGTCACTGGATCCATAAATCTCCTCCTTCCTCATTATTAAAAGGCTTTAATTCATGCCTGCTCGCATGACAGATGTTTTTTTTTTCATTTCCCAGCAAACCAAATTTACAAGATACCTGAAAAAGAATAGCAAACTTTTTTTTAACATGAATTAATTATCCGTCAGATTTATTGCTTTTGGACTTTCAGCTTCAAGACCACACAGCTTCAGGGGATTTTTGATGTTTTGTTTCACTTGTAGCACATTAGAATACTTTGTTTTTTTATTGCTGTCTTTGCAACCCTTTGCAACATTGTTTTGAAAAGCGTTTATGAAAAGTGTTTATGAAAAGGGTTTATGAAAAAGGTTATAAAAGTTATTTTCCACTAAAGAGTGTTGTAATAGAAGAAAATAAATATCAGAGGTTTGTAGCTTTTTACTTTAAAATTTGACATCTCACTGAGCCACTTTAAAATACCTCATCTTTCAGTATGAAAGTTGGTATAAACAGACAAGGCAAAAAGCCAATCATTGCTACAGCTGCAGTATGCAGCATCAGTGTGGCGTCCAGCGCATGGCTGGATCAGTAGTAGGTATGTCCACCCACACAAGTCTTGCCAATGCCAGGGCACCTCACCTCAGATGAGGCAGCGATAGAAATCCCAGGCCAAGCCAGGTCCCTCAACATCGCAGGTATGCAAGAGTCCTCCTGAGGAAAAGTCCAGGTGTCGAACCCAGAAAGACAGCCTCAGACTAAGCCGTAACAGTTCAGAGCAGGTCAGCAACTCCTCGGCACCACCAGCAATCTTCATCCTACCTTATCTGCAAGCAAGGGTCCCAAGGGCTTTTCCCTGCACCCTTCATGTGTCTTGCTCGTCTAACTACTCCTGTGCAGAACTTTCATTCTGAGTTTTTACATGCAATGTTGTTTAAACGTGTGGGGGTGCAAACCCTGCCTTCTGAGGCTCAGAAGGCATGGGATGCGGTCCTCCTTTCAGCTCCATGAGCAACTACGTCTGATTCTGAACTGCTGTAATCATATCTGTGGTATTGTTGGCAAGACTCTGTCTAATGCTGACATGCTCAGGAGAGCAGGGACAGGATGGGTCAGCTGTATGAAACAGGAACCGCCGCTGCGCTTTTAAAGGCATCTGGCGTGCTTTCCCGGGCCTGATCAAGCTCACTGAAAACTGGGTGCCCAGGACACGGTGGGTTGGTCCAGATGCCAGGGGCAGCCGCATGTGTTTGAGAGGTAGGGCACTGGCCTGGCAGAGGCCTGGAGGATGGTCATCAGGGGGCCAGAGCAGTACAGGACCACGGCTGACGCAGCGAAGTGGCGAACCAGCATATGCTCCCATACCTGACCATAGTGTCAAAACTAGGACGTGAATGGGCAAGTAAAGGGATTTAAGCTTGTGCATCGCTTTTCCAGTCATCTAACTACTCAAAGTGCTTTTTCGCCGCTGGTCACACCCAGTCACCTGATTCACACACTGGTGGTAAAGGCTGCCATGGCTTCCCATCAGTATTAACTCATCCCAGTCATACCTAATCATACGTATTCACATTGACTTAGCAGTTGGAGCAATTGGGTTTAAGTCCGTTGCCCATGCTTGGGAATAAACCCCCAACATCCCAGCTGAGAGATGACCGACCTCTTCCACTGATCCACAGTTGCCCCAGAGTACAACAGGGTCAGGCATTACTTCATATTCTAACATGGGCAACATTTCATTTTATGTTTCAATTGAGCTGCTAAATATGATATCTGATTTTTTTACATGAGGTATTCAATCCCTAAAAATGGGCTTCTTCTAACTAATAATGTCAGATTCTTAGTTCAGTTTTAACACATTGTTTATATTCTTGGACCCAAACTTTTCTGTAATAACCCATGAAGCCTCTAAGTCATAAGACAATATTTTTAAGAATTATTTATCCGCCTCTGTAGAGGGTATGGTTCATGTTACATCACTCAGCTCAAAGTTTGTGGAAAAAAAGTTTGAAATAATAATCTTCCAGCTGCTCTGATCCTCCGTGTTTTAATTTTCTAAAACCCTGCAGTGTTTCACCAAAGTCTTTTCAGAATAAAATACCCCTCTGTGTTTTTTTCTGACCCTTTGCAGTTGTCCATGCGCGCCTCCCGAATCTGCCGCAGGATGTTCTTGGCGTTGATGAAGGAGGTTCGGTCGCTGATGTTGTACACAACCACGAAGCCGTCTGCCCAATCCACCGGCTCCTCCAGGATGCACCTGGCCTCCGAGCTCTGCAAAGACAGCGCAGCAGAAGCTTTTAATGTGGTACCATACCAAGGGGATTAAATGTAAGTTTCCACTGTGTAACCTATAGGTTCTGAACATCTTATTTTTATTGGACTTGGCTAGAGACAAAAATGATCTTTACTCTGACTCAGAGTTTCACAACAAAGCTGTGTTTCCACCAGAAATAACCGGGAGACTCTTAAGCCTCTATTCAGGCAACATTGCATGATCACAGAACAGCCTGTGATTGGCTGATGGACCCTCATAGAGGGTAAACAATATGGCGATTAGCATTCAAGCTAGCATTAATAGATGATCAGAATTGGATTAAAATGGATAAAAAGACGTTCAGTATCGGGTTTACTGGTGTGGATTTGGACGAGTTCCAGGCTCGCTGAAAATGCTGCCACATGGGATTTAAAGGCATCAGTAGCATCAATGGGAAAGCACAACAGCTAGCTTCAAGAGTAAAAAAACAAGTAAGAGGTAGGGCTGAACGATTTGAAAAAATTAGTGAATTGCGATTTTTTTCCCCGCAATATTGTGATTGTGATTTAATCTGCGATTATTGTTAGGTTCCTCATTTATGTCTTTCTCATCATACATTTAACCATTTTATTGAAAGATGGATGTACAGTGCAGAGAAGGCTTTGCTTTGAAGAAGCCCCCTGGGTTTGTCAAGCAGCGTGCTTTGACTTTCCAGGGATTGCATAGCTATACATTTATGACAATGTGTATTTAAAACAAGAAAATTATTTCAAAAGTTATTTAACTTTTATAAGCTGTGTCACTTTTTGTCGTGTACAACCGCGCTGGTCTGGAAGGTGTTTTAATGATCACATTCAGAGAAAACTGTCACACAGCCACCTTTCTCTGCTGCCGCACTGGGTCCTTTGGTTCTTCTTCGCTGCTCTTAAAACAGTAGCTTGTGCATGCAGTGTTTTCCGGCATTGAAGAAGAATTGATTTTCCGTTTAAAGTGCTGACATTTAGCAAAATATATGAAGAAGCAAAATGTAAAGTTGAACCAAACGGTATTGGATCGGTGCATAAACTCGTGCACTCACGATACCAATACCTACATTTTAAGCAGTATTAGACGTATTTCCGATATTGGTATTGGAATCGGAACAACTTCTAGTTATAATGTGACACTGGTCCTCCAGGGTGCCCTTTTAGTAGCAGTACAGTACAAGTTCAATAGTGGCCAAAATGCAACAAAGTCCCTTCAGCTTCTTGGTATGAAGTTAATTTTTTACTGATGTCTTTGTGTATCAGTGAAATAAATATTTAAGTTTTTCATAATCCCCAGTCTGTTCTATTATAGAGTAAATAACCTGCAGTCTCTACCAGGGTTTCTAACTACTTTACAATAATATTTGACTTTTTTTTGTGTGCTGGTGCCCCACTGCAGGTGGGCCCTGTACCTCAGATATCCTGCCACTGTGCTTGCAGAGTGGAGCAGGCTGGCTGAGCCACTTTTTCGCTGATTTTCTCCCTTATTATGTCAACATTTAGTGGAAAAATGAACCACTTGGAGTAAATTTCTATTGAAAGAATGTTTGATTCAACACGTGAGCTGGGTGACTTGTCTCTAGTCACACCGAGTTTGTGCTGTGTTGTTTTGGAGTTCTTTCATGAAAACCAGACTAAGACTCAGAAATCCAGGTTAAATGTAGTTCTGCTGCTGTCTGATAGAATTATTAGATGTCCTTGACACATGTCTTTGACTCGTCGTCCCTCCCAGGCTGGCCCAGGCCCAAGAGGAGGGGGGGTGGGTACCTGTCCCAACCCAGCTCCAGGCCACAGGCTGAGTTTTGGCTGGTATCAGGCTTGGACAGAGAATCTAAGGACTCTTGTAATCATAAGTGATCAGATGCAGACCCTTGCAGCTGAAATGCATATCTTAGAGTAAGTCTGGACTACTTTACTTGTTCTCAAACACTTAGATGCACATCCATATAGGGCTTCCTTCCTAAACAGTGGTAATGGCTGCTCTTTTTGTCACCCTGAACTACACCAGACTCGTGCAGAGTAAGAAAAGGACGACTGTCAGTGACCTTGAGGAGACATAAACACAGCAGGGGGGGCAAGCAGCCTGAAGAAAAGACTGAGCACTGTAAAAAATAAATGCATAAATAAAAACCTTCTGGCTTTATTGACTTCATGGTTCTCTTACGTACTGCAGGTCAGAAGGTCAGGACATGAACTAGTGTTTTTAACAAAAGAGTGAGTGTTACAGCGAGTTTACACCACAAAGACAATGAGCGTCTCTTGTTCTACTGAAGGGGGTATTCCAATAAAACCCTAACTGTGCAGTAAAAGGCCTCTCAGGGTTTGAAAGAGAAGTAAGCAGGTTATATGGCTCTGTTCTTCAAAGAGACAGACGTTTGGCACGCATTGCCTCGGGATATTCTCATAAAGCCTTTAGATTCCTCGCTCTGAGTGCAGTATGGATCGTACACGTGCCTGCTGAAGGTGAACGTCTGATCACGGTTCATTCAGGGTCGTGGGCATGTGCTGCAGCCTCCCAAAAAGACTCAAAACAGAACGGCTTTTACTGCTGTTTGGTGAGAAATGAAATTATCAGGCTTTCACCTCAGTTGGATGAAGAATTCAGGAACATTCTTCCATACTTGGGCTTAAAACAGTTTCAACCACAGAGAATAAATCTTAGAATAATGCTGAAAAGAGGAGAGCTTCTTTTTCTCTTTGGCATTTTGGAAACAGCAGGTTTTCTTCCAGCACTCATGATTTATCAACATCTCTGGTAATAATGATATGATAGGTAAAATAAAGATCTGATAATCACGAGTTGAATAAATCAACAGCACATGAAACCGTCATATTGTTTTTTCTTGAAAAGAAATCATCCATCTCAGTTTCTCGTTTGTTTAACTTATCTTTTCTCAGAATCTCAGAGGGAAACCAGAGAGATCAAAACAGGAAAGTTTGGTGTCTCTGCTTCTCTATTAAAGCTGTTAAATATTAACTGTGCAGGTATGTGACGTACCTGAGAGCAGGGGTCGAAAACTTCCAGATTCAGCTGCCGGCCATCGATGGACAGCCTCTTATGGTACAGGGAGTCTGAAACGGATGATAGGAACAGTCAAAAATACAATGAAAGTGACATAAAGTGATCAAATGATGGTCATTTTATCACTGAGGGTCAATCCAAAAAATATAAGGATGACAGGGCACTCAAAAAAGTTGGGACACTCTGTGAAATGTTAATAAAAACAGAATACAATGGTCATCAAATCTCATAAACCCAGATTTTATTCACAATAGAACATAAACATAAATGTTGAGACTGAGACATTTTACCCTTTCATTAAAAATGTTAGCTCGTTTCAAGATCGAAGGCAGCAACAAATCTCAAAAAAGAAGGGACAGGGTCATGTTTAGCTTTCTGTAGCATCACCTCTCCTTTTCATAACAGTCTGTAAATGTTTGGTAGTGAGGAGAGCAGTTGCTGGAGTTTTGGGAGAGGAATGTTGTCCCATTCTTGTCTGATGAAGGATTCTAGCTGCTCAACAGTCTTGGGGGTCTTCATTGACAGATTTTTTGTTCTATAGTGCACAAAATGTTTTCTTTTGGGCTGCAGACAGGTCAGTTTAGTCTTAGTTTTAGTCTTGCATTTCAGTTTTAGTCACATTTTAGTCATTTCTATCCTTTTTAGTTTTAGTCTAGTTTTAGTCAACAAAAAATCAAAACATTTTAGTCTAGTTTTAGTCCATAGAAAGTCCTCACATTTTAGTCTTTTCTTTTAGTCCAAGCATTTATTTTCTTGCCTAAATCTGGTACCAAATCACGGTAGTGTGTTCTCTGCACCCTGCCAAACCTATAGCTGAGGGGCAGAGGTCATTAAAAGCAATAAAAGCCAGAAAATAAATCTTTAAAAAAGTTTCAGATTTGCAGTAATCAGCATTTTAGTATTGATAATAGATAAATTGGTTAAGATAAAAGACGACGTTTTCTCCTTCAGCTCCATGAAGTGTTCTTTTTTTAAAATCATTGTTTTTACTTTTTTTATTTGACAAAGAGACAAATATTTTTCATGTTTGAGAAGATGATTAATATTTGACCTCAATTCAGGAGATGGCATGAGAAAAATCCAAATTATCTCTAATGAGGCTGTGTCAGTGCTTTCTGGCTGGTTTGCTGACTGATGTTGTCATGCTACCAGAATGTTAAAATCTAATGTTTCTATTGAAGACTGGACAATATTGATGTCTGTTTTGATACCAAAGCAACAATTTCTGAAGTCCTGGTCAACCAGTATGGGTATTTTCTTGTTTTAGATTGCCAACTTTGCAGACAAACTATTAAAAATTATCGAAAACGAATCAATACTAAACCTTTGCCCGTTTTCTGTTAATTTAAGACAGTGTACAGAAGTTTTTCCTGCATTTCTGGTTGACTTTATTGCCTCCTGTTGTCCTGTCTAGTGGCAAAGATGTAGTTTTCTTTCAAAATCACTGATTATTAAATAACAGAGATGGTGTCGAGCTAAAAACATGTGCTGAAGTACCAAACATTTTGACAACTTGTGTCAAAAATATATAATATGGACAAAAGTATTTAGCCACACTTGTTATTGAATTCAGACCTGTTGCCACAGGTGTATAAAGTCAAACACCTAGCCATGCAGTCTCCATTCACAAACATTTGTGATACTAAATGGTTCTGAAGAGCTCAGAGACTTCAAGTGTGGTACTGTGATGGATTCCACCAACAAGACAGTTTGGGAAATTTCATCCCTGCTGGATATTCCATAGTCAACTATAAGTGATATTACTAGAAAGTGGAATTGTTTAGGAACAAGAGCGACTCAGCCATGAAGTGGAGGACCATGAAAAATCACAGAGCAGGGTCAATGACTGCTAAGGCGCATGGTGAGTGAAAGTCTCTGAACTTCCTGTGGCATTGGTGTAAACACAAAAATTGTGCAGTGGGAGCTTCATGAATGGGTTTCCATGGCTGAGCAGCTGCATGCAAGACTCACATCACCAAGTTCAATGCTAAGCGTCAGATGAAGTGGTGTAAAGCACACCGATGCTGGACTGTGGAGCAGTGGAAACGTGGATGCCAGGAGAACGTTACCTGCCTGACGGCATTGTGCCAACTGTGAAGTTTGGTGGAGGAGGGATAATAGTATGGGGTTGCTTTTCGGCCCCTTATCTCCACTGAAGGCTGATCTTAATGCATCAGCGTACCAAGACATTCTGGACAATGCTATGCTTCCAATTGTGTGGCAACAGTTTGGGTAAGGCCGGTTTCTTTTCCAACATGACTGTGCCCCGGCGCACAAAGCAAGGACTATAAAGACATGGTTCAATGAGTTTGGTACGGAAGAACTTGACTGACCTGCACAGAGCCCTGATCTCAACCCCATTAAGTATCTTTAGGATGAACTGGAATGGAAAATGGGCCATCAGTGCCTGACTTCATCAATGCTCCACAGAATCAATGGGTACAAATTCCCACAGAAACTCTCCAAAATCTTGAGGAAAGCCTTCCAAGAAGAGTGGAGGCTTTAATATGACCTTTACCTTTGTCCATACAGTGTCCATGAGACAAAGTAAAACATGCACATCATTTCTAAGGCTTGCACCCCTATCATTAGTAGAAAAGGTCATAAATTTGCCTTAAATTAGACAGAATTTGATAGATGTTTTAGAAGATGTTGGGTTTTTATTTAAAAATAGCCAAATAAAACATTCAAAAATCATTCAGAAATTACTCATACAAGATAAATACAAGAAAATGAACCCAAAAAAAGCACGCAGCATTCCCTCAACTTGTCCAAACAACCCCTGAATAACAAGAACGGCCAACTCAAAGTGTTCCCCCAGGACCGAACCTTCATATATGACTGGATAATTAGTCCATCAAATCAACATCCATCATCTGTGGAAACACTTACTGGCGTTTGAAGCATATTCACCGATGAAGCGTCTGGTCAGGAACCGCACGAGGACAGCTGGAAAAAAGAGACGAAATGAAAACCCACAAAATGACTCAAGGCATCATTACACTCTCACTCCTCACAGGTGGTAGCAGCGGGGGTAAAACGACCCTGATTCACTCCCACGGGCCTAACAAGGTGCCAACAGCCTCGGGAAACTGTAGCCTATCATTAAAGAGGCAGCAAGGCTTTTCTGGACGACCTGTGTGCATATTTGGCAACCTGTATGGTACATTTCAACTCTAGACCGCCAGTTACACATAAAATAGACCAGTTATGTCCCAAGACAATCGGTTGTAATGAAAGGCTGAAGTTTCAAGTGTTGAACTCTTGAGGTTTGTTGCTCATGGCGGACAAAGGCCTCTGAGGGGGTTATCCTTTGGCTAGAGGGTCACATAAATACAGATTCTCAACAAGTTAGTCATGCCTGCACGCTGGAAAACAAACAGATTCAACACAAAAGACGCTCAGACTCCAGGAATGTGGGTAGAATTAATGCAGATGCCTAATATAAAGCTCTGAGTTCTTCTACAGCAGGGGTGTCAATCTTAAGGCCGGGGGCCAAATCCAGCCCGTGGTACAGATAGACCCGGCCCGCAAGATAATTAATATTTTTATTATAAATGGCCCACCAGTATGAGTCCTGCAGATATCCTCCAGCATTAAAATGTAAACTTAACCTCAATGATTTTAAATATCCATAAGTCATATATATATATATAGTATACATACTATATATATTACTATAAATATTACTCTTTATGTAATATTTTGACATTTTAGAGTCACAATTTTAAATTTGAAGTCATATTTTCACCCTTTAAACTTGTGATTTTTAATGTATTCTCAAATTTTCACCTTTAAAATTTATGATTTCCAATTTTATCTCATATTTTGACCTTTAAAACTTATCATTTTGAATTTTATCTTGTATATTTGCATTTAAAACTCATGATTTTGACATTTTCTATCATATTTTTGGAGTTTGAAATGTATTATTTTGAATTTTAAACTTTAAACTCATGAATTGGTTTTTTTTTTCATATATATATATTAATTTTTGGGCCTTTTCTTGATAGAGGAAGGACAGTGGACAGACTTGGAAACAGGGAAGAGAGTGGGGAGTGACATGGGGCAAAGGGCCACAGGCCGTCATCGAACCCAGGCTGCCCGTGTACATGGGTAGCACCTTGAACCACTCGACCATCTGCGCTCCATGAATTGGAAATTTTTAATCATATCTGACTTGTGAAACACATGATTTCGAGTTTTATTTCAGAATTTGACCTTTAAAATGCTTTATTTTGAATTTTATCTCATATTTTGAATGATATAACTCATTATTTCCAGTTTTATCTCATATTTTGACCCTTCAAACTCATGATTTTTAAATTTCTTAATCATATTTTATGCCGTAAAATACAAGATATCCAGTTTTATCTCATAATTTGACCTTTTAATGTTATCATTCTGAATTTTTAACTCATATTTTGAAGTTTAAAATGAATTATTTGGAATTTTATCTCATATTTTGATCCATAAAACTCTGATTTTATCTCTAGTTTTTGAATTTTTAATCATATTTTGACCTGTAAAACACGTGATTTCCAGTTTTATCTCATAATTTGACCTTTAAAAGTTATGAGATTAAATTTTTTCTCATATTTTGACTGATAAAACTCATGATTCCCAATTTTATGTCATATTTCCACCCCTCACACCCATGATTTTGATTTTTTTTCTCATATTTTGACTTGTAAACACATGATTTCAAGTTTTATTTCAGAATTTGACCTTTGACACAAATTATTTTGAATTTTATCTCATATTTTGACTGATAAAACTCATTATTTCCAATTTTATCTTGTAAATCGACCTTTAATACAGATCTATTGAATTTTATCTCATATATTTGCCTTTAAATCTGATGATTTTGACTTGTTATCTCATATTTTCAAGTTTAAAATGTTTTATTTTGAATTTTATCTCATATTTTGACTGATGAAACTCATTATTTCCAGTTTTATCTTGTAAATTGACCATTAATACAGATCATTTTGAATTTTATCTTATATACAGTGTTTTTAAATTTTGTGATTGACTTTGTATGTCATATTTTGAAGTTTAAAATGTTTTATTTGGAATATGATCTCTTATTTGATCCTTAAAACTCATGATTTCAGTTTTTTTCTCATATGTTGACTGATAAAACTAATGATTTTCAGTTTTATTTCATTATTTGACCATTAAAACATATCACTTGATCTGTCTCATATTTGAACCTTTAAGCCTTGTGATTTTGACTTTTTTAATCTCATATTTTGAAGTTTAAATGTATAATATTGTATTCTGTCTCATATTTGGACCTTTAAAACTCTTGATTTTGAATTTTATCTCATGTGATTGCCTTTTCAAAACATTTTTTGACTTTTAATTTCATGGTCTGACCTTTTGATCTTTTAAGTTTGATTTTTATCTCAGATTTTGAGCCTTTAAACTTATCAATTAGACTATTTTTAATCTCAGAATCATCATATCATCAGTGCTCAATTTTTTTCTCCATAATTCAAAATGAGGCTGACAGTTTCTGTCAATGTTGACCCTGTTTGGCCCTCAGGTAAGACCTAAATTCAGAATCCAGCCCCCTGCTGTGATTGAATTTGACACCCCTGTTCTATAGAGAGGTGTGTGCCTTTCCAAATCATGTCAGATCTGTTTAATTTTCCACAGATGGACTCCAGTAAAGGTGTAACATCTCAGCTACGATCAAGAGAAATGGGAGGAACCTGAGCCAGATTTCAAGCATTGTTGCAAAGGGTCTGTATACTTATTCCATGTGATATTTCAGGGTTTCTTTTCTAAATTTGCCAATACATCTAAAATTCTTTTTTCACTTTGTCATGGGGTTCTGAGTGTAGATTAATGAGAATAAAAAGAATTTAAATGACTGCAGCATCAGGCTGTAAGGTAAAATGAAGAACATTTAAGGATGTCTGAATGTGCTGTAGATGCATCTCCACAGTTACAGCTCTGCCTCACCGTCTAGCTGTGAGAATGGAGACATCCTGTTGTTTTATGAAGCTTGAACACAACTCAGAGCTGGCCAGCCTGAACACTGATAAAAAAAAAAACAACACCCTGAACAGTAACAAGGCTCCTATAACTCTGCTCTGCTTTAACAGCATTTCTCTCTGAATCAAACCTGGAATGTGCCCAAATAAACCGCTGGGAGTGTCGGAAAATACGCCGGTGGAATCTTTGGAGGGTTTTCAGGCCATCATGCAGATCGATTTCACGTTATTTCTTATGTAAACAGTGTTTGAGTGGCAGCAGAGTAATACAGCAGAGCCAGATGTAAAAGCTTTATGGAGATAATTACAACATAAACACAAGCAGTGGAGGGAATTCAAACTCCCCCAAAGGTAGAGCTCTCTGACGGATGATCAAACATACTTATAGGTTTAGTTTCTACATTTTCCAGCCTCCATGACTGATGAGTTTTAAATCAGCAGAATCTGGTTTAGTACGGTTCCTATATAGAAAAGTAGCCTGCACAAATGTCCAGGTAAGGCTTTACTATAGGGGCAGATGGATCGTATGTGGATCCAAAAAGTTGATTTATTTCAGTAATTCAATTCAAAAAGGTAAACTCATATATTCTATAGATTCAATGCACACAGTCTGATAAATTTAAAGTGTTTATTTCTTTTAATTTTGATGATTGCGGCTTAGAATTAATGAAAATCCAAAATTCAGTGTCTCGTAAAATTTTAATACTACTTAAAACCAACAAAAAAAGGATTTTTAACACAGAAACTTTGGACTATGAACCCGTGCAACACTCAATACGGTTGGTCGAGGCTCCTTCTGCATAAATTGCCAGCATGCAATTTGGCATTGGGGCGATCAGTCTGTGGCACTGCTGAGGTTGCTCTGTTAGTGGCCTTCAGATCCTCTGCGTTGTTGAGTCTGGTGTCTTTCATCGTCCTCTTCACGATACCTCAGAGATTCTCTACGAGGTTTAGGTGAGGTGAATTTGCAGGCTAATGAAGTACAGGGATATCATGGTCCTTAAACCAGGTTTTGGTACCTTTGGCAGCGTGGGCAGGTGCCAAGTCCTGCTGGAAAATGAAATCAGCATCTCCATGAACTTGGTCAGCTGAGGGAAGCATGAAGTGCTCTAAAACTTCCTGGTAGATGGCTGCGCTGACCTTTGACCTGATAAAACACGTTTTTCCACTTATATCATGTTTTTTTTTTTTTTTGCTATTTGCTATTTTTCCCAATTTTTTCCACTTTTTGCATATTCAATCTTCCTTTGCCAATTAAATGTCCATTTTTCCCATTTTCCCACCTTTTTGCTCCATTTTGCCCATTTTTGTCTAATTTTAATGAAGTTTTTTCTACATTTTTGTCCGTTTTAGAAATTTTTGTCACCTGTAACTCATTTTTTTGTTACTTCTTGCCCATATTTGCCACTTTCTGCCCTTTTTTACCCACTTTTTTCTCCCTATTTTTGCAACCTTTTACTCGTTTTTATTGCCTTTTAACCCTTTTTTGCCCCTTTAAAGCATTTCTGTTGCTTTTGGCCCATTTTATCTCATTTTTGCCTGTTTTTCCACTTTTATCATACTTTTTGCTAATCTGCCTTTAGCTATTAAATGTCCCCTTTTTCCCATTTTCCCATCTTTTTTGCTGCATTTTGCCCATTTTTGTCACTTTTCACAAAGTTTTTGCCACTTTTTTGTTGCTTTTAGATATTTTTATCACCTGTAACTCATTTTTTGCCACTTTCAGACCTATTTTGCCCTTTTTTCTCCCCATTTTTGCCACCTTAAACTTGTTTTTATTGCCTTTTTAGCCCTTTTTTCACCACATTTCACCATTTACATTTTGGCTCTTGCAAAGGTATTTTTTTACAATCTGTCTTCTTGGTAGAGCAGGGTTTAGTGACACTAAAGGCTCTGAAATCTTTTCGAGTGTTTGGACCCTAGGAAGAATAGTCAATGCTTCTGCTAGTGCTAATGGGGATCCTAATAAAGAAAAAGAAAAAGAAAGAAAGTTTGCAGAATTGTTTGAGATACTGAGTTTTGGGTTTTGATTAGCTTTAAGTCATAATCATCAAAATTAAACAGAAATAAACACTTAAAATATATCTGTCTGTGTGTATTACATCTATATTATGTATAGGCTCACCTTTGTGATTTTAATTACTGAAATAAATTAACTTTTTGATGATATTCTGATATATTGAGATGCACCTGTATGTGAAAAAAGTAATTGCCCAATAAACTTGGTGGAAAAACCTGCAGGCAGGCATTTAAAGACATGAGTTATTATCTCCTTATTTTTGCCCTACATCATGAATAAATGAGCAGTTTGTCTCTGTTTGCTGACTTTTATTCTTCTTTTCTCTCAGCTATTGAAGCTGTTGGGGACTAAGCCTCATTATGTCTTCAGGTGTCTCTCTGCCACCTCATGGATCATTATGCTTCAGTGGAACCAGCAGATTATTTTTATAATTTAAATGTTGATGATACATCAGGACTAATTAAGCCCAGTGGTTTCAATTTCCCATTAGGCACATGTTTTTCAACAAAGTTATTAGAAACACAATCGACTGAAGCCAGCGAGGATAAAAGCTTCAGCTGACTCTGAGCAGTGACACATGTTAATCCAGAGGTCAATCCACTTTGAGAGAACGGCAGGGAAAGAAATAGAAAAGTATGTCAAACTGTGGGATATCATTAATGTTAGTCATGGAGGCTTCTGGTGGAGCTGGGTGGAAAAGTCTGGAAATCTGTGGACGAATCTGTGAAGAATTGGAAAAATATACAATCTAGCATCAAATAAACCCAGACTGCAACATTTGATGGGTGTTTTCAGCAGATCGGCTCATTTTTGGTCTCTGGTAGAGGGTTTTCAATCCTGGTTAAGAGTTTTCCCACAGCACGTTGTACTTTAGCTGTTTTACCTCACATTATTGGTCACAGATACAGTCTCTGCTGATGAAGGAGTCTTCTGATAAAACCAAACCCCTTCATTTTAAGACAGAATAATGAAAAAAATCACCAATCTATGTTTAATTTAAATGTTTAAAATTAATAGCTGACAGGTTAATTGTAGAAAAATGACATTAAAGGTCAAATAATGAGATGAAATGATCCGTAGAGGCCAGAGTAGAATTAGAGCGATATTTTTCAACCTTAAGTGGCAAATAGGTAACCTTGCAAAGCAGATGGATTCGCCTGTTTCCGTGTTTCTCACTGGCGAATCCATCTTGTTAAGCTCCTGTCTGAACCGTTTGGGCCTGGTTAGAAAGTGACAGGACCAATCAGCGATGACTGGCAGTACTTTCAGTTGTGTACTGACATGTCTACAGTTGCCATGGTTATTCCTCATCAGCTGCGCACGCGCACCTCTGTCGGGGCTACGTCACGTGTTTTGTTGCTCTGATTGGCCCATAAAGATAAGACAGACAGAATGTCCATCCAATCACCCTCCAAGCTTTTTTTTTCGAAGGCTCTGCCCTTTCCTAAACGCTTAGTATTGAAGGTTTTCCAGATGGATGTGTGAAATACATCCATCTGGCGTGTCAGGTTAACAAATAGGGGGACAAAACACGAACATTTCACCAGTGTGCTTGGCTTCATCACCATAAACATAAACTTCTTATTGTTACTGTGCCAGATAAACTAATGAACTATTTTTATTTTTCACTTAAATGTGTTATCTGAGATGTTCTGCCTCCCTCTTTCTTCTGGTGAATGAAATGCTGCAGATATAGCACTTTTATCTCTTTTCTAACATTACAGATTTGGTTTTCTTGTGTTTTTTCCACTCTTTGCTAGACAGCATGATGAAACAGAGCATGCCACTTTAAATTTTGGTAACTTGATTGACATTTTTATGCATTTACTACCAAAAAAATCTGACTTCATGGAAGGAGAAAATTACATTATTGATAGAAAAACCGGTCCAGTCTATTCTAACTCTCCATAATCTAACATAAAGAGGCCAGGAAACAGGGTTTAGAATCTGTTTGAATAATTAACATGTAAAGTAGCTTATCAGTCTACTTTAAGGGTGTTAGTCTGTGTATAATATAAGAAGCCTTCAATATCTAAAAGCCTCCAATTTAAACATGAAGTGTTGTAT
Source organism: Cheilinus undulatus (assembly GCF_018320785.1). Taxonomy (NCBI): domain Eukaryota; kingdom Metazoa; phylum Chordata; class Actinopteri; order Labriformes; family Labridae; genus Cheilinus; species Cheilinus undulatus. Next base: position 7,621,353 of record NC_054873.1, on the reverse strand, counting down.
CAATATAAGATGGAATAATTTTCAGTTTTCATGAAACAATGTTCAACTGTGTGTAGGGCCAACATAAAAGATTGAAAAAAGGACAATCTGTTAAATTTGCGCAGAAAAAAAAAAAGAAAATTTGGTGAAAAAAATCAGAATTTTTGTGACAGTTCTACATTTACAAGAAAACAAACCAAGAATTCTGGTTTAAAAAGTTGGAAATCTACAAGAAAAAAATCAAAATTTCTTAATTTTTGACTTTGGAAACACAAACATTTAAAGTTGTGAAAGGCTGCAAATGTTTTCATAGATCTTTTGTCAAACACAAGTGTATGTAGGCCTATTATGCTAGAATTTTGCCAATGACAACAATTAACACTGATGAGGGTCCTGGGGGTCCGAGAGAGATGAGTGTGTGTGTGTTTGTGCGTGTTATTAGCTAAGATTACTAATACATTGCCTTGTGAGTGCTGGTGTAGTACAGGATATGTGAGAGTACGCCAAAGAATTTCTAGTCTCCACAGAGCAGTGGTTCCCAACCATTTTTCCTTGTAGTCCCCCCACTCATTTCAAAGACGAGCAGAGCCCCCCCAGGTAGAAAAACTAAAAGGCAGTAAAGACTTAATATAAAAAAACAGCAAAAGTAGAAGAATTTTAATATGTTGATAATGCTGGATTATCATTCACAAAGTAACTGAAGTTATTGAAACTGTACACAAATGCTGGAATTAATCTAGTCACTGTAACTAAAATTCCCTAAGAAGTTTTTTCTGTTGTAAAATGCCATAACTCATATACATATTTGCATTAATTCATCTTTTTACTGTGCAAATTTAACCTGTTTACCATGCTCAAAAGTCAGTCTATTTGAGGTAACTCCGGTACTGTAAGAAGGCTCACTGTGGTAAAATCCCTCACCTTGCATGCATATTTCCACTAATACATCTATTAACAGTCCTAATTACTCATTTAACTTGTTTTTGTACTCAAATGCTGTAAGTAATTAATCTATTCCCTGTGACTCAAATACTGTAAGACAGCTCACTGGTAAAAGTCCAACCTAATATGCATATTTGAACTGATTAATCTATTTATCATACAAATAACCAATTAAACCTGTCTACCAAATTCAAAAGTCAGTCTATTTACAGTAACTCCAGTACTGTAAGAAGGCTCACTGTGGTAAAATGCCTCAGTTCGCATGCATATTTTCGCTACTACATCTATTAACAGTGCTAATTACTAATTTAACTTGTTTATTGTACTCAAATGTAAATTCAATGTAAATCAAAGTAATTAATCTATTCCCTGGGACTCAAATACTGTAGGACAGCCCACTGTGGTAAAATGTTCACCTCATATGCTTACTTGAACTGATTCATCTATTTACCATACTAATTACCAGTTAAACCTGTAAACTATGCTCAAATGCTGTGAGTAATTAAACTTTTCACTAAAACTCAATTACTGTCAGAAGGCTCTCTGTGGTAAAATGTCTCACCTTATCCTATTTACCATATACATAAATGGTGTAAGTAATCTATTCACTGTGACTTAATCACTGTCAGAAGGCTCTCGGTGGTAAAATGCTTCACCTTATCCTATTTACCATATACATAAATGCTGTAAGTAATCTATTCACTGTGACTTAATCACTGTCAGAAGGCTCACTGTGGTAAAATGCTTCACCTCATATGCCTGATTCATCTATTTACTGTACTAATAACTAATCTATTTATTTACTGTTCTCAAATTCCTCACCTTATTCTGTTTGCCATACTCAAATGCTGTTAGTAATCTATACCCTGTGACTGAAATAGTGTAAGAAAGCTCACTGTGGTAAAATGCGTCACCTCCTATGCGTATTTACACTGATTTATCTATTTATCATAATAATTACTAATTAAACCTGTTAACTATACTCAAATGCTGTAATAAATTGAACCAATTCATGGTAACTTATACATAGTAAGAGGGCTCTCTGTGGTAAAATGCCTCACCTCATTTGCACTATTAAACCATCTTAAATGACTTTGTCTACCTCGAGTAAATCTGCTCACATCCTTGCATATTTCATACTCCTGATCATGTCTAACTAGCTTTCTTGCACCCTTTGCACATCTTGAGACTATACTGTCAAAACACATTGACTTGTAAGTACTAAAAGAATACCTAGAGAGAGCCTGGACATATTAGAATCTTAATTTTTCTTTTATTCAGTTTTATTCTTTTTTTTTTTTTTTAATCTTTTTTGTATTTAATGTTTAATTCCTGTACGCTGAGAGCAAAGCTAACTGGAATCAGATTCCTTGTTGTGTAAGCGTACTTGGCCTAAAAAGCTGATTCTGATTAAAGAATTTTTGAAGAAAATGTTTCAAATCAACTAAAAAAGGTAGAAAAGTCTTAAAATGTTGATTAGTGTTGACATATTCTCATCAAAGAATTTTTCAGGCAACTATTCCACGTTCTTTGTCGACTGCTTTTTAAAGGATTTCAACTGAAAAATAGGTAGCAGAGGTTCTAAATTATCCTAAAAAGAAAGAAAAGGCTTGAATTAACCCAAAAAAGGGGAAATACTTTAAAATCGACTCAAACAAATGTAGAGAAGTTGTAAAATTAAGTCAAATAAAGACAGAAATGTGTTATTAATTGACTCAGGGATATTATCAGCTTAAAATTCATGTAAATGAAGCTAAAAGCTGAAAATTAATACTTGAAATATCTTTATACTTAATGAAGAAGTGTCAAAGTTCAATGCAACTACTCTAAGTCAATGTGTATGAACTTTTACTGTGATTTTTTTCACAAACAAAGGTATAAAAGAGTTTAAAGTGATTTAGCTTTACTTAAAATCAGAAAATGTTTCAAATAAATCCAAACAAATGTTAAAAAAATTAATTTAAATTCAAGTCAGATGCAAAAAGCACTCATAAAGTTTTAAAGAAATTCAAAGAAAGGAAGATTTTAACTCAAAGGTATAAATCCTAAAATAAACTTGCATAGAGTTGGACAGGTCTTAAAATCAAAACACTTCAAGAAGAAGCTGAATAATCTTCAGGTAACTTGCCCAGGTTGTTGTATTCAGACTGTTATGAATTTTAACTTCAATAAAGGAAGAAAAACCTGACAGGGTTACTGAAATGTAAATTATTTCTGCATTGCCAACACTGGCTGATGCACTAAAACAGATAAAATGTTTCCCACAGCTCATAGAAGATCATCATGTATTTTTTTTAACTATTAGAAATATCAAACGTCCCCCTGAGTGTCTCACCTGATTTCCCGGCCCCCGGGCTCCCCAGCAGGGCCAGCTTGATGTCGTTCATGCCTGCTCTCTGTCAGCTCCTGGGCTCTGCGTAGTGTCTGAGATCTGGGTTAACGTCGGCTCGCTCCTTCCAGTCCGGGCTGGATGGGAGTACAGGACGGACTGCCCCCCTCTCCTCCTCTTCAAAGAGCTGTTTTAAAGCTGGACGGAGAGGAGGAGAGGGGGGAGGAAACAAGCGCCCCCTTCTTCTCTCTGCGTCTGTCCGTGTGCCAAACTCTCCTCTACGCTCTCACACCTCTCTTTTCTCTGATTTCTCTCTCTCTCCTGTACTCCACAAAGCTTTCTCTGCCCTCTTTTCTACTCTCAATCCATCTCTTCTCCTCCTTTCCTTCCCCTCTCTCTCCCATATATCTCTCTTTTCTGTCTCCCCCTCCTACAGAGAGGTTACTTAAAGGTCATGTCTGACTAAACCTATTGTGCTGTTCAAACTCTGGCACTGTTACTGTAGTCCGGCTGCCATCTACGGACATTACTGTAATTCTTCATAGTGTTATTTTATGGAAGCACAGCGCCACAGAGGAAAGACATGATTAACCAATTAGGCATCAGGAATGGCAAATATGAAATACACTCATGAAATAAAAGAAAATTATTACTATTATTATTATTATTGTTATTGTTATTATTATTATTATTATCATGACAAACTAGAGTGAAGTAGGCTAAAAGATCTCAAAAAGCAACACATCATCTAAAGAAATTGAAGAAGAGATGAGACACACTTTCAGACTCTAGCCAACTACGTTGAGAGTCATTGTCCACAAATGAGGAAAACTTGGAAGAGTGCTGAACCTTCCCAGGAGTGGCCGGCCTCCCAAAATGACTCCAGAAGTGCATTAATGTCTCATCAAAGAGGTCCCAAAAGAACCCAGAACAACATCTAAAGACCTGCATGCCTCACTTGACTCAGTTAAGGTCAGAGTTCATGAGTCAACAATAAAAATGGCCTCCATGGGAGAGTTCCAAGGCTAAAGCCACTGCTGACCAGAAAGAGCATTCGTCTCACATTTGACTCAAACAACATGGTGATCCCCAAGACTTTAGCGAAAATTTTCTGTGGACTGATGAGACAAATGTTGGACTTTTTGGAAGGTGTGTGTCCTGTTACATCTTGGGTAAACCTACCACAGCATTCCATGAGGAGAACAGCATACCAGCAGTCAAAGATGTTGGTGGTAGTCTGATGATCTGGGGCTGCTTTGCTGCTCCAGGATCTGGACCATTTTAATTGATGTGAACCCAGAATCATGAATTCTGCTCTCTACCAAAAAAATCCTGAAGGAGGATGCCTGGCCATCAGTTCATGACTTCAAGCTCAAGCACACTTGGATACTGATCAGAAAGTCCACCTCTGAATGGCTTCAAAAAGAACAAAGTGGGGCACTGGAGCAGTCCTTATACAGAGACTTTAGTCCTCAACTAACCTTGAGAAGTAAGTGGATTTGCCAAACTGTCACCAGGCAACTCCATCTTGCACAGCCCCAGTCTGTGTTATGATTTTTGCTGAACCGAAAATCTTTAGGGCCAATCATCGTCATTTGAAGGGAGCAAGGTGGTAGCTACAGGCGGGGTTTAGTTGTGTAGTTGTAGAACTGGATCACTCTTTAATGAGTTATTTGTCAAGTAAATACCCTTTCTATAGTTGAAAAGGTCACGTTTTAATATAGAAGCCTCCATTTTTCATGTTAAGATTAATAATTGCTTGAAATCCCATGCAGACAAAACCTATCATAACATTAGGCACTAGTATGTGTCTTTGTAATGTGAGTTTCATCAACGTACCACGCTTAGTTATGATGTTAGGATCGGACCAAAAGACATGTAAAAGTACATTTTGCAAGTTCTGGAGGAAACAGGAAGTTTGAGATGCTCTGGGCCACTGCTGATTGGTCAGACGTTGTGATGTTACTTTCCATGATGTCGACTGATCTCCACTGATTGGCTGAGAGAAATCATACTGGTTCAGCTTTATCACAGAGAGTTGGAGTTGAGGGGTTGAGGAGCAGTGGTGGACTTATTCTACATCGCCCTGCAGCGGCCAAAAAGGACAAAAAAAGCATGCAGTCTAAAATGATTTTAAAAAACTGATGCACTAATGGACCTTAATTAATCAGGAATAATGCATTAATGCTGAAAGTTCCAGTTTTGTCCAAATTGCAACATTTTTGTCAAATACATTTGAGTGGAGAACGTTTAGGTCACCATTTCTTGCACAGATAGTGCAAACATCTGCACTATAACTGCACTTAATTTGACCAAAATTACAATTCTGGGAAAGTGTTTTCATTCTTTTTTCTTTTGGCAGTTTTGGCTTCCATACATTGTGGCTTCTCATTCAGTGAAGAATGATGAAACCTGCACATTATCATCCCCAGCTGGTGGAGTTGTTGTTGACCCCTCTTTGAGGAGATCTGGCAGAGTCCTGCTGAGTCAAACATTAATAATGTTCAGACTTCAGGAAAGTCATTTTATTGAAAATGTTCGATGTATTTTCATCACGGGGCGGTTGTGATATGATCAGGAAAAAATTTTCATTACTTTGGTTACGTCCTTTTTAAGGCGTGCAATCAGAGCTCAACAGACTGAGGTAATACAGTCAAACGGATCTCTAGAAATAGGAGCATGAGAGGCTCATGCATTAAAACAGCGATTAGAGCATCAGTCAGACTCAAACTAAATCAATTCAGACCAGCAATCCGTCTTCTTCAGCTTCAGCCACCGCACAAAATGTGGCACAACGGGTCGATAAATCATCCTGCAGTAGCTTCGATTTCACACCCGTCCAGCGTCAGCCAACAAAATGAATATTCTTCAGAGTAAAACCACATTTCTGTCCCCCCTGACCCTCCTGCATGCTCGTTCTGGGCATTGTGGGCCCTCTTCCAAACAGGCTTTATTTGATCTCATATCTGCGTGCGTGCAAAGTCAGCGACCCTCTTCCAGAAGAAAGTCTTAAATTTTACCCTCAGCTTTATACGAGGGCCGTCATGACTTGGCTGCATTTCTGTTGGTGTTAACGGCATTTCACTAAAACAACTGCTTAAAGGCCTCGTTTTGGGTTGTTTGAGTGAATTTACTTTTTTTATGATTATTTTAGTTGGACTGAATAACCCTGAATCCTTTCAGATATAACACATGTAAACATGGTTTTTACATCATGTTATAAACACAGTATTTTATTCCACGTGTTGGTGTTTGCATCAGGAGAGCTGTCAGTCATTGAGAGAGCAAAAAACTGTAGTCAAAGTGGCCGTTCTCTTTGTTGACTTTAGGATCAGGGAGTTGGACTTTTAGATGCTTTTAAACCAAAGATGGAATGATTCTACAAAGTCAGCCTGGCCATATTTTGTTCTTATAAATCCGTTCATTATGCCCATCATTATGAAGGCATGGGCTTGTAAATGTTTACCAGCTTATTCTCTTTCTGTTTAGAGATGGTTTAGTATCATTTACTCTGTAATTCAGTCTGCGTGTGGTGAAATAACTACTCTTTATGGGTTCAGATGAGGACTAATCACGTAAGCATAAATACAATGACCTGCTCTTCATGGTACGAGGGGAATTAGAGAAAAGATGAGATTTATATTCAATAATGAGACAGGGAAGATTTAGCCAGGCCCCTGAAAACCCGGAGAATGGGCCCCTGATGAACCCTGAGAATGGGCCCCTGATAAACCCAGAAAATGGCCCCTGATAAAACCAGAGAATGACCCCTGATGAACCCAGAGATGTTGGAATTATTAAGTCACCAGTTTTAACACTCATCTTTTGCCACTGTTAATAAGTTTCTGCCACTTTGTTGAGATTTTTTGCTATATTGAACCCATTCTTTGTCCTTTTTAGTATTTCTTAGTTTTTCCTTTATCTTCTTGTAATATTTTTTTTTTTACCAATTTTTGTTGTTTTCAGCCCTATTTTGACACGCTTAACCCCTTTTGCCACTTCCCCCTTTTTTTTCCACCACATTTTTCCCCATTTGTCATCAATTTTTAGGCCCAATTCCTTCCATTCTTGCTGCTTCTTTTTGCCACTTTGAAACAATATTTGTGGGGTTTTTCTGCATTTCGCCACTTTTTACCTCTTTTTGCCACTTCTCCCGTCTTTGCCCCATCTCACCCTTCATGTAATTCATTTTAGCTGCTTTTTATCACTTTTTATCAATTTTTATCAATTTTTTAGTTGTTGTTGTTTTTTTTTTGCCCTACTTCACCACATTTGCCCACTGCTTTTTTGCCCCTCATTTAACCCATTTTCTTTTTCCACTTTTAGTCAATCTTTGCCATTTTTTTGGAACTCGTTAGCCCCCCCTATTTCACCCTTTTTGTTTGCCTTTTTGGCACATTTTCATCCATTCTTTTCACTTTTTTCCCCACTTTTAACCATTTTTTGTTGTTTTTTTTTCCCTATTTTTCCACTGTAACCCTATTTCCTGTTTTTTGCCCTTTTTGCCCTTCTTTTACCTCTTTTTGTCAGTTCTTTTTCCACTTTTAGTACATTTTTGCCATTTTTTGGAAACCTTTCAGCACCCCATATACACCCTTTTTGTTTGCCTTTTTTGGCCCATTTTCATTCATTTTTGTCACTTCTTCTTCCCACGTTTAACATTTGTTGTTGTTTATTGCCCTATTTTGCCCCCATTTAACCCATTTTGCCAGCTTTTTTCCACTTTTAATCCATTTTTGCCATTTTCTGGGGAACTTTTTTTGCCACGTTTAACACATTTTTAGCCTTTTCGCCTCTTCTTGGTCACTTTTTGCTTTCATAGTTTTTAGCCTGTTTTCACAATTATGAGGTTCTTGCCCATGACTGGACCTTCTACATACAGGTGTCTTTATATTACAGTCACTTGAGACACATTCACAGCACTCAGGTGATCCCCATTTCACTAACTGTAAGACTAACTGGCAGGATCTCTGTTGAATTAGGTCAGTCACTTTAAAGAGGGTGAATATTTATGCAGTCACTTAGTTTACATTACATATTTTTTGTTTAATTGACATTACTTCGTAGAAATCTGTTTTCACTTCGACATTAAAGAGTTTTTTTTTTGTCAAATTATTTGACCATTATTGAGTTATGAAATCAATTAAAGGTTAAAACATCTAAGGAGGTAAATACTTTTTACAAACACCATATCTGGACTCGCTCATCTTTTTTAAATTGGAATAACAAAGCTGGTTCCCCATGAAAAGATCTCTGGAAACAACCAAAATGTACACGTATGATTGAAAATGAAGATTTTGTTCACAGATTCCCCTCTGGAGATGTTGATGGGTCCTGAGGTTAGACCAGTTAGGAGCCACTCCTCTAGAATATCTTTCCAGTACGGAGAAAAAAGCCTTTCAACCTGAAAATTTAACAAAGTGTCGCATAAGTTTCCCTTCAGTGGACTGTATAACAATCATTCCTAATCTCAAAGCAGTCAAGTAAGAACTTTAATCAGCCTTGAACGCTAAAACACTTGATCTTCATGACCTCAATCAGCTGCACTTTGTTTCAGTAAAACATTACTTTCCAACATCAGAATTTCTAATAAAATATTGCTTCCTTTCAGACTTCAAAACATCCTGTTGCAATCAGGAAGAAACAAATTCCTGCGTTTGACTTCTGAGGTGAGGACACGGCGGACAGCCCAGCCATCCATGGCAGCTTTTAATCAGGCAGAGAGGAAAAACCATTTCTCCTGAGAGGATCAACACGTGGCTGCACAGAGGCTTTCACATGGGACGACGTCATGTGCCCGCAGAACTGCACACACCAAGAGACACATTATTCTCACCAGCTGCATACCAGCGCACACATGCACAGGCTGGAAACCTCAACAGCAGGCACCATAACATCTTTACATAACGCGTGTGCAGGACTCTGTCTGGAAGCTTTCTGTTTTTAATGAGTCGATCAGCCACGTATGACATGGGAAAAATTATGATGAACAATCTGATGGTGGCTGGTGGCCAGACAGGAGATGCCACTGCCAAGCTGAGTGGCTGCTGTTTCTGGATGTCATTTTAAATTAGGAGACAGCATGATAAATATTACAGAGATCTGAATCCAAACAGTCATCAGTAGTTGTTGTTTACCAGCCTGTTCTCATTCCCATGTCCCCAAATCACCGACGCTCTTTCATGGCCTGCAGCATCTCATTCATGAGGTACTATTTAACCAATAGCAGGCTTCAGTTTACTCCAGATCAGACGAGTCTGCTTGATGCAGTGTTAGATACTACAGAGCACATAAACCAACCTGACACACCAGATAGACTTTTACATACTCATGGCATGATATATATTTCACATCCTTATGGGCAACACTCCTTAGATGGCGATTTGGAACGGCAGAGCATTTCAGCAAAAATCTGGGAGCTTTCTGTCTACACATAAGGTCAAGAGACAAAAGTATCTGGCATCTTTCTACAAGATTTTGCAGTGTTTCTTTGGGAATTTGTGTCCATTCAATCTGCAGAGCATTTTTAGGTCAGGCACCGATGTTGGACAAGAAGTTCTGGCTCCCAATCTCCGATCCAGTTCATCCCAAACTCCTCAAATCATGTCTTTTCAGTCCTTGCTTTGTGCACTGGGGCCACAGCCATGTTGTAAAAGAAAAGGGCCTTCCCCAAACTGTTGCCACAAAATTGGAAGCATAGCATTGTCCAAAATGTTTCGGTATGCTGAAACATTTACATCAGCCTTCACTGCAGATAAGGGACCAATCTGTCGTTTGGCATTGGACTTGGTGATGCAAGGCTTGCATGCACCCCCTCAGCCATGGAAACCCATTCATAAAGCTCCCACTGTACTGTTTCTGTGCTTACATTGATGCCAGTGGAAGTCCAGAAAGCAACTTTAACACTCCATACACCTTAGCAGTCGGTGACCCCACTCTGTGATTTCGCATGGTCCTCCTCTTTATGGCTGAGTTGCTGTTGTTCCTAAACACTTCCACTTTCCTAATAATACCACCGACAGTTGATTGTGGAATATCTAGCAGGAATAAAATTTCATAAACAGTCTCATTGCAAAGGTGGCTCTTCAGAACGACCCATGCAGGATCACAAATGTTTGCAAATGTTTGCAAATGTAGGCTGCATGGCTAGGTGCTTGATTTTATACACCTGTGACAACGGGACTGACTGAAACACAAGAATTCAATGATAAACAAGTGTGGCCAAATACTTTTGTCTATATAGTTTGCTTTACAAGCAAATCAGAGCAACAAAGCAAATGACATAGAAGACGTACGCCACAGCAGTGTTGTCGACCAAAACTGACAAAAAGTAAGCTTATTTTTTATCAAGATAACTATAATTAGACTAAAATGTAATGTAGTTTTCGTCAGAAGTTCAAAATCAGGGATATTTCTCCACTGCGGTAAATCTGTCAAAAAGCAATGCATCTGTAGCAATTCTGCCTCACAGCTGTAGAAATCAGGGACCCCAGGTTTAGCAGAGTGAATTGAACACACTACCATGACTGTGTACCAGATTTAGGCAAGAAAATAAATGCCTGCACCAAAAGTAAAGCCTAAAATTTGAGGACTTTTTGTTGACTAAAACTAGACTAAAACTAAAAAGAGTATAAATGACTAAAATGTGACTGAAACTAAAAAAAAACATTGTATCTTAAGACTGAGACTAAAATTAGAATAGCTGCCAAAATTAACACTCACCTCACCTCACCTATGACTGTCTCTGGAGCAGTCCCAGTCTTTATAGCGGACCGTGTACAGACATCATCACAGAGTTTCCCTATCAAAACATCTCAAGAACAGAATGGGACAGAGGGACTCATTCCTGACATTTCAGCTTGCTTGACTACATTCCTTGTCTGGACTGAAGCCAGCAGGTGCAGCGCTCCTCACTTTGGTCCTGGCTGCTGTTTGTCCTCACAGAGCATGACTCCTCACATGAAGCTCATGCAGATACAAGTTTGAGTTGTTTGATGCATGCACAACTAAAATGATTATCCTAACACAGACTTATACAGACTGTGTTAAAAGCTCATTGTTAACGAATACAGAGGCATTTACTATGACGCAAGGTCAACATACCTGGGATATCCTTTTGTTGTTTGGTTGTCTTAACCCTGACAAACAAAAAGGTCTAGAGATGTGTGCAATTAGTCTGATCCTCTGGTGGTCAGTTTTTATACAATCATGTGATCCTGAAGTGGGGGACAGCCATTAAGAATGAATAGAAATGGAGGAAAGTTAGTACTTAAAAGCTCTATTTACCTTCTGTGGAGGTGAACAAAATTGCAAATTACTCAGTCCTGTAGACAGATGAAGAGAGTCTAGAGGAGTCTTGTACTGAGCTAAGAGGCTAGCTGAGCCCCTTTAACATATAAAAAGATCAGCATTTTGTCACAAGTATGCTTTTAACAGGTACAATCAACCAAATAAACCTATTTGTAGTAGTGCATTGAGCAACCTAGAGGTGATGTGCAGTTCACAAACGAGCCTGTGCTACGAAACAGATCTTTAATGTGAGCCACTGATGCTAGCTCCTGTTTGAGTACCAGTTTCCTTTCCTCCATCCTTCGTTGTAATTTAATCTACATTTAAAAAGCCAAACTGTTACAAAATGAAGAGCTGTTTGGACGCCATACAACCAGTTCTGCTGAGCTGAGCCAAATGATCTGATCTTTTAAAGAAGATGATTTCCCGTCACAACAATGGAGACTGGACATCAGTTTTATGTGCTAAACTATGGCTAGACTGTACTGAACCAAACCAGAACCACTTGTTGAAATGAACCAGACACAATCTTTGTGTGACTCTGCTCCTTCAGGCTTTAGGAGGCTTTTTTAATTCCTGCCTGCTGCCACTTCTCCATGAGCTTTTTAAACTTTTTGTGTTTTTGCCTGAATAATTCACCATTTTCAGGACACAAAAATATCTAAAGAATTATTTTCACACTATGACTGCTTGGCTGGTCATGAACAGATCAAATATGGCCTTTTTGGTTTCTCTATGCAGAGATAATTTTTTGCCCCCCATCAGGAGTTCTATTCTGCTGCATAACATCATCTGCAAAAAAACATTACAGGCCTACCATCCCTGTCAAACACTCCGTCTAAACACAGCTTCCTTTTACTCATGGCCACTATAGTTATGCTTAATGTTTACTGCAATGCTTGCTGAACTAGTAGGACTGATAGTATCTCATAGGAACGGCTCAGTTTAGCTCTGGTTTGACCCAGGAAATGGGGATAAAGTTGTCTAGAGGCTGTGTCAGCTTATACTCACATATAACCGAAGCAATGAGTGACGATATTTAGCACAGGAATGTGGACGTTAACCTGTAAAAATGATCAGAGGATTGTTTTAAACCAAGGCCTCAGTTCAATAAAAAAGGCCCTGGATAAGGTAAAATTACTAAATAGTAAACAAACACTTTTAAATTCATGTCATACCGAGTTGTCTCATGCTATATGCAGATGATGCAAATGCATGGGGCATTTTAACCATATTTCTCTTAATGTGATGCTCATTTGTGCTCAATTTCTTCCAATTTATGCAGATTTTTTCTGCTTCAGTTAACAAATTTTGCCAGATTAAACAACTTTTTCTTTTTTGTGTGTATTTTTTTGCCTCTTTTATCCATTTCTGCTACTTTTAAATCCCTTTTTTATCATATTTTATGCCCGTTTTAGCCACTTTAACCCATTTTTGCAATTATTAGCTTATTTTGCGTCAATCTTATCTAAATTCAGCCACTGCTTACCCATTTCTGCTACTTTTTAAATCCCTTTTCACTGCTTTTTCCACCAATTTTTGCTATTTTAAACCCATTTAATTCTGTTTTTTTAGAAAAGGGATTTATAATTTTAACAAGACTATGTACTTGAGCACAAATTAATAAAAAATGTTTCTTTGATAAGAGGTTGTTTTTCAGGTTTGGATTTCATAGTTTAATGTTTTAATGGACCATGATTTTGCTGACTCCATGGTCCCTTTCTGCATGAGTACTCGTGAATGGTTATGGCTGTGTTCAACCACCTTCAGGTACAGGGAGGGTCCCGGTCTGTAGCACTTTTTATTTGGGGGTCTCGGGCTGAAAAGGTTGAGAACCCCTGATCTAATGGATCAGGAATCTCTCCATCATAGTTTGACAAACTGCATCTTGCGGTCCCCACAAAACTAGAAACAACCCTGATGTCGGATTAATTTTACATATTGAGGGAGAAAAGCTGTTAAAAGTGGCCTTCCTGGTTTCAATGCCAGAGATCCCAGAGTGCTTTGAAAGTAGCTCTTTTGAGTCAAGCTTCAGTTTAATTGTTTTAGCTGAACTTTGCTTTAATATACTGAGAGGAAAAATGTAAAATGAATCATAAAGCTTTCTGAGTTTTTCCACCAGCTGCAAACGATGAGTGAATATATGGAAACCTCCCAATTAGGCCTGGTGTTTTACTAGAAACCCAAACAGTAAAAAGCTTTGATTATGTTACAGGAAATGTCAGGATTTATGGGAAATATGTTCCTATAATCATCGGTTACTTCACAGAAATGCAGACACACTCCAGCAGACACTTGGTTTTTATTCTAGGAAATCTAAATGAATGTTTTGTGTCTTAATAGCAGCAAAGATTTGACCTCAAAGCCTCCACAAATGGACACAAACTTGTTGCACATTTTTTCGTATTAAATAAACATCAGGCTGTATAGAGGCAGCGGCTGTCAGTGTGACACCTTTCATCTTGCTTCTTCTTCTTCTCCTAAAATTGGGTGGCTGAGGAGATCTTAAAGTTATGAACTGAAATGCCTCATGACTGTTGGTGTGTTGTTGGTTTTTGAGCTTTTCTATTTTGAGCTTTATGGCTCCTAAAGCATCCAAATCTCTGTCTTTGGTTATCTCAAGTTAGAATGGAATATTTATGTGCAAATTATCCGGTTTTAGTGTGATATCACACGGGCAAGAATGAACTAAATTAGATCTTAACAGTGCCAGCTTTCTTACCTCCTCTTACCAAGATAAGCTTTGATTGTAAAACTAAAAGCCTGTACGGTATGATTGTTCAGGTCCTCTCAACTTTGTCCAGAGAAAACCTCACTTACCCCAATCCATTATTATAAATCAAGAAACTTTTCAAAACCGTGAGAAAACAAGTCTAAATGGCCTTAAATAACACTAACAGTACCACTGGGAGCATTTATCACGGTGGCCAACATGTCTAAAGGCCTGGCAGTGCTTAAAATGACCTACATAGAAGAAAACATGAAGCCAATTCAGAAAATATGTAAATTAAAAAGCAAATACAAAAGTCCAGCATAAGTGCAAGGACTGAAATGTACTGTGGTTAAAATAAACATGCTGCATAAATCCAAAATTACTGCATCAACATCAAACATACCGCAGAAACATCAGCTCTGACTAGCAACCCCCATCCCTACTTTTGAGAACTTGTTCCGTTACAGTCTACTGTTTGAAAACGCTTTAGAGTCCCAAAAATTAAAACTGTTTAACTCGACCTAACCCTAACCCTTTACACCGCGTTCCAAATTAATATTATTTCAAGTCATCAATAGAGCATAGTTCAAATTTTATTTAACAAACCTCCCAATTATAACTTTTTTTAAAATAAAAAACTCAAAATGCACTTTTCCAAATTATTATGCACAGCAGATTTTCAAAACATTTTATAGGTTGTAAAGAACTGAAAATGGTCATTTGTTGAATTTCAATCAAAAACATCTTAACAGGCAAAGTTCCATGTTAACATAGGAGCCCTTCTTTGATATCACCTCCATAATTATTGCATCCATTTGCTTGAATTTCTTTGCAAGATGTCAGAATATCCTCCCAGAGCTTCTGTTTTGATGTAAACTGCCTCCCACCCTCATAGATCTTTAGCTGGAGGATGCTCAAAAGGTTCTCAATAAGGTTGAGGTCAGGGGAGGATGGGGGCCACACCATGGGTTTCTTTCCCTTTATGCCCATAGCAGCCAATGGCACAGAGGTATTCTTTGCAGCATGAGATAATTTTGCTACTGAAGGCATAGTTCTTCTTTTTGTACCATGGAAGAAAGTGGTCAGTCAGAAACTCTATATACTTTGCCGAGGTCATTTTCACACCTTCAGGGACCCTAAGGGGGTCTATCAGCTCTCTCCCTATCATTCTGGCCCAAAACATGACTCCGCCACCGCCTTGCTGATGCCACAGCCTTACTGGGACATGGTGGCCATCCACCAACCATCCACTACTCCTCCGTCTAGACCATCCAGGGTTGCATGGCACTCATGAGTAAACAGGATTGTTTGAAAATGAGTCTTCAAGTATTTTTGAGCCCACTGCAACCATTTCTGCTTGTGAGCATTGGTTAGGGGGGGTTGAATAGTAGGTTTATGCATGACTGCAAGCCTCTGAAGGATCCTACACCTTGAGGTTGGTGGGACTCCAGAGGCACCAGCAGCTTCAAATACCTGTTTGCTGCTTTGTAATGACATTTTAGCAGCTGCTGTCTTAATCCCATGAACTTGTCTGGCAGAAACCTTCCTCATTATGCCTTTATCTGCACGAACCCGTCTGTGCTCTGAATCAGCCTCAAATTTCTTCACAGTACAATGATCACGCTTAAGTTTTTTGTGAAGTATCTAATGTTTTCATACCTTGTCCAAGCATTGCATTATCTGAGGCTTTTCAGCAGCAGAGAGATCCTTTTTCTTTCCCATATTGCTGAAACCTGTGGCTTGCTTAATAATGTGGAATGTCCTTCTTAAGTAGTTTTCCTTTAATTGGGCTCACCAGGCAAACTAATGATCACAGGTGTCAGAGATTGATTTCAGTGACCCAAAGAGCCCTGAGACACAATACCATCCATGAATTTAACTGAAAAACAAAAAATTAAATGTATATAACACTAAAATCAAGTTTACAGCCCATAGTGTATAGCGGACGTGGTAACCTTTACAGCTGTTTAATATGCTCAAAGTCTGATGACAAACTGGGCAATGGCATACAGAATTACACTCAGGCTGTGCGTAATACAGCATTCCCCATTGAGTCAAACAAAACAGGAGTTTTTGACTTACATTGCACTATGAAGTTTTTGTCTCTTTAACCCTTCAAGCCCTTTTTGTCTCACCTGGACTTATTGTCTACAAAGCTTGTTAACAGGGATGGTATTGGACAGGTGATAAGCAGTGCCTGGATTCCTCCAGGAATTAAGTAGAATTAAGGCCAAACAGTTCAGTCTTGATTTCATCAGAGCAGAGATAATGATATAAAGTCAACGTCTGAAATGATTTAGATTACTTTATTACTTCACTGACGTCCACACTTTTTGCTGAGATAAGCTTTGGCATTAAAACTAAATGTGGAATCTATATTTTTCCTGCTCACACAGTCCAGAGACAACACACTTATCCCAACTCCAGACATGCTAAATCAAGAAAATGATGCTCAATGCAGCCATGAATTATGAAAATATGGTGAGGAAATGACTCTAAATGAGACAAAGAAGACCTTGGCAGGGAGATCCTCTGAGGAGGTTCATGTTTTGATCAACAAAGTGAGATGTATGAAACCTATCCTATCAGGTGAGTAATCAGGCTAATGCATGCTCTTGAGTTTGGACTAAACATTACATGTAGGTCTTATCTGTGCAGCTGGAGGAGTATCGACATGCATTAGTGATTCATCAGACGGAGAGGAGAGCTCCTTTTGATGTCCGTGAATAAAACATCTGCACATTAAAACACAGAAGACAAAAGACAGAGGAAGAAAGAAGGAAAGCAGACATGTGACCGAGGTTTACTGGCCTGAATAAAGTGGGTTTAAAAGACACAAGAGGGGAATAAACCTCCCTTTGAAAACATCTCACGCTCAATTTCCTCCATTTTATCTGAACATTATCCACAGGGCTGCAGGCCCCAGAAATCTCCCTCTCATGTTTCTGTGTTTCTTCATTCAGTGCATGACAATTTTTACATCCAACAGTCACCATAGTGGGATTTAAAGCCAGCAGAGAGTGGGTTTTATCGGTCACAGGGACAGATATTGTCCATTTTGCTTTTTTATTAGCTTCAGGGAGTAATATCACTTATGCTGCGGCCTCCTTGAAGGATTATATTTCATAGCAGAGCATTTTGGCAAAAGTTTATGAGATTTTTCTGGCTCAGAGGGCCGTACTATCAGAGGGCGGTCACTTTGCTCTCTTTGCTCTTTGACAAATTACACCGAGGTGAATCTTGGAAGAACAAAATGTCCTGAAGTACTCTGGAAATAAAAAAAAAAATCTTGTTTGGGAGCAGCAAATTGAAAACCGAAATCAAACTGACAACAAAAAAAAGCACACAATTTGCAGACCACCAATGAGTGCAGCCAAGTCCAGGACAAATACAAGCTGACACGCCTGATGGATGAATGCAGAAAGCAGATTTAATAAAGGACAGAAAAAGAAGCTTTTATCAAAGGTGAAAATGTTTTTGCTCCATGTAGATTCATCTTCATTAATGCAAAGCACAATATTTAAATTTTCCGAGAAACTCTACAGGATAATTCTGGTAAATCTGCAATTATAATTGTGAGTCACTGAATATCCTTTAACCTTTGACAATGTGTTTAAAAGATGTGGCTCTATAGTGTCTCGGATGCAAGCTCACCCCCTGGTGGTGGAGGAGACTAATAGTGACAGTAAGAGAATTTCAACCACAGTAACACAAACCAAAAGAATTTACCCCCAAAAACCATGTAAATAAAGTTTGAAGAGTATTCATATCATGTTGTTAGCCCTACTTTAAAAAGAAAGGTACCTAAACATGCCGCTTAACACAATGTTCTGCTTTTACAGATCGAAAAAAAAAAACCAATAAAAATGCCATTTTGTCACTCACAATTATCACTATCATCTCTAATATCATCTATTCAAGTACAGTTTTAGTTAGGGCATACAGTGCATTCAGAAAGTATTCAGAATCCCTTCAGTTTTTGACATTTTTTTATGTTTCAGCCTGATGCTACAACTGAATTATTTGTTATTCACCTTAATCTACATTCAGTACCATCAGGACAAAACCAAAACAGAATTTTAGAAATTTTTGTAAATTTATTTTACAAGATTTTTGCAAGGCACAGAAATGGAGAAGGCTATAAAAGCATTCTGCTGAATTTAAGGTTATCAAGAGCACAGTGGCCTCCATGATTTTCAAATGGAAGAAGTTTGGCACAACAAGGAGTTGATCACCCAGCCAAACTGAGCAATCAGAGGGAAACTGACTTAGTGAGAGAGGAGATCCAAAGCCTGGTGATCACTCTGACTGAGCTTCAGAGATCCTGTGTGGAGATGGGATAATGTTCAAGAAGGACAACCATCACTGCAACCCTCCACTGATCTGGGCTTTATGGCAGAGTGGCTAAATAAAAGCCTTTCCGCAGTGCGAAACGCATTAAAAGCCCACTTTGAGTTGCAAAGAAAAACACCTCACGGACTCTCTGGTCAGATGAAACCAGGATTAAACTGTTTGGCATCAATCCTACATGTTATGTCTGGATGAAACCACGCACTGCTCCTCACCTGCCTAATACCAGCCCAACAATGAAGAATGGTGGTGGCAGCATCATAGTGTGGGGGTGTTTTTCAGCAGCAGGGATTGGTAGACTCTTCAGCATTAAAGGAAAGCGGGGTTGGCGCAGATATATCTTCAATCAAATTCTGCTCTGCAGCACTGAGGACCTCAAACTGGGCCAAAGGTTCACCTTTCAAAATGACAATGACCCTAAGAACACAGCCAAGACAACACAGGACAATTCTGTGAATGACCTGAGTGCTAGGCCAGAGCCCTGAGGATTGAACATCTCTGAAGGGGTTCACCTCTCTTCCTAATGCCCTCCTGCATTGATTGCTCAGTTTGGTGGGGCGACCAGAAGAGTCCTGGTTGTGCCAAAACTTCCTCCATTTGAGAATTATGGAGGCCACTCTACTCTTGGGAACCTTCAGTGCAGCAGAATCTTTTTGCCGGATCTGTGCCTTGCAACAATCCTGTCTCTGAGCTCAGCAGGCAGCTATATCATTATCAGCTGTGAGGCCTTCCATAGAAAGATGAGTGTCCAGATCATGTCCAATCAGTTTAATTTACCACAGGTGGACTAAATCAAAGTGTAGAAACATCTCAGCAACAATCAAGATAAATAGGAGGAACCTGAGATAAATTTCAAGTGTTGTTGCAAGGGGCCTGAATTCTTAAGTTTATCTGATATTTCATTTTTTCAATCTTTCGTGAATGTGCAAAAAATTCTAAAACTCTGTTTTCACTCTGTCATGATGGAGTACTGATTGTATATTAATGAGAATATTTTTTGACTGTAACATCAGGCCTGTAACATAATGCTGAAAAAGTAAAGGGGGCTGTATACTTTCCTATTGTACTGTATACGTCCTCAAAAAAGTACCAAAAATACACACACCTTGAGTGGAAATAGACTACATCTTCTAATCATCATGCAGACTGAGACAAAACAAGGAAAACTGGAGATTTGTTAAACCTTAAATATATTTGATTGAATCTGCTGTGACACCCCATGTATATTTTGGAGTATAGGTAGGTGAATAGATGGGGTTTTCTGTGTGCTGTGTTGTTTTTGTATATCGTACTATTACTTTGCCATTACAGGGTAAAAATGTTTGAATGCTTCGGGGTAAGAAAACACAACCCTAAACATGTGAGTAGTATAGAGTAGTTAAAGTAAATATCTCTTCCCACTTAGTGAATGTCTCTTCTTCCTATAATGTTCCTTCCTCTTCCTCCCTGGCCAGTGAAGGTGAGCTCTGTCCATCCTGTCCTGGCAGGCCGACAGGAACGTCCCATCAGGGAAAATCTCCTTTAGTTTGTTCAAGAAAAACAGCTCCAGGTTTCGACCGGCCTGAGCCACCTCTGAGTCTGGCTGAAAAGCAAAAAGAGAGATTAATGTAAGAGAAGGGATCATAAGTCATTTTCTACTTTAAAACCAAATTTATCTCAAATACAACACAGACTAGGTCATTCTAACAAAGTCTTGTACCACACACCGGGCCCAAAATTAAACTGAAGAGCTTTCTCAGTGAAAGAGCAGGATGGTTTTAAGGCCTATTAGAATAATTTAGCTGGTGCCTTTAAAAACAAAAAGGAATGACATCACTGGAATATTTGAAGGGAATTAGACTAAAGTCTGCACAGTTAAATATGTTCATTGATTAGCAAATGTGAATGCAACTATCAGAACATTTATTACCACTGAGCTTCCAACCTGTCCATGTTTATACAAACCTCAATTCCAAAATAGTTGGGACATCGTATTAAATGTGGCAAAAACAAAACATGGTGGTTTACAAATCCTAATAACCTATACTTAAGTCAGAAACATTCTCGTCATACATCTAACCATTTTATTGCAAAATGGATATACAGTTTTACTTCGCGAAGAAGGCTCAGCTCAAAAGATGCTCCCTGGGTTAGTCAAGTAGCGTGCTTTGACTTTTCGGGGAGCACATAGCTACTGAATACAGTAAAATTAGTTCAAAAGCAAGCAGTACATAGTTGCCTGAATCTCAATATGAGGGGGCAACAAGCTTTATGCTATAAAGGAGGAGGCTGGGGTGGAGGAGGTTAAGCTTTGCCAGCAGCAGCATTAATGCAAGCTGGGATGGATGAGAAGTACGTCATATTTAAATGCGCCACTGTGTTGAGAGAAAGAGTTGTGATTGGCTGTGGCAGCTGAGAGGCGATAATTGGGACCAGCTGGTGGTCAGCTGACCACAGCTGGGCGTATGACTACCATGTCCTGCATGACTGAGGAATCTGATGTTGAGCTCCTACTTGGGGTCCTGGGTGTTGATGGTCCTGAGGAGGTAGAAGAAGTCCAAAAAAAAAAGACAAAACAACACGCACATATACACCAAGGCAGCCATCAGCAGCACCATCCTGACAAAATCATGCTTCTGTTCCAACTATTTTGGAAAGTGCTGCAGGCATCAAGCTTATAATGTGTGTATGTGTTCAATACAAAATCATGTTTATCAGTAAACATTAAATATATTTGTGCTGTATTCAGTTAAATATCGGTTTAAAAGGATTTCCAAATCACAGTTTCCTGCTTTGATACACATTTAACATTATGTCCCAACTTTTTGCAGCAATATACCCTAACAGAAAAAATCTATTAAGAGAATTTAACAACTCATTTCTGCAGCAATATCCATGGTTCTCATAGCCCAACAGAGTAAAAGATGGAAACTGAAATTTCTGACATTATTCTTGTTAAGTATCGTAGATATGACCTGAGGTTTTATGGTTTTTGGCACACTGACACAGTCTGATTGGCAGTCTTTACATAAAGAAATCAAATGTAGAAATGTGTCCCAGTTCTTCTACATGTGGAACTTATTCCCTCAGGCTATAGTTCAGAGATGATTCAATTGAGAAGAAATTAGATTAAGGCTGGAAATCCAGTCGTATGCTGATGACCTTGTGACAAACTCACGTAGTTGAACGTAGCACAGTTCTTGAACATCAGCAGCATGTCATCCACAAACTGCTCAGCGGTGAAGTAGTGCAGCGTGTTGCTTTTGTCCAGTTTCCTGCGGATCAGCGACAGGTCGATGGGCCTCTTTATGATCTGGTAGTAGTTTCTGGCCTGAAGGAAGTTCACAGAGATTAGATCACTGAACACTGTCTTTATAACTCAGCAGTATGTTATGAAGGTTAAGTAGAACATTTAACATGTACAGTACAATAAGCCACACTTTTCTCTTTTGTAGGTTATAATAACAGTTACAGACTGCCATCACTTTGTTTCTGCTTTGAAGAGTTTTAAATGTAATCAGAAGAAACGATGGGTTTGTTCCATTTGACTTACAAAGCTTACTTAATGATGAAAATAAGACCTAAAGCACGTTTCTGGGCTGAAGAAAATCGGTGACTTTTGTATACGTTTGATGTACATGGGATAGTGGGAGACATCTTGCTTTAATGGTCTCATATTTAACTAATAATGCTGTCAAAATGGGCTGCATGGTGTCCCTGTTGGATAGGGCCTTTCTGTGTGGAGTTTGCATGTTCTCCCATGCATGCATGGGTTCTCTTCGGGTACTCCAGCTCTCCTGCAGACCAGAGACATGCTCATTACATTAATTAGTGAGTCTAAATTATCCCTAGGAGTGAGTATGAATGCTTTGTTTTGTTTTTTTGTTTTTTTTCCGCTATTTTAGATATCCAAAATATTTGTCTCAGCTCAGAAATACACTTTAATGGACAAAAGTATTTGGCCATCTGACCATCAAACCAACAGGGACTGTATTAACATTTTATTCAAATAGATTTACTTCAATATGGAAAAAGCACAGGAAGGAGCACCCTCCAAACAAAAAAACGTTTTTAAGGTGCCCGACGAAAAAGACTTACTAAGAAAGGAGAAGTGTCAGCACTCAAAAATGTCCTTTTTGGTAGTTTTATTCAAGGCAGCAAGGCACAACAGACGCGTTTTGACTTAGTCTTCCTCAGCGTTGTGAAACAATACACGCAAGAGCGCCTTAAATACAGGAAGTGTTCAGGTACAGCTTTCAAAATAAAATACAATGAAATAAATTTAATAGGTTTCCTGGTAGGGGCTCTAACGTGTAACAATACCTTGTACAAAGATCAATGTATATATAAATGTAGAAATGCATTGCAGTGACAATACAACAAATACCAATATCCAAATAGTACAAAAAATGTACAAAAATGTGTAACTACAAAAATTCAGCCGATCCTGGACATGACTCTCCAGTCATACTGACAAAGTATTAAACACTGTATCAGATAAATAATCAAAGAAAAGAGCAATAAATATTCAAGAGAAGACGCTGCATTTTTTATATATAAGTCTTGAATGCATAAGGCTCCCTCTAGTGGCTAAAAATGTTAGAATTGAAAAAAGGTCCTAACATTGTTAAGAGCAAGAGAACCACAAACTCATATTGGAGAGTCATTAAATAAAACATCTGTTCAAAGACACTTAATGCAATGCATTAAATGGTGTCACTCAATAGATAAATCTCTTAGACTTATGAATACCTCAATAGATTTTATAAAAGGAAATAATTTGAAATGAATTAAAATACATTTCTATTATCAAGCTATCAGATAAATAATCAAAGAGAAGAGCAATAAATATTCAAGAGAAAGAAGCTACATTTCTTATATAAGTCTTGAATGCATAAGGCTCCCTCTGGTGGTTAAAAATGTTAGAATTGAAAAAAGGTCCTAACATTACTAAGAACAAGATAACCAGATAACTCGTATCGGAGAGTGATTGAACCCAACGTCTGTTCAAAAGCACCAAATGCCATAAATAAAGTGGTGTCACTCAGTGAAACAAATCTATCCGGCTTATACATACCTCACAAGGATTATTCAACAAAATTTTTCTATTAATATGAAAGATGATAAGCATTATATCCAGGGAGAGGTAGACTTTTCGTGGATTTTTTAAGGCAAAACAACCATAAAAAAACTGAAAATTAAACCTGGTAACAAGAGGAAAACACTAAGAAACCATAAAAAAAATAATATGAAGAAATTAGAATATAGAAAAGAAAAACATATATATATATAATTCTTCAAAAAAAGTTAAACTACAAGGTAACCTAAAGAAATGGAAAATAATTAGAAATGATAAAAACACAAACAAAAAATCTAATAGTAGTGGTGACAGAGCCAATGCCACTACGAAATCACAAAGTCCCCCATCCCTAAGCACATTAATGAAATGTACTGTATCAAAAACAAGGACACCAAAAAAGCAGAAAAATTGGCTTACTGCCTGAAATGACGAAGAACAGAATAATATAACACAATTAATACAGACCATTCTTACAACACTTTTACAAAAAGCATCCAAGAAGGAGCTCCTCATTCAGACCCCTGGGGTGTTCTGTTTGTAAAGTGCGAATCCACAACGCCTCCCTTTGGAGTGCCTCATAATGAAGGTCTTGGGGCTCTAACGTTCTACCTTGAGAGAAGACAGGATCCTAACCCTCCGACAAAATTTCTGGTAGATATGGTTGATTTGGTACTCCGTAGTAAGGTCAGGCACTGGTGTTGGACAAGAAGGCCTGGCTCGCAATCTCCGTTCCAGTTCATCCTAAAGGTGCTCAATGGGGCTGAGGTGAGAACTCAACCAGCGAGCCAGTCAAGTTCTTCAAAACCGAACTCATTAAACCATAACCCTTGCTTTGTGCATAGGTACAGTCATTTTGAAAAAGAAAAGGGCCTTCCCCAAACTGTTGTCATAAAGATGGAAGTATAGCATTGTCCAAAAATGTCATGGTATGTTGAAGCATTAAGATTGGCCTTCACTGGAGATAAGGGGCCTAGCCAAAACCCTGAAAAACAGCCCCATACTATTATCCCTCCTCCACCAAACTTCACAGTTAGCACAGTGTAGTCGGGAGGTAACGCTGTCCCAGCATCTGCCAAACTCAGACTCACCCATCTGACTGACAAACAGAGAAGCGTGAACATGTTTCCGCTGCTTATCAGTCCAGTGTCAGTGGCTTTTACACCACTCTATCCAACACTTGACATTGGACTTGGTGATGTGGGGCTTGCATGCAGCTGCTGGCCGTGGAAACCCATTCATTAAAGCTCCCGCCACACAGTAGAAGTTCAGAACTCTTCAGCTATGGAATCACCAGAGTGTTGGAGACTTTTACACACCATGCTCTTTAGGCGTTGCCCCGCTCTGTGATTAACATGATCTCCCGCTTCACAGTTGCTGTTGTTCCTAAACACTTCCACTTTCTAATAATTACAGTTGACGGTGGAATATCCAGCAAGGAAGAAATTTCACCAACAGTCTTATTCTAAAGGTGGCATCCATCACAGTGTCAAGCTTGAAGTCACTGAGCTCTGTGTACATATCTGATCTTTTCAAATTCCACTGCAGTCTGAATGGCCGGGTCACACTGAAGGAGACTTTTACATAATTTTGGAGCAACAAACATCACAGTCCTGCAGAATAGGTGGTGTTGGGAGTCAGTTTGGCTCAGCATGGAAGACTCAGGAATGAAGACAGTCAGTGGAGCGACAGTGAGGTTTGAGACCTTTTAAACATTTCGAGTGATGCTTTTACACATGCAAAACTTGAGGGATATTATCGTAAATGACCTTTTATCCAATGAATTTTGAAAGAAATGGCCGAACATGGCTTCAGAGGAAAGTGGCGATAGTGCCAAAGAAAAGTGAAAGCCTTAAAGCTAAGTCTAAAGAGGCTTAAGACTCCAAATCAGATCTGAGCATTAAGGCCTGCACAGTGAGCATAGCCTAAGTTTGCTTTGGTATATTTGAACAGTTTTCAGATAAATACAGTTTAAGTTTTTGAAGTAGAACTAGAATATGCTGTTTGATACAATTACAAAGAAATGCACATATTATGGATGAGGTTTGAGTAGAAATCTGTTGAACTGACCAGAGGGCTGACAGGTTCGTGGAATGGAGCGCTGAGTGAGTGACAGTACAACAGTAGAGTCAGCTTCTCACATCTCTGCACACAAAAACACACAAAGACACAGCCACTTAGAACATCTGTTGTATATAAACTCCATATCAGAAGTGGATAAACAGCTATAGCTCAGTCAGACAACTCAGGCTAAATTTGAGAGAGCTAGAGTGCAAAGTTGATGTAAAGACTGAAATCTTGCAGCTTCAATAGACCGCCAGTATGGAGGATGTTAGTCAGGTGACTGGAGGTCTCAGCTTGAGTTCATCACTTCCTTCATAGACAGAATTACTGAAGTACTTCAGGCATTGTAAATAAAACATTGCTTACATAATGAATACTTTGTTTAGGCTGCTGAACTTTTTGTTGGTGTAATTCTGCAGCCATAATCAGAGAGTTATCAAAACAGAGTGGATCAGCTATCCATCCATGTTGAGTTAGAAAAATAGCTTGTGTTTATTGTACCGTTAATCTGATGAATCTGAATAAGCAGCACAGACCGCTCACCCTCTGGTCCCGGTTGGACAGTGTGTACAGGGCTTTGAATCCACCAAGGGAGTGACTGTCCTCACAGTCGTACGTCTCCATGGGATCCTGATCAGTTCGACACAGAGAGCAAACCCAGTCACCTCTGTAGGACACACAGAAGCTCAGTTATTTTATCAGTTAGAAGTGAAAATACCATTGTTCATTACACACAATGCTGCATCTTAAATAGTATTTGCACTTTCAGATCAGGCTTTACTTTGTCTTTTTCATTATTGCTAGAAACTGTTATAAAAAAGTGAAAACCAATGATCAAATACCACCAAATGCAAGATACTTGGTATGAGTGAAGTGTTTCAGATGTAAAGGACTGTTGGATCCAAAGTTATTTCTGGCTTATAATGGGGGGATAACAGTGCCTTCAAATTCATTTTTATTCTCATTAATCTTAGCTTAGTACTCCATCATGACAAAGTGAAAACAAAATTTTAGATTTCTTGTAAATTGATAAATATTAAAACTGAAATATCACACTGACATAAGTATTCAGACCCTTTACTCAGTAGTTGAAGCACCTTTGGCAGCGATTGCAGCCTCCAGTCTTCTTGAATATGATGCAACAAGCTTTGCAAACCTGGACTGAGAAATTTTCTGCCATGCAAATCCTCTCAAGCTCAGTCGGTTTAGATGGGGACCATCAGTGGACGGCTTTTTTCAGGTCCCTACAGAAGGGTTCAAGTCAGGGCTCTAGCTGGGCCACACAGAGTCGTCCCTAAGCCTCTCCTGTGCTGTCTTACATTGAGGGTATCACTGTACTGTGGGAGTGAGTATTCAGCTTTCCCTCAACCCTGATCTTCACGTTCTTGCTGTTGAAAAACACCCCCACAGCATGATGCTGCCACCACCATGCTTCACTGTTGGGATGGTATTTGGCAGGTGATGAACGGTGCCTGGTTTCCTACAGACATTAAGTTTAGAATTAAGCCCAAGCAGTTCCATTACGGTTTCATCAGACCAGAGAGAATCTTGTTTCTCACAGTCTCAGAGTGCTTCAGGTGCTTTTTTACAAACTCCAAGCAGGCTTTCATGTGTTTTGCACTGAAGAGAGACTTCCATCTAGCCACCCTGCCGTAAGCCCAGATCAGTGGAGGACTGCAGTGATGGCTGTCCCTGTAGAACTTTGTCCCATCTCCACAAAGGATCTCTGCAGCTCAGTCAGAGTGACATTCAGGTTCTTAGTAAGCTCTCTTACTAAGGCTCTTAGATGCAAACAGAAGGAACCTGAGTTAAATTTCAGTTTTTTTGCAAAGGGTGAATACTTCTGTCGGTGCGATATTTTATTTTTTTATCTTTCATAAAAACGTCTAAAATTCTGTTTTCACTCTGTCGTGATTTAATAATACCAATGCATTAGGGATGCACAATATTATCGGCATGTTATCGGCAGATATGTACATTTCTGCCACTTTATTTGTTAGTAGAGTTTTAGACTGGACCAACGGACTTACGTTTAACTGGTATGAGAATATTTCACATAACTCACAGAGGGTAGCTGATGAGCGGAGGTATATGACAGCTCAGGTGGTAAACTTTAGGGCAGCGGTCACAGCAGAGCAAATCTCCTCCATTTTGACAAACAGCACAGAAGTCCTCACTCTCCATCTCCTCAGGTCCTGACACAGCTCCAGCCTGCTGAATACATGAATCAGTTTCCTCCTGAGGCCAGCAAACATGCAGGGTTTGATCCTCATTGACTTCCATTTTAACTTCATCTACCACACAGCTCATCTCAGGTTCATCCTGACATTGATCCTGATCAGTTTCTGGCTCCGGATCCAGCTCTATCACCAATGTTTGCCCTGGATCTGGGTCCAAATAAAATGTCTCTGAGTCTGTTTTTGCATCATGATCCCATTCTTCAGATCCGGAATCAAACAGGATGAAGGGCTGATCTGGATTAGATTCGCAGTCAAAGCCTGAGTCCTGCTCCGGTTCTTCAGAGGGGGGGCTTTCAGGACAGAGCGGCTCAGTCCACAGCTCAGTTGGGACAAAATGAGACAATTCTGCTGGATCAGACGGAGATGCATCACTGATCACCAAATGGTTGGGCTCAATGTTTCTGAAGCCATTCTACAGAAAAAAACAAGAAGAAGAGCATTAATAAACAGATAAAAATATATCCTTGACTCTAATCAACGTGCCTGAATCTTTATTTCTGTACCTGCTGAGGATGATCCAAGCAGGAGACACCATCGTGAATCACGGCTTGTGTTTGTAGCTGGAGTCGCACCAGAGACACCACAGGCTGCAGACTTGATAACCACACAGACTGGAGGTTCAGACGCTCCAAGTTCACTACAGGTATGCAGAAATTACCCAGAATCCTCTGGGCCTCAGGGGGAATCCTGTGGATATGAATGGTATTAAATTACATGTGTTTTAAAGTGTTACATGTTTTTCTATATGACAGAGGTATAGTAACTCAGAGCAGAAAGTAAAACCAAAACAAGATGATGCCAATAAAGACTAAGCACCGTGTTTTCTTGATGAACACCTAAAGTCACAGGCGGCGTCTCTAACTCAGTGAATAACTTCACTTATGGTGCAAACAAGTCTGACAAAAAAAATTAACAGCACAACTTAAGGCTGCTGACACACCTGAGTGCACACCAGAAGACTCAGCTGAACTGTGAGTCCGCTCAGACCACACACTTGCCAGCCTACCGTCAACCTAACCTGATCACATGACTTAAGAAGAAAAACATGTATGTCTATCGATACTCTCTGCTTGCTGTCCCTCCACAATAAGTTGTCCTGGCATGCTGTATCAAAAATCATAAAACAAGGAAAAGAATCAGGATGAAATCCTGGCTGGAAGGAAGGTACAGTTGTGTTTATGCTTGTGAGCAGTAAAAGTACGTATGCTCCAGCTGGTGGTGCTGCCTGGTCTTAATTGTTGTTGATACTCTGTCAGAGGGACTACGACCTACAATCATAATTGTCAAACATGTTTGATATTTATCCAGAGTCTGGGGAGACTAGAACACAGTTTGAAGCAGTAAAACAATTATGTTAACACCACACATGAAGATTAAGTACGAGTAAAAGTACTTATCCATAATGTGCTCAAAAAAGTATATAATGAGTGCCCTAAAGGGGTCCTTCAAGTGGGCAAAACAAGATAAAGTGCTCCCCCAGGATGCTCTTTATTTAGACAAAACATGATAAATGTCTTTCCCTGCCTCGAACCAAGCTCCCTAAAATACTGTATATGCTATCTCTTAGACAGATTGGAAACATGGATATGGACCAACTTTTGGTGGAAATATTACTCTTCGGTTTGTATGCAAATATTTTCCCAGAGTTTAGATAATCTCCCTGTTTTCCATCTCTGTATGAACAGGATTTTCTCATCTAACTCTTGACAGAAAAGAAAGAATGGTTATGTTTCACAACCATTTTAAACATGATTTCCCTTTTGTGTTTTTCAGACCAACTTCTTACGTGTGCAATCTTTCACTTTACCGTATTGTCTTTGATAAAGCTGCAACGTCTTTTTCAGGTTGTCTTCGTTGTTTTTCAGCTGATTGAGAGGCGGCGTTTATCTTTCCAGTGGATGTAAGCTCCATTTCACAGGATCCAGGAATGCACAACTGTTGAAAAAAAAATTACATTTGGCTTCATCTGTCTTTTCCACTTACAGTGCTGTGAAAATGTATTTTCCTCATCCTGACTTAGGGTTTTTTTTTTTTTTTTTGCATATTTGTTGCACTTAAATGTTTCAGATCATCAAACAAATGTTAATATTAGACAACGATAATCTGAGCAAATACGATACACAGTTTTTAAAAGATTATTACATTTAAAAAGCCACCCAAACCTACCTGGCTCTATGTGAAAAAATAATTGCCCCCTTGTTCAATCGAGTTAACTGGGATTTATCACAAATCTGTGTTCAATAATCACAAGCTACATCCAGGCCTAATTACTACCAGACCTGTTGAATCTAGAAATCTCTTAAATAGAAGCTGTCAGACAAAGTGAAGTAAGCTAAAAGATCTCAAAAAACCAACACATCATGGCGCCACCTTAAGAAATTCAAGAGAAACAAAGTCACCGACATCTATCAGTCTGGAAAGGGTTGTTTAAGGCATGACCTTAAACAGGCCT
Source organism: Cheilinus undulatus (assembly GCF_018320785.1). NCBI lineage: Eukaryota > Metazoa > Chordata > Actinopteri > Labriformes > Labridae > Cheilinus > Cheilinus undulatus. Next base: position 7,590,939 of record NC_054873.1, on the reverse strand, counting down.
TTCATGCTGGAAAACCCTCCAGTGTGGCTGAATTAAAACAATTCTGCAAAGATTTCTCCACAGAAATGTATTTGCTTGCAGTTGTTGCCTCCAAGGATGGAACAACCAGTTATTAGGTTTATGACTATTTCACATAGGGCCAGGTAGGTTTGAATAGCTTTTTCCTTAATAAATGAAATCACCGTTTAAAAACTGCAGTTTCTATTTACTAGGGTTATCTTTGACTAATAAATGCATTTTACAGCGCTGTCTGTATGTAGAGCAGTAAAAGTCAACTATTAGCAGTGTTGAAGTGTGTTAAATAACTGATCATCTGTTGTTTTTTACTTGTTCTGCTGGGAGGACTCGTCTCTCTGCTCTTGTAGCTGAAATTGAACCTGTCTCTGATGAATGGGCCTCTAGTGTCAGCCTCACTCTGCACAGGGATACCTGTGGAAGCAGGGCGGCCTGCCTTTGGGGAAAGTTTCCATGGCATCTGTGAGGCAGGTGTGCCATCTCCAGGCAATCAGGGACTCTTTGGGTGAAATACAGAAGAGGAAGCACGGAAGAAGAAGGTAGTTTGAAATCACTAGTGTGTTCATGTTTGACAGCAGAAAACAAGAATCAAAATAAACAGAAGACCGCACAAGAATCAGTGAAAGCAGCATGGTAAGGTTTACTAAACTGCTTATTCACACAAGGAAAATGAAAGATTTACAAGTTAAATCGTAGATTACATATGCAGAGAAAGCTCTGTGTGCATACGTGTGAACTACAGATCAACAGCTTTGATTCTAAAGGTGAAGTCTGAGAGGATTTCATCTTACCTGAATGTGTTTAGAAAAGCCAGATGTCCGTTTCAGAAAGCCAGGTGAGTGTTTCCAGGTAGATATGTGTCGAGGATTAGAGGGATGCTGCCTCTACGTGTGTCCAGTGTCAAGGGAGAGCTGCATGATTTGATTGGTGGAGAGCTCCACCCCTGACACTTCAGCACTGTTCACTCAGAGGAAAGTTAATGTAGCATATGTTTAACACTTTTAATGATGATATTAACTGCCTTTCACAGCAGCTGAGGGAATAAGGGAATGAAGCTGTTAACCAAAATTTCAATATGTAGCACCAGCGCTGCAAAAGCTCAAATCTTATTGGTCGTTCAGTTTTAGCTGAAAGCTTTGTTTCCTTAGAAACCTGATAAAAACTGATCACTGAAACATTCAAACAGTTACCTGGCCCCATTTTTATTCTGACCAATGGTGAGGTACAGTCTGTACGGTAGACTCCAGCTTTGAATAACAGACCAACTGTATGTAAATCCACCTTAACCTCTTCTCTACACGATCTACACTTATCTTTTTATTGCTCCCTGTTCAGACTTTTATATCGTTTAGTTAACAGGAGCCAAAAAGAAGAATCAATCTTCTCCTCTACTACATGAGACTCGTTTAACTAAACAGTCTAAAATAGGAGTCTTTGCTCCCATGCTGTGCTGTTTGTCTGTAATTTGGCTATTAATTCAAAGGAGATCATCACAGACCAGTCCAAGTGGATGTGAAGTCCAATAAACAGGATCACAGGGATGAGAAAATGTCTGATGATGCAGAAAATACATCATGCCCAGATAGTTTCCATCACAGCTGACCTGGTTTCTGCTGTAAATCCTCAGATTGTCCACTTAGAGTAACGGTTAACTGCAAATAATCCTTTTGGTTTAAAGGAACCCGGAATATTAAAATGTGTGTTTTATTAGAATAACATTTGTGTCTTCTTTATGTGTACACTAGATTTCTTCACTATGAAAATTTAAGTAATAAATTCACACGTAGGCTGCCATTGTTGTGCAGTGTATTATGGGTAGTGAATTACATCAGTTTATAAGGCCTTTTAAATTTTAAACTGAGTGCGGTTATGGAAGCTCATTTCTGCAACTTTAAAAAAAAAAAAAGAAACTTAGATGATTAAAATAAAAATAAAATCTTGAATCAAAATTATAAGATAGAAACACTATGAATTAAAAATATACATAAACTAGAAAAGCACTCAGAGAGCACAGACCTCCGCTATTAGCCCTATCTCCCAATAGTGAAGAATCCTTTAAAATTGTTCCTGGATCCGGACAGTGATCCAGACCATTTCCTAAATCTAATTCACTAATCACTTCCTCCCCAGCAAGGAGGAAACATGGTGAGGCAAATCATTGGCTTCACTAGATGGAGCTGTCATGATAGAAGCGCTGCCTGCCCATGCCAACAGATGCACTGACAGTCTCACCCATGGTCTCACCGGACGACTGAAAGTCATGGCAGAGGGTGAATATTCCTCTATTCCTCCCAGCATTGTGAGTATTCTCACTACAATTTGCTGTCTTTCTCTCTGTTATGCTCCGACTCATCTCCTCGACTGGGTGTGTGTCTTTCAAACTCTATAAACTCCCAAACTTTGAATAGAAACACAACCTAAATGCTGCTAGGATTGAAGTTACTCATGTTCACCATCTCCTGGTGTAAAGTGGTAACAGTGCAGACCTCTGCCATTAGCCCCATCTCCCAATAGTAAAGAATCCATTTAAAAAATTCCTGGATCCAGAGGGCGATCCTGATCAGTCCCAAAATCTAACCCCTTCTCCCTTATGCCATTTCTGACATTTACTGATAATTTCATGAAAATCCGTCCATGACTTTTTGAGTTATGTTGCTGACAATCGAACAAACAAACGAACAAACCTGATCACATAACCTCTTTGGCGGAAGTATTAAAACTCAAAATAATGTGCATGTAAGTCAAAATTATTGCATAAACAGTCCACATTATGATAAATCAACAGTGTATACCATAAATTTGATTGTTTATCTCATGGTTATGATTAACTCTCTTACTCTTGACTTTATATCCCATAATGTCCACTTTTTTTACTTCAAAATCACAACTAATTTTTATCTCCAAATTCTGACTTCTTATCCCATAATAATAAATATCTCATTATTCTTACTCTTGTTAACATTTTGACTATATATCTCATAATTATAACTTCTTATCTCATAATATTGTATTTTTAATCTCCTAATTCTAACATTTTATCACAATAATGACCCTTTATCTCATAATGCTGACTTTTTATCTCATTACACTGACTTTCTTATCACGAAATAAATTCGTCCCACACCTATACTCAAAACAGCTCTAGCTGCAAATCAGTCCAGTGACTGATTATGGAAGCCTAAGTTAATAAATCAATAAGTAAATATGTAAATGAATGTTGATTTACAGTTTTTTTATAGAGGGAAAATATCAAACTTATTTTTTTTTCTAAAACTAAATTTTCAAAATGTAAAAGGACATTTGTATTAATGAGATCTTTGAATTGGTATATAAACATGATATTTTAAAGAGATGAAGGGCTCCGGATTTCTAAATAAAACACCCTGAAAATCCATTCAAACTTATACTATAGTCAAGCCAAGCATCTTCCAGTGGCCAACGAGTTTAAAACTCAACCTCCCAGGATTCATAGTACAGAAACACATAAATGATAAAAGATCGTTATTTAGCCATATACATAGCTATGCACTCGGACACTGTCATCATATTTCCTTGCATTTTACCTCATAAAGTGAAGAAATCGCTTAAACTCGCCCATGCCCGTAATCCACCGCTGAGTGTCGCTATAATTTTCCTAGCCCACTGATGCTGAGGGCAAATCTCGCACAAAACCGCGTGGTTTCCAAATCCCGTTCCTCTTTCAACTAGCCTCCAAGATGGTAGGTTCTGTCATGTATCCCTGTGCTTTGAATTTGGGTTAAATCTATGCCCATCCTTATTCTGCTGAACAGCAAATAACCATCCGACTGTGACTTACTTTTCACCCATCTCCAATAGTAGAATACCGATCGTTTTTACTTTGATTTACGCTGATTATCGGTGTTTGTTAGCGGTTTAATGTGTGATAGCTCGGCTCTCCTGGGCCCGTGGCTAAAACGGTAGACACCTAACACTGTATGGGTTCTAACCACTTTGTTTAAACCGCGTTCATAAGCCATTAGTTGTCTTCATATGTATGACGGTGTTCGGTAATGTGTCACTGCATGTGAAGGACGTTTACTGTTGTTCGTTCGTGGTTCAGTTTACGTGAATCTGCCGGTATGTTTGAGTTAGCATTAGCTTCTGAAGATGCCAGACAGCATGAATGCAGTCAGTCACTACTACGTGGAAGTGTTGGGTATATGGTAGTGTCTTTAAAGAATAAATCAACCGATTTATATCGGGTTCTGTTTAAAATCATTGCAGATATGCATCACAACCTGACAGCTGTTAGTATGTTGTAGTTAAGAGGTCGTCTGGACTTATTAGCAAGGCTGCTAACTCCTTCAATGATAGTACTATGAATGATAAAGCTGAAGAATAATTATAACTGACTTTCTTGACAGCCTACCAAGAAGACCAAGACCAGGAAGCTCCGAGGACACGTCAGCCACGGACATGGTCGCGTTGGTGAGTTTTGTTACCTGTTATTAACAGAGGTGTAGTCAGTAGGTTTGTGCTATTCTGCTGCTGTATCTTGGTGATTAATAACTCATGGTGGCTTGTCTTCTCCACAGGCAAACACAGAAAGCATCCTGGAGGTCGTGGTAATGCTGGTGGTATGCATCACCACAGAATCAACTTTGACAAATAGTAAGTACTGCTGGGCATGATGGGATTCTGGTAATGCATTTAGGTAATTCTTGTCTGCTTGTGAACTGGCTGACATTACGTTTTTAGACTAAAGTGGTTGGGTATGCATGGGAGAACTGCATCATGTACACAGTTTCAGCAGGTCAATGTTAGGGGTCTTTATATGTGGAATTAGCAGTAACAGCAAAGACTGGTAGAAAACGATCAGTGCAATATTAGCTTTAGCAGCTAGCACGACAATGAAAACTTTAGTTATAGCAGTTCAAGTAGATCTCCTCTTAGATTCAATTAAACTGTTCTAGTCATGTTGATAGTAGAAAGGGTGATGTTGGTGGATGATGCAGCTGTTCCATGTAAGAATTGTTGTCTCTGCCATGACTGTTGGGTCTTCAAAGGTGTGCCAGCAACTAGGGATGTATGAGAATGGATTTTTGCCAATCTCAGATTTGCAGATGTTTCCAAATTCATTTAAGCTGATACAGTATACAAACACAAACGCTACACATTTGTTGAGTGTGTAGTGTCATAGGAAACCACCTATACCTGATGGTACACATTTTTTTTTACTTGTCTTTGGCCAAAATGTGAATTTTTTCATATCTGTCAATTCCAATATTTAACTTTTTATGCCTATATTTGTGGATACGATATCAAGCCAATATTGTGGATCCCTACCACCAACCCATATTGGATCTCGTCCAAAATTGCTGGTGTTGGCCATCCGTGTCATTAGAGAGTTTTACAGAGTAGCAGTAATCTCTGTAGTCTATTCAGGTCTTCATCAATACAGCAGGAGGCATAAGCACAAGTGTGGCATCTGCTGTGACCACATTAACAAAAGTTGTAACAACACAATGGTTATCAAACAGGAGAAATCTGTGCACATCTTGAACTCCCGTCTACTCATAAATACTGTAAGCTGAGTCTACATATTGAATAGGACTTATTGACCAAGTTTGCGTGAAGGAGTGGAACTGGCTGGTCAGCATGTCTCCATGTACAGATGCAAATTACATGAGAGCAACCGTGCTGTGTTGTGTTAATAAATGTTAAAATAAGTTTGACGTTGTGTAACAGGATTCTAGTCATGAAAATCATCCTCAGAGTGGTACTAGCATTAAAAAGATGACCAGTCTTCAATTTCAAGCACAGTTTGGTTTCTGCTGATCATGAAAACAAGATAACTGAGATTAAACAGAGAAAACAATTTCTTTATTGCTTGCTCCAGTTTTGTTCCATAGATTTTTTTCAAGTGTGGTAAATGTTTCAGTGTTATATTTTGTTCACAGATATACCACCACCACCAGTTACTTTATTTGCATTTATTGTTATACCATTACATTTTTAATCTAGTGCTTACTTTTCATATTTCTACCTGTAAGAATGCGAAGAATTGTAATTTTTTGCTAATGCACCTGCTATAGTCTTTGTAAGACCAATGAGTAATTATTTTATAATCATGATTTCAACCATAAAGGAGCAAACCTAAGTGGTGTATATGGAATAATGAATGTATGTAGTGTGTTTTGCATATCTGTAGCCGTCCCCATAGTGTGGTTTAAGTAGTGTATTTTGTCAGTTTTTCTGCTCAGTAATGTAGAGACTAGAGTCTCATCTTGACACAATTCATTGTCTTGGTGTGCTAGAGTCCTCTTAGAGTAAAGACTGGTCCTATTCACCGACTGGCTCTTTGTGGGCCAGTCAGCCACATGGGCAGTTACAGACTAGTACGCTTTTATATGGTGGTACTATGGCACTGAGGTCACATAATGTTTTGTTTGGCCTTCAAATAATTATCTCCTTTTTGCATAAAAAGTTGGCATTGAGATTGAGCTCAGTGGAAATTGAGCTACTCTTGTTTACCTTTTTGTCAAGTCTGTGTAGATCTACATGTAAAGTCCTTAGAGGAAAAAATATCAGTGGTTGTCATTGTTAAATTTCTCTGTGGATGTTCAGCAGTTAACCTGTCTTCTGTCCCTCTCCAGCCATCCTGGGTACTTTGGTAAGGTGGGTATGAGACATTACCACCTGAAGAGGAACACAGCCCACTGCCCCACCATCAACCTGGACAAGCTGTGGACGCTGGTGAGCGAGCAGACCAGGCTCAACTACAGCAAGAAACCAGAGGGACCCGCCCCCATCATTGATGCTGTGCGCGCTGTAAGTATACGTCAACATTTTCACTGTCAACAAATTTGTTTTCCTAATCCCATTACTACTGCAGTGTACAGTTGGAGAGAGGTGAGCTTCCTGGATGTCTTGGGTGTTAATTTGTTGGCTGACCAAAGTTTGTCAGCAGCCTGGAAATTACCCTAAAAGCTCTTTTTATTAGTATTACCCTTTTTATTAGTGGCACTTTTATGTTTGCAAACTGCTGGAAGTCTTTGCTTTGAATGGATTTTAATAGTTGAAAAAAGCTTAAATTACTCAACAACCAGAAACAACAACCCAGAGGTTTTTCTGCCAAGTAAAGAAAATAAAATGATATGTTTTTAAAAGAGCAATACTATTCTCGCCTTACGTTTTTATTAATGATTAAATCTATGGAGAAAACATAAGGTTGCATACTCAAACCATCCAAAAAGATAATTTTGCTTAAGGTCACATCAAATTAGGTTGCATGTTTACAGGGCCATCTAAATAAAGCAATTTATATGACACCTAACACACACCTCCATTTCAGAGATGCATTACTTGTATTGTTTTGGACCCTGTGGCAGCCAATATTCTAATATGAGCTCTTTATTAAGACATTTCTGTTTTTAATGGTAAAATGTCATTTGTATTGTCTATGAACTAAGCAAAGACTGTTTATTTTGGCTTTCCACCCTGGATACCTGTTGTCATTGCCATCTCCTCTGCCTGAAGTTTTTCATTTTAGCACAGTAAAATTATTTTTTTACAACCAATCCTCATAATCCAGGCCATGTGAATCCCAGTATGCTTAGTGTTTTGCCTTGAAAGAGGCAGAACTGTCTTAATATCTCACTCTGCAATAACTATTTGTAATGTCTGTTTATCTGGTGAATGGGATCATGGAGACCTGTTAATGTTGGTTCACTTGAGCGTCACTTTTCAGTCTCACACCCCGTTTGCACTGGACTAGTAATAACTAGGGTCCTCTGGTAATTTGTGATCTTATGGGACGCCTGCATTTTAAATCCACTGTGATTCGACCATATTTGTAATTTGCAGTGTAAATATCCAGGGCAGATTACGGACAATATTTCAGCAGAAACAGGTCCATGGGTGATTCTAATCCTGTGCAAATAGATATCTCTGTAATTTAGGTCGTTTGTTTTTCCTGCTCCTTTTTCTGATTGAAAAAAATAAGAGGCTTTGCAGGACATTGTTATCCAAGTTTTTGACACTTAAAGGTCAAATTGGGCTTTGCTGTGATTTAACATGCTGTGAAGGAGGGTTGTTGTGGATGTGTAACGATCCAAAATAAAGCTCAGAATAATATTCATAACGTCAGCTTCAGAGAAATTGTTAAAAGTAACAAGAGGTTCATATTTCAGCGAGGTTAACGGTATGTTAAGACACATGAATTAAATATCATTTGCAGAATGTGATGTGCACAACATTGCATTTTATGTTTATATATATTTAAATTGTGTATTTTCATTGCAGCAGCCATGCAGCACATTTTCCTTCAGAGTACATTGCAGACTTCACTTATCCTGTGCAAATGCAGCACACTAACCACTGACATCAGGGGGTTTATTAACAAATTACCAGACGTCCCTAGGTAATCCTTATCCTGCACAAATAGGGCATTGGATAGGTTTAACAGGTAGAATTTTCTAGTTTAAATTCAAGTTGAGATTGACGCCCAGAGTTGTTGGATGTTCATTGCATGATTTCTTTTTTTTTTTTTTTTTCACTGAAAGCATTTCTTTATTTTTCAGGGTTACTACAAAGTCCTGGGCAAAGGCAAGCTGCCCAAGCAGCCCGTGATCGTCAAGGCCAAATTCTTCAGCCGAAGGGCCGAGGAGAAGATCAAGGCAGTGGGAGGAGCCTGTGTGCTGATGGCATAATGCTCTTGTCAGTTTGTTTTTGCAAAAATAAAATGTATAAATGGAAACCTTGTCTGTCATGTTGATTGCTTTGAATTTAGAGTTAAATGTTGGGCTACACTTTAAAGGGAAATGCCACCACTGCATATCACATACATGTGCAAAGTATACTAAAACTACAAAAAGCAATTGATCAAATTACCTTGTCAGTTTTAAAGCTGCAACCTTGTAAATTAAGGACATGCCGTGTAAGTCTTGCAGGTCTTGTTGAGGCTGCATCGTTTAAACACTGAAAAAGTTATGATGAAAAAGGGAATTTTTAGGCTGGAAACTTAAATCTTTAAAAATGTAAGCATAGATTGTTACACCCCTTTCTCCTTGTTAACATAGGCTGCTTTACATTACCATTAAAATTATACTGAGCAAATCAATGTATTGTCAAAGTATTGTGCAAATTTTAAGGGGGGAATTGTGGAAAAAAGCATGGTGCTGTTTTGTGGGCTAAGTTTTCACTACTTTTTCAAAAGATTAGAATGAAGACAAACTCTAGACTGAAGTATTAGAAAGGGAAGGACAAATATAATCTAATTAAATAACTGCCTTTTTCCTTCATACAAGTTTATACCAGATAATGAGCACCAGTGGACTTAGGAATTGCTCACAACGTGGAAAAATATGAATTACTAAAGGGGAGTGAGATTTTTCTCTGAATTGAACTTTAAACTGAGAAAGGTGAGGGATAGAAATTAGATATTTAAGTTTGTTAGAGGAAAAATACACGTGATGTCATTCAAGTGTTGGAGCACTTCTAAGGGGCGGGGTTTATCGTGAAGGATTTCCTGTCTCGTCGTTTGAAAACAGCGTTACCACGGCTGTGATGTAGCTGAACTTGGCGAGCTAAACGAGGGAGATATGAGTACTACTTTCAGCCTGTAACATAGGCGCTGTTGGTCCTGGGAGCTTGAACTGATGCTTGTTCTGCTCGCTGAATCGCCCTGCTGTCCGTATGTTCAACAGGTAAACAATTAACTAATCTGCTCGCCAGGACTGTTGACACCGAAGAGCTCAGGGAAGTTATGACGAGGTGTGAGAACGTAACGTGCATGATTGGAATGATTTTGTGCTCACTGTGAGCACGTGAAGGTAACGGTTAAACTAAATACTAGGTAGCAGTTTAAAAGTGAAAACCATCTGCTCGTGTTTGGTGGGGTAATCCTCACGCATGCGCTCTGTCCAATACGCTCGCAGTAATATTAATGTGAAGTTGTGGACTTACTGTGGTCATATCTTGATCCTGATCAGTTTAATTACCACCTGTAGTCTGAGTCTCTGATCATCAAATACTTTTGTGTGTGTAGCACGCTGTTAGAGTAATTTATAAACCCATTTTCTTGTTGCAATTCATCACATTGTGCTTTTCTTAACATTTGACAAAATGTCCCAAGTTTTTAGGAAACTGGGTTTTGCCCAAGGAGATGTATATTAATATTTCATGAATACTGTTATTTTTTTAATATAATTATTTGTATTTATTCAAAAGTAGGGCAGGGTAATTAATAGAAATGTATATTAAATCACAATTAAGCCTGCTGCAATTTTAAAATAGCAGTAGGTGCAATATTTCTTTAACCTGTAATATTTGTCAAAATACTAGTTTAAACTGATTTTGGCAGGAGCGATTGTATGCCACATTATGCAATCATTCAAGTGTATTTTTTTGTTTGGAGCAGTTCACAAATAATCCTGCTTTCCTTATTTTTGCACAATTTTTAATCAAAATGAGAACAGCATAAAATTGATCCTTCTCTACAATAAAAGAATTCATATCTAATTTGCAATTTAAATAGAAATAATCACAGATATTTCTTCTAATTTGTTCAGCCCTAGTTCAGCTTATTGTGTTGGTTATTAAATATCGAAAGGTTTGTTTTTTTGTGCTTGTTAAAAATACATAACATGAAGAACTTATCACATCACAAATATCACGTCCAATCCCAATGATGAGGGAAAAATCACAATTAGATTATTTTCATAAATTTTCGGCCCTAGAAGCCAGCATCAGAACTGAACATTAGTGTATTTAAATCAAATATTAAATGTGTACATTTTATTTATTGAAGCCCATTTCAGGATTAATTTTCAGATAGCCTATTTTAAACAATTGTGTAATTTTCTCCAAGAGCAGAAAATAAAGTTTTGTCATGTAAGATTGGGCCAATGGGGTTTTGGTATTTGTCTTGAAAAGATTATGAAAATATTCTTGAAATTTAAATTTATAGTTTTTTTTATTTAAAATCTATAAAACTTTAAGGATATGCACTCATTTGTTTTATTATTACTTAGATTTTTTACATCATTAGAAGTGAACATCAGTTAAAGTCTCAAGATCTTGACTATTATACAGTTTTTTGGGGTTTTTTTTGGAGAACAACGCTGGTTTTACCTTGATAACAGGTTCAGTATTTTGCTCAAGATCTCAAGAAATAAATTCCTTATTAAGGGGAAACCAGTATTGAAATACAAAGATAACAAAAAATAAGTCAAGATATTTGGAAAGAAAGAAAAACATTACTTTTTATCTAAAACATTTTATTTGAGTGTCAAATAATGAAGACTAAACATAAGTATATTAAACCCTACTCTTCTAGTGTTACTACATAGTAAGGGATAATGCCACTGTTCTCTCTGTCCTTTCCTCCTTTCAGGTGAAGCTCACCTGAGTTTAGTTTGACTCGTTCATGGCGAGCCAGGCCTGGCTGGAGTCCTCTCTGCGGCGCTCTGCCAGTCTGGGCCTGGAGGTGCTGGAAAGGGCCTCCAGGCGCAGCATGGACTGGACAAGCACCAGAGCTTCTCAGACCTCTACCACCTCAGAGGAGGAAGCACAAATACCAGCCAAGGTACCTGCATGGTTTACATTTATCAGCTCCATCATCAGAGTAGGAATAGCAGTCATGAGTTTATTGTCATATCTGCTGTCAATTGCTTCTTTCAGAGCTCCCACACAGAGATCAATGATGTCTTTGCAAACATTGCAGAGCTCATGGTGCAGACGACCTATCAGTGCAAGGTCAGTGATGATTCACCTTCACCCACATGACCTAGTGGCTCGTCTGGACTAAAATGTGAATGTTGTCTGTGCTGCAGAAGTTTTATGGGTCTGGATGTTGCACCATTCCCACTGACACTGAGAGGAGCCACGTGTGCCGATTCCATGCACGGCAAGCTGGATCAACAAAACCTGCAGTGTCTACCAGAAAAAATGTAAAGGCCCCTCACAGAAAGGTAAGTGATCCTTTTATGATCATTAAGTTATAGAAACTAGCTAATATTGGCTAATTAGCGCTCACCTGTGCTTTAAAGATGAATTTCTTTCCCTTCATTTCCCAAACAGCTGCATTATTGATCCCGACGCTTTTAAAATTCATAAAACTAGCTGAACATTTGTAGACTTTCATCCTGGAGGCTGTTAGGAGAAGGAATCGTCACAGTGGCACACTGAAGTGAAGTTCTGGCTGGGACTCTTCATATTTTCTTGTCTCCTGGGTGGCGATTAAGAGTCTAAAATGCCAAAACCTACAGTTCAAAGTAATATCTCAGTTTTTCTGCAGTTTTTCAGGTGATGCAAATGCGTGCTGTTGAAGAGATGAAGAATAAAATGCCCGACACCACAGCTTCATGTAGTGCTCCATGGTAGCTGCCACTGTCCTAAACTGTTATTTGCCCTTCAGACCCTTGTGCCGATCACAACTAAAAGTAATATATGTGAAGCTTTCACATGTAAACAAAGAAGGTTGTTTATCCTTAGGTTGCAAAATACAATTTTAAAGAAGCAGTAGTTGCACAAGGTTTCTACACAACAGTAGGAGAACCCTCTGAACCCCGCTAGATCACCAACAATCCCAAGCAGCAGTGCATGCAATATTTCAGGAACCATAAAACAGATCTCTACAAAGTAAACTGTGATGTAAAGAGTACTTTTTGGCCAATCTGCAGAAGGTTCCTGGCATTTCTATCTCTTCCAGAACATTTTCATTTCAGGTGTAAAGTGTGGTGTGTATTCAGAGCTTTTATACTACAAATTCACATTGCTAAATCAATGATGATATGACTAATCAATTTTTCTCACAGGAAAACATAGCCTTGTTTATATAAGTCCTCATTTTGGCATGAGAAGTAAAAGACGACGACTTCCTGTTAGCCTGCCAGCCAATCGCAATGCTCCAATTTCTTCTTCTATTATTTCCTTGGTTTTAACGACTAATCAGGGCCAGCCAAAAATCAAAAACATCTTTTAAAATCTAACATTTGTCGTCCTCAGGCCCCTGTGTCTGCAGCAGATGAGGATTTCTACATCGAGGTGTCTCCGGGGACATACGCCATCACTGCCAGCACGCAGGATTCCCAGCAGCAGACTCAGCTGGTCACTGTGAAACCAGGAGAGAGCATCAACCTCACCTTTAATCTCTGATGACTCCCCTGACTCAGAAAGTCACCTTTTTTAACTAAACCAACCAAAGCTTACTTTTTCATGTGTTTACTGCCTGTTTTTATTTCTGCTTCAAGTGTCTACAATTTATTCTATCAAATAATGCTATTTGTTGAAATTTGAGAAGCCATATTTTATTCCTCATACTTGAGGATTTTATCGTGTAGATCTTGTTGTTTTGTCATGCACTTAATCTTTGCCTGCACTAACGCCACATCAGTGTATGAGTTCAGTATTTTTATTAAACTCTTGTTTGTTTTTACCATCTCTCCAGTGTAATACCACAGTGTTGTATTTGTTTTTTATGACACGTTAGGTGTAAACAGTCTGAGCATTGTTGGCAGAGAACGGCCTCCGTCCTGCAGGAGGTCGAGGTTTAAAGCTGGTCGTTCCAAAAACATCTCTGATGTTTGCTCTTTTTCCTTTAGTACCAGGAAGTGACTGAAACAGAGAGCTGTGATTGGGCGAGGCGCTGATCTGAGGGACAGGGAAGCTGAAGCTCACAGGCTGTGATGTCCTCTTTGGCACGGCTGAACCCCCTGAAGAAAAATACAAAGATGCATTTAAATGTTTTCTCTGTCACTTATCATATGATGAACACCACTGTGGTTAAGATCAGCCTGGGACAGGGCCTGAATACTGTCTGTTTTAAAAAAGACATGGTCAGCAGAACTATACCTAAAGATATGTCAGGAAACCTTCACATTGGGAGAGATTGGTTTTCAATAGGATTGTCAGCATTAATGCATTAATCCTAATGTAAATATGGTCCATTAGTTGTGTATTCATTTTTAAAAATCCATTGATTGCATATGACTGGCGACCAGTCTAGGGTGTACCCCGCCTCTCTCCCAATGACAGCTGGGATAGGCTCCAGCCCCCCGTGACCCCCAGCGGGATAAGTGGTATAGAAAATGGATGGATGGATTAATTGCATACTGTATTGCTCTTTTAAGCACACTTTGGCTAAGCATCCCCCGGAAGCCGCAGTGATGTAAAATAAGTCCACCACTGGTATCCTATCCTGCTGTCTACCTCACTACCCCTTCAAATTCATAAAGACATCATGATGGAGTCTATACGCCAGAGACATTTCACAACATTTCCAAACTTGTAAAATAAACCATTGTTAAACTTGTATTAGTCTCTCCTGATTAAAGTAGTAATATTGTCAGTTTTAGTCAGAGTGTTTCCTACCCGGCTGCCTGTGTTGTGGCTCTGCTCCAGTTCTTCTCCAGTACCTCCATGGAGGACGCTGCTCTTTGCTCCTCAGCTTCACTTTCCTACTCTCATCCTCAGACTGAGACAAAGAGGAAGCAGTGGAGGGTAGATCAAGCTCGCTGTTCATCACATCTATCCCACTGTGGTTTTCTTTTCTATCCTGCTCTGCTCTCTCAAATCCATCAGTTCTTCCAAAGCTGGACCCACACCTGTGCTGAAACCTGTTCTCCCTGCAGCAGGACCCAGACGGACACCAAGAGCTGCAGAGGAGCCGAGGCGTGCATGAGAAGCTGCAAGCACAAAAACAGCCGCAGCATCGACATGAAGCTGGTGTCTGGAGGATCTGGAGCTCTCTGACTATTCTGTCATGTTGTGGGGCTGAAATGGGCAAAACAAGGCTGCGAGGAACGAGAGACACAGAGCCGTGCCACATCAGCACCCGGAGGCTTGAAACGCCATCAACTGCAGAAGCAAAAAGAGGGATTTACAGAGAGTTGAAACCTTCAGGTGTGTGTGAAGTTTTGTTTTCGTTGTTGTTTTACTAAAGAGAGATACAAAAAATATTTATCTAATGTTTTAAAATGAAAAAAAAAGTTTTAGAAAGAACCAATCTGGAAATTTAAGAAAATATTTCTTGAATAAAATTCATTCATGCTGTTATAATAAAAATTTCCCATATGAAACATATTAGAATTTCGCCTATCCCTTCTAGTTTCAACTATTCACACCAATGACATTTTTATTTCCAGACCTCCACAACCATCTCTGCGCTCTGTGGCAGCCATCACTCTCCCTGGCCCGTATCTTCTCAGATCAGGTTCCCATGGCGACAGGACAGCATCCCCCGGTACCAGATATCGTGTAAGGGCTCTGGTGTGGTTCACCATGTCGAGGGAGCAAACCAGCTGCCTTTGGGAGGAGACGACTCCCAAACTGTCACATCCTGGATGGTCAAACTCGACGAGCCAAACTCCTCCACGGCCCTGAGGTTTGAAACACAGGAAGTAGACATAACACAGTCTTAACATCAGAGTGGTAGGGTTTAAACTTAGATAATGAGAGTCTATATAAGGGGTTGGCAACTGACGACCCTCCACCTCACTGAATGTGGCTCCCAAGTTAATTTCAAAAACTAATAAATTATAAACTTTAAGGAAAAAAGGGGTCAAAAACAGCCATGAAAACAGAAACATTTCTTTATATTTTTTTAACTACTGAATAATTCTTTGATTTAGTTTTTGATTTGATCAAATGTTTGAAACTTATTTTAGATTTATTTTATTCAAAAAAATGTATTCAATTGTTTCTATTTCATTTATTTATTTTGGCTTTTACTTATCTTAATGTATTGCAATATGATTAATTCTAGTTTTTATTTGTTTAGAAATAGATATTAATTTGTTAACATCTTCATTTAATTTATATCTTTACTTTTAGTTAAATTTCATTTGTTTTATTTAAATTTTAATCTTTATCTTTTATCTATGTTTTGTTTGTCTTTATTTTTAAAAATTCTATTTCTTTGATTAAGTTTTTTGATTTTATTACTTTATTTCTTTTTAAAAGATTTTAATGTCTCCAAGTGTTTCTTTAAACTTTATATATTTATCAATAAATGCATGCAAACATATAAAAAATAAATGCACAGATGCAAGTAAAATAGCAAGTAACTACCTCGTTCACTGCATTCAAAAATCAGCTTGAAATTGATTTAATTCTGTGTTTCTCATTAACTATTTCTGTTTGCACTGGACATCAAAAACATAACATGTTTGATAATAAATGATCATTAAATTATTCATTAAATTATTAGTAATCACAGGGTTTAAAAATTGAGAATATCCAACAATCTGTAACAATTTGGCCCTTTGGAATTGGAGTTAAAATTAATGTGGCGCTCTTGGTAACCAAGGCGCACATCCCTGCTCTATAAGATAGCTCTTGGATATATTTTTCCTTTTCATCAGGTTTTGTTGTAAAAGTAGTCAAATTTAGACTGACAACTAAAGATAAGGAGCAGAGGTCATCTGGATGCTCTTAAATGAAGTCATCATACCCAAAGTCAAACCATTCTGAGGTAACTCAGTGATTTTTTTTTAAAACCCATAAAGGGAACAGCTTGTCCTGAATCCAGTTTAATGAGGATTCAGTATCATTTGATATAGAAAGAAATGCATTCAAAACTTCTATCTGAAAATTTTCTTAGGCTATCAGACATATCAGAATGAAAAACCGTCTTTTACCTGTACCTGTTGTATCACAGTGCCCAGGTAATAAAGGCCATCCACCTCCTTCCTCGCCAGCACTCGGCATCCTGGGAAAAACTCTGGACTGCTCAGGGATTCACAGGACAGCACACAAGAGGTGCCTGGGTGGAGAGAGTTACCCAGACTGCACCTGGGTACCACGAAAAAAAAACACATTTAATTCCCATAGTCCACAAATAATATCACAATTCCTCCTCCTAGAGTTCACACCTATTCACGTTCTGCTCTACTGAGGAAAAAAGATGGCAAAAATGAAATATAACAAGAAAACAGTGAAGCGCTGGAAACCAACCTGAGTAGAGCTGATGGCGTGTTCTGTGGGATAAAGACGGATGAGGTCGGACAGAAACACTTCACTGGAGAATCTGTTGCCGCTGATGAGTTATTTTCCACCACACACAGAGGAATGGCCTGAAAATAAACAGAAACACACAAATGAAGATGACGATGTAAAGGCTATGTTTCAAGCAGATGTTTCCATTCAGACAGGGTGCAAAAAAATACGAAACAAACTTTTTAGTGTGAATATGAAAACAGATTTCTTCAAAGTACTGTTAATAAGATAAAAAAAAAAAAAAACTCGCAATGTAAAATAATTAAACAGGGTTCCAGCCAATTGGTGTTTGTAGTCTCACATTTAGGGAAATGGGGATCATCTGAGTGCAGTGAATGTGTCTCAAGTGATGGTAGTTTAAAGGTTAAACACTAATCTAAATCTTGTGAATACACCACATATAGATATTAATACTGCCTACCTTCTTCATCTCCCCATTCAAACCAACTGGAATCACATAACAGCTCCCTCTGGTGGTCTGTGTCAAACACTGCAGGTAGTTCTGAGTGTTCCTGTCCAGCTGAGCACTTGAATTCTGCAGGTAGAAGATGTTCACAGACCCCCCAGCTGCCAGGGCAGGCAGGGCTCTCAGCACAGCCTCAGGTTGATCAGGAAGCTCCGTGCAGAGGAGGTGGACAGCATGACAAGAGGGGTCAGTGAAGGCAACGCTCAGGGCTGCTAACAGGTCCCTACCTGGTCTGCAGGTGATGGAGTGAATCCAGGACAGAGCCAAGTACACGGTGTTGGGAGCACAGGGGAGCATGTGGTGGGACCAACACGTCAGCTGTGAAAGAGAAAATAGCCCATGTAAAGAGGCAGTGACGTGAACTGTGACTTATCAGCTATTATCATAAAATCATATCATCAATACAACACAAGAGGGATGATCTACCTCACCTCTCCTGAATAAGTGATGATGTTGAACAGAGAGTCTCTGAATGACGCCTTCGCCAGCAGCGTCTGGATCAGCAGCCGTTTCACTGACGCCAGAACAGCTCTCATGTCCTCTGAGCTCTCCACAATAAAAGTTATGTTGCATCTTTGTTTGCCCAGAAACAGAGGAACCTGTGCAGCTTCAGAGGCCTCCGTCTGTCTGGACGTCATATCTGTGCATAGGTGGTTTTACCATCAGGCAAAGACACAAATCTGAAGTATATCAAAATTATTTAGATGATTAAAATGAGTCCAAACAGTCACCTGAGCAAGATCCCAGTCTCCTACTGAGTTTGAACCCCTCAAAAACACCCTGAAATGTCTCTGTAAGTAAATTAAACTACAGCATTTACAGTGCCTATAAAAAGTATTCGGGCCCTTGGATGTTTTACCCTTTACATCATTCATAGTCAATATTATTTGTCTTTTTTTTTAATTAAAACTGGTTAATCAGTATTCCTGCTACCATTGCACCATGAGGACAAAAGAACACTCCAAGCAACTCACAGTAAAGGTTATTGAAAAGTATCAGTCAGGGGATGGATACAAAAACTTTTCCAAAGTGCTGAACATCCCCTAGAGTTCAGTTAAATCCATCATCAAGAAATGGAAGGGATACGTCACATGTATAAATCTGCCTAGATCAGGATGTCCTCACAAACTGAGTGAGCGTCCAAGAAGGAGACTAGTGAGAGAGGCCACCAAAACACCTATGACTACTCTTAAGGAGTTACAAGCTTCACCAGCAGAGATGAACGTGGAGGTGCTTCTAGGCAGCCAGCCCTGGAAGGTTTGTGAAGGTAGAGGGTAAAATGAATGTGGCGAAAAAATATAAAGAGGACGATTGTATTTGGTCTGCAAGAGAACTTCAGCTTGGAAGATTTATTTTCCAGTAAGAAAATGACCCGAAGCATACTGCGAAAGCAGCACAGAAATAGTTTAAAGACTAGAAGGAGAATGTTCTGGAGTGGCTGAGTCAAAGCCCAGACCTCAGTCCAATAGAGAATTTGTAGCTGGACTTGAAAAGGGATGTTCATTCCCGATCCCTGTGCAATCTGACAGAGCTTGAGCAGTTTTGCAAAGAAGACTAGAGTACAACTGCAGAGTACAAATGTGCAAGCCTGGTTGAGACCTATCCACAAAGATTTAATGGTGTGATTGCAGCCAGAGGTGCATCTACTAAATACTGGCTTGAAGGGGTTGAATATTTATGCAGTCACTTCTTTTACATTACATATTTTTATTAAATTTACATTAATTTGTAGAAATTTGTTTTCACTTTGACATTAAAGGTGTTTTGTGATCAATTTTGTCAAAAAACGCTGATTATATTGACCATGATTGGAATATAAACTCAATAAGACAATAAAACATCTAAATACTTTTAAGTGGAGCTACTTTCCACCCTTGCTACTGCCTCTGTGCCTTAATACTTTCTATTTTTATGTAATAAGATGAATAAGGGTTAGAGAAATAAATCCACAAATGGAAGGATAGAGACTCAGAAAACATGTTTTTTATTATATTAAGAAGAAAAAAGTTATGATGCCTATGTTTTTCTAAGTTAATAAATCTTTTTAGTTTTCTTCTTAGATCTAAAAAGTTAGGACACAGACAGACAAAGTGTTTTCATTTACCTGCTGTATTCTCTGCTGATCACAGCCAGCTGCAGATGAAAACTTCCCCTCACTGTTGACGTTGGTTTCTATGGTGACATGTAGGCGTCCTGGGTTCACCTGCCAATCAGCTGACAGGGGGCGTTCCCTAATGTGCTGCAGTTGCTAGGATACAGTCCCAGGTCAGCTGAGAACATTAAGGCACTCTCCTCCATCCTTTCCCTGAATACGGAAGGGTCTCGACGTTTATCTCATCCTTGATTACGTCAGGCTGACCCAGTTGCATAAATAGCTCATAGATAAAATAGAGCAAGACCTAGTTATGTATGCAAGTGGAGAACGAATTAAAAAATTAAGCACTGAACAAGTTCACAGCATTAAAGATTTTATTTTTTTATTCAGTGCTGCATTTCTGCTACAGATGGAAATGAATCACAAGTGTCCTGATCTTTTTGTAAACATTACAAGGCAGTGACTTTGATGCAAATACATCCCTTGGACTAAAAAATACAGTAACGTTAAAAAATACAATTGCACTAAATGCAACAACTTGTGCTAAACTTTTAAAGTCTACTTCAACATTAACTTATAGCTGCAAATGTACATTATAATATGCAATATGCCTCAATACATTTTGCTAGGAGCTATAAATCTCAAAGTGCTACGAGTTCTACTAATACTCTGTTTCCAGCTGCACAATACAAACTACTGTAGTGACAGCTATAAGGCTACAACAACGCTACAAAGTGCTACTGGAGGAGCTGTTTGTTTGTGGAAGCTGCTATGTAAAAATTATAAAATAAATATGTAGTCCATGGTAAAAACGAGTGAGGTCAGCGTGGATTATCTGACTCATAAATGCAGCAACAAACATGAACAAGAGAATATGTGAGGTGAAAAAGTCAACGGCTATAGCAAGGAGTTGTTCATGTATGAATAGCTGTATTGCTTTTGGTCAGATCTCTGTGTTTGTCAGGGATGAGGGAGGCTGAGTCACAGG
This sequence comes from Cheilinus undulatus, assembly GCF_018320785.1. NCBI lineage: Eukaryota > Metazoa > Chordata > Actinopteri > Labriformes > Labridae > Cheilinus > Cheilinus undulatus. Next base: position 7,570,416 of record NC_054873.1, on the reverse strand, counting down.
TTGATGAAGTTGTGGGAGCTGTGGAACAAAAAACAAGAAACAGAGAATCTGGTGAGACTGATCCTTAAAATATTTGGTTTCTACATCACAAATTTGCTGCTGTTGTCCAGATATAAGGAAAAATCAGATTTTTATTCACCTTGTTCTTATATTTCATATTGAAAGACATGTTTGTTTATATTTATTTCAACAGGAAGACCTCATTAAGATTGAGTCTCATTTACAAGAGTGTCCAGCACTTTTAAAATACAAGCACAAAGTCATCAGTCAGCCTGATAAATCTTCCTCTGATGGCTTTAATCTGTTTAAACATATCTTAAGAGACTAGTAACATCACATTTACTCTCACATATCCATGGCAAGGGATATACAGGTGCATCTCAAACAACTAGAAAATCATATATCAAATAAATATTTCACAATTATTTCTATTTTAATCTAGATGATTATGGCTTACAGCTCAAAAAAATCAAAAATCCACTATCTCAAATATTAGACTATTCTCTGTCTTACATTGCATCTATGCAACATGGCATGCAGGCGATCGTTCCGTGGCACTGCTGGGGTGTTGTGAAGCCTGGGTTGCTCTGACAGCAGCCTTCAGCTCCTCTGTGTCATTGAGTCTGGTGTTTCCCATCTTCCTCCTGACATTTCCCCAGAGATTCTCTATGGGGTTCAGGTCAGACCAGTTGGCGGGCCAATCAAACACAGTAACACCATGACCAGCAAACCAGTTTCTGGTAGTTTTGGCTTCACTGTGGGCAGGTGAAAAGGAAATCAGTGTCTCCATAAATCTTCTCAGCCGATGGAAGCATGAAGGTCCCTAAAATCTCCTGGTAGACGTCTGACAGCGTTGACCCTGGACTTGATAAAGACCAGTGGACCAACAGCAGCAGACGACATGGCACCCCAAATCATCACTGACTGTGGAGACTAAAAACACTGGACTTCAAGCCCCATGGATTCTGGGCCTTTCAGATCTTCCTCCAGGCTGTGGGACCTTGATTTCTGAATGAAATTCAGAATTTACTTTCATCTGAAAACATGACTTTGGACCACTGAGCAATGGTCCAGTTATTTTTCTCCTTAGTCCAGACGAGAAGCTTAAAGCATTTTATTTGATTCAGGATTGGCTTCACACTAGGAAACTTGTAGTCCATTTCCTTAACCCATCTGTGTGGTGGCTCTTGATCCACTGACTCCAGCCTCAGTCCACTCCTTGAGAAGCTCCCCTACGTTCTTGAATCTGCTTTGTTTGACAATCCTCTGAAGGCTGAGCTCATCCCTGCTGCTTTTCTTACCACACTTTTCTCTTCCAGTCAACTTTCCATGAATCTGCTTTGATTCAGCCTCTAAGAACAGCCTGCCCTTTCAGCAGTGACCTTCTGTGGCTTACCCTCCTTATGAAGGGTGTCAGTGATTGCCTTCTGGACATTTCTTAAGTCAGCAGTCTTCCCCATGATTGTGGTTGTGTGTAGTGGACCAGAGTGAGAGAATGAAGGCTCAGGAAACTTTTGCAAATTGGAAAGTGGATATTAGATTTTAATGAGCTGTGAGCCATAATAATCAAGATTAAAACAAAAAAGTCTTTGCATGATGGATTTGCCTGCTGACAGACATGAAATCTGGCAAATCCATCTGCTCTGCAAGGTTAGAAAGTGTACCTTAACAAACTAAATTAAATATGTATGTTACCCTGTGTAAATCTCTGAAAAAAAAAACCTCTTACCTTTCCTTGTTTGTCTTTTTAGCGAACTGAACCTGCTCCCTCACGTTCGTCCCAAACACCAACATCTGCTTTTCAGTGTCGATCACAGCCTGGAGACATAAACCATCACAGAGCATTTGTGCATTTTATTGGGTTTATCTTGAAAATCTGGCTTTAAAATTGGGGGAATGGTGATATTAACTGTATCCATTGTTGTCTGGTTTTGCTCAAATTTCACATGCCCATGAAATTAATTTTGCTTTAGGCTGTATGTTTGTATGAAGGGGCTAAATTTGAACTTTTTGGAGTAGTTAATTGGTAGATTCTGATGATTTTATTAAAGCTGATGTTTTACCTTGAGTGTCTTTAGTGTCTTGTAGCCCAGAGACATCAGGGGTTTGTTACTTTCTACGAATAAACAGATTTATAACATTATCATAATGGTTGAGTTAATCCCAGACAAATGTACAATGTTAGTTTTAGTCTTACCGATGATAACAAAAGAGCACATGATCCTGAGCTGTCCGATGGTGAGGCTGAGCTCTCGGATTTGTCCGTCGATGCAGAGCCTCCTCTGAAAGGGAAAACCTTCAGCCTCCATTTTGTTCTCTTCAACCAGATCTTTCCAACTTTAAACAGATAAAAACACAAATAAATGAGTGGTGAGACACTGAGAATAATCTAATAAATATAAAGTCAAAGGACAGAGAGTGAACGTCTCACCCGCATCTCTCCACAGTCAGTGAGGACATCAGATTCAGTTTACAGCCTGTGTCAATCAGCAGGTTCCCCTCCTGTCCTAAACACTGAAAACACACAGAGAGGGTGAGAACCAAACAGCAGGAGGAGGTGAAAATAGAATAAAACACTCTAACTTTCACCTACTTTGCAGGGAACATAGATCCGATCCTCCTCATCTTCCTCATTTGAATTCAGACGACTACAGTTCAGAAGAATCCCTCCGTTGTTTTGAGTCACCCCACACATGTTTATCCTGCCCTGGGACAGCTTGGCCTCCAGCAGCCGCTTCTGGATGATATGGTGTGGCTGCTGTAATATAAATAAAACATATAAAGTCAGAATATGGGGATTAAAAAAACAATTTACCTTCTCAACCCTGAGGCGAAATTAAGCTGCTACAGTTGCACGCCTACTGGACAAAATCATAAATATACAGTGCTTAACAAATTTATTAGACCACCTGTCCCAGAGACCATCCAGCATCATGAAATGTTTTAATGCGGACTTTCATTCTCAGTGAGCTCTCCACGTTTTACCATTTTGAACAGGAATGAGGAATTTCAAACTGAATTCACCTTTTTATACCTAAATTTGAGCCGGCTCAATGGGCTTCTCTGAGAAGTCAGAAATTAATCAAGCATAACATTCAACCACTAAAACTAATTCTTCTGTTCAGGAATGCAAGTAAATAACTATAATTTGACATATTAATCAAGAAATAATAATGTGCTTTAATATTTTTTCAGTTTTTTTGTAAATCAGTAAATTTGAAAATTCATGGATAACAATAATAATTATATTTTAGCATTAAAAATATCATTTTGGTTAAAGAGCTTCTACATATTGGTGTATTAACCATTGTAGAAACATAAAAAATGCTTTTGGTTTTACCAGTTTTTACCAGTGCTGTTAATTTAGGGCAGCTGTGGCATAAAACTTACTTTGGGTGGTGGTCTAATAAATTTGTTAAGCACTGTATGAGCTTGAAGAAATACGATAGAAGGATGATATATATTTATGAATGGAACATGTCCATTCACATATGCTTTCTGACAAAGAAATGGAAAGAACTGTGGATTGTTGTATGGTCAAAACAGACTTGCAGTGAGGATTGCAAAGTCAATATTTCACCAATTCTTGCTCGCTTTTTGAGCGTTTGTCATAATTAACTATGGTGGTGATGTGTGTAGGAGGCAGGATCCTTTTTGGCTTTTCCCTGCAGAAATGGTCAAACTGTTAAAATGTATTTGTTATCCTGTACCCTCAGCGGTGTAGTGCCGGCTATATGCAAATACAGCCCTGGGGAAACCTTTTTTTTTTTTTTTTTTTTTTTTTGTTGCACTTACATGTTTCAGACCATCAAATAAATGTTAATATTTGACAGCAATAAGCTTCATATCCTTTTACCTTCAAAGCTGGTGCAATATCAGTGCGTTTTGGATTATCTTTTTTTGTTTTTAAGACATGCGACTGATGAAATGCAATGCAATTCACCAAAATACATGCTGAAAGGCAGATGGGATCAAAAATATCTTTGCCTTAGCCTCTTCATCCTCCATGCAGAAAAGCTGAGGAGTGAAAAGAGAATTTGGATCTAACTTGGTTAAAATGGACTGAGGCAAAATAGAAAACTGTTCTGTGGTCAATCAATAAGATAATCCAGAAAGTACCGTTCACTGCATCAGGCCTTGAGGGAAAAAAGACATGAATGCTACATCAGGTTTAAATGAGTTAAAGGGAAAAAAGCCATCCAAATCTAAATGGCCCTGTTC